>NC_142587.1:39817500-41155000 GCF_965207765.1 Zootoca vivipara | reverse complement strand
AACAAAAATGCTTCTGGTTTTTTAACAAATGTCATTTTAAACATTTTTCCCCAGTTCATTATATATCATCTCCCAAATTTTTTAACTTCTCTCCATTCCCACCACATATGATAAAAAGTACCTTCTTTTCTTTACATTTCCAAAATGCATTTGATCCGGTTTCATACATTTTTACTGGTGTAATATACCATCTATACATCATTTTCATGTAATCTTCCTTCAAGAGAATACAGTCTGTAAATTTCAGATCAACTTTCCACAATTTTTCCCAGTCCTCAAATTGTATGTTGTGTCCTATGTCTTGTGCTCATTTAATCATAACCAATTTGACCTCATCTTTAGTTTCCCATTCTAACAGAATACTATATGCTTTTTTCAATAGCTTCACATCTTCTTCTATAACCTCCTTTTGGAACCTAGAAATTGTATAACTAAATCCTTTTTTGTTATCCTCCTTATAAATCTCGTTTAATTGTCTATAATGCAGCCAACTCTAGACATGTTCTTTATTTTCACCATAGTCTTTTAATTTCCATTTTCCTTCTTGATCTCTCAGTAAGACTCTATATGTAGGCCACATTCCCTTTTTTGCCAAGCGGTTTGAGGTTTGGAAGACACCACTGTTGTCTGGTGCCCATTGGGACTGGTAAGCTCTCTGAGGGGCAAACTACAATGACCATAATTATTTGAAGGAAAGAATGTGTTTCAATGGTGTTTTCAAGGTAAATGTACACAGCTTCAAAATGGCTGCCATTTATGTCTGGAATGTGCGGCATACAGCTCTTGGGAATAACACTGCAATGGGGCAAAACCTCTATGGTGAACATCCCCCGTTTTCTGAGATAAAGTTCTGGGATGAACGTTTCCTGGGCCAATTTTTGGTGTTCCAGTGTTGGAATTATAGTGTTGGAAGTGATCCCAAGGGTGATCTAGTCCAACCCCCCCCCCCAAATGCAGGAATCCTGTACAGTCATCAATGGCTGGGCTCAAATCAGCAATTTTCTGGTTAACAGCAAGACCCGCTGGGGTTTGAAGGACCCTTGGAGGCATCCTTCCTCCAGTGCTGTTCTGATTTGGTTTTAAGAACTGGGTTTTATTGACTATATTGTATTGCATTTTATATGTAAACTTGCTTGATAAGTCCCACTGGAGTGAAAAGTGGTATACTGTATATACAAAGTGGGAAATAAATAAGTAAAAGGAGCTCAATGCTGTAACCAATGTGGTACCCTCTGGATCTTGCTGGACTTCCAACTCCCAGAACCTCTTGACCATGCTGGCTGGGATGGGGCTCATGGGAGTTGGAGTTCAATGGGAGGTCACCATATTGACTTCTCTTAAGGCAGGCATAGGCAACCTTGGCTCTCCAGATTTTTTGGAACTACAACTCCCATGATCCCTAACCTCTGGCCCTGTTAGCTAGGGATCATGGGACATGGGAGTTGTAGTTCCAAAACATCTGGAGATCTAAGGTTGCCTATGCCTGTCTTAAGGACTGGACTCCCGACTCCAGCTTTTATGCATCCGTTGAACGGGTGAGAAAAAACCTAATTTTGAACCTAGCCCATTATGGAGTAGATCCCGGCACTCTAAACACACTGACTTGGTAGCAAGTATCCACTGAGTGGCTTTGCGCTGCAAACTCGCCACTTGTGCCATGATTAATCCCTCCCCGCACGGCCCTGAACTCGCAAGCACACCGGAGAATCAAGCCTAGCAGTATTGGGGGGGGGGGCGCGAAGTCAACGAGAGCGGCTCCTCCGAATGTCATGGACGAACCCGACGCTTAAGCGCGGAGATAGGCCTTGGGAGCAACTACTGCGGGGAAGAGGGGCGCGTCTGCCGGAGAAACCAGCAAACCCTCCGAAGAGCTTGCCGGTCCGGGCGGCGGGGCCGAGTTCCTGTTCCAGGCGTGGCTGCTGCGTGCCTTGGGAGAGTGAGTCAGAGGGCTGCCAAGGCGGTTTCCCAAGTGCCGGAGGAAGGCGGGTTGCAGCCTGTGCAAGGAACAGAATGTTGTCCCCTAGGTAAGGCAATTCCTGGCGGCGTCTGCATCCAGCCGGCTCGGCACAGGCGCGGGGCGGGGAAGAGGGCTCCGGACAGGCAGGCGCGCGGCACTTCCAGGCGGGTTAATAGAAAGCCAGGCAGAGCCTACAGTTTAGGGAGAGCGGAGGCCCGCCCCTTCTTTCCCTTTCTCTGAATCCCCGCTTCGGCCTGCGCCTTGTCGGAGAAATGCTGGCAAGACGAGAAGACCTGGCCGGAGGAGCCAGGCATTGCTGTCGGACCTCCGCCTTGTTTGGGGCCTCCTTTTCCTGGGAGACAAGCGCTAGACACGGCATACGGTCTCTGGGCTCCAGAGGACTAGCCTCGTTCCGTGACAGCAGGAAGCAGCAAGACATGTTACGGCAGTGCATGGTGCAGTTTGAGTCACGCTGACTAGGAAGTAAAGTCCTCCGGTTTCCCTGGAACTTACACTTGCGTAAATGTGACTAGGGTCGCGGACGTTAAAGACAACCTAGGCACCCGCAGACTCAACCCTCCATATGTTTTGGGACTACAATTCCCATCATCCCTGACCACTGGTCCTGTTAGCTAGGGATGATGGGAGTTGTAGTCCGAAAACATCTGGAGGGCCGAGTTTGGGGATGGGTTGGGCACCAGTGAGTCACTCTGGACTGGGTCGTTGAGTGGAAGTTCTGCCACCCATTTTTGTATATTTTTATGCAGCGTTTTGCGAAGTATGAAAGTTAAAAGTTATACTACACTCAACTGTGTATTCATAAAGTACCCCACGGCACACAGGACGGGGGGGGGGGTGCTTGGGCCAATAGCCTTGGCCAGTTTGTCCTTTTGCCTTCCCACCACTGACAGGCCAGCCTGCAAGGTAACATCTCAGCATGCTTCAGTGCTCCTTGCTTGTGCCTGGCAGGAGCACCCTGTTGAGAGAGGAGGGGCCACTGCCATTCAACTTCCCTGCTGTCCCATGAAAAACCCCTTTAGGCTAACTAAAGCTAGATGGTACTAGGATGTGGGAAAGGTACCCCTATCTACAAAGGAAACAACAGATGTACCAAAGCCTATATTATCCAGGTTGGGGTAGATCATGAAAGGGAAAGACAGTTGGTCACCCCAGCAGGGTCAGTGGCATGACACATAGCAGGGACAGCAGGCGCAGTATCTCTTCTGGTTTCAAATGCAAGTTAGGAAAACCTTCACCTGTTGCATAACAGCCATGGAACATGCAATTGTACAGGAACCCACTTGGAGCAAGTAGATTAAAAACCCCACTGAGAAACAGCCAGGCACATCCTGGTTAGGGCTGCCTTTCTCCTGATCTGCATACAAAGCAATGAGCAACAGTTAGCAGCCAGAGCACAGAGTTCCTCAACCTGGATGCACCATAGGTGTTGTAAAAAAGAAGGGGAGGGGAGTCTCGCCAGCTCAACCAGTGTTGGTGCTTCAGCCTCCTCCCTCATGGGGTGGGGAGAAACTAGAGTGACTAAAAGTATACTTCTCCCTTCCTTGTTGCAGTGGCCCTCTTACTGTGGTGATACCTTATTCTTCCTGGATCCAGACTTTGATTCTGCAAGGCAAAAATGTTCGTGCCTGTTTGGCCAGCAGTGGCAATGCTGTCAGTGGCTCACAACTTTCCTGTATTTTAGCTGTTCAGCCAGCATACCTGTTCTGATAGTGATGCTTGCATACTTCCAGCCAGGTGGGACTTCTACCATATCCTCTGGCTCTCATTTCATGGATCTCAAGAATAGGATTGCACCTTTAATGCTGCCTATGATATCATACTGTTGACAGTATTCATTCTCCTTTTGATGCAGATGGTTTTCATTAAGCAAGGCCCGTCCTGCCCTGGCCAGGATGCTGACGTCCTCCACCAGTGGCTCCCAGACTTCCCAGACTATGGAGGAAGGTAATGTAATGCAGGCAGGTGTGAGAATACAATCAGAAAGGTTGATCTGTTTGTTTAGTGGCATCTATAGCAGTAATGGGACGTGGGTGGCGCTGTGAGTTAAACCACTGAGCCTAGGAAGAAGGTCGGCGGTCCCCGTGACAGGGTGAGCTCCTGTTGCTCGGTCCCAGCTCCTGCCAACCTAGCAGTTCGAAAGCACGTCAAAGTGCAAGTAGATAAATAGGTACCGCTACAGCGGGAAGGTAAACGGCATTTCTGTGTGCTGCTCTGGTTTGCCAGAAGCGGCTTTGTCATGCTGGCCACATGACCTGGAAGCTGTACGCCGGCTCCCTCAGCCAATAATGCGAGATGAGCGCCACAACCCCAGAGTCGGTCACAACTGGACCTAATGGTCAGGGGTCCCTTTACCTTTATAGCAGTAATAGCTGTAACTGTGCTTCTATTTATGTGGGAACTATTTTCAAAACAAATATGTTCTTAGCGTAACTTTTTCCAACAGTAAACAGAAAGTAAAAGCAACAAACACAGTGAGTTGTCATTAGAAGCACATCACTCCACAGCACCAAATTGCTTAGTGGAAGAAAACTGGACCCTCCAGAATGATACTCAGTGATTGAGGCCTCTCTGCATCAACATCCACATTTACATGTGACAACTATATTTTTATGAAATCGCCTTGCTCTATGCCTGCAATGGGTGAGGGGTGTCTCAATAGTGTTGGGTGCCTCAGCAGGGCTTGACTTAGGGCAGTGTGGGGTTGTGTGCCAAATTTTGTCCCAGCTCAAGGTGCCATATTTCCAAAGTCTAACACAGTCTAGCAAACAAGCCCTGTTCTCTTAACCTTCCCACAATTTACAGTGGCTGGCTAGTTCCATGCAGGCAGTGACCTGCATAATCAACACCAGTTCCTTGTAACACTTTATTATGCGATCCATAATAGATAAAAGTGCAAACACGTGTTTTGAATTAAGTAGTTGTTTAACCACGTCTGTTGTTATTCTGTATACTGCAGCCTAGAATGTCTGCATTTGCAGGCAGACCCACCACAGATGAAATAAAGTTTCTCTCTTACCATACCCCATTCTAGCACATGGGAGACATTCTGTTCAGTTTTATCTATGATACACAGTTTTGTTCCCTTTTTTAATTTAGATTTTAGGAATCTTATTGAAAGTCATTGTGCTTTTATTATGCTTTGTGGGACATAACTATAATAATAGTTATGAGAAAAGTGGAATAGAGGATGAAGATAAACACGGCTATTCAGTACCCTGCAATGCTATGCATTTGGAAAACAAACAGAGGGACATCTTAACTTTAGCACAGAAATAAATGATCAGTACAACAGAATTAAATCATATGTTAGCATACTTGTGCATACACTTCTACATTTTGTGACTGAGTCCAAAATGACCAGGAAAACAATGCAATTTTTGCCTTGTGTTTTACGACACTGATAATCTAAATGGCTTTTTCTACTTTACAGGACATTCACCCATTCATGTGAATAATGGTGTGTTGTGGTAACCTGTATGCATTTTAATATGGCTATATATCTGCTTCTATCTTGCTTCTACCTTTCTTTATTGGATGGTTAATGAAATATACACATTAATATTTTCTGGCACCAGTTGCAAGTTAGCGTTGTTGGTGGCACTAAATGGGTTCACACTGCTAAACAAATAAAGCATGTTTTTTTTCATCAAAATATCATCTCTGTACGCCTGCATCTTATGCTGTTATTTATGTTTACAATAAATCAGAAGACAAGTACCCAGGGACTTGTATAGATTTATGTTGAATCTAGAACCCTGTATTCAGATAACTGGTGAGCATGCTGTGCCTCTTAAATCCCTGGCTCATGATCTCCAGTTTTCCAAAGCTTTCTTAAGTCCATGTCTTTCCAATGGTTCAAAGTGTCATTTACAGACCAACATAAGAAAAAGAGAAGTTGGTAAGTGTGACAGTTTGTAATACTTTGAAATAAGTATGGGTCCAATCATATGCATGCAACCTCCTATTCCTAGTCCCTTTGTGAGGATTTGCCTCAGTTCTACTTTTTTGTTTTGTTTTCCTTACTCAGCTTCATACCGTTGCTACCCACTTTCCCCTAATGTTCAAACTTCAGACCAATGACTTCTTTCCCCCATTTCCTTTAACCAGTTTACCAGATGGGCCTATAGGGACATTGCTAGTCAACACCCAACCAATTATATGTGCTTCACTTAATAAGAGTTTGACAGAACAAAGGGCAGTAGCTCAGTGATAGCATATCTGCTTTGCATGCAAAATGTTCTGGATTCAATCCCTGGCATCTCTAGGTAGGACTGGGAAGGACTCTTGCCTGAAATCCTGGAAAGCCACTGCCACTCAAATGTTGACAGTACTAAGCAGTACTAACCAGCGATGTGACTCTGTAAGGCACCTCCCTGTGCACTGTCTTAAGATACTTCATTTGTAGTAATTTGGAATGCTGCTTTTCCCATATTTGCATGTGAGGGTAATACAGCTTGTAACTCTTCTTTCAGGCAGTCTTTCCCCCACATTTGGACAGACGTAAGCAGAACGGATGTGTGGGGAGGGAAGCAATTTCACTCCTCTACAGTGGTGTAATATCCATGATTAAGGATGAATTATCCCCATCTCTCAAGGAGCAAATAGCTTTCTGAAGGACAACCAGCTGGCCCTTTGGGTCAATGAGTTGTGGTCAGCAGCAGCATATCAGCTCACAGAAAGATACCGTGTTTCTCCGAAAATAAGACACCGTCTTATATTTATTTTTCCTTGAAAAAACACACTCTGGCTTATTTTCAGGGGATGTATTTATTATTATTATTAAGTATGGTACAGTTTAACCTACAAGGTTAAACTGCCTATCACTATGGCTCATTTTTGGGGTATGGCTTATATTCCTTGAATGCTTAAAAATCCTGCTATGGCTTATTTTATGGCTACATTTTATTTTCGGAGAAACAGGGTAAGGAGAGCAAACAACACAGCTTGTATAGTTGAGCAACACCACTTTGCGATATGAAAATTGGGTTGTTTTGATACTGTCAGGCTAATTACTGCAAATGAGCAACACCAGGGCAATTAATTGTGTTATTGGGGATGTCAAGAAAAAAAGAAGTCATATTCCTTGATAGCTGGAAATATCTCCCTTTTTTGGATTTAGGCAGTGGAGCAGCAAAGAAATGCTGTTGTTTGAATGTGGGAACAATGAAGAATCATAGAGATGCTGGGAGGTTTTTGAGCTTGAGTTTAGCTGTGAGAAGCAGCATGGAAGTAACTACAGGGGCCCACTCTATACAGTAGCTCTGTGGAAACCGGAGGATTAGTGATTGTGTTTCCCATTTTAAGGGTCAGCTTGTTTCCACTAAGCTCTGCTTGAATAGGATCATCAGTTTCCAATTCTCTCTTGTGCAAAGGAAACAAAAACCTGTTGTGCTGCTTCTGGAATCTCCTACCACTTGAGAAAGGAAAAGTGTTTAACAAGAAACGTTACGTTCTTTTATAGCTCAAAAGAAATACAAGCATGTCTATAATGGTGGGTGTTTTTTTTTTTTTTTGAAGACTGGGTGTACTCGGGGAGGGAACATCTGATCCCTACAGTCCAGACATAGAAGGAACATCTGGTTGACATGGCTTCCCTGCTTGTCCTACCAGGTTGATGGCAGAATACTCTATATGGGCTGATTCCTAATAAGGGGTGATACTGATCCATAGGAAATATGCCTGCAGCTCCCAAGGACATTCCTTCAGGAGTATTGGCCACTGCTGTACAGATGTACCCTAAACACAGCCTATGGATGGAAGTCAGTGTTGGCCTTACCATGAGATGAAGTGAAGCTACTGTCTCAGATCATGGATTGGAAAACTGAGGGCCACTTTTTAAATTACAAAATGTGTACATGAAGCACACCAATCTGACCATTCATAGGATGAAAATAGGTCTAGAGCAGACTCCCATCATCCCTGCCAGCATGGCCAGTGGTCAGGAACGATGGGAGTTGCAGTGCAACAAACACCTAAGCATCCCTGTTCTAGAATATATATGATATTAGCAAGTAGAATCTGGATTCTGTCTTGAGTGGCTAGAAAAATAAGGCTGGACCACAAATTTTGAAATTTGCCCTGATAGGTTATGTGGACTGCATGTGCATATGATAGGTTATGTGGACTGCATAGTTGGCCTGGAAGAAGAGTCCTCTGACTCCTGTACTTTAAGAAAAGTCCACTGGACCTCCAGTAATTTCAAGTACATATTTGATGTTTCTTCTGGCATGGTTGTACATTATTAAATACAAAATGATTAATATTCTAGTGATATGCAGTGTCATAAAACCTTGCCCAAGGATGTTGCTGGCTCTGTGGCTTGAGCTCAGCTAACTTAATTAGAGCAAAATGATTGGGTTTGCTTAAGTCATCCAGTTTACATGTAACCATTTTAATTGACTTGACGGGTGCAGGTCTTTTGGATTGTTAGATTTACTTGCTCTGATGACTAGATGTATTAGCCTTGAGCCAGCTGAGGTAGCACACAACTGCTAATGGCCCTGCATGGGGATCCATATCGCAGCCTGCCTCAAAAGTGTCATCCATCCAGTTTGTTCAATGGCAAAGAGCATTCTGATATGTAGCGGCATCTTTTTGCCTATGCACATGGAAGCTTGGTTCCGTCCTTGGGTTTCCCTTATAGTATCAGAGCACATGAATACAGAAATTTATGAATGTAGACTGAGTAACTTAAACATTCTTTTTAGAATTTGCAGGCTGTCTTGCTGGGTCAAATTTGACTTTCACAAAAAAAGTCACAAGGATCAGTTGGGTATTTTTGGTTGTAAAAAGGTAAAAGCTGTCATAGTCTCCTTGGTTATAATGGTGTATCCCAGGCATCCCCAAACTGCGGCCCTCCAGATGTTTTGGCCTACAACTCCCATGATCCCTAGCTAACAGGACCAGTTGGTCAGGGATGATGAGAATTGTAGTCCAAAACATCTGGAGGGCCGAAGTTTGGGGATGCCTGGTGTATCCCCTGGATAGCAGGAATGAACTTTGTCAACTGTTGCTTTTCATCTTCTCTTTTGCATGACTTTGCTTACTCTTCTGCTTCTTGGGAGGGTAGTAGTACCCTTTTGGTCAGTTAATACATCAAATATTTCTCACTTTGTTGTGTTGCAGTGCGAAATAGATTGAGGGAGATAGTGGGAGCATCTACCAATTGGAGGTATGACACATGCAAAACTTTCTTTGATTTTTTTGATAGTTGCATTTCAAAACAAAGCAGACCTGACTGGAATGTCCTCTTTCAGAGATTTAACCAGCTGTCTTGAAACTCTGAGGGTCTTTGCCCCTACAGGAATGATGATGATGATGATGATGATACTTCTCATAAATGTTAATAGTTTATATGCATTATCTTAGTAATCCTTTTTTTAAAAATCCTTCAGAGAAAGTAAATTATTAGTATCCCTAAATTACAAAAATGATTTGAATCTGATAGTGATTGCCTTAGGCTGTAACCATGTTCAAGGTGGACCCAAGATTTGAACTGGTGATTTTCTAGCTCAAAGATCTTGATCTTAATCATTATGCTATGTAACTCTAGTAAACTTGTATTATATTTTACAACCTGTGTCCACCCGGATTCATCTGATTTGTTTTCCTCCAGAGACCACGTGCAAGCAATGAATGAAAGAAAAGCTTTACATACCCTCCTTGCAAAAAAACAAGCTGACCTGCCCCCTAGGAAAATGAGAGACAGCTATATAGAAGTTATCCTGCCTTTGGGAAGTCAACCTGAAATAAGAGAAAAATATCTGAACGTGCACAACTCGGTCAGGTAAGATCAGCTGCCTTTTAAATAGAATGAATATCTTCCTACTTAGTGCCTTACCATTTGCACTGTTATCTTATGTACCATTTTGACCTATAAACCCCTCCCCCCTTCAAACCTGGCTCTCCTAATTATTATATGTGAATTTTGAAAAAGATCAAACTATTGAGATGTTTAACGATAAATTTTTAAACTTTAGATTGTACTTTTTTTTCTTTTCTTTTTTTTGAAACACCGCCATAGAACTATGTTGGATTCTCCCCAGTATCTTGCAAAGTAATCTCACCATGTACCATTTTAACCTTGGTAGGTTTGGCCGAATTCTTGAAGATCTTGATAGCTTAGGAGGTATGTAACAGCCATGCAGTTTCATTTATCTGGTAGTCAGATTAATTTGGGTAATTAGAATTCTGGGGTCAGATATTACACAGAACTGGGATGCGAGAGAAAGGCGTGTGAGTGACTCGGGCTTCCTCTTTTATGCAGTTCCTGTGTAAATGCTCAAATAGTGAATAGTGACAAATGTGACCTATATGAGTTCTGCTCATGAATGCCCTCAACCTGCAGGAGCTAGATGGGAAATCTTCCCTTGCCATGGCAAGGGTGGTGAATAGAGCTAATGGTTCCTTGAGTTTTTGAGATCTGGAAGTCCCAGATCCTTAGAGAAGGCAGCCAGACTGTGATGCAAAGCACGCCTATCCGGAAACAAGGGCTGCCAAAATCTCTGAAACATTTTCCCAAGCCAGGATTTGTGTTATGGTGGTACAGTGCATCTACTGGAGCCCTTCACATGACTGATTGAATGAACCCATTTTAATTATATTTGTGAATGAGACATTTTCATGCATGTTCCTTGTTTGTTTGAGCTCTTAAGGTGTTATTCTTGGAATGACACAAATACCACATTGTAAATTTTTTACTGCAATCCCTTTCATAAAAAAACCTATAAATTCAGAGAATAAATAATGCAGTCTCTTTTATCCTTTCTCTACAGTTCTGATTTGTTATACACACACAAAGCACGAAGCTGGTCAGATGTCTCCTTTGTCAATTGTTACAGCGCTGGTGGATAAAATTGGTACGATGTTGTTTGATCTATTAAAAAACTCAATGCCTGAACTAGGAGTGTTCGCCGTGTTGGGTAAAAAGAGCTAGGCTTCATTTTGACATAAATGTTGGGGGAAAGGGCAGGAGATAACTGCTCCACCTCTTTTGGATAAGACTTTCTTCAGGCTGACAGATGTTACAGTAAATGTGCATTTGGTTCCAGAACAACACCTGTGTTTCCATGCCCCTCCTTTCATTTTAACAACTTGTTATGTCCATTATGTCATGAATTCCGCCCCCTCTGTTTCTCCCCCACACTAAATCAGTGATGTGGAGCAGGGCAGTGCTGAAATATCAGGTCATACATTTCCCCAGTTAGATACTGCCCCAAGAGGAAAGGCAGCAAAATGTGTTGCAGCCATTTTCTGTGGCAAATGCGCACTTCCTGTTACATCTTGCTTGACATGAAGAAGGTACCTGGCAAACCTCTCTAGGGAGCATTCCACAGCTGGAGTCTGAGAAGGCTCCTCTCCTAGTATATGGTTACCAGATTTTCTTCAACGAATCCAGGGGACCCCCCCCTTTTTGAAGCTGAGTAGCAATGGGGAATCAGTAGTGGGGATGGTGAGACAAAAGGCTTATTGTATAAAGGTGCAAAGCCCTTCTTTCGCACCCTGTGAAACATAAATGCGCAGAGTTTTTAAAAAACTGGGCAACGGCTGCCTGCTCACAACTCCCGAGCCTCCGCTGATCAGTCAAAACAAAGGGGGAAGGGGAAGGAGATCTGTACTGCCGGATGTCCCCCGTTCCCCTTTGGCAGTGGCGGTGGCAGCAGCAGTCAGCAGCCCGGAGCCAGCCTGGTAGCGCAGTTGGCTCTGGCTGGCTTCAGGAGCTGTTCGCCACTCGCTGCCGTGGCGCTCGCCATTTTTCCTCGCTGGAAGTCCCCATATGATGTGTTGCGCACAAGACACATCATATGGGGACTTCCAGCGAGGAAAAATGGCGGGCACCACGGCAACGAGCAGCTCCTGAAGCCAGCCAGAGCAAACTGGGTTACCAGGCTAGCTCCGGGCTGCTGAGGCTGCCGCTGCCATGTTTCCCGGGGACAGATTTGTAAATCTGGGGACTGTCCCCGGGAACTGGGCAGGGACGTCTGGTAACCCTACCCTAGTAGCCACCCAGCTCACTTCTCTTGCTGGTGGCACCCAGAGTAGGCCTTCAAAAAGGATCTTAAGGGGAGGGGGGCAAGGGCAGTCTTTTGGGTATCCTGGTCCCAAGCCATTAAGGGCTTTAAAGGTTAAAATGGGCACTTTTTCTGACTTGTAATAGATAACCAGAGGTAAGTTAGCTTCCTTGAGGTAGAGAAATTAAGTTTTTGTTTTCAGTTACTTATCTTTAGTGTCTATGCTCTGACTCCTGTTTGTTTGCTTTTAGGGTTATGGAAGCAGGATATTCGTCCAGACTGTGATATCAAGTTCGTTGGGAATGTTTCATGGGTAGGAAGGACATCAATGGAAGTAAAGATGCACATGCTTCAGGTTATAATTTTTCCATATAAAAAGTAATACACATTATGAGTGCCTGAGAGTTCTAAAACAAGGGCCTGGTTCACATATGCCATTAAACCACAGTTAAAAACAAACTCTGGTTTGCACCTGCTGCTGAAAAGTTCTCTCTGCTCTGCTTTTGCACTTGTCAATCACCAGGAAATCTGACATGTTGTGATGTCCCAACCCGGGCTTTTGGTTTGTTTCTCTCCAGACAAATCCTAGCTGGCAATTAAGGTTTGTTCTTGGCTTATTGCTTGTGTGTGTTTTGGGAGAAAGAAACCATGAGCCTGGGTTTGGGCGGAACAACAAGCCAAACACTGTTTTCTGATGGTGCAGCTGGAGAGAGAGAGAGAGTAACACAGTACCCCAGTTTCCAATAAACCATACCTTGTATTTAGCTATAGTTTAATGTGGTGTTTAAGCCAAGCCACTAGGAAGGCAGAACATCAAGATCTTCATTGCATTATCAGCAGGAACAAGACTAGTTTGCTTAAGATGATCTCCCTTCCATTGTTTTCTTTTAGTTTCACGATGGTGCCTATTGCCCTGTATTAGATGCAACTTTTGTCATGGTGGCCCGTGATCCAGAAAACAAAAGGTAAGGCTTTCAGTAGACCATTGGGAATAATTGTACAGTGACAAATGGTAGAGTCTTTTGCTGAAGGGAGGACAAAGGAGGAGAGAGCTGCTTGCCCAGTGGGGGCAGAGCTGCGACACTAGCTTCCTGACACCACTGCTGCTTACTGAAAAGGGGAAAGAGATCAGGGTTATGCCGGTGAACTGGTGGAAGTGCTGCATAGCCTCCTCCTCTCCCTCTTGGTAAGTGACAGTGATGCCTCTCCCGAGAAGCTAACACTATAGCTCTGTCCCACCTGGTGAGCTGCCTCTGGTGATAGTCAAACGCTGCTGCATTCAAACACTCAGGTGGGCATATACATGCCACATTTAAAGTATATTGTTTTGACTGTTTTTGCGCTTTGTGTATTCACAGGCCAGCATTTGTGAATCCACTGATTCTTGAAAGTCCAGAAGAGGAAAAAATCTTTAAGGAAGGAGAAGGTATGTAATGCATTCCTTGGGGTTGTGAAGAATTTCTGGTTATGGTCCATTCTCCCATTTCATAAAGGGCATTTAAAGATGGATTTTCAGGGTTCTCCCTCCAGCTCTGCACTTATAAGTATTGAATACGTGGAAGATCAACATGATTAACAGATAACAGGAGAAGGAATTTAATTATCCCCATTGGCTTGTAACAAGCCTGTCCACTCCATTTCACTTCCTTAAATATCCTTTTAGAGCCATGGAAGCCAGTGGCCATCATTATGCTATGCTGGCCACTTCCGCAGGTGAATTATGCATTGGCTGAAGAAATATTTTCTTTTGCCTGCCCCAAACCTACCACTGATCAATTTCCTTTGCTGACCCAATGTGTCATTATTAGTTTTGAAACGAGGGGGTTGGATACAGCTCTTGGAAACTTATTTCCACCAAGTTATTTTCTGCTCATTTTCATTTACTTGGTTAGCAAACAAGACCAGAAGAGTTGATTCCAGTAGGGCTTCCTTGCTAAAAATGGCTCCCACTGCAGAGGAAAGAAACATTGTACATGACATATTTCTTAATACACTGGACTCAAGGTAGGTGGCGGGGCAATGAAGGCTTTTACAAACTTTACTTCTGTTTGGGTCTGAATTTTCTTAAAGGTGGCAACTTGTTGTTCTATCATTTCTCAGCATGTACCTATTTCAGGCATTGAAAAAAGGGCTGCTCAGATGTTGTTTCCCATAGCTGCCAAGTCCGGATCGTAAAGATCCGGGATCGGCAGCGCGCGCACGACCGGAAGTTGCGTGACGCAACTTCCGGTGGCGCTTCGCCCTTCTATGGGCACCAGAAAATGGCGGCGCCAGCGCCGGAAGTCGCTTCCGCGCATGACCGGAAACACATAAAAGCGACTTCCGGCGCCGGCGCCGCCATTTTCTGATGCCCTTAGAAGGGCGAAGCGCCACCGGAAGTCGCGTCACGCAACTTCCGGTCATGCGCGGAAGCGACTGCCGGCGCCATTTTCTGGTGCCCATAGAAGGGCAAAGCGGCACCAGAAAAATGGCCGCCAGGAAGAATCGAATTTAAGGGACAATGCCGGGATTCTCTGCCAAACGGGAGACCGCCGGGAAACGGTGAGAAAAAAGGGGTTTTCCCGGCGGATACGGGATACTTGGCAGCTATGGTTGTTTCCCCTTCTTTTGCCTTCCTTGTGCGGAAGTGAATGCCCAGGCCGGGAGATCTTGCATTTATTTATTTGCAGTTGGGAACCCAGAGAGGTATACCATATATTTACGGCCCTACTAAAAAACAAAATCTAAAAAACCTTAGGTTCTCCTCTAACCCTGGATACCGAAACTGCTAGAGGAGGCAGTGTCATTATCAACAGTCAGGAGACATTGGTGAAGGTTATTTTTATTACCCTTGTGTTTCTCTGGGTGGGCAGCATATGCAAGAATGTCCAAAATTATTCTCCCTAGCCCCTCTCAAATAAGTTAGAACAGTGGTTCTCAAAGGGTCTGGCAGGAGAGGATTGCAAGTATGGCAGGAAGATTCAAGGACAGTCAGTATTATATTTTGGGAATGATTCGTGTTCTTATGTAGCTGCATTGTTTTATACTTTCTGGATGCCCCATGATCATATTATAAAGCAGCCGTCTTCTGTGTTATAAATTAAGCACTGCTAGGAGTTGTTTTCTTTTTGTTTTCCAATGTATTTCATATCAATAAAAAATTTGGTGTGCCACAAGCAAATTTTTATTCTGAAAGTGTGGCCCAGAGAAAAAAACTGAGTTAGACTGAGAAGTTAACCCTGTGAAGTACATTAGGCTGAGAGGTATGGCTGACCTGAGGCTTCCAGTGAGTTTCATGGCTACGTGGGGATTTGAACCTGGTTCTCCCTGAATCCTAGGCTGGCATTCTAACTCTTGCACCACATTGGCTCTAAGAGGTATCCTCCTGGCTCCCCATCAAGGTGACAAAAGCTGACCTGAGGTAACTCACACAGAAGCTATTCAAGGGGAAATGACACACTGATCCCACCCCCACCCCCCCCCCAAAAAAACCCTGGGATTGATGGGAAGCCATAAAATTATCTGAACCTTTAAAAAGGGAGTGCTTTATTTGAAAGTCCTGGAAAGCTCAAATCAGCTTTGCCTTTTTGCTAGAGGTGCAACTGGATTTCTTTATTGCGAAAAACTGACCACAAAATGGGTCTTAAAAAAACACAGGAGTGGATACATAGGCTATGTTGCAATGAGTGGATGGCGATTCCCCCCAGAAACAAAGGTCAGTGTACTTTATGGCTGAGTGGATATTTGAATCCAGGCCTCTTCATTCCAAGTGCAGCACATTTAACTACATCTATTACACACATCCTGGTTGGGGCATTCACTATGTGTGTCACAGTGCAATCACGATACGATACGATAATCTTTATTGACATTGTCCCATGCAGAACAACGAAATTGAACATCTACATCAAACTTACACAACCATCAGCATAATTACCTCCTAAAAAACCCACACTAATACCCCTCCTGATTTACCCCCTAAAACTCTGATGCCCCATGACTGAATACAGACCCTCCCTCACAGACTGCCTTTCGCTGCATTCAAAACCAAAATCGCTCTTGTATAGAAGCTATTTCTCAGGCGGCTAGTCCTGGTCTTTATGACCCTGTACCTTCTTCCATCATTTCCGGGGTGCTCACTGTCCTGCAAAATATCTGCAGCTTTCTTATAGCACCTGGAGGCATAGATTTGATCCAAAGTGGGAAGAGTGCACCCAATTATCCTCTCCGCAGTCTTTACGACCCTGGACAGCGCTGTTCTTTTCCCAACCGTGCAACTCCCAAACTACACACACAAACCATAGGTTAATACACTTTCTACAGTACAATGGTAAAATGCCCTCAGCAGGTCCTTTGAGAGATTGTTTTTCCGGAGGAGTCTCAGAAAGTATAGCCTCTGCTTTGCTCTCTTCATCATATCTTTGCTATTTGCTCCCCATGTGAGGTCATCTCTCAACTCCATTCCCAGAAATCGAAACACCGAGACCTGTTCCGCACACTTCCCCTCGATATTAAGTGGTTGAATATTCAATTTGCATTTCCTGAAATCCGCAATTATCTCTTTTGTTTTCTTTAGATTAAGGAATAGATTGTTTCCCCTGCACCACTCCACCACGATGTATGTGAACCTAAGGCCTGTTTGTTGTCTCACTATGTGGGAGACATGGGGGGAGTGACATTCAGACAACCCCAGGTGGAGGTTAAGCAGGGGTTTTGCTTTGTAACATTGGGCTGAGACAGCATCTAAACTCTCCTTCTCTTTCACAGGACGGTGAGTTTTCGGAGTCGGCTGCTGCCACCCACCGCAGTGTGGATGGAAGATGCAAAACTGAAGGGTCTGGAAATCTGCCACCCTCAGGTATTTGCAGAGCTATAGCACGAATGTGTTAGGGGTGGGTTTTGGTCTGCTCTTGATAAATAGATGTTTGACTCCTTTTCCAAGCTGTGATATTGGATGGTGCTTCGGTTATATGATAGAAATTGCGATATATATTTTTTTTCATTCTGAAGGTATCTATCCATGTAAGAAAGTAGTCTTGATAGATTTTCGTAGTCCCACAATTGGTTGTGAGTTCCCTTCAAAGGTCAGCTTAATTTTTAATTGTAGCATTACAAGAAGGCTTCCTATCTGTATTATTCTGAAGCTCTTTCCCACTGTGGAGGAGGTCCCCCTAAGCATATCATGTGAACATTATTGGTTCATGGCTGCTGGCAGTCTGTTTGCCAGAGATGCTGAGCAGCTTTGCAGTAAATGTTAGCATATCCGTTGACATATTTAGGAAATCCATTTTTCATCCCTGCCCTCCTCCAGGCACTCCACCTCTGTGTCATTGTGTATTATTGCCATGAAAGAGCATGCAACAACCTACTGACTAGGTTCAGATCTTGGCCGATGTGTTTTTAGCAAAAGGGACCAGCTGCTCAGTATATATTGCAGTCTTGTGCCTGTTCCTCTTCCTGTACCCACCAATTGGTTACAATCACAAAGTAAAGCTTGATCAAAATTGCTGAGGAATATGTAAAATACCTCTTGCATGTTGACATGTGTTTTGAGTGTTGTTGTTGAGTCGTTTAGTCATGTCCGACTCTTCGTGACCCCATGGACTATGCCAGGCACTCCTGTCTTCCACTGCCTCCCGCAGTTTGGTCAAACTCATGTTCGTAGCTTCGAGAACACTATCCAACCATCTTGTCCTCTGTCGTCCCCTTCTCCTAGTGCCCTCAATCTTTCCCAACATCAGGGTCTTTTCCAAGGATTCTTCTCTTCTCATGAGGTGGCCAAAGTATTGGAGCCTCAGCTTCACGATCTGTCCTTCCAGTGAGCACTCAGGGCTGGTTTCCTTAAGAATGGATAGGTTTGATCTTCTTGCAGTCCATGGGACTCTCAAGAGTCTCCTCCAGCACCATAATTCAAAAGCATCAATTCTTCGGCGATCAGCCTTCTTTATGGTCCACCTCTCACTTCCATACATCACTACTGGGAAAACCATAGCTTTAACTACACGGACCTTTGTAGGCAAGGTGATGTCTCTGCTTTTTAAGATGCTGTCTAGGTTTGTCATTGCTTTTCTCCCAAGAAGCAGGCGTCTTTTAATTTCGTGACTGCTGTCACCATCTGCAGTGATCAAGGAGCCCAGGAAAGTAAAATCTCTCACTGCCTCCATTTCTTCCCCTTCTATTTGCCAGGAGGTGATGGGACCAGTGGCCATGATCTTGGTTTTTTTTATGTTGAGCTTCAGACCACATTTTGCGCTCTCCTCTTTCACCCTTATTAAAATGTTCTTTAATTCCTCCTCACTTTCTGCCATCAAGGTTGTGTCATCTGCATATCTGAGGTTGTTGATATTTCTTCCGGCAATCTTAATTCCGGCTTGGGATTCATTCATTGGGTTTTGAGTGTATTGATAGCTATATTGATGATATAATTCCATTGCTCTCTTCTCTTCCTCACTCGTTTTAATAATTGATTTGCATTTCTCACTTGATCCAAAATGCTTTTATCACCAAAGCTGCATATGTACTATACATTTAAAGTACAAAGAATCATGGGAGCTGCATTTTACCCCTCACCTCACAGAGTTAAAATTATCAGTCCTCAGCATCCTTTGGGGGTGAGGAATGTCGTTTGCATTTGCTTTAAATGTATTCTGTGTTTGCAGTCCAAATCTCCCTGTTGTCACTGGACAAAAATTCAGCAGCACAATTGGACTGGCACAAAAAGTTGGTAGTTCTCACTATCCTTCATTGCAGTTGGTTGGACTAAATGACTCTTGGAAGTCCCTTCCACCTCTACAAATCATATGATTCAGTGATTCACAGTATATTGTATTTTATCCACAAATTACGCATTTTGTGCTTTTTGTTATGTTGCCAATAGCACAAACTGCTAATTACTTGTTTTATGGCTACCTTGATGGAGAACCAGAAATAAATACACGTTTTAAGGCAACATTTTCTGTAAGGGTGCATCATTCACCACTGAATATTTTTGACTGTAGGAACGCAACATTTTCAATAGAATCTTTGGGGGATTTCTCATGAGGAAGGCATATGAACTTGGATGGGCTTGTGCCTACAGCTATGGGTAAGTCGCAGGATGGTAATATTTGCAGGACTTAAAGCCCGGCGAGTCTTTGAGGAGGGTGGTGGTAGGGGAAGAAGGCAGGGGTTCACTTGGTTCTCCCTCCAGACTTCCTCCTCCCGGGCTATGAGTGGGAAGAGCGCCTTTCTCCTCTTGCACCCTCAAATCAGTGCAGTGTTTAAATGTTACTTACAACACAATGATCCCCACTTTTCCCTTTTAAAAATGTCTTATTTTCCTCTGCTCCAGAAACTCCCGGCCTTATGTGGTAGCTGTAGATGATATCATGTTTCAAAAACCAGTTGAAATTGGATCTTTGTTATTACTTTCTGCCCAGGTAATGGATTTATTTTACTGAAACAATTTTAATAGCTCATACTGGTATAAATCATTTGGCTGTCCCTGAAAGTGAGAAATAACAAGTCAGAGAAACACTGGCTTTCCTTTTCAAATATTAAAATGTTGTGTCTTCCTTCTTCAGTTCTGAATATGGAGGCCCATAGCAGCTCTTTCTTTGTTTTAAAGGTATGCTATACTGAAAATAATAATGCCCAGGTTCGAGTACACAGTGAGGTGTATGATCCAGCTACCAGAGTGCACCATACAACCAATGTCTTCCATTTCACATTTATGTTAGAAAATGAGCTACCAAGTATTGTTCCCAGAACATATGGCGGTGAGTACCTATTTTGGAAGCTTCACAGTGCATGATATTGCATTATGCAGTGTGAAAGTAATGGTATTATAGGTACTGGCAGACAAAGGTTGGGGCAGGGGGAGCGGCCTGCCCTGGGTGCCATGGTGGGGTGCCATTGCGGCCACCTGCCTCCTGGGACGCTTGCTGCGCACCCTGGGACGCTCACCATGTGCCCCCCTCTGCAATGTGTGCCATGACCTCTGTGATGAGTACCAGCCACGCCCCCCCACCTGTTCGCCGCTCCAGGTGCCGGAACATGTTGCTCTGCCACTGATTATAGGATAATGGGCCCAGGATGTATTACTTCCTGTTCTTGTTGTCCTCCATCCCCACCCCCGTACCCCTTTTCCTCTCCATCACCTCTCCTTCTGAGTTCATTTAGGTAGCCCAGAGAATTGTATAGCACCGTATTGGCCCGAATATAAGCCGCTCCCTTAAAATTCCACAGGCACTCACACCCGTTCCATTTTACCGTATGTCTGTTTCAGCAGCAATATCGTAGAAGCCAATTTTTGTCAGGTCGCGAATTTAAGCTGCACTTTAACTTTTCACGGTTGGAATTTGGGGGAAAAAGTGAGGCTAATATTCAGGCCAATACGGTAATTTGTGCAGTCTGTTTTCTGTACTAACATAGTTCAAACTCTGTGTGAATTTAGGTCGGTCCACAGTTCCTATCCATTTTTTATTTTAAAGTATTAATCAGTTCACTCCTTCAGTCTGTGCTGTGTTACCTAACCTAAATGAAAGGATGAAAGTGTTCTCAATGAAGACAGTAAAACTTTTATTCCAACTTTGGAAACAGGCAGGCTAAAAAGCGAGAACCCACAATGTGCAAGGAAAGTGTGAAAAATTGACTCGAATCTTAGGAAGTTTGAGAAGTATCTGTATAGATGACTTGGTTGCTTTTTCTTGTCTTTCAGAATCCATGCTGTATTTGGATGGGAAGCGGCACTTTGATTCCGCCATGAAAGAAAACATAGCACCCTAGCAGAGTGCCACCTTTGGAAGGAGATCGCCTTGGAAACTTTAAGCATATTGCTTTTCCACAGGAGGTGGAAAAGCATTTCTGCCATTAAAAACAGTATGATGATCATGAATGCAGAAATACTCTAAAACACTTTTCTATCCATTTATTGTTTATTTATACATAGTTTTTAGATTGCTTTTTGTATTTCATATTGGTGTTTCATATATTTTATGTATTTTTAATGCAAAAAGACAAACTACCGGTGTGTATATATATATATATATATATATATATATATATATATATATATGGCCACCACAGTGGTAATTTGCAAAGTGAAAGGTAGAGCGTGAAGGAAATGCAGTGTGGAATTCTGCTGCTGAACAACTTTTGCATTCTTCGTTACTCAGAGGTGGTGATCAGTATACCATTTAAATTTATATGCTTATACTTAAATGTTTTCTACCACTGACTTCAGTCTGATAAAAGCAGCCAAAGCTCCTGCACATTAATTGAAAAGGGTTAAGCAGTTACATGGTGTGTCAAGGGCACACCAGGTCCATGAAGACCATTACCCTGCCTATCACAGTGGAACTTCTCTTGATTTCAGCCTTTGATAAACTCCTACCAGATATGGAAATGTTTTAATGAATAATGTATTATATCCTATAATAAAAAAAATCATACGCTTGATTGACATAATCTTGTTCTTAGAAGCTACAAAAATATATTCCAGATTGCTTCATATCACGTCTGGTAATCTACACTCACATTGAAAATGATTTGGCAAAGATGGTGTTCCAAATTGTGTTTTTAAACTGTGCATCACTGAAGCCCAAGATTCCTTTTGGAGCTTTACCATTTTGTTTTTTCTTCTTTTCATAGAAGTTTCTCTATGCCAGTTGCATTTTGAAGTTTTGGGCTATTCAAAACTGAGAATGCAACTCACCCTTGTGGATGTGTGAAGCATAACCATGCTTCTACTATGGATATATTGAGATACCCATCACATTACTGGATGTCCTGCATCTGAGAATAAAGATACTTGACACTGTATTTTAGTGTTTAAATTATGCATTTGGTTTGTAAAAATATGAATGTTTGGATTGTGCAGTTTTTGTAACTCATTTAACTTAAAAATACACCCCCAAAGTTTAAGTAAATGTGATAGCTTTTTCCAGTGCTTTTTTTCCTGGGGGACGCAGGGGTATGCACACTCCTAAACATTTTGTGAATCTTTAAGTTTGGCCTCATTGAGGGCAGTATTTCAATATGAATAGAAAAATGAGAGTACCCCTAAACATTTTTTAAATAAAAAAGCACTGGCTTTTTCACATTTGCTCTGTACTGTCTCTTTCAAAAACATTGTGTGCATAGCTTGCAATTCAATAATTGAAGTTAAGGCTTAATTTGAATTTGGAAATGAGTTCCATCTAGTCCGGCACCCTTTGCAAGAATACATGCAGATGGCAGCACAAATGAACGATTACCTTCTTTTCTCATGCCCATCTTGCACTCATTTGTTTTGTCTCTGCGTTTTCAAAATAGTAATAGAATACGGGAAGTCTGAATTATGAAATCAATATATTGGGGTGGGCAACCTCCAGCCTGTGGGCTTCCTGCTGGCCCTGCAAGGCTGTTTTCCACAAACCATACCCACCTACCTTCCTGTGATGTCAGGCAGAGATGCAGCTGCTTTCCCTGTAGAAAGCAGGGTTGATCAATCAGCTGATGAGTGTGTGTGTGTCCTTGGTTTTGGTGTGTGAGATTAAATTGCACACTTACTAAATTCTATGGAACACGGTGCTTGCTTCAGAGTAAACATGCATATAGTTGGGTTAGAAAGAGTTATTAGTGTGACTAGCAGCATGAGACTTCTAACAGTGAAAGTATTTTTACATGGTAATATTTTAGCACTGCTTCACTGCTATTATTCTACTTTAGTAGAACAAGGAGCCTTATACAAACACCTGAACGAAACACTGGTACAATTCTACCAAGAAGCAACACAGAAGCAATTATCAAAATTAGTGGAACTTTTATTGGCAGATTCTTAGCTGTGAATTGTAGAAGAAAGCAGTCAGTTCACTTTACCAAAATACTTCAGTTTTCCTGCAGGATCTGGAATTATCTGGATAAGGAAAAAAAAGTCACAATCAAAACCCAACTAGTCTAATGTTTGTTATATATCTGCTGTATAAAGTGAACTAAGTCCTGTGCTGATGATTGGGTGTATATTAGACCTATCCATCCTCCAATGATTTCCCCAAGATAACACAGGTACTCAAATACCCAACGGTACTTACAACTCTTCTCTTGGCCACCACATTCTCATAGCATCTTCAGGTTTGATCTAAACATATGCAGAAGGCATGGCTACAGCTATTAGTGTATTCCTGTTTTCATGTCACAATAGTTTGATGATACAGAATACCCTACAGACTCATGTGCCCTACCTCTCCTTCTGCTGCTCAACACAGACATTTCCTGGTAAGAACTACAGTTACACCAGTTCAGATATGGTAAACCAAGGGTGGGTAGCCTTGGCCCTCCATGCGCCTTATCTTTGCCTCTCCCCTCACTGGCTCTGCTCTCTAGCAAGTGTTTTTGCTTGTCTGGAATGTGTCTGTGAACTTTGATAATGCTTCTTGCTTGTATGGATTTTGTATTTTCTATTTTCTGACTGTGTTCTTCCCCTCACACACTGGATATGGTGACATATACACCCCAATCATAATGTGAGCATAGGATTGCACTGATAAGCACCATTGATTTTTCTGGTACCAAGGTGCACCTGATGATCTTCCGATTGTACCCAGAATCATAAGGGGGGGGGGGGGAGAGACTGGAATTATCTGTGTCCTTCAGTAATATGTCTGGATAAAACAAACTACTGTAGGGATGTAGAATTGTCTTGAGAACGCATGCAGTGTTCTTTTGTGACCTGTCTACAATCACACTTGTGATAAACCACATGTAGAAATAAATGACAAATACTTCTACAAAATGTTTATAAAGAGTGCAGCCCTGTGCATACCTACTCAAAATTAACTCCAATTGAATTTAATGGGACTTATTCCAAGTTAAATGTGCATATGACTGTAGCCTAACTGGATGTACTCAGACTGGGAAATCTATTGACCAATGAATACTATTATTAGTTAAGGTACTGATATAACTTATGAGTGCAAAATTACTAGTACTTGTGATTTTTTGTATCCTACTGAAATGCTATAGCGTTCTGGAGCAGGTTTTTTGCACAACTATGATGCTATTCATGTAGCAGTTATCTAACATGCAAGCACATTAAGGAAATAATTAGTCTTGATTTTTCCTTCACTGTGTAAAATCTTAGCAACAAAAGCATGCTGGAAAAGCTGATAGAGATAAGATGAAGTACCGTAAAAGGCAAGGTTTCAAATGGCATTCAAATTGCCCATGCATTGCTTTTGGCTTGCTGATAACATTCCCCACATGACAAAAGATTAAAAAATTTCAAATGGAGCATTCAAGAAAAGCTATGTTCCAATTATATGTATAAACACCAACTTACTGTTTCACTGCCTGGTCTCCAACCAGCAGGGCAAACTAAGAAGACAATGAAAGACATTAAGCTCATGGTTAAAAATAACCCTGCCTTCCTATTCCTTTTGTTCTGTGGAACATGAAAGAAATATTTCATTTTCTGCAAGTGCAAATCTATATATGATGAGGTAGCTGAACGAAGTAGGATTTAATCATAGACTCAGAACTTTTCAATTAGTTTTGCAGCTAATACCAGAAACCAGATATTATAGTATTGAAGATTGCTAGAAATGTTAAGACCAACAGTAATTTGTCAAAATATCTAACACTCAGCTTTCTTACTTGCTATCTAGAAGAAATCTTTCTTTTCTGTGTAGGCAACTGAATGTTTAACCATGCAGGAAATACCTTCTCCATGTTCATCAGTATACTGGAATGCTTGTACTAGACGAAGAGTCTCATCTACAGATCTGCCAACAGGAAGATCATTCATTGTGATTTGTCGAAGATTTCTCTTGCCATCAATAATGAACAGGCCTCTGTGGAAACAGGAGAAATTGGCAATACAAACATCAATAAGCTCAATCTGTGCATATATATATATGTTACACCTGTCTGCTAAACATCTGTATCAACTCTTCACATAAAGCAATACATTTTATTTCACTATGGGATTTAACTATACACATCATTATGCCTGTGCATAAAAAGGTAAAGGTAAAGGGGCCCCTAACCATCAGGTCCAGTCATGTCCGATTCTGGGGTTGCGGCGCTCATCTCGCTCTATAGGCCGAGGGAGCCGGCGTTTGTCTGCAGACAGCTTCCAGGTCATGTGGCCAGCATGACAAAGCTGCTTCTGGCGAACCAGAGCAGCGCACGGAAACGCCGTTTACCTTCCCGCCGGAGCGGTCCCTATTTATCTACTTGCACTTTGATGTGCTTTCGAACTGCTAGGTTGGCAGGAGCTGGGACCGAGCAACGGGAGCTCACCCCGCTGCAGGGATTCGAACCGCCGACCTTCTGATCAGCAAGCCCTAGACTCTGTGGATTAACCCACAGCGCCACCTGGGTCCACTGACATCATAGATCCACTGAAATAGCTAATTGTTAACCCAACTTTTAAGAACTGTGCTCTTGTTCTGGTCAAGTTTTTCTCTCCAATAGACTGCTGTTGTAAAATTAGCAATTCTGATCTTGCAACTTTTTTTAAGCACATATTTTTATTGAATGTAACAGAATTTTGATACAGCATCATGCAGGGAAAATATGACAATAATCTATAACCATTTGAGCAGCCGACAGAAGGAAATGGAATAGTTAACATTGTACCTAAGAGCATGTCCTTGATCCTCTAGGTAAACTCCATAATCTTTTGAGATCTGGTGCGTCAAATCTGAAAGAAGTGGTATCTTTATTGGTCCCAGTCCTCCTTGCTTCCGAGCTGTATTAATCCTATAGCAATGAAGATCACCAAATACTTCAGTGAGAACTGTTCCATACCTGCACTATCAACTTCATATCATTCACAGTATTTACTCTACATGATAGGTGGTGAATTTAATGGACCTGATCTAGTCTTTGCATTTCCCTCACCCTCTCCTGCGTAAACTTCTCCAGAAATGGAAGTTTCCTGACAACACATTCCTCCTGCCATTGATAGGCCTCCTGTAACTGGGCAGCTATACTCATGGGATGGCTGCAGTTACTTAACAGTCCCAAGTTTCCAATCAAGATTTCTGTTTCGTACAGAAAATGTAACAAGTTGTGTAAATGAAAGGGAAAAAGGACTTACCATGCTAAATGAGTGAACTGTGAGTCTACTGAGCAAGCAACCACTTCAGCACCTATTGCTCTGAATTCTTCAATTCTGTCACTAAAGGCAATGATCTCCGTTGGACATACAAATGTGCTAAATTTAAAGAGAGATAAAATTGCAAATGTCTAAAAAGAACAGATCCCTACTTACAACTAATCACTAAAACATAGATGAACTGCTTTCTGCAAAGCACTCAATTTTCCAGCTATTTATTGAGTGATTATTTTCTTTTATTTATGCATGCCCATTTATAGCCTTCATTGGTCACTGATTCAAGGAGGAGCGTAGGAAAATACGTTTTATTCCATTACAACTTCTAAAACTCTAGCATCCTATTCTAAACATTTTTGGCAGTGTATTTTGTTGAACCATCTTGCCGTGCCAGAATAACTACATACTCTGTGATGTGTTCGCATAGCTGTTGATATGTGACATCCTAAATACTTGAGTGCACCACTAGAAAGAAATTTCTATTTCCAGTCTGTAAGCAGCAGTCAAGTTCAACATTATTATGTTTAATAGAAAACTATCTTATTTGTCCTTCACTTCAAGAATCAATCAACTATATAATCTTCTTGTACTGATGATGACAGCAATAAAGTCATATTATTAAGCGGGGATTCAGAACAAAATGCTGCGGCATATCCCCAGTCCATAATACAAGTTATTCTGTTCAGGGCTTCAGCAAGCTGGGACCCTGTCCTTGTAGTGCAGCTCTGGGTATAAACATACAGGGGAAGGTTTCAGGAGGCATGTTCAGTGGCCTTCAGGAGCAACAGATTATCAAGGGGGGGATTTACTTTCTAGAGACCATAACAACAGAGACACCTTTTCTTTCCCACCCTCTTGAAAGCTTTTTATGCAACCAGAAACAAATTTACTGGGTGGTACCTGGTACCAGGTACAGTGCCTGGTAAATGGCAGTGGGATGAGTGCCACTTACCAGGAGGGACGAAGCAGCAGGAAGATTGGTGCGATAGGGGCACTCTGGTGCAGCCAATCCAGCACTCCTACCAGTGTTCCTGTACCACATCAACCTCCCCACCATTTCACTGCTCTTGGTAAATAGGAGTGGCCCTGTGGCCAGCAAATTTGGCATTGCTGCTCCACACCACTGGGTGAGCTGCTTTTGCTTGCTACATAGTGCTGCAGGGCCCTGCTGTGTATAGTGGGACATTTCTGGAGAGTAAGGGCCCTGAGCATGAGTCCTTGCTGAGGTGTTATCCGCTTTACAAACTAACAGTTTGCATAGAGACTACTGTACTACCATATCTCTAGGAGGCCCTGTCCTGTTGTCCTACTCAAAAAAAAAAAAAAAAAATCAGACCACACAAGTTCAGAATTAGAAGGATTCATGATCATTGCATGGGAGTAGCCAGGATTTATTTATTTTATTTTTGGGGGGAGGCAGGGATTATGTTGGGGGGCATAATCGAGTTATCTGCGATGCAATTGGTCACCTAGTTAAGTAATTTTATTTATTTACTTGATTGATGGGGGGCAGTTGACCCCCTGCCCCCACCCATGTATCATTGTGCATTTCACACATATTACCCCAGTAAATCGAGAAAACACTTAGGATTGTAATTTGTGGGATTTCCATAGCCACTTTCATAATTTTATATTTTCTAATTCTTTATTCCTGTTAGATAAGCAATTTTTTTTTTGCCCTAAAAATGAAAAGACTATGATCAGCAAGCATTATATTGTGAAAATATACATATATTTCATGTGTTTTGCTTACAAGTCAAGTGGATAAAAGAAGAAAACAAGGTATTTTCCTTCGAAATCTGTTAATTTCAGCTCTTTAAACTCTCCATTGATGACTGCTGTTCCTTCCCAATAAGGTGCTGGTTCGGAAACTAAAAATGAAGGATACATTGAACTTTAATTCATTTTGCCTGACTGTGCTGGGATATAAGTGCAATATTTCTCTTTGAGATTAACATATATAACGTTCATTTTAAAGAAGCAATGCTGGAAGAACTCATATATTGGAAAAATTATTTTCAGTTGCGGTTCTTATGACTTACAATAAGTTATTGAGAACTGGTGTACCAACAAAGATACACTAATGCCATAGCACACATTTTTATTTAATTATTTATTTGCTGGTGATGTGTGCAACTACCATATGCCAACACAAATGTTTGGAACTATGCCAGCCCAAATTTGGAAATTCATAGGATGGGTGAATGGAATATGTCGGTACTAAGGTGTACACTAAGAAATGACAGGTAAAGGGTTAGGAAACTTAAGCTGCAGTGCTGAAGATTGGGACTTAAGGTTCTACAAAACTTTTGTTAACCCATACTTCCCAAGGTTAGAGTATGATATCATCAGAAGAAACCAGCTGGATTCAAGCCAAAGGATGCTACTTCAGCATCCAATTCTAGTGGTAGCCAGACAGACACATATGGGAAGTCTGTAAATGGGACCCAAGTGGCTAAGCACCCTCCCTGTTGTGATTCCCAGCAGCTGATATTCAAAATATATTGCATCTGACAGTATCTTCAATGGCACTGTGAAAGTAGCAGTCTAAATCACAGTAATCAGAGCTTGGTGCCAATGAAGAAACTACTTGATGAAAAACATAATTGAGATATTTTTAAAAAATGGACCCAACTGCAGCCCAAGTATGAAAACTAAAGAATCACTGTCCATTGATTAACAAAACTTTCTCTGTATCTACTCAGATGTACGTACCGTAAGCCCTACTGAATTAAATTAAATGTAAGTACAGTATGCATACGATTTAGGATTGCAACCTAAAGACATACGTATATGCAAAGCACCTTCTTACTCGATCAGTTTATGATGACTACTTACAAAAATAGACACTAAGTCACTATTGGATACAAAGCTTGTCTTATTTGCAAATTGTCTAAAAAACAAACAAGAAATCTGCCAGATTATTCAATCTTGCAGTTTTCTTACCAAGAGGCACTTAGCTGAAACTTTTTTGTAAAACAGCATATTCAATTGATTGTACTGTAGTACAGAATGCCACTCTATCATTTCAGAATGCTGTAAAACACATGGCTACTCATGTAGGAGAAGGGGACGACAGAGGATGAGGTGGTTGGACAGTGTTCTCGAAGCTACGAACATGAGTTTGACCAAACTGCGGGAGGCAGTGCAAGACAGGAGTGCCTGGCGTGCTATGGTCCATGGGGTCACGAAGAGTCGGACACGACTAAACAACAACAACACTCATTGAAGTACTGTGTTCAATGAGGCTAACTCCTAGGTAAGTAGGTGTAGGATTGCAGCCTTAAACTTCTCCTTTTAAAAACCTCTCTACACTTTTAAACCAATACCCTTTTGTCTGACGTGTCCTTACCAAAAAAAAAAAAAAACCCTCGAATTAACCGTGCACCGACAAGGAAAGTAAATATTTGAAACAAGAGGGAGGTGCTTCTTTTCCTTTTAACCCATTCCCACTCTGCCATTTGCACTGGGGGGAAAGCCTTTAAAATTTGCAGGTAGAGAGCACTTTTTTGGCTTTAACCTGCTGTTCCTTTTTGGGAGGGGAGCTTAAGAAGAAACACGGAAGAGACCTGTGGCCACTTATTTCTGTTTTGCCTATAAGCTTTCGTGATGTGCTGCGAAATAGCTTGTGCCACCACAAATCACTTTTCTTCTTTGAAGGCCTCTCTCTCCCTCGCCCTCTTTTCTGCTGCAATAGATCAACAACGACAAGTAGCCACGTTTCGGCCGCGACATCATTTCCCGCCCCCCCCCGCCCCCCAATTTCCCAGCAGCGTCTCTAAATAACACGGCACGTCCCGCGCGTCTCAGCAGCACTCGCGTTTTCCCCACTTCCCACCCCCGTAAATTCTCTTCCCCGCCAGGGAACAAAACTGGAGCGGCGACTGTGTGTGTGTGGGGGGGGGGTTGCTCTGCTTTGCACAATGCCAACGTCGAGATGAACAATAACGAAGAGTATTAAAAAAGGAAAAAGCATGGGGACCAGGGAGGGAGAAAAGGCTGGGCTGAGGGGCTCCTCCTGGCCGCCGCCGCCCCGGCTTCTCCCTCGGCGCCAAGGATGAGGCGACGAGGCAGTCGCCTCTTGTCTCTCTCCCTCCCGCCTTCCCGCTCGCTCCTTCCTTCCCTCCCTCGCCGGGCCTCTCAGGCACCTACTCTTGGCCTTGCTGAGGTGCAGCGAGTGGTCTCGGACGGGCACCCGCGACGCCTCGCCCGGATACACCTGGCCCCCCGCGTAGTAGTGGCACTTCTCGTCGCCCGAGCCCTGCGCAGCCTCGACGGTGGCCACCTCCTCGCTCATGGTAGCCGCCAGCACCAGCAACACAACGGCCAACGGCCGCGTCGCCAACCGTCGCGGGCACCTCCCGCTCCCCGCCGCCCCCTGGCATTCTGTGGGTGTCCCGACGCGCGGCGGCGGCGGCTCCATGGCGACCTGGGAAGCCGCACACGTCTAAGGGAGGAAAGAGAATGGCAGCGCCGAGGCCCGGCGGGAGGAAGAGGCAGGCGCGGGAGCCGGGGCTGCTTCTGGGGGCGGGGCCCGACGGCCGACACTGACACGCCCGCCCTCTTCCCCTCGCGGCGGTTCCCCGCTTGTCCTCTGCTGAGGCGCAGTTGCGCATGTCCCACTGGCTGCGCCCTAGTCTGTGAGGCGGAATGCAGCCTCGTCACGGGAGGAAGCTTGGCAGCCCTCCAGGCTGCGCCTCTTACCGTTGGGCATGCTGGCCCGGAATGAGGGGATGCCAGCTGCGCCTGGAGGGCCACGGGTTCTCATTCCCTGCTTCAGGTGACCTGAGTGTCAGTACAACACCGGATGTGGCATAGCCATATAGCATCGCATTCCGATCAGCAGCTGAATTGTTATACTTGTGTGGCATTCCGCCCCCCGCCCCCCGCAAGTAATCTTAAAAGCTGCATTCCCAAAACTTTCTCTGGGAAAGGACACAGATGTCTGAAGAGCATCTGATTCACAGCTGCTTTCTCCTTTTTGGAACTGAATCGCTGGCCGTGAAGGAAGCATAGAAACGTGTTACCATAACAAGGACAACAGCAGCAGCAGCTCCTATTTGCATTCTCATAAAGTGAAAGCAATGAAAGACCCAGCTTCTCATTAACAAAGTGTCTAATTCACTTGACCAGAAACAGGTGCTAAATCAAAAGTGATTTATTATCAATAAATGAAATCCAGGACGTATCGCTATGCTGAATTATCAAGGACATGTTTTCACGTTTTTCTTTTTGCAATTGTTTGCTATCTATTATTTATTATCAACAAATGAAATCCAGGACATGGTAACCCTGTGCTGAATTATCAAGGACACGTTTTCACTTTTTGGCCATTGTTTACTGGAAAATATGGGCAGAGAGGAATTCAGTGAAAAGCAGCAGCAGTAGCCAACTCCTTTCCACTGCTGCCAATCCTGTTCTGCCATGCCCAATGAAGCTCATGCAGACCAAGCTAAAGTTTGGAGTCAACACAGTTTTCCTCTACATACAACTTTGCTGACAGGAAGCCCTTTTGAGGTTGTCACCTCATTTAATTGCATCAGCTGATTGCTATGTGGGCCCTGTGCACCTGCCAAAATGGCCTGAGGGGTGGTGGTGGGAGAGGTCAGAATCTGGAAAAGGTGATCCACCCCTGTTGTAGAGGTGCTGCTTTCTCCTTATGTTGGTTTTCATGTGTGAAAGACAGAAAAGCAATTTTAAATGTACTTGCATTTGATTTTTAAAGTGATTGGTGACTGTGCAGGAAGGCATTTATAGCTACATTTCATGCTACTTGCATTTTTGTGACACTTGCGAACATGTTATGTATCTGAAGCTCAATTTATAGTCCAACCAACCAACCACCATTTTTCTTGTATTGAACTATATGTATTCGGGAATGTTTTCCTCTCTATGGAAGTGAGTTTCATAGAGGCAGATTTCCCTTTACCATTTCCCTTCTTCCCTCTCTTGTGAAACTAACAATGTTGAGGGGGAAACCTTAGCACTTTCATGGAGGCTATGAGAGCATCACATGTCCAACTTACATCTCTGCTGTTGTTACTGTTGCTACTCAGCAGATCAGGCGGTTTTTTTCCTACTTCAAAAATTATGTATGCACAGCACACCAGTCTAGTTGCACACTGGAATACTTTAATCAACCAAGAAACTAGAGGCACAGGTGAATCTGATATGGTTTCCCCCGACTGTCAATTTCACAGGAGAATAGGGGAGTAGGAGGAAACCATGAAGGAACTAGCAGTATTGCAGGCACATACAGGGCAGTCTGGCTGGTATTTAGGGTAGAAATGTGGAGAGGTGCCTTCTGAAGGCATGTGACATTTCAGGCAGGAAAAGAATGGTGATATGTTCATTAACTGAAAGGGAAGGTTGCCATATCAAAATTAAAACAGATTAAAATGCACATGCAATTTGGCCCTAGAAAGGATGAAATAAAATTATTCATTAGGTACTAAACATGTTGACATGGAAGCAAGTCTCAATGCTTCAGTGCAACTTGCTTTCAAGTGTATGTGCTAAACTATTCTTACGTGGCTTAGAATATAGGCAACTCCCTCTTACGTCGCTTAGAATACAGGCTGTCAAACTTCAAAACATTAGTTTTCATGGTATCTTTTGTAGCTTAGATTGTTCCGGTTCTAGTCACTTTGGCTTCCTTTTCTTACCTCTGTCCTCAGTGTCTTCTACCTTCCTTTCCATCTGTTATTTTTATACTCAGGGCTTCTGTCGAGGCTCAAAAGCAACAAATATTCATTCATTGCAAGATCAGTTTCATGCAATGTTGTGCTCAAGGAAACCTATGAGGGCTCATTCTATCCTTTGCCTCCTATCATTGCCTTTTCTCTGGTTGTTTGTTGACAGCAAGAGCTATCTTTAAGAGCCAGAGTGTCTGATCGCCAAGGATTTGTGAGGAATGGCGAAACCCCCAGTGTCCTAACACAAAGACAGCTTACTGATTTACTGCAACCCTCTGAAGAAGAGTTTCTCCACTTTTCCCATCTTGGAACAGTCAAGGTATTAATTTTCACTTCACTTGCTCTCTGTTCTGAACTGGCAGGCCCAAAGCAGGGCTCAGGGGAGGGGTTGGGTACTGGGATACCAAAGAAGGATGTCAAAAACATCAGAATGGCCAATTCTAGTGCTTTATTAAAGAAGATGTAGACAGCAGCAAAGCAGCCTGCTAGGCCTCCCAGCCTTTATAGACGCAGGATGGACACCAAAGCAAGGTGATTGCTTGTCCGCACCCAAACAAATGTGCCTACATTCTTTATACACAAAGCAAGTGTATGTCATGTTGTCTAGAACATCCCATCACTTCACCTGACCAGATGAGGGCATAGGCAGCAAATACCCAAGTCTTACAGATGGTTCCCCTTTCTGGTCTCAGAGCCCAGCACCCCAAGTCCACAGATAGGAGTATTTGCATTGAACTTCCCTCTTTAACCTACTATAGCTCTGTGCATGCCAGTCTGGTGGTAATTGCCTTCTCCTCTCTGTAACTGGCATTAGGGTCTTCTTAGCGCTATCCAAAGGTCAAATTTAAATACTGCCAGTATTTTGTTTCTTTGACTAATTGCATAGGCATAGCAATCAACCTTCCATTTTTGTAATATACCTCCCTTGACTCTGTGATTGCTAATTCCTTCTGGTACAAGTATAATATATATGTAATCTGCCTTGTACGCAGTGACTGAACTAATGATCTGACCACTCTTCCTCCTGCATATGTGCATCTCCCTAATGTGTGTAGACAAGGGACTCAGTTATACAGCTGCAAATACAACATTTTAAGTGTGTTTTAAGTGCAATATACAATGAAACATTTCCAATATCTTTTTTGCAGTATGGAAAATATTATGCCAAATGTAATATTTGGACTGCAACATGGCATTCATTGCCATTTCTTGGAGGCACTCACTGATATTTAACAATATTCTGCTGAAATTGCTAGCTAGCTCTTTTTATCTTCTCAAACTGAAAAGGGCATTTCAACAAATATATGACACTGGCTGTCATGTATGAGAGAAAATCTATAAAGCAGAGGGAGAAGGGATTTTCTACCAGGGAATAAAAAGAAATGTGGTTCCAAAGTGGTGTTATGCTCAATAGAATGAGCATGATGAAAATTACTAATTGGAGAAGTGAAATGTTCTGGCTCTCACTAAGGCAAACTGGTGGGTAGAGTCATGTGCAGGACTGCAAAGTGCCTGTAGAAAGGAATTCTGCACACATAAAGATTCGGCTTCCTGAGCAGCTTTTGCTTTTACAGTCCTGCCTAGAAGCAACTTCTGGCAATATCAATTGTTAAACCAATGCAAACATGGGCTGATTGAACAATGGTGACAGGTTATTATCATCTGCTTAGACATCCTTGTTCTGGTGACTGCTTTCCATCTTTTGGGTGATGAAAGTTAAGTGTACTTTTCTATACAGTATACATCTGGTCATGATTCAGCTGAATATGATTCACAAAGGTGTTTAGTTTATCAGACTTATGATGTACCTGTTCAATACACCTTGGGGGGGGGGGGAGAGCATCGAGTATTTATTTTAAAACTATAGTTCAGTCTAGATTTTAATTTAGAATAATTTATTGGCCAAGTACCAAACATACTTGGAATTTTGCTTTGACTACATTGCAATGTAAATGTACCTTATACAAACACTGTTCCACTCACAATACAATAGCACAGCAAAGGAACCCCACCCATAACTGGTCTCCCCTTCCGCTACACAGATACATATTTAACAATTTGATGGCACAAAGTAAAAAACTATTCCTGTGCCTAGGCGGTTTTGTGTATAGAGTCCTGTAGCGACGCCCAGATGGAAGTAAATAAAACAGATGATGGCCAGTCTATCCATAATATAGCACTGCTGAGGTATCGCTTCCTGCAATCAGTTGGAGACAGCATTGAAGTAGTGGTCCCACACATATCAAGCAATCCTTCCCCATGGCTAAGATCCTTCTATAATGCTTACTCAGAAGTCTGTCCTTTTCAGTTAAGGTTCTTTTTAATGTTAATTAAAAGCTTCCTATCCCTTTTATTGCTTCCTGTTCCATGTGGCTTTGAGGTTACTGATGAATAGCCTGTTAATTACACCTGGAATAGTCACCTTCATTGCCTATTAATATTAGTTACTGTTTCCATGGAGTGCACTTTAAATACAGATTTTTCTTTCTTTCTGAATTTATAAAGCAAAATAGATACTATTTCATTACTGTATATAAAAATGAAAGGTAAAAAAATGATGAGACTAAATTGGTAAAAATATAATCATAATTTAAAAAAAAATTTAAATAGAACACCAGTTCAAAGTAAAACAATGCAGTATCAGATTCAGAAGGGAAAGTCTCCACAAATCATGTTTGGTGGGAGAAATAGAAACTTCAGAGTGCAACCACCTGGCAATAATAGTAACTGGTTTCTTCATAAAAGGAGTGGGAAAAGGCAATTCCTTGCTAAACTGCCAGTGTGGCATATGTCTGCGTATATCTATCTATAGCTATAGTTTTTGTAGAGTGGATTTAACAGAACTCCCAATATTTGACTGACCACTTCACAATGCTTGTCAAATTAATCTGTCAAAATCAGCTCTGAGTCTTATAATTCTGAACTGAATTCATAGCACATGCATGTGTATGCATGTGCCTGAAAATATCTCTGTCATTTAATAAATGCCCACCTGTGGGCTTGTTTGTGCATTGGACACATGCTCTTGACTCCACTTGGAAATCTCAGATAATAGCATTTGCACAATGCTTTGGCAGGCACTCCACATATATTATCCTGTTTCTAAACCTTGCAACAACCAAAGAGGTAGGTCAATATTATTATTCCTGTCTTGCATATGAAGAGGGCCAGGGCATAAGCAAAGAGAGCACACCTTGCCTAAAGACACCAAGTGAGTTCCTGGTAGCGGTGGGATTTTACAACAGGGACTTATTGAATCTTAGACACCTGCTTTACACCTAGGAACATGCAACAATTGGATAGAACGTCAAATAACATATGTTACATAAGCAAGGATCAGTGCAACTATTTGAAAGTCTCTTGGGTTTAGGAGTGGGTTTAGGAGTTTTTTTCCGGAAAGATGTAGATACCTCAATACCCAGATCACTATTATTTTTTTCAATAGGTGGCAGTGTTCTCCTACTTTCGTACCTCGATGGCAGATTTCACAGCAGAAAAAAAACCCATGAAGATAATGGCCTGGATCCAAACTACCACATAACAACTGTGTTGTTCTGTTACAATATGCTCTAGGTGGAGCTGCCTTTGAAGATCTGAAAACTATAGCTGGTTCAGAATGCCGCTGCCAGACTGTTGATATGTGGTGTGTGTTGTTATTCAGAGCATTTGACTCCATTGCTATTTAATCTGCTTTGCGTCCTGGTGCATTTCTCAGCCCAAATCAAAGTGCTACTGGTTGTCTTTAAAGTTTAGAGACAACAAGTGGTACTTTGAATTCTGCTCAGAAACACAGAAGGAGCCATTGCAAAGCTAAATGATTTGCGTCTGGAATATCTAAAGGACTAGTTGCTCCTACATGGCTCTGTCTATCTATTAAGATCTTCTGAAGAGACTCTGGACCACACCTTAATGCTGTCTGAGGTGTGATTGTTGGTTATGGGGGACAAGGCTTCTCAGTGGTGGCTCCTAAGGTCTGGAATCTTCCTCAAGAGGTTTGTTCAGGCCTTCCCTCCTAACCTTCAAGGAAACAGCCTTGTTTAGAAATGCCTTTTATATAGTTTTGTTTTTAAACAAATTACGTGGTTTTAAATTGATGCTATTGTTTTGTTCTGTTTACAACCTGTTTTGGGGACTCCATTTGGAGTAAAAAGAAGGATATGGCTATATAAATAAATGAACAACTTCTGCACTCTTAAGGGGTTGGTTGTGTGTGTGTGTGTGTGTGTGTGTGTGTGTGTTTCTCATACAGCAGGTGGTGTGAACTTTTGGTCCTTTGGTCCTTTTGGCCATGCTTGCTGAAGCTGATGAGAGTTATAGTTTAGCAACATCTGGAGGGCCAAAGGTTCCCCACACCTTTCATACAGTATATCAGGGAATGGTTGTAACTCAGGGGTAGAGCTTTGGCCTGGCATGCAGAAGGCCCAGGTTCATTCCCAGGCATCTTCAGGTAGAGGTGGGAAAGAGTCCTGCCTGAAACTCTGGACAGTGAGCCATTGCCAGTCATGGTTAAAAAACATGTACAAATGGTCTTAAGTTCAGTTTTCCACATTCTCGAATCAATTTTCAATGTTTTTAAAGTCCACATGAAAATTTATCCACATTTTAGTGCAATTTTATTCTCTCACACTCATTTTTTGTATGCAAAATAGCTTTATATACAAGCAAGCAATTTCCTCTTATTTATTGCTTTTTGTATGGTATTTTCACTAATCTAACATTTTAATGTACACTTTACCTTAGTATATACATCTACGTACGTACACAGCACTTGACTGGAGAATGACATTACAAAATTCAAAGATGTTTAACTATTGAAGGATGCCTTTGTTTTGGTTTGAAAATTGTTTGGGGAAGTGTGGATTAAGTAGGCTTGCCTTTAAATGCAAACTGAGCTAAATTTCTCCCCCATCCCTGCCCCTGCCGAATGCAACATAGCAAACTTCTTTTGCAACATGAGACACAGTTGCAAATGCAGCAGAATGAGGGGGCAGGAAGATGAGGTGATAAAATCAACCACACCACTTCAGGCACCATTTTAATAATATTTTCCAAGATATGATGGGAGTGGGGAACATGTGGCCCTCCAGCACCCATCAGTTCCAGCCAGTAGAGCTAATAGCCATGGATGATGGGAGTGGGACTCCAACAACATCTGGAGAGGCACAGTTTCCCCATCCCTGATATAAAAACTCCCAGCAAATAAAATAAAATAAAAACATTGCACACCAGGAAGAATGGCTCTAGCCAAACTCTTTCTCTGCTGAGAACATTTTTTTTTTTACTAAAAGGGAGTTGTTTTTACATTGGAAACATTGAAAAATGTGATTATAATCCATTCCACCGCCTTCAAACTCTTCCATCACATTCCAGTCTTTTGCAGCATGTCTACATCCAGCCTGAGGAGACTTTCTAAAGTGATGTGGCATAGGGTGGCAGAAAATATCTGCCAAAGAAAAGTAGTTGAAAAATTGCATTGGGCATGCCCCAACCCTAGGGCAAGCTAAAGCAGTACTTTGATCTATCTGTGTTATGTGATTATCCAATGATTATTTCAGAAGGGTGGGACTAGATTAGGGGTATGTGGGATCTGAAGAAAGAAAAAGAGGTAAGATTGCATATTTCCTAGAACAGGGAGAGGGAACAAAGGTGGCCAGAAAAGAATGAAGGGAAACCAATGGAGACAAACCAAAGGCATTTTAAATGTTAAGTGCTTGGCTTGGGATGCATTTTAATTGGTCAGGAGAGGATATATTAATTGCAATTTATTATTATTATTATTATTTATTATTATTATTATTATTTATACCCCACCCATCTGGCTGGATTTCCCCGGCCACTCTGGGCGGCTTCCAACAAATATAAAAATACATTAAAATATCACAGATTAAAAACTTCCCTAAACAGGGCTGCCTTTAGGTGTTTTCTTTATCTTTAGGTGTTTATTTATCCCTCCCGGTGCCCATGTGTGTTGGTTAAACAGAGTTTCAAAATCCCATTCTTAGCAGCAAAATTAAAAGAATAGGAATTAGGCTGTAAAGTATTGCGCAAGTCCGGCTATGAGGTAAGCTGGCTCCTCTTTCTTACCCCACTTAAGAAAGATTCAGACAACAACCTGGGAAGTAAGTATAAAAAATATGATCTATTTACTTATAATCTTGCATTGGTTCGCAGCAAAGGCAGCAATAAAAACTGTGCATACAAAATACTTACATTTACAGAATAACCAACTTCAGAGCACATCTGCCCCCTTGGCAGGTCACAGGAAGAGAGAGAGGGGAACAGGAAGTACTATATGCTCCTTCCTCTCCAGAAGAGGAGGGGAAGTGACACCACACAGAACCCTTTCTACCAATTGTCTTTCTATGGCCTATCAGCTCTGTGGACTTAGACCCTTCTCACGTTAACTAGCAAGAATATGCATTTGTTAGGTTTGGCTGCAAATCTCGCACACTTGGAACATCTGGGGAAGGGAGCAACCCAAAAACTGTGAGAGCACATGTAAAGTGGCTGTTGTTGGGGGGTTTTTTTTGGTAAGTTTCCATACATTATCTTGGTGACTGGGATTGTGGAGGTAATGAATAAGTGAACACAAATGGCCCTTTTGCTGTGAGTGACTAATGGCAACTTTCCCCTTCATGTGAGAATGCTGGCAAGTGACAGTGGCAAGTGAACATGATTATTCATGCATCTGACAATCATTTATATTCTTTAGCTGTATAGCCAGTCTGTTAGCAGACTTCAATGTGTGAATAATGTATCCTGAACCATGACAAATGAGCAAAGCCTTTGCATCAAACTGAAATGTGACTGTAGTATAAATTTGGCATTAAAATAGTGCAGTGGACTACCTTCTGTTATTACCTTTGCCAGAGTGTTTAGTCAACTGCATTGAGTAGGTAAGGCACCACTGTTTCAAACCAAATTAATTTGCCTGAAAAAGCGGAAACCTCTGTTTGTATTTCCAGAAGGGAAATGAAATGTAGGTTTTACCCAAAGCTTTACAAGATAGAGAGAGCTACCCATTACTTACCCTTATCTTGTCTCAGCAGACAGTAACACTCAGACTTTGCCTTGCTACAGAAATTATCCTGGACTTTTAGAATGGTTTTTTTAAAAAGCCTGAAGGAAACCAAGTCTACACATACAGTGAGGAACTCTGATCTCTAGCAATACTTTCACTTTCTGACAACATCAGGAAAAAACAAAAAATCTGGTCAAAAGTACATAAGACTGAAAAGAACAAGATACATAAGAAAAAGATGAATCTAGACTTAAGCCTAACTACCCATAAATTAACACATACTCTAAAAAATGTGATCCTGCATATGTAAGATGTAAATCCTCCTAATTGATTCAGATGTAGATCCCATTGATTTCATTCAGAGTAACCCCCAAATAAATATTAATAGAACTACTTGTTTTGACTGTATGGAACTTACAAGCCAGTCAAACACTAGACAGCTTTATTTTAAATGATTTTGTGATGTATGCTATATCCCTATTATACACTACTTAGAAACCATCATATTAAGCGGTTTCTAAATTATAAAACAAATAAACAGAATGGTTGGGATTCAAAAGAAAGTGACACTTAATTTCTTACCCTCCCTCAAAGGGAGTCTTAGTAGTAGCTACTAGAGGAAGTTTTATTATACATTCAAATCACTATGATGTCACATGACGTGCCTTCTACACATGGCCAAGCCAGGAGGGAGTCACATTTATTGCACTTCTTCATTTGCCCCCTCCATGGGAGGTCTGGAGGGTAGTAACACGAGGACAGGCCTTTTCAGTGGTGGTTCCCCACTTGTGGAATGCTCTCCCCAGGGCGCCTCAGCAGGCACCATTATTACATATCTTCAGGCACAAGGCAAATATCTTCCTTTTCCATCAGGCCTTTGACTTTTAATTATCTATGGCCTTTTTAATGAGTGTGATTTTTTTTACCTAGTTTTTTTAATAATAGAATTGTCTTTTAGAGGTTTTTTTTTTTTAAAAAAATACTGGTTTAACTGTATGCATTTGTTTTTTGCTTATGATACTGAAAGTTGCTTGGAGCTGCAATGGCAAAAAAGCATCAATTATATTTAATAAATAATGATAATAATTGCTCCACCCACTTTGCCTCCAGCCCCACCCACTTTTTGCTTCTGGCCCCACCACAGGTAGGCAGCCTTCAGATGGTGACCTGTGAGGGAAAGTGGCCTTCAGGCACTTAAAGTTCCTCACCTCTCAGTGTACATGGTAGAGGAGAACAGGAAAATAGCCACATCAAGCAAAACCCAGTGCCTTCCAACAAAATGAAGGATCCTCCTTGGTGGACTGGTGCAAAGTGCAAGTATTTACTCAAAACAATGATTGCAGGTGCCAATGTTCATAGTCTAAGAAAGCCAAAAGATTCCTGATTATTTTATATTTGTGTAATTATGTTACTGCAACGTGACAGGAAAATTAATTCACAGCTTCTTTTTGTCTGGACAAAGTCAATGTGTTCTTCCATCCATTCTAAATACTACTTTTTGGCCAAATAATGTGCCCTCTTGCTATCACCCAATTATTGGAAAAGTGCTGATCCTGAAAAGTGGTAAAAACATTTGCAGTGCTAACATGTCTGTACTTGTATTACTACATTATAAAAGCATACAATTTGATCTAGTTCTAAGTGCCCTTAATAGTCCTGTTTGAGCAGCGTTCTAATATGGAGAATGGTATTCATTGATTTGGAATTATGTGTTTTGGGAAGTGAAATCCTGGGTAGTAATAGTTCTTGATTCAATCTGCTAAAAGGAGGCAAAGACATAAAGATTTGAATTTCTAATGGGAAAGCAGCTCAACTGAATGAGCATATTAAACTTTGCTTAGGCAAGCTTTACTAAGCATTAGTTGTTTAACTGAATAGTGATAATAAATCTGGAAATAGCTTTTTTTAAAATTAGTGTCACATACTGCAGTTAAAAGAATAGTAGAAAAAAGGATGTGCACTGTCTCATAACAAAATGAAGGTCCAGGGTGATCTTGTTTTCCATACTGTTTATGACAGACCCTGCTGAAATCCTGTAATTTTTTATACCAGTTTGTTGTTGCTTGTCCCGCTTTTGTTGCTTGGTAGTGCAAGAATGCCCCTCCAGATAGCAATAATATGCTTACACCGGGTAAGCATCGCAGAACAACTAACAAAGTAGAATGGCACGTGGATGGTTCAATCTAAAACCACCACCAGTGCACAATTATTGCAACCAAGACACGTTGCTGAATGCACCAGTAAAACAGCAACAACATGCCAGTCTGCCTTAGACAGAAATATGTAGCTCAGTTCATTTTTCTTCATTGAACAGTCAATGACAAAGGTATGCATTTTTGTTCATAACTTGTCCTGTCCCTAAGGGTTAGGTCCTTGGTATTCAATGTGATGTGCAAGACGGGAAGGTTGCAGCCGCCTCAATGGCACCACACAAACTTCAGGTGACGGACTGTTCTGCTGTTTTCCTGAGGTACGAATCAGAGGTACAGACTGAATGTCCTTCCAGAAAGGTTGTGTGGAGAGCAGTCTGACTTCTAAGCAGAAAAAAGAACTACAATAAAATAAAAGCATGTCTCTCTCGTCACACTGAGACACACAAGCCATTTTTAGTGAACTGACCCTCCAAGTAATCAATCTTGAGCCATCATTTGTTACACTTTTGCCACTTTTAAAAGAAACCATCTCAGCCTATTCATATCTCATGCCAGATAATAATGGAAATAATCCTTAAGAACCACTTACAAAGGTACTTGCAGTGCAGTAGTTCAGTCTCCTCCCCGCACCCTTTGAGTCAGTTAGAAATAGGGGATTAAAAAAGGTAGATGAATTAAGGTACATGGATTGATTTGATTTGTAAAAACCAAGTTCCATATGATGGATAAGAAGATGCTCCTGAAAATATAAGTTTCAAGAGGGAGAAATAGTTATGTGCTGAAACACCCCCCCCCCAAGAACTTTCCAGCATACAAACTGAAGGGTACCTCTCTTTGTGGACAGCATTACAGAAGATGGTTCCATCTCTATCACTAGGGATCTATTTAATACCATGCAAACGTTTTGTTTGCCGCTCAGCTTTTAAGATGCTTTTATTACGAAGAGAATTAAAATTAATTCGCCACGTTATACAGTGTCTGCGCAAAAAGTAAAGAAAATGATCAGAGTCCTTTGACAATAGAGAATGAGTCATGACTAGAAAAAAAGAAGACGACGACGGCGGATTCTTTAATGTACCTAGCATAAGGGGGAAGTCTGCAGAGTGGAAGATTTACTGAACTACATAACATCAGCTTGAGTTACTATTATCAAAGCAGCACAGATGGCCAGACAAAGGAGCATATAATGAAATAAATAAGAGAGAAACACTCAGTGATTTTAGAACAGATGTTAGCAAGCTCCTTAAATATTTCTAGAATAAATCTGTTGAATGGCCTGCTGTCGTAATCAAAGCAATGTCATGGAGGATCTCAGGCTTACATTAGTCAAAGAACGGTGAGGTTAGATACTTGAAGTTTGGAGTACCTGCTATCACAGGTATGTGAGGTGTTTCTAATTCATTTACCGGTAGCTACACAATGAGCTGGTTTGCACGGCATGGTAAGCCAAACTATGGCTAAGCAAAACCACACAATTATGGTGGGTCCTGGAGTGGAGCTCAAAGTTCCTTTTGGTGGTCCTGCCAGTGGATATTGCAGTGTGTGTGGATAGCTAGGACCCCAGACATAGATTTCTCTGTTGTGGTGCCATGTTTGTGGAACTCTGTACCTTTCAAGGTGTGCCAGGTGCCTTTGGTATTCACCTTTTTGGGGGATCAGCTTTAGATGTATTTATTCACTCTAGCTTTTGGAGACCTTTTAATGTTAGGTGCTGAGCCATTTGCTTCTGTGTTGTGGATATGTCTTGTAATATGGAAATTTAATGTATGTTCTTTTTTAAATATTGTATCAATATAATTGTATCTTATGGCTTTATCTGCAGCGTAAACCACTCTGTAATATTGGTTCTACAAATGTAAATTAAATTAAATTTAAAAGATTTAAATGAAGGAAAATAGTTTAAGATTCAGGAATCAGAATAAGTTTTTACTTTACATAGCACATAATTGTGGGATTTGCTGTCACAATATATGATGATAACTATTATCTTAAATGGCTTTAAGTGGGATTAAACAAATAAAAGTATCAATAACTACTAATGATGGCTGTAGGGTTGCCAGACTCAATAGAGGACAGGACTTCTGTGCCTTTAATTGCCCTGCTCTCTTTTGAGTCTGGAAACCTTAAAGAGAAACCAGCAGACCCTTTGCTTGGAAATTAAACAAAGGGTCTGCTGGTTTCTCTTTAAGGTTTCCAGACTCAAAAGAGAGCAGGGCAATTAAAGGCACAGAAGTCCTGTCCTCTATTGAGTCTGGCTACCGTAGATGGCTGTACACTACTTTCCAATATCAGGCATGCCTCTGATTACCAACTGATGGGAGCAACAGCAGGATATTTACAGTTAACGCTAATACGGCCTAGGACCCTCGTACTTATGTGACCGCCTCTCCTGGTATGCCCCGCGGAGGACCTTATGGTCCACAAACAATAACATATTGGAGGTCCCAGGACTCAGGGAGATTAGACTGGCCTTGACCAGGGCCAAGGCCTTTTTGGCTGTGGCCCCGGCCTGGTGGAACGCTCTGTCACAAGAGACCAGGGCCCTGTGGGATTTGACATCTTTCCTCAGGGCCTGCAAGACGGAGCTGTTCCAACAGGCCTTTTGTTATAAGACCCAGTGTGTATGTGGCCTCCCTAACCCTTTACACCAGCTCATATAAGACCAGCACAAACAGCTGGGCCTGGTGAGCTCTCAATGTTCCTCATCCTCTAGAGTTATAATCTGTGAGTTGCCATCTGATTTTATTGATTTTAAGATCTATTTTAATTTATTGATTTATGCTTTTAATGTATCATATTTTGATGTTAGCCGCCCTGAGCCTGGTTCTGGCTGGGGAGGGCAGAGTATTATTTATTTATTTATTTATTTACTAAACTTTGTAGATGAACAAAGGCATAAAATAAAGAGTATGACTGCAGTCTAGAGCAGTCTAGACGCTGGCTGGTGTGCCGCGACGTGCGGCGACGAGAAGGGCGATTTGCATTGTCACGTGCCTGGCGGCCGCCAATATACAACACTGACCCGCTAGAAAGGAAGCCGGCCGGGTCACGACGCGGGGCGAGCGCAGCTCTCAACAGCCACCACCACGGGAGGGTGGTTTTAGACAAACTTAAAGAAGCTGGCTGGATGAGCTCAACCTGAAACTTGCTGAGCAAAGGATTGTGCTGGCAGAGAAATCAGCGGCTTGTGAAGCCTTATTACAGGAGATTGCAACCAACACAGCAATTGGCAAGTGTTTCTTACAGTCATAATTATATAGTCAATATAGGGCGGCACAGAGTTAAATTTTTTAACTTTTTAAATGGTGGTGTGCCTCGTGATTTTTTTCATGGAACAAGTGTGCCTTGGCCCAAAAAAGGTTGAGAAACACTGGTCTAGAGAGCCCCCATAGGTGTAAACCAAGTCTTCTGCATTGCACAGAGGGATGTCCAACTTCTGTTCTGTCACTTATCACCCCCAGCAATAGCTACATTGCATCACAAATCACTTTCAAAACTTCCTGGAGTTTCAAAAGTAGCTGATCAAGTAGTGTGCACAGCTGCTCTTAGGAAAACAAAGTCCCAGTACCCAGCTGGAACCTGCCACATGGTTTTGGGGATCATATGTAAAATCATTTCTTGGCAGCTGAAAATGGTTTGACTCACATGGTGCTAATATTTCTTAATGACATTAACAGCACGGAAGGAGCCATCTAAATGGGCAATGGGTTGCTATTTAATTGAGAAAGAGAAACAGATGCATGCAGAGAGCTTTACATTTTAGCATTTTAACAAGACAAGCAACATTTGTTAAGGCTTATGAATTACCTTGAACATGAGGCTATTTAGTGTTTTATATTATACCAAGGAGTTTAGGAAAGCTATTTAAAGTGTGGATTTACAGTTCTGCTGACTTTAAGCATTGCCCTAGAATGTTTTAAATAGGTTCCTTAACTAAATTGTGATATTTGAGATAAATATGTAAACAGAAGGACACAATACTGTATGCTTGAAATACCAATGAGAGAGAGAGAGAGAGAGAGAGAGAGAGAGAGAGAGAGAGAGAGAGAGAGAGAGAGAGACTGTACCATGGGATCACATGTTCAGATGTTAAGTCGTGAGCATAGGATCTTCATGAGGAAGAATCTGGTTCTTCTGTGATTAAACATTATGGCTTGTGGGAAGTTAAGAGATCCTGCTCTTGAAGGCAAAATAACTTTTATATCATATCTAGGAAGATCAACAATGGACATCCGTAGCAGGAGAACTAGGTCAGAATGTAAAGATCAAGGGGGAGACAAAGCAGAAACCATTTATTGGAAAAGTAAAATGACTTAGAGTCTCAGTTTTTCTCAGTTTAGGAAAAAAATCAAGCTGATGCAAAACATTTTTTTGATGGACAGGTTGGCATCTATAGTAAACATCCTTTCAACTGCTTAACCTGAACCCGTGTTTGCTTATAGAACTGAATTGGCTGCTACCTTCATTTACACAATAGTAACGGGGCAACAGGAGTTTTTACTGGAAACTCCATAGTGATGGAACTAACAAAACAGAAGAGCAAAGGAGTTTGATCATGTTGCTATTCTTAGCCCCATGCCTAGACCTAGAGGAGTAATGAATGATACATTAAAATATATACAAAGCAACCAGTTAAAGATTAACAATGGCAAAAAACAAGCCTTCACTTATTTTGAAACAATGATGGGAATGGAAAGTTCCCTCCCTTTCCCCCTCCCCCTTCCCCCTCCCTCCCTCCCTCTCCCTCCCTCTCTCTCTCTATCTCTCTCTCTCTCTCTCTCTCTCTCTCTCTCTCTCTCTCTCTCTCTCTCTGTGTGTGTGTGTGTGTGTGTGTGCATAGAAGTAAATGGGCACATTTTGTTCTATTGCGTGGGTGTGTATGCTCTGTACACTGAAGGTGTTTTAATCCTCTGATTCTCTCATTTTTCGGTTTCCCCCCTTTTTTTGATCAGAAGATTTGAATTCTTACTTTTTTGTTGTTTGTGTTGTAGTTTTGTGTTAAGCCATTTCGAAACGTATTTTATAATGATCGCTTTTCATGTTTGTCACAGTAATGTATTAGGATTTCTATTGCTTTATCCTCCAGCAAACTTCCCTGTGGCCATTTCTAGTGAAGGGCAGTACAGAAATCTCAAAACAAATTAGACAAGTAAAATGCTGTTATTACTTTGGGGGGCCCCAGGCTGAAAACCCTGGGATGATGATGATGATGTTTCTGATGACAATGGCAACAACCACCTTTTATAGGAGACTTACCAAATGAGACATATGGCACCGCGCTAAGCACCTTGGAGTTCCCACTCAAATAAATGGGTTTTACTCCTAGCAAGTGTGTTTAGCAGTGAAACTGAGTTTCTTCTTCCTGCTAGCAGTCTGATTGCTCGTGCCCCCCCCCTGAACACAGTCTCTCACTTGAGGTCTATAGAACTAAAAGGAAAAACTCGGGTATGTTTACTCAGAGATAAACTCCACTGAATGGAATGGGGCATCCTCCCTTGGAATAGTGTTTAAGAGTGTAAGCTAATACCCTGATCCCAGGCATTTTTATTTAGAAATAAGTGAGCCACTTTGTGTTACCATTGGCCATGCTGGCTGGGGCTTGTGGGAGATGGAGTCCAACATCATCTTGAGCCCCCCCCCCCCCGCTCACTACCTCTGGTTTTGGGTGCTTCTAGTCAATTTACCATTTCCGAAACACTATGCAGACTGAAACAGACATCTGTCAACATTTTCACTTCTCTGTATTTTGCAGTGCACTTCTCCAGCCAAGTAATGTGTTACAAAATGCACACCCTAAGAGGAAGTGTGCATTTAAAAAATGCATGTATTAGTGAAAGTAGCAAACAAAAATGCATTCCATTAGGGAAATTATAAATATCAGGAAACAATGTGCTTTGCAAAAAGGTGCGTATTAGGCAAAATCGCTTCCCAAACTGTGCACGTTTGGAGAAATTTGCACTAAAGTGCTGGTGGATTTTTATGAGGATTTATGAAATCAGTATATTGCCCAGACACTGACAATTTTGAATGAGCAGATATTTTTCAGCTGTGAAAAGGATTTAATCAACATATGGTTGATTAAACCATAAGAAGCGGACACGGAGCAATGGATTCAAACTACAAGAAAGAAGCTTCTACCTAAACATTAGGAAGAACTTCCTGACAGTAAGAGCTGTTCAGCAGTGGAATTTGCTACCAAGGAGTGTGGTGGAGTCTCCTTCTTTGGGGGTCTTTAAGCGGAGGCTTGAGAACCATATGTCAAGAACGCTTTGATGGTGTTTCCTGCTTGGCAGGGGGCTGGACTGGATGGCCCTTGTGGTCTCTTCCAACTCTATGGTTCTATGGTTGGCAGTGGGAATGTCATTGCAGGGGAGATCCCCACCTCTGAGCTGCGGTATTCATTATACAGCCTATGTTGCGACACCTCTGCATTTGACCTATTTATGCAAGCAGCTCCCTCTGTGCAACTGGAGGCTCCCTATATGTGGCATAATAAATCTGTGTAGGTCAGGCCCAGTGATGTCACTCTTCCCAGGCATATTCATTGAATCCCCTTTTCACACCTTAAAAAGGGAGGAAGAGTTAACAGAGAGTCTGAATTCCCTGTTTGGAGTTAGCCAAACAGTGAGTTCAGCCTTGGCAGGGCTACTCAGGCTTTTATGTGAGGTTTAGCTGCCTGGTATAGAAATGACTATGTCCTACTATTCTCCATTTGTATATCTGTAAGCAAGTTTCAAAGTATTTGTTATGTTCATTTATTATGCTTTTTTAAAAAGTGTATTTAAAGCTGCTATTTTTTATTTTGCAAGGAAAGCAGCTATGAGGCATGATCTGATGCCTAGCTTGGAATCTATGGGCTAATCTTTTTTTGAGGGGGGCAGGAAGAAGGAAGCTGCTACTGGTGGGAATTGGGCAGTGTTGTGTCAATTGGGGGGGTGGGGTCCAATGGCAGTTTGTCCTTCCAAATTGCTTTTCAAAAAGCAAGATGACTTTAACCTATAGATTAGCCCTAAAACTAGTATTACAAAGACCCACATAAGTCATCAGTGGTCTCTCATCTGAAGAAATCTAAAGCCTGTTTGTTATGATGTTGGAATTTGTAAAGCCTTTTAACAAAACTGTGTCATTGTTCTTTTGAAGCTTTTATGTGATGTATGGTCGTGCATTTTTAAATCAATGCTGGTATACATATAGTTAACATGTGAGGCACTTTTCTTCTACTCACTGCAAGAATCCTTTAATATTTTTAAAGAGATTGTTTCTCAGCAATTCCTTTCAAATTAGTAAAGGATTCCTGGAGTGAGTAAAGGAAAAGCATCTCACATTTTAACTACATATTTACCAGTGTTGATCCCAGGAGGATGAGGATTATAGAAAGCTGTCTTGTACAAAGTCAGATTTGTTTATTTATGCAGCCTAGTATCATGTACTCTGACTGGCAGCAGCTCTCCAGGCTCAGAAACACAGCCACTGCCGTTTCATATTTTTTTAAACTGCAGATTGCAAATACAAGACCTGGCTGTGCTGTGAGTTCCTCAAGCAGCTGGCCTTTTAAGCCTCACTGCCTGGTGGGGCGGACCAGTAGCCAATGCCTGGCCAGCCAGCAAGGCATTGACCTCAAAGTGGGGGCTCTGATTGGCCTATTTATTGTTGCCTTCTTTGGTGAGAAGGGAGAGCTCCCCTCAATACTGCTGGCCGAGGGGAGCGAGTATGCTTTGGCTGCTGGGGAAGAAGGTGGAGTGTGAGGGACTACAACCATCACACACACACACACACACACACGGTGGAAGTGGTGATCCATTCACTTATGTATGGTCCATTATACCATGTTAAAGGCACAGCCCTTTTCACCCTGCTTATTTGAGCTTGTCAAAGAAATGGATATGGCAGTACATTCAGGCTCCTTTGAAGATGATAAAATAGGAAGCATGTATAGAAGAGCAAAGATCTCACCACCTGCTGGAACAGTGGAAGAGGTAGATGGAAAGAACCAGCCAAACTAGATCAAGTAGGTAGGCGGGCAAGTTAAGGGAGATCCTGGCAGCAAGAAACAAGAGTTGATCGCAGAGTTAACCTGTGGCTAAGGCAATAACTAGACCTAATAGCAGAAGATAGCATGGTGAGCTCAAATAGTTGAAAACTAAGAAACTATGACATCCAGCAGGGCTTCTTCTAAGGTCAGGCTCTGATGCAGAAGTGACAGCAAGAAGCATCATATATCTAAGGCCTGCCACTCCAACAGGCCTGGCCTCAGCACCTGGCTTATTTGGGCAGTTGCCAGGGCCTTTGCACAGGACTAGCCAATGACACCTCTTTAATTTCACTGCCCCCTTTTATCCCAGAAGTCTGAGCAGTATCTGGAACCTCGATCTAGTTGCCATTTTAATTTCCTAACATAGTTTCTCTGGGGCATTGCAAGGAATGAAAATGTTGCTGCTTGGAGTACTACTGCCACCAAGCAAGTCAGTCCGGGGGCCCAAGAGCAAAGAAGAGAGAGAGCCAAGCAGAAGGCACTAAAAACCTGCATTTGAAATCACATTATTCATTTGCCCAAAATCTATATGCCAATATTGGCTTCTCCCATTAATTGCTCAGAACAGTTCAAACGTTACAGTCCAGAAATTTTTTATTTCTTTATTTATTTCTAAGCCATTTTGCTTCCCTGTTGACATTTGGACTGTCCTTGAGTCTCATTCAGATGAGGTCGCAAACCTGTTCTGTTCTGAAAGAAAAGGTCACGCAATGTGTTTCACCAGTGTTCTGTATCAGTCTAATCTCTTGCATGCTTTCATTGGTACACTGCCGTTATATCTCGGTGATCTGGAAAGAATGAGAAAAGAAAGAAAGAAAAGGTGACATACTTTTCAAGGTTATACAAGCCAGAAAATACATAATGTAATTTGTTTTCTTTTTAAGGTGCATCCTAGTAACAGAGATGGATATAATAGCAAAAGGGGGAATGGAGGAAAAACATAGTCCTTGCTTATCAAATTACCATTTCTAGCATCAGACTTGCACTTTAAAATCTTTCCAGAGAGTTCTCTGTAGCAATATAGCTACCTGCTAGCATTTCCACATCAAGTTCATTTACCCTTCTTTTCATTCAATAACCTTTTCTATGACTGGAAATATTTAATGTGTTATGTCACCAGCCGTTTTAACGATGGAGCTGCAAATAACTTTATCCTTTGCTTTTTTGTCTATTTCTCCCCCTCCCCCACCAGCCACCTAAGATGACGCTTGCAAAATTCCTGTTTTACTTGAATACCCTGCATCTTCCTTTAGCATCCAAATAACAATTACTTTCTCATTGAAACAAATCCCGCTAGAAAAAATGTGACTGGAATGGCATCATCCCTGGGAGACGGTGCTGAATTGAAATTCTGTTCGCATAGAAACTTCTACAGAGGTTGCTATAGTGCTGCTGTTTGTCGTTCTGTAGTCAAAAGTCTATTTCTACACACAGATCTCCTTGTTCAGGAGGCTTTTTGCTTGACTAGTGTTGAGTATTAGTGCAGGCTTGGCAGTGATATCTTAAAACAGATAATGTTCTTTTAAAATTAAGGTTACCAGACGTCCCCGTTTCCCGGGGACAGTCCCTGGATTTACAAATCAGTCCCAATACAAAATCCATTGAAGTTGAAAAGTGTCCCCAGATTCATTGGAAAAAAATCTGGTAACCTTATTTTAAATGCTGGGAGAAGACATTGAGTTTGTTTATGCCAGGAATGGAGAACCTGTCCCCCTGCAGTTGTTGTTGGACTACAACTCCCCCTATTCCCGACCATTGGCCAGGCTGCTTGGGGCTGATGGGAGTTGTAGTCCAGTGTCATCTGGAGGGGAGAAAGTTCCCCATCCCTGGTTTGGACAATCAGACTAAGACCTAACTCATACATTGTGATTGTTCACCATGAATGAGCATTATGAATTATAAAGTGAGTCCTTGTGATTGACACCCAAGGATCCAAATAGTTTGAGCAGTGTGATGTTTAACTAGACATCCGCTTGGATCTAGTAGCACCAACATAGTTTGGGGTGGGTTTAACAACTTCACAATTTTTGTGTTGGGTTGGCTTCATGCATATGGTTAGACACCACTCCTATGTGTGGCATAGTGGTTAGGGCGTTGGATTGAGACCTGGGGAGACCAGGCTTCAAATCCCCACTCAGCCAGGAAGCTCATTGGGCCAGACACTGTCTCTCAGCCTGACCTATCTGACAGGATTGTTGTGAGGATAAAATGGGGAAATGGGAGAACCATGCATTCTACTTTGAAGTCCTTGGAGGAAAGGCGGGATATAAATGTAAATGTAAATGTAAATAATAATAATAATAATAATAATAATAATAAATAATATAGCCTGCTGGAATGGCTGCTGGTAAATGTTGAGGGAGCAGCCTGATGGGAGCTGGTCTTTTAGCAGAGAATATGGAGAGGCTCTGGAGTCCCATCTCTTTCTCTCCTCAACAGTCACACACTTTAAATTTCATTTGCTTTATATATTACAGACTCTTTATTTCATTTGTACACAGTTAGTAATTTACATTCCATTATAGTTTAGGCCTGCACAAATTGTGACCCACCACTGAACACAACCCACCTGCCCTCAGTTGTGGCTTGCTGGGTACTTCATAACCCCGATCCTTTTAGCAGGCTGCAAAAAGACTGGGGTCATTGAGCCACTGCCATGCGTGGTTTGTGGCTTATATCTGTGGGTCGTAAATGGCAAAGGGTTGATATTTATACTGATTCGGGTTTCATCCCTAAATGTGAAAAAATTTAATCAGTACTCCAAAAAATGTCAGGGTATTGAGAAATAGTTTTGCTAGAAAAGCAGATGGTGGGGTGGGCGGATGTTCAGCATTCTCCTTATGCTGCTGATTGAGTTCTGTGCACATGATTTGTACATATAAGAATCTTTGGTATTACTGCTAAGAAAATCTTCTGCTTTATATTATGGGTTTTCAGGGTAGACAGATCTAGGCACCTTCAAATTAATGATGGATGGGGTAAAGAAAGTTTGTACATTAAAAAAAGTAATTAATACTAACTTTTCAAAAGCAGTCCCAAAGCTGCATACTGATTTTGAATGATAATTATATAGATGCATTCACTGTAATGGGGTGTATGTGGAGTGGTATTACCTCTGGTGGGGGGCACTTTGTGCTCCTTCTGGGGTAGTCTGTCCACCTTTAGTCCCCACCATACACTCAGCTCTCACCTGTGGCTCCTAGAAGGTGTCTGTATGCGACAGAAGCCACACCCTGGGAACAACTTAACTGGCCGGCTAAACCTGGTGAGGCTGTCCAAAAAGTTTCCAACCCTCAGTGAGTTACAGGTTTCCCCTGCATGTGAAGACAGGCTCTGGCAGACTGAGCAGACAGGATCAATGGAGGATCCAATGGTCAAGAAGGTGGGTTCTGCATGTGTTGTAGGGGGAAGTAAGGGGCAGATGGGGTTAACCAGGGGAGGTAACCCACCTAGAAGGAAAACTCTTATTCTAAACCTCTGCTGCCTTGTGGGATATCTTCAAGGGAAGAAATAGCTAAGGAATAAATCCTACACAAATCCGGAGTGAAGTTTGTAAGACGGCACATTGTATACCTACTTCTGGCAACTCCCGCAGCCAAGCTAGTGCCAAATCTATTGCTCTGCTTTCTTTTGGACCACATCAGCGAAGTCGAGAGGGGACATCTTGTCGTTTGGGTATCTCAGGACCTCCACACACACTGCCCAAGCTTGTGCCCCGGAGGGGTCACTTTGGTGCTGCTGATGCAGCAGTTTAACTTGACCCTTGGAGGCACACTCCATTGTCTCTTCAATGTTGTTGTTGTTTAGTCGTTTAGTCGTGTCCGACTCTTCGTGACCCCATGGACCATAGCACGCCAGGCACTCCTGTCTTGCACTGCCTCCTGCAGTTTGGTCAAACTCATGTTCGTAGCTTCGAGAACACTGTCCAACCATCTTGTCCTCTGTCGTCCCCTTCTCCTAGTGCCCTCAATCTTTCCCAACAACAGGGTCTTTTCCAAGGATTCTTCTCTTCTCATGAGGTGGCCAAAGTATTGGAGCCTCAGCTTCACGATCTGTCCTTCCAGGGAGCACTCAGGGCTGATTTCCTCAAGAATGGATAGGTTTGATCTTCTTGCAGTCCATGGGACTCTCAAGAGTCTCCTCCAGCACCATAATTCAAAAGCATCAATTCTTCGGTGATCAGCCTTCTTGATGGTCCAGCTCTCACTTCCATACATCACTACTGGGAAAACCATAGCTTTAACTATACGGACCTTTGTTGGCAAGGTGATGTCTCTGCTTTTTAAGATGCTGTCTAGGTTTGTCATTGCTTTTCTCCCAAGAAGCAGGCGTCTTTTAATTTCGTGACTGCTGTCACCATCTGCAGTGATCAAGGAGCCCAAGAAAGTAAAATCTCTCACTGCCTCCATTTCTTCCCCTTCTATTTGCCAGGAGGTGATGGGACCAGTGGCCATGATCTTGGTTTTTTTGATGTTGAGCTTCAGACCATATTTTGCGCTCTCCTCTTTCACCCTCATTAAAAGGTTCTTTAATTCCTCCTCGCTTTCTGCCATCAAGGTTGTGTCATCTGCATATCTGAGGTTGTTGATATTTCTTCCGGCAATCTTAATTCCGGCTTGGGATTCATCTAGTCCAGCCTTTCGCATGATGAATTCTGCATATAAGTTAAATAAGCAGGGAGACAATATACAACCTTGTCGTACTCCTTTCCCAATTTTGAACCAATCAGTTGTTCCATATCCAGTTCTAACTGTAGCTTCTTGTCCCACATAGAGATTTCTCAGGAGACAGATGAGGTGATCAGGCACTCCCATTTCTTTAAGAACTTGCCATAGTTTGCTGTAGTCGACACAGTCAAAGGCTTTTGCATAGTCAATGAAGCAGAAGTAGACGTTTTTCTGGAACTCTCTAGCTTTCTCCATAATCCAGCGCATGTTTGCTATTTGGTCTCTGGTTCCTCTGCCCTTTCGAAATCCAGCTTGCACTTCTGGGAGTTCTCGGTCCACATACTGCCTAAGCCTGCCTTGTAGAATTTTAAGCATAACCTTGCTAGCGTGCGAAATGAGCGCAATTGTGCGGTAGTTGGAGCATTCTTTGGCACTGCCCTTCTTTGGAATTGGGATGTAGACTGATCTTCTCCAATCCTCTGGCCATTGCTGAGTTTTCCAAACTTGCTGGCATATTGGGTGTAGCACCTTAACAGCATCATCTTTTAAAATTTTAAATAGTTCAGCTGGGATATCATCACTTCCACTGGCCTTGTTATTAGCAGTGCCCATTTGACTTCACTCTCCAAGATGTCTGGCTCAAGGTCAGCAACCACACTACCTGGGGTGTACGAGACCTCCATATCTTTCTGGTATAATTCCTCTGTGTATTCTTGCCACCTCTTCTTGATGTCTTCTGCTTCTGTTAGGTCCTTACCACTTTTGTCCTTTATTATGGTAATCTTTGTACGAAATGTTCCTTTCATATCTCCAATTTTCTTGAACAGATCTCTGGTTTTCCCCATTCTATTGTTTTCCTCTATTTCTTTGCATTGCTCATTTAAGAAGACCCTCTTGTCTCTCCTTGCTGTCTCCCTCGCATTTTGCTTGCCTCCTCTCCTCCGCTATTTGTAAGGCCTCGTTGGACAGCCATTTTGCTTTCTTGCATTTCCTTTTCCTTGTTAATAACTCTCCTTTTCCTTGTTAATAACTCTTGTTAATAACTCTTTCCTTGTTAATAACTCTTCAATGTTAATAACCATATATTCTGGTACTGGTAATTCTGATACTGGTACTCCTGAATCCTGAAAAGGTTAACAGTATATTGGAATGCAGAAAGCAAACAATTGATATTTTACTGCAGACTCAGCAGCAAAGGGTATAGTTATTCTCTTCTGTTAACTTTCAAGTACAGCTGACTGAGAAGAAAACATTTTTGTGAAGTATCCGAAAGTGTACCTATTGAGTTTTAAATTATTTAACATTTTATAGCTTAAAACATTAATTTTAAATAAATCTTTAAAATTACAACATGGGTGATTTTATACACCTCTATCATGTCTCCTCCTTACTTGTCTTTTTTCTAAACTAAAAGCCTCCAATGTTTTTCAGTCATTGGTTCTTTGTTCCTATTCCTTCCCTCCTACCAGCCACAGTTGTTAGTGACTTGTCATGGTAGGGAGGGCACTACAGAAACAATATTGTAAGGCAAAGACAGGTGCCAGTGAGACAGAGCTTGGGGAGAAAAAACAATTTCCCATTGACTTCTCTCTGCCAGATGTGTTACTGCTGTGGAGGAAACTCTTCCTGGGGAGTTTTGTAGAGTTAATGGAGCCATCAGTCTGTAGCAACAGAAAAGGTCCACCAGGATGAATGATATAAATGAAACAACATCACTCTTTACAAATTCAGTTGACATTTATCTTATTCCTGCTTCCCCCCCCCCCCAATAGAAGGAAAAGTAGAAAGGGTCACAGATTTTTGATTCCAAAATTAAAGACAAAGGATTTATAAGGAAGGCTTTATTTTTAGACTGACCAGACAAAGGCCACATCTGATATTTATTTCTTTACATATGTAATATCTATGCCCAGTTTTTTCCTTAAGCAGCTGCTGATGTTGTACGTAGAGGGTTATTCAGTTTTATTCCCATGAGGTTGGGTAAACCAAAATAGAAGTTCTCAGCATCCCTGAACAGTGCTATGCAAAATAACTGTATTGAAATAATTTGTATTATATACAACTTTTTGTGTCATATGTAAAAGCCAGTGAAACCTTGTCACTAAAAGTTTGGGCTTTGGATTTTGGACTTCTGAGGACAAATTCCTGCTCATCTTGGAGTTTTCTTAGGAAGCTTAGGACAACATCACTGGACCTCACTGCAGTTCTTCAACTTACTGAAAACCATCTGCTTTAAATGGTGGATCTCAGGAAGGATTGTAAAGCATTTTGTACACTTGAGATGTTACATCTGTTTCCAAAAAAACCCTGAAACGATCATGCAATAAATCATCCAGACAAAACAGATTTATGAGGCAGGCAGATCTCAGGCTGTGAAGGGACTTGGGGTACATTCAGATATGGAGAATATTGCATTAATTTTTCAGATTGTAATGCTAGCACTTCTGTCTCATTTTCTAATGTTCCTTTCACACTGCAATACCTGTTGTGTGAAGGGATGCAGGTGGTGCTGTGGTCTAAACCACTGAGCCTCTTGGCTTGCTCTGTCGCAGCTCCTGCCAACCTAGCAGTTCGAAAGAACACCAGTGCAAGTAGATAAATAGGTACTGCTGGAGTGGGAAGGTAAACGGCGTTTCCATGCGCTCTGGTTTCTGTCATGGTGTTCCGTTGCGATAGAAGCGGTTTAGTAATGCTGGCCATATGACCTGGAAAGCTGTCTGTGGACAAACGCTGGCTCCCTTGGCCCGAAAGCGAGATGAGTGCCACAACCCCATAGTCGCCTTTGACTGGACTTAACTGTCCAGGGGTCTTTTACCTTTTACCTACCTGTGTGATGGAAGTGTGGCTTTTTGATCGACATTCCAGCATGTCTTGCTGAGTTTTATTCACACCAGTGGAATCATATCCACTCTTGGTTTTAAAGAATATTGCTCTTTCTTTTCTTTTTTTGTATCTCTGTAAGTTGCTTTGAGTGTGGTATTTTATGGAAAGGTCACTAATCTATTAATCATAATGATAATGGCTATTAATAAATATCACAGAACATTTCTTTGAAGTTAAAAGTATGTCACTAAGAGAAAAGCTATCATCATCATCATCATCATTGTTATTATAAGGGAAAGTGAAGTCTGCATTTCAGGCATCAGTGTTTGAAACTCCCATTGTTCTAGGCGCATTTTGCGACAGGGAATTTCATTAGTGCGAGTGGTTTCTGAGCTCTGGGTGCAGTACTGAGCCTAAGATTTCAGATTAAAACTGCAGAGTGGAAGGAAAGGAGGACCTTTTTCTGCCTCCCCACTTCCAGCTACTCTCTGAAGGATGGAGAAGAGACCCTGTTATGAATATTAGGGGGGTGGGCAGGGAAAGTGAAAACCAAGTGAAAAATGAACATAATGTTTTGGCAGCAGTTCATTCATTTTCAGCTTTATATTCTTGTTATAAAAAAGTGCACCTAGACATTCTGTTGTTGCTCCCATAACTTAGGTTTAAGGTGCCTTTTAGCTCCTAGCTTTCACATCTCAGTTTCTAACACTGTCAGGCATTGATTCTATGTGCAAATACAGAGTATGTGGCTTCAGCCACTAAAATCAGAAGCTGTTCTTTGGCATGAGGCCCTCATGGTGTCCCTCTTCTTGTCATTGCAAACTTTGCTGCTGAAGCATTTTTCACACAGGAGGGAACTCATCCCATTTTGATCTATTTTCACTTGTTTCTCCCTTGTGTGCAGGAAATTGATTATCTCATTTTGAGGATAATTGACAGTGATTATTCTTAATCTAGCATCCGCCACTGTCCAATTCCCACTCCCTTTAATACTGTGTCTGGCTTTCTGTGTCACAGCAGCTTTCCAGAGAAGTAATCCACAACCTTGGGCAAAAGACCACAGTCTCTATAAACAAAAGTCAATACACGTGTGTTGTCATTCAAAAACTGAGCAACCGCTGTTTGAAGTGTAGGTCGAGAATGGAGAAAGACACTTGTTCCAGTGTAGCTGACTTGGCATGTTACGCTGCACTTTGTTTGCAGAAAATGGGACTCAGGGGCTCCATTCATGTGCAAGAAAGGAAGCCAAGATGAGGACACTGACTAAGTTAACTCACTTTCTTTGTCACCATCCTCTCAGCTATCACTCAACATTGACACATACATGGGCTGTTGTCACTGAGAGGCAGGTGTGGTAAGTAGTAAGGTGATCAAGCGGAAGACATTTAATGATCCTACTTGTTCGCTGGATGTCCAACATCCTCACTTCCTACCCTTCTTAAGAGATGTGTCCCCCACTGTTATTTATAGGGATAAGCAAATAGGTCAATTTTGGTTTCTCTCAGTTTCTCACATTTCCTACCTTAAGTTCAGTTCTCCACATTTCCATATATCAGTCTGTGGGGTTTTTTTTGTTATATATTTTTTAATGCAAATTCATCAGCATTTTTGTATGCAGTTTTGCCAAATATTTACATGTTTTTGCCAAGCATTTCCCCCTAATGCAATGCATTTCCCCCCTATGTGGTGAATGCATTTGTATGCCCACACTACCCTAGTATATGCATATTTGTACACAATTCTTGGCTTGAGGACTGTGCTGCAAAATTCAGAGAAGTGTGAATTTCAAAGGATGGCTGCATTCCAGTTCTTGTCTTGTTTTAGAAAGTCAGAAGTTCACCTGTAAATGAGAATGGAATAGAATTTTTTCTCCATCCCTAGCGATGGAGTAGCTGCTCCTGGTAGATGGAGGTTATGCATACAGTATGGGACTTGGGCCTATGCAGGCCCTTCCATGAACAACCCTGCAGGGTCTATTCTACTGTGATTGCTATGCTCTTCAATATCTCCAGGATGAGGGCTTTTTTGCACTGCTCAAAATTCTTTAACTAAATAAAACACGGATCCTTGTGCCTAGAATGCATTTCATTTACCCTAGTAACAGCATCCCTGCCTATAGCTTCTCTTTTTTATTATATAGTTGTTCCATTTATATTTTTTATTTCCTCCAAGGAGCTCAAGATGGCATAAATGTTTTTCCTACCTTCCTTGTATTGGGACAACAAGCTTGTGAGGGAGGTTAGGCTGAGAAACAGTGACTGGTTCAAGGTCACCCATTGAGCTTCATGGCTGAATGGAGATTTGAATTTGGGTCTCCCCGGTCTCAGTCTAACATGGTAACAGCTGCACCAAACTGGCTTTGAGATTCATTTTGATACCCCAGATAGAAAGGAAAACTGTGATTGCCCCAAGATTGCCATGGCAACATGCTGGATTAGTCACATTCCAGAAAACAGCTAATGTGCCCCATGGAAGCTCTCTCACATCAACTATCTCTTCAAATGCAGTGTGCACTGGGCTTCTTGCCTGCCCGACGAGTGCTCAGCAATGAGGGAGGGAGGGAGGGATAGAACAGTCTGTAGCAATTTCACAGGTGGGGACCTTTTTAAAAAAGTATATACACTCAAATACTGTACTTTTATGAGATGGTCAGAGGACTGCCTTCCAAGCTTTAAAGTTTTCCCCATCATAGATAACAGCCACTCCAAGCTGGTCCAACTTGGAATATAACCAATGACACTCCTGCAGATGATCTCAGTACGTACCTGGGCCTAAGTTGTTCAGGGGTCACGAGCCTTCTCCCCCACCTCTAATGGGAGAGTATCCCATCACATGTAAAACATCTCCAGCCAGTTAGTCGTGGGGGTCAGTAAATTGCTACTGAGGTGGGGTTTTTTTGTTTGTTTTTTAAAAGTGTGTATTCCTGTGCACACACACTTTTAAAAAATCATGTACCTTCTGTGTGGACCAACACATTGTTTCAGGCTATGAACGAATTCTATTTGGCTTATACACTTAATTGCTGAATAACTGCCCTCAAGACCCAGGTAAACTCTCTGTAAGCTTGCCTTATATGCTCACACATGGTGGTTTCCAACAGTTAGGTCACCCCTTTGTTCCTTCAAGAATTCAAACCCTCTCATAAACTAGTTGCCTGTTAAGTAGCTAACACACAGTAACACTGGGAAGGGGGGAAATGCCACTTTCATTTTCTAAATGCCCCGTACATGGTATGAAATTTAATCCCTCTGTGAATCATAATCTGTGATGCTCAGAATAGATCGACTATATATATCTAATGTTATTTTCAGGGACGTGAGCAGGAAGGCTCCCGAGCTTGTACAGCCTGTGTTCCAGCATCTCTATATTGCGCCAAACAATTTAGGGCAATGTAGTCTGGAAATAATTCTCCCCCTCCTCACTCCTCTTTAGCAGTTTACTGGGTGGATGTGTGGGCGTATGTAGTGGAGCCGTCTTGGGCTTGCTAATGAAGCTAAGGACATGAATAATATTTGACTGCTGCTTCGCGATGCCTCTGAGAGCCGTATTCATTTGTCTCTGTAGTTATTTGAGAGCAAGCAGCCGGCGTGTGCAGGCGATCCAGTCCCTCTCCTCAGCTTTCTCCTTCGTTGCTTCTTAATCTTAATTTACAGCACTATCTTAAAAGAAAATATGGAGCATATCTTTTGCTAAAAATAATTATATTGTGATTAGCTTGACTTAAAGGAGAATGGGATTTAAAATTAACACAATCGCTTTGACAGGATGGGTTTAATGTGTGATCCACATAAGAATTAGTAATGCCATTTCCTTGATAGCCACCAGACCTTTTAGATGAAACCCTGTAACTGCAGCTCCCACCCAGAGACAGACTTTTAATTACTTTTTTTTGTAGCCGGGATGGGGCGGGGAAGGGAGGGAAACCTAAACAATTATGTCTTAGGACTTATTGTTTTGTATTCTCTCTGTGTGTGCTAGAAATTTTAAAAAATGGCACATTCAAAAGAGATTACAAAGAAAGAGCAGAGAATGAAATGAGCATATGTCTAATAAAGAACAAATTGCTTAAACCAGAGGGACTAATTTGACTGAAAAAATGTTGTTGTTTTAAAATTATATACAGAAGCTGGTTTGATTAATTGCAATGATCCTGTTTCCTGTAGCTAAGACATATAAAACATGTCCAGAGATGTAATAAGGAAACCAAAGTCAAGATGTTGATGCTTTCTAGTTACGAGGAGCAATTTTTCACATTTGATTTTTGTGAAGGTTTTCTCTGTATGCCCAAAGCTCTAAGTAAGGAAGAGGAGGTGGATTAACTATGCAGAGGCACATTGTTCTTCTACCAGCCTGTTTATATGCTGCTACAAATTAAGGGTTTAGTGTCATGGAAACAGCTCCTTTATTTGGAAAGCGACTGCACCACTATAAGAAGCAAACAGAGCATGCAAGAGTGAGAGAGAGTTGGATGGAGGGAGACAATGTGTTGTCTACTCAGCCTAACATTATCTAACATGTTTTCCGATACTTTTGGAAAAGGGCAGAGGTTCTGAAATACTTGCTGCATTACTTTACAACCTATTATAAATGGTTTCTGCACTGGCATGTGTCCCCTACACATGTGAAACATTTAGGGCAACTGTGCTCTCTATGTGTTGGCATGTGTAGAAAATATTATTATAGAAATACTGTATGGTTTTCGTTTTCTTTTTCAAGAGCTGACAGGGTTAAGCCACATTATGTATCCCTGAAGTCTGTCAAGAAGGAAACTCTTATGAAATAAGAATTTAGAAACTAAGGTTACTAGGGGCAACATTGTAGGCTTAACACAAGCTTGCGCTGTTTTTCTGGATGCAATTTAATTAATGTGGTAATATATATATATTAAATAATAATAATAATCCTGTTCCTTGTACAGTTTGTTTTATGCTGTTTAAAGCTGTTTTAAGCCGCTGAGTTTTAAGTTACTCTAAGGTCATGTTTTGTAACTCAAGCCTTCTTGACTCACCTGATGAAAAAAACAGGACATGAGTATTTTTTTAAGTTAATAAATAAAACCATTAGAACAGCAGAAATTGGAGGACATTACATTGGCATTCATATTAATGTCACATTTACGTGGTATTAAACTACTCCACCATCTACCAATATTTTCAGCAAAATACCATGGGCTGCAGTTAATTTAAATTTGATAACACTTTTTCCCTGTTACTAGCTAGCTTATATGATTATTTATTAAAAAGGTAGAATATTCAGTCAATTGTCTTCTTGGACTAGTACCTAGGAAGACCAGACTTGAAGTTAACCGGGTGACCTTGGGCCAGTCACTGTCTCTCAGCCTAACTTTCCTCTCAGGGCTGTTGTGAGAAAATGTAGAGAGGGAGAACCATCTATGCCACCTTGAACTTCTTGAAGGAATTATGGGATATAAATGTAATAATAATAAACTTTTTGTAAATGTGAAGTTATAATTATCACGGATTCTGTTTTTATGTCATGTACTGTATAGCCTTTTCCTCAATAAGAAGTTATATACCACCGTTGTTCCCACAAGTTCTGTGCTGGTGAACTACAAAAAGCACCATTTTCAATGCAACAGATTACATCTCTCTCTATGGAGATTTTATGTAATTTCGTATCAGCCTTGGAAATGTAGGTCTTTTATTGTGGATGTATTTGGTTTTTGATCTGGGGTGAGATCCAGCTTACAGTGATCTCAAGGTAGAGGAAGCCTTGAGGCCCCACCATTTATTAATCTCCCTGAAACTCAGTCTGAGGGAAAATAATATATGGATTTCCTTGAGATAAGAGGACATGAATGTAGCTGGATCTCATAATTTGATCCCATAATTTCAGAGCTTTCTAGTGGTCAGTCTGAACTTCTTCTTACATCAATATATGAATCAGCAAAGACCAGTGAAGGAGACAGCTCAAGGCACCTCAGTGGCATGGCAGCACAAGGCTCTAAGAGAGAGCATTTCCTTTTTAAAGCTCCCTTCTCCCATCAGCTTGTGAACCGTGATTTGAGAATTTAAGGCTGTACTTGTAGTCTGTTAGCACAACATCTCTTTACATCAGATCTGTCCCTGCACCTGTGGACCCTGTGCCCTGCAATTCAGTAGTCCGATCTAGCTGTTCAATGCATGCTACCCACAATTTTGGAACCAACTTGCTCTAGGGTAGGGGTAGACAACCTAAGGCCCATGGACCGGATGCGGCCCAATCGCCTTCTAAATCCGGCCCACGGGCGGTCCAGGAATCAGTGTGTTTTTACATGAGTAGAATGTGTCCTTTTATTTAAAATGCATCTCTGGGATATTTGTGGGGCATAGGAATTCGTTCATTATTTTTTTGAAAATATAGTCCGGCCCACCACATGGTCTGAGGGATGGTGGACCGGCTGAAAAAGGTTGCTGACCCCTGCTCTAGGATGATGCTCTTGGGGTATTGTTCCACACCCTCTGCACACACTGCTGACCTGGAACAGGATTGAAACTCAGTCAGTTTGGACAGGACCCTGCTAGATGGGCCATTGGTCTGACTCAGTATAAAACTGCTTCCTTTGGTTCTGAATAAAAACAGGGCTCTCCTTTCCACCCCCAAATGTGAATGTATTTCATCTTTGGACTGAAACAATGTATTCAAATAGCAAATTACCAAGTTCTATAAGGTTTATTCCTCCTGTCTCATCTTTATAGAAGTCCATTTGCTTTTATATTACTTTTTATTAAAAAAAATGCAACACTCTATTTATCCTAATTTAGCATTTATGTGCTTTGGCTGCATTAATAGGAAAAGCAGCATTTCCAGGTGAAAGCCCAGCAACCTTAGCAGATAGGGGCCAGAGGTGCCATCTTCTCAAGATGATCGAGGGGCCCTGAAATGATGCCCTGACGTCAGACACGCATGATATCGGGAGGAGCCAGGGACTGGAGCTGAATGCCCTGTGAACATTGAGGAGGCCCACCCCCCCAAAAAAAAGCATGGGGGAGGGAGACAGTGCCTCGGCCCCTAGGAGCTGGTGCCTATGATTGGGCCTCATACCAGTTACAGTACACCGAGCTAGACTTTAGCTGTTAAAGAATGAGCCTGAAGGACACATACCTATGTGTGTATTTGAGAGGAAGTTAAAAAGAAACACACTGAACTAGCAGCATGGTAGGATGTTGCCATTCACTTGACCCTCGGATCAGTCATGTCTCTGCTGCTTACTGAGAGGTAAAGAGAGGGGAGGTGGCAGTGTGGTTGGCATAGTGCAACTGCACCAGATTGGCTTCTCCAGTGTGTTTGCACCATGCTGACCTGCTGCTGCTCAGACTATCCTTCTCTAGCTCCCAGTAAGTAGCAGTGATGCAATTGACTAGAGGTCAGGGGAGTGGTGGTGCTCAAACATGCTCTCCACTACTACTTTGAACTTAATCTTTTCCCGCATTAGGGTACAGGGCCTGTAAGCAAAGGCATCCCTACCAGACTTAACAGTTCTCATCTTTCCCTCTACTACAGCAAGCAGGCTGCAAGCCATGCCATTATGGGGAATGAGGGGACTTCACATGTCTTTCACTAGGCTCTTGAATGGCTTGAACACCACAAAGATGGAGGCCTTAATAAAGTAGAGGGGGCTGTGTAAGTGTTTATAGACCTAGCCAGTCTCCTAGTACATTCCTTTCACATGCACCTGCCATATTGGTGGTGGAGAAATATTGAGACCTGTGGGGATACTTCCATGTGGTGCCACTAGTACTTGCATAGGGGAATAAAATAATAATAATAATAATAATAATAATAATAATTATACCCCACCATCTGGCTGGGTTTCCCCAGCCACTCTGGGCAGCTTCCAACAAAATATTAAAAATACATTAAAAGTGATGCCCATTTCATACTGTGATTTTACTGTTACAGCTTTTATGCTTACACACATATGAATATTGACGTGATCTGCTATAGCTTACAGGTATATGAGCCCAACACCCTGTTCTCTATGGGAAGCCTTCAAGAAGGACTTGAGTACAACAGAGCTCTTGTTTTGTTTGCATTCTGTCTCTGTATTTATATGTGACGGATGACTTGTTGCTTACCTTTATTGATCTCTCCTTAGATCTGAAAACCAAAGAAAGGGTTAAGAAATACTGTCAAAGAATAGAAAGTGTTTGTTCTGAAATTGAATCACTGTGATGGAAAGCTTTCATTTGCCCCTTGTGAAAGCACAATAAATGCGATAGCTGTGACTTTTCTTGCCCAGAAAAGAGAAAGATGCCTTTTATTACAACTCCCTGTTCAGGAACTGAGATGGTGTGAATTGAAGGCTAGGCACAATTGTCTGCTGCAATAACTCTGGCTTGGGAAGAGGTTTTAACTGTGTCTAGCTCCTTGGCTGCCTCTTCCCAATTTCCTTGTGCCATCCTAGGGGAAGAACTGGTTGAGTGTGTGCTTTGTATGCAGAAAGTCTCAGGTTCAATCTAGGGATGGGGAGAAATTCAATTTTGCTTGCATTTTAATGGGGAACTAACTAATTCACACTCCTTGAACCAATACGTGAACCGAAACACAATGATCCTTCAAAAGTTGCATAATACTACAGAAATTTCTTGCCGAAATGTTTAGAGAGAGTCAGTGTGGTGTAGTGGTTAGAGTGTGTTGAACTAGGACCTGGGAGACAAGGGTTCATACCCCCACAAAACCATGAAGGCTAGGAAAGGCTCATCTCTCAAAACTGGAGAGCTGCTGTCAGTCAGTGTTAACAGTACTGAGCCAGAGGAACTAATGGTCCGAGTTGATATAAGGCAGCTTCATCGGTTACTATGATCGGTGCAAGATATGAGTAAAGTAGGTGCAGATGGTACTTGGAAGTGTTACTGTCTTGTTTTTATTCCACCTCCAATATCCTCAAAATAGGAAATGCTAAATCAGGCATAGGCAAACTCGGCCCTCCAGATGTTTTTGGCCTACAACTCCCACGATCCCTGACCACTGGTCCTGTTAGCTAGGAACCATGGGAGTTGTAGGCCAAAAACATCTGGAGGGCAGAGTTTGCCTATGTTTGTAAAACGAATTTAATTAAATGTTTGAATAGTGACTTAGTATGGCACTCACTGACCACTGAAGCAGATGTGAGAGCCCCACCAGCTCTACTGGGATTACAGCAGTGTAAGTTAAAAAGTGAAATGATGCCCCAAGAACCAAGTTAATTCTATGTGCTCTTGTTCTTTTATTTAACTCTGAAATAAGCACACACATTTTGACATTCAAGGACATCCTTTTAATTTGTAGTCCTGAGAGATTTGTGTTCATGAAGAGATGAATAGATTTTACTTATTTATATTCACAGTTTTAGTCATGCATTATTTTGGCTCTGGAATATTGTTCTGTCTTTAATCATTCATAGTTGGAGATGAATAAATGACAGGGATAATTGATACAACTGTTGATTGTCAGGCCGAACAAGCATTCTGACTATTTCCTGTTATAAAATGACTGCCTTGTTTGCCCAATGTTGAATTAGAATGGTGTAAGAAAACCAAAAAGGAACTGTGTGTCAGTTGTTAGAACAGAGACATAGCTGGGACAGAGTTCCCAACTGAACTTTTATCTTGTGAGCAGGAATTGAACCCAAACCATTCAGGTTTCTCACTCCTTTCTTTTTCCAGTTGGACAGCACCATTCCATTGTTTACCTTATTTATCCTCGCACCATGTGGATGGATTAGCTCAGCATAGCAGCAGAATGATAGGGATGGAGCAAAACACCCACAGCCTCCTCTTCAGGAGCCCACTCATTTCTTCTAAGTCATGACTTGGCATAGCATTTTGTGCAAACTGTGCCAATATGTGCAATATGTTTGTGGCTAAAATGTGGCTTTGAAATCGAGACTTGTTTTGTGTTCATAAACTTACAAGAGTTCAACTGGGTATGAGCAGGGCCTAATTACAATATTATTAGCAATCATGCGAGTTCATGTTATTTTTGAAATTATAGGGTTTATGGAAGAAAATATCATAGGTCATAGGTTTGCGATTTCTTGACAGTCTCAGGAAGCTGGGCTTCTGGGCCTCCTTAGTCACTTGAGATATGAGGAAGTGCATTTCATTTGTGTCCAACAAGGCGTTTCTTTTCCTGGCACAGAGACTGCAGATCGTACTTTAGGATGCAGGGTTGCTGTCATCATTCATACTTTTTATCACCTCACCATTCAACTTCTGCAATATGTTCTGCATGGAACTATACCTTAAATCAAACCCAGCAATGATATGGAGATGGCCGGCTGTCTAGTAAAGAGCTTGACTCACTGGATGCCCATGAAATGTCCATGAAACCAATCTGATAGCAACGAAAGATTAGTAGCACAGTAAGATTTCTCATAAAAATCCAATTTCAGCAAAATATTTCTAATGTAAACAACTGCAGTGACAGAAAGAAATTGGAAGGGGGGGCTAACTTTGGTGGGATGTTAAACATCTAGCTTATCTGCTGTAACTTGGCACATCACAGTTTCATTGATCTGCAGAATTCCGACATCAGGGCATAGCAGGCAGCGTGAACAAGAAGTGAGACTTAACCTTAAGTACTTCATCAGTATGCAGAATCAATATTGTATAGTCGGGGACGGCACATTACAGTTCACAGCTTGAGGCAAAATGGGAAGTGTTTCTTGGTCCTGCTACTGCCGTTGCTGTTGCCCCCACCTACCTGCTCCTGCCCCCACCTGTTCTGCTGCATCCGGCGCTGCCATTGGTGTCAATTTTGGGTGCATCCTCGCTCTGCCTACTAGCTGGGCCAGCTCTGTTTATAGTATACCAAGATGCCAAAAATCTAGCTGCCAGTTCTACTCAATTTTTTTACCCATGTGGTCATCATACTATGATTTGTGAAGCTTGGGCATTTGTAGCAAGAATGTCTGCTATGATAAACCGCTATGAAAATCCCGTGTATGTGTGATGGCCCTACTTTTCAGCAGCAGATACTGGGAGATGGGGAGCAGCAGAAGTGAGGTGTTGGACAACTTTGATGTGCCATGCAACCTGCTCTATAGAGAGCCACATTCACAGAGTTACAATTCTCTGCATCACTTAACAAATGACAGTGACCAGAGATCTTTGAGGGGTGAAATGTGCTTTGAAAGTATAGCGTGTTCACAGCCACATTTGAAATAAGTTTGCCCGTTAGCCTGTTCAACTTCTGTTCATATTATGTGTGCATGTGGGTTTGTTGCATTATCCTTCACCTCAGACCAGGCATAGGCAAACTTGGCCCTCCAGATGTTTTGGGACTACAACTCCCATCATCCTTAGCTAACAGGACCAGTGGTCGGGGATGATGGGAGTTGTAGTCCCAAAACAGCTGGAGGGCCGAGTTTGGGGATGCCTGCCTCAGACAGCAAAATGCCTTGGGCTAGCTCTGTTCTAGACTATGACAAAAACACATTAGTGCCATTACAATTTCTCACACCTATGCATCAAAAGAGCACATTAATTAAAGAGCCATCAAAGATCATCCTTAAGACTGTGAAGCACTGAAAGGTGAGCGTCTTTGTGAACTTACAACAAAGGCTGCTTGCAATGAATGAAAAATAAGTTTGCTTACTGATAAAACCCCCAATCCTCTCAATTATAGTGATTTGATTTTATAGACCACATTAAAAAAATGACATTATGAGGTATTAAACATCACATTGAAAGACTACTAAATTAAAAAAAAATGTTTTCTTAAATGCAAAGTCTAATTATAAACAAGTTGGCCACGGTGATTGCTTAGGTGCCGTTATGTTGTTATGTTCTGAATTCTGTCTCCCAGTGTAATTTCTGACCTTTTGCGTTAAGTGCTCTTTCCATTTTATGTCTGGCGAACTTATTACATAAATAAGTTTGAAAAAAGAAAAAAGAAAACCCCCACTAAAGTAAACAAACATCAGGGTTTCTGACTTTGAAAGAATGAGTGATAAGATTCCGGAGGCTCTGTCAAATGACAGAAAGTGCTTTTCGGTAGCACAACAATTCATCTAGAATTCATGAATAAATATCTCAGACCTGAATATGCAAAGCCTTCTCTTGAACACCAGTCAGTTGTCTTCTGAGAAATTATTACTTTCTACTTTTCTTTTTGCTACAGCTAAATATTCTGTGCTCTGTGTGACCATTGTGATCTCTAAAATAAGCCCCTAGAGCCTTATTAATTTTAATGAAGGTGACAAGAGGGTGTCGTTGAGAATACCATTGCGTTATCCTAAGAAATGTTGCTGTTTGAGGTGGAGCCACACATGGTCTTCCCCTTCCTCAAGCCAAGGTGCCTGGTATTTAAGTGTGCCTGGCTATGATGGCACCTCGAACATAAAATCTTTCTCTGGAAGTAAAAGACAAAAATGGCAAATTAAATAATCAATAATTTGCTGCCCTTTCATGACACCCCAAAACAGCTGCTAGAGACGGCCATCTCACTCTGCCTAATGATTGGGCCAGCCTGTTTTGAACAAGTGATGAGAAGAGGAAGTGTGAGTTGTACATCCTCTTACTCTTGGGTCACATCTACACCATACATTTATAAAGCACCACTTTAAGAGCCATGGCTTCCCCCAATGAATCCTGGGAAATGTAGTTTGTTAAGGGTGCTGAGAACCTAGGATTCTCTGTAGGCATAGTGGATCTGCTGCCTGGCAGGAGTGTGCATGTGCTGCTTGCCACCACATGATCTATTTGGGAGAGGAGCTGCAGTTCAGTCTTTCCCAACCTGGTGGCTTTCAGGTATTATTGGACTCCAATCCTATCATCACTTACCCTTTGCATTACCAGCTTGGGCTAATGGGAGCTGGAGCTCAGCAGTGTCTGGGGGCAATAGGCTGGGAAAGGCTGTTGCAGTCCATCGTTTGAAAAGGCACAGGTTCTCCTACTCTGCTGTTGGTGATCAAGGTTGTAATATTTTAAATGACTATTCAGAATGACCTGGTTTGAGTGCTGCTTTTCTAGCAGTTAAGAAAAACACAAACATTGTAGAATGTGTCAGCTTCTTTTCGTACGTTTCCCTTCCTGGTTTTACAAGAGACTAAAGCAAGTCCTTAAATGAGAAATGAAGGGCAAAATGACTAAGCAAATATAAAACCACGTAATGCCTCTTTAGGTGCAGAGCCATCCCAAATTACTCATCAGTCTTATTCAGGGTAAGGTGATTTTGTTAAAACTGCACAGCAACGAACATATTGGCTGCTAACAACAGCATCATCCCTGTTACTTCTAAATGCTTTTATTGCATGGGTGAATGGATCAGACAGACCTGAGCCCTCAGTGAAATCCATGTAACCTATGAATTAAGTCTTAAACATTTTTTTATTGATGTGTGTGTGGCAGGGGAGGTGGTGAGAGAACCCTACTCTGTCTCAGTTGCATTTAGGTTTGAATAAAATTAACTCGCAGCACACCTACAGAAGCACGTTAGGAATTTTAATTGTACCGAGAAAAGACAATAGTCACATTCTAGCTGGTGGTTACTGCTGAGGTGGCCTGCCAGAGCACTCTCTGTGGTGATCGAGAGGGAGGGTAATTTCTTCACTTATTGGGAGGTAGCCTTAGAGGCAAGAGGCACTGCATTCAGCTGCCTACTTGCTGACTGGATAGTTGCCCCTGTGGATGTTAACAGCCTGTGCCTGAGCCAGGGGAGGTATCCAGCCAGCACCCATGTACTTGTATGAAGGAATGAGTTGGTGTTCCCTTCTGTCCTTGGTTGCTTCACAGTAGCGACAGGCAATTTTGCTAGTGAACCACTTCACTGGTCACTGCTGAACTCAACACATAGTAGAGATGAATTAAACCGATTGGATTGTGTCCAGCAGTTCTACTCACAGTAGACCCACTGACATTACTGGACCTAAGCTAGTCACATCTTTAAATTTCAGCGGGTCTTCTTTGTTTATGACTAATATTGGATATAAGCCATTGTTTTTAATGAGGCCAGCATGGCTTACCGCAGTAGCAGTAGAATCATAGCTCAGCTGCAGGTAGTCATCAATTTTACCCTAGGGCAGCACTCAAGCTTGACCTCAGACCATGCCTTCCCCTTTGCACACTGCGGCTGTTGCTCCCTTGAGGTTTGTGCTGCCCTGAGACAAATGTAAACATGGCAGTAAGGTGGCACCTGTGAGACTGGCAGCTCGGGCTCTTCCATGCACAAGGCCAATTGAACTGTTCTAGGCAATGGGATCTGGCCACCTTTCAAGGACGATATTTTCCTGGGACAGCTACATTTTCCCCCCAAGAAAAATTTCCATAGAAAACACTCCGACAAGTTTAAGGAATTAGTGTTTGGATTGATGGTACACAAGACTACTTAAAGCCCTAGCACTGCAGGGTAGGATTTTTGCGGCAAAATATCACCAGTCACCACTGAGGAGTGCTCCCTAGCCAAGGAGCTTCAAGGCTCCCTGGGTTGAGTTCAATCGGTGTAGCCAGAGCAGGTTACACACAGGCCTAGCTGAAGTGAAAGGAAAATATGCAAGCACTTTTTCCTCAGCTTTGCTTGTATTATTTTCAGTGGGGTGGCTTGCATGAGAATATGACAGAAGATTGTGCTTCCAGAGTCAGAGGGCTATTCCACATGTCTGCTTGCCCTGCCTATTCCCCCTTTTTTCTGGATTGACATTTACTCTGACTTAGTGCTAAAGAGCAAGTTTCTTCAGGGGGGAACTGGGGGGCAAAGGCAAAACCATTTGGAAGTGTGCCTACGGTAGAAAGTCCCTCACACCCATGCTTTCTACAGACGGGACAAGTGGAATTGTAGACAAGCCCAGAGTTGGTGTCTGTGTTTGATGGTGCTGCCCTAAATGTTACTCATAGTCTGCCAGCTCTGAATGCTGCTTCATCTTGCCTTATGTTAGCTGGAGTTGCCTCTGGCAGTAGCATTTATTTTTTTTAAAATAGTAAATAGGTTTCCCTTGGGTTGCCTGCCATGTCTTGGATTGCTGCTTCAGCCACAGCATTGCGGGTGGGGGAAAACACCCTCTGTTTGTGCCACTGCAGCTGAAACAGACCCATAGGATCTGACGGTTCTTTTTTCTTCTTCTTTTAATCTTCCATATCACAATTCTTAGCCCAGGATGATCAACTATTCTGTGTAAATAGCTATTTCCAAAAGGACCTAAATCAAAATAGTTTTTATTGTCCTCTTGGGGGGAAATACGCTGTGCATTTTAAAAAGCTCATAGAATTGCTTCATATTTTATTCAGGTTTAGCACTTTTCATCTAAGATTTCGAAGCACTTCTCAAACATTAATTATAATTCCTATTTACAATTCCCTATGAACTAGGCCTTATTTTACAGTGAAAAACCAAAGCACACTACAATGGCCAAGACACGTGACTAAAACTGCTCGCTGAGAGCACGTCAGTCACAAAAGGCTTCGTAATGGTCTTTGGTTAATTCAGTATCGTTATGCTGAACTTTGTCTACATTTTGTTTGTATGCTCAGCAAATTGTCCTGAGAAGGGCTGAATTAGCCATGATGTGAAGCCAAATGGGCTCTGATTCTGCAATTTTTGTATCTGAAGGGTCCTGTCTCCTTTTGAAAAAATCCATCCTGTTCAGGAGAAGATGTCTCCTTAGGAGGCCATGTGTCCAGAGGACTGTAAAAGCCACATTAGCACCTTTCAGTGGTGGCTTTGAAACTTTGGGACAATTGCTCTACATAGGTGCATCTCACTTCAGCGTTACAATCCTTTAGGAATAGTGGGAAGATATAACTATTCTGCCAGGAAGTGGAGTGGGATAGTATGTGGAGCTCAGTTTGTATTGCACCTGTTGCTGTCTTAAGCTATTATTTTATTTTATGCTGTGCTTATTTTGTACTGATGTTTTAACTGGATTTAGGAGGGGCGGGCGGAAAGTATTGGTGTGTTTTAATATGTTAGACGCATCTGCCCTGTGACCTTATGGTGAAGGGCTGTATAGAAATATCTAAATAAATAAAATTGCAAGGCTGCCAGAGGATTGTCATCATATATATTTATATAAAATGTGTATTTTTTGTTATTTTATGAAGAACACATATACAAATCAAACCATGTGCAACGAATACAACTGAAAAAAACTGCAGTAAAACGGCAGGTTATAGAATAGCATGAAACAATAAAAGCATTTGAGAGGAAACTTACAATGCCAGTAGTGTTGAGTGTTCCTTGCACATCCGCAGACTGCCTGCTTTTAACTCTCCTGTGCCAAAGAGAGACGTGAGTTAATGGAGGAGCCGGATCATGTAAGTTTCTGTTTACAAAAATTTAAAAGGGGAACCATGCTCTGTTAGGAACATAGGTAAACTGCTATGTACAGGTAAGTTTCTGGATACGAATGTCAAAAATCGAAAACTATTCCCCATTTGGAACACCACGTTGGCTGCGGGTTACTGTGTTACCTGTATGTTTGGTGGGAACGCTTTGCACGTGGAGAACTGCTAAGGCTGTATTTAGGGGGGAGGGGAAAGTGTGGGTGCAGCTTCTATTTCAGTTAATTTGATTAGTTGCTAACGATGTTGGGGATTTTTAGTGTATTTTTGCATTTGAGTTTTATCGATAGTGCTTTTATGTTTAAGAGAATATTTTGTTTTCTTGTTAATTATGCTGCTTTGCATGTGTATTTTGTATCTGACTTTCATCTGCAGTGTACTGTTTTGATACTTTGTAATGCCGTATTTGCTATTTTAAGGGCTCCTTTTGGTGCGCTGTTCCCGCCACGCTCCCTCGCAACAGCAGGCTTGCTAGCCGCCGTTCAAACGGTGCATAGCAAGCCTGTGGGGGGGGGGTGGTGCCGGAGGGATTTTTGCACCACGGTGCTGGATACTCTTAAGACGGCCCTGGTGGCCTACTGGGCAATGTTGCGGCCTACTCAGTTTTCCTTGTCTCAACCCACCCCCCACTGCTTTGGCTAACTCAGGGTTCTTCTTTCCCCCCATGGCTATGTGTTTCTCCCCTCCCTTTGTTGTGCCTCATCCCTGTGATCCCTCCCCCCATTGTGAAAGCCCCATATTCTGTTTGTTTTTGCCTGTGGCCTACTAAATGGTGTGGCCTACTCAGTTTTCCCTGCTGGGCAATGTTGCGGCTACTCAGTTTTCCCTGTCCCAACCCACCTACTGCTTTGGCTGACTCAGGGTCCTCCCCCACCATGGCTATGTGTTCCCCCTCCCTTTGTTGTGCCTCATCCCTGCCCCCCGTTGTGAAAGGCCCTATTCTGATTGTTTTTGCTTGTGGCCTACTAAATGGTGTGGCCTACTCAGTTTTCCCTGCTTGGCAATGCTGCGGCCTATTGAAAAAGCTGAGCCTTGTTGCTGCAAAAGGTCTGTTTTCAGTTGGTTGCTGTGGAATTTTGTGATGTCATCTGGTGGCGCAGTTTTGGAGGTGGCAGTGTGCGATCTGCCTTTCTATTGAATGCTGCTGGAGTCTTCAGAGCTTCTGGTGGTGATGTCTAATTTGGGCACCACTTTTTTGTGTTTAATCATTATTTTAGGTGTGAAAGGTGTGTTTTTTGGGGAAAAAATATGCCAGATCCCTCCCTGATGGGCATGGAACGTTGTGGCCAAATTTGTTACATTACGGTTCAGCAGTTACAGAGAAAGCCTGTAACCACCGAGCGCAATGCCTACATTTTTATATATATAGATATGCATTTCCAAGCACATTTTGACCCAACTGCCCACATTTTAAATGCATTTTAGTATGTTTTTTGAGCCGAGAACTGCATTACGAATCTGAAGAAGTGCAAAACCTAAAGGATTTTTGATCCTTTAATTCTGATCCATGTATTTGTCCTAAAGATGTGAATTAGGTTGGTTCATGTAAAAATATGGATCGAACAAAACTCTCCTCCATCTCTTGTGTAAATTGGGAGTTGATGCATTTGGCCTGCAAGGAGATGAATTGGTAGACAGGTGATTTATCTCACCACAGGGGAGATTTGTGCATTTCCCTTTGGCAGGGGTGAGTCTGGGTCAAGATCAAAGAAGTACAGGTGATTATGGATCAAGATCCAAGAGCAGTTCTTTGAGTCATAGCTGGGATGTGTTTACGACTGGGATATGCTAGGCTGGCAGTTCTCAACAACAGTAAATTAAAATTTCCAAATAGTTGGTTGATTTCTCTCCCCACCCCACATTGATTTAAATAGCTGCTGAACTTGGTAGCCCAAATTCATATGATTGTCAAAGTTTGACTCAAATCCTTTGCACTGTAATGGATGTTTATACCAAATGAATATGAAAATCTTGCGGAGAATAATTACAATTAAATTGTATTATGTTTTCTGGAATCAGAAAAAGATGACTAATTTGGAGAAATAAATACAATTGGGGGAAACAGATCTGTTTGTAGATATTTTACAAAGGAAAAAAAGGATAAACTCATCAGATGAATTATTCAGAATGATTTATTTGTTCGGCTCTGATGGAATTTATTATAAACTCACAGATTTGCTTGCATGGAAGACATGAGAGAAACTATTGCTAATGCACATCCACCCAGTGAACAATTCTTCTTTTTATTTGAACTGTATTTTTCTAAATACTATATTATGCCACAATCCAGGCAATCTACGCAGAGTTCTGTGTGCTTTAGCATGTTGGTTTCAATGGGATTAGATGTGGATTGGATTTTGGCCCTAGTTATTTTCTAATGGAAACAGAGAGTCTCAAACTAGAAGTCACCTGTCAGTGGGAAACTGATGCTGACTGCCAAATTGACAAGTTGCACATTCAATCTGCATTGCTGGGTGGAATTCATTAACCTGCTTAGTTATATAGATAACAACAGAATTATGGTTGTAATCATTGTTGCTGTACCCCAACTATTAAATGATACATGAAATATGAAGGTGCAAAGATCAGATTATGAACTGGCTAAACGTGGAGAAATTCATTTTGGGTGTGTGTGTGTATTTTGTTGTTGATTAAAGTTAGGCTTTTACTATAAAGCTCCCCAAAATATGAAAGTTTGTGCCACGAACAATGGCCTCAGCTCTTTAGGAGCTTCTCCTTCCAGACCAGCCTATCCACTCCATAAGATCCATTTAGGGAAGCTCTTCTCCATTTATTAATGGCAGGTGGCCAAGGCAATACTAGCTGGGAAGCATGTGAGAATCTTTGCAGAGGTTGCACCGAAAAAATGTTTGTACCTATGTTCTTGGGTTATTATGGTATATCTTTGTTACTCAGACAGACATCTTACCTGACAGACAGGTTTTTTAAAAATGTATTTGTTGTATTTATTGTTTTACTGTTTTATTATTATAGGGTGATATGCAACCTGGATGATATCCAGCTAAGTGCTTCTACTGGTGCAAGGATTTCTGCTTGCGCAACAGAACTTTGCCTCCCTCTCCTCTCTCTGTGTGTCCCTTTGCACCCTGTTCTGGGCTTTCCTCAAGAATGAGTATATTGTAAAGGTACAGAATTGTATTAAAAAGAAACAAAACACATGTTATCTGTTACGCATCTCTGGAGGAGGAAAATAGATGCTTTCATTCTTGTTTGTCAGAAGAGGAGCTCCCGTGTGCTTGATGATTTGCAGCCATCACAAATGGGTGCTTATCAAGCACCCAGTGGGTGAGAGTAAATGGCTGGCATATCACATGCACATGAGAAGCCTGCAGTAGAGGATAAGCACTGCTTATTAAAATACACTGCAGAACTCCGCATTGACAGAAACCGAGAGAATGCTACCATCACAAAAGGCTTGCAAAATGTAGCACTCTTCCAATCTCATATACTCCTGACACTGACCTCCAATCTCTTCCCATTCTGACAGTCTCCCGAAAAATACAGATAGGCTGACTGAAGAACCCTTCTTGTTTCTGGGTTCTGCTATTATTGCAGCAGCAGAAAGCGGCAAAATGGAGGGAATTTTATAAGGCAGGAAAAAAATGTGTCTTCGGTTTGCTGCTCAGTTTGTATTTATAGCCATTAAATCCCTATGGTAATGTCATAAAAAATACTTGTTGATGAACGACTGGCAATATCAGTCCAAGACAGGAATGGAGAGCCTGTGGTCCTCCAGAGGTTGCTGGACTCCAACTCCCATCCTCCCTAGCCAGCATGCCAATGGTCAGGGAGGATGAGAAGTATAGTCCAACATCTTGGGATGTGGCCCTGTCTGATAGGTTTTTCTGCTATGCATGTTTGCAATAAGAACACTCACATACTCATCTATTCTGAGAGCATTGTGATAGACCAAAACATGGTTATCACTTAATTTTTGATAGCATAGAAGGCATAGGTAGGAGGTTTAACAGCCTAGAAATGCATTAACCTCATGCAGATTTTGTCCTACAAATCAGCAAGGGCTGGTAGAAACCATGCTGATACAGCAGCTGTTTCTTAGGTCCATCCGCACAAATCCTAAAATTCTCCCTCAAACCATTTTGTGCCCGCAGAGAGAACTTTCATAAGCCCACAAGAAAGAAGTGTGCCGAATTAACTTTTAAGAACCAAATAAATCACCCAGCTCTCCTGGTTCTTTGCTTTCTATCTTGGTGTGCCAGAACAATAGTTCCATATTAAAAATAGGTATCATAATCCATCTCTTCAGGATGTCTTCCCTCCCCCCTTAAAAAAATTGATGAATTGTTCGTATTAAATTGTATAATTATGATCTGATTTAAGAAGCCATTTCTTACCTTTGTCTTCTAAGAGACTCCCTGAAAACCTTGTCAGTTGGACATATCAAGGAAACATTGAATTGGTTGGCTGGAAGAAAGTTCCATGATTATAAACATTAAATTCTGAGAGAGAATTCCCCAGTCCCCAAATATTAACAGATCAATCCACCCAGTAAAAACATGTGGCTTTAGTGCTGCACACCAAGTGAAATGAGAGGAAAGACACATATTTTCAGCTTTGAGCTTGGACTTTCAGATAAACCTTCCTTAGATTTGAGGGGTATAATTGGTTACAGGTCAGGATGACTCTTCCCAGGACCCCCCCCCCCCCATCACCAAAGAATTGTCAAGGAGAAGCAATTTCAGAAAGAAGTACTGCTGAAGAGAAGTTTCTCTGGGCCAGGAAATTTCTACATATATGCTCTTCAGAATTCTTCCCATTTCTCTAGACATTCAGTGCCTCTAGAAAAAAGATTTGAGTGGCATGGGTTTTGCTTACCTTTATGATCTGAACTAAATGTTTGGAATTTATTTCTAGGTCTAGTTGATGGTAAACACACACTCAAAAAGCACAATCTTACCTTGCTGCATGTGGCTTTGGATCACATTTGTATCTGAAGCAGCTGCGTCCAGCTTCTATTATACTTCGGCTTCCATTGAAAAGGTTGCTTGGGACAGGGCTGAATTGGATAGATGGTTTTTTCTGCACAATGGCAAAGCTTTGAACTTGATGGTCTTTTGCTTCTTTCAAAACCTACAATTCCATCCATAGTGTACCATAAAGCAGGTACGGTACTTGGCAGGAGCAAGAAACTACAGCATTTTAGGTATTATTATTATTACAAATATTATTATTACGAATTGCTACGAGGGCAGAACAATTAAGTTCAGAAGTGTCTGAGACAGTAGGATGGAATTTCAATGCTAGCCTCCTTAGTGGAGGAGTAAGGAGACAGAGAGGCTGATATTGTGTGGGCAGAGCCAATCTGGTGTCACCACTTCTGGTGAAGCCTTTGGCTGAGCTGAAATTCCAGAACTTGGCTCAGATGTTACACATCTTATAGCTGAGTCTGCTATGAACCTCTAGAAATTCAATCAAGCTTGGTTTGTGTTAGATCAAGCATAAATGGGAGCAAAAATTCCTTCCTGTATACAGAGAAGCTGACTGTAAAATGCTGAATCCAAAATGATTGGCTTTTAAAGAAAGGTACCGAATAAATGTTCTAAATGACTAAACACTCTGAAAACCAACTGGGGGCAGAGGGATGGGAAGATAAGATCTGCCCACCCCACCCCCCAAGTCTGAATGGAGATGCCAGCAAAAATATGTGCTAGAGCCAGAACTTGGTACATGTGCCAATAGAGGAATGAAGCTGGGGGAACGGCACAGCAGAAAAAGCTGTAAGTACAGTATGTCATTCTTAGGCCTCAACCTATTTATTCCCATTGATGTGTGCTTAAATGGGTTGTTCAGTGGGACTGCAACAATTTATTACAGTTGTACAATTTTTTGTATAAAATTGATATAAACCAATATATAAATATACCAAAAAACACATTTTTTAAATGTGTGCTTTATTTTTTTAAACCTGTATAAATAAATACAAAATGACAAAGAGGTTTATGTTTACTAAACATTGCATTTGATTGTATGACATTACACAGTGTCTGTCACAATAGGTTGACTTAAAATTGTGTCCCTTCAGCTGTTGGTGCATAATTACATAACTTTGTAGGATACAATTAGTCCTGAAGCTGCATCCAGCCACCCTTTTCAGTGAAACCCCTGAGTGCTTACAATTGCAAAAGAGTGTTAGGGGAGCCATTAAACCATAGTGGCTGAACTCTTGGAATTTTGCAAGGAAAACAAAGAGAGAAAGAGAGAGAAAGAGAGAAGAGAGTTTTTCTTTCAAGAGATAAAATCAACACCAGGCTTACAAACACATTTCTTTCTTAGAATACTATTTCCTCCTCAGTGGCTGAGAAACCCACAAAACTTCCAAAGCAAAATAAAATAACGACGATAACAATAACTCATTTCATTACATTGCTTAGTCACCTGAGATTCCCTTCCTCCCCTTCATGCTCATAGAAAGCTTGGCAATGTATATATTTGATGCACATACATTGCACATGTACTTGAATCACATGTTAAAACTGCATTCCTGGATCTGCCCAACATAATAGCATCCAGAGCTACTCACGGGTATGAATTCAGCAGAGAGAGCACATGAAAGTTGCTAGGTTCAGTCTGGGCTTTGCAAAGCAAACTTAACTATACACTATTTGGTATGGACCAGGTGCTCTATGCTAGGGCAGCCCACATCTGAATATGCTGTTGGGTTTTGGTTTCACAGAGCATGAGGAGGAGGGATACAATCAGCCACTAAAAGGAGCCCATGATTCTCCAAACAGTTCAACATTCTTACCCATGGAAGGTCAACTGTCAAGGTTCTAAAAGTGTACTTTGGTTTAAAATAAACTGGATTCACCAAATCTGGCCATTTAAGAAATTACTTTGCTTTTCAAGTAAGAGCTCCTCATTTCTGACCAGCTCATCTGCTGGATTTCACCTCTTGTTTTAGAAGCCTATCACCTTAAAAAACACCCCCCCAAAAAAACCCCCACACCTATGTATCATAAGCGTATGACTAATCAGAGTAAGCTGTTGAGGATTGCAGTAAATAAAGACAACCTATTCAGGTCAATTCAGTGTCAAGTTCTAGACTGATATGATAATTAACTACAGGCAACATGTGTCAGGCAATCAATGTATGGACTATGAGTTGTGACTGGCTGGTGATGCCATGTTCCATGGTTTGAGTTTCCATGGTTTAAGTTTTTTTAAAAAAATTTTTTATTGTAACAAGGACCATGGTTCTTCTTCTATGGAGGTTTTTGAAAAAGTTCTCAATTAAAACCAGTTCACACACTGTGTACTACAGTAGCAGAGGGTGTGGTAAGGTGCTGCTGCTCCCCTGATCATTGGTCGGTCACATCAGTACTGCTTACTGGGAGGCATAGGGGAAGAGATGAGGCAGCAGCAAGGTCAGCATGGTACGAATGCGCTGTGAGAGCCAATTTGATGGTCCTGCCAGTGTGTTTGCTCTTTGCCAGCCTCACTGCCACGTTGCCCTTTACATGTTGGTAAGCAACAATGACACAGCTGTTGACTAGGTGACCAGAGGTGCCCCACCATGCCACCCACTGTTGGTGTACTGTGACGAGTGAAGGCATTCATAGGGTGAAAGCAAAGGGGAAGCAATGTTGGAAGTGGGTGAACATTACCAGGACTTTGCACGCTACCTGTATCGCTTTACTGACTTACGTGATTCATCATCAATTCATAAATTATTCTAATCACAATTGATTACACATTGGAGGTAAAATCAAAAGTTCTCCCACGTAGGAGGTCATGAATGCAACAGCTTGCACCACAGAAGTGCCTGTGATGGAAGCTTCAGTGAAACCTTAGATCGTTAATGTATTATTTTTGTCACAGTCTCACAAACCACCTAAAAACACACTAAAGACAACAGCTGATTAATCAAGTCTCTAGCCTGTTGGGGTTTTTTTTAAGCCCAAGAACCAAACCTGTCCAAAAGAAAGGCAGGTTTAATTGCTATCAGGGCTCAGGTCCACTTTGATACCTTGAAAATGAGTGCTTGCCAAGAACGACACCCATTTGCAGAGATTCCAGAGCTCTATTCAGATATTTGTTTATCTGTGGCAGGGCTGGGCAGGCAAACCCTTCACCTTCCACCCTGCCTCCCCATGTTGGATGGAAAGATCTGATGGGAGATTGCATGGCGGCTTGTCAAAACACAGTTATAGTCCTCCCCACCTCCCCAAATCAGGGCCACATGGGAAGGTTGGAGATGGTAGGGATGGGGTTGGGAGTGTGCAGTTCCATGGCCACTCTATTGATACAATTAACAAATGCTTCTGATTTACACCCATGTCTGTTATTTGCATGGTGGACTGGAGGGCTGCATCTATGCTTCCACTACACAAACGCTGTTACTTTCTGGGTAGGTGACCAGGGCTCAGTTTTGCACTGTTTTGAGTCCTCAAGGCCGGATTCGACTAAGCTGCTGTGGCAGTGGAAACTGGTGCAAAGAGCCCCACTGAAACAACAGGACTTTCTGCCTCTCCCTGCCCCGTGTGTCCCCATGCCCTCCCCAAATCTGCCTGGGAGGGTCTGGAGAACCCCCACAACAGTGCATGGGGGCAGGAAAAGGAAGATAGTTCCATCTGGTAAAGAGAAACTCTTGCACTGATGGCAGAATTCCACCTTACAGAAGAATGCTAGAAGCTTTAGAGGAAAGCAAGAACATGCCTGCCTCTCATCACTGACCAAGTGCAGTCAGTCACTGCACACTTAAGACAAAGGAGTAGGACTTCCATAGCTATTGGCATGGTTCCCCAGTAGACTTCAGTCTTGGTGCCATTCTTCTTAGATATTAGAAGGCAGAGATCAGGGACGTAGGAGGAAATGAACAGACTTGTACATGACTACAATGAAAATACTTCCCTACATATGTTTGAGTAGAATATTCTATTATGGTTGAAGCCAAAGTTTAAAAATAGCCAGCCTTGATTCCCTTCTGAAGGGCAAAAGGAAAATATAAACTAGATTTATTAGCGGAACATATGTTACATTCTGTTCTTCTTTGTCAAGTTCACACTACATTGCTGTAATTCTTGAGGGTCTAATTCTTCCCACTCAAGAGCTGCTACTTTCCAGCTTCCAACTGTAATGTTTCTGAGAAAATGAAGTTCAGGTTGCTGAAACACCCTCCTCTCCAAAAATCAAAATTAAATCAAACTGATGAGTAGCTCTGTAGGGGAAGAATTGTATGTTTGTGGCTCGGTTCTCAGACTGTTTCTTAAAGAGAACTTCAACTTAGGATTGTCTGCCGTGTGTGGCTTCAGACATCATACTTGTTCTAAGCAACTATAGTTGGCCAATCTGTAAACATTCTTCCACCCTGCATTAAATGTCAGGGAAAGTATGTTTAAGTCCCCTCTGTTTTACCCATCCCAGTTTACTAATTGAGACAGTACACTTACACTCTTTGGGGATATGTACAGACTTTTGTTACACCTGCAGTGGGGAAGAGATCACATTTGTGAGAACTAGAACCTCTGGGGGCGGGGGGGGGAGCTGTATATGCTCCATGGCTATCATATATAGCCTTCTATAGAGAATCAGTTCTCATAAATAAACATCCACTTGCATATGGACTCCCTGAAAAATTTCTGGAGGCCTTTGTGAGAACACCTGCATGGGGCTGCCATAACATTGGCATAGCTGCCAAGTTTTCCCTTTTCTCGCGAGGAAGCCTATTCAGCATAAGGGAAAATCCCTTTAAAAAAGGGATAACTTGGCAGCCATGAACTTTGGCCCAGATCACAGTTACATATACTTCTCTCTAATTGGGTTTCTTGAGCAGAGGCTTCAAAAGGGCTTCATGTGTTCAACAATTAATTTACAGTGGGACCTTGGTTTAAGAACAGCCCTATTTATGAATGATTCGGTTTATGAACTCCGCAAAACCGGAAGTAGTGTCCCAGTTTGCGAACTTTACCTCGGTCTAAGAACAGAATCTGAACGGTGGAAGGGCACCGGTGGCAGGAGGCCTCATTAGGGAAAGTGTGTCTTGGTTTAAGAACTGTTTCGGTTTAAGAACAGACTTCCGGAATGGATTAAGTTCGTAAACCAAGGTACCACTGTAGTTGTCTTCCATTTCTAGTCATACTGAAAACTGATAGCGTCCTGTGATTACTACTGCACTTGACTGAGTAAATGGAAGGCCAGTCTGCTACAAACAATGCTATGAGTCAACCCTTCTGAAATATAGACCTTAAAATTTAATATTATTTTCATATTTGTTTCCTGCTACTTCATTGCAAGAGAGGCACAGGACCAACACCAAGGGCTCTGCATCGCTCGGCAGATACTGAGGCCTTAGCATTTAAGGAGGGCCCACTGTCAACCCATGACCCACCGTGGTGCAGATGCTTTTTCTCTTGAGCAGTGGGACTAGGCCCTCCACAGTGGTGGTGGTCACCTCCTTCAAACAGAAAAAGAGGTGAAGTGGTGCCCTCCCCCCTCTGGTTGGCTGCACTGGCTACTGCTTGTCACTGCCTAGAGCGATTGGATCGAATCCTCTTGGGGAACACACTGTTGTTAGCGCTGTGCCATGCCACCAATTGCTTGGTTACTGTGATTTCTTCCCTCTTCTCCCAACACAAGAGAAACAGGACCAGTCGTCCCTTTTCTTCCCTGGAGAGATACCCATCACTCACCCACCAATCTAGTTGGCCAAGCAAGAACTGAAGACTGATTGGATGAGCCAGTGATGGGCCAGTAGCAACTGTTACTTGCAGCAGCAGTTGTGTGGAAAGGAGGAGTAGACAGGCAAGTGGATCTTGCATCTTCTAGTTTCCACCACCACTGCGTCCATTTGAGCAGGTGAATGATTGGCAGCAGTGGGAAGCAGCCACCAATGCTGTCTGTTCTCTGTTTCTGGGCAACAGCAGCTGGCGGTATTCCTACCAGTCATTGCTGCTGGATCACCAGGTGAGCAGCTAGCAGTGGTGAAGGGGAGCAGCAGTAGCTGCCACCTGCATTCTGCCCGAATGAGGTGGGGAAGGAAGCGGATGCAGAATTGCCACTCCCTCTGATAGTGTGGAAAATGAGGCGGGGGACACCAGAGGGCATCTTGCCCAAGGTTCCCTGGAACCTGTCCTGCAAATAGAGACATTGAATTCAAAAGGATCTGTTTCTAAACGAAAACACATTTTCACCCTAAACAACGGGCTGAACAAAAACCAATTGAGAAAGGCAGGCACGTTACTGAACAACTTCATTTTATGCAAGTTCCTTTGCATGAATAAAAGGCAAAAAGAAACTGGTGGTGTCGGGACTAATTCTATTCCAACTATTCCAATAACTTTGCCTGGCTTGTAGACATCATTTCCAACCCGAATGCTTTAGTACAGTCACCAGAGATGAACTTGCAGCCAATATGGCTCTTTAAAAATAATGATAAATTAGCATGCTATGTTGACTAGCTAGACTGACAGAATGGAAGATGATGGGCAGTGCTAGAGGTGGAAATGTTTCTGCTCTAAGTCCTGGAAAAACAACACCTCCCCTTAGAAAATAACACGATCACTTTCCTCCTCTCAATTTACCTGGCAGTTGTTTTATGCTTTCATGCTCTGTGGCCTCTAAATGATACCTTTTCTTTTTGGAAACCCCATCAAAGTTTTGCAGATGTTTCCTACTTGCTGGTTCATTACTCCTGCAGCTGAGATTCGTTTTCTTCACTGCTCAGAATTAACAATAGTTGTATGAATATAGAGGTTATGTATTTCAGTCAATAATGGAATTCGCAAGGTTAACCTTTAGTTTCTGCTTGAGGGATCAGCAATACCGCTGCAGTTTTCTCAACTGCGCTCTGATTAGTTAGTATTGCCAGGGGCTGAGCACCATTAAGCCACAGCTTTTTTACAACAAAGGACAGGTTGGAGAAGTTGATTTGAGGTCCTGGAAGATGCACCTTCTGGTGCTTCAAATTCCAAGCCACAGCTTTGGAATCTGGAGAGTATCTTGGAGACTCTTGCTTCTTCCAAGCTGGAACATAATGGGGGATCAGTGCCTGGCTCTGTTGGTACAACATATTGGGTGGGAAGAGAACTTTGAGGGAACTTTGAAGCTCAGGACTGGGCGGTTACCCCTATTTAAAAGAGGAGAGAGTGAATCTGCCGGCAGTCAAATTCCCCAATGCTTGAGAAGACTGGGTGGGTGCTATGCATAAGGGAAGTCTCAGAAGTGGCTTGCTCCTTCGGGAGTTCTCTGTGACAGCCTCAAATAGCTTTGAAAACAGCACAAGGCATTTCTGTTTAGAAAAGCATTTTGTAGTTTTAAAATGGTTTCTATAAGATGTGTACGTCCGAAGTCAAAAGGCAGTCTGCTGATGAAATGATTTTGTGGTGTTTACGTTCATATTCTACTGATGCATGGCTAGGAATGCTGGAAAATTCCGTCAGAAATGGAAACAGGTGCAGAAATTTGAATGCTTGTTGGTCATAATTAAATTATTTACTGCATTGTTTTAGGTGTTTCCCTTCCATTGAAAAGCATTCAAATTGATTACGTAATTAATTATATTAGTTTTGGTCATAGCAGATGATTAAATGAACAATGTAGGTTTTAGCAGAAGCCAAACTGCAGCAGAATGGAAACAGCACTGATGGGGGGGGAGAACATAGAATTCACTGCCCCCCTTAAATCCCAATGCATGGCTATACCATGTTGTTTTATTATGGGATTGCTGTATTTTAGCTGCTGCAAGACACTCGGAACAATGCAGATGCATTGGAAGACTGAAATACAAAAGTTTTAAATAAAGATATGGGGAGAAGTTATTTGTGGCTTTGAGGCTATCCTTACTGTAAGTTGTATCAAGCTTATGTAGAGCAGGCATCCCCAAACTTTGGCCCTCCAGATGTTTTGGACTACAATTCCCATCATCCCTGACCACTGGTCCTGTTATCTAGGGATCATGGGAGTTGTAGGCCAAAACATCTGGAGGGCCGCAGTTTGGGGATGCTTGATGTAGAGGATGATGTGGTCATATATTCCAGCAATTAATCAACCCATTAATAAACACTCTGTAGCCATACCCTAAAGTGATGCTCACCTTGCATTCTTGGCAGCTACTCCCATGTAACATGAATAATCAGTATGGCCTTCAACCTTCCACATATACCAGGAAAAAATAGTTTCTTTTAGGGAGCAGTGAGTATGCCACCTCCATGATCCCCCTCCCACAGTATTTAATTTTAATGCAGGAACATAGGAACCTGCCTTAAACTGAATCCATCTAGCTCAGCAATGGACTTAAATTGGTCCATCTAGCTCAGCAATGTCTACATTGTCTGTCAGTTGGTCTCCAGGATTTTAGGCAGCCTTCTCTCCCAGTCCTATCTGGAGATGCTGAGGACTGAACCTAGGACCTTCAGTATGCAAAGCAGATGATCTACCACTCAGCTATCATCCTCCCCCCAAATATGATTCAACATGGTGCTTAGGTTTTGTTTGGAGATGGGTTTTCTAAGTGAATTCTGACTTCTCTGAATTTCCCAGCCAAAACAAAACTAGTTTTGTTTCTGCTTTCACGATGGAAACAAGTCATTGACTGCAGCAGGGGTCATCTATTGGCAGGAGAATAAACATGCATAAGAACAGAAGATAGCACTTAAAAAACCCTACTGCTGCTGCACCAAGCACTATCATATGAAGCCTCATAGGATGCTAAGAGACATTGGCACCTTTCCGTGTAACATAAAACCATTTAGTAGTCCTTAAGCTTTTACAGGCCTGGCCTCATTTAATAAGGTGGTTGGCATTTAGGGGGAAAAAGATGTTTTTCTTTGCTGGATAAATCTTCTTCAGGTTTTTGAACTCGTGTGTTCATCTAATTTGCATTGTTTCCAATAAAATGCTGGGCGTAAGTTTTGGATATGGATCATTTGCAGTGAAATTGTTCCAATTGCTCCAGTTTTTCTTCCTTCATTTCCCCCTAGACCAGATCACTTGTAAATTGAGAATGAATTTGCACAAAAACCACTATAGGGAATAATATCTCCAGGAATACCAGTGTGAATGAACTTGCTAGGCCAAGTAAATTAAGCTACCGGTAATACTGCCACCCCTGGAGTAAAATCTGCTCTGACCAATCAGTTATTAAATGGGTGTTGTAATGTTTTAAATGAGTTTTTTGGTTAAAGGAATTATAATAAGAGTAAACTTAAAAGCTTACTGTAACTGCCTTTTAAGTGATTAGCACTTAGGGTAAGTGGGTGATATTTTGAAAATGTAATGATGTGCCATAGAAGATCTAAGATCAGTGGCCACAATCCAACACAGAGTTGCTACTTTAAAGCCTCATTAATTCCAGTGAGATTTAAATGTCCATATCTTTGCAATGGATTTATTCCGCTGCGTATCTGGAAGGCAAATTTAGAATCCAGCTTAAAAGCAAGTATGGAAAAATAATTGAAGCAAGTGTACAGATTTTCAGATAAAAGATTTTGCTAGAATATAACCTGGGGTAGAAAGAACAAAATCACTTTCTATGCGATGGAAATAAATTAAAATTTTCAGCAAAAGAAGTATATTTATCTTACTGTAAATTAAATTGTGCCATAGGGCTTCAGTTTCTGTTGGGGTGAATTTGTAAACGAAGAATTCACTTGTCTCTTTAAAGTAGTTTCTATGTTCCAAAGTGGATCCACCACCAGCAACAGGTCACAAAGCAAAGATACAGACACCGACAAAGGGACCAACCCATGGAAGATCCAGATGTCAGCTTTGTCTCCATGTCTACTCAGACGACAGTATTACAGGACCTAAGAACGCCATCCATAACATCAGGGGTTCATTCAACTGCTTATCTTCAGTATAATATATGACATCATCTATCAGCCATGCCATTCTGCATTCTAAATAAGACAAACACTCCAGTCTCTATGCAAAAGAATCAAAGGATACAAATCTGACATCAGAAATGATAAGTTCAAAAGCCAGCAGGGGAACATTTCAACCTCCCAAGACTTCAGTAAGTGACTTTCAGTGTCTAACCTGGAACAAACAACCTTCAAAGGGGCACTGCAATGTGAAGCCGTCGAAGTTCACTACTTCATGAGGGTCAATGCGCTCACTTGTGGATTAATCCAAGACAAAGAATTTTTAGCACATACTTATAACAAAGCCACAATGTATGTAGTATTAATGTCTGTTTTGTGAATTAGTGTCGTACTGCTTGTACTTTTCTGCATTTCATTCCTCATTGACCTCCATGGTTTATCATTCCCTGTCCTCCAAATTATGCAAACTACACACACACAGAGAGAGAGAGACACATCTGCAGTTCAGGATTAAACTGCATGCTAGAGATTTTCAACCTTTTTGAGTCCACGGCTCCCTTGACCAACTACATTCTTTCTGTGGCAACCCTGTGGGGCTCAGGAGTTATGTCACCCCTTGCCTGCAGAGCTGGCAGCCTTTCATACTTTTTCAAACACCCTCCCTTGTGGAGTGTTCCCTCAGCCGCCTCTCCTCTCCCCTCTCCCCTCTCCTTGCTCCCACCCCTGCTTTCTGAGCTGCCCCCTCTGCCCCAAAGAGAGGTGACTCCTCACACCTCCTCACAGGGGCCTGGGACGCACCTCCTGGCCAGCCCCTGAGGCACCATTCACCTGGGGAGCTGGTAGCCGGGGCTGCTGAAACAAGCAGCTGTGCAAGCCTTTGGGAGGCAGAGACGAAAGAGGGAATCAGAGGAGGGAGGGAAGTAAAGATGGACAGAGGCCAGTGTTGCCCACGACACCCCTGACCATCACTAAAAGCACCCCAGGGTGCTACGGCACACTGGTTGAAACCCACTGCTGTATGCAGCTGATGAATCATAGAAGGAAGGTACATTGCAGGTACATAGGAAGGAGGAGAGTACATTGCAACTTCCAGTTTCTACTGTATAATTATCAGAGTGTTTGTGCTCACAGCAGCTTGCCAAACCTGGGCATTATGGTACTTTGTGTGCCTGTGTGTGATTTCCATTTTAGGAAGGGAAAAGGTTTGGCAGGGACGCAAATGTCTCCTGATTGAGCACCTCTCAAGCTGGCAAGAATGACGAAATACTTTACATTGAAACAAAACATCTTAACTTGCGCATACATACAGATACCCAACAGCTGAACAGCAACAAAAGAAGCTCCTCCATCAAAGCGGAGCAGCAAGAATGGCTTGGATGGATATCTGAAAATGAACAAAAGAGACTTCACCAAATCACTAGTTTGTTTCAGCAAATGCTTCGTGTGCTTATCCTCCAAGTTTGTCCAAACTGCAGGCAATCGGAAACATCTGTGATTGAGGAGAGACCACTTTTGTTAGCTAGACGTATGGGAGATAATTTGTGCACTCTTTTAAGTCCTTGACAGATTCCATGGGGGAAATCGGAATGCTTATATACTGTATATAACATCTGAACACAGAAGCTCATTCTAACTTTTCCCTCTTAACAAAAATGTTCTTTATTATTGAAAGATTATTTGGGGAAGCCAGACCATTGGTTCACTTTCTTGGCTGTGGCATTAATAGCCCGATCCATTCTCTACACTAGCCCATAGGAACTGGCCTAAGTGACCCAGTGCCAAAAGAAGAGGGCAAATACACTCCTTGTACTGATCTTGAGGTCAAAACTCATTCTCGGTGTTGGATCTGCAGCAGTCACTGGTACCGCCGCATAAGGGTTCTAGCACAGCTCCAATGACCAAAAGGTTCCCCCCCCCGGGCAGATGCAGGGCTAAGAAACAGATCTCTAAGAAGATCACAGGGTAAGACTGGAAGGGTGGCTGCCCAGTGTAGCCTGCCCAATGCCAGTGCAATAATGTTGATGACTGGGGTGGGTGGGGGTGGCCTGCAGGTTACTATCCACAGGATATTTTCCTGTGGCATGGAAGCTAAAGCAGCATTGTAAGATTTGGTTTCTAACACTTTCATTAAAGCTTGTAAGGGGCAGTAGCATTGCTTTAGCTAAGATAAGGAAAGAGACAGGAATATCTTAAAAACTCCTCTGGCATAGATCATTGCAATAATAATTTATCTGTTAAATTGGTTTCCACCTGCCTCTAGTTTTCTGTATCAAACATTTATTTATTTATTAAGGGCAGGGGTGGTGTCCATTGTTTTCCATTATTATCAGGACATCTGCTCTTAACATAAACTTGATGCAATACTGAGAGTTCAAAAGCCACTTCTTTGAAAGTGGCCCCCCTAATTTCCGTGACTCATGGTCTACAGTCGAGATTACTGAAATGGAAATTACTGACAGAGGGCCGTAGCCCACATTACATGTTACGTAAAGCTGCTCATTGAACCTCATCACGTGTATTACTAGTGAATGGCCTGGAGTGAAGGCTCATATTTTAAAAAGAGCCCTAACATTCACATTTGCTTGGTGAAATTTAGGCATCGGAGGCTTATTTCATGGATTTTGGTGGTGAAGTTCTTAATAGACCCTTTCTCTATTCTGCCACTAGACCCCCTAGCATATTTAAGAGAGTGCTACAAAATATAGCATCAGTAAACCAGGTCTCCTAAATGAGACAAACACATTCAGAAAGCGGAGCTGGATCAGAGAACAAGAATTGTCTCTGTGTTGTATACATATCATTATTCCCCTGTTTTCTTTAAAAAGAAAAAAAAGAAATGCTACAAAATTATGTTATATTAAAAAAATATACTGGGGGTTGATTACATTTTAAAACATCTCTTGATTCAGAAAAGAAGGCAAGTGCAACATGACCCTACATTGACAGTGATTGCTGTATTTTACCCTTGCGTATGTATTTTTTTTATATATAAAAAATCTTCTTGGCCTTTTGTGGTTGTTGTTGTTTAACAAACTTGCATATGCATTTCCATTCAGAAAAGGCGGTGGAGGGAGTGGGAGAGGAAGCAACAAAAAGGGAAGTTAGATGTGATGGCTAAGATCCATAATAGCTGACTCACTGACTTGAGTTATTGCTGTATTGAAAGTTTCCTATAGCCTTGATGTCCAAAACGTACACTTAACTGCTCCTTCAGCCTTGACAGTTGACCTTTCAATGTGCTGGGATTTTGCCACAAGGGCAGGAACATCTGCAGGACAAACACAAGCAGTATGCTATTTAGTCACCAACCCAACTCTACTACTCTCTTATCTCAGGCAGCAACCCAAACTGACACTCTCTTTGTATTGGGTGAATGTAAATTTCACTGTACTTTTTATGTGAAGGCCAATCAATGTATAGCTATTTTTTTCCCCTTCACACACTGCTTTGGATGCTACTGGTTTTAATTTGAAAACAGACATCCAAACACCATTGTTTATATAATCAATATGATTTTCATCTCTTGGTAAGATCTAGGGTGGCTTTTTTGTTTTGTTTTGTTTTGTTTTTAAAAAGAAAAACAAACCAACTAAGTCAGACTGTTGTAATTTGGTCAACCACTCGGGTGCTATCCATATCCACCATTTCAACACATTCTATTTCCTCCCGGTTCTCAGGAGTTTTCTTCTCTTTCCTCTTTTTCTTGGATGGTGGCAGAAAAGTCAGTATCACAGGTAAAATGGCAAAGCAATGAAAGAAGGTGACTAATGCTATCAAAAACAAGCACCTGAACAGTGTACGGGTCAGATTTGAAGGCACAGCTGCGAGAGGAATCAGACCAACAATGTAGCAGAGGTAGCTCTGTAAAATAGCTACCCCATGCACCTCCAGGGCATTCTTCACCCATTTAGTTCTCGTGAAATCTTTGCCCAGGACGAACGTTGACAAGAGAGGTGCACAGTTGTCAACAGTATAATTAATCCCATAAATTAAGCACAGCACAGAAATGCAGTCCAGCTCTACTTTCCACAAGGTCATAAAACCTATAACTCCAAATTCGACTGAGGCAACAGTGATCGTGAGCCACACATTGATGAGAGAGTCTGCCACCAGGAACGCAGAGAAGAAGAGGAGGAATAAAGCACTGATACAGGAGTTCTGCAAGGGGGCCCCCACATAGGAGGCGTAACGATCCATGTAGACAAACGAAGGGTTGAAGACAATGAACTTGACCTTGGATTTGAGGGAGAGCTTTCTTAAGGTTTCCAAGAGATGGTAAAGCTCTTCCCGTTTGGTGTCCATGGTCTTGGCCACCAAGAACATTCGAGAGGCCACAATGTCGACTTCGTTGTTGTACTTCTTGGAGAAAATGATATCCTCTGAAAAATGGGCAAACGGGGGCGCTTTCAGAAAGGAGTTCCTCAGCATATCTGTGAAATTCTTTTTGGGTAAACCCGTTGATATGTTGAGTTTTCTAAGGTAATTTAAGTAGCTTTCAAACCACGATATCCTCACAAACCCCTTGGTGTACTCTAGCATGTCATCTTGGACGGTCATGTTCCAGTATTCGATGGATTCGTAGATATAAAACCCAATGACTGGACTGTAATTACTGAAGTATTTCTGCTGAGCAGCAGTATACTCCATGGTTCGTGTCGCAGTTGCTACAATGTTAGTAATGTCCGACTCTTCATTGACCTGCAGGTAGCCCATTAAGGCAAAGGAAATATAAATAAGGTAAAAGAGAACTACAAAAGGCTTGACATACGTGTTCGTTATCCAGTCACAGTAATAACGCTTGAGGAAACACACCAAGAGGTGGCTTTCATAGCTGTTTGTCTCCTCTGACTCTGCCGTGTCCTCACTGAATTTGGCTGTCAGAAGAAACCTATACCAGGCAGGCTTCTCTTGCAAGACGTCTGGCTTTGGTACCTTTCTGCAGAAGATACTATGCTGGTAGTTGTTTTCTATGTAGCCAGTAAACACGAGGCTGGAACCATAAAAGGAGAGTACATAGAGGTAGTTGAAGAAAATTGCAATACAGGAATTGCAGCAGAAGAGCCTGGCTGCTTCAATGTTAGTGAAGGGGCTGGCACCTATCCCAAAAGTGACCAGGTACATGGCAGTGGTGAGAGAAAAGGAGAGCATGGAGTCTGCAAACACAGCAGCAGTTCTCTCTTTCACGTGTTGGTCTTCCCTCGTTCTCCTCCAGGAGGACAACATTTCAAAAGTTCCATATAATCCATGCCCTGGAATAAAGGAGAAAGCAACAGTTCAAATGCCATCATAAAGTCAGGAAGGAAGGACAAACCAGTAAAGGAGTATGTGTCCCAAGGTGGATTCATTTATATGTGCATGTGGTTGTGGTTTTCATCAAGGGATTTTAATAATAATAATATTAAAAAACACACACACAATGGAACCATAGCAAACAGGGCTGGTAATGAACTATGCCAGGAGGAAGCCAAAGTCGTCGCCAGGAAGAATTATGCTAGTGAGGACAGTTATTCAATTCAAAACTAAATTATGCATTTTTCATGCCATGTCTTCACTTCATGAGTTATCAAACTTAAGGGAACTTTAACTGATATGGAAGTAAAACACTGAACTTATCTATGAAATCTATTTTTTTATAAAAGATGCAACAATTAGAGATTAACAACAGGGGTGTGTAATGGCACAGAAAATGATTTCCTCCCCCCCCCCCTGTTTGCTTGTGGCAGGGAAACTCTGATATTGTGGTCAGACTAAATTATGCAAATCAATACAATCCCTGCAAATCTGCTTAATTTTAAGTATTATCAGAGATAGTTCTGGGTGTGCAGTTGGAATGCACAGATGGTTCTTTCCCTGCTTTTGAATAGCAAAGTCCATGTAGTCTTGAGAATTTAAGCTACCTGTGGGTGTCTTTAAAGCAAGTTCCTAACCCTGTGACTCTCTCTCTCTCTCTCTCTCTCTCTCTCTCTCTCTCTCTCTCTCTCTCTCTCTCTCTCTCTCTCTCTCTCTCTCTCTCTCTCTCACACACACACACACACACACACACACACACACACACACAGGTATTTTGAGGGGCAGGGAATTTTTAAAAAAAATTGCTTGACATTCTCATTTCTCATTTCATAACTTGAGATACTGCTAAACTGATGGCTCATTTATAAAGTGGCAGACAGCATGGCTGGCTATGTTTTACAATTTATTGTTCAGTCTTAAACCCTTATTAAATATTTTATTTGCCAGCTATTGCAGATTTTTTTTTACAGCAAACTTAAATAATAAACAGAAGACAGCTGTCTAAAAGCCTATTATTGATCAAAATTCTGGCAGCTACAGTCATACCTCCTGTTGCGTCCTCTGCGGGTTGCATTTTTTCATGATTTTTTCATGATACGAACATGGCGGACCCGGGTGCGCCGCTCGGGTTGCAGACTTTTCGGGGTGTGAACAGCACCCCAGAACGGATCGGGTCCGCAACCCGAGGTACCACTGTAGTGACATATATCATTCTTATCTACATATGAAAATGAAAAGATTTGGAAGCTTCTTACTCAACTCTATCAAATGCTTTTTCATCTCAATAAAATTAAATGTTTCCTTCCTTCCTTCCTTCCTTCCTTCCTTCCTTCCTTCCTTCCTTCCTTCCTTCCTTCCTTCCTTCCTTCCTGTATATATGCCACCTTTCAGGGCAAACCCCTTTCACAACAGCTCACACAAGCAATTTAAACATAAAAAGCATCTAGGTACAATACAGTTGAAAATAATATAAACCCAAGACAAAACAGAGGAAATCCAAAAACACCAGTAGTAAAACACAACCCAGCACTTTAGGTAAACATATACTGGAATAATGGAGTGGGGGTGAAGGAGGAAACAATACAAAAGCCCTGCTGAAGACCCTGCTCATGGAAATATATCTGGGGGAAATTGTGTTATATTTTGTAGACTGAGCTGCTACCGGTAATTGTACTTTTCCCTGATAGAAAGGAGACTTTCTAATGCCACATTTCCGTGTTTTTTAAATTTTTTTTAAAAAATATTGTATTTTGATACTGTATTTTACTTTTTTGGTCTCTAATATCTGATGGATCATTTGTTGATGGACACCTATATAAATCTAATAATAAATATTTTCCAAAATTAGAGGGAATTAGGAAGACCATATTTAGGTGGCAGCTTAATATACACATGAAAAACCGTCCTGCAGGTTTTCAATCTGATAATACCAGAGTTCAAATTCAGATCTTTAGGTACTCTTAAACTAAAGTAAAACCCCTACTGAGATTATGTAAAAGGTAATTTCACCTTTTGAAAGGTTCACTCTTGTCTTCGAGAGCACAGAGGTGGCTGGGATCGGAAGGTACTCCCCACAAATTTCCCAATATTTACAAGAGTGAGGTCTGTGATCCTGTCCATTTTGGATGCAACAGGATCATCATCATTTGTTATCCCGTCATATGAAATATGAATAGACATATAAAATGATATTTGGGTCCTGTCTGCAGTGAGACTTCTGCTATTCATCTTCATTTCCCAAACTGCTTTATAGTTGTTTCTGCCAGGCAGGTCAAGACTGTCAATTTGTTAACTAGCACAGTGGCCCCATTAAGCTAATTGGGAGCGCTGAAACTCCCCAGACATAAAATCCTACAAAAAAGTGACTGACATCCTATTGTTAATTATGTTTTAAATAGTTATGTTCTATTCTCAGTAGGGAAAACTATTAAGTTCACTTTCACTGTCTTTATAAAGGCATACTGACCTCTCTCCTCCTTTTAAAAACCCACAACAGCTTGCTTAGTAAAAGAGGCATGGAGTGGTTTAATCCTTTTTATAGTTCTCATAAGTGCTGTGGAAATGTCTGTCTGAGAATTCTATGTATCATCCACATGAATCTGGCTGCTATTAAACAAAGTATTCTGCAACCAAATCTCTGCATATTTTACATTTCTGGTGCCATGTTGCAGTCTGCCATAATTATGTACAAAGGCTTTGCCTAGTAACAAAATCATTCAATTAATTGCAGAGAATAAAATAATAATAATAATTGCAAAATCACAAGTGGTTTCCCAAAGTGTGCAGGTTCATTTTCTCCCTCTTGTTTAAACAATGAAAAATGTCTTCCGTTTCTAACCCTGCATACACAAACACTTGCACCTTTGCCTCATATTGATGGGCCATTTGTCTTTATTAGGATTTATTGGTCTTTTTAATGGATGTTCTTGATTGTTCCTTTTTCAGCTCCATGGAACATATTTCCTCCACGATTCAGAATACTTCTGCACTGCTTCAACTACAAATAATCCATTATCTGGGAAAAGAGGGAGAAATCTGACCTGCTGGGGGATAAAAAGGTTTGGTAGCACAAGATGGACAAAAAGATTATGCTTAAAAAGAATGGCTAATCTGAGAGGAGTTTTTGCTGTCTGGAATGCTCAAGCATAGGAGAGCACTAGAAGAAGAAGAGAAGCCCAGAGGAAGATTTAAAAAATAACAATCGAAGGTATCTGACGCATCTCCTCTTCCTAGGGCTGAGCATCAGTGTGTTTCCCACTCTCAGGAATAAATTCAGCTCCATCTAAACAGACATTAAACACCAAGTAGTAACTTCATGGCTACTTTTAGGTATCATTTAAGGAAGACATTTTGCACAGTCCGAGTGAACTGTTTCTTTTTTAACCAGATACGGTTTCTTATGCTGAAAGGGTATCTCTTTCTGATTTGAGGCCATGTTCTTGCCCTGGGGCTGTAGAAGAGCACAACACGATGCAGGTACAGGAGGCCAGTCAAATATTTGAGTTATTCACAAATGCAGAGACCACATAGTATATCGCCAGCTGTGCAGAACTAGCTGTAGGATAAGCACAACCACCTTCCTTGAACTGATCCACAAATGAGGAAGCCTCACAGAAGGGAGAAAGGGGCCCACACTGCACATCCTTTATTATTATCTTCAGAGAACATTGAGGTGGAAGCCCATCCACTTCAGCAGAGGGTTCCCCACAGAACAAAGGGAGCTGCCATATGCAAAGCTGCAGTGTTCAGGACGAGGAGTACAGCCTGGCCTCCAAAACTATCTTTTCTTTGTAGCCCATCAAGGAAAGATGATGATTTTAATTCTTCCCAGATTTTAAATTGAAATGCAACAGCACCAGTAGATTTCTTTCCTCTCAATGAAATCCAAATTGCTGTGCACTTTTTTTTGGGGGGGGGGGAGCATGCATTTAAACAAAATTTGGTATTTTCCACCCTGATCGCATGAGTTACAGGTGCATAGGACTATGGCCTTATGAGGAATTTTCAGTGAGCTACCTGAATAGAAATAAACAGTTTTGAGCATGATTATACAGTATAAGCACTCTTCGAGCATTCTGACTGAGAGCTAACTTAAGATTCTCAAAATGCACAGGAAGTACTTCAAGTACAGGATGTGCCCTCCATCACGGGAATGAAGCTAATGTGCTTGGCTTGTGGCCCTCTCTTGTATGTTAAATTAACCTCATCAGAACATCTGAAATGGCCTATGAAGCAAATTCATATTTTTATTAACATGGATCTGTTGCCTTGGATAGTTTTTTATCATGTACCTCACTTTTCTTCTGAAGTGAAGGAATGGGGATTTGCAAGAAGAGTCAACATACAAATGAAGATATTTTTTAAATAATCTTTTTTGCAACTAAATTATATATAATGTAGTAGTAATCTGTTAGAGAAGTAGCATGATAATTTAAACAAACTTTCAGTGCCTCACTCTCAAAAATGTATTAAACTGTTTTGTGAATTCATCCTTTATTGATGGAAGTTTGGGGAGACTCCATTGTGCATCAATGATCTATTTTATAATGCGTTGGTTATTTTACATTTATATATTTCCATTTTTCCATCATGGAACTCTGGGTGGCAAACATGGGGTTCAAATATATGTTTCTTCATCCTGGCCTTTGACACATGAGATGTGTATTTTCAGGACCCAACCTATTTTTTCTGGTTGCAATGTTTGTTTGTTTGTTGTTGTTGTTTGGCAATTGTAAGTTTTTAAAACTGTATTTAATTGTTGCAAGCTAACTAGGGACCTTATGGCGAAGGGCAGGCAATAAATTAAAATGACAGCAGCAGCAACAACGTTACTTTTTTACACTCTAAAAATCAATAACCCTGAAGTTCAGGGAGATATTTCCAAGTCACACTGTTACCTTCTTTTGTGGTAGCAAAATCAGATTGTCCCTTTTATTTTGAAAGACTGCTGCCCTTAGACAAAAGACTAATGCTTAACATTTTTGAGGCAAACCTGAGGTAATGATGCTAATTATTTTGGACTACAATTCCTATCACCCTAGCCAGCATGAGCTGGTTGAGGCTAATAGAAATTTTAGTCTAGAAAATCTGAAGCGTACCAGGCAGGCAAAGGCTGATCTAGTCTATCAGCTGAGGATAAATCACCACCTCACTGAACCATATCTGATTGTCTGCCTGTGGCTTCTTTAGCTGGAGCACTGCAAATATGATTATTTACTTTTTATATGCTGTTCTAAACTAAACCATTCCCATGCCACTTTAATTTGCTATGTCAGCTCTGCCAGAGTTGAGGGACCCAAAGATTGGGCCCTTCAGGGCATCCACAGGGCTTAGGATGGAATAGATCCCTAAGCTTTTGGTGCTCTGTCCTCACCACAAATGCCTCATTTCATGGACTTTCCACTGAAGGACCACTGGTGGTAGCTTACCATCTGCATCACCAGTGACAGGACATCCACTGCATCAGAGTTCACCTGCCAGCAGCACTGTTCTTCAGCATGCATGTGTGAGTGTGTTAGGACTGCAGCCTAAAAAACTTTAGTTACTACTACTACTACTACTACTAATTTATTTCTTACACTCCACCCATCTGACTGGGTTGCCCAACCACTCTGGGCAGCTTCCAATAAAAATACAGGAAACAACAACAACAACAACAAGAAGAAGAATCAAGAGCTTCCCAAAACAGGGCTGCCTTCAGACGTCTATGGGAAATGATATAGTTGTTTATCTCTTTGACATCTACCTGGAGGATGTTCTACAGGGCAGGTGCAACTACCAAAAAGGCCTTCTGTCTGCTTCTCTGTAGTTTCACCTGCAGTTGCAGTGATGGAACTGCCAGAGGGCCCTTGGAACTGGACCTCAGCATCCGAGCCGAGCAGTGGGGATGGAGATGCTCCTTCAGGTATACTTCAGGTGCTGTCATCATGCAAATACATATTTGTTTTGTTTTCCAGAACATAGGGCTCATCCATACTTCTGCTTGTCTCGCCGCCTTCCCCCCCAGGAAAACCCGCTGTTTACTGGTGAATCGGAACAAATGCCAATTGGTTTTTCTGTGGATTGATGTTTGTTCCGATTCAGCGGTAAACAAGTTTTCCTGGGGAAAGCAGCAGGGTAAATGAAAAAACTGCTTGGACCTGTGCCTAAAAAGTACGGGAAAATCTGAAGTGTGGGTGAGCCCATAGTGTATGAAATTGTTAATTTTTAAAAAACAAATGAGTAGATAGTAACGAGAGGAGGTAGGATCTAATCTCCTCTTTCCTCACATCAAAATGTGTGAAACATGATGTGCAGGCCATTCCCTCCCCCTCCCCCTGCCTCCACTCAACCCCAACATTACTTACTCCAGAGAGCTCGGTTGTATCACTCCCCTCTGCTACTGATCCAGAAGCCTGACCTCAGAGAGGGACAATGATGCCATTTCCTACACTGGCCACTCCCTCCCTCTCACCAGCTTCCTTTTGCAACTCCAATTCATCCCTGCCTTAACACAAATGTGGCATAAGGCCCCAGTTCTGTACATGGAGAGATGTACAGGTTGCTGTATTAATGAGGGTGTAGAAAGATGGCAGGGATAGAATACTGAAGCAGAGGCGAATGAGTCCACACGTGTAGCTCATAAAATGCCTAATGTACAGATACATGAGTTAAAGGCCGACAAATGGGTTAGCAACATGGAATGTGGAAAATAATAGTGTGTTGCTAGGCAACATGACTGGTACTTGGGAAGGAAGACACATTTCATAATCCTGGCAGAAGGTTTGATTTTGCCCTTGCCCTTAGAAGTCTCCTGTTGTTGTTAAAATTGGTATACTGCCCTTCATCTGAAGACCCCAGGGGGTGGTTCCTTACCAGAAAACCACAGCTAACCCTCTTAATTTTGGAGGTATTAATGCCCTCAGAAGGGGTGACACTGCTTGCAAATTTAATCCAATTCTGTCCAAAAACAAAAAGTTACAAGTGTAACTTTGTAACCCCCCCTTTTAACATAGTGTGCCCAACTCAAAATCTCCTGGATTCATTTGCTTATAATTTGTCAGGCTTTAGCCATCCTGAAGGGGCTAGTATGTCTGGAAATTTCATTCATTCCTCTCAAAAGGAAAACAAACTACAGTATAGCCTTTTTAAATTTCCCAATACCGAATAGGGAAGCACCCTTGGATGAACCCTGAGCTGAATTGGACGGGCTACAAAATGCCTCAGACCGAAGCAGGCTATTTTTCAAAATGCTGAATCATAATCTAAACCAAATATTGTGAATGGTGCCCCCCTCCCCTACAATATCTATGTGTTTGTTATCCCACCTAACCAACTAATGGGAGATGTATAAAGACAGTACATCTTCCACCTTGAGCTATAAAGTCATGGTTTTCTTAATGGGTTATAACAGGGCCCCAATAATGCACTCGAGTGTACACAACTCAGAACTTGTGAATACAAATACATACATAAATAATGACTACCCAAGAGACAGCTGAAGATATCAGGCAACCAGTGCGACAAATCTATAATCTAGTTTTCCAGTATTTTTGAATTCTGACCCAAATTCAAACAAGTATTCAAGATATTGGTAATTATTAGATCCTCCAAGACCACTGAATCTGCCAGTATAAGTGTGTGTGTGTAAGTGTAATATCCTATGCTAAACACTAAATCTGTGCTTGCTGAAGTGCTTTTGAATTGCAACTCTGATCTCCTGCTAAGAAGGCGCTCCAGCTGCCTTAAAGGCAGCAAATCCATTCACAGCTTGCAACATATACGGTAACTTCACTTAAGCTTGTGTGAATGAGTGCCATTCTTATACGCTTTTAGGGAGTAGCCTTGAATAGTCCAAGATGAACATGGTGACGCTTTAGTTCAGGGGTGACCATCAGCCCCAGCCAGCATGTCCGATGGTCAGGAGTGATGGGATTTGTAGTCTGCAAAATCTGGAGGGCATCAGATCGACCACCCTTGCTCTTCTTGCCTGTTTTATGTTGCTTTCATTGTCTTTTGTTGTGTGCTGTACTACCGAATATTTTTAGATCGTTACTATGTGCCCTGAGCCATGGGAAGAAGGAAGATTAGAAATATAAATAAATTTTAGTCAGCAAACACACACATCCCACATACAATTCCCAATAGTCCTACTCATATTAAATTAGTTTACAGCAGAAATAAGATTTTAATTGACTGAGGGCTTATCCAAACTTTAGTCCAAAGGGAATTTTGTGTGTGTACGCACACGCACACACCACAATCTCTCTGTAATCCCTTCCTAGTGTTATATCCCATTTCCAAGCAACAGAGATGAAGAGATTGTCTTATTCACAAAATTCCAAGATGTGAAATTGACATGACAGCTTATTTAAGCCTTCTGTATATCTGCAGGCAGTGATAGAGATGGGGGAGCAAGCCTACCAAAAATATGGAGCTACAGGATCAGCAAAGCATCTTCATTTTTCTGTGTTTTACTGTTAGAAAACCTGAAAATACTTTCATCATGTGTTCAAGACGATTAGTTATATCCATATGAGATTTGGTTCTGAGAATTTACTTGGTAAGAGGTACAATCTGGCCAAATAATTGAGAAATCTAAATGAAGAATGGCCACATAAATATAGTTTTTATTAACAAGGGTGCCTTTTGTGAAACATGACCACCCCCCTCTACCCTTTATAGGTCTTCTTTTGGGAATTTACCTTGCGGTATTTTGGGGGGAGCTTTCAGACTGTCACTATTTTGGGGTGGGTTCCAGTCACATAGCAGCAAATTAAGATTACATGGTTGTAGTCAGTGGTATTTTTCTAGAAAAAGAGGCGCCAGAACTCACCATGAATGCCTCCCCAGTTTTCTTAGAATGGCAGTGGCACCCACCTGAGAGGTGGCGGGACTGAATTCCTGTAAGTTCCAGTGGAACAAAAACCCTGGTTACAAGTTGCTTGGAAGGTTTTGTGCAACAAACCTTCTTCCCTCAAATTTAAGACTTTCCATAATAAGGAAAGGGACGCAGGTGGCGCTGTGGTCTAAACCACAGACCCTAGGGCTTGCTGATCAGAAGGTCAGTGGTTCGAATCCCCACGACGGGGTGAGCTCCCGTTGCTTGGTTCCCTGCTCCTGCCAACCTAGCAGTTCGAAAGCACGTCAAAGTGCAAGTAGATAAATAGGTATCGTTCTGGCGGGAAGGTAAACGGTATTTTCGTGCGCTGCTCTGGTTTGCCAGAAGCGGCTTAGTCATGGTGGCCACATGACCCAGAAGCTGTACGCCGGCTCCCTCGGCCAGTAAAGCGAGATGAGCGCCGCAACCCCACAGTCGTCTGCAACTGGACCTAATGGCCAGGGGTCCCTTTACCTTTTATAATAAGGAAAGTGATGGGGAAATGCACTCGAAAGTGCAGGAGAACACTTGCATTGATGCAATGTCACCTAGCCTCCCTACAATCAAAGAATGAATGCTCAATAAACAGGTCATCTGGAAGCAATTCCATTTTGAAGATTTAGGCTCCTCCCTGGTAAGCCAGAGACTATTGTTAGACGGAGCAGGCATCAGCTGAAGCAAGGTGATGTGAGAAAGGCAGCATCTCTTGTGTGTATCTGTGTCTATGAATGAGAGAGACATGCTACTGCATGCCTGTTTTGTGTATTTTTGTATTAATGTGTAAGACAGAGATGCTGCTGCTCAAACACTGTACATGTGGAAGGTGCTTGCACATGCATGAAAGGCAGGGAGAGAGGAGTGCTTGTATATTGAGAGAGAAGCAGGAGAAAACTATTGGCTCTGTGGGTGTGTGAGAGGAGCAAATCTATAAAAATCCTACTTATTTTGAAGCAATTGGAGGAGGGGGAAAGGCATTCTTACTCCCCTTTCTTTTCAGGCCTTAACGTTTGTAGTCAGCAGTTGTGTGCATGTGTACGAGATAGGGAGAGAAAGGAGAATCTGTCTCGGTTGTTATTATTGCATTTATAGCCCACTCTTTTCTCTAAGGACCTCAAGGTGGCACACGAGTCTCCCCTTACTCCAGTAGTCCATGGTTCCCTTGACCAACTATATTCTATCTGCAGCACCCCTGTGGGGTTCAGGAGCCCAGTTATGTCACCCCTTGCCTGCAGAGCTGGCAGCCTCTCACCCTTTTTCAAACACACTCCCTTGTGGAGTGTTCCCTCAACCTCCTCTCCTTTTCCCTCTCTTTGAGAGTCCTCTGGGCAGCTACTGCTGCTGTCCCTGGTCTCTGAGTGCCCCCCACCCACCCTGAAGAGAGGTGCCTCCTAGAGGCACCATTCGCCTGCAGAGCTTATAGCCAAGGCTGCTGCAATAAAGAGACAGAGATGTGAGAGGGCATCAGAGGAGGGTGGGAAGGAAAGAAAGAGGGACAGGTGCCAATGTTGCCCGTGGCACCCCGATCATCATTCTAGGCACCCCAGGTGTCATGGCACACTGGTTGAAAACCATTGCTCTACTCATTTGATCTCCCAAAGAACCCTGTGAAGTACATTAGGCAAAGAGATTGTGACTGGCCCAAGGTCAGCCAGTGAGTTTCATGGCTGAGTGGGGATTTGAACTCTGATCTCCCAGGCCCTTTTCCAACACTCTAACCAATGTACCACATGTGTATTAGAAGAGGTATTGCATGTACATGTGCTTATGTGAGGGAAGCTGCCGGTCTGTGTGCATGAAATGGTAAATGTAAAGGTAAAGGACCCCTGGATGCTTAAGTCCAGTCAAAGGCGACTATGGGGTTGTGGCGCTCATCTCGCTTCAGGCCGAGGGAGCAGGCATTTGTCCACAGACAGCTTTCTGGGTCATGTGGCCAGCATGACTAAACTGCTTCTGGCGCAACGCAACACTGTGACGGAAACCAGAGTGCACAGAAACACTGTTTACCTTCCCACCACAGTGGTACCTATTTATCTACTTGCACAGGTATGCTTTCAAACTGCTAGGTTGGCAGGAGCTGGGACAAAGCAACAGGAGCTCACCCCTTCGGGTGGATCCGAACTGCCAGCCTTCTGATTGGCAAGCCTAAGAGGCTCAAAGCGTCCCCTGCATGAAATAGAGGGAGGGATGATGATGCAGAGGAAAACAATTGAGGCTGAGAGACCATGGCTGCATGAAAGCTATACTGTGATATACAACACTGTATCACATACTTGCTTAGGTGAAATGTAGGTTAAAGTGGGCACCTTAACTTCCTAATGCAATTGTTTCTGGTGCACTCAAATCAATGTTTCGGTTGCAGAAAAACTGAAAGGAGCTAGTGGAGAACCTTGCCCACTGAGAAAGCATGGGAGTTTTCAAACTCTGAACATAAGAAACAGGTGGTGGTTGGTTCCATATGGTTTAAGGCACAGCGACGTTCCCTGACATCACCTCCCCCCCCCCCGCAAACAATAGTCTGGAGGGCCTTGAAGTGGTAGGCAGAGCAATTTGAAGCAAGGGGAAGGAATCGTGCAGCATTTTCAATCTCTCTCTGAATAATTTTATGTCACTCACTTTGGGCCTTGTCAGGTTAAAAGGTAAGCATGCTTATCTCCCCGGGAGTGGTCTGTGACATTAACAAGAAAGCTGACAGGAGAAGAGCACAGATTGTGAACAATGACAGGGCAAGCTCAGGAGGCAGAAAAGGCAGGATGGGAAAAGAGAATAGGCTATACCTCATGAGCAAATGGACTCTGGCAAAGAGGCTGGGAAGATAGAAAATAACCTTAGCAATAGATGGGAATTCTATTCACTTACACATTTAAGTCAGGATCCATGGAATAATTTTATTTTGTTAATGTCAGCTGATGGGTTTTTCTTTCTTTCCCACTCTGCTATATTTACAAAAAAAAAGAAATGAAAGAATGGCATGTGTAAGATAATAGAAGCTCAGGAGGCAGATAATGGATGCTGTATTGATGCTCAAAAAGGGGCAATATGGCAGAAGATAGAGTGAAGAGAGCCATGACTCCTCAAGGGGAATAAACGTGTTTGAAAGGTGTGCTACGGATGTGGCCTGTATTCTTGTTGGTGCCAGTTTAAAATATTTTTATTTGCCTAGGCATTTTCGATTATTAGATTTTCCACCATTCAATTGACTTTATTCCTCTTAAACTTGATTTTATTGCCAGTCTGTCTTGAAATGCTTCTACAGTTTCATAGCATACCACACTGAAATCCATTTTTGTAGGAATATTGATTTATAATGTTTAATAAATAAATATGAGAAGGGTACAGAAGGAAAAAGTGGGATTGAGGGAGCCATATCTTTAGGAAAGGAGGCATCTGAGGAAAGAACATGCAAAATAAAGCATAGATTTTGAAAATTGGCCAGGGAAACAAATATGAAAGTATAAGGAAAGGAAATAAATGAAAGGGGGATGGTTAAGAGAAACATATCTTTAAAAAAAAATGAAAGGAAATTAGATATAGCTCACAGACTGGGGTGGGAAAGACAGTCCCAAGCTTCAAAATTTAAAATTTAAAACATTTGTGGCAAAGTATTTTAAATGATCCAGTTTAACTTGTACTAAGTGGCTAAATGTAAGTTTAAGTGAATGCTGACTATGCCTTTGCTGTTTGGAGTTCAAGAAGCATGCTGTGATTTCCTCGGCTTTGTGGAAAACCATAAAGCCAAGGAATGGGTTAATAACCATTGGTTTTAATGAAAATCTACTTTGATTGATAAAAGTGAACAGGAAGAGCACTTACGTTATAGTATGCTCAGTTGCCATGCCAAATATTCTCACAAGCCTGTAGTTCAAGCTGCCCATCAGGTGACCTTTTTATTGTGCATTCACAGTGATTTACGTTCATGATGCTCTTGAAGTGGTCATACATTGATATGGTAGAGTGTGAGACTCATAATCTCAGAGCCGTGGGTTCGAGCCCCACATTGGGCATTGCAGGGGGTTGGACTAGATGATCATCGTGGTCTTTTCCAACTCTACATTTCAGTGATCCTATGAATTTAGCAGGAAGCAATTGGGCCCACACGAGCACCTCTAAATGCAGTGCACTTCAGATTGCATGCCCTGTATCCATTTCAGAAGTGATCAAGCAGCTAGAATACCCACCTCCCCACCATGGTCTTATTATATCTACTTCCTAGGATCTCAAATAGCACCATGTAATAATTGCCTGGGACGCAGGTGGGGCTGTGGTCTAAACCACAGAGCCTAAGGCTTGCCGATCAGAAGGTCAGCGGTTCGAATCCCCATGACGGGGTGAGCTCCCGTTGCTCGGTCCCAGCTCCTGCCAACCTAGCAGTTCAATAGCACGCCAAAGTGCAAGTAGATACCATATTTTTTGCTCCATAGGACGCACCTATGGTCAGCCCCGTTTTGCGGGGGGGGGGTCAGCTCAGAGTTGTGCATCTTTCTTGTAAAGGGGGAAAGCTCCATTTTTTAGGATCAGCTCAAAGTTGCTGAGTTTCCTTGCAAAGGGAAAAAAACCCTATTTTATGGGGTTCAACTCACAGTTCTGCAGCTTCTCTAGGAAAGGGACCCATTTCTACAGTTTCCAGACAGATAATCTAATCAGCCAGTCACATGTCTCCCTCTGCAGACAACAATTGAGGCCTAGGCGAGGGGCCGGGAAGAGAGCTAGCTCCCTTATTGCCCCCTCCAATCTCTTGCAAACAGCTGCTGAGTGGGTTCCTTTCTCTTTTGTTAGCCTTTAGCTCTTTCTTAAAAAATAAAAAGCAAGATCTGCCTTTAGCCCCTGGGCAAGTCGGCTCCAGGGACCACACATTCGCTCCATAAGACACACAGAACTTCCTCTTACTTTCTAGGAGGAAAAAAGTGCGTCTTATGGAACGAAAAATATGGTAAATAGGTACCGCTCTGGCGGGAAGGTAAATGGCGTTTCTGTACTCTGCTCTGGTTTCGCCAGAAGCGGCTTAATCATGCTGGCCACATGAACCGGAAACTGTCTATGGACAAACGCTGGCTCCCTCAGCCAGTAAAGCGAGATGAGTGCGTAACCCCAGAGTCGTCCACGACTGGACTTAACCGTCAGGGGTCCCTTTACCTTTACCTAATAATTGCCTGTGTCACTTCTCAGCTTCACAGAAACAGCGAATGGAGGAAAATGGCTACCACTGAGTTATATTGGTTTATAACAGGGCTGTCCAACAGGTCACAGGTTGCCCCTGGTGGATCCTGGTCGATTGCAGGATCCTCCCTCCCTCCCTCCCTCCCTCCCTCCCAAAAGCTCCCTAAAAAAGCTCAACAAAAATGACTTCCCAAAGTTGTTGTAGATCGCAGTGTCTTGGAAGTTGGAAAGCCCTGGTTTACAAAACAGGCTAATAATGGGACGCTGCCTGCAAGTCCAAGTAGTTCCTCCTTTGCTCCCCACTGCCTTGGCCACCCCACATTCCCTTCTCCCCCAGCTGCCCTGGCTGCTTTGCTCTTCTCCCCCTGCCCCCCCAACACTGCTGTTGTCCTACTTCTTTTTAAACCCTTTGATTGCAGGTGGTCTTCCTGACTGGACTGTACAATTGTACCCATGCCACTCATTTTAATGTTTCAGACTTGAGATGAGTGTTTGCATTGTTGGTTTATTGTTGTATGTTATATGCAAATAAAAGTATATGTGCGGATATATATATATTCACTCTCTATATAGAGAGAGTGAATTAGAAAGCGACTAGAGTGAATTAGAAGGCAGGAATTAGGAAACCAGAGCTGGAGAACTGAAAGCGTAGGAAGGCAAGTGGAAAACTAAGGGGGGAAAAACCACACAGGGCTGTTTGACATGAGGGTATGAAGGGTGAGGAGGGTTGTGTTTTTTGTATGGATTTAAAAAAGAAAACAGCCTGATTTTTTTGGTCCTGGTAAATATGTAATTTCTTGATACTAGTACTGAACGCTATATTTTGCCCGAGATAAAGCCGTCTCCCTGGCTGAACTAATTCTCATTAAAGATTCTTTAGACCCTGCTCTGCATTGGTCCTTCACTCTGCTGTCTAGCTTTTGTCAGTTTTTATTAAGCCACGCAAAGCAGTGGAAGGATTCAAATGAACTGGGCAATTTTGCTCTGACAATTATTTAGAGTTAAATTGCTTGCTTGAAACGCGTTCCTGGAGGGAACACAAATGTGGTTGTATCTGCTGTCGAACAATGAGAAGCTGAAAATGGCAAGACTTGCCATAGTTCATTTCAACCCATTAAAAAAGTGAGGATCCCAGTATATTCACTGCCTGTCAGTTAAGAATATGAAAATTTGTCCTCGGGCGACTGGTGTCTTGATCTCTCAATCCAGATGCCGTTACAAAAATTACTCTATGCTGCGCATGGAGTTGATTTCATTCCTGCAGTGAATATTTTTATTTTCCCTAATGTAGACTATTGGAAGGTGGGTAGGATATATGTTTTGCACAATCCGCTTTGTTTTGATCAAGGTATTGTCACACCACATACAGTCCAATTTATGGAAGTGAAGGAAATAATGATTAGTCTTCCAACTATGAATTATTGCTGCCTTTAGACTGTATGAAATTTATCTTTCATTTTGAATGCAATCTGAAAATGGAATAAAGCAATTGTTGCCTCCAGTTTGGACTTTCTTATTGTTCACTAAGCATCTTGTGTCCACATATGACTGCTGTGAAGGATGGAGCTGTAATACCTTTTTAGTTAAAAATGTAAGAGGGGATCAAGCATAGTATGTGCACGCTTAATATTCAGTCTGAATATATTTTAAAAAACAAACCAGGAAACACACCTGAAGGGTGTATGACACAACTACAAGATGTGATGAAGCAATATGAGATTACTTATGCTAAAACACAAATAAGCATTGTAAATTAAATTTCATCTGGGAAGCCTCTATCAAATCAGCGTGTTGAGCATTCCATGAATAAGTAAATAGATTCAGGTAGGTAGCCATGTCGAAATATAAAACAATAATAATAAAATTGTCCAGTAGCACCTTAGAGACCAACTAAGTTTGTTCTTGGTATAAGATTTTGGTGCATGCACACATAAATAAATACATTTTCTAACATTAAATACACCCCCCTTATGCATGAAATGCGTACTTCAGACAGAAACCTGTACTATGCATTGCTATCGAAATCAGCTACACAAGTTATTGTTTACAGCAGGGCAGTCAATGTGATATCTCCAGATTTTGTTTTGACTACAACTCCAGTCATCGCTGGCCATTGGCTATGCTGGCTGGGGATGCTAGAAACTGAGGTCCAACTACCTCTGGAGGGCATGACATTGGCTGCCTCTGGCTAATGCCATTCATCCACCAAATGTGCTTGCAGGATGTATCTGACACAAGAGGAATATACCTTTGAACCATGCTTAACAGATTCCCAGTATGTCAAAGTGCTCTCCATTGTCCAAATCAGAAAAGAATGGCAATTTCTGCCACCGCAGCAAGATCTCCAAGGAGGCATAAAACTATCAGTTCCAGGATCAGAGCTGAATTAGTTTGCAAAGCCTGAAGCATAAGGAATGTAAGCAGTTTCATCTTTTCTTTGCTTGAAAGCAAACACCTCTAGTTCAGCAGAGCATCCTTCAGTTATGTGATGCGCAAGATAAATCCATGATCTCAAACTGAAAATCAAACCATGATTATCATTGTTCCCTAGGCACACCCTGGTAAAAATAAAAGCTAGTGGTAATAACCAATGTATACTTAGTAAAACTATAATAGTATAATCTATGTGCTATGTAAATGCAGGTGGGGGGGGTCCACATTGCTGCTCTTATTCACCAAGGCAACTGATATTTTAATTTCAGTAAGAGGAGCTGTGCAAGTTTTTATTATAAAGCTAAGTACCAAAGCCAACCAGATTTTCTACAGAGAAGTATGCATTTGATTTTTCTTTATCTTTCATAACCCCCTGTGATGATGCATGTGTTTTCCACAGCAGCAGACAAAAACTGTGTTACAGAACAGCTTAGGCTCCATTCCATGTAATGTATAAAAGAAAAAGATTTTAAGTATTACAAGTGTATCATCTGGACTGATGTTCAGAATGCAGTATGATATTAAGTAGAAATGGCTGAGTAAGAGCCACACTGGGGAGATATTGGCTTCAAAGCAAGCATAAGTCAACCGCCACAAATCTGAATTATTACAAAGGATTAGATAAACTGTGGCCCATCCAAATGGCCTAGGCTGGTGCTGTTTGAACTACAACTGGTGCTGCTTTGAACTACAACTCCCATCAGCCTCAGCCAGCTGGGCTAGGCCTTCATTCACATTGCCCTCTCTCCTTCACTTCAAACTGAGCAATACTTCAGACAAACCAATACGTTCAGGCATACCCACAGCAATAATAGGATATGAGAGAGTTACCTAACACAATGAAGGGAATCCCCAGGAAGGTAGAATTGTATTTCCCACCAGTCAGGTTAATGATTCCAGCTGCAGTGAGAGTGGCCAAACTCACAGTTAACAACCCAAGGAGGCCAAGCCAGGGCTTGCTGCGGACACAGTCTTGCATGGAACAGCAGAGCGTAGCCAAGGTTACAACGAGGGCCAGGCTTGTCATCAGGTAGCGTTCCGACACCCTACTTGTCTCTTGGAAGTCTTCTTGAAGCGATGATGAAGTTAGGGGATACATCGTGACGTTCTGGTTGGATTTCTGGAACAGTTTGACCGTGTCGCAAAAGTTGGATTCCCATTTCTCCGCCACCATGTCGTTCAGGGAGTTGATTGCCTGCAAATAGTAGGTGAGCTGCACGGCTTCGGCAGACTTCACCCGGTCCTTGCTGTGCACAGTGATGCCCCCAAGTTGGTGCCCATTGTACACTTCCCTGCCATCTTTTAAGTGTGTGATCGGATACGTGATAGCAAAATTAGTTTGATTAGACGAGCGAGCAGCCTTCAGTTCCTTCAGGACGTGCACAATGTCATCCACGATGCAAGACTTGTCGTTATTTAGGATGCAGATATGGGCAAATGTGTAATTGAAACCAGGTCTTTGTACTTGGATCCTGGTCACAGCAGAGTGCAACTACAAGGGAGAGAAAAATCAACACAGATTATTTATCAGCTGATAATCTCTGCATTACAGCAAGCAGAACAACAGCAGCTTCATCAACAGTCTGTCTCCTCTTATCTAACCAAGCCAGCAGGTTTTAATAACTGCAGTAATCATAAGGACCTGCTGAAAGTGGAAAACATGCATTGAAGTATTATTCTCATCCCCCCCAAACCATTTCCCATAACTCAATTAGGGGCTGGCATAAAGAAACACTGTATGCCTCATCTCTTTCCTTCACACACTCAGATATGAACCTACCTGGGCCCTGAGATCATCTTCTAAGGCCCTTCTTCGTGTGCCTCCTCCTCAAGATGTCCTGAGGGTGGCAACACGAGAACGGGCTTTTCTGCAGTGGTTCCCCATCTGTGGAAGGCTCTTCCCAAGTTCACCCGGCACCTTCATTATACACCTTTAGGCACCAGGCAAAAACGTTTCTTTTTAACCAGGCCTTTGGTTGATTTGATAGACATCCTATGGCCTTTTAAAATGTGTTTTCTTTCAGGCGGTGTAATGGGTTGTTGTTTTTGCAGTGGTACCTCGACTTACAAAGACGATCCGTTCCATGGCTATCTTCGTTAGTTGAGGTTTTTGGATGTCGAAGCGCCGCTCCTGCGTATGCGCCGACTGCACACGATGAAAGCACTTCCAGGGGTGTCGACTTTGGAAGTTAAAACCTTCAGAAGTCGAAGCGTTCGGATGTATTTTGATTATATATTTTGATTTTATTCTATGAACCGCCCTGAGATCTCCAGGTATAGGGCGGTATATAAATCCAGTTAATAATAATAATAATAATAATCTCATCCAAACCCTGATAAGATACCATATTTCAATTTGCAAGTTGTTTGTCTACTATAAGTAAAGGGGATGTAATAAATCAAATGTATAACACAAGTATACTGATCACTATATGTGTATATGCATGTGTGTGTGTGTGTGTGCAAACACTTTTCCATCCCTATTAAATTGAACACATTACTGGGAGCTATGTGTTAGATAGTGATATAAGGAATTTTAAAAATAATTTATTAGAGACGGCCAATTCTAATATTTGGATTAGAAACATACTACTCCCTGGGAAAGCGGGTGGTGCTGTGGGTTAAACCACAGAGACAGAGCCTAGGGCTTGCCGATCAGAAGGCCGGCGGTTCGAATCCCCGCGATGGGGTGAGCTCCCATTGCTTGGTCCCAGCTCCTGCCCACCTAGCAGTTTGAAAGCACGTCAAAGTGCAAGTAGATAAATAGATACTGCTACAGCGGGAAGGTAAACGGCGTTTCCATGTGCTGCTCTGGTTTGTCAGAAGTGGCTTTGTCATGCTGGCCACATGACCTGGAAGCTATACGCCAGCTCCCTCGGCCAATAATGCGAGATGAGCGTGCAACCCCAGAGTCGGTCACGACTGGACCTAATGGTCAGGGGCCCCTTTACCTTTTACAGTGGGAAGGTAAACGGCGTTTCCGTGTGCTGTTCTGGTTCGCCAGTAGTGGCTTTGTCATGCTGGCCACATGACCTGGAAGCTATACGCCGGCTTCCTCAGTCAATAACGTGAGATGAGCGCTGCAACCCCAGAGTCGGTCATGACTGGACCTAATGGTCAGGGGTCCCTTTATTCCCTGGGTACAAATATATTGCTTCTGATTGGTCGCCAATGACTCTGCTGGGCTACCACCCTAAATTTGTTGCAAGTGACTGTTTTACATAATTTTACATTCTCAGAAAGAGCAAGGTGCATAATGATTGATTGGGGATGCATTTTGATACTTGCACTTCACACACAAATTTGCATATGCTAATCTACATGCAAATTTAGAAATAATTACTATAATTAGAAGTAAAATACTTTTCACTATAGTGGAGAAGGCTGTGACTAGGTGACCTGTATGCCTTCTGCTATCCAAGGCCAAATGTTGACAGGTAACTTCAAGGTCCCTGCGCTTCCCTCTTAGGTTTTCTTTAATCATTAAATAGGACTTCAAATAGAAGATGGTCCTCTGACAGCCTTCAAACAGACGGCTGTTCTCTGTAATGTAGGATGTACGGCTACTGTAATAAGTGTACTGATCCACATTTGAAGGGTGTTCTAAACATCCCCTACATACAGGTAGGTAGCTGTGTTGGTCTGCTGTCGACACAAAATAAAAATAAAGTATATAAAGTAGAAATATTCCTTCCTGTAGCACCTTAGAGACCAACTAGGTTTGTCACTGGTATGAGCTTTTGTGTGCATGCACACTTCTTCAGATACACACGAAAGCTCACACCAATGACAAACTTAGTTGGTCTCTAAGGTGCTACTGGAAGGAATTTTTCTATTTTTTATTTTACACCCTAAATACTCATCTACTTGCTAAAAATTGGGGAAATTATCAGAACAGGCATTTGGAGAAGGAATAATGAGATGATATTCTGCCTTTTAATTGCAAATGTTGTTGCATTACTAGGGCTGGTCCTACCATTAGGCAGAAGATGCAGCTGCCTCAGGCAGATGATGGGGTATAGGAAGTCCTGGGGAGCTGTGTGTGCCATGCAGCCTGCTTTGTGTCTCATAAACTAGCCTGTTGCCCTCGGTTGGAACTGAGGATGCTGCTCAATCACTAATTTTGAACTAAGATTCAGCTGTCAGTTTCTGTACATGTAAGGAAGCATGATGGGGGTTGGAGATGATGAGAAAGCTACCTTGCCGTTTGCTTCAAGCAGCAAAATGTCTGAGGCCAGGGTGGGGTACTGTGCTAGATAGGGTATAACAAATCTCTCACCCCTGAAGTTGGAGGGATCACAGGCAAGTTGGAACATACTATTTCTTATACTGGGAACATGATATAATTCATTGTTTTGGAATAAAGTTGACAATATATGTACTAAGGTCATGAGCCATCATATTGATCTTGAACCTGCCTTGTTGTTGCTAAATTGCTTTGATAGTTTGACTGCATTGAGAAAGCTTTCAGCTGCTTTGTATAAGGTGTCTGTCATTCCTGCAGCTAGTCTGTGCAAAGATTCTTAACAGCAGCCACTTTCAAATGTTAAGGAAATTCCACTAATGCAAAAGTGGACTTTGGTAAATGGTCTATTGTGAAAATTAACTTTATGGAAGTATGGCATTTGAAAAGTATTTATTTTAAGATCTTCGACACTCATCTCATTTAAAGCTGTGTTTGCCTAAATTGATATAAATTGTAAGTCTATGAAGTAAACATTGTGTTTCTTACGAAGTATCTGATATTTGTATTCCTATTTTGTGCTGCCATTCTCATTTCAGCATATTTTAAAATCTTCAGTGTGGGGGACATACCACATGTGTCTTTGTTTTCTATCCCATTTTTCTCCATTGTTTTTATCCCCGAGTCCCATTAAGATGGCAACATTTCTGAATTTTGCTACACTTTTTCTTTCAGACTTTGAAATGGGCTACTTGGGGAGCTAAGGAACTAATTTTTAAATTTTCAAAACAAAAAAACAAAAAACAAGCGTACAGCGGCTGTGTGCTCTTAATATGATTTAAAATCATGTTTAAATGAATTCTGCCGCATTTTACCTATATATCCTATACACCTGTGGCTCCTAGAAGCTGTCAGTATGCAACAGCAGCCGCATCCCGAGAACAGCTGTGACTGACCAGCTAAACCAGGTGAGGATAGCCAATGGGTGTCAAACCCTCAGTGAATTACAGACTTCCCCTTGCATGTGAAGATCTGGTGGATTGAGTGGATGAGACCAATAGTGGGTCCAATGCTCAAGAAATGAGAGAACTGAGGGGCAGATGGGACTCATCAACCTGGGAAGGTAGCCCATCTAGGAGAAGGAAAAATCTGGTGCTAAACCTCCAGTGCCTTGCGTGATATCTCCAGGAGAAGAAAAGGCTCAGGAGTAAACCCTACACCAGGCACGTCCAACTTCCAAGAGACTGCGAAAAAACTTGTTGAGCTTTTTTGGGGGAGGAGAAGCCAAAGTTGTTGGGCTATTTTACCAGGGGGTTGGGGTGGGTGGGTATCAGGATCCCATGATTGACCAGAATCAACCAGGAGGAACATCCAGAGATCAACCAGTAGATCACGACCGACCTGCTGGACAGACCTGCCCTACCCTACACAAATCTGGAGCAGAGTCTGCTTCTGGCAACTCATGCAGCCAAGCTGGTGCCAAACATATTGCTGTGCATTCCCTTGGACCACATCAGTGAAGCCCAAGACCTCCATACACACTGCCCAGGCTTGCACCCTACGAGGTCACTTCGGTGTTGCTAATGCAGTGGTTTGACTTCAACCCCAGAAGTCTCTCAAGACAGATTCCAACAACGTATACTTTTGTATACCACCCATGGATCCTTACTAATGAAGGGTGGTTAACAAATTGAACTAATAAGTAAACAATAAGTAAGCAAGTAACATTGCCCTGGGATTGCCCAGGGGAGCTTGAGAGGGTGGTAGCCAGAGCCTGTCAGAGAGGGGTCATAGAATCATAGAATTGTAGAGTTGGAAGGGACCCCAAGGCCCATATAGTTCAACCCCCTGCAAAGCAGGAATATCAGATAAAGCATCCATGACAGATTACCACCCAACCTCTGTTTAAAAACCTCCAAGGAAGGAGAGTCCACAACCTCCTAAGTGAGACCATTCCACTGTCGAACAGCTCTTACTTCAGAAAGTTTTTTCTGATGTTTAGCCAGAATCTCCTTTCTTGTAACTTGAAGCCATTGGTTCAAAGGACCATTTGGCCCTGGGCTTCAAGCTCAAAAGGAGCCTAAATTTTAAACACTTGCTGTTGTTTTTTGGCATTTGTATATTTCACAATTTTTTAAAAAGTCCATCCAGCCAAACTGTGACACTCCCATAGCTTAGAACTGCAAATTTAAGCAAACTTAAGCAAATTTAAGAGATGTGGTTTGTTGAAAGAGCTTTTTTAAACAATTGAGATAAATTTGGTTATATTAAAGAGTTAAAAATGTTAATGACTTGGTATAAGCCCTATCCGCTTCACTTTCATTGACTATGAAGTAAACCTGTCTCCTGCTCTTTGCTGGAAACTCTGTGGAAATCTTTGGGAACATAAACCAGTGAAGGGGCAGAAGTCACCATAATATACACATAGCTGAAAACAATTTCCCTTAATTTTTGCACATTATTTTCACAAATGTATGTTTTAATGCACATTTCCCCAAATGCATAAAATTATGAGATGTGTGAATTCTGAAGGAAAACTGGGCTTTGATTTGTGTAATGGAACTAGAAGTGCAAATTGGGTTGATTCCCATCAAAATGCAAACCCAACTGAATTTCTCCCTTATCCCTAAGGTCAACCCACAACAAGGTCTGGGTGGAGAAGGAGAAATACTGCCCTAACCCTATCTGCTCTCTTCTCAACCCATTCCCAGATTTTGAGCAGCTGGAACTGTCTGGGTGAAAAATAGTTATTTAGCAATACTAGGTGTACCAGTAATTGCTGCCCTTCTCTCTGAAAGTGTTTGCAGCTGTATGATACAACCTATTATGGCAAAATAGTAAAACTCCTATTGCTAGCATTTGCCAACACCTGCTGACTCATTATGATTAGGAAAACCCAGTAGATTTCAGACCTGGGGAGCTACTTCTCTCCCCCCCAAGTCCTCCCCATTGCGAACAGCTGCAAAGCTGCATTCAATTTTCACTCATTATTTCAGTCTCAATAATTCATTTTCCAAGGAATTCATTTCAATGCCCCTTTTCTTTGTCTGATATTAAACATGAAAGGTGCTATAAAAGTGAATTACTACATTACATGCTAATTCATTTGGACACAGTATATTAAAGGAATTCCCCAGGAAACTTTTTAGTTTAATGACAGTGGAAGATGCTTAATTGGGGCAGCATTAGTGTACACTTAATCAACACAGAATTGTTAAATGTGAATGCGGGGCTTGAAAATGGTGCTACGGAGCAGCTTGGGCTGATCAACATTATTATTATTTTAATTCCATATACTTGTTGTCAACAAAAAAAGTATTGTTTTTTAAAAAGAAGATTGGAAAGTGCAGATTCAATGAATGATAAAATAACATCCATGAGGAACTTGTAACTGAGCTAAAAAAAACACCCCCCCCCAAACGGCTGGCATTGCTTAGTCATTGCTCATAATTTAGGAGCTCACTCAGTATAAATAACTTTAGACACAAGAACACTGCAATCTCAATAAAACACTGCAGCACTGAGCGTTGTACAGCATTGCCTGGTGTCAGGATGTTACACAGTTTTCTTCCTGTCCCCGAGCAATTTCCCCCTTTCCCTCCAAATGTATATTATTTTGGTTTTTTAAAAAAATGTTAAGGGATCAAAATAAAGAAAATAATAGTTATCCTTGAAGAAATTGTGTCCCTATGTGAGGCAATGGTTTCTATTGCTACGCAAAACCTCTTCTATATTTTGTGAGAGAGCTGTTTTGCCCATTTCCCCCTCTCATTCATCTCCAACAAATCTGAGGTTTATAAACTTAACAGAATATGAGTGCAAGTGGTTGCAAGTTTGTAATCTATTTATTTGCTACATTTATATGACACCCCATAGCAGCGTTAACATTATCTTTCCTTCCACTTGTAACAAATCTTTTAACATTCAGCTTTATTGGATGGCCCTGAGTTCTAGTATTACTAGAGAGGGGAAAAAACTTTCCAATTCATTTCCTCCACATCATGCTTAATTTTACATGTCTCTATTGTGTCCCTGGACGCGGGTGGCGCTGTGGGTTAAACCACAGAGCCTAGGGCTTGCCGATCAGAAGGTCGGCGGTTTGAATCCCTGCGACGGGTGAGCTCTCGCTGCTTGGTCCCTGCTCCGCCAACCTAGTAGTTCGAAAGCACGTGAAAGTGCAAGTAGATAAATAGGTACCGCTCCAGCGGGAAGGTAAACGGCGTTTCCGTGTGCTGCTCGGGTTTGCCAGAAGCGGCTTAGTCATGCAGGCCACATGACCCGGAAACTGTACACCGGCTCCCTCGGCCAGTAAAGCGAGATAAGCACCACAATCCCAGAGTCATCTGTGACTGGACCTAATGGTCAGGGGTCCCTTTACCTTTACTATTGTGTCCCTACTTGCTTGCTCCCCCCTGCTAAACTCACCTGGAAATACAGCTTAAATGATAGAGAGAAGGTTAGATTAATCACTGCCTGAAATAATTCACAGAGGGTAGATCCATTACAGTGTCATAATTTTAGTGGACAGAGGCAGAATGAGTGATTCCAGCCCCACTCCTTGAAGGAAAAGACCAAATGCACTTCAGAGGAGGACAATCTACATATAGATGTCCCATGATGAGTACTAGAATTTTGATGAGTAATAAAGTGTATGCATTAATGCACGATTGCAACTCTGTAAACTATTGAGGGACGTGGGTGGCGCTGTGGGTTAAACCACAGAGCCTAGGGCTTGCTGATCAGAAGGTAGGCAGTTCGAATCCCCATGACGGGGTGAGCTCCCGTTGCTCGGTCCCAACTCCTGCCAACTTAGCAGTTCGAAAGCACATGAAAGTGCAAGTAGATAAATAGGTATCGCTATAGTGGGAAGGTAAACGGCATTTCCGTGTGCTGCTCTGGTTTTCCAGAAGCGGCTTAGTCATGCTGGCCACATGACCTGGAAGCTGTACACTGGCTTCCTCGGCCAATAACGCAAGATGAGTGCCGCAACCCCAGAGTCAGTCACGACTGGACCTAATGGTCAGAGGTCCCTTTACCTTTACCTTTAAACTATTTTTAATTTTTCTAAAAATGGGATTTTGACATGGATAGCTACAAGAAAAAAAATGGGGGATTAGGCTATAATCACACTATAATCACACCTGTGCCTCTATTGTAAGTGGAATGTCTGCTGAGGCAGTGATGATCTGAGAACTCGTCCATTCTGCTACTATCATGTGGCTTCTTTAAAAGTATTCTCTCCAAGTAGCTGCTACTTAATTGACACAATACAAGGGAGAAAAAACAGACAACGTCTAGCAGTGACAGCATGCAGGAACAGAATGGTGTTCGTACTGCAGAAGATTTTAAGGGTAAAGCAGGGTGAGGTAGATGGAAATAATGAAAGCTTTGTGAAGGTGTCTTCACATGAGGAGGGGTCTGCTTCAATGTATGAAAAAAAAACCCAATCCTCATGGTTTAAGACTCATAAACATGTGAAGTATCAAAATATGGTTTGGTATATCCTGGTTACAGACCAACCCTGTTACAGATGAGAGTAATAATCATAATAATTATGATCATCATCATCATCCAAGCTTAGTTACAGCTGAAGGCCACCAGAACTCACCCTGGGCAAGATAATTTGCACCAAACATTTGAATCTATTAAATATATATCATTCATTTCTTCTCATTTATCTTTCATCTACAGGAGTGGTGACACTAATAGGTGTTAGTGATTGAAAGTGCACTCCAGGATAATTAACTGGCACAGATTAACATAGATTTGGGGGGGGCATCCTTTTGTATAAGCCTTTACTGTGCAGCCTTGCTCAGAACCTGGAAATTGTCATAGTCCTCACAGAAAAACCTTTTCAGCCCAGAGTTCCTAGTTGGAAATAAAGATGGGAGGAACAGCGTTGCTTTCCAAGCCTGACACTTCCACCTGCTCCCAACTTGGGCAAACTGCCCTAGAGTAGGGCCTCTGCCCCTATCTCCTCAATATATGCTGCTGTCAGAGTAACTGTTGGAAAATGCCCTGGGGGTGCCCCTGAAGCCCCATACTCCGAGCGTCCTCCGCTATGCACAGCTCTGGAAAAGGAACTTCCCTTCTTCTCCAGTGCGCTTCAGTGACATATATCAAATGATATATGCACACTAATCTTTTAGCATAACACAGCAAGAAGCGTGAGACATCGTAGACCTAATCTACGTATTTATTTACACACTATGTACAGACAAAGGAATTATGGCATCCTCTCTCTCCAGCTCCGAGAGGGAAAGCAGACACAAGTAAAAGCAAAAGTACAGTGCAATAGTACATACAGCGGAAGAGATAAGACTGTCTTCCGTTCCCACATTCTTTTCCCAGACAGGCATGTGATTTACACCAATCTCATTTGCAGCATCAGAGGCGTGAAATACTAACAGTAACTACATCAGGGATACCCAATGTGGCACCCTCCAGATGTTTTGGACTCCAACTCCCATCAGCCTCAGCCAGCATGACCAATAGCCAGCATTTGTGGGAGTTGTAGTCCAGCATCATTTGTCTACTTCTGCACTAAATTAATCCAGGGCAGTGAGAGAAAGACCTGCTGTCCAGTCTTGCAAGCAAACAGGGCCACTTCCAGGTTTGAGAGGGCCTTGGGCAAAGTGTTCTCTGGGTCTCTTCCTGCCAGTGGTCATTGGTGGGCTTCTCTGGCTGCAGTGGCAGTGCACTAAGCAGCAATGGGCAGCTAGCTCTAGCCACTTCTTAAATGTTCCACAGTGCCCCTAACCTTAGTGACCTTCAACAGTGGTGGTTCCCAATGAGCTAAGTACTGTTTTTCAGAAGTAAAGCCATGAACCCCCTACTTTTTGAAAGTTTTGGTATATCTATGGTAGGTTTTTCTTTAAATGTGAATGGTGCCATGGAGCCCCTGTGTGGGTTATATGAACCCCTTGGGGCCCAGAGATTCTTCAAAGGGTGTCCCAAGGCAAACATCAATAGTAGGCTCTCACACATGCCCACAGATGACAGGTGCTAATGTTGCCCCTGGCACTAGGAAAGTTTATCTAAGGAGCATCTTTCTTTAAAATGAAAGCTGCGAGCCTCGAGAGTCTGGCAAATACATTAGTCAACTCACACCAACATTTGCATAACTGTTTTTTTTAAAAAAAACAAAAAACTCACATTGCCTTAGCAAAATGATGCTTAAAGCTGTTATCTAATCCATGCTAAATTATCTCTAAAAATGTGCATTTGTAAAATATACATCAGCAAAAGAAGTGGTGATTGATTCACAGAAACTGAGATCAGCCTGTGATTATGTGGTGCTTCTCCATGGTAAGATCCCACAGGCTGGATGCAGGAACTATGGGAGTGAAACATGTTCTTCTGATTATTTCCTGGCCCCATCTGTGTAGCACCTGTATTCAGATATTTACTGCAGCAGTGCAGGGTCTTGCTATATGAATGAGTCATCTGCTACTAGCAGTAGGCATGAACGGGGTATGAGCCAAAGGATAAATAAGGGCATTGGTAATCTTGCAAATTCTCATCTCTCCACCAACTTTATTTATTCCACATATTTCTTAGGCTAGATGAGGTTTGCTTTCATGGGAATCTCTTCATTCCTTCCCTAGGATTGTTTTTCATTCTGGTGTAAAGAAAAATAAGGTCTACATGGCACTATCCCTTTGTTTCAAACAAGGACAATAGACGTCTAAGTTGTAAGGATAATCTGCCACTTCTCTGCTGAATGGGAAGAGGAGAGCAATATTTTATTTTCTAAGTGCTCAGCTTGGATGTTGAGTGTCCAAGGGAGACAGAAAATTGAGAATGCAATCAGACTATAACATCGCACAAAGTATTGTGACATTACCCATTTAATTCACTACATTTTATATCCCACCTTTCCTTCAAGGAGCTCAGGGAGAAATCATGGTTCCACCCCTTCTCTTTTTTATCCTCACAACAACCATATGAGATAGGATAGGCAGAATGGCCAAAGATCACCTAGTAAGCTTCATGGCTGAGTAGAGATTTGAGCCTGCATCTACCAATATTAGACCATAGCACAGTGACTCAGTTTAAAGGGTTGTAACCTGATTAATTGGTGAAAATGTCTTTAATCATATGGATTTAAATCAATCATTAGTTTCATAAGCTTGCATGTGGATAATAACAATGTTTCTGAAGCAATAATTATATGTTCCTTTGCATCACATAATGTAGTCATGTTCTCTTTCAGTCAATCAATCAATCAATCAATCAATCAATCAGTATCTCTTTTAAAATGGCATTTGCCACCTACAGTATCTGTATTGGTATTAAAAACCATGTATTTAAAAACCTGTCATTAATAGGGGCTCCCATTTTAGTGAATTAATAATTTTAACTGATGAATCAAATTGGTGAATTGATAACATTGCTTCCCTATCAATTTCACAAAATATATTTTGCAAAGGCCATCCCCCCCCAAAAAGAATTCCCTTTCCTTTTGTGTTGTAACTTTTAGATTGTAAGCCTGAGGGCAAGGACTATCTTGTTACTGATCACGTTAAGCCACTCTGGGAGTCTTTTTCAGCTAAAGAATGGGATAAAAATCCTTCGTATAAATGAATAAAGACTACAAATGTGTATTTTTATCAGAAGTTGGTAACCCTGTTAAATATGTTACTGTAGCAAACAGGAGCAGAATTTATATATGCATTTATGGTTGCTAGTTACTTAAAACTGATGAGTTCAAGATACCTGTATTGTCTGCCTCCCTGATAGTCCTTTCAAATGCTTCCTTTGGTGGCTGGAGGGGAGTCCTAGGCTGATTGATTGACTGCTAAATTTGAAATGTTGTTGAATTATTGTTTATTTTTCAAAAATATATCAATATAAATAAAAAATCTATATATGGGTTACCTTGTTAACAGTCCTGTGGGGTTCTTTTATGACTAACACAGTGGGGGTTACCTCTGAGTAATATACTGTACAGTTATTGTGGTATAAATCCGCACTAGAAATTATGGCAGCAGAGACCCCTTCGGACCCAAGACAGACACTTAGGTGCTAAGTATTAATACAACTGCAATGTTTAAATGTCCACTCTTTCTTTTCAAAGCAGGAGGGCAGGGGGAGAACCAGAAAAGGTCAAAAAGAACACAACCATTATCCCAGTGGAGAAACATTTGTGACAGCAGGGACCCCTTGGGAAACAAACTAAGATATTCCCCCCCCCAGTATAGTTAGAGGTTAACTACAGTGGTACCTTGGGTTACAAATGCTTCAGGTTACAAACACTTCGGGTAACAGACTCTGCTAACCCGGAAGTAGTACCTCGGGTTAAGAACTTTACCTGAGGGTGAGAAAAGAAATCGCGCGCTGGCGGCAGTGGGAGGCCCCATTAGCTAAAGTGGTATCTCAGGTTAAGAACGGTTTCAGGTTAAGAATGGAATGAATTAAGTTCATAACCAGAGGTACCACTGTATTTGTAAAATAGTGGTGCTTAAGTGTCCACAGCATCTTTGCAAGGGAAGAGCAGAGGGTGGTGGTGGCAGGGAACCAGAACTTTGCCACGTCCCAATGCCCTCTCATTGGCCATGCTCATGTGCCCTCTTAGTAGTCCCACCAGGTCTAATGGGCACCAGCCACCACCCCTACACTATGCACACTATGCAGCTGTGTTGAGCCACTAAGTTCCTGGCCCATAAAAAGGTACCTACCCTATCCCTGTTTCCTCCTGCTCGCCAGCACTTCCTGCAAAATTCATGCAGATGACTCCATTTTTCATATATATGCCCCCATAGCAATAACAATTCCAAGGGTATGCTTATGTACGTTTTGTTTTTGTTTAGCTATCTATTTTGTGCTTTAATCCTGTACTTCTATGTTGTGAACCACCTTGAGATCTTTGGATGATGAGTAGTATATAAATTTAACTACCAGACTTTTAAAAGACATCTGAAGGCAGCCCTGTTTAGGGAAGTTTTTAATGACTGATGTTTGAATGTATTTTTAATCTTTTGTTGGAAGCCGCCCAGATGGCTGGGGAAACCCAGCCAGATGGGTGGGGTATAAATATATTATTATTATTATTATTATTAACAACAACAACAACAACAACAACAGTTATTATAATGATAATAATAACAACTGTTTGTTTATGAAAAGGCCTTTGTTTATGAAAAGGCCTTAGAAAAGTCCATAACTCCAGATGAATTCACGCCAGTTCACCTGATAGACCAGATAAAGTTGATCAGCTTGTAACAACGGTATTCCTACCAACAGGATTTGACATGTCTCCCCACCTCCCACTTCCACCTCTACTTCTCTAACTCTGTCACAAGGCATTTGACAGATGTCCTGGCCAGCAAATCAAATAGTGTTTCAGGAGTCTACTTTGCCCTTTCCCACTGTGTTCCCGGACAGCCTTCCTCAACATGGGGTCCTTCAGATATTGTGGGACTGTAGCATTCGTCCTCCTTAACCATTGGTAAAGCCAGATGGGACTGATGGGAGTTGTAGTCTAAAGCATCCACAGGGCACCAGGTTGGAGAAGGATGCCCCAGGAGCACTATCCACCTTTTTAAAAAGCGTCACGTGCACATACAGGTGAAACTCGGATAATTAGAATATCGTCGAAAAGTGCATTTATTTTAGTAATGAAACTTATTCTTTTAATTTTTACAAATGCTTTCTTTTGGAAATTCCACAGTAATAAAACAAATAGTTACAATAATACAAAAATAAACATCGCTATTACATTTCATTAATTACATTCCATTTATAATTGACCCGCCTAACGACAAATAATTACAATTACAACAAATAAAGGCTTGACATATCTTGCTTTGCATGTCATGCATCTATCTCATATATTGGTTTCACCTTTTAAGTTGCGTTACTGAAATAAATGCACTATTCGATGATATTCTAATTTTCCGAGTTTCACCTGCACATTTAATATAGTTGTACATCAACGTCAAAAGTTTGCTTTGGGGAGTGAGGGAAAGATGGCTTGGTGTAAATAGCACTGTAAATAGACAACTGAACCAGTTTCTCTTGGACTCTGCTTAGAAGGGAAGACTGTAGATCTAAACAAAAAAAAATAGGTGCACACTCACTACTTGTATGTCTGTATGCACCCTAAGGGTCCACCTCTGTCCCTAGTTGCTTTTATTATTTTGCTGATGGCTCGGTCCTTCTCTAGGCTCTGCTATAGGGTGCTTATTTGAAAGAACGCAGCTAAGGCTAAAGACAAATAGGGAGCAGTGAGGAGTCTGCAGATTAAAAAGGGGGAAGAACATCATTTTGGTTCTACCCAGTCCCATTAACAAGATCCTTCAAAACATAAACGATCTTACTGCATGCAAAACTGTCAAAGCACAATACACAAGGATACAATATGCTTTTTTTTAATACTCCAAACAAAACACGAAGAGTATTAAAGTCTATGCTGTTCCCTTTAAGGAAACAAATTGCATGCATTTGCTCCAATGGGAGGTCAGGAGCGTCCCTTTGCACAGTTACATAATCCCTGAAATCCTGTAAACCTGGTTGTACAATGTGGTGCTAAGATCAAATCTATGGCTGAAAAATAAAAGAAATAAAATTAACCCACCATGTAAAACAACAACAGCAACACCCCCAAACCCGGGCGAGACTAAGCTGTCTAACACAAAAAGAGGTTTCTGTAGCTGAAGCTGAAAGTTCATCAGCAAAACCTGAGCCCAAAGCAGATTTCATCTCATCCACTCCTGACTCAGAGCAACAGAAAACACTCTCACTGATTTTCATGGGAATACCTCAGCTGCTCTTCTCTGTATCCTGAAACCATTCCCCCCCCACCTGTTGGCTCAAAGGAAACACATACATTTAAAAAATAAAGATGCATGCCTATAGTGAGGAGATGATCTACGGCCAGGGGAAAGCACTCTAAACATGCTTCATAGTACTGCTTCACCTACAACCATAGGACTGGCATCAGGGGCTGGCACTGCTGGGCACTTGTGCCGACCCCGGAACCCCTTGCCCCTGCTTTTGCTCTGCTTTTGCCAACCACACACCCTGCTTTGGTCCTCTGGCCCAGGAGGAGAGCATCAGCAAGAAAGAGGAATGAGCAGCAAGAACAAAAGCTGCCTTTTTCCTCCGCAAGCAGAGGAAAAGCAACCAGATAATTGCAATGCAGAGGGGAGGGGCCCACGGAAAGCCACCCCCCCAAAAAAACCAACAACCTGGAACCGACACATCACCACAGGAATTGAGTTTGCAATTGATAATAAATGTCATCTTGGTAGGCATTCCAAAATTAGCCTTCATCTGGAATTAAGGACATTGGGATTACTTGGTTTATATAAAACTAATCCCAAACGGGGCAGTAGTGAAGTAGATATTTTCTGTGCTTCATGCAACAGCCTGCCCATCCTCAACCCTGCAGTGTGTGTCTATCCTCAAACGCTTCAAAAACATTTCACTTTGTTTTTTTCCTTTTGCTTCTGTTTTCAGAACATTGTACGTGGTATTTTGTGGGGAAATATGGTACATTGTTACACTAAGTTATGCTGTGTCACTAGACATGTGGCAATAAATAGCTCACCATATAAAATTAGCATGATGGATATATTTTGTTCCAGCAGAGTGAGTAATCTGACAAAAATAGAGAAACGTTGCCGATATGACAGCCCGACACTTGTGACACTACCGCGGAACTATAAATTCTGTCCTCTGTTGTTTACAGATTGACTTTGAGGCCAAGGACAAAGAGCAACCTGTGGTTAGAAGAACAAGGGAGGGTGCTGCACGTAGGTAGGGTTAAAAACTCTTTTGGCAAGGAGGCCTTTTTCTTTACGAAGCCACACACCCCTGGAGCCATGTCATTATACAACAGTTGTTGCAGGAGAACCTCAGGGTCTCTCATTAAAGAGAAAAATTATCTCCTCTGAGCTTTGATGGGGGAGAAATGTTGCAAATGTCAGTGGCAGGCATCTCAGAAGACAAATCTTAAGAGGCTGTTTCCAAAACAAAATCTATTTTGGGGATTCTGCCCTAGCGAGTTCGTCAGCACCCGAGTTCAAGGGGGTCACTTAGGCTAGCGACTTCCTCCTGGCTTTCAGGAGCCTCACTGGTGGCTGGCAAAGTACAGAGAACGTATTAAAGGGGGGTTGTTTAGCTACTTTCTGTGAGGGAGCTGGAACAGTGGAGCCCAAGGGAGGGGGGGTGGAAACACTGATGATGCTAATAGTGACTTAGCACAAATCTTATTACGTACAACAGGGACCAGCAATAAAAACTGCAGCATATCCCTACCCTTTGGAATTCAGGTCTCTGCAAATTGTGCTTGTAGTTTGTGTAGGTTTGGATGTGTTTCCAGTTCCAGGTGGAGGGGGAAAAGAGGAAGAAAAGGACCCTTTATTCCATCCTACCTCTCTGAGGCAATCCCCTGCTGTGCTATATCATGCTAGAGGACTCGGATTTGGGGCAGTCTGCCAGCCTGGGAATCTCAGCATTTATAGCTGTATAGAGAAATGGTAATTTTGAGACTGGGAAAGGGAAAAAGGCTTTCTTAATTCTTCTTGAAACATCTCTGCTTACTACAGAGAAAGGATGGTGATTTATTTATACATATAAAGAAGTCACAGCATGCACCCCTTATTATCAGTGGTTAGGGGGTTAAGCAAGGCAATTCCCTGTTCTCCCCCCATCCAGTTTCTCCACTCCCAAATCTGTCACCTCAACACTCCTTAGAGGGTCACAGGGCCTTGCCAGGCTTTTTATATTTTTAAGGAACACCTTTTCTTTTAAATTGCAAACTCAAATACCATCACACTTAGAGAGTCCCTAGTATTTTGTTTTGGTTGGGCCTGTTTCATTTCCAACTTAATAGGCACTCAGGCACTCAAGTTCACTGCCAGAATTAGTGATGGATATACAACATGTTGTGAATATTCAAAATCAGATGAAAGTTAACATTTACACGCAAATACTGACAAACACAGATGACTTTGTTGAATGCCTGAAACCTTGCAGATACACAGGTAAGTGTTGACCACCCTCTAAATATAATTGTTGCCATTCAGCTGAGAACTGTAAAAACATATACTGTATATTCCTGCGTATAACCCAGGAAAATCTTCTCAAAAGTCGGGGGTTGTCTTATATGCTGGGTCGTATTTCTTATACAGCGAGTATATCCCAAACTCTATATTTTAACTGGAAAAGTTGGGGGTCGTCTTATACGCCCAGTCGTCTTATACGCCAGAATATACGGTACCTGTTTTTGGCAATCCACAACATTCATATGGGATTCTCAGTACTCTTATGTGTATTACCATATTTTGGACATTCCTTCAAGCATATATACAATTGCCTGGCATGGTGAGCTTATTAAATTTCTATCCCACCTTTCCTCCTAAAGGAGCCCAGGGTAGCAAACACCAAAGTGGTAAAACAATACAGTTTTTAAAAATTCTAAATATAGGCATGCAGGACTGGGTAGATCCATTTACTCTGATGAATCAACCTCCACTTTAAATTGCTGTGTTTACGTATGGTTGCTAGCTTTAACATTTATGTATGTTTTAAAGTTAGTTGTAACTAGCCTAGAGCTTGTCCTGCATAATGTGGCTAATAAATTGAATATGTAATGATAACAGAATCCCTGCCATCTCCAAGAAAGGCTGGTGAATATTGCCAGCTAGAAGACAATACTGAGCTAGATAGAATAATACTCCAAATCTGCATGTTCTACAGAGGAGCCAACTTCTAGAGAAGATAATGGGGCCCCGACGTGACGTCCTGACATCATGTGTATTACGTTGTGAGAAGCCAGCGGATGGAGTTGAACATCCTCTGAACACTGAGGGAGGGTGCGAGCGAAAGTGCTTTGGCCCCTAGGAGCTGGAGCCTATGGTGTTCTACATACAGTCATACCTCGGGTTGCGAATGTGATCCGTGTGGAGGCACATTTGCAACCCGCAGCATTTGCAACCCTGCGCACGCCCGTGACATCATTTTGCACTTCTGCGCATGTGCGAGCGCTGAAACCCAGAAGTAACCCATTCTGGTACTTTTGGGTTCAGCATGGAGCGCAACTTGAAAACATGCAACCCACAGCATTCACAACCTGAGGTATGACTGTACTATCGGTGCAGTATCGGCATGCAGTATAGGCCAATCACTACATGATGCTCATATGCAGTGGAATGCAATTTATTTATGTCAATTGAGTGTGAAAGAAGCATCACTATCCTAAACACATTTACAGTATAAGACTGCAAGGGTGGGTTGACACAGCCGTCTGGGTGAGTCAGAAACTTATCCCTTTGTTAATGGTGCTCCATTTTACAGCAAAGAGAAAAAAAGGAAACCTTTACTGCATATCTTACTTCTACTTCAAGGACAGGCTATATTCAACTGTCCATCTAGTACTTAAATATGGACTACAGTTATACAAAAATGTTGCCCATACTTCCATAGTAAAAATGCCATGAGATAAGATCTCTTTTCTCACCAAAAGCTGTTTTAATGAAATCAGTGGCCCATATATAATTCTTTCTTACAAAAAAGATGCTTTGCATTAACTGTGTTCTTTGTCATGCAGTTCTGAGATGTTTATGGCTAATTCCACGATGATATTGCACTTAATGCCTTAGCTTGGGGAATCAGATTTTTCATTGAAACAAAAAATAATTTTCTAGCATTCTTGATTTCAAGACAAAGCTTGACAGGAGCAGAAACATTATGTTTCACACCTGATCCTTCAGGAAGGTGTGTAATTCAAATTCAGAACAAAGTATTCACTAACTCCCAATATAAATTAGGGCTCTCACCCTCAATATCTCTGTCTCGCCTCGAATGATCTTCAGTGAACCCAGTCCCCTGTAGTCCATTGCCTGATCTGTCAGTGGCACCAGGCACCCATTTAGGGCCTTGCCACCTGACTTGGTTCTGCTGAAAAGAAGAAAAAGAGATTGGTCATCATCATATTGATGATACCCTTCCCCAAACCTCAGTGCAACCTGTTCAGTCTCAAGATTTTCTACACTTGATCTTAGGCAAAAGGCCAAGAAGCTATTCCATTCTCATGATTTCTAACTCTAGTGTGATTTCTAGGGAATGATACATGATTTCAGAATGTCAAGGGTTAATTTTGAGACAACACTGGGAGTTGCAAAGCCAGCTCATAAGAGACAGGATACTGAAAGGATTCCATCAACATTGATTTTTTAAATTTTTTAGCATGGTATAAGGCAGGGGTGCCCAACCTTTTTTCAAAGAAGGCCAGATTTGATGTGTGAGGGCCGATCAAAGTTGTTGCTGCCCATTAGAACCTGGGCACAATTTACTGAAAAGTCATGTGTGTAAACCAGGGCGAGCCTGTGGGTGATATGTGTATGCGAAGCATTGAACGATTTCTGTCATCATGGTAGCTGTTCAGTTGCAAACCGGCTTTTCAGCTGGGACATAACTGCAGTTACTAAACTATAATGAAGCTTCCTGAAACATAGGAATATAGCAGGCTATATTATACTGCTGGCCAGTGATGGCACCAGAAAAAAAGTTTATTTGGAGGGAGGGGGGCACAGATGGGGCAAAGTATATTTCATGGCAGTCAAGTTATGCCACACATGTTAGCGTCTCTGAAAGAAAAATAACAGTAGATGCTAATCAGAGTCCAGCAATGGAGGGCAATGGGGTGGCAAGCTCTTTTCTTGTGGGGGCGTGTGCCTCGCTGCCCCCGCCTGGTACCACCCATACTGCTTGTCCATCTAGTTCGAGTCTATGCTGATTGGCAACAGCTCACCTGGGTTTCAGAGAAGTAACATTCCTGGAGATGCCAAAGATTAAACCTGAGGCATTCTGAATGCAAAGCAGATGGTCTGCCACTGATCTGCAGCCCTTCCCTTTATTTGGCTTCATGTCTGAATTGACAACAATTATTTATATACATGTAGGGAGGCTCTTGCACCAGGAGATGAGAGCACTGAGCAAAATAGAACATTAAAGCAGATAAGCCATTCTGGTTTGGTGTGATGCCTAAATAAGAGAGCAGGTCACCCGGTCACAGCCCTCCTCTACTATGGTGGGTGTATTGTAGATTTCCAATTTTGCATTGCTACATATAAATTGTCATATGGAGATCTGTGGCCTCTTTTTGGCAATGTATATGTGACCACCCTAAAGTACATCTGAGGTACTAGGGAGAAAGTTTGTTGAATGGAGATGAATAGTATGTGTGCTTTTTTTTTTTAAAAAAAGTTTTGTAATCGAATAATATAACCCCAGATCAACCCCGGTCCTCTCTCTCCCTCCCCTCTTTACATTACAGCTTTCTGTACGTACTGTAGGCATTTCTTTCTGGTATGTTTAGCCATCTTACATTAAGATTAGGATGCAGTAGCACAATTATATGAATTGCTTTAAAATTCAAATCAGTGTTATAATGTGAATATTTAAAAATTTCTCACCCAAACTGAACTAGAACTGGAATGGAACTTGCTAGGTCAGTTTGCCATATAATCCTGTACTGAACTGAAGTGGAACCAAATAATAATAATAATAATAATAATAATAAGAAGAAGAAGAAGAAGAAGAAGAAGAAGAACTTCGTAATGGGTCCTGAACCAAAAAAGCATAATGGTTTGCCTCCCAATTTTGAAAGGTGAATGTGTTTTTCATGAAAAGCTAGAATATAGTACTATTATAGCCAATCAAGCTCAAAACCAGTTTTGTAGCATCCTGTTGAAATGTATGCATTTAGAAGCTATTTTAAAGTATTAATCTGTTACTTACTGTTTAAAATATTTTAGCTGATTTATAGATTAGTTGGTTTAAAAGAAGATAATTTAAATGTGGGGAAACCTCAACAAAGATGCTTTTGAAAATAAAGAAGTCAAAGGAAATGTGTGGTAATAGTGGGTGTAAGGGAAGCTTTTAATTGTCAGAAGAAAAGACCACATTTAATAGTTTGTTCTTCACAACCTTTCAATATCAGCCCTAGCTCTTTGAGGTGGATATATAGGCCCTGTGATTTGCCTTCCAAGCTAGATTGTAGGAGAGATGCCACTATAAGATCTGGCAAGCTAATGGGCCATATTCAGGTAGGGATTTTGTGCAAGAATAATTTCCCTGCTTTTTGTGTGCTTCAGGCTATTTTCAAATGTCAAATACCAAACGCTTCAAACGCTTATTGGGAGAAATTCATGTAGTGGCAAAGCGTGGCTTCACCATCTTTTACATTATAAACCTACATGCAAGAAATTATCTTCCCATATGTAGACTTCAATCTTGGCTCCTTGCCCTTCATGAATTGCACTAGCCGCCAGTCAAGCAAGAAATCACCCTAATCCTAAACAGATACTCCCACTAGACTCTCAGAAGACTAAATGATACAATAGCCACCTGTCCCAGCAGAAAAGGACTGGTTAATATGTGTCTTGTTTATCTGCATCAAAGGTTGGGGCCTAACAAATGCAGCAGCCGCAGCCAGCATGACCAATATTCAGTGATGATGCAAATTGCAGTTCAACAACATCTGGAGGGTCCGGACTCCTGGGTTCCCTAGCCCTGCTCTAGATAGACTATAGCAGCTTTGCTAAGTATTTTCAGGATTGTGACATGTCAATGAGAAACACTGGTATACAGCTTAGGTTTAATGTGCCTCTTTTGGCCCCCTTAGATAACTTCACTGTTGTTGTTTTTGTCATTATCCAGAATATCTATTTAGGCTATGATAAAGGCACTAATTTTCTAGGCACCCTGAAATAAAACAAACATTTTAGGCTGCAATTATATACATACTTATCTAGGAATAAGTTTCACTGAACTCAATGGGACTTGTGAATGAGTAGAAACATACAGGTCTTGCTTTCCAGTTTTCATTTTATCAGCTTTCAGTGCTACTAAATATTTGACAAATGTCTAGTGCCATTGGGAAATTACTGTACCCAAGTCCAGTGAGTTTCTTTTTTTTTAATGTTTAGACAGTATCAGCTTAAACTGCAATCCTAAACAAACTTACTAAGAAATTAAACTCCACTGAACATGGCAGGACATACACAGGATTGTGTTTTCTCATTTAAAATCCCCTCTCAGTTAGTAGATGACTTTGTCAGGAACGAGGGAAAACCTGCTAGATTTGGGAAAGAACACTGGTGGTCTTTCCTCATCATTTTGCCTGTCAAAAAAGAGAAACTAGTTGCAAAGCAGTAGCTGTTAACAGCAGCCCAAATATACTTGCAAGTGGCAGTCTGGAGCTTGGCTCTATGGTTATACTGAAATTTTAAAACAGACATGGTTAACCAAAGTGAAAAAATAAACACACTGCAATCCTTTCCCCTCACTCATTTTATCTTTTAGCAGTGAATGAGGAGTTTGTTTATAAATCCTTGTTAAAAAGAAAGGCAGAAATCAGCAGTGTCCAAACTGGGTCTGAGATATAAAGAGCATCTTCATTCCAGAGTTGCTAATATGAGCAAGCAATTCAGAGAGTGTGGCGTGCTAAAAATTTACTTGTCAGTGGAGAATGAGCTGCAGATGTAACACTAACATCTGAGGTCCATCTTAAGCTAGGAGAGCCTTCAGTTGCTGATAAGAACATAGGAAGAGCCTGCTGGATTAGGCCAATAGCCCATCTAGTCCAGCATCCTGTTCTCACAGTGGCTGACCACATGCCTGTGGGAAGCCAGCAAACAGGATTTGAGCACAAGAGCCCTCTCCCTTCTCCTGTGGCTTCCAGCAACTACTATTCAGAAGCATTGCTGCCTTCAAGTGTAGCGGCAGGGCAGAGCTGTCATGGCTGGTAGCCTTTGATAGCCCTCCCCTCCATGATATAATCTCACTGATCTTGGTTTGATCTCCATGGTTCCCCCCCCTTTCTCTTCTAAGGGTGACTCATTATTGCAAAAATAGCCCTGCCCTTATGTCCCAAGACCATTAGCCACCCACAGGAAACAGTGCTCAAATCAAACAATCAACAGCCTCTCAACTCATGGATTCTCATATTGATAGACACAACTGCTTTGTATCAAAACATTACTATTTCTCCATCTAGTACTTAGGAGCAAACATAAGAAGCTGCCTTATACTAAGTTAGATCCCAGGTCCACGTAGATCAGTATTGACCCTATCTGGAGATTGAACCTGGCATCTTCTGCATGAGAGGCAGTTGCTCCACCCTGGCCCTTCCTCATACAGTATTGCTTATAGAAGTGGGGATGACTTTTCCAGACATGAGATCTTCCCTAAGATGGCGGAATAATAATTTTGATTGATGGGTTGCACCAGTAGTGCCATGGCCATCTTTCAGAGAAAAAAAGAGAAAGGAAAATAGGGGGACAGAACATTTCTAGACAGGCAGAAGACATAGATTGAATAAAGACAAAACAATATGTTCAATAATCTTACAGCCATTAGCTCCCCGTCATACTTTTGCCTATTAGGTAGTCAATGAAACATCTAATAAAACTGCCAAAACATTTGGAAAGCTAAGCAGGGTCCAGCATGGTTTAAAACTGGATGGGAGACTGCGTGTTGAGATTCCTGCATTGCAGGGGGCTGGACTAGATGCCCCTCAGAGTCCCTTCCAATTCTACGATTCTGAATTTAGCTACAAGGTAGAACATTATGGGAACCAGATGACGTGCAGTGCGACCCCATGCACATTTGCTTTAAAGCAAATCCCACTGTAGCCAATGGGGCTTACTCCCTAGAAAGTGGGTTTAGGATTACAACTTAAATTCCTATAATCCTCTACCTCTTACCTCCTTTTGCTGCTCAACAATTCAACGCCACATGACCACAACATGTCGAGAATTGCATGTCCTGTCTCTCATTGCTTAAACCCAACTTCCCAGAATCCTTCAAGGGCTTAACCACACATTCACCTGAACATGGCACCAGTCCCAAAGAGAAGCAGTTAAGACAGAGGTCATTGCACAATGTATAGATGGCAACTATTCAATAACAGAGAACATTTGGCATGCCTAATGACTTCTAGCTAACTGCAAAAGTCCATGGTGTCAAAAGCGACTGTGGTGTGTGGTTTACCATCATCTCATTAAATGAACAATAAACATTCAGTGGCCAAAGTCTGATTATAAATTAGGTTCAACAGAACACTGATATAATTATCAATCTTTCTGACATAACTATCAGTTTTAAGTTGCACTGATACATAATGTTGTGCATAAAAAGGTTTTGGAAAAGATTCAGAGTAATTCGTGTCTTGTTTCTAGAGCTAGCAAACCAGGATAAAATCTATGCTAATATTATGCCTACTTATAACAGAATGTATCTCAGGGAGAATAAAGGAATAGGGATTGACATCCCTATGGTTTCCTTATTTGCCAGAAATTTTTCTATGGGAAGACACCAACTACATCACCTTTTTGATATTTCTGGGCCAGTATATCAATATTCAAATACAAATAATTAAATGTGAGATAAATGCTAGCATTACTGATTCTATTCTCTCATGGAATGCTTAGCATATGGTTTGGTAGAACTTGCAAGACTCTCTATGAATATGCATTTTCTCAGTTGAGGAGAGAGACTCTAAAGGTCAAAACATTTAAGATTACTTTGCAGTGTCTTCTGAAGACCTGTCAACATTTTTTTTTCTGTTTCCAGAAAATCACTGTCTGGCAATTCCCAAAAGAGGCAATGGAAACATGCAGTGCAGTTGTTTAATGCTGAAAAGCGTGTACGGGGCTAGTCATAGCCACACCTCTAAAACAATTCTCCATGTTTCAGAAATTTGTTTTCCTCCTCTTCATCATATTGTTCTTCTTTCCACTCACCTGCAGCTTTTTCTCGCATTTTTATTCTAAACCTGTGCTCAAAATTATTGGAGTATATATTGTAATACAGACATGGAAATTATTTCTGGCAAATTATGACTGACTACTGAAATAGGCGGGACCGCTTATACATGTACCCAGGAAGGTAAAACCTAATGAAATACCATGCATTATACTACATAGCAAACATCTATAGAGTGACGCCATTCAAACAATATACCCATTCCTTTGATTTTGAAACTGTGTGTCAAAATAGCATGTGGAACGCCATAAAAGAAATAGATTTCAAACAAAACAACACCTGGTTTTGCCAAACTTGCAAGAGCTGTTATAATACTAAGGCTGGTTTTTTAAAAATAAAAATAAAAACTGTTCTATAGGAATTAAGTCCAGAGCAGCCCACAATGGGTACTTTTACAAATCCCCTTAAATCAATTTTGAAGTTTAGGTTGAACTGCAGATCAGCAAAACTAACTGCTATTGACTCAACTTGCACAATAGAAACAAGGGGGGGGAGGTGGGGGGGACAATCTGTGTATAATACAGGCAGAATGTTTTTAAAGTGTCATTCCTTCATTCACAAAATCTTCCACACCCACCCACCCACCCCCTCCTCCTCCTCCTCCTCCTTACCACCTCCCAAGATGAGAGGAAATCTCTACTCTGTTCTGCAACCAGGAGTCAACCCAACTGTTGCAGGGCTGTGACTTGGCAGCTGCATTCTCAGGGCAAGGAACAGTTACCCAGAGAGACACAGCCGCGTAGATAAATACTGTATATGATGCAGACACATCTGTTCACATTTAGAAGCAAATCTACCACGATTTAAGCAGTGGGGGTGCAGGAGAGAGGGGCGATTCATCTCTGCCTCTCTCCCCTCCACTACACACACACACACTCTCGGGCATTACCTTTAAGATCAGCTCGGTGTGGTGTTGGTCCAGCATGTTCGCCTTCACGAAGGAGGTGATGATGACCCTTCCGTACCTGCCCGGGGTATGCAGGTCGGAGTAGAGCCGGTGCTTGGACCGATTGACGGGGAAGAGGCTGTTGACCAGGTTCCTCTCGATCTTGGCCAAGCTGTGCTTGGGCGCCAGCAGGTGCTCGACACTCTCTTCGATCTGGTACCTGCTGAAGCTGGCGCCCAGCAAGATGGAGATGAGCACGGGCGCGGAGGCGAAGAAGACCGGGTGGCTGGCGATGAAGTGGCCGAGTCTGGCGAAAGACGTTCTCAGCCCCCTGTGCAAGACCTGCCGCAACATCCTAGTGCAGAAGCAGCGCAGGAGGGCGAGGCGCGCGCGACGGGATCGGAGGCTCTGCCAGAGCCCAGACAAAACCATCGGGGAGCCCAGGCAGGCGGCGGCGGCGGCAGCTGCCCCTCCGGGCGGAAAGGGGCCGGCCAGGCAGGCAACTCTGCCTCTCGCTCCCCGCCAGCCTCTCTGCGCACGGCGGGCGCTAGAGCCGCTTGCCTCCGTCTAGGAGGCTGCCGAGGGGAGTTTCCCGGCGCCTCATTGTCTGACTTTAAACAGCAACAAAGACTCTCCAGGGAAAAGGGCAACGGCGCCGAGGAAGCAACACCCAGAAGTGGGGATAAAGGAAGGAGACCCAGATCGGATGGGTGGCAACACCTCTTTGTTTCTTTTGAGGGTGGTTGCGCTTTCTGCCAGCCAAGTGGGTGGGTGCCTCTTTTTTTTAGAGGGGGTGTTTTTGTTTGTTGGTCCAGGAGAGGGGTGTGTGTGTGTGTGTAGATCGAAATGGGGGTTTGACACACTTGCTGACTAATCTCAGTGGAGCTCCCGCTCCCCGGCTTGAAGGGAGATGGTGGGGGGCAGGGATGGGGGAGGGAGATATATATTAATAATAATAATAAATTTCGCACGCAGAAGCCTGGACACCTGATCCTTTGGGAGGTGTGCTGGGATTTGTTGTTGTTGCTGCTGCTGCTCGGTTGTAGATCCACAGGAGATCGTGGGGCTCCGGCTGATTACACACCTGCAGAACTGAATGAATGGGTTTCCTCCCCCACCCGCGTCTCTAAACGATGACAGGAAAGAGACTCGCCTCTTCCTCAGTCCAAAAGCCCCAGGGGGAGAAACTCGCCGTTTCAAAGCACACGCTGCTGCTGCTGCTGCCGCCACTTGCGAGCGAGTTCAGGGGCAGTTTCCTCCGCGGCTTTTTCATGACAGTTGTTGAGCTTTAACAAATGACTAGCCAATGCCCAGGTGGCTCTGAGCAGGCGGCTAGGCAAAGCAGCGCTTCCTCGCCCCCTTCTCCGCCGGCTTTCTCACGCGACTCAAGGATCCGAGGGGTGCTTGAAACACAACCAATACAGGAAACAGCCTCCCGGGGAGGGTTTTCTTTAAATAATACTAATTTAAAATAACCTTTATAGGTAACTTAGCTGGAAGCCGACTGCGAATCACCAGGGACGAATCCTCCTCCTCATCTTAACACATAGAGGGAGGTGGGTGGCTCCCTCCCTTCTTCGTGCCTGCCTCGGGGTTTTCTGCTCCGAGGACTGGATCCCGCACTTGGTTTTTGTTTTGCTTTGTTGGGGACCCGAGGCTACTTCAGGTCAGATCCATGTCGGCGCCGCCGGCTTGTGGGGTCCGAGCGAAAGAGCTGCCCACCCGCCTCAGGGGATCGCCCAGGGAACGAGGGGAGCCGGGCGCGGAGCTGGGACCGACGTGGCGCATGGCAAAGTTTCCCGGCTCACCTCTGAAGGAGTCCCCGAAGAAGCGCGCTCGGGAGAGGGTTGCTCCCCGCCGGGGCGAACGGCTCCCTCATGGCTTCGCGACCCGGATCAGCGCAGAGATACAGTTTTGTGTATTTCATTGGTGTCAAGCTGCCGCCTCTTCTCTCTTTGTCAGCGCATAGCGAAGGGATCCGCTGGTTCTCGGTGCCAGGAGCCAGAGACGTCTGGGCAATTCCTCCAGCTCCCTCTTCGCTGGCGTCCCCGCTCTCCTCTCTCTGGCTCCTTTTCCCTCTCGCTGACTCTGCCTGCCTCGATCTCTCCGTCTCTCTCTCTCTCCGCGCTTTGCTGCTTCGACGCTCTTCTCTGTGCGAGAGCAGAAACTGCCCAGTCTCCAGCCTAAATGGGCATGTGCGAATGCTGCGCACATGCCCATTAAGAACGTGAAGCCACCGCGAAGCCGGTGCCCTTAACCCTTTGCCCGGAGCTTGTCTCAGACTCCCGCTCTCCTTCGAAGGGGGCGCGACGAGGCGGGCGGGTTCGTGGGGACAGCCGCGGTCGAGGAGCGCCTGCGCGGGCGCGCGCCTGGGTAGGTGGGCGGAAGGAGCAACACTGGAATCCCGCCTGGGAAAAGGAACCGTGGGGTCACTGGGATGAGTGGAAATGCCCTAAAAACAGGGAGGGGGCGAGAAGCGGTGGCGAAAGGGCAGCTCTCCCGGGAAAGGATGTGGAGAAAAGGTCGTCGAGTTACAATGAAAGCCAGTTCTCCCCACAGGAGCATAGGGAGTTGCCTTATAGACCAAGCAAGGCCATTGGTCCATCTCGCTTATTAGTGCTGTCTGCACTGACTGACAGCAGTGCTCCAGGAATTCAGATTCACATTCCCAGTCCCATCTAGGTGCGTCTGGGATTGAAATGGGCAACTGGGCTTAACCACAGATATTGAATCTTGTGCCCAATTTCAGGTTAAAGGGAACTCTTAGCAATATGCCTTTGACCGGCTCTGGGCTGGCCCAGTCTTTCCCACCAAGAGAAAGAAGGCAACCAAGGAGGTGGCTCTTACATATTTCTAAAACATTTCCACCCTACCTCCCTGTGGCACTTTGCTCAGAGTGTAAATTCTGCTGCCATCCAGCTGTGCCCATTGCCCTTTCTCTGGGTGGTGCAGCAGTTAGGATTGGGCCCAAATCCTAGGATTGGGAGAAGTCGGGTGTGCAAGTGGACACATGCAGCTCATAGCTGTCAAGTTCTCCCCTTTTTAAGGGAAATTCCCTTATGCTGAATAGGCTTCCTCGTGAGAAAAGGGAAAACTTGACAGCTATGATGCAGCTGTTCATTCAAGGTCCTCCCTCTGGGCAGTGGGGTTTGGGCCTAGCATGGCCAGCAGTGGTCATCACTTCTGTCCACTCTACCTGCTCTCTCGCTGGGCTCAGGTCTTCTTGGCAAAGTGTGAATGAGCAAGCAGATTCTCCTCAGAAAGAGGGGCAGGCATGGTATATGTCAGAAGCCGTGGCAGCCACTCCTTGTAATGACTGCTCTCTTAGGTCTTCCAGCCTTTGCTACATTGAGAGAAAGAGACAGTGAAAGTAGATGTGATCTGAGCAGCAGGCCTACTCAGCTGTGGCTCTTTCCCAAATTCTTACGGTACTGTGGCATCTTCTGGAGGGCGGAGCACAAGTGAGAAGAATAAGAGGTGGCACCTTCTGACACAAGCAGCCAACTCTCCCTGCTTGGATTCCTGCACTCCTCCCCTCTGTGTCCTGGGCATACCCAATCTGTTGCACCTCTGAGAGTCAGAGATCAGGTGAGCGACCAGAAACAATGGCAGCTGTTCCTTGTAACCAACCACTTTTGTGGACACCTGAGCACCAGCTAGCTTGCAACACTTTGCCATCCGACTGAGAGATGGAGGTGTGGTTATTGCTGTGCATGGCACAGAGGTGGGAACAAACAAACAAACAGAGAGCAGGCTTTCCCTACTCAATGGTGCCTAGACTTCTCAGGTGCTGCTGCATCTCCTGAGTGATTGGTGCCTTCACAACTGCCTGAGGCTTCTAAGCTTTGATGCATCAGCTAAACTCCACTAGTTTCAGTGATTCCTCTCAGTATGTAGTTCTGCCTTTTTGTACCTGGTTCTTGTTGTTGAACTTCTGGGTTCTACTAAAAGAAATAGACTATATCCTGCAACCCTAAAGTCCCCTCCTACTTGACATATAACTTAGGAAAGGAGGCCAGATAACATACAATATTTCTGGCTTAGCTTCACTTCTTTCATGTTTTACATTATGGCAACTTCTACATGGCAATACTGGGATTTAGTTGACTCTTTCCTGTTCTTTGCTTGCTGTTATTAGCGAACAACTAAAATAAAATAAAATAAAATAAAGTCTTTGTTCAAGCTGTCTTGTTGATCAAGTGGAGCATGACAAAACATGCAGGTACATTTTGTCTTATCATTTTTATCAATTTAAGCAAATAACTTAAGTTCCACAATTGTCTTATAGGGAACAGGATCACCACATATGTAGAAGTGTTCCAGTCTTGGGGTATGTCATCCAATATTTATTGGACTATATCAGTATTTTTGTGTGTGTGTGTGTGTGTGTGTGTGTACACACTTTCTGTGGGCTAATATTTAAAATAAGGTTTAATCCTAAAATTAAGCTCTTGTATCTTAGGTATAGGGAGTAAATCCCACAGAATTCAATTATTGTACTCTGAGAACATAATGGATTTCATTAGCAAATAATTTTTAAATAGGCTCCATGGCTTTATAGGATTGCTTTTTTTTTTTTACTTAATGAAATATAAAGACTTTTGTATGGAAGATCTTTCAAAGTAATTACATATTTTAGAGATTTCTGTTAATTCCAGATATATCTCCAGATGGTTTGCTTGCAAATGATGAATATAGTTGGTAGCTCTAGTTATCAGTGAGTAAGCTCAAAGAGCATGATAAAAGAGCATGATATAAGAATTGAAGATGAATTTGAAAAAATTAAATAGCAGAATTTTCAGTATTCAAATAACGGATGAGAAATAGATTAATTTAGATTTGATAAATATAAGATAAGGCTAAAGTAAGAAAATTAACTTGAAACTCAGAAGTATGAATATTGCACAGAAAATAGCAATGGTGATTTCAGTTTAATATACATACAAATAAAATAGCAATATACTAATATATGATAATTATAATATTTGTAAGATGCTTTCATTGAAGACAGCCTATGTGACACTAGAGTGCCAGTTACAGGTAGGTAGCCGTGTTGGTCTGAGTCGAAGCAAAATAAAAAAATTCCTTCATTAGCACCTTAAAGACCAACTAAGTTTTTATTTTGGTATGAGCTTTTGTGTGCATGCACACTTCTTCAGATACATGCATGCACATGAAAGCACATACCAAAATAAAAACTTAGTTGGTCTTTAAGGTGCTACTGAAGGAATTTTTTTATTTTACTAGAGTGCCACTTTTTCATATGTGGAATCTAACTTGTAGCACACATTTTAAAAATAATAAATAAATAAAATAAGATTAGCTATCTTTCTCTATTTCCTCCACTAGCCTTCACCAACCTGGTGCCCTCTAGATGTTTTGGACTACATTTCCTATGACACACAGCCAGCAAAGTGCTGACTGGGGCTGATGGGTATTGTAGTTCATAAGATCTGGAAGGCACCAGGTTGGCAAAGGTGGCATTAGGTCTTTTCTTAGGATGCGTAATCATATTTTTTACTATGGCACCAGACTTTGGAATAGTCCCATGAGAGGTGTACCAGCCCCCTTTCTTCTTACTTTTTGACAGGCAGCAATATTTTTTTTATTCCAGTAGACCCTGCAAGTATGTTGCTCTTAATGGAAATTTGACTGCATTTCTTACATTTGCAGGGTTTTTTTTTAAACATTTGATATAATTTTATTCTTGTTTTATTGTTAATTTGTACCTTTCTGGATGGTAAGCCCCCTTATTCTGAATAAAAGTGGAAGTATCAGTATCAGAAGTATCAGTATGATAAATGAATACATTTCATGAAAATAGTCTTAAGTGCTTGTTACTTTTACATTCTCCTCTTTCCCCAAGTTAATCTGTTTTGCTTGTCTCAGGGAAACATTTTGTGTACCAATGATACTATATAAGTAAACTTTGACGGTTTCAGTTACAAATTTCACACTCCTTAGTTTGTCTAATAATAATTTGGATCCTAAGGTTTCATCAAGTACAGCATCATTACGAATCACAGAGAAGGAATTTGGTACATTTTAGAGTGCTGACCCATGTGTTCTGTGGAATCATTTGAAGAAAAAAATACAAAAGCCCAAAGAAACGTAACTGATAACACTGACCGAAATCCAGTTTCTGTATGGTTTCCTGAACCATCACACGACACCTCTGTGTGTGCTGAATGACAACCTTGGTGTGCTGAAGTGGTTGTGTGAATGTATTATTAGCATGATTGGGCGCCCAGCCTTCTATTGTACTCCACTTTTATCATCTCTGGGAAAGGCAAAGTGTGCTAATGTAATCACATCTTAAGTGTCACATGCTTCAGAGGCTCACTACACAGAATATTATATCAGCAAAAGCTCCAGAACGAATGAAACACGTATAGCTAACCGTGGTTGTTCAAATGTGATGGGAGACACAGCAGAAAGCATTTGCTCTGCTGCGTGTTTACTTGGAAATGAGTCCCATTGAGTTCAATGGGTGATAAGCCTTAGAAAGCATATAGAGATTTGAATTCCGCGGGGCCTATAATAAGGAAAGATTACTTCACTAAGGATATATGACAAGAAGGAGAGTAGGATGTGGGGGTGGGGAGACAGGCAAGGGAATAATGGAAAATAAAGAAAACAGAGCTTATGTGGCGACAGGTAAGGGAGGAAAAATGGAGAGACGGCAGCAGGTCTGTTCCATAATTGTTCCTATGGACATGGTGTATCCATCTGTCATTCCTTCCCCAGGGTTCTTCCAACAATACGACACTGAGAGCCACTGTTGTAAACAAATGAAACCATTATTATTACCAAGTATGCTAACATAGATTTGTCTCAGCAAATTAAAGCGCAACATATTGCATGTCAGATCCAGTGCCCATTAAAGCCATTCACAAAATATCCAGTGATTTGAGTGGCACAGTTTTTGCCCCAGTATGAAAAAAAATTGTTTCCTCATTAGACGATTCTTTGCACCTATTGAACAGAGGTCTAATAGCCAATCAGTTTCTCAATTGCCAGGTTCTGATGTTCAGGGTTAGATAACCTCAGTGTATCAATTTTCATAATTCATAGTTAATTCTCATTACCACTGTATCAATATGCTAATTCCTCTCAATAAATTTCCAATTAACATTCACAGGCTTGGATGCTAATGAGCATGATGTGGAAAGATGCAGACACGGAAGTCAAGGGTATGTCTTTGTTTTCCTTTTCAGAAATGCAAGTGGCAGGATCATTGTCTTAGAATGCATTTAGCATTTGTCACTCTATACAGTTTATGGGTTAAATTAATATTGTGCTTAAATAAAAATGACACGTTGCTGAATATGCAGCTGTTAATTAACATAGTGCATATGACTATGTTTGAGGGGAATGGCTATGTTTTTGGAACAAAAGCCATTGCTCCAGTTATCATTCCAGTGAATTCAGGAAACTAAAGGTTTTGACTAGAAGTTAACAGGAAGGTCAGACTAGTAGTCCGTCTAGCCCACAGTTTCCCAAACTTGGGTCTCCAGCTGTTTTTGGACTACAGGTCCCATCATCCCTAGCCAGCAGGGCCAGTAGTCTCAAAACAGCTACAGACCCAAGTTTGGGAAACCCTGATCTAGCCTAATATTGTCTGCTCTGCTGGCAGTAGCTCTCTGGGTCCTGAGGCAAAGGTCTTTACCATCATCTGCTATTTGAGCCAGACAGACAGACCTCTGTGGCATGCAAAGCATGTGCTCTATCACTCAGCCACGATCTGTCCTCCTAACACATTCCTATGTACAAACAGGGTTCGGCAGCATTCAACTAGCATAAGGCTGTCATAGAGGATAAGGCTATCAATGAAGGTCATGATGGCTATCTTCTACCTCTGCTGTTGGAGAGAGTATGAATACCAACTGCTGCAAATCACAAGGGGCGGACTTTGGTAATCTATTGTTATATGGCACCCTGTGCAAGACCAAAAGTTGGTGCCCCCAAATGTATCTTCTCAATTATGGATCTTCTCAATTTTGCAACTCCTCGGCTCAGCACACTGTGTGGGAAATCCACCCGCACCATCCTAAATCCAGTGCTGTTTCAGTGTGAACCCTTGTATTAAGATGAGGATAGCATGTTTACGAAAAGAATCATAGAAGGAGACTGGTTTGTCTTCATTGTGCTTAGCATGTTGCCTGTGAGGAAGCAAAACATCTGTGTGGATAATTCTACAGGATTCCTTCTTTGCCCATGTCTAGGTATGCACACAGCAGCGCAATGGATCTGCCCTTCTTTTTCTGCATGTGGTGGGATCTTGTAGGAGGCTTACAGGTGTTTGATGCATGGCACTTGCCAACTGCACAGGCAAGAGACTCGGTGCCTGGGGGAGAAAAATCATGTTCCTTCCTTTGTGAACTAGTCTTATGAGGTGGGCTAGGGAAAGAAAATACTGTATATGAGGGGAAATCTACTTCACGTTTTGCAAGAAAACAGCTAGCCTGTTCATGGTTTAACTGTGGGGTCTTGAGTCCTATAAGTAACCTGGGGACATAATGGCAGTAACAGGAAACAGAAAGTGTCATTAATATGAACTTTCTCAAATTTGGTTCCCTTGTGTCAATGTTACTTCTTGTTATCGTCAAATCTTGGGCCCTGCCAGGTCCTTCATATAACAAGATACGGTACTAAGAAAGGTATTCAGATTTGGAGAATATATTTAAATTTAACTGATTTAATAAATTACCGAAAAGCAAGATGGTTAATAAACAGAAAGTCTTTAAATGGCAATGGAGTTTTTAACTTCCAGAAAGAAAGAAAAAGATTCCTATTACTTATTCATTGTATTGCTTAGCAGATGCACACAATGTTTTACAAAACACATAATGACATCTCCTGTTCCTAGAGACCTTACAAACCTAATTAAGAACATGCAGAGATGGCAGTGCAGTGAGATGAGGGGAATGGGAAGAAGAAGTCTGACAATATATGAAACATGGTAAAGGATGGAAAGGAAGCAGTAAATAATGCAAAATAAGGGAAGCTGAAATGATTTTGCCACAAGTGAAGCATCACCAGATGTTATTTAATTTATATTATTTCATTTCTAGACTGCTCCTCAACCAAGTCTTCTGGGTGATTTGAAATGATCAATAAGATACAGAAATGCAATCCAATCTTATTAAATCTATCACAATGCAAATAACAGAAAACTTAGAAAGCAGCAGAAAAACAGGCTAGCAAGAGCAATATTAAAAACCAGAAAGGGAGAAAAGCAATTAGTGGTCATATCTTAATTGCACTTAAAACATATAATTAAAAGGCCTGGGAAAATATAAAAAGTCTTCCCTTGGTGTTGAAAAGACAGGAATCCAGGCATGTGAGTTGAATCGCGTATAAGGCCTTCTTATGTTACTGTTTCCCTTATGGGAATGGCTTGAGTGGCATAGCTCTTGGTGTTTTTTATATCAATTAATTGATTGATTTTGTTTTGTTTTGTTTTGTTTTATTTATTTATAAATAAATAAATAAATAAATAAATACATACATACATACATACATACATACATTGCCTTTCATCACAGGGCAATTTACAGTATAAAAACACAAAATACAGAACATAACAACAGCAGCAACAAAATACCCCACCCCCATTGTATTAGGAGAAGTAACACAATAAGGAAGTGTAGATAAGTAAGAGAAGAGAACAATGTTACGACTGGGCTGTGCAAAAATGGCCTCTTGAAAATGCCCCTTATTTGTGGGCAGAGAAATCGAGGGGACCATTTTGCTGAAGGACAATTTCTCCATCAGTTTCTTGAGGGTGAGGCTCACCAGCAGCAGCATTATTAGCACAACCTCTTTCCTTTCCTCTCCTCCCCCGCCCCAAGTTTTATTTCGTTTTTCTGCTACATGATGCAGCAGCAGCAACAACAACAACTCTGTGGGCAGCTTCACCACCATTTTGCAATGTGTCAGATCTAGCATGGTTCTAGGGCATTATGCAGGAGAAAATGGCAGCTGCCACAAAAAGTGATGAAAAATATTAGGAGAAAATTCTGCAAAGTACCTTTATTTTTCTGGGGGTGGTGAGCAAAAGAAAAACTTCACAATTTTTCTCTGGGAAAAAAAAAGCCGCCTGAGAAATTTTGGTTCAGCTCTAGTTAAGGAAGTTGAATACTTTTGAGATCTCAGGACTGCTGAGAAGTTTTTTGGGGCATTGAAATCCCCCTGTATCTTCAACTCTGCCATCAGGATTGCTAAGAGATCAGAGAAAAGACGTTAGAATGCACAGTGCAGCAGCCTGCAGAAAATACACCATGTCTGGCTTTTTCTGCTGCTGACTAGAAAGCATTGTCTGCTCAGACAAAACGCCTATGGCTACCTTCCATTTTGTAAACTTGGCACACATTCAAGTAGGGCCAGACACTCCAGTTTGATAAACCTTTTGTGGATATCAGGCCAGTTGGTAGGGCAAGATTTCTACCTTATCGCAATTGACTGAAAAACTGGTTTGAGCTTTAGCAAACTTTTGAACATTGTCAGGAGATGTCAGGGACGATGAGGAATGGTGGGAGGCTACTGCTGGAGAACCCGCTAGGGAAGCCTCGGAAGAGGAAGGCTTGGAACCAGGGGACTGGCAGTGGGACACAGAAGACAGGTCAGAGATTGAAGGGCAAGCAGTATGGTTGGATGCTGAACAAGCAACAGGCATGAATGAGAGGAAGAAGAGGAAGCTGAGGGCATAGCTGCCAAGTTTTCCCTTTTCTCGCGAGGAAGCCTATTCAGCATAATGGAATTTCCCTTTAAAAAAGGGATAACTTGGCAGCTATGGCTGAGGGGGAGGTGTGGGGCCTGAAGCTGTAACAGATTCACAGGAGCCTGCCAGTTCTGCTGTGTTCAGCTCCCCCTTCCCACTTGTTTCCAAGGGCTGATAGATTTTTGCATGTAGCAGAACAAAAAGCACAGATAGGGCAGCCCTCACCCCAACCCAGCAGAGTTTAAGACTGCAGGGAAAACAGCCAGATGGGGAGGAGACTTAGAGGGAAGTGGAAGGCCCAAGTGGCCAGTTCTGGCAACTTCTTTTACTGGAGCCAGTCTTGCCATTGTTTCTCTGCTTGTATTCTGTTTCCTTGAATAAAGAATCAACTTTACAGCTCGTCTTTGAGTCTCCATGTTGACCTGCAGCTGAACCAGCCCTGACAGTAGTGAATAGTGGATCAGTTAGGAAATAAAAAAAATCATTCCAGTAGCACCTTAGAGACCAACTAAATTTGTTATTGGCATGAGCTTTCGTGTGCATGCACACTTCTTCAGATACATGCACACGAAAGCTCATACCAATGACAAACTTAGTTGGTCTCTAAGGTGCTACTGGAAGGATTTTTTTAAATTTTGTTTCGACTACAGCAGACCAACACGGCTACCTACTTGTAACTAGTTAGGAAATATTTAGACTCTGGACTCAGTGGTCTTACTGGAGCAGTGGGGAGACTCTTTAGAGCAGGTGTGGGGAATGATGTTCCAGATAAAGTACAGCTCCCATCAGCCCAAGGAAATAACCAATAACCAGGGATGATGGGAGTTGTAGTTCAGCAATATCTGGAGGCCCAAAGGTTTCCCAAACCTACCGGTACTTTATATAAACGGTAAAGGGACCCCTGACCATTAGGTCCAGTCATGACCGACTCTGGGGTTGCGGCGCTTATCTCGCATTATTGGAGGAAGCCGGCGTACAGCTTCCAGGTCATGTGGCCAGCATGACAAAGCCACTTCTGGCGAACCAGAGCAGCACACGGAAACGCCGTTTACTTTCCTGCCACAGCGGTACCTATTTATCTACTTGCACTTTGACATGCTTTCGAACTGCTAGGTTGGCAGGAGCTGGGACCAAGCAACGGGAGCTCACCCCATCGTGGGGATTTGAACTGCTGACCTTCTGATTGGCAAGCCCTAGGCTCTGTGGTTTAACCCACAGTGCCACCCGTGTCCTGGTACTTTATATAGTGTTGCACATATGTGTTAAGCTGTCCCTGCTGGGCTTGAGGGCCCTCCTCATTCTGCTGAGTGGGGCTTTGGACTTCTGCCCTAAAATCCTCCCCTGACAGCACCATTGTTAGCAAATTGCACCTTGTGAACTGACCCAAGTGAGGAGTGCAGTCCTTTGCCTATGCTTCTGACACAAGAACCTTGCCCTCCCTCAAAGCAACATCAGTGAGATTAAGCTGCTCTATTCTCCCAATAGTTTTTGGAGGTTGATTAGGGTCACTGAGGGTCACCCAACAAGCTTCATAGCCAACAACAACAGTGATATTGTTAGCTGCTTGGGACTAATTTTTCTTAGTGGGAAGGAAGGCAGCCTACCGTATAAATCTGTTGAACATATACAAAAATAAATTGTTGTTGCTGTTGTTTAGTCGTTTAGTCGTGTCCGACTCTTCGTGACCCCATGGACCATAGCACACCAGGCACTCCTGTCTTCCACTGCCTCCCGCAGTTTGGTCAAACTCATGTTGGTAGCTTCAAGAACACTGTCCAACCATCTCATCCTCTGTCGTCCCCTTCTCCTTGTGCCCTCTTCTCTTCTCACAAGGTGGCCAAAGTATTGGAGCCTCAGCTTCAGGATCTGTCCTTCCAGGGAGCACTCAGGGCTGATTTCCTTAAGAATGGATAGGTTTGATCTTCTTGCAGTCCATGGGACTCTCAAGAGTCTCCTCCAGCACCATAATTCAAAAGCATAAATTCTTCGGCGATCAGCCTTCTTTATGGTCCAGCTCTCACTTCCATACATCACTACTGGGAAAATCATAGCTTTAACTATATGGACCTTTGTCGGCAAGGTGATGTCTCTGCTTTTTAAGATTGCTTTTCTCCCAAGAAGCAGGCGTCTTTTAGTTTCGTGACTGCTGTCACCATCTGCAGTGATCAAAGAGCCCAAGAAAGTAAAATCTCTCACTGCCTCCATTTCTTCCCCTTCTATTTGCCAGGAGGTGATGGTAAAGCAAAGCAAAAGCTGATCAAGGATTTGGTTTCCCCAAGCTTACATGCATATCACCATGCATATTGGCAGGTGAAGTAGAGCTGGCCCTCTTGGAATATCTCTCTATTACGATGATAATATATTTATTTATACCCCATCTTTTCTTTTCCCCGAGGAAACTCAAGTCTATAATCATATAGACAGAACTTATGTGGCCAGCCAGGCCACCCTCCCTCCAAACTTTTTTTTTGCTCAGCTAGGCTATGTGAAGGGTTTTGTTTTGTTTGAGGTTTTTCTGCAGTACAAGAGGTTCCAGACCAGTGTTTTTAAAAGGCAATTGAGATGCTGATAGCAGAGCAAAAGCTATAAAGTTAACACCCATGGATGATGAATGTGGAGCATTCACACCTTTTAGTCTTATTCAGCATGCAATTAACACATAAAACAGAATGAGGGCTCTCATACCTCTTTGTGAAGTGGATCATGCCTCAATAGGCAGGTTATCACTCAGTTGTTTCAGCACTCATTTGTGATCTTGTGGCACTCCTGAGGTGAGTGACTATTATAAATATGTGCAAACACCATAGATTTTCATTTTTATCTTTCTTTCATTTTTAAAGGGGCTGCATTTGATGCAGTAAATGCTGCCTTTTTTTGGAACATGGGATAATTATCCTGATTTCTAGTTTCTGGATATATTTTATATATGCATTAAAACGCACCTTTAGGGTGCTTACCCTCCGAAGGCTGCTTACAAAGCATTCAGGAAAATAACAAACTGATAAGATATCAAGTCATTAAAACAATAACATAAAGCAATATTAAGTAACTTTAAAATAATAGCAATGCATAAAATTATGAAGAAAACACAGTACCGTTAAAACACCCAATAGAAAAATGGGATTTTTAAAAGTTTTCAATGCTGTTTAAAAATACAATGGTGTGTTTTGGTTTCATACAGGTTTCTAAGCATTGTTTGATATGTTGTTTTTTAATGAAATGTTGCAAAACACCTGGGATCCTTTGGGTGGAAGGGTTACGGTTATAGACAGATGTATGCAACCAAACCATACCACTCATGCCAGGACTTCAGCTTGTACAACTCTCCCCCCCATCTCCCTACCATGTGCACCCCCATATCTATTATACAGCAGAATTGGAGCAGGGTGGGGAGAGGAAAGGTTAAGGTGGTTTCATTGCACAAGCAGGGCCGTCTTAAGGTCATCGGGCGCCCTGGTGCAGGGATCCCTCAGGGGCGCCCCCCACTCTTAAAAAAAGGAAAACTCTTACCTGGCGTGCCGGGCGGCGGGAGCCTCACAGCGCCCCCCGCACCTCACAGCAGGGCCGCGCTGTGCCGGAGGCCGCCTGCCTGTCCGATGCTGCCGGGTTGAGTGGGGGTGGGGACGCCGCTGCTCTGCACGGCCTTCCTCCCTTCTCCCAGCAGAGTGGGGTGCCTGGGCAGGCCGGGCCACGCCGGGTTCCTTCCCGCCAACAGGGCACTGCGTTTCATTGGTGGAGGTGCTGCCATGTGGAACGCAGCGCTGGGGTGAGGGATGACCCTGGCGCTGCAGAGCGGAACAGGGTCCTAGTGCCCCTGTTCCGTTCGCTTCCCTCCCTGCTCTCGCGGCGCGGCTGGTAGAGGGAAAAGGGAGGCCGCCGCGAAGCTCCCCCACTTGCTGGAGTGCTCCTCAGCGCCCCCTGATCACCCAGGCGCCGTGGTGCATTGTGCCACTAGAGTCAATGGGCGAGCCGGGCCTGTGCACAAGTGGAAGTTCTTGCACGAGTACAATGATTTTGTTGGAAATAACCCAATAAATAAAAGTAATTAAAGATTCATTTTCCTCTACATCTCTATTGTTTCATGAATGGGGGTAGCACAAATCAATCTTGGGCCACCAGCAAGTGTCCTGGGCTACCCACTCTTCATTCAGGAAATCCCAGTTCGTAGTTCACACTCTGAAACAAAGCAATTATATTCACATTTAGAAGTGCAGCAGTGAAGGGCAAGTACCCATGATAAGGAAAGCATTTGTCCTCAGATTAAAAGGTAAAGGTAAAGGGACCCCTGACAGTTAAGTCCAGTGGTGGACGACTCTGAGGTTGCGGTGCTCGTCTCACTTTACTGGCTGAGGGAGCCGACGTTTATCCGCAGACAGCTTCCTCAAATATAGTTCTGTAAATGCTAACTAGAAGTTTCTTGTTACTGTGGAAATTCCCATGCTCCCTTGTGGCTTCAATCACAGATGTTCTTTCTAGAATGAGATTTTGGAAGGAAGACGATGTGGATGTCTGAAACTTAACACTGATCTTTACTGCAAAGTTGGACAGTATGTCCCAAACTGAGAACATTGGCACTTTTCCATGAGTGAAATGCAATTTGCATAAAATTTGCTTGTGCCCAGTGGATTTTACTCATCCTTTCACACCTCCATTGGTTTGTTGTACTACTTTAATGACTTCTGGAGCTTGAAAATGTTACCATGTATTGTGTGGGCATTTCATTTTTCAGAAATTTGCTATTTAAGCATATCTCCATTCCTGCATGCAGATGCTGATTCCTAAACAGTGAAATCAAGCCTCTGTATGGGGATGCATACCATAAATACTATGAAGATGGTGGGTGAATGCAGGGAAACTGCAGCATTTAACATGCTGCATTCTTTTACTTCACCTACTCCAGGGTTAAATGTGTTTCCCTGACAGTCATCCAAAAGAGGGTGCAGTACTGATATCTCTCGAATCAATCTTTCTGCGTGTTCAGAAGTAGGCTTCTGAGATCATGTTAGAAATTATTGGATTTAGAATCAAGATAATCAAGTTATCTTTCCATTTACCTTGTTTCTCAACCTTTCAGACACAATGGCATCACATTATTTCAAAATCTTTATAGCTGATGTCACGATGGCTAGATAAAATTTTTTGGGTGGAAAGCTGAGGTTCTGAGAAGAAAGTGCTGCCTGCAAAGAAATGTTCACCAAATATGTACCCACTATACATTTATGAAGGTCCCGTAAGATAAGAATCTAGCCCCTGCTCATCACTTTAGTTTTGTATCTTTCCACCCTTGTTTTGCCCTCTGCTCCTGCTACAATTCCTTTGGGATCATACATCATTCGAGACTCTAACTTAGTTGGCCTCACTGGCTGGCTCTGATGAGAGGGCTGCATTCCTTTCTGGGACACCTTTCTAGGGACACATGCTGCTGGGGGCAAAAAATGGGCGGAGTAGTGATGTAAATCTCATATTTGTATAGAAAGCTAGTTTCTGCACACACTCACACCCTCTATCCAGACAGGCAAGAGACCTTGGGCCCTTCCAGTTGTCCTTTCTGTTGCACATTCATGGTGACTTGTGCTCGTGATGCTATCAGGGTGGTCACACGCAAATCTGAACCTGCAGAAGCTTTTGGGCCATCATTCTGTTTCATTTCCATTCAGTGTATATATCATAACTTCCTGATGAATTCCTACAACTTTTTTTTTTAAACCACCCCAATCCTCTGGTTTATTTTTGTTCCACCTTTGTTGTGCTATAGCTCCTCTGGGCAGCAATAATGTGGTAGCACTGGGGAGGCATCTCAGAACAAACCGAAGGATAATGAATCCACCACTAATGCACTATTACTGTGTCAAGAACATGTTGCAAAATACACCTGCAATAGAACACCAGTGTGGAGGGGCTCATTATCAAAGTTAAAGGGCATATTCCAGGCAGACAAAAACACTCTCTGCGTGAAGCAGGGCCACTGGGGAGAACTCTGAGGACCAGGTAGAGAGATTGGGAGGGCTGCATTTGCAACCGCCCTGGAAAAAAGGGACATCCCATTTTTTTATTGCAAGAGGACAACAGCCAAAATGGCTGCCACAGCCTTGCATAATTTTGGGCTGCACTTTTTCGGACATGGCACCCAAAAACACATGTTTTGGGGTGCTGCACAAGATTGCTGCCCCCAAGTGATCCTTTCTGTGAACTGTCCTGAGACCTCCAGGTATAGGGCAGTATATAAACTCAATAATAATAATAATAATGATAATAATAATAATCTTTTCGGGGGCCTTGCTCTTGCACAGGTCACATGACTCACATGGGAGTGAGGCCGCAGAAGATGGTGTCCTGGTTTCGGTCGCTTTGTACTGGGAGTTATGTATTTGGCCCTCCAGGCCTGAGGTTTCCTATCCCCAGCTTAATGACTGTGTTAGGCCTTACACACTTTCTATCATCAACACCATCATCATCATCATCATCATTTTATTTGTATGCCACCTTTCCATAGTTAAAACAATGCTCAAGGAGGCTTACAACATGACAAGATTTACATAATTACAAATATAACAGAAGTCATAAACAATAAATAAAACACATCAAAAAGTACACAACCAAATGGAAAACAATTTCCACATAAATCAAAATCTAAAACTAAGAATAGAGCACTAATATCACAGTTTTTAAAAGGGACGCGGGTGGCGCTGTGGATTAAACCACTGAGCCTAGGGCTTGCTGATCAGAAGGTCGGCAGTTAGAATCCCTGCGACAGGGTGAGCTCCCGTTGCTCTGCCCCAGCTTCTGCCAACCTAGCAGTTCGAAAGCATGTCAAAGTGCAGGTAGATACATAGGTACCGCTCTGGCGGGAAGGTAAACAGCATTTCCGTGCGCTGCTCTTTGTCATGCTGGCCACATGACCCGGAAGCTATACGCCAGCTCCCTCGGCCAATAACGCGAGATGAGCGCCGCAACCCCAGAGTCGGTCACGACTGGACCTAATGGTCAGGGGTCCCTTTACCTTTTTTATCACAGTTTAAAATGATATAGGTAAAAAAATAACAGCATTTGAAACAAAACAAAACAAAACGGGGCCCTCTTTGCTCAGCAGCAGCAGCGGCAGCAGTCTTTTATGGAGCCTGTCAGGCCCGGCCCAAGCCAGCTGGAGAAAAGCAAGGCAGGGCCCTTCAGGCTCCCAGCAGGCCAGTCTCTATCAGTTGGGTGAACACCTGCATTGAAAAGCCCTCAGAAGGAACACACCATATTTTTAACAGACATCGCTGGGCCACTTCAAGGCCCCTCCTGCTCACCATTCTCATCTTTCATTATTTTAGAAGTAGACTAGGGCTAGGACTGGACATCTCTTCCAATACAAGGCCCCCTGACAGAGAGAGCTGTTTCCACCACATTGGACACAAGGCTACCCAAATTACAGGCCCCTTTACTCTGATGTTAGCAGTCCTGTTTTCACAGTTTGAGTTCATCTGGTTCTTCCATGCCTCCCCTGCAACCCCAACCCTGCAACAGGCAAATTAAAAATTAGACTTGCAACCTTTTATTTGGGGGGGGGGAGAAATGAAAGATCTCCTGTCACTCTGCCCCCCACCCCACACACTAAAATAAAGATGATCCTCTGAAAAAGGCTTTCCATCCTGCAGCTTGTTCTGCAATATACAAAACCTAGCTGACCCACTGTGGTTTCTCCCCTTTTCCCATTTAAATAAGTATATAAAAAGTCAGCCAGCATCTGCTTCTTTATTGGGTACCAATGGTAGTCATTCATTGGCAGTTCTTTAATGATTCAGGGTGATTACTAAGGGAAAGTAGCTGTGACTTATCTGTTATGGAATACAGTTGTGTGGTGTGTGTTTGGTGGCAAAGAATGCCCTAGGTGGTGAGAAATGCTGTTTCACGGTCTGTCTCCGAGACAGTCCATTAGCTGCTTCTCTGACAGCAACCATGCTAAAATTGGATTGGAGATATTTTGATTGCACCACTAACACAGGCGGATTGGAAAAGCAGACCAGAAGCGGACCATTGTAATGGGACTTCAGTGCATTGGACGCAAGTGATTACATTTGCTAACGTGCCGGCATAGAAAGCGCACTTGGGCTTACGTGTGGATTATTTTTAGTGGTTTTTATGCACCTGCCACTGTGTCAATATAGAAAGAAGCTTCTGGTACTCTGATCATTACTTACTAAGTCTCAGGGTTCTCAAAATGTGAGCTGACCTTCTTATGGAACTTGGAAAAGTTAGAAAAGGATGTCATGAACACTTTCATTCCTTCTCACCCTTACACTCAATCCTAGCTGATGCAATGGCACATCTTTCCTGAATAGTGGCCAGCACCACTTCCTCTCCTCCCTCCACAGGTACCCTGTGACATTCCCAAATCTGCTCCAGAAGCTTAAGGGGTGGGCAGGACTAGAAGAGGGGGAGAATGTGCCATTGTGCAGGGAGAAATCCTTGCCCTGATGAAATGTAAATTTTACCGCTATGTTGAATACAAACCCAGAAGTCCCAGATTCACTCTGCTCCAGTGTCTCAAGGTAGGGCAGAGAAAGACACCCTGTCTGAAAACCTAGAGAGTCACTGCCGTTCCAATTAGATGGGCCGGTGGCCTTGACTTGCAGCTTCTTATGTTCCTTGACCCTGGAGCTACTTTGTGGACATGCCTCCCATTTGTAGGTATAAAGTGAGCTTTGCTAGCTGGTAGGACGATTGTTGGAACATGGCGTAAGAATTCTTGCTCTGACAGTTGCCCCTGAGGCCTAGTGACAAAGTAGGCTTGCAGTAAATCAGGTGTAAACACAGCAGTTAGCCCTATGCAAAACAGTCAAGGACAAAAAAAAAGAGTAAATGCATTCAGAACTCCTTAGGCTCCAGCTTTTATCATCATATTAATATGGATTTACCCCTGAAGCTGTATTTCCCTCTTCATATTATTTCTTGTCTTTCTTGTCGGAACCTCAAAACATTTTGCATGTGAGTTGGCCATTTGCACCCAGCTGCTAACAGATGCATAATGATTTGTCTCAAAAGGGCATTTTCCTGAATATTCAACAATATGAATAGCAATAAAACAAATTAAAGAAAACTCATGGTAATAACAATAAACAAACAAGAGGCTTGTGGTATGTGCTTTTCCCTACTCCGACATGTGCCTAAATGGTCCCAATATACTGAAAAGTAACAGCTAATCCAAAAAGACAAGTCAGTTTAGAGCAGGGGTCAGCAAACTTTTTCAGCAGGGGGCCAGTCCACTGTCCCTCAGACCTTGTGGGGGGCCGGACTATTTTGAAAAAAAACATGAACGAATTCTTATGCCCCACAAATAACCCAGAGATGCATTTTAAATAGAAGGACACATTCTACTCATGTAAAAACACCAGGCAGGCCCCACAAATAACGCAGAGATGCATTTTAAATAAAAGGACACATTCTACTCATGTAAAAACATGCTGATTCCCGGGCCATCCGTGGGTCAGATTTAGAAGGCGATTGGGCCACTTCCGGCCCCCGGGCCTTAGTTTGGGAATCCGTGGTTTAGAGCTTTCATGCTATACAGTGGTACCTCTGGTTAAGAACTTAATTCGTTCTGGAGGTCCGTTCTTAACCTGAAACTGTTCTTAACCTGAGGTACCATTTTAGCTAATGGGGCCTCCCATTGTCACAGCGCGATTTCTGTTCTCATCCTGAAGCAAAGTTCTTAACCTGAGGTACTATTTCTGGGTTAGCGGAGTCTGTAATCTGAAGCGCCTGTAACCTGAAGCTTCTGTAACCCGAGATACCACTGTATTTTGAAAGGCAGCAAAGGAGCAGATGAGATAACATAACAGGTTCCCCTCGAAAGCAGGCCCATTCTGGCTGATGTTAATTAAATAGAGTTAAATAGGAGAGAGAAAGAGAGAGAATACTGAAGGAAAGGAGCTTATAGAAAGTGATAACTGCAAATATTTTGTCAAGGGCATGAATTTGTATCAAACAGCTGCTCATATATTTAGAGAGACTAATTAATCTAAAATAGAGGCATCATGCCTTCAAGAAAAGTACAATTCTTTCTAGACTGTAGTTGAAACACATATCCAAAAATTTGCACAGTAGTGATAAACCAAATCCCTCTGAGATAGTTAACAAAATAAAAAACCTATTAAATCTGTGAATAATCATGAAAAGTACCCTTCCTTTTAATCTTTCATCATCTCCTCAAAATTAATGCTGATGCCAAAGGATTGTGCAAGCCATTGAATGCACCCAAGCGAGCTCTGGGTTTCCACAAACATTACCCCTAGCTTGAGTTTCCACAAACATTGCCCCCATCCTACATGGAAAAACATTTTGAGGCGGCTTCAGAAAGCTGTTATTCAATTTATATCATGACCCTTCTCCCCCGAAAGGACTATGAAGGCTCCAGTTACCAAAATTCTAAATCAGGAGTGGTAAACTGCTAGTTCATGAGCTCAGCCCAGGCTCCCAATCATTTTATTTTGACCTCCCAGATCATCCACCGGTTTTGCTTTTGGGAACGGCAGCTGTTGGGTGAAGTTGGGGAGTGGTTGTAACAGCATCTGATGTATTCTGGGGGGTCTTTGCTGACACTTCTGTGTTGATGAGCACTGTTGCCTTAGAACTTCCAGCTCAGATTTCAGGTGATATTGGGTGATATCATTGTTTTTACTGCTCACCTTGCTTCTTTGCTGCTTCCTACTTCCCTTCCAGACAGAAATGATTTCCCCTTATGTCCAGACTGCCTGCTGCTTGAGTAGAATGAATGAAAACTATAAACCCACATGCCTCCTGTTGGTTTTAGAGGAGCCAGGAAGACTAACCCATGCTACCAATCAAACACCTTGGGATTTATATGCTCCCAGTTCCATTGCTGTCTACCAGATTCCCTTAATAGTGAACAACAACAAAGCTGGATTAAATAAGGGGTCCACATGAAGTCCTCAGCAGCCACCAACCTTGGGGAGGACCTAAGTAGGCAGCAGACCTCTCCCATGGTCCCTTGGTAGACTGCCTCTGAATTGGCTGGGGGAGATCTGTTTAGCACAGGCATCCCCAAACTTCAGCCCTCCAGATGTTTTGGACTACAATCCCCATCTTCCCCGACCACTGGTCCTGTTAGCTTGGGATCATGGGAGTTGTAGGCCAAAACATCTGGAGGGCCGCAGTTTGTATATGCCTGGTTTAGCACACAGGTAGGCAACCTAAGGCCTGGGGGCCAGATCCGGCCCATTCGCCTTCTAAATCCAGCCCACAGACGGTCCAGGAATCAGCTTGTTTTTACATGAGTAGAATGTGTGTTTTTATTTAAAATGCATCTCTGGGTTATTTGTGGGGCACAGGAATTCGTTCATTTCCCCCCCTTCAAAATATAGTCCGGCCCACCACAAGGTCTGAGGGACGTGGACTAGCCCCCTGCTGAAAAAGTTTGCTGACCCCTGGTTTAGCTAATAACCATTGATAGACTCACTCCATTTTCTGGCAATTTTGTTTCCTTAGCAATTTGTTTACTGGGCTAGTAAAACAAACAAATGTTTTGCAGACTCATTGGCAAGCATGGTATGATGTCCCTGTTCACCACGTGGAACCTCAGCCTTTTGACATGTCACTGCAAATCCTTCTCTAAATGTGTGTGTGTCTGGCAGAGTGGAAACCAGATTTTCTGCATGGTGAGCAGCTGTGCATGAGCGGCTCACACTGCAGCATCATAAAAGGAAAGGGGAAGCCCCGTATGCATACAAATATTGGGCTTTCACAATGTTGAGTGGCTTCCACGCAGCGAGATTTAAAGCAGCTACTTGGCAAAATGGTATGACAGCTGCTTGTTCTTTCCTACCTGCACAAAGTCAACAATGTAATTTAAGTCAAAATGCTATTCTTCAAAGAAAAGAACACTTAACCTCAGACCACAACCTGCAATCAATAGTTTTGGTGGGAAACAAATAACTTGCTGCGAGGAAATTGACAAGTTTCTTCCCCCCTTGTTTGTCCACTTCTCAGTTTGCTCCCATTTCAGTGACCATGAAAAAGCAAAAGCTAAAGAAAACAAATATAACTGAACTGGAATGTGGATTTTAAAAAACCAACAACAGAAAAAGTCAGTATTAATTGATTGAATATGTAGTTGACTGTCTAGCCCTAGAGCTAGTGTGGTACAGTGACTAGTAGGGGATTTTGTTTGGTCATGGGAAACTTGGGTTCAAATATTGGAAGCCCACCACTGCCCTAAGCTGTGCTCCCTCCAGATTTCAACCCCCCCAGCATGGCCAATGGTCAGACAAGGTGGGAGCTTCATTTAATAACAGACACCCCCAAACTTCGGCCCTCCAGATGTTTTGGACTACAATTCTCATCTTCCCCGACCACTGGTCCTGTTAGCTAGGGATCATGGGAGTTGTAGCCCAAAACATCTGGAGGGCTGCAGTTTGGGGATGCCTTTCTGATAACGTCTGAAAGGCACTGGGTCAGGGAAGTCTCCATTAGGGTAGAGATGGAAAACCTGTGATTCTCCAGATGTTGATTGACTCCAGCTCCCATCAGCCTTAGCCAGCTTGGTTAATGATCAGAATGGAGGGTCACAGGCTACTCATTCCTTCTGGGAAAACCACAATCTTACAGTTCAGCCTATCTCACAATGTGGTTATGAGAACAAGGCTTCTGTGGAAAGTTGAGGCACAAATGGAACAAATATAGACATTTATTTTTCCAGTACCATGGATAGTTCCGCACGTAGGGTAGTAGAGGTCTTGCGAAAGAAAACTTATCTGGGATGCCAGCACTGAGCCAACAATCCACAAAGCAGATCTGATTCAAGTTCATGGGGCCAGCAATTAATTTTGTAGACTGTGAGTTTGCCAGAAAAACCACAAGTTGCCCAACCATATGAAATATGACTAATTGGTTATTTTACTGGAGTGTTGTTGTTCAGCTGCTGTTTTCTATTTTGTCTTTTTAAATTATATTATATTTTAACTATACTCCTAGCTACTCTGTTAACATAAGTTTATGCTGGAGGTGTGGGATAAACAAATGAAAAACAAGTGCTGCCTCGCTTGCTATTTACAGATTGTCAGTTTTGCCTGGCAGGGTGGAGAAGAAATTGGAGGTGGGGGTGGAAGAGAAAGATATTACATCCTTTACACCCTTTGGGAATGACAAGTCTTACTACTGACCTTTGTAAATCATGCAGGGAGACTCTTTGGTTAACAGTTAAATAACAAGTAAATAAATATCTGCAGACTTACACTGGCATATACCTAAAATGTATTTGGTTTTACTGTTCTCTGAATGTAAATAACAGATGTGCAGAATTTATTTTTGGCTCAGCACCATCACACTTTAGTTCTTTCAGGCAGATGATATAATGATGTAAATTTAGTTGTTATGGAAGTTACTTTCAAATGGCCTTGCTGAAAGCATTCTTCAGTCCTTGAAGTGCATATAGGGTATGTGTGTGTGTATTCACAGTGCCCCAAGATATATATATATATATATATATATATATATATATATATATATATATATATATATTATATATCTATCTATCTATCAATCATCTATCTATCTAGTATATATAAGGTATATAGTGCAGTGGTAGCCAATGTGGTACCCTCCAAAGGTTGTTGGTCCACAGCTCCCATCATCCTTTGACTACTTGGCCATGCTTGCTGGGACTGATGGGAGTTGTATTTCAAAAACATATGGAGGGCACCACATTGGCTATCTTTGCTGTAGTGAGTCTTGTATCCAGTGCAGGTAGCTGAGCCAAGCAGTTTGCAGGCTGTCCTATATATGAGAAATGTTTCCTTTCACAATAATGTACTTGACAAAATAGGAAGTCTCCTGAAGGACGAAGCTCTAGGTTTGGCACATGTAAAAATATATCTAATAATCTGGACGTATGAGTTTATCAGCTATAAACACTTGCTCATCTAGAACCTCTGTGGGTTTTTCTGATGTGTCTCTTAAGTCTGCTCTGTCATTGCCTCTGAAGCCTTGCTGAACAGTTTGTTCCCTCTGTTCATCAGTTTGTTCTTTAAGGCATTTCTAGATATATAAAATGTTTTGTTCCTTCGCTACCCTTTCCTCATGTCATATGTATTCAAAGCTATTTTATGGTTATCTGATTTCCTTGTATCTTTCTCAAAGCATAGATTGGATATGACCCCCCAGCACCAAACATCCAGTGGGGAGTTGCATGGGCTCCATATGTGTGTGGGTTGTGTTGGGTGGAGGAGATGGAACACAAGGTAAAATCATGAATAAAATAAGCAATAATCCAATCATGGAAAGAATTATATATCAGCACACTGTCTAAAAGTAGCATTGAAAAATGGAACCAAGCAGGCCAGAGTGAACAATTAATATAATTAAACAATAACAGAATCAAAGGTGTTTCATGCAATGCTTATTTGTGCATAGGTTGTGGGTTGTAGATTTGTGGGGGGTTTTCTGTTGCATGCTGTAACCAAATGTATAGGTGTATGTGCTCGGAGTTTTTTGTTTTTTGTTTTGCTGCTCTTTGGCTTGTTTTTCTTTGATGTGGAAAGTCTTGATAAATTGTTCTTAAAAACAAAAAGTTTCTTTGGAAAGGTAAAGTCTTTGTATGCTGGTGGAGCACAGATAAAGGGGAAGATGATCTAACCTCCTGGCACAGGGACTTCTTCCTATAGGGAAAACTATACCCCACAAAGCAATAGCCCATGGAAGAGAGCCATATTGGCCCATCTTAGAAGATGGGATTCACCTGGGAGGTGGTAGTTCTTCAAACAGATTGGTTCCAAGCAGGGCCAGATTTAGGTTTGATGAGATCCTAAGCTACTGAAGGTAATGGGGCCCTTTATATGTCCAGCTGTTCTTTGTCAAGAACAAATTGTCACTGTTTTGTGTGTGTTGAATATATGTTATGTGGTAATTTATGGACCTAATAGGTATCTAAAGCCATTTGCATATAAAAAAACACCAGTCCATGCAGAATATAGGCACCCTATATATAGAAGTGAGCAAACCAGTGATATTTCAGGGAGCAGGCTAGCAGGCAGAGCCCATTACTTACATCATAGGAGCCTACACAACACAAAACACTGTTTCTGCATGTAGGTTTTATTTTATTTGTTTTTTATCTTATATTTTAGAAATGTACATCCAGTTTTTTCCCTTTTAAAATTTTTTGGGGGCCCCCAAGAGGGGACCCTAAGCTATAGCTTGCTTAGCTTATCTGTAAATCTGGCACTGGTCCCAAGCTGCTTAGAGCTCTAAAGGTGATTACCAGCCCTTCAAAATGCATCCAGAAATGAATCAGTAGCCACTGCATAGGAACACAGGAAGCTGCCTTCTACCCAGTCAGGATTTTAGATGGGGCACATTTCCTGTCCTACCTGGAGACGCCAGGAATGGAACCTAGGACCTTCTGTAGACAAAGTGGATGCTCCGCTGCTGAGCTACAGCCCTCCCCCTATTGATGTTATAATAAAAGGGTCACACATGATCCTAAGACTTGGTCCCAATAAAGATTTTAGTGGCAGCATTCTGCCTGTATCAAATGACATTTCAGGGTTGTTGTTTTTCTTTCACAGACAATGAGCAAGTCCACTCAAGATGTAAATTATAAATGTTAATCCATGACCAGGCCTGAGTATATCAGGATAGATGCAGCTGTGTGAGCTTATACATGAGCTCCCTTGCCACACTTTACAATACTCAGAAGAAAGGAGCGCACTCATGCTGCTAATTTTTGCTACGTCTCATAAGGTGCAAAGCTGCCCAAGTTATCTTATGTAAGTCCCTTGGGACCTTTTGTTTGCTTCCTTTTGTAAACCTAGAATAATACTGTTTACTTTCATGCCTTGCGGGCACGTCTGGTGTTTAATTAACATATTATTTTACAGTGCTTCGTGTGTCACAAAATGCAAAGGAGGCAATAAATCCAAGATGATGTATTGTTTGTATACATTTTGTCACGTATATATTGGTTGGCAGAGAAACTGCATAAAACAAAGGCCTTATCCGTTAAGCATCAGCTGGGCTGGTAATAATGAAAAGACCATCCAATGTGTATATCTATATGAAATCAAAAGAACAATTTTAAGACAGCTGGGGCAGGAGAGAGTTAAAATTATTTTTGATCTTCATACTGAGACTGCTGCTGAAAACTCCTATGGGCTATTTTCTTGTAAGCTTAGATTGAATATTGCAGAGAATAGTTTGGTTTTAAAGGATAAATGGCCATCACATACATGATCCTACAGAAATGGAAAAATATGGGGAGGGGAAACCATTTAATGGAATTAACCATCAAAGAAAGGGTATCTTACAACTGTATGAGAATGGCTATTTGAATATAACAACATACCTGCCAAGTTCGTCTCTGAAAAATAAGGGACTGGACCGAAAGTAGCATACCGGAAGTAGCGCAGCGGCCATTTTGGAACTGGGCGGAGCATGCTCAGAAGTGACTTTTGATGCTGCTGTGCCCAGTTCCAAAATGGCCACCGCACCAGAAGTCGCACTGCAGCCATTTTGGAACTGGGCATAGCAGCATCAAAAGTTGCTTCTGAGCATGCTCCGCCCAGTTCCAAAATGTCCACCGCGCCAGAATAAACCAGGAAAAAACAAAAAAATCCATTTTTTCGGCTGGGGACAGCTGGAAAAACGGGGGTTTCCCGGGGAAAACGGGAGACTTGGCAGCTATGTATAACAACAACAATGCAATGGTGAGACTGCTTGAAAAAGCCAGATTTCATCAGTGCCCCTCCATAGCATCTTCCTCTGTCTATGCTCTTGTACCCTCTAGGTTAGATTATTGCAATGCATAATCAAAGGGAATATTCCCAGCAGTGGCAGACTTTGGGCTCTCAAATTTTAGCAGCACTCAGTACGACACTAAAACTTGGCACCCCCCACCTCTCACAGTCCATTCTACATCATTTTTGCAGCGCTCCCTGTACTGGTGGTGCCCAGTGTGGCCAAACTGGTCGTGCTATCCTAAAATTGCCTCCCAGGGATTGAACCTAGCACCTTCTGCATGTAAATCAGATGTACTCGTACTGAGCTATGACTCTCCCCCTCTCCCCACATACTTCCTTCTCTGCAGGTGAAGGGGGGAGATCTGCTCTGCCCTATGGTCCCTGCTGGAACATCAACCCAGGGGCCATAGGATTCCACTTACCTAGAAACATAGATTTCTAGGTAGGGTTCCAGAGCCCGCTAGAAGGCTTTCACCGGAGCTACAACAGTATAAAATACTGATCATTATTTTCTCTTGAGGAGAGTTTGGACAAAAGGAGGAGGAGAAAACTGTGTCTTTTCCCCTTTGAAAAAGAAGCTGCTCAAATGAACTAACATAGTCTATAAAGTAGAAAAGCTACATGAGTTCCCCACGTGAGGAAGTGCTACAAATCTGATGTTGGTCCCGTTCAGTCAAGTCAAAATTCTAATGTATCGAAGTTCCCTCATCCTGCTATTTAGGGAATGTCTACATAGGTGTGTATATTGTATATGGTTAGCTACTGTAGGCTGTCACCTGACATACAATTTAAAAATAGATGTGTGAATCAAACAGTGCGTCTCCTCCTTGTTTATGTCTTTCCAATATGGGGAACCTTGCAGGAAACAGCAGAAAAATCAGGTGTTCTCCCTGCTATCACTTCTGTTAGCAAAGAATGGCTGTTGCCCCGGCTGTCACTGTTGGCTTACCAGCTATTTTAATCAGGAAGAAAAAGAAGGTGAATCACAGGAATTTTTTCTAAAGTGGATTAGAGCCATGCCTTTAGGTACAGTTCAGAGCCCATCTAAGCATGGGCTGCTTAGTCCACCAAACAATGATGCCAGATACATAAAAGGCAGGTGCCAATATTTTTACAGGAAACAGATGCAACAACTTCCACTTCTTCCTCCCCTAATATCTCCTAATCTCTAATGTCAGCTGCTGGTTTAGACTTCCCATTATTGGGGGGGGGGGTGGGTTAGATCCTTTCCAATCTTTTTGGCTAGCAGTGATTATTGGAACTCTGGAAATTGCTCCTGTTCTCTTCATGAATATCTGCCTTTGCATCTTGTGAAATCTGTGGCCTTACCAGCATCTAATGACAATCAATGTATGGTAATTCTACAATGTGTGAGTTCTCCCTGTTGCTCTTTGTTTTGCTATTAGAGGGGAGAAAGCTAACGTAATCTACCTGCAAAATAATTTGCTATTATATGTATTTCCAAATTGTCTCCAGCTGAGAACACCGCTCTGAGCCTTTTAGATTACCAACCAAATATAGAAAGGTCCTTATATATCTGCTTTTATGTAAGCTGAAAGGGATGGTAATTAGAAAGTACTGTAATGATGCCGAAGCAAAGCCTCTTTTAACATTTGGGTAAAGGTGGGTTCAAAAACTCCCATGAGTTATTTTACACTCCTTTTTATAGAGATCATAGCTGCCAAGTTATCCCTTTTTTTAAGGGATTTTCCCTTATGCTGAATAGGCTTTCTCACGAGAAAAGGGAAAACTTGGCAGCTATGATAGAGATACATGCTTAGAGTCACATTGCTTTTCTGTTTTCAGAGGAAGAAGATAAAATTATTTATTAATAACATATTTTGGTGAATTTTTTTTTAAAAAAACCAGAGAAGCAAAAGTTGTGGCATAGACATGCACATAATATGGAACAGTTGCCCCTATTGTAGACAAAATGCTTGAATGCTGATTTCCCTTAAAAATAGCTCAGAAATGTCTTCTTTTGCAATTTTGCCAGAAAAGCTCAACAACTTTGGGCAAAAAAAGAAGGAAAAGAAAAGCTCAACAACTTTAGTGTCTAGATTTTCACATTTTTAAATATTGCAACCCTTACCTAGAGTGATCTTATGTTGAATCCATAAATGGACATTCCCAGCTATGTGAAAGTTCCTGAGTTGCATTTGCTGTTCTATGATATATATTACTTAAGGCTGACTCACATGACCCTGTTAGCATAGTCAACAGTGGAATGGTCATCATTACTTCACAATACATCCAGATTGAGACTCAATATGCCAATATAAATTTTCTAGGAGCTGAACCATGGTACACTAAATTGTGATATTGGTGCCCAGACTCAGTCCTTACCTGTTCCTTTCCAATTAATGTGTTATGTGAATTGGGCTGGATTTGGCTTACAAGGCATAGGTTGCTTCCAGACTGTCACTATTTTTGTGGGTGGGAATGTCACATGCCGAGAAATTCAGATTGAGTAATTGAAGTGAATTTTGTGCTTTTGTGCAACAAAGCTGCTTTTTAAAAATTTACCATAAAAATGGACTTTTGTGGTTAGGAAAGTGATGGGGAAATCTACTCGAAAGTGTGGGATAGCAGTTAATTGATGTGACATTGTCCCTCTAATCAAATCAGGATCAATGGTCAATAAACAGGTCATCGGGAAGTGACCACAGTATTTCTGGATTGAGTTTCCATACAGAATACTTCATCACACAAATCATTCGAAGGGACAAAATTGTATTTCCCACCCTTCGGTGCTGGCCTAGTGAAAAAATGAGATGTTATTGATCTAGCATAACAACTTTGGAAAGATATGCATAATTTATTTGAAAATCCATAGTAAGGCAATACCTTTATTATTCAAACCAATATGCCACAAAACAAAGAGTTATTCAGTTCATTATTTATATCTTAAACAAAGTGGGGGTGTGTGGGGGGGGAGCTGGCTATTAAAATCATGTTTACATTCTTTATATAAAATATTTTTAACCAGCCTTTCAGGCCATACTGCCCTCACAAGGCAACTTACAATGAGGTTACCAGATTTTTTTCAAAGAATCTGGGGACACTTTATTTTTTTTGAAAAGAGAAAAAAAGCATTATTAATTTTTTAACAAATAAAAAGTAATATCTTCTCTTCTGTGGTCTACTCTGTCGTGCGACCTTCCTCTGGGCCCCAGCCTGCTCTCTTGGAGTGGTAGCTGCCATGGAGTAGGCTCGGATTGGGCTTGGGCTTGGCCACGTGTCCTTGTCCTTCTGGTGCTCTCCTACCTCTTTTCCTCAGTGCTGGCAGCAGCGTGGCAAGGTTGGGGCTCCCTTCTTTTTTCTCCTTCCCCTTTCTCTCTTCCTTCTCCTTCTCCTCTCCTCCTTCTCCTTGTGTCAGCTCCGGGGTTTTCCTGGCCCCGGAGCACTGCTGGGCAGTCAGCAGGGTGGCAGGGCGCTCTCGCTCCCGGCTCGATTTGGGTCATGGGGGGCAGCGGTTCCCCCAGTTGACGCACCGGGCACCCCCAGTTCCCTCTCGGCAGTGGCGGTGGCAGCGGCAGTCTCAGCAGCCCAGAGCCAGTCTGGTACTGTCCAGGGACTGTCCCCGGGAAATGGAGATGTCTGGTAACCATAACTTACAAGACTATAAGACACATGGAATTACCAATACGCAACACACACAAAACATCAGCAGCTAAAGTATTTTTGAATGCAGTGCAATTGAGCTGAACGGAGCCTTGAAATGCAGACTTAAAGGGAAGGGCCTTAGCTCTGTGGCAGACGGTTCCCCATGCAGTCTGTGGCATCTCCAGACAGAGCTAGGAGGTACGCCTGTCTGAAATTCTGGAGGGTCAGTGGGTAGATGGTACAAAACTGGATGGACCAATTGTGTAAGGCAGCTTCCTACATTCCTAGGAATAACTGCATCTTCACAGGTTTTTTTTTAAGACATTGACAGTGATGAGGTCATTGCATAGGTCCCTGGGAAGAGAGTTTCAAAGGTGTGGGGCCACCACTGAGAAAGCTCTATCCATCGTAGCTGTCAGCCTAATGGCTGCTGCTGGGAGGTCAGAGAGCAGGGTCTTAGATGCTGCTTGGGCTGGCTCAGATGTAGACACCACTTCAGAGAATGTGGTCCCAAACCATTTAGAGCTGTAAAGGCCAAACACAGCACCTTGAATTGTGCCTAGGGAAAAACAGGACATGACTTTATGGGGCAGTATGTATAGCAAGAGATATCATCATCATCATCATACTATCCTTCATCCAAAGATCACAGGGGGGTTTACATTATAAAGTTGTTGAACTTCAACTTCCAGCATCATAGAATCATAGAATCATAGAGTTGGAAGAGACCACAAGGGCTATCCAGTCCAACCCCCTGCCAATCAGTAAACACTATCAAAGCATTCCTGACAGATGGCTGTCAAGCTTCTGCTTAAAGACCTCCAAAGAAGGAGACTCCTCCACACTCCTTGGCAGCAAATTCCACTGTCAAACAGCTCTTACTGTCAGGAGGTTCTTCCTAATGTTCTTGTAGTTTGAATCCATTGCTCCCTGTCTGCTTCTCTGGAGCAGCAGAAAACAACCTTTCTCCCTCCTCTATATGGCATCCTTTAATATATTTGAACATGGCTATCATATCACCCCTCAACCTTCTCTTCTGCAGGCTAAACATGCCCAGCTCCCTAAGCTGTTCCTCATAAGGCATCGTTTCCAGGCCTTTGACCATTTTGGTTGCCCTCTTCTGAACACGTTCCAGCTTGTCAGTATCCTTCTTGAACTGTGGTGCCCAGAACTGGACACAGTACTCCAGGTGAGGTCTGACCAGAGCAGAATACAGTGGTACTATTACTTCCCTTGATCTAGATGCTATACTCCTATTGATGCAGCCGAGAATTGCATTGGCTTTTAAAGCTGCTACATCACACTCTTGACTCATGTCAAGTTTGTGGTCTACCAAGACTCCTAGATCCTTTTCGCATGTACTGCTCTCAAGCCAGGTGTAACCCATCCTGTATTTGTGCCTTTCAATTTTTTTTGCCCAAGTGTAGTACTTTACATTTCTCTCTGTTAAAATTCATCCCCAGCCAGGATGTTCAATGGTCAAGATTGATGGGAGCTGCAGTCCAGAAATACCTGGAAAACCTCATCCCGAACTGCTAGCCATTCTGGCCAGAGCAGATCACAGATTCCAAGTTATAACTTCCAAGTTATAGATAGGGATTATGGGGTGAAGAAACACACAATCTGTGTTTCCCAGTTTTTTTAAAAAAATAAAACACTATCAGTTCCCTAGATGCATCTCCAGGCTTAAGGGAAACACACCCAGGTCCCTTGTGTCAGAATTTTTACAGCAGGCAAAAGCCTAGGCAACCCAATCTACATGCAGAGTGAAAGCTGTCAATCCAAATCCTGGGTGAAAATAATATATAAAACATTAAAAAGCTCAAGAGAGCTTGAAGCTTTGGCAGAACTCCCACTCCCCAAAACCCTGCAGCAATAGAATAGAGTATTTGGGAGCAAGTGTCAGAGCATCCTTGGCAACAGTATAAGATGCCTGCAACTTTCCTTTCATTTACGCAGAAAACACATTGTGGAGGCAGTGTGGTGGTGGATTCATACAGCAGGCAAGGTCCAGTTTCCAAATATTTGCACCTGGGGAAAAAAGGCTTGTTTGGCTTGAATGTATAAGAGATAAGAGACAGAAAGAGGGAAGGAGGGAGATGAGAAAGAGAGAGCATTTTTTTGTGGCAGAGGATGTGGCATTTCCAGCAAAATTTCTCTGAAGCTATTAATTGGTTCGTACATCTCTGCAGTGCAGTTAGAGTCCACCTCCCCCCCATGACAACCATCCTTTTCAAAATATTTATTGTACTAGTAGTATTATGCATGGGTGGGACCAAGTATATAATATTTTCTTTGGCAACTAAGCCAGCTAACCGCCCACACAGAAATGGAACGCATTGGACCAATATTAACCTGCTGAATAAGATAAGGGCTTTAGAAATTCACTGCAACAGAGAAGAAATATGTGCCCTCAGGGCTGTCTCTCCGTACAATGAAATGAAATGTCCCTTTTAAAAGCTCGGTGTTGCACTAGACTGCCTACCCACATGTGTATCCAGGATACAGAGGACTACAATGCCCCTGGCATAATTATTGTACACGGTCTTTGCCCTGAGATGCATGGGCTATCTGGAATGTTTTCACACAGAAATTATCATTGCTGTTGATACATTTTTCCTGGCAATTTAGGATAAAATGGGGACCAAATTGGAGAGAAAGATTTTCCCCCTCCCTTTCTCATGATACTTCAGTTTGGCCCACCCAATGAAGCTGAATGTTGGAAGCTTTAGGGTGGCAAAATATTCAGTATTTCTTCAAGCAGCACATAATTAAAATATGCCTGGAGACACTCAATCAGGCTGTACATAGCAGTGACCGGAGGAGAAGTGACAGCTGCGAGGAACGTGGAGAGGAGAAGCCATGGTGCTTCCGTAGCAGCAAAAATGGATGCCTACATCTTCCCCAGCTGCAACAAAACATGTCTCTCCCATATCATTCTCTACAGCTACAGCAGGCACTGTAACCTTCAATAGTTTTGACTTCATCCTCAAAGGTGCATCCCTCCATTATCTCCCTAGACAGACAGATGCCAACCAACCAAGTAACGGCCATCAACTTGGATGGCTTTAGCCACATGTAGGATAAGGCAATCAATGCCTTATGGGTCAGATCAGTATTATAGGCTATATGCCAGTTGCTGGGGTTCAGAATGGGAAGAATGTTAATCTTGTGAGCTTCCCATAAGCATCTGATTAGCTACAGGGAGATCAGAATGCTGGGCTCTTCTGATATTCTTAAGGCAGTGCAATTGACAAAAGGAATTGGGGTGCAGAGATGCAAGAAACAAAGCTGCATTAAGGGTTGTTGTTGTTGTTTAGTCGTTTAGTCGTGTCCGACTCTTCGTGACCCCGTGGACCATAGCACGCCAGGCACTCCTGTCTTCCACTGCCTCCCGCAGTTTGGTCAAACTCATGTTCGTAGCTTCGAGAACACTGTCCAACCATCTCGTCCTCTGTCGTCCCCTTCTCCTAGTGCCCTCCATCTTTCCCAACATCAGGGTCTTTTCCAGGGAGTCTTCTCTTCTCATGAGGTGGCCAAAGTATTGGAGCCTCAGCTTCACGATCTGTCCTTCCTTTAAAAAAAAAATTTTTTTTTATTAATTTTCCAATTAAAACCAATTATATCACATTCAATATTTCAAATTATACACATATATATATCCATCAAACCGAATGTTATGCCAAATCATCTAAAAATTTTTTTATTTGGGTTCCCATGCTTCAAGAAATTGGGAATTCCTCGCAACTGTCCACTGCCGTCTTTTTTCTAAAGTTCAAATCGTCCTCCAAGTTCATAATAATCTAGATCTTCCCCTTACAGTCACATAGATGTTTTCCACTTTCATCCGATTGTTTCCCAGCCGCTGAGATAAATATCAAACGAAGTTTCACAGATGTTCTTTCTCCTGTGTGAGTTAATCAGTCCAGCCTCCCCATAAATCTTCTTAATGGAGCTCCTTGTTGCGTCGAAGCAGCCCGAAGCAGCGCCATCTCAAAAAGCTCAAATCACTTTCGCTTTCTCTCATAGCCATGAAGATTCACGATCATTATAGAATTTACAGCTTTTTCAGGCAGGAGACCCAAACATCAAACCATAAACTCTTGGTAAATTAATGGATCTCCTTGCCCTATAGCTGAACTTAGCTTCAGGTCGCTGCTCCAATTTAAAGTGCGTCACAACTCATAAATCCTCCGAGCGCGTCCAGAACTCCTTCCGCCCGACTAGGGGGAGGCTTTTCTCATCGGCAACTCCACATCTTTAAAAAAATATGCTCAGTAACAACAGTTATAAGGTTCAACTCACACAGTCTTTTGCTTCTCTTTCACTCCAAACAAGCCAGGACATCGCGTCCGGGAAGGTACGAGGCAACAATATGAAGGAAAATAAAAATAAAAACTCGCTTCCCTTATCGCTCCGTCCCCATCAATCCTTCTTCCAGATGCAGTACAATCTTTGACTCCTCTCCTTTCAGCAGCATAAATTTCTCAGCAGTAAACAGCGCTTCTTCCCCTCCTTCTGAAGTATGTCCATAGATTTAAGCCTAATTATCTTCTTTAACCATGGAAATCCCCGCCATGCAGATTAGCGTCCGGGAGTCCTGGCCCTCGTAAGTGCTCAGCCCAAGCTCCCCCCACTCCAAAAACAGTCGGAGTGGGTCTGGGGGCATCGCGGGCCAGCGGCCCCTCTCCGTAACCCCCGGAGAGGGTAGGGGGTTGCCATTTACTCCCCTAGCAACCGCCAAATTCCTTACGAAGGTCAGAGAGATGGAAAACAGGTCCGCCATTCCTGCAGGCGGAAACCGGAACCACCACGATCTGTCCTTCCAGTGAGCACTCAGGGCTGATTTCCTTAAGAATGGATAGGTTTGATCTTCTTGCAGTCCATGGGTAGTTAAGGGTAGTTGTAGCATTTTCTTCCTTAAAAAATGGTTATGTTGCCCTCAAAGCTTATGAGGATAGATTCCCCTAGCTCTATGAGGGGAGAACTGCACATTGCAAGAAAAACATGTGATTCCACCCCCTGCTTTTTCCTATAATGCTAATGCAGAGGAGTAGAAGACTTTTGCTACAGGGGAGAATTGGTGGGTGGGTAGGAAAGGTGTTTACCATTTCTTGCACATTACCCAAATTTCTATTTTCCCCTACTAGCCAGACTCTGAGACCAGAAGTATTTCTGGGGATCAATGAGGGAATTTCCTCCCAATGCAAACAGCAGCTGCAGAGAAAAGATTTCCCTCAGAATCACGCCAGGGGAGGAAAGTTACAGTACGTCACCTGCACCTGCTGTGACTCACATAATTATCAGCCCCCCATTGCATGATGATATTTGCATTTTGTTAAAAGGCATTTAATGGCACTTTTAGTTTGTCCCTCAGCCTCCCTTGCGAACGTCTCCCTGCCCCTCATTTTCATTACCTCCAGTTTGCCTAATTCAGTGCAGTATCCCATGTTCTTGTCATGTTCTTCGATTCGGTTTATCTATATCCATTACCCAGGGATGCTGCCTGAATCATGAGTGGCCTTACACTGTGCATCTCTGCTAAAAAGGATGAATTGCTTTGTACTAGCCAATCGTATTCAGTTGGAAATGGACTTTCAAATACTAATAAATGAGTTTCAATATCACTGAAATAAATCCATGGTGTGTGTGATTTGTGACCTTTGTTGTTTGCTTGTTTGAAGTCAGTGAGAACTCACCATTCTTCAGATATCCAAACAAGAGATCTGGTTTAGATTAAGGTTACCATTTCCCCCCCAAAGAATCTGGGGACACTTTCTTTTTTTAAAAAAAGAGGAAAAGAAGTTATTTAAAAAGTTGGGTTTTTTTTAATAATAATAAAAAGTAATATCTTCTCTTCTGTGGTCTCCTCTGTCGCGCTGCCTTCCTCTGGGCCCTGGTCTGTTCTCTTGGAGCACTTGTCACCATGGAGTAGGCTCGGTTCGGGCCTGGGCTTGGCCACATGTCCTTGCCCTCCCGGTGCTCTCCTACCTCTCCTCATCAGTGGTGGTGGCAGCGGTGGCACCAGTGCAGCAAAGTCGGGGCTCCCCTCTTTTATCTCCTTCCTCTTTCTCTCTTTTCCTTTTCCTTCTCCTCTCCTCCTTTTCTCTGTGTTGGTTTTCCTGCCCCAGAACTCCGCTGGACAGTCGGCCGGGTGGCCAGGTGCTCTCACTCCCGGCTCAATTTGAGTCGCGGTGTGTGTGTGTGTGTGCAGTTCCCCCAGTTGATGTGCCGGGTGTCCCTGGTTCCCCCTCGGCAATGGCGGCAGCAGCAGCAGTCTCAGCAGCCCAGAGCCAGCCTGGTAGCACAGTTGGCTCTGGCTGGCTTCAGGAGCTGCTCGCTGCCATGGCGTCTGCCATTTTGCCTCGCCAGAAGTCCCCATATGATGTGTCTTGTGCCATTGATCCAATCACGCAACATTCATTCCCTACTAATAAATCTACAACACTTAAATTATAAATCCGGGGACTTTAAATGAAATCCGGGGACATTCCAGGGATGGATTTTGTCCGGGGACAGATTTGTAGATCCGGGGACTGTCCCTGGGAAACGGGGACATCTGGTAACCATAGATTAGATGGACTATGCAGTAGGGTTTTTCTACCTTCCTACGCGAGATCATTCCTTATTTTTCTTGACAGTAGCTTGCATGGAACACAGTAAAATTATTTCAGCACTAAACAGTCGGTGTTCAATAAAAACACTGTGAGAAGTTTATCACTTTCTCACTTTTGCTCAGAAAAGCCAGAGAAAGATCCTGAACACAATGGCGATGACTTCAATGGAATGCTGGACTTCTGCTTGCGTTTTCCTCTGTTCTCATCAAAATGGAATGTAGTTTGGGATTACTGTGGCCAATTTCTATGCAATTGCTTGCCAGGGACAACTAAGGATGGGGAAGAAATTAGACTCAATTCACAGCTGAAGAATCTATCTAATTCACAACTTCCAAAACCAAACTGAAAGAGAGCCTTTCTTTGACATTTGCACTTCTCTCAATTTTGCAATGCAGTTCTCCAGCCTCATAATATATACAAATGCATATAACTAGAGTAAAATGTACATGAAATTGCATATATCATGAAGATGACATTCAAAAATGTGTCATATTGGGGTAAACTGCATGCAAACATGCACACACCAGGAGAAATTAACACCAAAATTATGATGAATATGCATGAGGACTTTTTTTATTTAAAAAATGCAAATGAATGTCAACATGTAGAGAACTGGAGACTGGAAAAAGGAGAGAAACTAAAATGGACAGGTTTGCCCATCCCTAGGTATTCTATGAGTAGCTTAAGCAAAATCTACCCACGGATTGCTGGTGTGATTCTTTTTCAGTAGAAAAATAAAAAATACAAAGACAAAAATATTTTTGGCCAGTTGCAAACAATGTTTTAAGTTTTTGTATTGGGAAAATATTTTAATTGGTCCAAAATCTCCCACCCATTAGCCTAATGAAGTATGTAACACATGCTGCTGTTCAATTTATTTGCAGAGTATGAGAGCTGCAGGACAATTTCTTAACACCATGATAATTGTGTTTTTCACAGGCCTCAAAACGGGCCTCATATCATCAGTTCAATATAAAGGGTTCTGGGCCTTCATGAAACCAGAAAATATAAAAAAATAGAAGAAATAATTATGCAAAACAACATACATTATGGAGATGGGCGGTTGAGTCTGTTCAGGGTCGGGAACGCACCATTCTGATGATTTAAGTACCGTATATGCAAGTATATCCTCTGGGAAAATGGGGTGCAAAGTATCTGCCGTTCTGTAGGAAAAGCAATAAGCCCTGGGTCACTGTGTCATGTACATCTTGCTTTAACAAATCTTCCTGAATTCTGTCCCCGTATATTAACTGCAAAGAACAGCGAGGGGACAAAATGAAACACAATTAATTATTTCAAAGGAAAGAACCAAATGAACAACTAAGCACAGAATGCTGATGCGCGGCGCAATAATCTTTTTGGCACTTTGAAATAATAGTCATTTGGAGTCCTTGGAAGGAAGGAGTGACCCAGAGATGGAAAGTCAACTGCACCTTAGTTTATCCTATGATATAAGAAATGAGAATGAACCTATACTTTATAAGGCGATTTGGAAAAGCAATTTTAAACACCATTAAAGCCCAAAGCCTATTACGTCCAGCCGTTCCTTATGCTGAGTAACCAAAAGAACATCATTTGTTGAGTAATTAAATAGGCATTCCTTCTTTTCCAAACATCTATATAGTGCTGGCAAGAAAACATCTTTATTTTAATGGTTACCCTGCTTGAATTTTAATACCATGGGAAGTCACTAATAGTTGAGATTGGAAAGACTGCTGACCTCACCCTGCTGAAGACACGATCTTTGGACTCAGCTTTTTTGGGTACAGTATATGGCAAGTTCTTAAAGAAATGGGAGTGCCTGATCACCTCATCTGTCTCCTGAGAAATCTCTATGTGGGACAAGAAGCTACAGTTAGAACTGGATATGGAACAACTGATTGGTTCAAAATTAGGAAAGGAGTATGACAAGGCTGTATATTGTCTCCCTGCTTATTTAACTTATATGCAGAATTCATCATGTGAAAGGCTGGACTAGATGAATCCTAAACCAGAATTAAGATTGCAGGAAGAAATATCAACAACCTCAGATATGCAGATGACACAACCTTGATGGCAGAAAGTGAGGAAGAATTCAAGAACCTTTTAATGAGGGTGAAAGAGGAGAGCGCAAAATGTGGTCTGAAGCTCAACATCAAAAAAACCAAGATCATAGCCACTGGTCCCATCACCTCCTGGCAAATAGAAGGGGAAGAAATGGAGGCAGGGAGAGATTTTACTTTCTTGGGCTCCTTGATCACTGCAGATGGTGACAGCAGTCATGAAATTAAAAGACGCCTGCTTCTCGGGAGAAAAGCAATGACAAACCTAGACAGCATCTTAAAAAGCAGAGACATCACCTTGCCGACAAAGGTCCGTATAGTTAAAGCTATGGTTTTCCCAGTAGTGATGTATGGAAGTGAGAGCTGGACCATAAAGAAGGCTGATCACTGAAGAATTGATGTTTTTGAATTATGGTGCTGGAGGAGACTCTTGAGAGTCCCATGGATGCAAGAAGATCAAACCTATCCATTCTGAAGGAAATCAGCCCTGAGTGCTCACTGGAAGGACAGATCATGAAGCTGAGGCTCCAATACTTTGGCCACCTCATGAGAAGAGAAGACTCCCTGGAAAAGACCCTGATGTTGGGAAAGATGGAGGGCACTAGGAGAAGGGGACGACAAAGGACGAGGTGGTTGGACAGTGTTCTCCAAGCTACAAACATGAGTTTGACCAAACTGCGGGAGGCAGTGCAAGACAGGAGTGCCTGGTGTGCTATGGTCCATGGGGTCACGAAGAGTCGGACACGACTAAATGACTAAACAACAACAACAACATTCCTTTTCTTGCTCTTTATCCAAAAAAACACAAAACAGTAATGCTTCCCTCCTTCTCCACTGGTCTAGAGGATACTAAGGCTTCGCCTCAGCTGTTTGCATAACAAAAAGTGTGCACATGAATTGCACACGTCCAATTAATGTCAGATCAAGTTTCATCTTCAAATTCTGAAGAACAGGAAGGAATTTCCAGACTGGTCGACAGACCTGATAACAACATCTGCGCTCCAGTCAGGATTGACCGTTCCCAGGAGATACTTATGCCTCTTCTTACTGTAAGAGATGGCTGGTGCATACTAAGACTTGTAGGACCCTAGCCAAGGGGTGGCAAAGGGGAGGGGACAAGAGCTCCTTCTCCTTCTATCATCCAGTCCCTACAACAGCAGCAGTGCATGGGTTGAACAGCACAGAGGAGAGCATAAAGGTGAGATCTGCTGCTGTGGGATCTAGTCTTAGAGATTCTGTCACGGTTTCTTTAGCTGGGTTCCCTTCCAAGGCCTTGATGTCAATGCAGATTTGAGTGAAAAGAGAAAAATCTTGATAACACTTGAGTGAGAAAGCTGAACAAAGCAGTGTGTGTTTTGAGGAGAAAGGAATAGAGAAGTCTTGTCTTTCTTGGTCCAGACCCTATGCAAAGCAGAGAGACATTCTACCTAACATGCCGGGGGGGGGGGGGGAATCCTCAAGAACTACACAACCAATCAGATCACGTATTACCTCAGGAAAGATCATGCCACTCCAATTGCTAAGCAACACCTCCACCCACCCCAAACTAGACTGAATTAATCCTTATGTTACAAACAGCTGTTGAACTTCCAACACTGCTTTGTATTTTAATAGAATGTCAAGGTCCACCTGCCAGAGCCAGGTGCAAAAGTGGACCTTGGGGTGTGTGGACATACATAAGATTTAGGAGCAGGGTCCTTCTCAACACATGCTCAATCCAGTAATTTGATTTTTATTTCAAGCACTGGAACCAAGCTGCCTGCCTGCCTGTTCTTATTAAAAAAAACCCACTACTGATTCCTTGCTCTTGTCTTAGCAGCATAATTTAGAAACAGCCAGGAGTCAGGAATCTTTGCTGATCTAAATCGCCAAGAGATCTACCAGTAGATCCGGATCCACTTTCTGCTCCCCATAGTTTATAGGATGGGTCCATTTCTTTCTTGGCATTACTATGCCTACAGCTTTATTCATGTCTGGAAGCTTTTGAAAAGAACTTTCTGTAATAAAGTACTTCTTATCCTTTCTGTAACTGAAATGTCTCATTCCTTTTTTATGTATGATCATTCTGGCCTTAATTTATAAGGTGTCATGTATTACTCACTTATAGTTCTTGGCTCTGATTAAAGGTTCTATATCATCTTTCACACTTCAGAATTTTTTTTGTATAAATTGCCATAAAATAATATTCAAATTGCTCACTTGATCTAGTGTATTTGACATTCAATTGCCTTTTTTCTTTTACAAAATAATTGTACTTAGCATTAGTATTTCATCCATAAAATTATTTATTGGAAACTTGAAACTTACAGTTGTAAAAAATATATAGATCAAATGATGATATAAATATCTTGGTAGAAACGAATAAAAATAGAAAAACACCCTATATAACCCCCATTTCTGCCCCCCAATCACACAAAATGTTCCTTTGGTATTGGGGATTTCAGATATTTTACTGGGAGACCGTACGTGATGGTATAAACTATAGCCTGCGCTGTGAGAGGGATGGGAGGCCGGCAAACTAGCCAGACCAGCCCTTCCTTCTGGACCGTCTAGATGGTTTGGGAGCTGGGGGGACTGTCATATAGTGGTTCCACTCCTTCCTCCTGGGCTGTGTTCAGAAAGTGGTGGTGGGGGATGAGTGTTCGGACCCCTGGGCTCTCACTTGTGGGGTGCCTCAGGGTTCCGTCCTCTCCCCCATGCTTTTTTACATCTATATGCAGCCACTGGGAGAGATCATCAGGGGGTTTGGGCTGGGTGTTCATCAGTATGTGGATGACACCCAACTCTATCTCTATTTTAAATGAGAAGCAGTGAAGGCAGTGAATGTCCTGTGTGAGTGTCTGGAGGCGGCTGGAGGGTGGATATCGGCTAACAGATTGAGGTTGAATCCTGACAAGACAGAAGTACTGTTTTTGGGGGACAGGGGGCGGGCGGGTGTGGGGGACTCCCTGGTCCTGAATGGGATAACTGTGCCCTTGAAGGACCAGGTGCGCAGCCTGGGAGTCATTTTGGACTCTCAGCTGTCCATGGAGGCACAGGTTAATTCTGTGTCCAGGGCGGCTGTCTACCAGCTCCATCTGGTACGCAGGCTGAGACCCTACCTGCCCGCAGACTGTCTCATCAGAGTGGTGCATGCTCTAGTTATCTCCCGCTTGGACTACTGCAATGCGCTCTACGTGGGGCTACCTTTGAAGGTGACCCGGAAACTGCAATTAATCCAGAATGCAGCAGCTAAACTGGTGACTGGGAGCAGCCGCCGAGACCACATAACACCGGTCCTAAGAGAACTACATTGGCTCCCAGTACGTTTCCGAGCGCAATTCAAAGTGTTGGTGCTGACCTTTAAAGCCCTAAACGGCCTCGGTCCAGTATACTTGAAGGAGCGTCTCCACCCCCATTGTTCAGCCCAGACACTGAGATCCATTGCCGAGGGCCTTCTGGCAGAGGGAACCAGGCAGAGGGCCTTCTTGGTAGTGGCGCCCACCCTGTGGAACGCCCTTCCATCGGAGGTCAAGGAGATAAACAACTACCTGAAATTTAGAAAACACCTAAAGGCAGGCCTGATTAGGGAAGTTTTTAATCTGTGATATTTTAATGTATTTTGGTATTTGTTGGAAGCCGCCAGAGTGGCGGGGGGAAACCCAGCCAGATGGGCGGGGTATAAATAAATAAATAAATAAATAAATAAATAAATAATCCTTTTTCTTAACTTCATCATTGCCAGCATGTGCCCCCTGCCAGCCTTTTCTGGGTGCCTCTCCTATGTGAAGTGAATAACAAGGTCTGACTGGGGGGGGGGCAACAGTGGCACTGCCACCGCCCACTCTTGACAGATTCTGCAGATATTCCAAGCAAATCAGAAGCAGCTGGTGGGGCACCCCCATGGAGCTGGGGTCCTGGCAGCGGCCTTGCTGTGCAGGAGTGGGGCAAACTGGTGGTGCAGTGGAGGCAATGCATATTTGGCATTCCTGCCCATGCTTCTGCACTACTCCAACCTCACTGCTGTCCTGTAGCACTCCTGCACTGTGCTGGCAAGCGGCAGTGACAAAGTGCCCCTGCCCTGCCCTGCCCTGCCACTTGGTCCTGAAGCAAGTGGGGAAAGAGCTGTCCTCTCGGAATTAAAGCATGATTTCTGCAGAGGCATTCTGGCCGAGGAGCAACAGCATCACTTATGTTTTCTGGTTAGAATGCAGCACTACAGATCTCTCTCTCCTCGCCCCCCCCCAAAAGGTTTGGCTGAAAACTTTAAAGACTGCAGACAGGAGTCTGAGAGGTCTCTGGTTGCCGATTGCTGTCAGGTTTATAGATGCATTCCTGTAGAACGCCTAAGCAAGTCGTTTCTGTTCTCTGCAGGGTGCCACTTCTAGCTCTAAAACCCCACTATGTTAAAGTGATGGCAGAGACCCTGCTTAAACTGACAAAGGCCTTGGAATTCTGATAAAAGTTGGAATCCTTGCTTTTTTTACTCAAACCCATACTGCCTTCTCCCCATGTGCTCTGTGGAAAAAACAAAAACAGATGCTTACATAAGGTACTGCAGCATTAGCTTTCCTATACCAAAAAACTATGAGTTTATCTTGCTGTTGCAGAGGTCAGATAGGATTATGTCGAATCCTTTCCAGAAAAGCACACATTCTTTTAAAATGTCTTCATTTCCCAGGGGGTGCAAAAGAGGGAGGAACTACCTTGGGGCTCTAGGCCTAATGCACACGAGTCTAATATACACGGGTCTAGCTATTCCCCAGTTTTAACACACCAACCATAGATTAAATTCTGATACAATCTAGCACCCACAGACTCATAACAATACAGTGAAGGTAACGGCAATAGGCAGGGAGGTTGTAGAGTGCATGGGGCAATATAATTTATATGAAGCCCTATAACAGGCATCCCCAAACTGCGGCCCTCCAGATGTTTTGGCCTAAAACTCCCATGATCCCTAGCTAACAGGACCAGTGGTCAGGGATGATTGGGATTGTAGTCCAAAACATCTGGAGGGCCGAAGTTTGGGGATGCCTGCCCTAACAGGTAACGGGACCCCTGACCATTAGGTCCAGTCGTGACCGACTCTTGGGTTGCGGCACTCATCTTGCATCATTGGCCGAGGGAGCCGGCATACAGCTTCCAGGTCATGTGGCCAGCATGACAATGCCGCTTCTGGCGAGCCAGAGCAGCACACGGAAACGCCGTTTACCTTTCCGCTGTAGTGGTACCTATTTATCTACTTGCACTTTGACGTGCTTTTGAACTGCTAGGTTGGCAGGAGCTGGGACCAAGAAACGGGAGCTCACCCTGTTGCGGGGATTCAAACTGCCGACCTTCTGATCAGCAAGCCCGAGGCTCTGTGGTTTAACCCACAGCGCCACCCGCGTCCCCTATGAAGCCCTATAGCACACCTAAATGTGAAAACTAACACTGTAGGTTTGAAGAATAGGAAAGAAAGAAAGAAAGAAAGACGTGACACAGATAATGTATTATTTTGTTAGATTGTCTCTCCATTGTAATGCCTTTAATGAAAACTACACATTAAAAAGAATGCATGAGGGAGTATAGCTGAAATCTCATTTCCCATGGATGTGATTTCATATTAGGAGAATGATCTAAGTCACTGGACCCTCCAAGAAAGGGAGGAATCAACAGACAGTGACATTCTCTTTGCTAAGTGGTAACTGTCTTTTCCACTGAAAATCAGAGCCATATTTTATAGGGGACAGAGTGAAATCCCTGCAGTGAACGTGGGAGATTAAATGGAAATATTTTAGAGGTAAAAATGGGCTCGTGGCACATTGCCATACTTGCTCTGTGTTTATCTACGCACCCCAGAAGCTCCTCAAGGCTGCAATATACTCACATTCCAGGTTTTACTGGGCGGGGTTGTTGCTACAAGTGCTTTGATTCACTTTCATCACATCCTGCTTGTCCTTTATCCTGTCCCGCCAATCTCCTGTTATAAACTCACCACTAGGGCTTCTAGCCCCAAGTTCTTATCTCTGTTTCCCCCAAACTGTTTGATCTGTGAGTGGGATGGGATGTGTCTCTTGACAACTCCTTTCTGTCTCTCCTGCTTCCCTCAGCTTCCCCGTTTCTGGTTCCTTGTCGGGCTCACACCTCCCACTCGACATTTCTGCTTTATCTCCGCATGCTGATAGGAGAGGCCTTTTCTCCAGCCCAACCTGATCTATTGCTGGTGGACCTCCTGCAAAGACTTGCACAGAAATGGCAACACCTCCTCTCACACTTATTTGAAAACCCACTTGTATTTTAGGGCTGTCAATGTCATGGAAAATAGTGGTAGAGATGGCATTTTAAGAAAAATCTGATTTAATGGAAATAAAGAGGATGGGGCAATTTTGCTCCCATGGATCCAGAGATACAGATCTTGAAACTAACACCAATGGAAAACCTGAGTATCTGGGCCACCAAAATCTAAAAAGCCACTGTCTTGCAAAAATGTAGGGGATTCACTGGATGTAGGTCCAACCTTCCACTAAGCATGCTGGGACAACCTCTTCATCCAATTGGGAAGAGATGGGGCCCAGGCTCTCATGCAAACAAGTGGGAGAAGGGGAGCTTAATCTGCTTGTGTACATCCATGTGCCATGCTCCATGTGGTTCCCAATAAATGTTTTTGCTTCACTCCAGCAGAAATATTCCTGGTGGGAGCTTCTAGGATAATCAGGTTGAGGTTGCCAAACAATGCATTCATGACAAAAGATGTACTTTAAAAATAAGCCAGATTTATACCCGACATAATGGATTTTCCAGTTGAACTGCACCATGAAAGTACTGAGAATCAACAAACACAATGGGGCTTACTTCTGAGTAAAAAAAGGTAAAAGGTAAAGGACCCCTGGGCAGTTAAGTCCAGTCAAAGGTGACTATGGGGTTGCGGCACTCATCTTGCTTTCAGGCCGAGGGAGCCGGTGTTTGTCCACAGACAGCTTTCCGGGTCATGCGGCCAGCATGACTAAATCGCTACTGGTGCATGGAGGACTGTGACGAGTGCCAGGGTGAATGGAAATACCACTTACCTTCTCACCTATGATCTACTTGCATGCTTTCGAACTGCTGGAACAGAGCAACGGGAGCTTACTCTGTTGCGGGGATTCGAACCACAGACCTTCTTATTGGCAAGCCCAATAGGCTCAGTGGTTTAGACTACAGCGCCACCCACTGAGTAGACTTGTGTAAAATGTTGAATTCTAGTCTGAGGTAGCCATGGAAAAATTGAAGCAGTGTATGTGTGTCTTTATTCTGGATAAATTAATCCAGAACACTTTTGTCTCTGGCTCTGCCCACCACTGGCTCTGGATCCAGGCATAGCTGGTCTGCAACCCCATCTCTGAGGAAATGCAGTCTGACAGACAAAAGATTGCCCACACATGCTTTAGAGCAGGCTTCCTCAACCTCGGCCCTCCAGATGTTTTTGGCCTACAACTTCTGCTGCAGGCAGCCCAGCACGAGTTCGGGGTGAGCGTTGATCGAGGAAGTGAGCCAGAAAGAAACTCTCTGGCTCCAGGGGCATAGGAAGATAGGAGCGGTGGGGGCCACACCCCCGGAATGTGCGCCACGGCCCTCCGGGAGGCGCACCCCGCTCCCAGAACGGGCGCCCGCCCTGCCCCCGGTGCCAGAGCATGAAGCTCCGCCACTGTCTGGCTCGCACCTCAGTTTAAATACCCCCCCCAGCCAGTGGATTGGCTGGCTGGAACTTTGACGTGGCTAGGACCTCCAGTGCTGCTCGTTGCCATGGCACTGACCATGTTGCCTCGCCGGAAGTCCCCAGGCCTAAATCCGGGGACATTAATTAAAATCCAGTGACATTCTGGGGACAGATTTTTTCCGGGGACAGATTGGTGAATCTGGGGACATCTGGTAATCCTCCTTTAGAGTATGGGAACAGGACAGAAATTTAGCAGAACAAAGCACACAAGTAGATTTCCTTTGGAGGGAGTCAATTGGCTCAATTCATCTGAAATATTTTTGTGTGACACCATCATATTACACATGGTTACAAGGGTTTAACAGATATTATGGCATTTCCCTTTGCTTGTGTATTTTCACTTCCTTCAGCGAATAAAGACAACTTCAATTATTTCACATGCAGAGCAATTACCTAAGCTTTATTTATGTGCTTATAGGTTCTGGCTGCCATGATGCACAAGGTCGTTAGACTTTGCAGTCATTTTACATCAGCTTCAACGGTCAGATTTCCATACTCCAGGATGGTATTGCCTATCAATTGTTGTGAGTTCATTTCCCTTGTCCTGGTTCCTAAAAGGAGCATCAAGCCAGTCTTGATATATGACAAGACGGCCTGCCCCCTCCCTGCAACCGCTTAGTGTTGTTGATTTCTTTTCCATAAGTCTCTTTCAAATAAGGCCTAAGTAGTCTTATGCTACCATTCTAGTCAAGTTGCATCTGACAGATATGGGATTCACCCTGCTGCTCCTTATTAAGCACATGTCCCACTCTGTCAACATAATTTAAGTGCAAGGAATATATTACATGGGTGAAGTAAATTAAATCCCTTGCTTCTCTCCTGGCCCTTCCTAGAACATTAACTCTGCCTTCCAGCTTCAAGCATATAGTTTTAAAAATGGTACTTGATTGATTCTTTGCTTTAAGAGACAGTAGCAAATTCTGGCTTATCCCTTGGACTGCAGCAAGGGTAGGCACTAGACAAATTTCTTAAATGAAGTTAAGATTGGAAAAATGAGAAACTGAGAGAAACCAATACTGATTTATTCGCCCATACCAAACTACAACGTAAGAGATGAGGGAAGTGGGAATCCACAATATCTGGAGGGTACCAGTTTGCCTGTCCCTGGTATGATGAATAGTGCTATTATTGATATGCTTTGTTGGTGCAGATAATATTATCTATTACACCTAGCAAGGAGAAGAGCCAAAGCAAAATATTAGGTATTTAAAAGTGATATAATCTCTAGTCATGTGTTTCCCCTCAAGTGATTCCAATCACCTGAGAGTGAGGGGAGAAAGGATGTGCTTGACACCTCTGCCTCCTCTTGTATTCCTGATGTTTCCACCTTCCTCTTGGCCTTCAATCTTTGGGGTAGAGCATCTACTGCAAGGAGAAGGCTCTTTTTATGGAGTTTCCCAGTGTGATTTAGACTCCTACATGATTAGGGTTCTAAGTTGCAGAGATAGCCTCCATGAGTAGACCCAACTCCCTGTTACATTTCTTTGCACTTCAGTTCTTTACTCTTTACCATTGTTAATCACGAGCCCCTTAAATTAATGTAGATTAAAATATTATAAAGAAAACAGTCAGCTCACGATGCAGCAGATCGGAATTTGATCGTACTTTTAAAAATGATTCCTGCCCTGCCCATACCCAGTTTTAGACAGACATCATTTGGACTGGGACACTGGCTTCATCCAGTTCTTGCAGATGAAACCTGAGAGACACTGAGGAAGAGCTTATTGTTTTGTGACAACAATAAATTATTGCACCTGACAGGAACAGAAAGTTGTAGACCACTCTGAGATAATGACACAGGGTTGGCTTTGTTGCCAGGAAGGAAGATAACAAGGAAACAATATTTGAATCAGAGACATTTTTTAGGGAACAGGATGTTCAATCACTGTAAATGTATAGGCAAGTATGAAATATTGATAGACGTAAGATGAATTTGAGACCATTTACTAAAATATTTCAACCATAGAGTTATATCCAACTAAGTTCAACACAGAGTAGATCCACTGAAGTTAATGGAGCTATATTAGTCGTGTTTATTAATGTAAATGGCTATACTCTGAGTAGGGCTAAAAAGTAAAAGGTAAAGGGACTCCTGACCATTAGGTCCAGTTGTGACCGACTCTGGGGTTGCGGCGCTCATCTCGCGTTATTGGCCGAGGGAGCTGACGTACAGCTTCCAGGTCATGTGGCCAGCATGACAAAGTCGCTTCTGGCGAACCAGAGCAACACACGGAAACACCATTTACCTTCCCGCTGTAGCGGTACCTATTTATCTACTTGCACTTTGACATGCTTTCGAACTGCTAGGTTGGCAGGAGTTGGGACCGAGCATTCGAACCGCCGACCTTCTGATCGGCAAGCCATAGGCTCTGTGGTTTAACCCACAGTGCCACCCGCGTCCCTCCGAGTAGGGCTAGCATTGGATATAACCCATAATCTCAACATCCTTTTTTGCACTTGAGGTAAAGCTATATCAGTGCCCTGCCCGGCTTGTCCCACCCCCATGGGCAGCTCATACTGCTGCATATGGTCTATCGTCATGGGCCACAATGTGAGGTTCTTCCTTTATATGCACATAGCTAAATTTTCCCCAGTGTCCTGTGTTTGAGGGTTGTGTTTTTGAAAAATGGCAATCCATCAATTGCTTCAGAACTACAGCAGTTGTCCCTACCTTTTCTCCATTTGGGCATCTGAATACATTGAGCTACTTTAGCCTTTACAACATTGCTTTAAAGCATTTCAGGCTCTATGTTCTCAAAGTTGATAAGATGTATTAATGAGCATTTGTTCATTTATTTTTACTTTAAAATATCTGAATACCACTTTTTATTTAAAACTCACAAAGCGGTATACAACACGGTGCAACAATTATAACCCCTCCCCCAGCACCTATAGTAAATACAGAAATTAAGAACAGACTGGCATTAATGTCAGCACTGAGTCAGACATAGGTCAGCAAGAAAGGAAGCAAATCTCTGATGCCAGTGAAGTTGACACTTTATTCGAGGAAACAAAATAATACAACTCTGCCTAGAGGTCTCAGCAACCCTTCCCAGTATGTCTTGCCCCTATGGAGCAGTTGCCAAGACTGAAGGTCCCTGCCTTCCACCTCCTTTCCTGGATGCTTCCCAAACAGCCTCAAACTATGTCTGCTCACCTCTGACCTCTGTTCAGGGCCGGCCCTACGGCCAGGCTAGGTGGTGCAGGGCGCCAGGGCACCTGCCTGCCAGGGGGCGCTGCGGAGCTGCGCCGCCCCGCCCGCTGCGGAGCTGCGGCCGCCGCCCCGCCGCGGAGCTGCCCCCGGCAGCCGTGCTGTGCGTTACGCACGCACGCCAGCCCGTCCACGCAGCTCCGTCCGCGCAGCTCCGTCTGACCACCGTGCTGGGAAACGGGGCGGGGCAGGGGCGCCGGAGGGATCCATCGCACCACGGCGCCAAATATACTTAAGACGGCCCTGCCTCTGTTCTGCTCTTCTCATTATTATGTGTGCTTTTGGAAACTGAGGGGAGGGGAGCTTGTTTCAGCAAGAGGGGGAGACTCCCTGGCTTCTTCAACAGTCTCTGGATTTCTCCCCCTCCACTTCAGCCCCAGAGTCTGAACTGCTCCCTGTCACAGGCTCTTCTTGCTTACTAAACCCTGTTGCCCCTTCAGCTTCCGACACCTTCTCCCAGCCATCTTCTCCCTCTGAGCTCTCCATGGTGTCCCACCACCAATCTCCTGGCTCTGAACCTTCCTCTTCTGGAGTTTCCCTCAGGGGTTCCCTGGCTGGTGACCTCCCACCACTCCTCTTCACCCAGCCAATTAATTACCATCAAGGTGTGGGAGAATAAGTGAGATCTCAGCAGGTATCAGAATCCCATCAGAGAGGAGGGGGTTCTACAGAGATGGGCCACAGCAGAAAAGGCCCTTCTCCTACCTAGATGGTGCAAGATGGACCTCTGCCAGCTCTCATTAGCTGACCTGCTCACCAGTTGGAAACACGTGCCTGACTTGTAACAGAAGGTGGTGCATCTCAGGAAGAAATGCTCTGCCTCACCCTTTCAAGGGAGCTCCTTCTTACCCTCACAGTTCCAGTGCCGTCTTATGACCTTAGAAGTTCTCATAAATGTTGTCCCAGTTATTCCAATGGAGAAAGCAGAAGTGTGTTATCCTCAGTAGCTGCCAATGCGCCAAAGGGCCTAGTAGATATCAACCAAAGGAAGAAGAAGGGAACATGCACTCTCCAGATTCCTTAGCCACGTAAAGTTCATTGCATGGCACAAGGAATTTGATGTACAATGTGGGAGCTGGGGCGAAAGGAACGTGCATCCAAGGTTGAACCCCACATTGGGATAAGCAACAACTTGTGCCTTGCTGCCACCAATGGGATCTGCTCTAGTCAGCGCAGCATCTCGCAGGACTGGACCCATTTTAACATAGCTTGACCTTAAACAAGACCCACTTTCTGTTTTACACTGCTAATTTAAGCCACAAATCAATAGAACTGCTTGCTGAATTTTGGTCACTTAGCTTCAATGCGAATGAGAATTAGAGAGTCATGGGCAGAAAAGGTGATTTCTCTTGGCATTTAAAGATGGGATTTTCATTTGAATTGCACATTACTTGTATATCTGTTGGAATCTTTCACCCAGAGTGTGAATGACTTATTTCTGCACAGCTATTCAAGGCAGTTCCCCCCTTATCCCTAGCTTTAAATGTCAGTTAATTTGTCATGTTTATGGCAGATGGGGGAAATGATGTCGAACACAGCTGTCACCCTCTGTGTTTGGCCTTGGCAGTTTTTCTGCAAAGAATGAATCTTCCAGCTTGTTTACCCTCCAGCCCTTAGTTAGCCGAAACTGCCTTTTACTCAGCTGCAATTAAGAGGGCATCTGAGACTTTGTGAATTCCTTAGTCCATTAGTTTGAGCTTAGCCTAATTACGCTGGGTAAAGCTTGTTTCTGTTCTTTTAATTACCTAAATTCGGTTTATTCAAAGAGGGACCTGGCTGGGTTAGTTCCAAATCTGCCACTTTACAAGTTCAGACTAAGAAAAATGATCTTTCAAAACTTTGCAAAAAGCATCTCAACCCTTGCTTTTTCATGCAAAACCATTTGCAGTCGTTTCGGTCATCAACAGCTATCAGTCAGTCAATCACCCATTTCCACCACCCTTCTGAGTGATCCCCCCTCCCCCTCCCCCCCCTCCCCACCCCTTCTCTACATAAGTGCCTGGAAACTTCCATTTCACTGTATCTGAAGAAGTGTGCATGCACACGAAAGCTCATACCAAAATATAAACTTAGTTGGTCTTTAAGGTGCTACTGAAGGAATTTTTTTATTTTGCTTCGACTCAGACCAACACGGCTACCTACCTGTAACTCGGTTCATATGAGTTTACCTTGAGTAATATGGGATTGGCATGTTGGGAATGATCAGCTTGTGTGTGAGAGAAAAGATGAGTCAGGGGTGATATCATGGAAGAAGAAGAAGAAGAAGAAGAAGAAGAAGAAGAAGAAGAAGAAGAAGAAGAAGAAGAAGAAGAAGAAGAGGAAGAAGAAGTGTTTTTTATATGGGCTGGGAGACTTCAAAGAAGTGTGACTAGCCCAAGGTTACCCAGCAGCAAAAAAGACAGTCACGGCAACATACGTAAATAGAAACCAAATATAACAGAAACAATTATACCATGAAATTCCCTGAAACGAGAGGTAATCAGATAAGATAAAAATATATAAGGAACTAAGGATTATCAGAAAACTATTAGAAATAACTGATATAGAATTAATTTACGAAAACAATCAAAGCCTTGACGGGATGTCGGCGACAACCTTGTTTCACTGTGATTAACAGTTTCCTCAGAAGGAAATTGAAAAAACTATACAGTGGAACCTCGGTTTATGAACACCTCGGTTTATGAATTTTCGGTTTATGAACGCCGCGGACCCATCTGGAACGGATTAATTCATTTTCCATTACTTTCAATGGGAAAGTTCGCTTCAGTTTATGAACGCTTCAGTTTATGAACAGACTTCGGAACCAATTACACCCATGCTTCGGGTTAAGTACGCTTCCGGTTGAGTACTCCGCGGACCCGTCTGGAACGGATTAATCCACTTTCCATTACTTTCAATGGGAAAGTTCGCTTCCGTTTATGAACGCTTCAGTTTAAGTACTCCGTGGACCGTCTGGAACGGATTAATTCACTTTCCATTACTTTCAATGGGAAAGTTCGCTTCAGTTTATGAACACTTCAGTTTATGAACAGACTTCCGGAACCAATTGTGTTCATAAACCGAGGTACCACTGTACTTTAAATAAACATCATTCAAAGATAAAGGGTGCGGAAACTCCGACTTAGCATATTCAAAGCTGGAAATGCAGACAAAAAAGGGTTCAAATAAAGCTATACAGTATAGCTTTCTGAAAAACTCAAAGCCTGGGCTGTATATACACCATTCACTTATAAAGGGTAAGGCAACTCAGATTTTGCACTCTCAAGGCCTGAAATGCAGGCAAACAAGGGATTCTAATTAAGCTATATAGCTTTCTGAAAAACTCAAAGTCTGGGCTGTGAGAGCTCCATGATCTAACGTTTGGCAAAGAATGCAGTCTCCCGCTCTTAACCACTATACCAAACTGGCTCTCCATCATTTTATAATGGAAGTTTATAAAATAATGGATGCCATGGATAAATACTCCCCCCCCCTAATAACACTAGATCTCATGGACTTCCAATGAAGCTGAATGTTGGACGACTGGAACTCACTCCCACAGGAAGCAGTGATTGGCCACCAGCTTGGATGGGCTAAAAGAGAACTAGGTGGACCACTGGCCCAATACGGAAAGCTCTTCTTATGTTATGTTCTTAAGCATTGGAAACATGCAGAAGCTCTGTGTTTGCCTGCTGTTTCTTCTCAAGTTATCCTTAGTTTACTGTGTTTTATTTATTAGACAACTTTGCTGTGCAAACACAGGCTGTTTTGTTGTCATTTCTTGAATGAGCATCTCTGTTAGTGTAGGGACTTAGAAGCTCAACTGTATATTAAGGTGTAGTGTACCAGTACTATATTTCTTATCCTAGGGTTGAACCTGACTTCCACTGGCTAAAATTAATTTTGTATTTTTGAGAGGAGCATAGCTGCCAAGTTTTCCCTTTTCTCGCGAGGAAGCCTATTCAGCATAATGGAAAATCCCTTAAAAAAAGGGATAACTTGGCAGCTATGGAGAGGAGCCACGTGTTTGTGTTTGAGTAGGCATGGAGATGGAGCAGGGATGAGCAAATGTGCCTCAGCTTGTTCCAACATCCATTAACACTTTTCTATTCCACTGCAATTGGTTAATTTTGAACAAGTCTGTGTTTTGTTTTGTTGTCCCCTGCTGTGGAAATATACATATTTTCACATATTTCACAGCACACAATAGTCATGCATATCTCAGCCATCAACAATCAATTATCTTCCCTGTGTGTGCCCTTCCAAGTTAATGACTTCCTAGAGGGGCAGCCCTGTTAATCTTTTGTATTGAAAAACAAGAGTCTTGTGGCACCTTAAAAACAAAGTTAATGATGTCTGAAATTCTAGTGATGTCTACTTGGAAGTAAGTCTCATTGAATTCAGTGGATCTTACTCCTAGGTGGGTGGGATCACTTAGCCATATCTAAGGGTGTTTTTTAAATTGCAACATCTTACTTCATAAATGCAAGTTTTAGACATGCATGTGTCTGCTGAAGCCTATCATTCCTCCATTATTTATATTTTAAGTGTTTGTAATAAACATTTGTTTATTTTTATTTTAATTAACAAAATTAATATATCACTTTTTTGTATATCAGATCCAGGGATTCCTGGATGAAATGGATTATCAGATTAAAGCAGCAAATTTAACCCCATTTACCTGGGAGCATGCCATGTTGAAGTCAGTGGTACTTTCATCTGAGTAGACATGGCTAGGATTGCAGCTTTAGTAGATACAGGCTGCCTCAGATTCACTGCTAGAGGCAGCGAATAACAACAATGAGCAACACATAGTCAACAAACAACGCTTCAGGAAAAAGGAAAAGCAAGAAGACAATTGTATATAAATCATATGGGTAGGACGTGGGTAGCGCTGTGGTCTAAACCATTGAGCCCCTTGGGCTTGCTGATCAGAAGGTCGGCGGTTTGAAATCTCCGCCTCAGGGTGAGCTCCCATTGCTCTGTCCCAGCATCTCCCATCCTAGCAGATTGAAAGCATGCCAGTGCAAGTAGATAAATAGATACCACTGCAGCGGGAAGGTAAACAGTGTTTCTGTGCTCTCTGGCTTCCGTCACAGTGTTCCGTTGCACCAGAAGTGGTTTGGTCATGCTGGTCACATGATCAGGAAAGCTGCCTGTGGACAAATGTCAGCTTCCTCGGCCTGAAAGCAGAGATGAGTTCTGCACCCCATAGTCAAATTCGACTGGACTTAACTGTGCAGGGGTCCTTTACCTTTTTACCCTAACCTTTATAAATCATATATATTGTAAATAAATGAGCCTATCATTTATGCATAATGTATGCATGTTAAAAAAACAGAACACTTTTGTTGTTGAGAACTAAGCCAAAAAGCATCCATAGCAAGAGTCTGTGCCATGATGAGTGTCAAATGGGGGGATGGAAGGAAATCTGTTTGATAATCTATTTACAAAACATTTCTAAAGTGGGAGGAGGTGGCCACTATGAATACGGTAGGAGCTGAGTTTGGCTCTGAAGCAACTCCCTGGGCCCAGTGGCAAGGCAGGTCAGGCCAGTGAGGGGCTCTTCTGAGTATAACCTGGCCAATTGCTGATGCCAGGTCTCCAGAAGCCCCACATTGGTCAGGAACAATGTGGGAGGGGAAATGCTCAGTTCTGCTGTCAGTTTCATAGCTTTTCAAGGTACAAGAGTTGTTTTTACAAGATGAGGTCTATAAATATGCCTTTTCTCTCTTGAAAGCTATTGTCCTTTAGATTCCAAAAGCTGTAACAGCTAGTAATTTTCCATCTGTGTGAGTGTCTTTTCAATGTACGGTGGTACCTCAATTTTTGAACATTTCAGTTTTCAAATGCTGTAAACATGGAAGTAAATGCTTTTCGAACACGCCTTGGAAGTCAAACATGCCATGCAGCTTCTGTTGAGTGCAAGAGCCTACCTGAGGCCTAGCTGTCAGCTATTGAGTTTTTGGTTTTCGAATATTTCAGAACTTGACAGTCTTCCGGAACAGATTACCTTTGAAAACCAAGGTACCACTGTATACCATATATACAGTGTACACAATTTGTACCTGTGTGGCAGCTTTTCATAGGGGATCAGGCCATGTAACAGTGCAGTACAATGAGTGCATATATATTTGCTTCCTTTTATGCATGACCCTCATAACAGCCATATCTCAAACTGCTTTTCCTGGTCAATGATGAAGTCATATGGGCGAGGTGGGGTGTCTCAGTATATTGGCCTACGTGTTTTCCTGCTGTGCCATACAGAATTAATCAACAGTTTGGTTTAGTATGTTGTCTGAACCTAGGCTCCTGGTCTAGCTCTCTCCAGACTAACCACCAAGCTTTGTCCTATGGTTTATGACTCACAGTTTGTCCAGGACAGAAAAACCATGAGTCCAGGTGTGGCCAACATTATAAGATGAACTGTGGCTTAGCTCAGTGTGGTGCAGTAGCAAAACAACTTGGGAGGAGTGAAGTAACCAGAAGCTCACCTGTTTGTGTTTTGCTTAGAGTAATGTAATACCTGGCTATTGTATCCATTGTGTTTGCAGCCTGGGATTATGGACAAGTTTTTGAATTCTGTTGGGTCTTGATTCTACCTTAGCCACAACCTACGATTCAAGCAGAAATCAGGCATGCCTCTGGCTCTCTGCCTTCCCAACCTCCTGCCTTGCTTCCAGTTTCCAGCTTCTAGCTTGCATAACTCTCAACTTTGGCCTTTGTCATTCTAATGACCAGTCAGTTGAGGGAAGGGAACCCACCTCAGAGCTTCTCCCTTTGTTTCCTTAATGGTCCATTACCACACTGGGAAGCTAGCCTTGATATTCCAGGAATTGAATCTGTATTGGATCCAGGAATCATAAGAGTACTGTATAGCCATAAAACCTATCCCCTCTGTCCCAAATGCATAACAGCATTTACAGTGGTACCTCTGGTTAAGAACTTAATTCATTCTGGAGGTCCATTCTTAACCTGAAACTGTTCTTAACCTGAGGTACCACTTTAACTAATGGGGCCTCCCGCCACGGCCGCCACTGCCACACAATTTCTGTTCTCATCCTGAAGCAAAGTCCTTAACCTGAGGTACTATTTCTGGGCTAGGGGAGTCTGTAACCTGAAGCGTCTGTAATCTGAAGCATCTGTAACCTGAGGTACCACTGTATATATCTGTAAGCTTTCAACAAATGCAACATTCAGAGACGTGTGAAATTTGGTGGTTCACTAAATTCTGCACATTAATTCCAAGCAGTACAGATCAGGTCCTTTTGCATAAGAATTTGCAAAGATTCAATTCCTCATCATTACTTTAGCTCATTTTCCTTCAATGAGACTGAACTGATTTAAATCTCTTCAAGTATCGCGTGGTGTTGATCAGACCTGTCCTTAGCTTCCAGAGGGCTATTTCATCCTGCTAACCCTGAAATTATGGAGAATACAAGCAGAGTTGCATGCCAGCTCGTGTGCTATCAAACTTATCCACTTGACTGGTCTGGGATATATGCTGTGACATCTGATACATTTGAATAATTTGAAGTTTGATAAATAGGACTTTTGCTTACATATAGTTGGTGCAGGACATTTGGTGAATTTAGATGCTGATCTTTGACTTTCCTGAGAGGTATTTACTCTGAGGCCCTGACTGTTCTGAATGTAATGCAATTCGGATCTTGATCAGCCTCGATGATGGAGCAGTACATTTAAGGAGGAAATCTGGACAATTAACTTGACAAATTTTCCATGCCAGCTTTCTTAAAAAACGTATATGAAGTATTACCTGTCCAGTCATGAGTAATTTCCGCAGATGACAAATCAGTCCAAGACAGGCGGCTTGTGTTTAACACTTTGGTTTATGATTTTGAAGACTCTGACATGACTGATTATGCTAAGGCCTGGAGCAATTTACTGAATTAATGAATTAATTACTAATACATGAGAGTGATTAATTGAGATGCTTCTTTGGATCTTATTCAGTGTAATGAAGCTTGAGCAATGACAGGTGCAGACTTATGGGCTAGATTCTGCAGCTTTTACTCATGTGAACATCCAGTAAAGGAAATTAGTTTCCATGCAGAAAGTGGTGTTGAATCAGGCCTTGTGTGATTAAATAGAAGGAAATACTTGGGGACATCATCCTAAACTCCCTGCAGTTGGTCAGGAATTTGCCATTAGGTTAATGAAGGCATGGTTCTGTTCTCAGGTGGATTAATAAATGCTGTTAAGACAGATTCTTAAGATTGTTTTTCTCCCTTCAGAAATTGACCTTTTCGGGGTCACTTCACACATTACCTTTCCTAACAAGGAATTAATCTCTGTGCCAGTGGGGGGAAGTTGAAAGCATGCACACACCATAGTATATGAATACTAACGGAGCATTTTTCTTATGCAGGCATGCACACTCAATGGCTACCTACCGTAGTTCTGGTACTTGGGATAAAAGATTTGGGAAAGGGCCATAGCCCAGTCATAGATCATGTTCCCTCACATGTAGAAGGTCTCAGGTCCAACTGCCTCAGTGGGTGAAGGTATTTCAGCAGAGCCTGGGCTGCCTTCTGTCAGGGAGAGCAATGGGCAAATCTGACAATGAGAATTTCCTCTCAGTTTCTCATTTTTTACATTCTTAAGCTCACTTCTCCAGATTTCCTCATCAGTTTGCAATATATATATATATATATATATATATATATATATATATATATATTCTTCATGAAAATTCACCAGTATTTTAGTGCAATTTTCTCCCAATATACACACTTTGGCAAAGCAATTTCCCACAATATGATGCATTTTTATATGTTATTTCCCATAATATGTGCATTCCTAAGCACACTGTTCCCAAGTATATGCAGTTTTGTACACATTACCTGGCTGGTAATGTGCAAATTTAGAAGGCTGAATTTGTTTCAGTTTATGTATTGTTTCAGAAAATATGAATTATGTTGGGTCACCTTTGAATGCAAACTGAATCGTATTTGTTCCCTATCCCTAGACAGGGATGCTGTTGTTGCAAGGTTTCTGCAAGAAGCAGGGGGTTGGACTAGGTGATCTCCACAGCACCTCTCAAGTCTAATATTCTGTGCATCTTGATTTTTCTTATTATAGCTCAAGCCTTTCAACAGATTTACAATAACATCACTCTGTAAATTGCAAGTGCTCTCTCCGTATTCTAGTATGTTCTTTATGACCTCACCCAGTTGCTTGCTTATCAGTTTACATTACTTTATAACAACCTGAATTCAACACGAAGCTAAGCTTTGACTAAATTGGGTGTCCTTTTAAAGGAAACATAATTAAATAAGGAGCTGTCCTCTCCAATCTCAGTGATTGAAAAGGAAGTCTACATGCTTGCTGAATATACTGGACAAGATTATTACAGTAAACATTGGCTTTCATTTATATGTTGATTGAGCTTCACAAAGAACTGGTTTATAAACACAATTACACATAGCTCAAGACGGTTTTTGGCACAATGACTGCAAAGTCAACTAGACTATATGTGAAATGTTAACACAAAATTTTGGCCTATAGTCATTTTGAAGCTCAGAAGAAGTAGGGGGGAAAGGTGGCAGGTTTTCAGCTATGAACCCCACCACTGGAGGCTCTGCACAAGAGCTTCTGCTTGCACAAGGAGCTTTCCCCCCATCTCCTTCCCTGTGCTTCCCCCAAAATGGCACAAGGGGATTGGGAGAATGCCCCCAAAACCACCCATGGGGGGAGGGGAGGGGGGTCATTCTGTCTGGCAAGCTGAAATGCTTACGTATGTAGATGGAATGTTTGCAATAGCACAACACTTAATTCCACCCTCTGTAAACCACTTTCTTCCTCTAATCCAATGTCAGTGGATTCTATGAAGTGGTGGCTTTGTGTTTGTGCAGGAGTGGAATACCTCTGGCCCCAGGGCCAAATTTGGCCTGCCGCAGGTTGTTGGGGTTTATTTCTGTGTGTATTCATTATGGAAGCTTCAATCAAGCTCACCACAGGAAACAGATGTTTAGCAGAGTTTGCCTTTACTTGGCATGCACGCACGCACGCACACACACACACACACACAATACAGTTGTTGCACATAGACATCTCTCTCTGATCCCAGAGAGAGTTCTTTGCTTCAAAAGTTATTGCTGTTCCAAAGTTCACAGCAAGTCCTTTGTTCAGCTGCTTGCAGCTCTTTGCAAAGTGTTCCGGTTCCTTCCACGATTCCAGTCAGTCCCAGCTGCTTAGATCTCTCATATTTTTCCAGCCAGCAGACTACTGAATGCTGTGACTTCTGCTCCTTATCTACATAGGGACTATGTGCAATTTCTGCCTAGCAGCAGTGATAAGAGAGTCAGCAGAGTCAGACAATTGCATTGCAGGGAATGAGTCAGCATTACCAACTCATGTGGAATTAACCCATTAAACACTTTCCTTGACACAGGTCCCAGTCTGGCCCACAAACCACGGCCCACTGTGGCCCATACCTGACATCATATGTGATGTCAAGTGTTGGTCAGTTAGAATGGTGGCTGGATTGGCAGCGCAACTAAGTTCGATGTAGAGGAAGGGGGTGGAACACTTTCCTGAGAGTGATGCACCTAGCAGCATCACTACCATCCTTTAGGCACCAAGGCATTTCATTTCTAATAGAGGTTCATCTTTTAGGTCAGGGGTTCCCAACAAAATTTTCTCGAGGACCCCTCATCGAGCCGCTATTGTGACAAGGACCCCCATTAATTCCTAATCCTAAAATTAAAAAGTGAGAGCCAAATTAAGAGTCTTTTTATATTTTATATTTACAGTGGTACCTCTACTTACAAATAACTCTACTTACGAATGTTTCTACTTACGAACGGAGCTCTGTCCGCCATCTTGGATGCGGTTTAGATAGGATTTTTTCTACTTACGAATTTTTAGATAGGGTTGCTTCGACTTACGAATTTTTTCTCCCAATGCATTCCTATGGGATTCGACTTACAATTTTTTTCGACTTACAAATGTGTGTTCGGAACGCATTAAATTCGTAAGTAGAGGTACCACTGTATACGTTTTTTACAGTTCTTCCTCTTCATCTGTAGGCCTTTGTCGTTTTAACGAACCACTTTTTAACCAACGGTCCATTTTTAACTACGCGAACTGTAGCTTCTGCGAAAAACAACGCTTTGTTTACAAACACTACTGTTTTGCAAAGAGGCAGGTCGCGCCAGGGAGGAGGGAGGGGAATGGAGAAGACAGGGTACCTGCGCACAAATGAAGCCGACGCGCGCAAAGCATCTTGGGGAGGTGAGCGTTAGTAGAATGCGCGCGCTGCCTCTTTGCAAAACAGTCGTGTTTGTAAAGCGCCACCTAACTGCATACAGCAGAACTACTGCCTCTATCTAATTCTAGTTTTGTGCTAGACTCTGCTCATGCAGGAAGCGGCCAAAACAAAAAATCTGTTATCATACGAAATATATTTAATATATTTTTTATTTTAATAGCATCTTGCGGACCCCTCTGGCATAGCTCGCGGACCCCTGGGGGTCCCCGGACCACCTGTTGGGAACCACTGTTTAGGTTTAAGACAAATCTTTTGCAGTGTGTGACAAATAAATAAATATTATAAATAAGAATAAGGGGGGGGGAATGTACGTGTCCAGGTCAGGACCAATGATATTCCAATGATCAGGTTACAGAAGATGCAGAAGGGTCTTCTCTGTGGCTGTTTTTCTGTTAGGGAACATCTTCCCCATTGCTGTCCACCAAAGTCTGAGTATGATATGCAGATAATGTCTCATGTCTGCTTCTCCTATGACTGAAATGTCTTCCTCACCAAAGCCTGAGCATCTTTCATATCTCAAGGAAGCACACACAGGAGAGTGAAAATCTATTTATTCAAGAAAAAATATATAGACAGCTTAATCAGAAAAAAAACTCTAAGCGGTGTACATAATAATAAATTATTATCAATAGAATGTAGATAAAAGCAGCAACTCTGCATTTCAAAGCGTAGCACAGCCTGCAATCTGTGAAACAGTTGTCCTCTTCATTTAGGTGATTTCAGAAGCTGTCTTGATTGATGTTGCCTGTTTGAGTAGCATTTTTTAAAATGTGAGTGCAAGGCAAGTTTCAGCTCTCTATTATAAAATTCACTTTGACTTCAATACCCATCCTGCGGTGTGGGACAAGTGGGTTACCTTGTACATAGCGGCAAGATGCTGTCAAATAGTCTTTCATATTCAGAACAACAAGAACTCAGATATTCAGACTGAAAGCTGGAATTCAGACCTCATGATGTGCTGAACTCTCTTCAGCAGGAGATTTCTCACAGACTTTAAGTATGTCTTGCTGTTGTCTGAAACCAAAAGACACATTTCCTGACCTTATTCAGACTTCTTCTTGCTTCTTACAAATGTAATTGGCTCCGTTATCAGTTGTCACATAGTACTTCACAACACAAAAAGTAAATAGAAATCGAAACAGATATTTTGATAACATTTATTTAGGGTTGAATCCAGATTTAGTCATACTTAGTAAAAATCCATTAAAATTAATGGGACAACCTTTGGAGCCCTCCCTGGGGGGCTCTTGGGAGAGAGGTTCCCATCAGTCTTCTTCATCCGGTCTGAGCTTTCCTTGGGGGGCTCTTGGGCTGGTGGATCCCAGTTTTCCTCCTCAGCCAACCAGGCCCTGACACCAGGTAGGGCTGTGAAAGAGACCTTTGCCTGAAATCCCAGAGAGTTCCTGCCAGTCATTGTAGATAATACTGACCTAGGTAGACCAATGGTCTGACTCAGTATAAGGCACCTTCCTATGTTTGTATATTCAGGTAGTGTATCCACAGCAGTGACCAGGGGAGGAATGATAGCTGGGGAGAGCAGAGAGAAGAAACACCTGTATCAGCACAACCAGATGTCTTCATCTTCCCAACCTGCAACAAAACATGTCTCTCCCGTATCAGTCTCTACAGCCACAGCAGGTGCTGTAACTCTCCAATGCTTTGACTTTACTCCTGAAGGCGCACTCTTCCATTGTCTCCCAAGAAAGATGGATGCCAACGATTTCAAAGATGAATTTCAGGGGCTGGCACAAGAACATAATAGTTAAAGAAATGCTTAAATAAGTAATATACAGCTCCTCACACTGAAGACATCATATTATGCGCCATCTTAGCATCATTTTGTATAGCCTAAGGGTGTGTTTGGAGGCTGTGGCAAAGGATGAGTAAAGTTAGAATGCTATAATGACACACTGCTGTAAGTTATTTCCCCCCAGCATGAAACAACACACCTTTGAATGCAGAATTAAAAGCAAGAGAATACCTGGGACACCCCCGTCTCACTGATAGGATTTCCCAGGTGGATAAATAAGTCTTTGCCATGGGTGTCTGGTTTTTGTTTGGTTTTAAACGCATTGCCTGTTCTTTGTGCTTTTCTGTTGTTTTATTGTACATTCCCTTGAGATGATTGTGTTGGAGGCAATTAAAAAAATAGCAGTAACAACAATATCAAGCCTACATCCTAGATTCCCCCTTTTCCCTTGTCGTTCGGGACAAAAATATATGTCATGTCACCTGGAAACTAGAAATCTCAGACGAAACAGTGACAATAAATGGAAAAGTTAATGAGTATCCCTTGCATGTCTATTTCTGCAGAAAAGTTCTACAAAAAAATCCACAATAGAAATAATTATTTTGGAACAACTATCATAGAGTTTTGGATAAGATATTGTATTTTCCTAGCCCGCTCTAAATGATTGCAGTTCACTAGACAATAGTTGCCTATTTTCATGCTTATAAGGAATTCAGATACCAATACAGTGATACCTTGGTTTAAGTATGCTTCAGTTTGAGTACCTGGAACGGATTAATCCACTTTCCATTACTTTCAATGGGAAAGTTCGCTTCAGATTAAGTATGCTTCAGGTTAAGTATGGACTTCCAGAACCAATTACACTCATACTTGGGGTTAAGTACGCTTCAGGTTGAGTACTCCGCGGACCTGTCTGGAATGGATTGATCCACTTTCCATGGGAAAGTTCGCTTCAGGTTAAGTATGCTTCAGGTTAAGTACAGACATCCAGAACCCATTGTGTACTTAAACCGAGGTACCACTGTAGCTATTTAAGCTGCAATCTTATACCTGCATGCCTGGGTATACCTCCATTGAAACCAGAGGCACTTACTTCTGAGTTGATGTGCCCAGGCGTGCACTATTAGAGCTTGAAACATTTACCGGTAGCAAGCCTTTGAAATCTGACACACTTTTGCCCCTTTACTATTCATCTTTTGCGAACCTTTACTTCAAAGATGTGATGGGTTTTCCTTTGTCTGATTTGTTGTTGCATCTCCTGAAAGGTTTGATTTTGCCAGCTGTCAGTTATGAAATCTCTGAAGTGGTCAACTGTCAATTGTTATCAGTGTGTGTCAGCTTTCAAATAAAAATCATAAACATTATGACATGTCAAATGCCATAAAGCACTGTCCAATAACAAAGTTTGGAATCAGATATAATTGGGCATCAAGTGCAAATATATAATATTCAGAGTCAACATTTGCAGATGGGATTTCTGTAATCACATCCAGGTCATGAGGTATGGCCTGAAAGCATGGGATGCAGCAACCTTGCTAAAGCTAGGGAGGTTTTGGTCTGGATGGTGCCTGAAGAAGATTGTACCTATAGTCAAGGTAAAGGTAAAGCAGGCATCCCCAAACTGCGGCCCTCCAGATGTTTTGGCCTACAACTCCCATGATCCCTAGCTAACAGGACCAGTGGTCAGGGATGATGGGAATTGTAGTCCAAAACACCTGGAGGGCCAAAGTTTTGGGATGCCTGCCTTAATCTGTTTTGGTCAACCTGGGTTAAAGATAGAGAGCATGAAAATTGACTTTATCTTTGTAAAAGTCTGGTTATTATTACAGTAAAAAGAAAAAAAGAAAACTATTTTGTGCCTCATTTTTTAAGTTTTTATTTTGTAAATAATGTCCAGTTGTTAATTTTTTAAAAGCTAAGTTTTTGTTTCTTTAGTTTGATGAGTAAAAATAATGTCCTTTATGATTGAGCATGAGCACGTACAGTATTTAAAAAAATGTTCCCCTTTAAAACAAATTTCCTTTGGTGCACACACCCTAATGAAATGTGCTGCCCATGCCTATTGTGGGCAGATATATCTCATGTCCCAACCATGTGTCATGCTTTCCCATGAAAAACCATTTAGCAGAACCTAAAATGGTGTCTTTCCCCCTCCAGTTGACGTTCAATATGCTTAGTCTGAACTTGCCTGTGACACGATATACTTCTGTAATTTGAAGCAAGTGTTAGTTTCAACCATTTTGAAAATGAAACAAACATATTTTTAAATGGTTTGATCCAGCAACTGTGAGTACCATGTTTGTGTATAGAGTAGGCACCCCCAAACTGCGACCCTCCAGATGTTTTGGCCTACAACTCCCATGATCCCTAACCGACAGGACCAGTGGTCAGGGAAGATGGGAATTGTAGTCCAAAACATCTGGAGGGCCGAAGTTAGGGGATGTCTGAGGTAAAGGGACCCCTGACTGTTAGGTCTAGTCACAGACGACTCTGGGGTCATTGTACTCATCTTGCTTTACTGGCCGAGGGAACCGGTGTACAGCTTCCGGGTCATGTGGCCAGCATGACTAAGCCGCTTCTGGAGAACCAGCAGTGCACGGAAACGCCGTTTACCTTTCCGCCAGAGCAGTACCTTTTTATCTACTTGCACTTTGACGTGCTTTTGAACTGCTAGGTTGGCAGGAGCAGGGACCGAACAATGGGAGCTCACCTCGTTGCGGGGATTCGAACTGCCGACCTTCTGATCGGCAAGCCCTAGGCTCTGTGTTTAACCCACAGTGCCACCCGCTGTGGAAGGGAAAGCAGGATATAAATTTAACAACTTCCTCTATTTCTGATGCTCAGAATGTGAGTGCTATTTGTTGCCAAAATGTAGTTTGAGTGTCACCTTATTTAGTGAGCAATCATAAGCAGCCACTTGGGGAGGCATTCTGTTTGTGTGGTCAATGTGTGGCGAGCTTCAACTGGTTCGGAAACACTTGAGACACAACCCTGTCATGCTAAATGCCATCAGGATTGTCCCTTGGTCTTCATCTCTTTTATCCTTGTGGCCTTCTTGCCATGTAATTTTTTCTCCTTTTTGACCTCATCAACGATACAGAGAAGGTAGAGCACCCAGACCCGATCATGTTGAACTCCTTGTATAGGAGCATTACCCAACATTAATCTTAGTCCCCCTTTTTAAAAAATGCCTTGATAGATTTGAGGAAAGGTCACTGATCTGTCTGCATAAGGACAAGTTTAAATGAATAAATAGCATTTTTAGTAAGTAATCCTTTGTACGGTACAAAATCAGTAAATTATGTATGGATCATGGGTTAACAAGCAAAATCACTCATGATCAGCACTCTCCAAAGGGTTTGTGCCCTTGGGATAATGTTTGTATATATATATATATATATATATATATATATATATATATATATATATATATAAAATCGAGCATTGTGGAGATGATGATGATGATGTTTTTATGGATTTCTTGTCCACCCTTCCATAAGGTCTCAGGATGGGTTGCAGCAATATAAACTATACTGAGTCCCGGCTAAAATATATTCTTATTCTGATGTTTACTAAATTTATATACCACTCAGAAGCCATTCTGGAAAGGAGCCATTTACAAACATAAAACCAATTATAAATATATATATAGTCACAAATAATTACCAGTACACCAGAAAACAATTAAATTAACATTAAAAGAAAGATGAAATAAAACACCCACAATCTATGAGAGTCACTATTGGATGGCTATATTGAAACCAGCAGTATTTGATGGGTTGAAATGCATGAGGAGGCATCAGGGATGGAGCAATGCATCCTAAGAAATCTGGCGGCACAATGTTATATCACACATACAACACATATAAATCACTTTTCTTTACCAGTCTAGCTGAGTCCCAAGATAGGGAAACCCATGGGCTGGACTTGGCCACAAAACTTCCTGGTCTCCTCAGATGCCAGCTGAAATGGAGGTGGGCCTATCATTGCAAGCTCCACAAGCACTGGGGAAGACTGATAAGCATCAGTGGCTTCAATGCTGGTTGGTAGCTTTGAGAATGGTGAGATGGAGCCAAAAAGATTTGAGGAGCCTATGAGGAGGTGCACTAGTTGGAAAGGTTTTATGGGCCAAATCTGTTCTGTGGGCTGCCAGTTAACTGTATATTCATGAAGGTTAATATGAAACTGGGGGGGGGGGACATATGGAGTGAGCCATATGCAGTGTGAGCTAGCCACAATTTATCACCATATTCCTCTTTTCCATGCAGTGCTGTAGCCACATAAACAATAGAAGTGTTGCACTGGGCAAAGATCTGCTTTTTGCTTTCCTCAATGATAAACAAGGGAAAAAGCAGTCAATCTACTAAGGTCGTATACATTCCCATTAAACATTAAAAGCTGAGTTCTCTGGTTAGTGTTCCAATAAATTTAATGAGGGGCAACTAGTGTTTTTTCCCAAGCAGATTGGTGATTATCAGCTGAGCCTGACAGGTCGGCTAATGGACTAATAAAATTTATTCTGCTATGAAGAAGACCCTCAGTGGACAACAGCATATTTCTGTTTATAATCTATCTGTATGGATGATTTCAAGTACTTCCCTAAGTATGCCCTAAGCAATTGAGAGTCTGAAATAACATGCAACTTGGTTCATAAGTAGGTTCAGTCCTAAAATAGTGATTTTGTAGATCAAAAACCTAGATCCACAGAAGATTGTAGGAAGAAGTCATCCATGTCTAAGAAATATTTAGATGTAATTGGCATGCAATCCATAAAAGCGTGTTTCCTAATACAGTATGCTCTCTCAATAAGTGTTTGGTACATGCTTACAAACTACACATTGAGGCACACACTGAAACATATGGAAACAGGTGCTATCCTACACGGCTGTGATCTGGCACCCTTGCACAGTGACTGAGGTTCCAACTCCCCTGGAAGTCCCAGAGAAGTGACTCCCATAAGTGGTGGGAGGTTTAATACTACTTGTTATCCAGGACTGCAGTCTTTTATCAGGCAGGGGTGTGCGCTTTTTAAACAGCTGAAAGCTGAATTACAAGCAAGAAATTCAACCTGTTTTTGCTGTTGGAATGCTTCACAGACCTATTTTGCCAGGACAGATCCCATTGATGCATTCTATTCATTTTTTAAAGGGTTTGATTTTTAGCAGCACCTAGAGATTACAACTAAGTCCAAAAACAATTAGCATCTTAAATTAGAATTCTAATTAAGGCTGCAATCATAAACATACTAACTTAGACATAAAACTTATTGAAATCAATGTAATATATCACAGTGCTTGCCAAATATGCTTTGTATCATAGCATTAATGTGAAATATAAATATGTTTCTCTTTGAGAAAGTTCAAATATACCCCTTCTTTGTTCCCCCACCAGGTTTCTTTTCTGATTCTACCACTAGGAGGAACAAATGCATTTGAAGGCAGAGAGACCCAGAACCTCTCCGATGATTGGCAGGAGGTTGAGACTGTCAAGCAAGAAAGACTATTGCAGTCAAGGTCAACTGGGTTTTTTTGAGTGTTCTATAATTCTTAATTTGGCTGCTCACCAGTTCTTAGTCATTGTTCCTTCTTTATTCACAAGTACATACGACTGTGATCAACTAATGATACAACACTGAAAGGGATACTGCACACTTTCATAATTTTTGTACACTAAATAAGGGGACATAAAAATGCACCTGAAAAGTAGGCAACAGCCTTCATGTTCTCCTGACCACGTATATAAGAAGAGCTCTTCTGTATCAGGCCAAAGGACCATCTAATCCCTCATCCTGTTCTCATAGTGGTCAACCAGATACCTATGAGAAACGTGAAAGGAGGAGCTGAGCATAACAACACTCTCCTTACTTGTGATTCCAATATAACCCTATTTGTCTAATCCTCCTTTAAAGCTATCCAACTTGGGAGCTATCATTACACCCTGTAGAAGCAAAATAAGCCCCCCACTTTTAAAAAATATATTAAAAAACCTTTTACAGGGTCCCTTAAGGGAAGAAATAAATGGCCATAACATGTAGACACTGGTAGAAGGTAAGTTTTATCTCCCAGGAGATCAATGTTCAGTTATTATTTCTACTACATCACATGGAGGAAGCAAGAAATACTGCAGTGATTAGGACAAATTGGGATTGATGTGAGTTGAAGTTAACAGTCATGAACTTGGCCTTGGGCTTGATTTTGCCTACTGCCAAATGTACTCTCCCAATCCAGTGAAGTATGTAAGCAAGAATTTCACTTTAGGAATCAGAGGAGCTGTTGTCCGATAGAGGCTCAGGATGCCAAAGTTCTGTTTTGCTATTGGCACACAGGCAAAAGCATCAGGGTTAAGTGAGCATTCATTTCTGCAGCCAAAGATTGCTGTATCTTTTGCCACAAATGCTCCTAAACTGCAAAGAATGTTAATTGCGACAGGCATTCCAATACAAAGGAATTCACTTCTATTCCTGCACAGAGAAGGACAGCCACTATGAGAATTATTAAGCTGAGCCACCTCACTGTAAATAAAATGGTTATGGACTGTGCCCTTTCATGCTCACAGATTATATCACTACCCACCCACCCTCCTCCTGAGCTGTGTCTTCTGGTTTCTGAGCAGCATTTATTGTGACTCACTAGCAGGGACTAAGGGAATGAGCAGCCGTAGAGTTTGAAAGAACTCTGCATAGGCTACATAAAGGAGGAGACACTTGCAATGGTTCTCATAAGTCAAAACTTCTCTGTGTGGAACAAATGTTCAATCCAATACTCTTACTGCATGTGGTAGTCAATCAGGAACAGTTCCAGATCTTCCAGATTATTTTTTGTTGTCAGTCTCCTAAATACAAGGGACTTGCTTCAGGGCAGGAGGAGCAGACAACAGGGGTGCTGGTACTCCAGGCCAAATTAAGGTTGGCGATTATATACTTTAGAACAAGGGTAGCCTTCCAAATATTCCTGGACTGTAGGTCCCATCTATCCTGACCATTGGTCCTGCTGGCTGGGGCAGATGGGAGCTGGAGTCTAGCAACATCTGGGGAATACCTCTGGGATTTGGGTGGAATTGATTTTATTGAAGACTTAGGTTGTGTTGTGGAGGAAATTGCTAAAAAATAATAATAGCAGGACATGAATTTTTCAGTAAATAAATAGAGCAGGGATGGGCAGGGATGGGAAGTTGTTGGGCTAAAGCTCCCATCATCTCTAACCATTGGCTGGAGCAGATGGAGAGTCCAAGAACATTTGAGAGATGACAGGTTATCCATCCTGCTTGGGTGGGCCTCCTAATGTAGAGGCACAGTTTCACTGCCATCACCTTCCTCCACCTCCCATTGTGTTTCAAAGCACCTGTCTCTTGAGTTACCTTCCAAAGATTTCCAGGGCGTAGCTTGAATGATGAGGAAGGCAATAGCATTTCCCTCAAGTTTTTTTTGCGTAACATCTTAAACCTTTCCCGTGAGTAGGAAGAAGTGTGTGTGTTAGGTTTCAGGCTGCACTTCTTGTGTGCATTTGGTTCAGATGTTAAAATGATTGCACTTAGATTGCAGAGCTTGATGCCATTTGGCCTGTGCATGCACGTTCTATTTCCTTGAACAACTGGAAAGGGCTCAATGTGCGATGGAAACAGGTCATATTCCTCCCTTGCTACATGGCTGTTGTCTCCACCACTGCTGAACCTCCTCAGGGTGGGAAGGGAGCCAACCTTACAAACAAAACAAAATTATGTCCATTTCTGGTGTTAGATGTTGAGGACGATGTCTGGAAGAAAGGAAGTGCAGGGATATTACGGACAGAGGGAGGGGCAAAATTCTTAGCCAAGGGAGAAGACCAATGAGCTATGTAGGGCATTGATGACACAGTGTCAAATGACAAATACAATCAGTGGCATTGTAGCCATTTGAAAATGTAACTATACATGGAGCCTGACTGCTCCACGTGGCAAGCCATTTGTCTGAGAGTGCCCTGTATGGATAATGAACAATTGGGAGCATTTGGAGCTGCCATCTGGATGTCCCCATCTTTTTAGATTGATAAAGTAAGTTTGCCTCCATCCTCCCTGATGCTAGAAGCCCTTGGAAATACAGCAGATGTGGTATTAATAAACAGCAATACATGTTACCATGGCTTTGCTGCATGGCCTGAGGCAAACCAATTAACTTACCTCTGCTGGGTTTCCCACCTTCGATAATACTAGCCTAATGATAAATTTCCTTCCTTGCAGGATTGTTGTGGAACCCCACTTCATTAATATTTGCAGAGAGCTAAGGTGGAAGGTGGAGGAGAAAAGTAGATCAAACTTTCTTGCTCAATAGCTTTAAGGCTCTATCTAGATAATACGCGAGTTCTGTCAGTGTCCTTAAGTACAGGGATTTCTTAACCCAGATTTCCAGTGGTTGAGGATGGGGAGAATCCCAATTGGGACATTAGTGAGGGGTTCAGAGGGCTTTAACCTTTTGTTGCCCCCCCCCAAAAATCTGGTCCCAATTGTGATTTCCTGCATGCTAGAAACTTCCATAGGGGAAAAAGCTCTCACTTAATTAAATGTGAGCCTGTTTTCCTTATGCAAATTACTGGCATGTCAGGTCACAATATAAAGCATTCTGTACTCCTGTTCTAAAGTTCCATATCACTCACTCTCTCTCTCTCTCTCACACACACACACAATTTGTGTAAAAAAAAACCCTCTCAGCTCTAAGTAACAGCACATTGTTTCTAAAAAGTTCAAAAAAAGTTAACATGATGTCACAGTATCCTCCTTGCTCAAGGCTGATCTGAAAAGCCATTCACCCCCCCCCCCCCCTGTTTCCGCACAGACAAAAGGAAGAGATTGGCTGTTAACAGTTTAGATTTATCATATTATTTGCCCCCCTCCACCCAACATAGCTCCATTTCTTAAACCGGTTTACAGCTGATTTAAACATCCCTGTACTTCATTGAGCATCCCTTTCCAGGTGACATTTAAGTATAGAACGAACACACATAGGTCAGGGCAGGAACCACTACTGTGACCACATTCTTGCCAGACATGCGTTTATTCTACCTCCAGAGGTTATCTCATCACTTGATACATAGGTGAACATAGTTCTTCCTTTGAGATCATGTCAGGAGATACAAAATCCTTGCCTGTGGTATTTCATCTGTGGAAGTTCTAACAGTATCAGCTTGGGTTCTATAAAAAAATGTTAGCAACATTTGAAGGGTGCTCCAGTTTCTTTCAAACAAACCAGCATTCATGCATGAAAGCAGGCATAGGCAAACCCGACCCTCCAGATGTTTTGGGACTACAACTCCCATCATCCCTAGCTAACAGGACCAGTGGTCAGGGATGATGGGAGTTGTAGTCCCAAAACCTCTGGAGGGCTGAGTTTGCTATGCCTGCCTGTAAGTGTCAATGACAAGAGACTAGCTATAGATGTCTAACTTCTGCTGATAACAACCGCTGTAGATTCTTGTAGCTCAGATTGAGTTTGGGCCATCATATTTAGCTATTCCCAAGGATATGCTCCAGCCTGATGTCTCTGCAGCATGGTTGAAACATAATACGGTTTGGGCTGGGACTGCAGTTGTCTCAACCAATCACACATTTGTTGGCCGTGTTATGGTGGTTTTAGAATATTTTAGGTGAATAAGCTCTTTGTTGAATGGATAAAACTTATAGGACAGATAGTACATGCTTGCATTCCAATGTTAAACCTATTTAATCAGAAGTAAGCAACACTGTTTTGCATCAGCTTTACTGCCAAGTGCCATCTTCACACTTACTTGGGAGTAAGTCCCATACAAGTCAAGCCGACGTCTGGATAAGGGGAGGTGTGCACATGCACTTTAGATCACTGCTTTGGCTACAATCCTAACCACACTTACCAGGGAGTAGGCCCCATTCAATTCAATAAAACTTCTCAGTAGACATGATTAGGATCTTGTTGCTAGTTACTGCATGTTGCAATCTGAATTTGGCCATGTTGGAAAAGAACTTCATAATGGAGCTAGAACTGCTTTCTTTAATAGGCTAATGGGGATGTGGGCAGAATCTCAAGATGGAAACACATTTCTTGAGGCAATTTTCCAGTATCATAGATACACAAATGACACCTATTGCTATGAACAGCAGCCCCCCCCCCAGTACAGTATTCTGCCTTTGATGCATATGAGAATAATAGGAAAGAGAAAACAGGAGGCAGGATCTATTTTCTTCTCACTTCAGCTTTCCAGGCATTCATTTGAAATGGATGAAAATAACAAGGTATTTTGGCACCCGGGGCTACAATTTGGGAGAGGGGGTGGAGAGCTGCTTGGAAAGGCTTTGCTCTCGGTCTAAAGGATGAGCAGGAGGACTGGCACAGAGCAGGGCTTGATTAGTATTGAGCAGAGGTATCTCTCTTGATGAGTCGGTGGCACATCTCTGATTACTCACTCCTTTCTGCCAAGTCCTTGCAAAGCATGGACTGCATGTCCAGTGCCAAACAACCTCCTTAAATATTAATCACCAACCACAGCGCACAAATCCAGCACCTGAAAAGGCATACGGAGGGGGTGGTTGGGTAGCCGTGGGATACTGGTTTTGCTGGAGTGGTGGCAGGGGCTGAAAATGGCAGCCAAAGATTGCAAAACATGACATCTACTAAAGAATTTGGTAGCAGTTAATGAATTAGGGTGACCGTGGGCCATACATAGAGGACAGTCCTTTTTTCAAAGGCTGACTGGTCCAAGTCCGGTTTAAAAATAGCAGTGCATAAGAACCTTAAGGCTGCCCATCAATAGTGAGAACCAGGACAACAGACAGAGCACACAAAGTATTTCCTACGGGGGTAAAATGTATTGTGGTTCTAATCTTGCACCTATGCTTATACATTATTATATGCAACTTTTCTACAAATCTGTATGCTCTTTTCAGTGACCCATTTCCTCCTTTGGGGGGAACAATGCTTAAGTAGCCATACACAATACAACTATTTTCTACAGAATGCAGCATTATAAGGGAATTAGACAAATTCAGATAGGCCTATCAATGGTGGCTAGTCGTGAAAAGTACAGTGGACCCTCCGGATGCGAACTTAATACATAAGGTTCTGGGGGTCCTTATGTACCCTGAAAAGTCCGCAACATGAGGCGCCACTTCTGCACACATGGCCCGATGGAGCGCTTCTGCGCATGAGCGCGGTGCGAAACTTGGAAGTATGCCGTGTTTGCAACCTGAAAGTTACGTTACCCAAAGGTTACGTAACCCGAGGGTCCACTGTATATAGAACCTCCAGTCTGGGAGGCAGTATGCTTCTGAATATCACTTGTTGGGGGAAAATAGCAGGAGAGGCCAAAGGCTTTAATTCCCAGCTCTAGTGCACATCTATTCATGTTTAGGAAAGTACTCCATGCTTGAGAGGAGAGCAATCTAATAGTCTCGCTAGACCAGCATAACATCAACAGAGCTTAGTTTGTATCCTATGCACTCCTAGTGGACATGAAGATCACAGGACATCAAAGCAGAGAAGGCAAAGCAACACAAACAGCTGCTCTCCCAGCATCCATGGCAATGTTGCATACACTAACTAATTGGGGAGCAGCATGTGAATGATGTCCCCACATCAGCCCTGCAAGGAAGGAGTCAATCAAAGCACAGGGACAGGGTAACATCCCATGATGTGGCACCAGCCAATCATACATACAACAAACAACCTGTCTGACATAAGGACATCGGAGTGCCATTCACTGTATCAGGAAAGCAATCTGGTGCAGTCATGCAAATATGCCTGATATTATTGTGGACATTTGTATAATGATTGCCTCTATTAAGAAAGGCCCTGAAAACTCCCTAAAAGCCAAGGGAGGACTATGTGAATCCCCTATGGAGCCCCTAGGTGGAAGGAATTTGAGTGAAGGTTCCCGCCCGAGTAAAACTAAACAAATGGCTGCAACAGGTCTCCCAATTCAGTCTATTAGCTTCACATCCCTCTCAGTTTTCTGACAGCACTTTTCCCGCCTATGCCGGCAAAGCAGTTCAGGAGGTGGACAGAAAAACAGACAGACTTGCAGACATGTGGGATATTATTACAGGAGACCAGTACATTTGTGAGGACAGACTTCTTTCTGAAAATGCTGTCAAGTCAATATCATCCATGCAACCTTTCCTCCTATCATTTTTGTGGCTTCCTGTTAAATACAAACATCAGCATCACTTACCCGTTTTGACTCTGATACAATCAGTGCTTCTGTCCCCTCTCGTCACAAATGGGCTTGTTGCAGATTCAATCTATAAGAGTGCTGCTCTCCGTTAAACGTCTAACAGACTGGGCAGGTGTTGTTTTTTTAAAGGCTTTGTTGATGTAGAACGATACCTTCTCTTCTGGTGGCTAAGAAGAGGCAAAGCTCATGGATGGAGTATACACATTGCATGCAAAAGGTCCCAGGTGCAGTCTTAGCATCTTGAGGTAAAGCTGGAAAAGACTCTCCTTGCAACCCTAGAGAGCTGTTGCCACTTAGCACGAAAAATATTGAGCTGGATGGCCCAGTGGTCTGACTTTGCCCCCTCCAGACTTTGAAAACTGAATACATTAATAACACCCTCTCCTTGAAAGCAAGTGCCCTTGAGCATCACACTGCTTCCTTCCCAGCAAGTGTACTTAAGATTGCAGAGTTAATATTATTTATTTATATCATATTTATAAAACACCTGCAATCAGCCAGGTGTTATCCATTACACAAAAATAAACAGTTTGTGGCCCAGTCCTCAAAAGATGAGCAAAGTGGGGCAAAAGAAGTTATATTTGTCTATATTTGTGCTGATTCTTCTTCTTCTTCTTCTTCTTCTTCTTCTTCTTCTTCTTCTTCTTCTTCTTCTTCTTCTTCTTCTTCTTCTTCTTCTTCTTCTTCTTCTTCTTCTTCTTCTTCTTCTTGTATAACAGTAACTCTAAAATGCAACGAACCTCCCTTCCTCTTATAGGCTTATCCTATTCAATTCAAGGACAGAAACTATATTCGTCTTCACTTGCTTATAGATTTGCTTCCTCCATTGAAGTGAATGTGGCAGCCAGCATGGACAAGATCGCATGTGAGGTTCTGTGTTTCTATTGGGCTGCAATATGTGTAAATTCAGAAAGCTTCTTAACTGCATCAAGTGAAACCTTAAAGACCATTATTTAAAATCCCATAAGGAGGAACAATCTGTATTCCCTTCCTCTAAGTTATCTTTTCAGAATGGATTTAGAGCTAGAATGGATGGAACGATATGGATGTATTCCAGGGTTCCAGGTATAAGGAAAGAAAATAAGTCTGATGCACAGCTACTTTAAAATTTCATTTATTTTGAAGTCCACATATTTTGAACCTCCCTAACCAATCCAGTTTTTTTAGTGCCACATTTCAAATCACTCTATTTTTTCCCATTTCTAAGAAACCAGTTGTCACTTCCAGATTTCCTAGCCATGAGTTTAATACACTCTGGGGCCATGAAGAAACTTTATGGAAATCTAGGTGAGCTACAAATTACAGTTCAGCTTCAGGGCACACAAGTTCTCTTTCGATGGGACTCCAGAGTATACAATATGTAGGTCTGCAAATCTCTACCCATCAGAATACATAACAGTAAAATGGAAGTATGGGAAAGTTGATAAGTCATTTTAGAAGCCCTGCTTGTTTTAAAGAATAACATTTCCTGCTCTGCCCAGTTATAGCCCATTCCAAAAATCAGCTCTATGGAAAATCTGGATTTCTTCCATTGCATGGTCAACCTTCTCCCTCCAAGATAATACTAACAGTACCACTGTTTGATTATTTGTTGCATTTATATCTAATCTTTTTCAGCAGGAGCTCCTGGTGGCACACATTGTTCTTCCCCTCCTCATTTAATCCCCACAACAACCCTGTGAGGTAGGTTAGGCTGAGAGACAGTGAGTGGTCTAGGATCACCCAGTGAGCTTCATGGTCAAGTGGGGATTTGAACCCTGGTCTCCCATGCCAGGTGACCCAGGTGGTGCTGTGGTTAAACCACTGAGCCTAGGTCTTGCTGATCAGAAGGTCAGCGGTTCGAATCCCTGTGACGGGGTGAGCTCCCGTTGCTTGGTCCCAGCTCCTGCCAACCTAGCAGTTCGAAAGCACGTCAAAATGCAAGTAGATAAATAGGAACCGCTACAGCGGGAAGGTAAACAGTGTTTCCATGTGCTGCTCTGGTTTGCCAGAAGCGGCTTTGTCATGCTGGCCACATGACCTGGAAGCTATTCGCCGGCTCCCTCGGCCAATAATGCGAGATGAGCGTGCAACCCCAGAGTCGGTCACGACTGGACCTAATGGTCAGGGGTCCCTTTACCTTTACCTCCCATGCCCTAGTCTGATATTGTAACCCCTACACCACACTGGCTTTCCACTACTTAAGACTTATTTCCTGGCTTTACCCTGGAAAATAATTCTCATGGCAGCTTACAACATAAAATACAATAAAGTAATAAAACAGTTAAAGCAATTAAATCAAAAATTCTCCTCGCTGGTCAGAATGACTATACCTGCTAAGTATATTCAGCAGTCTTATGGTGAATGATTGACTGACCATAACAAAAAGCAGTCATCTTCTAATATGGCTGATAGCTAGCAGTGGAATAAATCTGGAACTGACTACTTAACAGTGTTATTTATGGTGAGAACTCACAACCTTCCCATCTACCTCTAGCTTGCAATGGTGTGTGTAGACAGTAGTCAGTCAGGACCATCCAGTTGTGGTGGGCATTCAGAACAGAAGGTCCACTTACATGAACATTGGGGAAGTGGTGTTTGTGGCTTGGTGTGACCATGGTGGACGGGCAACATAGGCTAGTGAGGGTCCCTCCTCCTTTATTGGTTGTGCTGGCTCCTGGAACTCACCCGTGGGTTGTACAGTCAATCGCAGGACATTCTGGGGACATGGCTTGGCCTGTTTAATCCCACTCTGCTGCCATGTGTCTTAATGCTACCCGTGTTGTATTCAGTCCCCTTCTGCCCTTGGCTTCATGTTTCCTTTGCCCACATGAAAAGTCCTGCTGTATCAAACCAAAGGTTTCCCTACTCCAGCATCCTGCTCAACACAGCAGCTACAGCTAACGGGAAAGCTGTAAGCAGGACATGAAGTCACTAGAGCTCTCCCAACAAATGCTGCTCAAAGGCATATTCCTTCTGACCATGCAGGTTGCATATAGCAACCGTGATTAGGAGCCATTTATAGTTTAAAAAGTGGGGAGGGGGATTAGACAGAATCATGGAGGATAAGGCTATCAAAACTGCACCACATCTTGTGGTTGCAAATTCTATCCATTAATTGTGCACTGTGCAAATTACTTTTTGCCTGTTCTATATCCACACGCTAAGTAATTTTATGCATGAGACCAGTAGGGTGTAAGATGCCATGTAATTTTATCAGAGCCTAAATTTGTCAGAGCCTACAATCTCTAGCCTTGGTCTAGACCAGCCTTTCCCCAACCTGGTACCCTCTGGATGTTGCTGGACTCCAGCTCCCATCAGCCTCAGTCAGAATGGCCAATGGTCAGAGATAAGAGGACTTGTGGTCTAACTCATCTGGGAGGGATCAGCTTGGGGAAGCCTGGTCTAGACACATTTTGGGTTGCACTTGGGCTTTATAGGATCAGGACTATGATCTGAACTTGCTCCTTTGACACTGGATTCACAGAATCCAGCAACAACAACAAAGTATAATTTAATTGTAAAATCAGTGGCATATTTAACTTGCAATCAAGCCTCTGTAAATTTCTTCAAAGCATAGGAATATATCATTAAACTTTGATTTCCTTGAGAGAACTGAACGTCACAAAAAGTGAAAAGAATAATATTTAATAGGGAAACCAAGACACAGATCCAGCAACAAACAAAAATCTTAAGCAACCTTTAAGCCCCATGGAAATATTTCCAAGACCTTTACACATGAGTCTTAAAACCCCAAACATAGCTGTGATTTTTCTTTTTCAACGGCAGCGTAGTCTTTGGATAGCTGAACAATTATTTACAGTCATCTCTCAGGAATTTCAAAAACAATTTTAGAAATACCTGCTACTCTTCCAATGATCTCAATTCAGGGAGTAGTGCTGTTTTCTCTCTGTGGGTAATGAAACTTTAATGATATTTCCCAGCAGGGGCCTAGTTGAATCATGCAAAGAAGGGGAGAGGGATTCCCAACAGAAAGCTCTGAAATTAGAAAACTTTCAACACATTCTTGGTTCTATCATCTTTGTTAGCTACAAACCAATTTGTTTTAGCCAATTTTTAATCAATTTCCCCTTTGATCACTTAATTTTAAACTTTGCAAAGTTTTCTTTTTATATGTATCGCTCTATATCCTCAGTGCTCACCTCTTCCCCCTTGTGCCATCACTGCCCCTTCACATGCCCTCTCTGCTCAGTGGGGAGAAGAAGGGGAGCAGGTTGTTGCTCTTTCTTCAATCACGACTCACTTGCTTGGAGGAGACAATTTAAGAGGCAATGACAGCAAGGAGGACGACTAGTTCACGGCCTCTAGTAACATGTGGTCTTCAGAGGTGCCCAGTAATGCCAACACTGACACTGGCTGGCTGTCATAACACCTTGTAAAGTTATGCTCCTGGAAGTCCTGCCTCTGAGTAGATCCTTAGCAGGGGTGTGCATCTGATTTGGACAAATCCTGAATCCAAGGTTGAGCGTCTTGGAGGAATTTGGGGGCTGTCCAAGGTGAAGCAAGATTGTTACAAAACTGCATGAATTGAAGCAGCGATCCCTGAAGCACTTTAGTGATGCCTCAGTGATCCAGAAATTTTAAAAATGCTGCAGATAAGTGTCTACTAAAAGTGAAACTGTGTCTCTAAGCTTATAGCACAGTATAAGGAAAATGCCAGGGTGTTGAGGAAGAGCAGGGGGAGAAGGAGCTGCTTTGCAAAATTGAAACTTAGCTCCCTAGTTTAAGAAAAAGGCCGGGATCAGGAGGAGGAGCTCCCTACCTTATAATCAGAAGGAATTGTTTTAGCAAGACTCTTCAATCCCATTGCTTGGGGAGAGGGAACAACTTTGCAAGAGTGAAATTTACATACCTAAACTCAAAGAAGATGCCAGGATGGAGAGGGCAGAGGGGTAGCTCCGTGATAATGGGTCGTTCCACTTTATAACCAGAGAGGATGATTTTGCCTGTAAAGTGAATTCCTTTTAGTTCTTTGCATGGGAGCTCTTACTGCTGCCACACAACCCAGCTAAACAGCTGCTTGGAGGGAAAATGTATTGCAGAGGGCTCCCCACTTTAAGTGCATTTTGTTTATGCTCATAGGAGACCAGAACATTGCCCCTGTGAAAGTGGGGAGTCGGCTGTAGTCAAAACCAAATCTTGTGGTTGGTGCATACTTCTAATCCTTAGTACATTTCCCCTGCCATCATAGCACTTTCCACTCCATCACATCTGTAAGCCATGGCCACCCCTTCTTAACTGCTGCCATTGTGCTTCCTGCTGCAACCCTTTCCCCCTGTAGGTTTTGTGGCAAAGCTTTCCTTGCAGCAAGATAAATAAACTCTCTGGGCCTTGTCACTGAAGTAAAAGCTTAATTGTAAAGAAAAAAACTAGGTACCAATTTCCACAAACAGAGAGCTTACATGGCTAGGTGTATCCAGGTTAGCTGAATTAAAAAAATCAAAATCAAAATCACTGCTCCTCACTCGCCCACTTTCAGTATTTAGGAACTTAAAGTCTGTGCACAGAGTGTTGCCTGAAACAGCTTTGGTTTGTACATTCAACTTGCTTTGGTGCACTGCAGATCAGTTAACTCCCCCCCCCCTTTTCTGTATATGTTGGAGCAATGCCTATGCAGTACCTGATGTCTGCATATAGCACACAGCAGGGAATACCATCAGAGCAGTTCCTACATGAAGATCAACACTGAGAGCCAGAAGGGAAATTTATTAGGGCAAGTAAGCCTCAGTTTCCTCCCCCACCCCGCCTTATCCATTTTGTAGGAACAAACGTCCATCAAGCTTCACCACCAACCATATTCATCTGGCATTTCGTGCTCCGTGGGTCAATACAGAAATAATCTGGCTGCTGCCTCTATGTTCAAACTTGGAACACATAGGCAAATGCAAGGACCTTTTCCGCACTGTGGATTAGGTGAAAAGCCAGAAAACAAACAGACATCATAGCATAGAGCAGGCATCCCCAAACTGTGGCCCTCCAGATGTTTTGGCCTACAACTCCCATGATCCCTTGCTAACAGAACCAGTGGTCGGGGAAGATGGGAATTGTAGTCCAAAACATCTGGAGGGATAAAGTTTGGGGATGCCTGGCATAGAGTAATGGCAGATATTCTTAGAATATTTTGCTCTATGCCTTTTAGTGAAAGTACAGTACTTTGAAATCTCTCCATCCTCTAGTAGTGGTTAGGAGACCACCAGCATGTTTAAACAGCAGCAACAACGACAACAAAATACACTAAGACATGTCTTTCAAAGCAGTTAGTACATTTTAACTCTCCCAAAGCAGCTATCAGATAAAACAGCTTGCATATCAATGGAGTGATTAATATTTCCAATATTTCAGTATTATATTCATCTTTATATCAGTCCTTTCCAGCAGTGGCAGGTGGTGGGGCAGGGCAGTGGTGGACCTCTCCTTGTGCATTTGCGCAGTATCGATCTACCTGCCTCCTTGTCTCTCCTACTCTCCCTCCTGGTGAGTAGCAGCAATTCTACTGCTGGGAAAGTACACTGCAATGAGTCCTATGCTGATTTGCTCCTGCATGGATAGCAGGGCGAACGGATGGCTCATGCCCATCATTTTTGCACTGTGTTCTTGTACTGGTGTATCGAGCTAGGGATGAGGAAGCACTTTTCCCCCTGCTACTATTTTTCTGTTACTATTTAATACTTTGGAGATGCCATTACATAGATGCACAAAGAATAGAAAATGGTACCATAACCACACCCATCCTCCTTAAACCAGAGTCAGAACAGTTCTGAGTCCTATTGTGTCCAATGGGACAGATTCCTGTGCCCTGAGCATTGCATGCTTTGTCAAAGTAGCCACATGGCCAGACGGCACAGAATAGCAAACATTTCCACAGCTTCTAATTCCACTTACCGCAGGGATCTTCGAACCATTCTCTTTCACTGCAGTCACCTTCTCATCTCAAGCTTCATCTGTGGCTAGAAGAGAGAAAGTACTGTATAAAGAAAGGTCAGGGGTGAAAAAAAAAGAAGGTAAATCCTTATTTGTCAGAAGAACACATGATCGTTGGGGGGGGGCGCTTCTTCATTGTGCTCTGCTCACTTTCATGAACTTCTCAAGAGCAACTTGAAGGAAAAGGAGAAGAACTTTGTTTATGATTGGATAAGAAGTGCTGTTGATTTGCCTGGGCCATTGCTAAGGTTAGAAACAATTACAATTTTATTAGCACCATTAGTTCCTTCTGGGGGATTCTCCAAAGTGCCTTTGGCTAAATGGCCCCTGCCACAAATGTTTACATTGTCACCTTTCCATCAAGTTCTCAAGTTACTGCAGAAAGAAATCAATGGCTGGAGTTGCAGCTGCCAGCTACAGAACTTTGTACAATGCAAAATACTTGGCCTAAGCATTTGGGGGGGGGGCAAAGCTTGTTGTACATAAGGTTCAAAATGGAGATGGGGAGCCTACGCCTTTGCTGGACTACTTCTAATGCCACCCCTGTCAAATGACTGGCCAAGTCTGAGGAGAATTGGGAGGAGTCACACAAAATCTGGAAGACCACAGGTATGGATGTGTGAACATGCCTCAATCTATTATGAAACAAAATAAAAAAATTCCTTCCAGCAGCACCTTAGAGACCAACTAACTTTGTCATTGGTATGAGCTTTCGGGTGCATGCACACTTCTTCAGATACTGTACCTTAGTTGGTCTCTAAGGTGCTGCTGGAAGGAATTGTTTCATTTTGTTTTGACTACGTCAGACCAACACGGCTACCTACCTGTAACTCAAACTATTACGATATTCGTTTCCACTGTCATGTGACATTTTCCACTCTGCTGTGTTTCATTTTGTGTCCATTGATGCAGAAATACATGTATTTTAATGTATTTTTACACAGCACAGAATAGGCACCTATATCTCAACCATCAACAGATATTTATAAATCAGTTACCTTCCCTGCATGTTCTCTTTCCAAGTTAATGACTTTCCAGAGGGGTAGCCCTCTTAGTCTTTTGAGGCAAAAACAATAAAGATCCTTAAAGACAAAGTTAAAGAAGTGGCTAACGCCCCATTACCAAGCCATCTATGGCTGAATGTCTACCTTTTCATGTCTACTCAGAAATAAGTTCCATTGAATACAGTCTTTCTTCCTGGTAAGCAAAGTTGGGTGTCATGAACTGGCAGGACAACAGGGAGGAGGAAGAGGAAGAAGAGGATCCCAACAAGGGGTGTAGCCAGGACTGTTCAGGGAAGTTTTTAATGTGTGATATTTTAATGTATTTTAAATTTTTGTTGGAAGCCGCCCAGAGTGGCTGGGGAAACCCAGCCAGATGGGTGGGGTACAAATAAATTATTATTATTATTATTATTATTATTATTATTATTATTAGACACACCGGGGCAAGCAGGGGAAAGGGAAGGAAGTACTCAGACAGGATGATGAAGGGATAGGGAACAGTGCATAGGAACTGGAGCAGCAAAACCAATCACCAGAGCCAGAGGGGCTGCTGTCTCCATAGCAGGCTATGAGGCATAGGGAGCAGCAGGAGGGGTACTCTAGGAGGCTGAGGCAAGTAAGGGCCCACAGCCCAGCCCCCTATCTGGCCAGGTGGGGCTCGCTAGCTCTGGGAGAAGGAGTGTGATTTCTCAGCTGGAGTAGGCTTGGAACAGGTGAGGGTCACATGCATCATCAAGCCCAGATGCTGTAAACAGCATGCAAAGTACAAAAGGGAAGCAGAGCTGAGGTGCTGTGTCTGTTCAACTGCCTTTGTTGATGGACCTTGATTTGGATAATGCTGGACCCCTGTGGGGCTGTGCTTTGGGTTTGACTCTGGACTGTATCCTGACTGCTGGACTTCAGACTTGGCTACTTGGATTGATCCTGGACTCTGTTTCCTGATCCATGGACTTGCTGCCAGGTAGGCCCAGGACTGCAGCAACTCTCACAACCTTGCTTTCACAGTTCAATACGTATAAACTTCTCATTCTAGCTCATTTCCTGAGGCATTAGGGAGGGACAGTCAAGAAAACTTAAGAGGAAAGGAAAGGCATTTTAAATTTAGTATTGCTTTTAAAATGAAGATTTAGGGTGATGAAAAATGGGAAGTTGAAGTGGGTTCTTCCCACTTCAAGAAATTCAGTGGGATTTACTTCTGAGTAGATATAAGGATTGAAATCTAGGATTCCTTTGGCAACAGGCAACACTTCAGAAATAGGAAAAGCAAATAGCCAGGTGCATACTTCAATGAATATGTAAGCAACATATATCACAAAACAATGTATATATGAATTTTTTTGTATAATGTGTGCATGTTAAAATAAATTGTAGAGAATTAAGGCGAATGGCTTTCACAGCAAGGGTCTATGCTGCAAAACAGTAGGGGTCATGGGTAGATGGGTAGGAAATTTGTTTGATAGTCCATTTTTAATGGATTTCTCTGACATTCCCCTTCCCTCATGTCTTACGATGGGTGGACACAAAGTGGTACATATTTCACCTTTGTTGTTATGTTATGGTTCAGCACTGCATGGGGTAAGTTTGGTATCAATTAACTACTTGCATAATGATTCCTGTAGCCATTTCGTTGATTGTGGTTGCTCGTCATCAAAATGGCAAAATAGCTGTGATCAGCCCTGCAATAGGTTTATTATACTGAAGTTTTTCTGCACAGCCGTGTACCCAGATAACTGTGTGGTGAAACTATGTGCTTCCTTCTTTGGTGAACCAACTTTAATGTCTACTTTCAGCTTGTGGTTTGACTGCGTTTAACAATGCAATTTTTAAAGTGTTTTTGAATAACATTTGTTTCTGAAATACAACTATGAAATTGCCACCAAAGATTTCCTCAGATTTTTATATTTTGAGGAGCGAAACATAGTATTCAGCTACTGAATTTTTCATGGTATTACTATGCTTAAGAGTTTTTTTCATGGTATTACTATGCTTAAGAGTTGTTTTCCAAGATACAGCACCATTTTTCACTCTGAGAGTGGTTTCAAATCACTACAATTCCTGTAGACTGGATGGAGCAGATAGAGTGGAAAGCACATCTTAATTTGTATGATTGTATTGCATTTAATTCAGAAAGCCAGTGTGCTTGCAATAGGCAGTTGAGTATTTACCATATTTGGGCTGGGGACCCTTTTGACCTCCAGATGTTAAGCTACAACTCCCATCACCCTGATCATTGGTGATGAGGGCTGGTGTTGATGGGAAATGGAGTCCAACAACATCAGGCGGCCCAGAGGTTCCCAAGATGAAAAGCCTAAAATTGATAACAAAGCACATCTTTGCCAGAAATCATTTATCATCACAGGATATATGATAGCAGACAGAAATCTTTGAATAAAAGAATTAATGATTACGCTCATCATTATTAAAACACAACTGTTCTGTCTGGGTAGTACATGTGCGTATAAATATATTATTGAAAAATTAATAAAGGGAGGGGGCAGGAGAAAATATAAGCTTAATGTAATTTAAAAATAGCCTCAAACAAGTTCAACTTGAGGGTATTTTTTCACCAGGGAAGCTGTTTTTCAGAAGGACTTTAACTGCCCTGGCTTTTTGATCTTCATGCAGAATTAACTACGACTCATCAAAATTTCATGGCCTATAAACTACACCACTTCATCTTTCTACCACCCAGATGAAATACCAAAGTGTGACCATGGCACTTAGCAATACAGTGGTACCTCTGGTTCATAGCTGCCAAGTTATCCCTTTTTTAAAGGGATTTTCCCTTATGCTGAATAGGCTTCCTCACGAGAAAAGGGAAAACTTGGCAGCTATGCTCTGGTTACGAACTTAATTCGTTCTGGAGGTCTGTTCTTAACCTGAAACCGTTCTTAACCTGAGGTACCACTTTAGCTAATGGGGCCTCCCGCTGCTGCCATGCGATTTCTGTTCTCATCCTGAGGTAAAGTTCTTAACCTGAGGTACTACTTCCGGGTTAGCGGAGTCTGTAACCCGAAGTGTTTGTAACCCGAGGTACCACTGTAAACTACTGGCAGGGTGGGTGGGTGGGTGGGTGGGGGGTAGAAATTTGTGATGGGTGTGTGTAGGGAATGGCTATAGTGCAAAGGAGAAAGTAATTATACCTAACATGTAAGATGGAATTAACAGACTAAGGAATTGGAGAAAGGTCTGACAAGTAATTAAAGGGAGAAAAATCTTTTCATAAATTATATGGGGTAATAAATGAATTCACTGATCAAGGCCTTATAGTCCCAATGCACTATAATCCTGTACATGGATATTATAGTAGTGGGGCCCAGTAATTAAAACAAGCTAAAAATGTGGCTTTGGAGCTACATCTAAAAGTTCATACTCGTCAACAGCCCTGTTTAAATTGGGACATCCTGTTTTTGGGCTCTGAACTATGTGACTATGCAGCCTATGTGCACAGAGCAGGCCCTTCAGATTGCTTCCCCATCATGTGGTTGGTGGGGGCCAGAGCCAGCAGGGAATCTAAACAGTGGGGCTGATGCCAACGAGTGGAATTACGTGACAACTGAGCACCTGAAAGGGGCTCCTGTCATGGTAGGAACTAGGTCAGAAGATCTTCAAAATGCTTTCCAACCTCACAACTCTTTCCCCTGTTCTGCAAGCCCAAGCTGAATATGTATCAAATATGTCTTTTTAAAAAGCTGCCATATTTATTTATGTACTTGTTAAACCAAAAGATTCAGCTACTGATGCTGATAAATGTAATCTCCAACCATCTTCAAAGGGCCAGCCCAAGCTGTAAAAAATCATGGATGACATGCTAGCTTGCTTAAGCCCAGATGAATGGGAGATTTTGTACAAGGTGCTTTGCGATGAATTTTTCATGTTCAACAGCTAGTCTCTTGAGCTGGAGTTCTAGCTGTCAAATCAACCACTGGCATTCCATCTATGCCACTTAATAACCTGGAAGGGGACAGTAGCAGCATATTCAGCACAGAACCCATTGAAGTACAAATTACAAATCCACAGCACTGTGTGGCATTTAGAACATTTGTGTATGTAAGTCACACATAATCCATGATCAGTCTGAAAATAGTAAATGAGCTTGTCTCTCTGGTTGAAAAAGAATAGGGTATGGACTACCATAGCAAATTAGCAACTTGAAAACGGATGTATGTCCTCTGAGCACTGAAAGCTTTGAACTGGAACAGTTGAATATTACACCCCAATCTCAGGAGATTTAAAAGCAATTGCAGTACAAGAATAGCTGCTTATTAAGAAAGCTTTTTAAAAATGATGTTAATGGTCTATACTCCTGGGCTAAAACAATTACCAAGCTGTGATCTAACTAATGGCTTTTTATTAATTAAGATCCTTGAGCAGAATTTGCATGAATACGTCCTTCCTATCTTGCTAAACAAAAAGTTATAGGAGACGGTGCTTTCTAATCAGATGAAAAAGAAGTTTGCGTAGATCCCTAAGAGTGCATTCAGAATATCTGCCTACACAGGACACTTGAACTCTGAATATGTAGAAATAAACCTAAAATTAGACAGAACACATTATAATATTTTTTAAAAAATATATTTTTATTAATTTTTCCAATTAAAACCAATTATATCACATTCATTATTTCAAATTATACACATATATATCAATCAAACCGAATGTTATGCCAAATCATCTAGAAAATTTTTTTGGGTTCCCATGCTTCAAGAAATTGGGGATTCCTCGCAACCGTCCACTGCCGTCTTTTTTCTAAAGTTCAAATCGTCTCTCCGAGTTCATAATAATCCAGATCTTTCCCTTACAGTCACATAGATGTTTTCCTCTTTCAACCGATTATTTCCCAGCTGCTGAGATAAATGTCAAACAAAGTTTCACAAATGTTCTTTCTCCTGTGTGAGTTAATCAGTCCAGCCTCCCCATAAATCTTCTTGGTCTGGAGCGTCCCTATTGCGTCGACTCTCAACACGAAGCAGCGCCATCTTAAAAAAACTCAAATCACTTTCGTTTTCTCTCATAGATTAACGATCTTTATAAAATTTAGAGCTTTTCCAGGCAGAAGAACCAGACCTCACACCATGCATAGACTCTTGGTAAATTAATGGATCTCCTTGCCCTATAGCTGAACTTAGCTTCAGGTCGCTGCTCCAATTCAAAGTGCGTCACAACTCATAAATCCTCCGAACGCGTCCAGGCACTCCTCCCATCCAACTAGAGGGGGGCTTTTCTCGTCAGCAACTCCTCATCTTCAAAAAATATGCTCAATAACAACAGTTTATAAAGTTCAACTCACACAGTCTTTTGCTTCTCTTTCACTCCAAACAAGCCAGGACATCACGTCTGGGAAGGTACGAAGTAACTCATATGAAAAAAAATAAAAAAGACTCGCTTCCCTTATCGCTCCGTCCCCATCAATTCTTCTTCCAGATGAAATACAGCCTTTAACTCCTCACCCTCAGCAGCATAGATTTCTCGGCAGTAAACAGCGCTTCTGCCCCTCCTTCTGAAGTATGTCCATAGATTTAAGCCTAATTATCTTCTTTAATCATGGAAATCCCCGCCATGCAGATTAGCGTCCGGGAGTCCTGGCCCTCGTAAGTGCTTCAGCCCAAGCTCCCCCCACTCCATAAACAGTCGGAGTGGGTCTGGGGGCATCGCGGGCCAGCGGCCCCTCTCCGTAACCCCCGGAGAGGGTAGGGGGTTGCCATTTACTCCCCTAGCAACCGCCAAATTCCTTACGAAGGTCAGAGGGATGGAAAACAGGTCCGCTATTCCTGCAGGCGGAAACCGGAACCGACAGAACACAATATAATAAACACATCAAATCGCATTTCATCTGGCTCACATGCACCTCTCCAAGTCAAGTGCTGTTTTATTTACAAACTAGGCAACTGATGTATATTAAGACGGTAGCTGAATGGTAAATGGATCCAAGAAATCACTTTATATTTTGAGAGTAATTACCTATCTACTCTCATGTGCCTTCAAGTAAAGCAACCTTGAAGTCCAAGGGCTATGTGACAGTGTCCCGAGGATCATTCAAGTTTTGTTTCTCTTTTTTTTCTTAGAAAAACAATAGGAACAGTGTGTGTGTGTGTGTGTGTGTGTGTGCACGCCCCACCCCCCATGTCTTAAGTAGTGGGAGATTCAGTTGCTTCAACCTAGAACTCAATCTGTGTACCACTGAAACTTGAACTCATTCATTAAATTGCTTGTGGAAGTCTTGGCACTGAAATGTGTTTGAAGAGACTGTGGCCACACTGAGAATTGGGCATGCTCAGAAGAGTCTGCAGATTTGGGGCAATGACCACTTGGAATTGTTGATGAAATCTTGCAGTCAACATCTACAAACTGAAACTGCACAATTATATAATCTATTTTGTGAAATGGTAACAGCTTAGTTAAAAATAAGAATTTATTGACTAAATTGTATAAAGTCACACCACCAATCAATTCAATGAAAGCTGAAGGCAAGGTTAAAATAATTCAGCACCAATTGATGCATTTTTATATTCACTAAAATGTTTCAGTTAGTTAAGCCAAAGCAATTACAAAAGATGGACTAACTAGTATGCCATTCTCTTATCCCTAAGAGATTCTGGAACTTTCTGAGGAAATGGTCTGGTGAAAGCCTAAGAATAAATTATATGTGGATGTGGACAAGGTGCTTGGATAGGTCAAGTCAACCAGTTGCATTCTGGACACTTGTCCCCCTTGGTTGATAAAAACTAGCAGGGAGGGGAGAGTTGGCTGGGCCAGGGAGGTGATTAATGCCTTCTTGCAAGATGAGATTGGCCCTGCCTGCTTGAATGAGGTTGGGTAAGGTCTGTCAATCCAGCTATCTTTAACTGTTGACTTTTCAAATAAATATTTTCATCTAATGAATGTTTACCATATTTGGGAACTCTTGAATGCTTTTTAAAAATTGATAGGCGAATATAAGATGTCAATATGATGATGTATGTCTGTGTTTGGACTGTCACAACAAAATTCGTTCATAAAAAATGGATAAATGCAATTTGAAAAGCCTTCTGTTATGTTGAATTTTGATCTAGCACTTGCTATCCAGGAGCTCTGGCTTTCTGTAATGCAAAGCATTTATCCAGCCAATTAATATTAGAAAACTCTGGCAAAGTTTCCAGTCAAGGTACTGCAGCAGCATTTGCTTCTTTCAGTTTTTTTTAAAATTATATATCAGTGAAATTAAATGCATTTCTAAACCCATTACTTGCAGTAATTAATGAATCATGAACTCCTTGAATATGGAATTTTTCTCTAGTGTATTTATCAAAGGACTGCTTCAAACATAAAATATCTGACCCACCCCTCTCAGATCAATATATTTCAATTGGCTAGGACTGAATAGATATTTCTGTTTAACACACACACACATGAAAGCTGGACAATGATACTGTGTTATTCTGCCTCTTTAAAGCGGGTAACACTTGGGTGGGAAATCTCGGAGGGAATAAGTTGGAGCAAGTTTTAGCATTTGCTACATAAAGAAAAGTATTATGGGCAGATCAATTCAGTGGGAGTGCTGCTTTTATACTAAAGTTTGATTTAAAATGGCAATTTAAGTGAGCAATGGTTTGGAGCAGTAATGTTCACATTCATATGATCTACAGGGGAAAATTGGTTCTGGCAGGGTGAGCACCTTATTTCAGTTTCTGAAAGCAATCCGGTGCTAAAGTGGGGTGAAATACTATTAGCCTGAAACTTGAAATATACCCATCATATGCATGATATTGCAGTGTGTGTAGAATGGCTAATCCAGGGCGCCATGTCCTGTTCACTATGATACTTGTGTGCAAATTGACTCCCTCTTGCAATGACTGGGAAAAAGCTCCTATTCCTCACAAGAGCTCATCTGCAGACTAAAATGCCCTGGGCACTGTGCCTATGGAGGCCTTAACACAGCATAAGTGGACAAGACTGGTGCTGTCTCTTCCCAAGCTGCATCCTTGAAACACACACATACACCAGCCACAGTCATGGGTTGGGAGGGTTTTTTAAAAATCTATCCTCACAGCTCTATAGGATGCTGAAGGTGGCTGTGATGTCCATGGAACAGTTCTAAGGGCATTGTGCTGAACTAGAAAGGGACTCCTTGTAGAACTAGAAAGGGACTCCTGATATTTGCTGGGTATAATGATTCTGGAAATGCCTTTTAATTCTTCCCCAGTAATCTAGTTCAGAGTTATGATTGCAATTTGGAACCAATGATTCTCTAAAGAATCTTAGCTCTTTGTAATTGGACTGATGATTTAGTTCAGTTCCAGCGATTCTGGCAAGACTCTCGTTTCAAAGTGTGGTTCCAAGGCATGAGAGCATAGACAATGAAGACTTGCCTGTAATTTTTATATAGGCAGACTCTCACAATTAATCCCTGTCACATAAAGGAATAATATATTTTATATGTGAGAAAGTGAATCTTGCTTTTATTGTTTGGCAGAAGAGAAAAGGTTTATACTGAAATATAAAAGCTCTTCAACTTTTTGGAAAAATCGTTTTCAGTTTTGTTTATAGTATAGAATGGAAACCCTTGCTTCAGATGTTAGGAGGCTAGCATTCAGTACTTTGGGTTAAGAGTTCAAATCCAACCTTGAAGACTGTAGAAGTACCCTGTTTCTCCAAAAATAAGACGTAGCCATAAAATAAGCCGTAGCAGGATTTTTAAGTATTCAAGGAATTTAAGCCATACCCTGAAAATAAGACATAGTGATAGGCGCAGCAGCAATGCCAGCCACGGCAGGAGGAGGAGGAAAAAAAATAAGACATCCCCTGAAAATAAGCCATAGTGTGGTTTTCTTGAGGAAAAATAAATATAAGACGGTGTCTTATTTTTGGAGAAACAATGGGTAGATAGACTACTAGATCAAAGGGTCCGAGTTCAAATCCTTTCTCATTGGGTGTTCTTGGGCAAAGCACCATTCCTCCCCACAGTCTTAAGTTATATTGCAGGTTGCTGTGAGTGCAAGGTGTGATTACCTTATGCACTTTGGGAGGAAGAATGTGTGGTATGTGAGATAAATATATAAGAGTCCAGCACACAGGCAACAGTTAGATGTTACATCTTTTGATATCACTGGAGAAAATGAACCCCTGTGTGTGTGTGTGTGTAACATTTATATATTGCCTTTCTGCCAAGGCCTCTACCCATCCCCAAGAAACTAAAATCAGCTTCCAACAGTAACATATGCATATAATAAAACCAACTACACAAAATCCATTAAGCAACATAAAAAGGTATCTTGCTATGCCTACAGACAGACGTATTCCCATTTTGGCTCTGCTTTCTTTTTTTTTAAAGCGAGTTTTTTTAAAAAAATTTTTACATATAATCACAATACGTAACATTGTATCCTCTGATTAACTGTCTTGGCTCAACCAAGCCTAAACGACTTCCCTCCCTCCCTCCTAATGGTTTACAAAATTAAATTTTGCATTTTTGCATTTTACTTCCTCTCCTATCCTTGCTATATCATTACTTAAGAGATTATATTACTCAACCTGAATAGGTAACTAATTCATCTTACAAATTTTCAGATAACCCTGCTAATGATGTTAATTGCTTACAGTTGTCTTTCAAATACAATACAAATTTGTTCCAGTCTTTTTGGAATACTTGATCTCGCTGGTTCAGGATTATTCCCGTCAGTTTCGTAAAGTCCATCATTTTCACCTGCCATTTTGGCTCTGCTTTCATGGCTATATGGCCAGCAAATTTGAATTTGTTTGAATTTGCCAAGAAGATCGGGACTCCTTGGAGTTGTGAATCCAACTCCCATTGGCCCCAGTCAGCATGGCTAATGGTCAGGGATGCTGATAATTTTAGTTCTTGACATCTGGAGGGGCACCCTGTCCTAACACCTCTAGCTTGAATGTTACACAGCTCAAATGCATGTTATGCTGCACACCCTTGAGTCTTCTATTTGGAACACCACCTGCAAGAGCCCCTGATCAAATAATGTCAATGAAAATTGCTTGCCTCTGAAGCTATTTGCTCCAGGAAGGAAGCAGTTTTGGGTTGCAATAGCTGCTCCCCCCCCCAGTTCAAATACCAGCCAGCTTTAATGGTGAAGTGATTTTTCATTAGGATCATGGTGTGCAAGCAAATGCTAGAGAAACTCCTCCCGGGTATGCCACAGTCCCAATCCTCTTTAGGCTCTGTTGCTGCTATAAGTAAGTAGAAACTAGCCAGGAAAAAAAAAAGCTAATGTGAGGTTTGACCGTAAGAGTACCGCTGCACACGGAAGACTTGAATATATTACCTGATTGTCACAGCAATCTTTGTGGGCCAATTGTAGTCTCAAATGAAGTCGGGTACTTTGCCACTGATTTTTACCAAGTCAGATGAGCTTCCTGAATAGCATCCTGTGGCTTAACAAAAATGCCTTCATGGGATGTTAATGCTTTCACTGATTAGGTCACAGTAGTTAGAATAACAGATTGGAATGGGAACGTTTTCAGAAGGCTATGGGCAACATAATGTTTTCCATTACAGGCAAAGCACGACTCATCTGTTTGTCTTTTAAAGCCCCCGAGATCCAAATGTTGCTGTTACAGTTCAGCCCTCCTTCTGTGTGAGCTCCAGAGGGAAAGCACCTCTTCTGAATACTATTTTGCTTGTCTGAAAAATCCTGCAGATTTAATTGACTGCATTCAAATTCGATTGACAAATGCACAGGTACCATACTGTCTTTGCCCCCGCCAACATGCACCACAAAAAGTCCCAGAACGTAAGAAGTCTCTTTTTGGATCAGACAAAAGTCCTGTCCAGTCTATCATTGGCTGTCAATGGCTAGTCTGATATCTCCCTCACATCCTGCTTGGGGAGCCCACAAATATGGCATGATGCAACTGGCTACCTCTTGTTGCAAGTCCCAGCAAACCAGTAGTATCTTAACTTGTAGCTCCTACATTTATGAAACGTAAAACGTTTTGAAGACACTTGCTCATCCAAACTCTCAGATAGCTTGCTGACAATGTACTGCCGCAGGAATATGATCCCGAGCAGGCTGCTGGATCAAAGTCATTGGCTGCAATCTACATCAAACTCGGCACCAGATTTAGGGAAGGTGGTTCCCTCACACAGGGTGCTGAGCTAAGAGGGCACAAAATTGAGAAGATCCATAACTGAGATCTATTTGGGGCTCCAAACTTTTGCCATATTACCAAAGATTACCAGACTCCACCCCTGATCAAACTCAAGTTTGGATAGTGGCAAGTTACTCGTTGAAACCACTGGTACATCATCTCATTTCACCACTAATGAGGGCTGCCATACACCCAGAATTTCAAAGGCAGAAGTGACGTTCAGTCGGGAATTTCCAGAAGGAAAGAAAGCTCAACAATTTTGGTGTGTCTGGGTTTTTTCCTGCTAACTCTACCAATAACACACATTTCACCCCAGCACTGTGTTTGCGGGGGTATATAAAATGCTTTCCCTCCCTACAGGAGTGCTGAAGTGGGAGGCGCTTTTCCAACTCCCACTGCTGTAATGGGCATGAAAGGAAATTTTATTCAAAGGCCTCTTTACCTTTGGGGAGCATCACTGCTCCCTCTAGTGCAGCATCATTGTCAGAAGGCCTTAAAAAAGAGGTGCTGCTCCTTCCTGTTTCCTCCATCTTCTAACAATGGTACCGTGTCAGGGAAAGGATACCTTTCAAAGGTAAAAAGACCAAAAGTGGCTGGTAGGCCACCAAAAACTGCAGGCCGCAGAGTTGCTCCCTTCATTCAGTGTTTGCGTTATCATTACCTCTACTATCTCCACCCATGTCATGAACGCCAGACCTATAGAGAGGAGTGCAAAATTTCCCAACCCCCTGAATGAAGGAATATATGTGAGAGAGGTTGCAGCAGAGCACAGCTACCCACATGGATTTACCGTAGCAAGAGAAGAAATCCAGGAATGAAATATTCTACTGAGTATAAGCATTGCAACGTTGCTTTTTCATGCTCAGTCCTCAGTTTTGGTTTTTATAAAGGATTGCTTCACAGCTTACCGAAGAAATATCACGTATGGACGAGCCAAGTTATATATATATTTTTTTTGGGGGGGAGCCTGATTTTCTTTTAAAAAACAATTTCCTAAACATTGACAGCAAAGGTTATAGAAAATGGTGCATTTGCAGCATTTGTAGTTTCGGTAAAATTGGATGAATCCTGTTTCAGGAGTGGCTGGTTTTATTTAGGTTCGAAAACAAAGCAGCTGCTGAGAATCCAGACCCATAATATTTCCTGCCTATTGCTCAGGAATCCTTAGACAATATGCAAGGCGATGTGGGAACCACACATCCACAAGCAGCTCCCACACAGCTATGAGAATGACTAAATGACCCAGCGTCATGGGCCTGAACCAGTCATGTGGGTTTTCCCCAGGCTTTGTACCAAACCAAACTCTACTTCATGTAACCCACCCTCCCTCCCCCATTTCCCTATGTCCCTCCCTTTCTTTGCTTTAATATAGCAACCTGCTCCTGGTTCTGTATGGAGTAAAATTGATCCGTATAATTTGAGTTTCATGGGTAAATTATTAATTATCATGATGTAAATTTTGAGTTGGCCTTCGGCTATTTTCTCTAAATATGCTCCGTGCTTGCATACAAGGTTGAATAAACCTGCATGGCTCTCTCCAGCTGTCTTGGCAAAAGTATTACCTGTGGAAGCCAATGAACCATTTATTATACATTACTCTTACTGTGCCCACAGTGAGACCTCTTAAAATGTAGCTGAGGAGAGATTAAGAATATACTTATTAAATTACGCTGCTGTGGTATTATTATAAATGAAATTATATTGTGCTAAATGATGTGGGCTGTTTGTTTTTTTGAAAATGGGTAATCTAAAAATAAGAAGACGGCAGGATGCCAGCCGTTTTCATTCTCTGTTGCTTGCTTAAAACTGGAAGGAGTTGATGCAGTTCTTGACAATCTGCTTTGAGTTTTATTCTTCTGCATCAGAAGCAGCTCTGGTCTGTGTTTTATGGTAGCCATCCAGGTTCATTGGTAGTGGTGCATGGTGGGGTGAAGAAGTCATTGCCAGACTTCCTTGCCGTTGAGTTGCTGCTGCTTACTGGGCACAAGAGGGGTAAGGGTTTGTACCCTGCTGATCTCACTGCTATCTTACCCCTCCCAGCATGCAGCAGTGACTCATTGCTACTGATGTAGTGGAGGGGAACATATTTTAGTCAAAAGATCAATTACTTCAGATCTGAGATCTTTCAGAACACTTTGGCGAATACCATCGGACCCTGGTTACTTGCTATTTTTACTTTAATCAAAAAGTTCCGAAACTTCTTTTGTCACCTCTGCACGATTTAGCTTTGCAAAAGTATGTCACCGTTGTTATATCTGAATAAAAATAAACATTTCAAAAATCGACAATTACAGGTAATCAGTTTTCTGCCCCCTTTAAACCTCAATAGTTGCAGAACCTTTGCCATATGTATAGTTTTTCATATTCTCAAGCACACTTCCGTCTGTGTCCCTTGCGTGTGTTTTCCATTTATTTGCCACCTCCATCTAGGCTCACATTGCTAATTAATTCCCGACTGTCCTGCAGAATTACATCCTCAGCATATCCATAAGAAATCTTAATGAGGATGCAGGTAGTAAATTCATAAGAAGCATTTTGTCTAATAAACCCATTCTCTCCCAAGAAGGCAGATATATATATATATATAAATAAAACACATCCCTATGACATATCGGGGTGTGCCAAATCCAATTCACTGCTATGCTACCAGTGCAAGAGGCAAAAAGCAGGATTTTGGTGTAGTGGTAGTTCTATTTAAGAGGTCAGCCCCATCATTGGTGATGGTATAAGGAAATGGATGGTCAGATCTATTTTCTTCTAGAAAGAGGTGCCAGAACTCACCTCCCTTGTTCTTACAATGGCAATGAATCTCAAGCTAACTGCCTCACAACCCCCTGCCATATCGGAAGGTAGCAGTCCAAATATCTCAAGAACCAATGATGCTCAGCACGAGAAGCCATTAAGAACCAAGAAGGGAACACCAATGCCCTATAAACAAGCTGTGTATCATTCCTGTGTATCTGCAGTCTTTGAAACGCATTCTAAAGGTGCAACATAGAAAAATCAGGCGATTGCAGCAAAACCGAACATGCTCTTTGTACACTGGGGAAATCCCATCTCTAGAATTTTGCTCTGCGGCTGGTTATAGTGCAGCACAGTCTAAGCGACGGTGTAACTGCAGCTGGGGTACTCGGACCACAGCTCTGCCAAGCCCTACAGTTGCTCCAATTTTCTATTTGACTACGAAATGGTTTGATGTAAATGATATGATGACAGAAGGGAAGAAAGAAGTGGAAAGGAAGAGAATTTTAAAATGAATAGCCAAAGACATCAAGAGAAATGACAAGGCATTCATGAGCTATCCCAGAGAATGAGAGAGGAATTTTAAGAAGATACCCAGTCCACTAACTAGACTGGGGGAAGACAGTGGAACAGGAGTGACAAAATACCAGGGAAAAAATGCCAATAAATTATGTATCACTATTGACCTCATTAGCTGAATAATTCATTTGCTGAACAACACCAAACTAAGCTCCAGCTGAAGGAAAATTCAGCAATAAAAATAGAATCAGTAACGGAACAAGATCAAGTCAAAATCTGACTCCGCTAGAGATGTGGGATAAATTAGATTCTGTTTGCACCTTAATGAGAAGCTGGCTAATTCAGACTCTTTGAACCAGTTAACGAACTAAAACAAATTAGCCTTCAAAATTCTCACTTCTCTGAATTTTGCAATGTGGTTCTGAAGCCAAACATTGTGTCATTAGGGATGACAGTGTAAAGATGAATACATTAGTAAAAATAACATACAAGCATAAATTACTGCATGCAAAAAATGTGTACATTAGTCAATATTGTATACAAAAATGTGTTTCAATTCACACTAAAATGCTGATGAATTTTCATGAATTTAAATGAATTGCTGCAGAAACATGGAGAATTATATTTATGTTTGAAAAAACAATATATATATATATATATATATATATATATATATATATATATATTTACAATATGTCCCACCCCTAGTCTCCTCTAATCAAAACTTTCTTAGAACCAAGTTTGAGATCCGCATGCATTAGTCTGTAGTGTTAGTGTTGCATCATTCTTGTGTATTTGTGGCCTTTGAATCACACTCTAAAAGGAGGATTAGACAACTGCAGCAAAATTGAACATGTTCTTTCAATTTAGAGGTTAATGGGGGGAAGGTTGATCCTAGAACTGTGCTTTATGGATAAGAGTAGTACAGCACTGTTCAAGATCGAAAGGTCAGAAAAAGAGGACGCCTGACACAAATTGCAGGACGTGGCCACATCTAGAAGCGATGCCCCCAAAGTGTCCTGAAAACATTCAAGTATGAGCTGGTAACAAAAAGATATAATCCATTTTTAGACATGTAAGAAGAATGTGTGAGGGCTAAGGATGGGGGAGGAATCCATCACACTTTCTGATTCCAAAATGGACTCGCCTGATTCAATCCTAGAGGATTATGACCTGCAGTGACTCCTAGACCACTTCAGAATATACAGCATTATTTTATGAGACGATTCATTCCATATATATATTTAAAAGTTGCCCATCTAGTCAACCCCAGCCTGAAGTGGCTGTGCATGGGATCCTTGCTACTGCCTGCTTTGTATTGGTGCTTAAATATATACAGTGGTACCTCCGTTTACGAACTTGATCCGTTCCAGAAGTCTGTTCTTAAACCAAGGCGCACTTTCCCTGATGAGACCTCCTGCCACCAGTGCCCTTCCATTCGGATTCTGTTCTTAGACCGAGGTAAAGTTTGCAAACCAGGACACTACTTCCACTTTTGTGGAGTTCATAAACCGAATAGTTCTTAAATAGGGCTGTTCTTAAACCGAGGTACCACTGTATATAAATATAAAATGAGATGCTGGCAAGCATCTGTTGATAAGAACATAAGAGCCTGCTGAATTAGCCCATCTCATCCAGCATCTTGTTCTTTTACAATGGTACCTTGGTTTACAAACACAATTGGTTCCAGAAGTCTGTACTTAACCTGAAGCGTACTTAACCTGAAGTGAACTTTCCCATTGAAAGTAATGGAAAGTGGATTAATCTGTTCCAGACGGGTCCGCGTAGTACTCAACCTGAAGCGTACTTAACCCGAGGTATGAGTGTAATTGGCACTGATTTAATCCAGAGCTCTTCCATTATTGATAGCTTTGAAGAGTTGCTTCTAACCCCCCCCCCCAAAAAAAGCAGCCTTTAAATCTGACTCCTGTGCTCTTACGTTACAGCAGAGTCAGAAACATTGTTTAAGCAGTAGATCTCTTAGTCATGGGGTTGTTGCAAAACTTGCACGCTGCCAGTGGGCAAATTGCAATTTCGTAGCTTTTGGACAAAAATTTGTCCTTTGAGCTCTGACGAAGTGCATTTTGAATGCCTGCTTGTCTCGTTTCACAAACTGCGCCTGCTTGGTTGTCTCCTTGAATGGCAGGCTTTGAGAGATTAGTCTTGCTTCTTTCCTGTTTTGCAACGATTCATCACTTGCAAATCTGCTTCTACCGAAATTAAGGATTGGCAGGCAACGCTGCGGAACTGTTTGTGCTATGCTTTATTTACCAAGAACAAATAATCTCTGCAAGATACCAGCTTCTCCGGGCTTCTTATGGAAAACATATCCTAAAAATAGAGTTGATTACTTACAAATGGACAAATTTGCCAACTCTGCCTCTTTGGGTGCAGAGCATCCCAGCAATTGCTTTTGGTTCCAGAATGGGGATGGGATGGCCTGTTGTAGCAAATGACTAACTGCTCTGTGGCACTTAAAGGGTAAGAAATGTATTGCGGCGTCAGCTTTGTGGAATAAATCCCACTTTTATTCATTTATTTAATTAATTCCATCTCTGAATCACTTCTCATAAAACATCTCAGATTCATGAAATGTTACGCATCTGCCAGCTGAGGCTAGCACTTGATGCACACAATGAAAGGGAGATCTGATTTCAGGCCCCACAAAAGCTTTAGCCACATCCAGAATTGTTTGTTCTTAAGGTGCCATGGGACTCTTGGGCTTGTTTGTGTTTTGGTTCTTCGATACAAGCCTTTGAACACTTTTCTAAACAATGTTACTGACCCTTGCGATAAGAAAAGTAGATGCACAAGCAATGGAGGTATCAGAGGAAGGTGGTGATGGTGGTGAGAGAGCCAAAGACTAATGTTAATTGCTGTATCTCCTGAAATAGCCATGATGTCACCTCAACCATGTTCTGCTGCTCAGTGGCCACTGCAGGCTGGAAACATACTATGCTATTTGTACTCGGGCAGCAGCTGCCATTGGACATTAGAAATGTCAGGCCAAAGGCCTATCTAGTGCAGCATTCTGTTTCCACAATGGGCACTGCACCTTTTGTTACCCAGAAGGGTTGACCAGAGACTTTTCATGGTCTTCAAGAATGCTCATCATGGAGGGCTTCTCTAGGGCTGCCATACATTCAGGTGCCCGGGTGGAGATTTTTGCTGAATGGTGAAATGGTGAAATTTTTGGTGAAATGTCTGGGAAAACCTGGACGTATGGCAAATTGGGCTTTTTCATTAACAAATTATTTAAAAATAAAATAAAAGCTCAAAAACGAAGGGAATGTGCACTAAAGGTTTGAAGAGATTATGAGAGGACTTAGGAGAGCCATTTGGTGCTCTAGTTGGAGCCAGTTGAAGGGTTGGTGCTGTAGCACACATGGGAGGGTTTGATCCAAGAACACCTCTGCTAATGGAACAGGATGGCCTTTGATCCTATGGATGCCTCCACTAATGGATGAAGAGGGGAGGCCATGTTTTCTGGTCCTCCTCCCCTATGCAACCTCCTGTGCCCCTGATAATCAGTCCTGGACAGTTTGTGGGATCTTCCATAATATGAAGGAAGATGCATGTAGGGAGATGTCCACAGGTTGAAGGGGGAACCAACATTGGTAACCTTCCTGTGGATCACGAGCCCTCCTATGACTGCAGTGGTACCAGCTGAATTCCACCCATGCACATTGCAATATGCTGATACCATAGAACATTATCAAGAAGAACAGGGCTGAGAGGAAGGGGGGGGGATTCCACCCTCTGCTGGGAAAACACATACTACCTTCTTGTCGTTCTGTTTGGTTCCTCGTGCTTGTAATAAATAAGGAAACTGAGACCTACCTAAGCCTGAGTTTTCATGAACAGCTGCCTGTGTGTTCAGGGAAAACAGCAGAAGGTCACACAGTGAATCACTACCTATTTAATTTACATTTTGTTAACTGAAACCTTCACGTGGGACCGCCCTTCTGATAATTCCCACATTGGCAGTTAGGGAATTCATCTGCAAAACTGAAGAGGAAGATGGTTTCCCTGCTGCTAAATCTGATTTCCCATCATGCACGGCACTAAAACACTTCACACTTGGCACAGGGCCAACACAACAAGCTGGTAAATTACACCACGATGCATCTCTGAGAGTCCACAGCATTTTGCGCTACAAAGGGGGATCTGATTTACAGACATATGAACTACAAGGACCCTTCCAACCTTCTGAATATTCCCCAGCCAAATAAACTTGGATTAGAAGTCTGAACTGAACAGTACTCTGAGGTAATCTCAGAGTCTTATGCAGCATATACTTCAGCATGATTTTAAAATTTTAATTTAATTTTATAAGTATTGGAGCAAATAGTAGTATGACTCGGGTACTGTGCAAGCCCATACATGCCTACTCAGAAGTAATTCCCATTGAGCTCCAAGGGACTTATTCCCAGGCAAGTGTGTACAGCAGGCATGGTTAACCAATGGCCCTCCAGATGTTTATGGACTACAACTGCTATCATCCCTGACTGTTTGCTATGCTGTCTGGGACTGAAGGGAGTTGGAGTCCAACAACATCTGGAATGCCGCAGGCGGGTCACTCCTTGTGAATAGGATTGCATCCCTGAATTCCCACCCCACCCTCACCCCCATGTACAAATAAATCTCTTATATAAATAAAGGTATTTGCCCTGATCCAAAAGAAGGAAGCAGATCTCTTTAAAACCAGCTGTTAAAGAACCACACAGTTGATGGGGGGGGGAGCACCGTCATCTCCCAAACCCACTGTCAAAATCAAGAAAATGACAACTTGGGAGATCCACTATGCTTGTCACAATAGCAGAGTTACAGGTAGGTAGCCGTGTTTGTCTGCCGTAGTCGAAACAAAATAAGTTGGTCTCTAAGGTGCTACCAAAAGGAATTTTTTTATTTTGTTTCGACAATAGCAGAATACAGAGTACACATGAAAAAAAAATCTGGCCATTAGACCCAGATACCCCAATCCTCTGTATGGTTTGGGTTTCATCATCGATGGTAAGGTTTATACCAAGCTTATGCATGTGTAGAGTCTTTCTATCGAAATGATGAATGATTAAACAGTTTTACAGAGAGTATCTATGCTATAGATCTCTCTGAAATGCAGTGAAAGACTGCTGTACTTTCAGGTAACAAACTACAATATCTAGAAATGCCCTTAGATATCACCAGATGACATGTGATCAAGAGCCATGATTATTTCCATATACAGTATAAGGCTGATGGATTAAATATGATATGACTGCGGCATACTTCTTGCTAATCACCTTTGCCTAAACGTCCTGTACTGCTTTTGCCAGAATGTGTTTAAATGACTTACAGTATTGTCATTTGGGAGCTAAATTTAAGCCTCCTCATGAGCTTGATCTCTTTTGAGAGAAATGACACATAAAGAAATATGGAATTCAATATCAGTTCTGCTTATCGGGTTGGTCTAACACTCCAGAAGAATGTTAGTGCAATGCAAGAGCTCACACATTCCTAATTCTACCTTTCCTCCTGCAACAATCTGAAAGCATCCAGCCCATGAAGTATCAAGAACAGAACAGTTCAGCCAAATACGACTTCTTAGCAATGGATCCCCAAGAGTAACATTTACCCTGCCTATTTAAATCACTTTTAAGCTAACGGTTACATTGCGGATGCATGGAAAGTGGTCAAAGTACCTCGAGCAAATGGGTTATGGAGAATGTTGATTTTTACAATGTTCCTTCCATCCATCAGTGTACCGACTTCCTGGCTGTTTTGTACTTTTTATTGTGGTTTTAGTTTTTATGCTAATGCTTTGATTTATGATTTTGGTTGGATTGTTTTACCATTTTCTTATATAGAATCATAGAATCATAGAGTTGGAAGAGACCACAAGGGCCATCCAGTCCAACCCCCTGCCAAGCAGGAAACACCATCAAAGCATTCTTGACATATGCCTGTCAAGCCTCTGCTTAAAGTCCTCCAAAGAAGGAGACTCCACCACACTCCTTGGTAGCAAATTCCACTGCCGAACAGCTCTTACTGTCAGGAGGTTCTTCCTAATGTTTAGGTGGAATCTTCTTTCTTGTAGTTTAAAACCATTGCTCCATGTCCGCTTCTCTGGAGCAGCAGAAAACAATCTCTCCCTCCTCTATATGACATCCTTTAATATATTTGAACATGGCTATCATATCACCCCTCAACCTTCTCTTCTCCAGGCTAAACATACCCAGCTCCCTAAGCCGTTCCTCATAAGGCATTGTTTCCAGGCCTTTGACCATTTTGGTTGCCCTCTTCTGGACACGTTCCAGCTTGTCTGTATCCTTCTTGAACTGCGGTGCCCAGAACTGGACACAGTATTCCAGGTGAGGTCTGACCAGAGCAGAATACAGTGGTATTGTATTGTTAGTAGCCTTTAATTTTGGGGGGTGGGGTGGAGGAGGCTGGGATATTATATATCAGAATGGAAAGATGTGTTCTTCCTTTTGTTAGCAGATAATTCCTGTCCCTGGCAGGACAGAGTGGGAAAGTATTTTCTCCTCTTCTAGTAATTTAAACTCCCCCCCCCCCCCCGGTTAATGCTCCTCTGTACAGTAAATCTTAACAGTGTGGCTCTGTGTCACTCATTGGTGCTTTGTATGATTACATGTCATAATAGCTACTCATATGCAAGATCAACGACCTCTGCTTAATTAGTCCTCTTTTGTTTGTTGAGTGATGATTATATTGTGCTTGTAAGAGAATATGGCTGGATACTTGATCGCTTTCTCATCATAATATAATAAATCCCAAATTGGTTAATAACACTGTCCAATTGGCGATAAGTCAATAGGGAAAAAAGAGGGAACACTACGGATTATTTCCTCCTATGCATCTTCTCTAATGTTTCAAAACAGGCCTAGTTACATTGCATATTGACAAGTTCTAAAAGGTGAGAAGACCTTGTGTACATGTTTAGAAATGCAATTTGTCTGCAACCAAAGAAAATTATGTGGTAAAAGCAATATATTAAATTGACTGATGTGCGTGGAAATGGACTGAATCCAATAGGGAATGTGTAAACTGATGTCATTGTCAAAAAAACCAGAGCCCAAGTATTGGAAAACTGAGAATTTGGCCCAGGATCGTCTTGAAATGAATCATGTTAGACATACAGTAGTTAATATTTGTGGATACTGTCAGGGAGCTTTCTTAGAATTTAAATTTATAGTAATGGTTGAAGGAGATGGAAAAGAAGAAGGTTGCACCAAACGTTTATATCAAATGGGAGAAAAGGGCAATTTCCTCAATCTGTTTAATGGTTATTATATGCATGTGACATAAATGCTATCCCGTGCATATGGTTCTGGTCCCCATTCCAAGCTAGAGCTGTATACTTGAGGGCCTTAACCTCTCTAACCCCACTACTTTGCCAAGAGAGGGGGCAGGGGGGTAAATTGCTCGCTTCCTGTGTTCCCCATTTCTTTCTAAAAGCTGAATAGCTTTTAGCCCATTTAAAATGTTCCTCATGCATGGTACTGGATTGAAGCCGCTCTTATACATTGCGGAAATTGTAGCTGTTGTTTTTAGCTGAATTGATCATGAACATTGCAGTGATTAAATGCTCTATCCACACAGTGGTTCTAATCTGATGCTCCCTCCCATGGCTGCTATTAATCTTATTTATTTATACATTTTAAATAAAAGTGGTCCTAATCATGGATCTCCATCTAGATGCATCCTTATTTTTTTTTTCCTTGGTGATGCTCTCAGTTTCTGTGCTTCTCCCTTGGCTTTCTCTCGGCTTCTTGAGGGATCTTGTTTAATTTCCCCTGTCTGACTAGCTCTTGAAGAAATACACGTTTATATTCCTTTTGCAATTTTCTAGAACTGCTGAAGAGCCGGTCTGAAGAGTACACCTACCACAGAAGTGCTTCATCTTGCTGATGGAGGAGAGTCAATCTCTTTGATGAGCACAGCAATAAGAACTCAAACAATGCTCTTCTATCCCATTTTCTTGGCTCCAGTGAAGTAGAGAATTTGTTGTGAGAGGAAGCATTTGTTTCTGCTCGTAATGTTGGAATAGACACCGCCTGCAATACCGCTGGGTTGTGGCCTTGTTCCCGCTTCCTATATTTACCCCAAAACCTGTGGAGCGGAATTGTGATCAGGTGCTTATTTTGTTCCGTCACAGACCCTTTGGCATAAGGCATTTAGATGGATGATAGATAATATCATGTGGTGAACAAAGTTCTTCAGAAGCCAGCATTTTGCCACAAGGTGCTCACAGTGATATAGATGAGTAATCAATGCGTTCTGCTCTCTTCTCAAGATATGATTTATAAAATGTTTCTAGGCCAGAACCACATTGATAACATCTGTATATATTTTTAAAATTTGCTGTCACTAGGCATAAATGGCTTAAAGGGAACATGATTTGAATAGTGAAAAGTGGGTAGTGATTTTTGATTGAAATGCAAATTATGGTCTTGAATTACCAGAAACAATATGAACAGAGTGGACTGTGCAATTTAAACACTATAAGTGTCAAACTGCATGTTACACATTGCTGTGTGTTTCTTTTTGCTTTTTTTTTAAAAAAAATAAAACATCAAACAAAAACAGCCTGGGAGGTGGAACAGTAGTGATGGGAAGGACTGGTGAACCATGCCAGCTTGCCACATCATCTTCTTAAATCTCTTTGTAGCACACACATACATACGGATGGGGTATGTCACCCCCTTTTTAAAGCTGTGCAAGAGATTTGTGGAATAAATTTATTCAGATGACCTAATGCAATTGGGATCAGTGTTCCTGTTGTCTCCTTAGGAAATTTTAGGAGAAGGTTGTCATCAAGCTACAATGGTAGGAAATCAGCCAAAATTCCTTCTATTAATGATATTTGTTGCATCTTCTCAGCTGATTTTTAAATACCTAAAAAAAACCAAAAAACCCTCCTTTATAAACTTGCTGACACAATGATCAGGACAGTATTTCAAATACTCACATCTATCCTGTTGCGTGTGGGTTTTTTCTTTTCTTTTTTGACATGGAAAGGTAACTGTCCCATACTGAGGGACAACACATAGGTAAAAACCAAATCACCTTCAATATAAGTGGGTTGGATTTAGTTGGTGACAAATGGAGGTGTAAGTGGCACATAAACTGTAAGTGACAGAGTAATGCAACACACTTGCTTTTGGCACCTGCCAAATGCCATCTTTGGGTAACTTTAACTGCTCTGTGGCACTCATTTTATAACCCTCTTAAAACACTTTGTCATAGCTGAAGGTCCCTCTGATATTTAAGCAGAAGATACAGAAAGCAAGCTCACTGGTTATATTAATTTTACACTTAATTTGGGGGACATGATCTAGCAGTGTGCACAACAGGAACTGAAACCCATGAAGGAGTATCAATCTCTGATTTGAAGTGAGAGAACTGGCACATTTCCCTCTTTTTTGCAGCAGTTTTCACTACTGCATCACCTCACACACCATTGGGGTTCTCTGTCTAGATAGAAAGAGTGGATGGGGGTGGGAAATACATTTTTGATCACTTTTTGAAAAGCCAAGCAGATGGTGTTCTGGGAACCATGCTAATGGAAGGCAGGGCATCTGTGATAACATAACTTATAGTGACTACACACTAAGATATGTTGGTATGTTTTAGTGTGTGTGTGTGAGCAAGAGAAAGTATTGTGTCTTTACAACAACAATGAAAGGATATGGGAAAGGACATTTATTTTTCCTCCAAGTGCTTTTCCTGGTATTGGGACTGAAAAATAGAAAATGGATTTCAACAAGGAAACTTCTTGACAAATTGCAAGTGCCAAGAACTTAGAGTTGTGTTCATTTTTCTCACACAAAAACACAACACAGCAGGGGCAGGATGTTATCACACATAATGCTAAAAACACTTTCCAACTCCTTATTGCTATTTGTGCTCACATGTAAATGTGGGATGGAGTGTGTAAAGAAGCCATTAATATACATTGTAACCAAAGTAGGTTTTTAATCATTCACATTGCTGTGTCAGGAAATGCTAAAAGCATTTTTAGTGTCCTGGCTAAAGGCCTTTTTGTATATATAGCTCAGTGTAAACAGTATATAAGACATTTGTTTTTAAAAATCAGGTTCATTCAAGAAGCTGCCTTATACTCAGTCAGATCATTGGTCCATCTATGTTACCACTGCTTACACTGACTGGCAGTGACTTTCCAGGGTTTCAGAAAGGCTTTCTTCTAGCCCTGCCTGGAGGTACCATGAATTGAACTGGGAACCTTTTGCATGCAGTGCAAGTGTTATACCACTGAGTTACGGCCAGAATAATCATTCTGCATTCCAAATGCCAACATTAATATCAGCCTATTCCACCACCCCAGCATATCCAACTATTACTAAAACCATACGTAAAATTATACAGTTCAGTTCAGTTTGTTGTGTCTAGCGAACAGCCATTACACACATGAAAATAATAACAAGAATTCAACTATGAATAGTTGTTGACATTTCTACTCCCCGACTTTTACAGGATGAATCATTTCCCATTCCCCCTTTTATTACACAAATTTGTAAAGCCTTTGCAAGAAATTTGGATGCTCGAAAGGATATATACCTCTCCACATCGGACAGCAAAATACAGGTCTTTGCAAGAGATGTGCTTCCCTTTTGCGATCTTAACAATGGATGGATGTAATTGTTTTAAGATAAAAAGGGCATTCAAGGAGTACATGAGTTATGTCTTCTATAGACAGGGAGTTGCACTGGCAAACTCTATCCTCCTTGGGAACTCGTTTATGTCATTCTGTCCAATCTGCTAACGGGAGGACATTCAGTCTTGCCTGAGTAAAGGCTACCCTCATTTTAACATTTGGCCAATCTGCTAGATGTCTTGGCACGGATGGGTACAATGGAATAAAAAAAGCATGCAATTTGTTCGATCGGCAGATCTTGATCTCAGCAGATTGTGATTGCATCTCGGCGTCTTGAAGCCTTTGGAGTATTAATTCTTTAGCTTTCTCAAAACCCTGCGTCACAAGAAAAGAGGCAGAGAGTCCCAACCTCATGGCAGCAGATTGCATTTTGTGATTCCATGAGTTTGGGGTCATGTCTTCCCAGATTGTCACGAGGGATTCTGATACATGCTTAAAAATATTTTTTAACCAAAAAAGCAGAGCTAGTCTAAGGGCTTCGGCTTTAATGGGTGTTACAGCCAGTATTGCACGGAGTGGTGTTATTTTTGTGGAGGTAGGGACTGACAAGAGTCTGCACAAAAACTTGTTTTGCGCTCTCTCCGGTGAATAAATTGATATACTGGTAGTTCTTCCAGCTGTCACATGTGTAGGATGGTAGCTATGCCCACAGAGAATATTACATAGGTGGAATTCTTTGTAGCAACCAAGAGGGAAACATGCAGGGATTTAAGCCCATCATCCACTATAACTGCGGATATGATGACTATATTTACTACAGTAGAGAAGACAATTCTCTGGTCAAAGAGCTTGAGGAGCGTCTGTTTGAAGGGTTGTCCAGTCCATGTCTGGTTAAGAAAGTGAGAGCAGCAGATAGGGATGGAAAGACTAAAAAAATGGTCTGAATTGAAAACAGAAAGTGTTGAGGGAAAAAAGGAATCTGTGTACAAGTTGGATTGAATTTGGAAGAAATAGATGACAAGCTTCTTTTAGCAACTCTGGTAAAGGAATGGAAAAACAGAAGATGGAAATTAGATTTTTTTCAGGAAAGATAAGGATGGAGAAGTATGGTTGACATGATAAGAGAGTGGGATATATGGATTTGGATGTGGGTTAAGTACTGTATAATAATCAAATAATTATGGACTGATGCTCTAATACATACAGTGAAGAAGTCTTGGAGGAAAAAGGCAGATTGAATGTTTCTTAATACTTGAGGCAATGTTGTGATGCTGGAGCGCAGGAGAACTATTCTATAGTATTATAATTTTATTTGTAAAACTTTTCTTGAACTTCTTGCACTGAAAGAATTAAATGAACTGGAGCACCCTGGATTGAAGACTGGAAAATCATTTAGCAGAGGTGGAGAATCTGAATACTAATTTGGACTGAACATTTGACTATTTTGAAGAGCTATTGTATATTTAACAGAGATGGATAGTTGGAAGTCCTTTTTACCATTTTCTTTCTGTTCTTCTTTTTTCTTTTCTTTCTTTCTTTCTGGCTTGCAGGAGGGAGCAGCCTTCCCCAACACTCACACTGGCAGCAGCCTTTTAATAACAATTTGATTTTTAAAAAAGAAAAAGGAAAGGAAAGGAAGGGAGAGAAGGAGTCTTGGGGTTGCCCATTATAGTGAGAGGCTTGTTGTTCTATTTAAATGATGGTACGGTAATTATTTTAAAATTTGCTCCTGGGCAGATTCTATGCAAATTGGTCTCCTCTGATGTCCTTTTATTTGGTGGCCACCTTCACTGAGAGCCGGGCTTCCAGACCAGAATGTTGAACTTGCAAAGCTTGTGGCTCAAGTTCAGCTTCTTTCCCCTTTGCAAATTAACCGTGGCATCAAATGGTGCCTTTTGATTTTCCTACACAGTTGATCTACTTGGAAGACAAATGAGCTGTACAAAAGCTAAGTGCTAGGAAACGATCAATTTTACTTGCCGAGCTTGCAGTCCCGTTCTCCCTGTTTCAAAACACAAACTCCCCTTGGCACAACACAGCACACCTGCTTGTGACAGTGATGCTTACAATCTTTGCATTACCAGCGTTGAATGGTTCTCAATAGTGGGAGTGAGCCTCAAGTTGGCAGGTTGGCTACCTTGGACCCAATCCAAATTTTAATTTGAAGAGCAGGGCTGAAATGAGGCAGTTGGGCCTGTGTCAGTAAAACAAATACAGCTATTCTCTTGGCTCTGTGCTCTTGTTTACAAAAGCATTAAAATAATTTCCCCCAAATGGCAGTGATCCAATAACACTAAAAAAATCAATGGATGCTGTTGCAATCAGTTGGGATCAAAAACAATAATGATCATTCTCTTAATATTAACAGATACTGTTCTCATTTTATAATTGTTTCATATTAATAGTATCTTTAACTTCATCACCTTTCATATTTCTTACTACTATTACAATGCAAACCTTGGGCTCATGCCTTCTCTCCTCCACCGGTGTGGCTGTGAGGAGGAGTTCAGGAGCTTCCATTTTTGATTCACTGCAGTTAATTAAGTTTAAACTGCAGCCATTGTGATTCATATTAACTATTGTTTGTGGAAACAAGTCAGCTTTATAAGTTATGATCTGAAGTTGCCTTGTTTTAGACAAACCATGGTTTGTTAATCCCATACCTGCCAAGTTGCTGTCAGAGAAATAAGGGACCGGGCCGGAAATAGCAGACCGGAAGTAGCACTGTCGCCATTTTGGAACTGGGCGGAGCATGCTCATAAGTGACTTTTGATGCTGCTTTGCCAGTTCCAAAATGGCCGTCGTGCCAGAAGTCGCACTGCAGCCATTTTGGAACTGGGCACAGCAGCATCAAAAGTCGCTTCTGAGCATGCTCCGCCCAGTTCCAAAATGGCCGCCGCGACAGAATAAACCAGGAAAAAACAAAAAAATCTATTTTTTCAGCTAGGAACAGCTGGAAAAACGGGGATTTCCCAGGGAAAACAGGAGACTTGGCAGCTATGGTTAATCCACAGTTTGCCACGTTCGGATGACATGACAAGCCTCGGTGAATAAAAGAGAATCAAAACCTTCTCTTTGTCACTATTTCAGAAAAAGATAGGGGAGGGGGGAATGCACAAAATGCCAAGGCTTGCATAAAGTGATTCCCACCATGCTAAGCCATGTATTATGAACAATTGACAAGTATAACATCTATTTTGATGGCGATTCCTACTTGGCTTTCTGCAAGGTTCATAATCTTAGATTGACCTGCTGTGCATGGAAAGACTTGGCTCTTTCCGAAGTGGTTGAGTTTATAACCACAAGAAGATGGCTGCACTAAAACAGCTGTTAGGGGGTCACAGGGGGCAAGGATCCCCTAAAATTAGTGGGTGCCAGGTACTCCCCATAATTTCTGAAATTAGTCAATGTGGGGGTTGATGCATGGATTGAGCAAGGCCAACTTCCCCAGGAGTTTTACTTAGAGAGGTGAAATCAAAGAACAAAGGTGATGGCAGCAGGGCCAGCTCTAAGGCAAGGCTGGGTGGCGCAGGGTGCCAGGCCGCATGGGGGGTGCTGCGCGGCTGCGCCCGCCAGACAACCGCAGTGGGAAATGGAGTGGGGGTGCCGCCGGAGCGATCTTGGCACCACGCGCCAGGGCGCCCGATATGCTTAAGACGGCCCTGGACGGCAGAGTCATTGCTCTGACAGAAGGTGAGACATTCAGCATCATACAAGAAGTGAACCAGAGTTCCTCCCCCATTGGTGCGTTAGTCAGTAAAAGACATAGCAAAGTTGGGAGGGGGACGTTACCAGGGTTACAGTGGGCAGGATGTCCTCACAAGAAGGATGTTCTTTTTACAAAAGGTTTGAGTTGTGTTGCAGCAAGGGTTGGGGGAAGAAGAGAGAGCCTAGGAACTCCGTGTGGGGCTGATTGGGTGAGGCTGCAAACCGATATTAAGAAGCATGGCTGGCTTTTGTTTGCTGAAGCTATCCAAGGAACCACAAGAGGCACCCTTGTGGTGTAATGTTCTGCACTCCCTCCACCTAAACTTAGGTGTAAATATGTGACAAACCACATATCTTAAAGACACTACAGTCTCCACCATGCCCCATTGCAAAGGAACACAATCCCTGGTTAAGTGCCAAGACCTCTGGAACTTGGGGTGGATGGTGGCACAACGTTTACATTTAATCTACAAGCATAAAATATTTGTATACAGTTTTGGCCACAGGAATTTATTTGTGCCCGGAATGTGTAATGCTTGGTTCTTATGCCATGGATGTCAATTCCTTCTCCTCCTCCCCACCCACTCTCCCATCAATTCCCAGAAATATTTTGTTGCAGTATCTGTTTCGTGTTAGTTATTGGATAGTTGCCATGGTTTCCAATGGAAGAAGCATGTAATTATTGCATACAGCTGGTCTGACAAAAATTCTGCATGGTACTTTGTAGTAACTTGATAAATTGAATCCTCTTTGTAGGAGGAAGATGAAAGGGTTTAAAGGAATAACCTATAAATGTCTGAAGCAAGGAGAGCGTGCTGCAGGGATATTGATTAGGGGAAAGAAGCCTACCTTCAGCTCAACATGTCTTAGTGTAAATTTCAAAATGAAAAGGATGTAAAGATTAAAGATGTGCTTCATTTTTACCATGCACCAGTCAGGGATTTCCAAATGGTGGGTCAGGGCTGAATAAAAAGTCACCTGTAAGGAAGGATGAACTGGAATTTTGCCCAGTCCACACTTTAAGAGGCTCTGATGTCATTCACACCTGCCAAATTAATACAACAAAATTACCCTTCCAGTTTTGCACTTCTCCAAATTTTGCGGTACAGTTCTCGACTAAAAGGGGGGGGGGAAATACCAAGATGCCAAAGAATACATATTTTAGGGTAAAATGCAATACCTTTACAATTGTATGTGCTGAGATAAAATGCTATTTTGTTTTAAAATGGTATTTAGATATATATTTGAATATATATTTATTTATTCCTTCATTGTTTGGGGTTGGACTAAATTACCATTGGGGTCCCTTCCAACCCTACAATTCTATGATTTAACTATACATTTTTAATATGGATTAAAGATAATCATTATAGATTAATGCAGAACGAGGGTGGAACTGACCTAAATGAACACATGTAAAATCGAGGTATAAAGTGGGCACCATTGTCATTCTGAAGAACGAGGGAGGTGTTCATGGTGAGTTCCAGCACCTCTTTTTCTAGAAAAACAACACTGGAAAGGCTGATAATCATTAATTCCATTTTATAATACAGTATTTACCTAGACCAGTAAGAGCCACTTAAATCCAACGTCTGCACACAAGAAAACAAAATTACGCCAAGCCATTGCTCACTTATAACAACTGGGGAAATATTTGTATCACAGAGTTCAGTTGACCTTCCAACTTATATAAAAGTTTAAGAAAGGACAAGCAAAGATAAAAATATAAGATATTATTTAATGACAACATATTGGATGATATACACTTCAAAGAATCATAGAGTTGGAAGAGACCACAAGGGCCATCCAGTCCAACCCCCTGCCAAGCAGGAAACACCCTCAAAGCATTCTTGACATATGCCTGTCAAGCCTCTGCTTAAAGACCTCCAAAGAAGGAGACTCCACCACACTCCTTGGTAGCAAATTCCACTGCCGAACAGCTCTTACTGTCAGGAAGTTCTTCCTAATGTTTAGGTGGAATCTTCTTTCTTGTAGTTTGAATCCATTGCTCCATGTCCGCTTCTAATATAAAGAGTACATCCATTGACAAGTGTCCATGCATTTTAATGGGTCTTCTCTGAGTACAACTTTAGATACTATCCCTATGTCTGATTCCTCATTGTGTTGCCAGTACATTTATTTTTTAAAGAATAATTTTTTGTACTTTGTATTTGTTATGACAATTAAGTATTGACAATGAACTGAAAGCCGAAGAGCTGCAGAAAGGCTGTGCACTGCAGGTAGTAATTCTTCCTCACTGAGTTGTGTGAGGAATTGGATCTCAGAGCCTCTCATCAATTCTGTCCACTCTTCTTCATCTTCCATGCTCTCCGACTTCACTCTGAAAGTTTTAATTTGTCACCTAGAGTTAACTAATTAGGAAGTTGTCACTTTTTTGGCCTTTCATCAACAGGGCACACTACAGGAAATATGAGCTGAAAGTGTAATTTGTTCATTGTTGTTGTTTAGTCGTTTAGTCGTGTCCGACTCTTCGTGACCCCATGGACCAGAGCACGCCAGGCACTCCTGTCTTGCACTGCCTCCCGCAGTTTGGTCAAACTCATGTTGGTAGCTTCGAGAACACTGTCCAACCAATTTGTTCATTACACACTGCAAAACTGCCAACCGCTTCTGTCCTTTGGGAGTTTTATTTACTTCTTTCAAAAGCAGCCACCAATCTCCTACATGAGTGTTAATCTTCTTTGTCCCTTTGATATACTCACCTCCTAATCAATTAATCACATCTCTTGCTTTCTGTTAACCATGTGAGGCATCAGAGGTCATAAGTAGGTCAGCGGATGAAAATTGAGAGAGTTGGCATCAAAAACCCAGAGAGAACTATTTTAAACTTTCAAAAAACAGAGCTTGCAACCATTTAAGCCTGTCTGCCAGATACCGGTAACTGTAATGCGGCAATATGCTGCTGCTGCTATACTGAAACCCATTTTCCATTTTTTTGAAATACTTCTTCCTCTGTATTTTATCATTTCTTTATCATTTTGGATACAGGAATAAGTTTACCTTGTTGTTGCAAGATCGTCGAGAATGATGCATGTGTCCGTTTCCCCCCCCCCCCCAATTAAACATTTATCCAGTGCTCTTCAGCCTCCCCAGGTGCCCATGTTTCATCATCTGAAAAAAGCCCCATGAAATCTACTTGCAGGATTTAATTGATGCGTGGGAAGCTGGGGAGGCTGGTTATCAAACACACAAAATTGGTCCTGGTTTTGTTTTTGATGGAAATGTTTCCTATTTCTTTTTTTAAAAAAAATCTTTCTGGATTTATTTCTTCAAAAGTTAAAATGCTTTTAATGGAAATGCTTCATCTCAAACTCCTCAACAACAAACAGCTGTCAGGCACAAAGTAGGCAGCCTTCCTAGTATTTTGTGCTTACATGAAGGTCCAGCCTTGGATATCACAGAGGTTGCACCTGGGTAGGCTGCAGAGGGATGATTTGCACAATGAGAGAAAAGACTCAAAGCCCTTAACCATTAAGGTAAGCACAGCAAAAATCCTGCACCCTGTGAATGAGAATTTCACTGAAATTTGATAATTTTCAAATGCAGAATAAACTTTCAATACACTTCTGGTGTGGGTTGGTAAATAACACAGCTGTGCACCAGCTCTAGACAAATCCTGGATCCTGGGCTGATCCAGGTCAATCCAGAATTTGCGTGGAACAGGTTGAAGCAGCTGTTGATTTCCAGAATAGTATGGTTATATCAAAGTGTGGGTCGGTGGTGGTCAGCTTTAATCAGGATTTGAATCCCTATTTCAACATGCAGTTGACAGCAGAGAGAGGGAAAAGGCAATGCAGGCAGAGACTCTTACTTCTCCTTCTTCACCCCTTGCTAACTAGTCACATGTTTAACTAGGGTTTAAACACCTATTAATCTTAGGAACATGGAAGGCCCCCAGTTAGTTTTGAAGTCAGGCCCAGGTCTACTTGGATTGAATGTGATCTGAGGTGCCAAATAGGGTCCTGAACTAGATCAATGTCACCATCATAGTGCTTTGCTGTTTCAAAGTCCATTTGTTCAGAACTTTTGAGTTAAAGCCACAATATTCTACATAAATTTCTACATACAGCCTCTACTAAACCCATCTAACAGCCCCCTCCATAAGCTACAATTTTTTTAATTCGAAAAGGGAAGATTTCAGAGATCCATGTCAGTTTGCTCGAAGGACCCCACAGGAGAAGACAAGGCCTACTCCACATACAGTGTTGCCCCAGAAATGCTTTCCTAAGGACCTTCCCAATTTCTCCTTTTATCTCTTCAGACAATGTACAAAGAGTTATTCAGTTTTATTCCCACAATAACTCTGCAGGTATATTAAATTTATGAGGTTTAACATTCAGAATGGTTGAAGCAACATATTTCCAATGTCTACTGGAGATTTTATTTCACTGAGATGTTATAGACAGAGTAGATAGCAATACATGGATTAGGTACGCATAGCTATGGTCTAGCTTTCACAGTGAGCAGATGAGTTAATAAAGCTGGGTCTGGATTGTGCCACTTTGCATGGCAGATGGCATCTTACATGAAGGAAGGGGGTGGGGTGGGGAGAGTGAGAGCCAGAACCCATCCCACAGAAAACTAGCACACCGGTGAAAAGGCTAAGCTACAATGCTGCTCACTGACCTAACATTTTGTATGTTCAGGATTCTTATTATTTTTTAATATGGAAGACTACTCATTCACCTGAGTCTCCACCTTCAGTCTGAAGAGCCATAGTCCAGACACAACCTTCCCTCTTCCATCTCCTGCGTATGAGAAGTTGGCTTTTGAGAACAGGGCTCCATTTTCAAGAATGGTGAAAATAGTGACATCCCATGCAAGACATCCCAAGGAATGTCGGCAGAGAGAATAACTAAGAGCTGTGATGTCACCTGCCCTGGTTAAAAATGGGAGAAGTGGAACAACAACAACTTTATTATTTATGATGATTTATAATGACAATGAAGATGATTTTATTATTTATACCCCGCCACTCTGGGCGGCTCCCAACAAAATATAAAACACACAATCACAGATCATTTAAAACGTCCCTATACAGGGCTGCTTTCAGATGTCTTTCAAAAGTCACATGGTTATTTATCTGTTTGACATCTGAGTGGAGGGCGTATTTTGTTGTGGAAAAACAATGGGCCACAAATTTGGGTGTGTGTGTGAATAATTCACGCAACTAAATCTGAAATGTTACGGAATCCTTCATACAACTGTTTTTCTGTAGTCCCTACAAGGTTGGGTGGGAAAAACCCCCACAAACAAACCAGGGAACATGATTCCCATTTAGCTACCTTGCCTTAAGCAGCTAGGATGGTAGATGGTCTTTGTGGCCATCTGAGCAAGGGAGGTGGTGCAGCAGAGCTGGGGTGTGTAGACAGTTGTTACATTTGTGCTGGAGGAAGGGGCAGGTGCCTGTAATAATTACAATAAAACCAATAATAATAATAATAATAATAATAATAATGGAAACTGCTGCATCAAGGCTTTAACTAAATGACCAGTGATACCACTGAAACTCTGTGATCCATCAGAGCTTTGTAAAAAGGATTTTTCCCCCTGGGACTAGGTTACTAACTCAGACGCGGTACTATGACAGTATTATGCTGATGGCTTAGTGCGCCCACAGCCTCAGCCCCAGCCTGGCCTAGAGCGTCCAGTGCCTGGCCTAATATGCCCAGAGCCCCAGCCTGGAATGGTGCGCCCACAGCCCCAGCCCCAGCCTGGCCTAGAGCGTCCAGTGCCTGGCCTAATACACCCAGAGCCCCAGCCTGGAATAGTGCGCCCACAGCCTCAGCCCCAGCCTGGCCTAGAGCGTCCAGTGCCTGGCCTAATACGCCCAGAGCCCCAGCCTGGAATAGTGCGCCCACAGCCTCAGCCCCAGCCTGGCCTAGAGCATCCAGTGCCTGGCCTAATACGCCCAGAGCCCCAGCCTGGAATAGTGCGCCCACAGCCCCAGCCCCAGCCTGGCCTAGAGCATCCAGTATTATGCTGACCAGACTCCCAGTCCGGTTTTGAATCTAATTCAATGTGCTCATTTTCCTTTAAAGCCCTTTTTGATTTAGGACTAAGTACCTTTTGATATTTTCCTGTCTATACATCAAGAAATTCTGTAGAGGGCTTTCTACCAGTACCCTCACCAAATGAAGTAAGATGGGTAGCTACAGAAGATAGGCCCTTCTTGGTGATGACACCCCAAGAAAGAACATAAGGCCCATCTTGTCCAGCAGTCTGTATTTACAAGTGTCCAACCTGTGTGAAGTCCTCAAGCAGGACCTGAGTGCAACAACACATTCTCCATATGGGATTCCCACTGACTGGTAACTGTGGAACGCTTTCCTTAGAGAGGCTCACAAAACACCTACGGTACCTTGTTGCTATTCTGGTGCCCGATCGGGATTCATCTTTTTAGGGTACAATCTTATTCACATGTACCTAGGATTTACATTTGAGCAGGCATGCATAGGGCTCTGCTGTTACTGAGCTGGCACATATAGGACCACACAGTTAGTTGCATTAGGTTTATAACAGTGCTTTATTTCCATGCTTTTCTATCAACCACCTGCCCCTCTCCAAACCTCCCTGCATCCCATTAAAAAGTAAAAACACAGGTACCAAAAATATTGGCCAATCATGGTTATTACAAACTTCATTAAATAATGAAAGCTCAAAATCATGATTCTGTTCTGAAACAGTTTTGCTGCCTGATGAGGTGCTTCCCAGCTCAGTTCAGGGTGCTAATGCTTATCATTAAAGTTTGTGGCAGCTTAGGCTCTCCTGGATACCAAAAAGACCATCTTTTCTCATGTCTACTTTCCTGTGCATTAAGATTTTGGGGTTTCTGATGTTAGGTGGGTGACAATTGCAGAGAGGGCCTCTATGGAATACTCTCACCATAGAGGCTCTCCAGTTAATATATATCTTTGGTGCCAAATATCTTTTTATTTTCCCTAAATCAAACACTGGGCCAAACTATGGTATGTGTTGGGCTTGCCTTTAAATGAAGGATTTTTCTTCCAGTCTGAACTAGGACTGAACAGATATCAGACCCGCCAAGTGTCCCTACTTTCTAGGGACCTCCCTGATTTAGAGAAGCCGCCCCAGTTTCTGATTTGATCCTGGAGTGTTCTACTTTTTCTTAGGATGTCCCTATTTTCATAGGAGAAATGTTGGAGGGTATGGAGTTATCTGACCCCCGAGCTGTCTAAAGGGAATCCTGTACAGGGAAGTTTTTTTTAAAAAAAATGTTTAATGTTTCATTATGTTTCTAGATATGTTGGAAGCTGCTCCGAGTGGCTGTGGCAACCCAGTAAGATGTGTGGGGTATAAATAGCAAAGTTATCGTTATGGAAGGGGACGTCCCTATTTTCATCAGAGGAATGCTGGCGGGTATGAGATATATATCTCTTCCCCCACTGTGCCCTGCCACCACCTCCCTCCCCTTCCATTATCTCTGATCAAGCCCATTCTTGACTGAGCCCAAAGCAGAGCAAAGATTAATTGCCTCCTGATCTTTGAGAAAGGAAAATTCTACACTTAAGAGGAAATTTCTTTATGAATGTAACATGTGGTTTGGTCCTGAGGTTTTCTTCTTCTTCTTCTTCCAGCCGATTCCCTGCTGCTGCTGTTTTTCTTCTGTTTGTGCAGTTTGTATGTGCCACTTAGACATGGTTTTGTTGCTTGCTAGCTTGCTTGTTTTAAAGTTTCAGATTCTAATGAGCATGGTGGTTGGTGTCAGACTAGGGCCAGGAAGACCTGGGTTTCAATCCACACTCATCTTTAAAACCTAGTGGACTACTCTGCCTTTCTCAGTTTAATGTAGTTTACAAGATTGTTGTGAGAGAAAATTTGGAGGATTGGGGCGGGGGAGAGAACAGTGTCTGCCACCCTGAACTCCTGGGGTGGGGTGGGGAGGGATGAAATAAATAAATAAATAAATAAATAAATAAATAAATCATACAAACCCATGCAGCTACTGCATTTAGAAAAACACTACTGCAAGATCTGAAGCAGGAATGTTTAGTATTGTGACTGTCTCCATACAGAAACTAGCATTCCCCCTCCTTCCCCAACCACTTTCTCATTCCTTACCTGTGGCTGTTTCTGAGGGGAAAGCATTCAGCAAGGCTCATCATTGTCCTTTATGCTTCAGGCATCCACTGTTTTGCTTCTTGGGGTTGCTATATGGGGTAAACGTGGCACCCCAAAGATGGCTGCTGCTAAGACCCTCTCCCTAGAATAGCATCACAGAATCGGCTTGTCTCCTGCTCGGTTTCAATCCTGCTGCAGCCATAGGAAGACTTTCTGTCACACCACTACGTTGATTTCACAGACAGATTGGAACTGAAGGAGTCCAGGCACCAATGAGGCAGCGCTTCGCTTAGGAAATACCAGGGTTTCCCTAGCAACAGGTTGAAAGCTTAGAATTATAGCTAGGAAACCATGGGGTTTCCCTAGCTACGGACAGCTACTGACGAGCGTAAGAGCATCACTCAGCTCAGCCTGGCAGTGCAAAAGCTCACACACAAACGTTTGCTTTCCCCTCCTCTCCTTGCTGCAATATACGAACAGAGCAAGTAGTAATCCATGTTTCCATGGATTTTGGAAGCAACTGATAGAAGAGGTGTGTCTGTGAAGATGTTTTGCAGCAGAATCTGGGCTCCCAAACTGCAAATTTCTGGTGGAAACAGCCAGCTCGAAGAGCTAGGAGCATGGCTGAGTGGTTAACTCTCCATGCCCATGAAAAAGTTTGAAAGGTAAGAGAAAACTTCATGCATGCTGCCAAGAAGATGCTTGCTTAGGGTGTTTCCAGGTAGCTAGTGCGTCAAAATGGCCTGCATTGTCTGTGGCACCACCACATGGTGAGCTTCTCAAAGCTATATAAAGGGGTTTCCATTCAGCATTCAGCGCTGCCCACTCCCAGTTAGAGATGGGAACTCCCCACCCCATTAACTTCAATTTTGTTAATGTTGGGAAAAATATTTTTCACTTTCCCTCAAATTCCTGAGCGGGATGGTTCAGATTTGTCTCAGATTTCACTTTAGACAAAATTCAGTGGCAATTTGGCAATCCACAGCTCTCTTCAGGCATAGCACATGGAGTGGAAATTCTTTACAGAGAAAACCAATTCAGAAAAAAGTATCCATGCTTTCAGCAGCATATTTAATGTGAATGCATACAAAACTGAAGCCTTAGACTGCAACACTGTTCTCTCATTTACCTCAGAGCAAGCCAAGTTGTATTATAAGAGAATTGTGTAAAGATTGTGAATATTCTTTGAGATTTTTTTTTAGTGGTGTTTAGCCTAAGTAGAATATCGTAGCTTTACAGTGCCCCCCATATATATAAAATCTCCCTTTATTCTGAATGGCAGTGGCTGATCTTAATTTATTCTAGGATGGGGGAAATACAACCTCGACATTCTCTCTCTCTCTCTCTCAAACACACACACACACACACACACACACACACTGTCTGCAGCTGCTTCCTGTAACCCAAGAGTGCGGAACTGGAACCCAGAAAGTCACTGTTGGACTACAGTGTGCTGGCTGAGGCTGATGGGAAATTTATTAGATTGGCTTGCAAGCAGGTTCTTGTTTAATCAATTTCACCCTTCAGATGCAAGAGAGGAGGAACCTTTCAAGGTCCCACTGCCCCTTTTTTTAAAGGACTACTTGAGCAATCATTATTTAATTTAGTTCTAAAAACACTTATTTGTACCCCAACCTTCATTATTTGATTTCAGGGCAGTGTACATCATGTGTGCTTGTGTGTAGTATAGCACCTATTCTTTCATTATGACAAAAAAATATATGCAAAACTTTAAAAATGGTTCAAAGGCTAGTCTGGTTTCTGTGATGTGAGACGTCATGACTATTGGGCTCAGACCACAACAGACATAGCTAAATGCCTGTGTGTGCATTGTAGTAGGACTGATTGTGCTCCTTGAGGCAAGTTCCAGTTTTCCTAGGCTACAGCTTGAAGTGCTAGGGATGGATGTTCTTACGAAAGCTTCCAGAAATTGATTTATCTAGCTCAGTACTGGCTACACGGGCTGGCGGCAGCTCTCAGAGTATTAAACAGGGTTGTTTCCCAGCCCTGCCCAAAGATGCTAAGGACTGAAACCTGGTGCCCTTTGCAAGCAAAACAGGCTAAGTGCTCTACAGCTAAACTAGGCCTCCTCCTCCCACCTCAAATTTGTAGAACCAGTTTGCTAAGAAACCATGGTAGAAAACCTTCTTCCTTCAAGGTTTTTCAGCAGAGGTTGGATGGCCATTTGTCATGGATACTTTACCTAAGGTTCCTGCACTGCAGGGGCTTGGACTAGATGGCCCTTGGGGTCCCTTCCAAACCTATGGTTCTATGAATGACTGTGTGCACTGCAGGCAATAACAGCTCTAAACTACCACCTCCAAGGCTACAGACCTATACACACTTTCCTGGGCGCAAACCCCAGTAGGACCATGCATACAACTGAACGGTATTTCTCTGAAATGCTGTTGCATGTGCAAAGCCTAGGTAAGATTAGAAATGAAGCTAGGTTTCCCTTGTTATTGAAGCTTCTAATGCTTCAGTGAGAAGCCTTGTGAGCAGACAGCTTTTCTGAGGGACAGTCCTTCCACATCTGTCAGTAACCTTGTGAATCCATTATTCAGGAGGTTCCCCGTTAAGGTGCATCTAATGGGAGCCAAGTTCTCTTTAGTCAGTTGAATTGTCCCTTTGAATGAAAAATCAGATTGATTTTGACACTTTAAAAATACATCTGCTATCACTAAGGTGCCTCCTGCTTTCGAAAATAAAATTCTGCTTCAAATTCTTTAGCATATCAGAACTGCAGAAATATTCTAAAATGAGAAGGAAAACAACATATCTGTGGGTCATAAATATTTTCTAAATGACAAGCTCTCAGGCCGTTGGCTCATCAAGATGGTGCAATGTCCTTGACTTGCTTTGAAGATCGTAGATGTTACACCGGATGGCATTTTGATCAGAGATGATGCACTGATAGCCAAGCTGTGTTGTATAATTAATACCATCAGATGTTCAAATGAAGAATAACTATGAAAACTACTCATGTGACAGAATCAGGATGCTCAAATAGAATTATTATTTGTAAGATTTTGTGGGAGAAAGAGTAGATCTTTTCTATGCTGAAGTCTCCTGTTTTTAGTCAGCTATAGCAGCTGAGGGTAGTTTGGTGGGGATATATTTCCCCCAAATGTTTTAATTCTCTTTCTCCAGAACACTTTCAATGTGCGAATATTTACTTTTCTTCATCAGCAGGATGTTGGAGGGTATGCTGCCTTTTGGTAGATGTAAGAAAGGGCTCTGCAAGGATTGAGTCTGATGAGGCCAGGATCCCTCCCCGCTTGCATAGCATCTCCATGCGCATAGGTTCACACTCGTAAAGCCACTTCTCATGCATCCAATGTGTGTGGATAGTTTTGAGGAGGAGTGGTCTGCAGACATGAAAGCTGTGGGGCGGAGGGACAAGGCTAGTCCACACTGCTCTATTATCCCCCTCCTCTATATACACACACTATTTAAACACATGGAAAAACCCTCTGATATGATTGTCACATGGAGCACATTTGAAGGTTATAATAAGTGTTCCATGATCTCTTGCAGTCTCACCCAAATCATAGTAAATTGAGCTGGAATCCTATCATTATTTTCCAGTATAAGGGTGATGTTGGACATCAGTGTCAGTCTTTTTTGGAAATGCATCATCCTTCTAGAAAATGTAAAATATGGAATCATCTGAAAATATTACACTAAAGTCACTTTTAAGCACCGAGTTCCATTGGTTAATCACCCTATATTTTTGCTCCAGTTTTGTGTTGCCTAATTCATATTATCTAATATCTGTAATTGTTAGTGGTTTTCTAAAAAAAAAACAAAATAATGTAAAGCTTAACCCCAACATGCATACAAATAATTCTCTCGCATGGCTGTGATCTTATACCCTTTTACCTGGGAGTAAATCCCATTGAAACTCTTAGATGTTACTTCCAAGTAAACATGCTTGTGTTGTCTGTTACGTATGTTTCAGTTTAATTGACACAGAACTTAATTAAATATTACAAAGCAGGGTTTAATCTTTGATTTATTGTTTGAATAGTTACATTAATCTGTCACAAATAAATCAGGCTTCACTAGGGCTTAACACTGCGGGCTTGCATTGTTAGTTTAATAATTTAACATCCACTGCCGGGAACAAAGAAGAGCGTTGGCGGTCTGTTTCATAGATCTTTCATTTTAGGCTTTAATCTTGTAGATCACACATTAGCTAGTTGCTGGGGAAATTATGGTGCTGGCCATGAGTAACTGAGCTCTCTGTTTTAAAAGCACGTTTAATTAGCAGTTCAGACCCCGTAAATATGGAGTTTCCTTCTCCTCAGCTGTGAAGGAGGCAATACAAAAGATTGCTAAACTGTAAAATGTGCTCTAATCTCTCGTTTTGGTTAATGCTTAAGGGAGGATAATATGAGCTTTCTATACTATCTCAGGGTTAAGTTTTCCTAAAAGTCTCCAGCTGATTTGCTTAAACACAATTACAGTCCAGTCCTATGCATTTCTGCTTCTTATAGAATAAAATGGAAAATGCTCCCAAGTAAATGTGGGGACCCAGGTGGCGCTGTGGTTAAACCACTGAGCCTAGGGCTTGCTGATCAGAAGGTCGGCGGTTCGGATCCCTGTGACGGGGTGAGCTCCCGTTGCTTGGTCCCAGCTCCTGCCAACCTAGCAGTTCGAAAGCACGTCAAAATGCAAGTAGATAGATAGGTACCGCTACAGCGGGAAGGTAAACAGCGTTTCCATGTGCTGCTCTGGTTTGCCAGAAGCGGCTTTGTCATGCTGGCCACATGACCTGGAAGCTATACGCTGGCTCCCTCGGCCAATAATGCGAGATGAGCGCGCAACCCCAGAGTCGGTCACGACTGGACCTAATGGTCAGGGGTCCCTTTACCTTTACTAAATGTGTGTTATACTGCAGCCTTAATAGCTCAAATATCATTATGTTACACCCACCTTTCCGACATGCAGTTCCCAAATGACTCGTGCAGATCTCCATGTCAAAGAAACATTGGGCTCCATTCTGAATTCTGCAGTATGGCATTTTTTTTTGCACCCGAGTTATACCTGTTAAGAACTTGTAGGAAACTCATTCACAAAGTTAGGTTAATATGCTCTATTGGCAAAGCAGTTTTATGGAATGGCAGATGGTGTGGGGGATATCTCAACAGTGCCTCTGGACAGTTCTGTTGGTCCAGGTCGCCACCAAGGATGTTTTCAACAATTCAGTGAGAAGTCTCCTTTCCATGACTGTCCCTCAGCACCACTTGTTTGTATTTGAAACCATATCTGGTATAACTTTCTTTCCTACTCAAGGGCCCCAGTACAACAGCATGTGTACAGCAGAGGAAGACAACATGTCCACCGGATGGTTAAAAATGCTGGGATCTGACCCATCAGCTACTGGGTTGGAAAGAGGGTGCAGGGACTGAGTCTTGCCCCAGAACCCTCCTGACCTGTTGTGTGCTCTAGCTTTTTTTTTTTTTTTGCTGGGGTATGCACATTAATTTGCAAGCAGCATATTTTTGGCATGTGCTATTCCCTATCCAGTTCACGGGGAAGCCTGCTTCTGCTGCAGTGGAATGAAGTGATTTCACAAATGGCCGGAGGCACACGTCTATAAAACTTTTAAAACTTAGACTTTCAGCTTACAGGTATTTCAACAGGCGTCCATGTTGTTCTGAGAAAAGTATAAAAATGAACATTGATTTTGCTGTATATCCAGCCTAGTGATTTACTGGTTGTTTAGAACAACAGGGGTGGGGGTGGGGTGGGGCAGCACATTGTTCTAGAGATAAAAAAGTAGCGTCTTGTTCAGAGAGAATGCTCAGGTTTTTAAAAGGTAATTACAGAAGCGATACGACACTAACAACAACAACAACAACAACAACAACCCAACAAGTAAAGCTACAAATTGATACCAGAAAATAAAACAGACTGCACTTTTTTTGTCCCCTGTGGGGTTATTGAAAATTTGTAGGACAGAGAAGAGAGAAGGTAGCACAAAATAGTAATTGTTTAAAAATTTAATTAGTATTAAAATATCCAGGAGTAATTTCTGAAAATGTGGCGGTTTGTTCTGGATCTTAGGCAAGTCAATCAAAAAATCGCAGGTTTTTTGTTTTGTTTTTGTTTTGCAATTTGGGGAATTTCCAACAACTTTCGGGGTGTCTTGGTTTTTACTTTATGAAATATGGCAACCCTATTGTAATAATTCATAGATTAATTATAAAATAATGTTAGGCAGGTCTTATTGTCACAGATTTATTCTGGGAAGTGGGAAACTCCACAGGCAAATGTTCTGGAGCTGGGTTGCTAGGACCCTTAATAAATGTAGATACCTCAGTCTTTAATGAGGAAATCCCACCCATAACCAGAACTCCAGTATCAAATTTGATCCCGGGAAAGGTACAGATAGGATTTCCATACATATTTATTTTGGGCTTGCTTTAGGAAAATAAATGGAGCTTGTCTTGGCTTTTGTATTTCCACCCACATTCATAAATTTCAATTATAGTTCCATTGAAAATCAATGTATAGAGAGCACAGAAAATTTTTTGAAGTTATTTTAAGGTCTGAGAAATGGCTTGCTTCCAGCCAGAAAGGAATAAGCTGCAGAGTGAAATAGCACTCTTTATACATAGGTACACACACCAATATACCCTCCTGTTCTCCACTCTTCTACCTTTCAAAGGAATGCAGATGTCTTTCCCCATAAGACTTAGTTCTAGTGATTGCCATTAATAACTATTTGCAAAGGTAGGCAAGGTCATTGCTAAGTATCCAATACACTGTTCACTCCACCACAACAAAGAGGAAAATTCTAATTTCCACTGAATACAACAATTATTCCAGTTGTGCCCGAGGCCACCACTACATTCCTCTCACCACACAGCAAAGGTGATGGAAAATCTACATTGATCCACCAGTTTCATTCTTCTGCTGAACGTGAGGCACAACTCCTGTGCAACCCCCCTGGTCCCAATTCTCAGAAAGTTATTCTCATCCCACTTGTCCAGCACCAGAATGATGAGAAGATTTCTTCATGATCCCTCACCTTCCTCCATCATTGCAGAATTTGGCATTTTGTTATTTATATCTGCAAGGCAAGACTATAACACCAGGGGAGCTTCCAGATTAAGAGAAATTCAGTTTGGTCCATATTTTAATGCAGACCTACCGAACTATATGAATTCAATAATAATAATACATAATAACTGGTGCTTCCCCAAACTCTACAGCAGGGTTTCGAAAACTTGGGTCTCCAGGTGTTTGCACATCTCTAAATTTTGCAATGTGTTCCTCCAACTCAAAAATTGCATATATTAGGGGAATGTGTTCATAAAAGTGCATATATTGGTAAAATGCAAAAAAAATGCATTAAATTTGAGGAAGTTGCTTGCAAAAGTATGTGCATTAGGGGAAATTGCACACCAAGATCTTCATATTAGGAGAGATATATACTAAAATGCTGATGAATTTTTGTGGTGACTTGTTTTTTGTTTTTGTTTTTTGGTGGGGCAGTGGGACCACTAATTGATGCAGTAATGTGGGAAATTGAGCATAACACTTGAAAGCCAAAATAGACAGATTTTCCATTCTCATTTCAGATGGGGGTAAGATACTGTAAAGGAGTTCTTGAGATAATGCAAATGGGTTTGTTGTTTTTGTTGCTTTTCATATCAGATCTTCTTCAGTAGTTGGTACTCAGGGAGTTTAAAATGTAGTTATGGAGTGCTTTATGCAGGTGACGCAAGCCACAAAGAAAGTCAGCAATGGTTAAATCATACTGAAGCAGTGCTTCAACTGTGCTTTATTCAACCGAGTTTTACTCAACAGAGTTTGAGTGCACAGCTAAGCTCTTAAGTCCTGCTCATTTCAATAGGGTTTAAGTGTGCCTAACATTCTCTGGACTGTATCCAATGAAAACATTGCTGAAAATACTTTTCTCCTGGAGTCCTAAAGGCTTTAAACATTATGGGCAATGCTGTGGGTTGGATTAGCTGGACCTCATTCAGTATATTATCCATTGTATTAAGGCTGCCTTACATAAATAGCTCCTAAACATATTGTCCTGAGGTAGCTATGCCAGTGATATTTTGACTTTGTTTGGGAATCGTTTTAGACTGCAACTAATGCTCCAAATGTCCTTGTCTGTCCTGCAGCAGAAGTGTGAGGCAGGTCAAGATTCTGAAAACAATTTTTTCCAGTGTGAAAAGCATGCACCATTCCTACAAATTCCATGGAGCAATTGAGGCAAGAGTTTTGTTTTTGCTTAAAAAGAGATCTATTGATAAATTAAGAGAATGCTCATTTTTGATCCGCAAATTCCTGTGGCCAAACCCAAAGTGAGTGTGGAGCACCTTCCACCAACAGCAGCCAATGTGGTTGGGTGGAGCTGCCTTCTTGGTACCAGTATTGCTGCAGTATACATGGTTGGGTCTGGACAGGGTGAAGGCAAGAGCAGGGCTGTGCACACCCACCACTCTGGCAGCCCTGCTGGTTCATCTGCTCAACCTCAAGTACATCACTGTCCTCTGTATCAGAGGTCAATCCAAGTAAACTGCAGTGACGCTGGTATCATGAATGTGGCTCTGTCCCATCTCATGAATGTGGCTTTGCCCTGTTACTGTCTTCCCCATCCTCAGATTATTCAGGGGCCAGCAAACTTTTTCAGCAGGGGGCCGATCCACTGTCCCTCAGACCTTGTGGGGGGCCGGACTATATTTTGAAAAAATAATAATGAATGAATTCCTATGCCCCACAAATAACCCAGAGATGCATTTTAAATAAAAGGACACATTATACTCATGTAAAAACATGCTGATTCCCGGACCGTCCGCTGGCTGGATTTAGAAGGCAATTGGGCCGCATCTGGCCCCCGGGCCTTAGTTTGGGAACCCCTGGATTATTGCTTCCTCACTTTCATGTCACTGGCACATGCAGTGCTCCCCCCCCAAAAAAAATATGTTTAGGGGTACTCTCATTTTCCTACTCATATTGAAATACTGCCCCTCAATGAGGCCAAACCCCTGCGTCACCCCAGAAAAAAAGCACTGGGGCACATGTATCCCTTTACCCAGCCCTTTTGGTTGAGTCGATATTTCCCCCCCCCTTCAGTACTGCTGTGTTATGTTCCCTTTGCCATTGGTTAGTTTTTGTGGTTTCATTTTATGATTTTGACATCATTTGGACTTGTTTTCATGGTGGCATTTTTGTAATCTACCCTGGGACTGCTTGGTGAAGGGTGCAAGTGTAAATGATTCGTAAATAATCAATTGGTTCAACTCATTTGCAGTGCCATAGCATGGTCTTGTGAATCAGTATGGCACTGAGGCAGAGTAAGAAGTAAACGTTACCTGTAAGAAAGCAAGTAAGCACACCCCTGCAATCGCCTCTCCCCTGTGAAAGAGCTCTGTGATCAGCTGACAAGGAACAGAAGGTTAAAAAGCAATTTATCATAGCTGTTGTTTCCTGATATGATCAGTTGCACTTTCGCCTGGCTAAAAAAGAATCGTGACAATTGAATTCGGGAAGGAATGGCTTGACCTTTAAGAACTGATTATTGTTGTCAGCCTAGAAATATGAAAGCAAAGAAGGAAAATTTATTCTCATTTTGCCTGCATCTAACACTGTAACACAGTTACAAAGCATAATTTTCATAAGGCCTACAGTTTGGTTTTGTGCTCATATTGTGGAACTGGCTGTCATATTATCTGTTTGGTGGTTGCCTTCGGAAACAAAAAGTTGTTCTTTTTCTCTGGGTATTTTTACAGACATGGAAGATAGAACAAGAAGCAACAGAAAGCAGGTAAAATGGCTGACAAACAGAGGCTGCTTTCAAGCCATGTGGATAAGGGATTTTTCTTCACAGCTCTCCACTCTGTTTTGGCTAAGCCACTGTACACAAATGCTGCACTGAGACAAGTGCCACAGGGATCCATGAAGCCAGCCTTCGTATGGAAACCATTTTGTTTGGGCCTGTTCTCAGTTTTGAGTATCGATGGAACGATCTCTCTTTTTCATTCTTTTCCGTTTCTCATTTTCCAGTCTTCAATCCAGTTCTCCACATAACTGCAACAATTTTGACTAATTTATATAGTTTCCTGAATATAATGCAATTTTAAAAGTTTTGTTGTTGTTGTTGTTGTTGTTTAGTCGTTTAGTCATGTCCGACTCTTTGTGACCCCATGGACCAGAGCACGCCAGGCACTCCTGTCTTCCACTGCCTCCCACAGTTTGGTCAAACTCATGTTCGTAGCTTCGAGAACACTGTCCAACCATCTCATCCTCTGTCGTCCCCTTCTCCTAGTGCCCTCCATCTTTCCCAACATCAGGGTCTTTTCCAGTGAGTCTTCTCTTCTCATGAGGTGGCCAAAGTATTGGAGCCTCAGCTTCAGGATCTGTCCTTCCAGTGAGCACTCAGGGCTGATTTCCTTCAGAATAGATAGGTTTGATCTTCTTGCAGTCCATGGGACTCTCAAGAGTCTCCTCCAGCACCATAATTCAAAAGCATTAATTCTTCGGCGATCAGCATTCTTTATGGTCCAGCTCTCACTTCCATACATCACTACTGGGAAAACCATAGTTTAACTATACAGACCTTTGTCGGCAAGGTGATGTCTCTGCTTTTTAAGATGCTGTCTAGGTTTGTCATTGGTTTTCTCCCAAGAAGCAGGCGTCTTTTAATTTCGTGACTGCTGTCACCATCTGCAGTGATCAGGGAGCCCAAGAAAGTAAAATCTCTCACTGCCTTTTAAAAGTTATTTTAACCAAATATTCATTTCTCTGCATACTTTCTCTAATATATGCATTTTTGTAAATGTTGGTTCACAAAGTTCAATTAAGTGCAAATTTCAAAGGATGGCTGTGTTTGATAGATTCACCTTTAAATGCAAACTGAATAGAATTTCTCCCCCTTTATAATTCGGATTATGGTTTTAAATCTTTCCATGGGGTGTGTGTGTTGCGACTCACCCTCAAAGTCTCCATAGCAGTCAAATCAGAACCAAGACAGCTATATATCCCGAAAAGCTGGAATTTAGATGTATTTCAGCAGAGATAGAAAGAGACCTTCATCACATTCATTCTCCAGGGAGGACAACAAAATGGCAGTATTGAACTTCAGAATAGACTCACTATAAATACACTGAAATTCTTGTCTACCTCAATGGAACAGATAACCAGTAAAAGGGGCATGCAGAGAACACAGCATAATATTGAAAAACACGTTAACTTTTTGCCTCCCCCCCCCTTGAAATGTTACCACTCTTTTTCCAGTATTTGCTGGCATAATTTTGATAGAATTTTAATGCTGTTGTACATCGTCACAGTTTTATGACAGAAGATACCAGTTGAGGCAGGAATGGTGGCAAAATCAAAGGAACCAGCGAAAGAGAAGAAGGGAAGTCATTGATTGTTTTTTATTAAAAGAAAGATATTAATAGTGGAAATGTTTACTTGAACATGAATGTGATTTTGGCAGTGGTAATAATGAAAATTATATATATATATATATATATATATATATATATAGCTCCTGAACATACAATTGTATGCACAAAGAACTATGGTATTTACACATGATCTAGAAGTGCCATTCACATGTAAAGGGCCCCCTCTACAGTCACTGCCTGCTGCCCTGCTTCCACGCTCAATTTATTAACAGAAAACGAGAGAACTGTTCTTGTCCAAGTGTAGAGAATTCTGGGGTAGATGGACACCCCTGACCTCTAAATCTTGGCTTTGGTTTTCAGAAACAGCAAGAAGGGTCCTTATTTTTCCATTTTGTTTTCCATTCATCTGGACAACATACAACCACTGTATATATATATATATATATATATATATATATATATATATATATATATATATATATATATATATATATCCCTGAAGGTAGTAAGCCATTGCAATAATTCATAGAAAGTATTTGACAATAGTATTCTCTGATGATGTATTTTTGTGACAGGCAGCAGAGAAAGCGAGATATATGACTAATATGTTCTCCTAATGGCTGCAAAGTTAGATAAAGTAGCTCAGTTTTCATGACAACAATTTTCACTGTACATAAGATAACCTGGAACCTGGGTAACAAATAAACAAACAAAAACGCTGTCCCGTATTTAAACATTATCATCTGACGCTCTGTGATTTCACAGGCTATCTCCCTTCTTTCACGACAATCACTGTCATACAATGAATGGTAAGATATCAGGTATTAGAATATTTTTTTTTTAAATAAATTTTTATTCAATTTCCAATTTATCCAATTAAAATAATAAAAAAAACATTCTTTTATACACAACATTATAAATTTTCATCTAACATTTTGCTCTGCCGAGCTACGACTTCCCCCCCCTCCCTTCATGCGGGTTTCTTGTTTACTACATTTTTGCAGTTCCTTTTTAACTGTTTGGTCAATTCGTAGGATTTATTTCAATCCTGCAAGTGTTTTTAAAGATCTACAATTTTTCTCCATATAATCCACATATTTACTCCAGTCTTTTTGAAACCTTGTCTCCCCCTGGTCGCGGATCTTGCAAGTCATCCTTGCGAGTTCAGCATAGTCCATCATTTTAATCTGCCACTCCTCAATCGTTGGAATTTCTTGTAATTTCCATTTTTGGGCTAACAAAGTCCTAGCCGCGGTTGTCGCATACATAAACAATACTTGATCTTCTTTTCTAATCTCTCCTCCCATTATTCCTAGTAAAAATGCTTCAGGTTTTTTTGGGAAAGTATATCTAAACATCTTTTTCAGCTCATTATATAACATCTCCCAAAATCTTTTTACCTTATCGCATGTCCACCACATATGATAAAATTCACCATCTCTCTCTTTACATTTCCAGCAAGTTTTGTCACTCATTCTATACATTTTGGCTAATTTAACTGGTGTTAAATACCATCTATACATCATCTTATACACATTTTCTTTCAAAGCAGTACATGCTGTAAATCTCAACGTTTGAGTCCATAATTTCAACCACGCGTCATAATCAATATTGTGCCCAAAATCTTTTGCCCACTTGATCATCACTTCTTTTGTCAACTCATCCTTCGTATACCATTCTAATAACAAATTGTACATTTTTGACAGAAGCTTTGTTTTGCCTTCTAGCACTTCTATTTGGAATTTGGACCTTTTGTCCTCAAAACCTATTTTCCTGTCTTCCCTAAGAACATCATTTATTTGATGGTATTGTATCCATCCTGTTAAAACTCCTTTAATTTCTTCATAGGGTTTAAGTCTCCATCCTTTATCAGTTCTTATCAAAATTTCCTCATAAGTGGCCCACCTCCCCTCCATATTTACTTTCTTCACTGTTAATACCTCTGCTGGTGAAACCCACCATGGTTTTTTGGTCTCTAACAGCATTTTATTTCTTTCCCACACCTCGTACAGAGATCTTCTTATCACATGATTGGTAAACCCAGTATGAGACTTCTTTTTGTCATAACATAAATATGCATGCCACCCAAATCTATTGTTAAAACCTTCCAAATCTAGCAGGTCAGTATTCTTCAACGTTATCCACTCTTTAATCCAACACATACAAGACGCTTCATAATAAAGTCTTAAATCTGGCAGGGAGAAACCACCTCTTTCTTTTCTGTCTACCAAGATTTTATGTTTTATTCTAGGTTTTTTCCCCTGCCAGAGAAATCTTGACAAAATCTTTTGCCATTCTTGAAATTGTCTTGTACCCTTCACCACAGGTATAGTTTGAAATAAGAATAACATTTTAGGTAGGATATTCATCTTAATTGCTGCTATTCTTCCTAAGAATGACATGTTCATATTAGTCCACCTTTCCAGGTCTTTCTTTATTTCTCTCCATACTGGTTCATAATTGTCACTATATAAGTTAATGTTCTTTGCTGTCATCCATATTCCAAGGTATTTTACTTTTTTTGCCACATCAAAACCATATTTTAGATGTAGCTCTTGCTTTTCCTCTTTCGTCATATTCATTGCCATCACCTTTGTTTTCTGTCTATTTAATTTAAATCCTGCTAATTGTCCAAATTTCTCAATTTCTTCTATAGCCGCTGCAACACTTTCATTAGGATTTTCTAGTGTTAAAACCAAATCATCCGCGAAGGCTTTCACTTTAAATTGCTTTGCACCTACTTTAATTCCTCTAATAGTTGAAAGATCTCTTAATCTATTCAATAGTACTTCCAGGACCATGATGAATAATAAAGGGGATAAGGGACACCCCTGTCTAGTTCCTTTTGTGATGTCAAAATATTCCGTTAATGTGTTATTAATTATCAATCTTGCTTTTTGTTCTGAATATATTGCCTCAATCCCATTCAAAAAAGAATCTTTGCCAACCATCGATTCCAGATTTTTCTTCATAAACTGCCAAGATATATTGTCAAATGCTTTCTCTGCATCCACAAACATTAATACTGCTGGCTTATCTATCTTGGTTTCCAGATATTCTATTACATCTATTATATGTCTGACGTTGTCCTTTAACTGTCTACCAGGAAGAAAACCAGCTTGATCCTTATGTATCATTTCATTCAAAACTTCTTTCAATCTCTTGGACATAATGTCTGCAAAAAGCTTATAATCGTTGTTCAATAAAGAAATTGGTCTATAATTTCTGACTTCTAAGCCATCCGCTCCTGGTTTTGGAATCAATGTAATATACGCTTCCTTCCATGTATTTGAGATCTTTCCTCCTGCAAGAATATCATTCATCACTTCTTCTAAAATCGGTATCAACTGTCCGTTTAAAACTTTATAATATTTTGCTGATAATCCATCTGGTCCTGGGGCTTTTCCTACTTTCATTCTCGTTATTGCCTGATGTACTTCTTGCCTTGTTATCCTATTATTAAGTTTCTTTCTTTCCTCTTCTGGGATTTGTTTCAGTCCATGTTTGCTTAAATAATCACTGATCTTCTTCTCCTCTTCTTTCTTTTTACAATACAACTCTTTGTAAAACTTTTGAAAGGCTTTCTTTATTTCCTTTGGCTCCTCAGTCACTTTTCCTTCCATATTTATCTTCACTATCATATTTTGATTTTGACGTTTCCTTAATTGCCATGCCAATAATTTTCCTGTTTTGTTCGCTGATTCAAATTTTTTTTGTCTCATCTGCTTTATTTTCCATTCTATCTCCTGACTGATCAACATAGAGAATTGTGTCTGTAACATCTTTATGTTATGTTTGATTTGTTGATTCTCTGGTTTATCTATCAGGTTTTTCTCATTTTCCATGAGACACTTCAGGATTTCCTCCTTCTTCTTTTCTTTCTTTCGTTTCAGGAAACTATTTTGCTGTATTAGAAAGCCTCTCATTACTGCTTTACTTGCGTCCCATACCATATCAAGTCCAGTGTCTTTATGTAGATTCCAATGAAAATAATCTTTCAGGATATTCTTAGCTTTTACTACCACCTCTTTATCTTCGAAAAGCTCCTCATTCATTCTCCACCTAAAGGAATTCTGATCTTTGCTTTTCATTTCCATAAATATTGAATTGTGATCTGATAATGTTCGTGGTATTATCTCTATTTTACTCACCCTGGGTACTAGTTCTTTGGAGATCCATATATGATCAATTCTTCCAGAACTTTGATTTGGTTCTGAAAAGAATGTAAACTGTTTAAGCGTAGGATGCTTTAACCTCCAAATATCCACTAGGCCCAGGTTTTCTACCAATTCAAAGAAGGATTTTGGTAACTTGCCTTCATTCTTCCTTTTCTTTGTCCTATCCAATTCTGGTACTGTCACTCCATTGAAATCGCCCATAAGCACTATCTTTTGGTCCATATACTCTGCTAACCTTTCTTCCAAATTCTTGTAAAATTCCGCTTTGTTCTCATTCGGTGCATAGATTCCCACCACCAGCATTTTTTCTCCTTGGGTCGATATTTGGACCGCTATCACTCTTCCTTCTTCATCTTTAAACATCAGATTTGGATCCAATTTGTCTTTTATATACAAAACCACTCCTCTCTTTTTATTTTCTACTGAATTTATAAATTCTTTACCCAACCTTTTATTTCTAAGAATATAATTGTGTTTTTTCGCCACATGTGTTTCCTGAAGACAGATTATATCCAAATTTTTCTTCTTCAAAATATGATCAATTTTATTTCTTTTCACTTTGTTATTCAATCCATGTACATTCCAAGTATGTATCTTCAATGATGCCATTTTACTTCCTAATATCAGGAAGATAAGATTTTATCTAGTCTTGGTCGGGTTCTTTACTTAAATCTTTATCTTCTTCCTCTTCTTCACTCTCTGACTCTTTATCCTCTTCCTCTTTTTTCTGTTCTTCTTCTTCTGATTTCTCTTCCTCTCCTTCTTTTTTCTTTCTTCTTCTTCTTTGTGGTTTTGGTTCTTCTTCCTCTTCTGCAGTCGCTTCAGCTAGGATAGCCAGGTCTGGGCTCAGCTCTCCCAAAAATTTCTCATACTTTCTCAAGAATTTCCCAATGTCATGCATACTTGTCAGCACATGTCTTTTCTCTTTATAGAAAAACATTATTCCTTCGGGGTATTCCCATCTATGCTGGATTCCATTTTTCCTAAGCAGGGCCACCATTGCTTTATAATTGTCACGTTTTTTCAAAAATCTTCCTGGAATTTCTTTAAACACGATTATAGGCTTGCCTCCGATGATTAGCTTGTTGGTGAAGCTCAAACTTAAAATCTCATTTTTCATCTCCATTGTGTTGAGAACCACCACGCAATCACCAGGTGCTTTCCTTGCCTTGGCCTTTGCTGATTTTACCTTAATTCTGAATACATTCACAATTGTCTGGCTCACTTCTTCATCCGTCTTTCCCATCCATTTCGCCAATTCGGCAATTATCCTTGACTTAATATCTTCTCCCGATTCTTCAGGGATACCCCTTAATTTCAAATTCAATTGCCTTTGCTTCATTTCAATTAATGCCAAATTATCAAGCATTTGTTCATATGCCCGGTCCATTTTCTTCATACTATCTTTCACTTTGTCAGTCTCTTTTTTAACCTCCTTTACCTCTTTTTGGGTCTTCTTGATTGTTTCTTCCATTGTTTTGGATCTCACCGACAAATCTTTTATTTGGGTTGATAATTCTCCCACAGCTCCTTCAATCTTCTTATCGATCTCTCCCAATTTTTTATCCATTCGTTGTTCACTGTGTTTAAATTCATCTTTAATTTTTTGCCATAGAGCTTCTAAATCCTTGACTTCTTCTTGCTTTGAACCTCTTCTATCTTTTGGTGTGCTTGCTGACTTCTTTTCTTCTTTACCAGCCATTCTTCTACAAAAAAACAGAAAAGAGGGGAAATTCCCCTCTTCACCACTAGGGGGACCAGTATTAATAAATTCCTACAGTGTACCTGCAATAACCCAACCACCCCCAGATGGCGCTGTAATAAATTCCAATACCTAGAATCAACAGTTATTCCGTCTGCCACTGGGTGGATTACTCTGAAACCTCAAGTCTTTCCAGTACTTTTCCACTCCCAGAGACAGAGAACCAGCAGTTTCTAGTTACATTAAATCAAACCCTTCTAGCAAGTTCCTTCTTTATCCCTCCAACAGTCAAGTCACCCTTGGAACCTGAAACAAAGAAGCCAAGTCTCGCAACTCTTCAGCCACTTATAGGCTTAATCCACAGTTCGCTCCAATAAAACCCAAAAAAGAAAGAGAAAAGAAGCCAAATACTTCAGCCACTTGTAGGCTTAATCCAAATAAGGGAGAATCCCAGATCCGCAGTTCCCAAGCAATAAACCCCTCTTCAGCCACTTGCTGGCTTAATCCAAAGTCGACCCCCGCTTTCCAGCCTCTCAGTTGGTGGGAAACGTTTTTACTTTGTTCTTAATTATAGCAAAGAAAAAAAAAGGGCAGCCTCCGTCTTTCCCCCCTTCGGTGCTGCAGCGATACAAGCAAAGCACTCAGGCAACTCAAAGCTCCTCTGCATTCAGGGCTAGAGCGCAGAAAATATAAAGTTCCCAGATCGCTTGCAGTTCCACCCCCAGGAAAGAGACAAGGTAACAATATAAAAGCTCTAAGCAATTCTTTTCCACCCTCAAAAAATTGCCTTGTTACAATGTAATCAAGGACTTCTGAAAAACTCACTCCGCAGGCAATCAGTTTCACTTTCCGTCGCTCAGCTCCTACGATCTCTTCTCTGCGCCATTTTCCCCCGCTGTTGGGACGGACTCCCTTTTTGCGCCCCACAGCTTCATCAATCCGATTGTTAACTTCAATCCAAAATCAATTTCACCTTCTTTATTCCTCAGATTAATTATAATTTAAGGAAGCTTGCTGCTTACCATCGGAAGCCAGAGACTGCACTTAACGGAGTCAGTGGTCTCTCCCCCTTCGCGCCCGCAGCTCAATCCTTCTCCCGGCTCCCACGCAGTAAAAACCGGGTGAAGGAGAGCACGCAGGGCGCTGCTGGGTGCCACGACACTCAGGGTAACCCCCCCTGAGGTTTTTGAGGTCCGCGGAGCCTTCGCGTGACCTCTAAAGGCTCCGTTAAGTTCGGGATTCCCCGGAGGGCTATCCCGCGCTTCCTTCAATGGCCGCAGCTCACCGGAAGTCAGGTATTCCATATCAGGTATTAGAATAAACACTTAATATATTTTGCTTAATAAAACAGAGACACTAACCATTTGGGATTCGCTGGAAGCAGGATGGAGAAAGTCAATATCCAAAATCTTGCTTCCATTTCAAAACAGGATTTGGATGCTCCCCATTGCTAGTAAACATGCAGACCTTAATTTTCACTGATACCAACATACTTTGAATGAAAATAACTGTGAATAAGAATGATATATAAGGCATGCATAAGGGCTAAACTAAAGTATCTCAAAATACTTTTTTTAGAATAGATATTTTTTGAGATTTTTCTATTTCTCGCCACCACCCATAGAAAAAGAAGGCAACTTTCCAGAACTTTCTGCAAAAAATGTCCACCATTTTTTTTGTGGCAGCTGCAACCCCCTGCCCACATACACAATGCCCCTAAATGATGCTAAGTCTGGCGCTTTGTCAAAGTGTATAAATGACTGTACAACGATGGCATCATCCTATGTATCTGTAGTCAGAACTAGGCCCCACTGAGTTTAATGGGGATTGTTCTCAGATAAGCACGTAAAGGGTTGCGGCCTTTGTGTATAATTCTATAGTTAAACTGTTTGACCACAATTGCATTTTGCGTGTACGTGGGTTTCTACTTTTGCTTTATTGATTTATTAAGTTTAGGGATGCCATCTTACAATAATTTCAAAGCAGTATTTTGAATTTATGACAATGGCAATCTCGCTGAATTACATTACTGATGAATTTCGGATACAACTCTATAACCTCTGTTTAAGATCGTTTATGATGAACCAATAAGAGATTTGTGCATGGAACTTATAGTTTATGTATCAAATTACAGGTGTAGGTGCACATCTGGATGCACACTGCCAATTGCTTTGCCATACTTACCCAAACCTCATTTGAATAGCCATGTCTTGTGAGATGCAAAGGAATTTGCAATATGTCTGTATCTGGGGCTGCCAGTGGTTATTCACAACTATTTCTCTGTGATTACACAGAGATCTGTTCCAATGCTTCTGACTTTATCCTCACCATATTCAGCCTCTATATCCTATAAAAGCAATACCTTGCTAGTTTTGTTCTTGCACATCTGCAAAACTGGTACAATCATTTTCTCTGATTACATTCTAGACCTGTCAATGTCAATGGAGCTCTTCCTCTTCTCCCTTTGCTCTCCCTTTCCTCCTCAGTCCATCTTGGTGCTATGGTGGGATCAAAGACATTGCTTTTACTTTCAGCAAATGCTTGTCTGCAGCATTATTTTGATGTCTGGATTACCATGCTACCATGAAAGGGACTCTTTGACTTGTGCCGCATTATAGAGATCTCACTCCATTTATGACAAGCCTAGCATACATCCAAGGCACTCCAGTTCAGTTTAGGATTTGGGATTAACCCCTGCTTATAACTGCTGTGTATCTTCGTCACTTCTGGAACATTCTATTACTTGTCCTTTGTTGAATGAAAGAAGGAAAACATTTCATAAATGGCTCAGTTGGAGCTGTATCCTTCCTGCAGTCAAATTTTGTTATGTGACTCTTGGATTCTAGTTAGATTCAACTTAAGTGAATGTCTTTCAAAAAGTTGAGTAGATAACAGAAGGTAACATTTGTATAGAGATACATCTCCAGGGAACTATTCCAAATGTTTCCTGTGGGTGTATTGAAAGGAATCTTATGGGGTCTGGCATCCTGAAGAATCTTCTATTTTTAATGTACTCTCTCTTTTTTGAAAAAGAAGAAAAGGGCCAGCTTTTTTTGTTGTTGCACTGTTACTCTACAGGATTCACAGTTATTAATTAATACAGCAATGTCGTTTATAAGCCAGCACCCACACAAACGACTGTGAAGCATTTGGCACAGAATTAAGGAGCAGTTGGCAACCCTATTTTTGTCAAACATAGCAAGCTCAATCGCCTTCTTTACTTTTCAGTGTATGAATTGAGCTGCAGGATGGCTTCCGATCACCGTTGCCAGGCCACCTGTCCCTTATAGAAGAGCATCCGTCATTATTTCCAAAAATACCAATGCAGCTTAGGTCAGATACTTGGCTGGAATGGTAGGAAAGCCTTTAAAATTTACGATCTCATGGAGTCACACAACAGAAGCACGAGCTCTATTAATGAATGTGGTTTGGCAGTCTAAAACCACACACAGGAAATAAGGGTTCACAGCCAAAACTGGAATGGTCCAGCTAAATCTACATTTCATAGGCTTTTTGTGTACCTAAGGGTATTAAATAAGTTCACTTGAGGTTCTGTTATTGGAATATCAGAATGAATCCTGATCACAAAGATGGATTTTATTTGTAAAGGTTATTTGTACTTGTGGCTGCCCTTTTTTACTTCCAGCCTTCTGTTTTCAGCTTTTTGGCAGGAGTGCTGATAGCAGAAAGTTTCATTAGTTTTTCTGTTAAGTGACCCACAGTAGACTTTCAGCTGTTGCAAAACGGTGGGCAGCTATTCTGGGATCAGAGAGCACATAATGGAATTGAAGTCACAGGGCACAGGTGGAAGAGTTGAAATGAAGTGAAGCTCCTCATATAATTGCTAGTTGTGGGAGTAGCTTGCCATAAATGTAACCAAAGCAGATTGCAAGAGCAACAAGTAACTTGCATTGTTTTGGTTCAAAACGGCGACATGGATCACATAAAATTCATGTGTGCGTGTGTGTCACATTTTACAGTAGGGAAAGAGACTTGTTTCCTGCAGCTCTACTTCACCTCTTGACAATACCATGCTATGCAGCGATGGGGCATTACAGGTCAACAAGTTTTTGAAGTGTGCTTCTGTGCTTGTGACTGAATGCATGGTGGCTTGGGGTCAAGGCTACTACAGGCTGTGTGAGCAAAAGAATGAAGTGCCATTGTGGAAAGAACGGAACACAGTATTCCAAACAGCTAGAAAATTATTCACTAAATATAGGAAGCCGAAAGGCTTGTTTCAATGGCAAAGTGCTATTGAATACCAGTTGCTGGAAATCACAGGAGGAGAGTGTGCTCTTGTACTTTATTCCTACTTGTGGGTTTTCCACAGGCATCTGGTTGGCCACTGTGAAAACAGGATGCTGAACTAGATGGGCCATTGGCCTGATCCAGCAGCCGTCTTCTTACGCTTTTATGCTGGGTGGAACAAGGCAAACTTTCCATACCCATACTCAACTTTAAAATGTTCTCCTCTGAGAAAATGTTGAAAGTGGGAACTTTTAATAGTGAAATGGTCATGGGTGGTACACTGGTAAGAAAACTCTTTAAAGGAGGGACATTTGCCTACAGTATTGCTGCATACCATCCCATTGTCTGAGCAGTGCGAGATTCTAGAGGTTTCAGACACTGACCCAGGGCTTGTGTTGTCTTCAGGCAAGAAGCACAGTGGAGACTGGTGTCTTTAGGACAGTTGGGTTTCTTTATACATATATACAACCTGAACTTACGATGGAGGGGTTCACAGCATCAACACCAGAAAAAGGTTTTGTTTCTTCCATAGTCACAGCCTTGGATTCAAATAGAATTCTATTATTGCTCTCTCTCTGTGTGTTGCTGCTTCACTTTTAGGTTACATCACTGCAGTTCAACTCTAAAGTCAAGCTTTGCCCTTCTAACTATCTATGACTTGAGGGAGAGCCTTCACCCATTTGCCCTCTCACACAAAACCCCCTTCCATTAATGGCCCATCGCCCAGGTGATCACCTCAACACAGGAAGCTAGCATGGTTTATATTTCAACCCTTGCTGGCTCTAGGAGTTAGAAGGGTCTCACATACAGCCTACTTCCTGCCCCCACAATCCCATCTCTCTCTCTCTCTCTCTCTCACACACACACACACAAACACACACATATATCTTCTTAGTCACTTCTCACACAAAGGGTCACCAAATGACTTATGCTGAAAAAATATAAAAACATTATATCAAAGAAGGAGGGGAAAATAATATAAAGCATTAATATTTCATACAACAAAGTGGGGCGTGGGGGAGGGGGCGGTGAACCAGCCATCCCATAACAGTAATAGAAAATGTTGGCAGCACACATAAACAAAACAAAGCTCTCCCTGACTAAATAGGAGATAAAAATAAAAAACCAACACCATTCCGCCCTATCCCAAAAATAATTCATGCCAACCTGGTTTTGTTTTAAATCTCCCCACCCAGAAGTCATCAAGTTAAGCTGCTGCATGTCAGTGTGTGTTTGGGGTGTGTAGATTGTCCAGAGGCTTGGCTCTCCTCACATGGAAAGCAACAGCAAAAACAGAGTAGGGAGATGGCAAAAGCTGCTCTGTAGTTGCCCCAGCTGCTGTTCCTCTCCTGCAACTGTTGGGGTTCATGTATTTTCCCCCAAAGGAAAACATTAATTTCTAGTGGTATTTCCCATTTCAAGAATTCGCCTCGATCTGTGTTGTCACCGAAATGCCCTTCAAGGGGATGCATTGCAGGGAACTGTGAGAGGCGTGGTTTCAAGCCTTCTGTATAGGAAATTACTTTTCCAGCAACAAACCTTTCATCAGAATCGGCACAATATGATGATACCTCATGGCAACCGAGACACAGAAAACCTTGGGGGCAACTTCACTGACATGCACAGTCTGTTTTGACTTCACTGTGCCAAAGCAAAATGAAACAAATGATGCCTTATCCTTCAAAGAAGATATACAACTCTGAATATGTATAACTTGTAGCAGTTATTTTAAAAAATCAGAGATCTCATGTATAACTTGTAGCAGTTATTTTAAAAAATCAGAGCTCTGAGTTCCTCTCATTTCCTTGCTATTTCTAAAGTATATAAAAAATGGGCCTGTTGAGGCCTTATTTATAAAGCCAGAATCCTGCCAGTTACCTGTCAGTTCTCCAGTAAGGAGAAGCAGAAGTGAGAGAGTCTAAATCCAGCCCATGAGTTCAAACTTGAATTCACTTCAGAGATGGTTGGCTGATGCAAAATGACATTCCTGGGGAAACTGTGTTGGTGGAGCATGAGACTCTTAATCTCAGGGTCATGGATCCGAGCCCTACATTGGGCAAAAGATTCCTGCAAAGCAGAAGGTTGGATTAAATGACCCTCGTGGCCCCTTCGAACTCTACAAATCTATGATTCTATCAGCATTTTTCTGTCTTGAAGTAGAACTTAATAAAATGATAATCAAATAGAAAAAACCTGAGAGGGAGGGCTGAAAGGCCTTTGGGCTTTTTCCACACTTTTGCCTTCATAATTACCTCTTGCGTACAGAGAAAGCTTCCTATTAATTGGGGTGCATTTACTAATGAGAATCGAGCTGCCAGCCCATAGCAAATCTGTGTTCTTTCAACAGCTAAGGCATTGATTTTTGTTTGTGCTTTCATCCATCATGAGGCTGTGATATGCCAAGAATTCCACAGTTCATATCAGCCCAAAATATACAAATGACTTGATTTCCTTACCTTTCCTTTCCTTTAGCTAGCTGCTTTTGTGAAAATCAAGATTACAGCCTCAAGTTCTTCTCTGTGTCCTCTCCCTGCCCCCCAGGATCCCTTATGCTTCAATTAAGGCCATTTGCTTATATCTCTGGCTGCATGTGAGAAGTAGCTAGGAATCTGGAGGGAAAGCAGCTCTTTGAAATAAGATGATGTTGCTGGGATGCTGTAATTGGGGAAGGTCCAAAACATTGACTCAATCAAGAACAGCCTGTGAATCCAATGCAAATGGAAATAAGACAGAGCCCATTTCAGTTACTTAAAAGGATTTTATTTATTGGGGGTGGGGAGATCTTCCTACCTTTTATTTTACAAAATTGTTGTATGATTGGGGGTATGAACAGAAGAGGGTTTATGGACACCACTTTAATAGTTCTAGCAATGCTGCCAACTCCTTCCCTTTTCTTGGCCTATTGATCTCAACAGCTAGTCTTGGAATGGCTAGGAAATACCTGAAAAGGGCATTTCCTCAGCTAAAGATCAAATTGTCTAGATATCTGGGTGAAGAGCAGCTACAGTTTGAGTGAGACAGACAGACAGACAGACAGACAGACAGACAGACAGAGAGAGAGAGAGTGTGTGAAGTAAGTTGGGGGTCTTGTAAGCATCTCCCTAGAGATCTGATGTAGAAACAGTGGATTTCGGCTACCTCTTGGAACGTTTAAGCCAGGCACCCCCAAACTGCGGCCCTCCAGATGTTTTGGCCTACAACTCCCATGGTCCCTAGCTAACAGGACCAGTGATCAGGGATTATGGGAATTGTAGTCCAAAACATCTGGAGGGCTGAAGTTTGGGGATGCCTGGTTTAAGCTTTGCCCCCATCTATGCTCAACTTGTATATCTGTAAATAAAAAGAAGTATAAGGAAGTGCCGCTATGCCTCCCTTGACCTAAACCTGGTTAAGCACTGCACTGACTTGGAAAAGTGGAGTAACGATTTCTACTATGGGTGAAAAGTGTAGGGCGGGGTTTTAATAGGTAGGTGAGGATATATTAATTGCAATTAATCCACCCAGGGTCCCATGTGTGTGGGTTGAACAGAGTTTCAAAATCCAAACATTGTCAGCAAAACCTAAAACATTGGAATTAGGTGCATGGCCAGAGCACAGGAGCCAAAGTGGGGTACCTGGGATTGGGATTGGAAGCTGGGGCAGCTTTTGTAAACCTGGGGTGTCCTTTTTAAAATGGGACAGTTGTGCGGTGTGCGTTCCCCTCCGGCCCTTCCTTGAGTCGTTTTGCATGGCTGGAATGTGTTCTTGATCCCAGTAACATTGTGTGTCTGGATGGAAAATAGGGATGGTTGTGCGAGTGTGTGTAGAAGCTAGTGTGCTGATACAACTGTAAAAATATATATATTTGTTGCCAGACCCACTTTTGCCCCTGGGCTTCCCCACCACTAGCCAGAAGGTTCTCCAAAATTGAAGATGACTGTCATGCCTGATTTAGAGGCTTTCCTCTGTATTTGCCTTCTTTCTTCTTCTTGTTACTGACTTCATTCCTGTGGATATAAAAGTTGCATGAGAACATAAATGTACCAGGTGGAACTTCTCCACCCCCTATACCTTCACCAGGAAAGGCATCACCTGAATAATGTCTGTGTGCCAGGCACACCTGTGAAAGGTACAGGTGTGTGGGGGTGGCGAGGTCTCCTCCCTTGTGGTCTACCAATGTGGCTCTCAGGAGGAGTTTCTTTCTACTGCTTTTATGACAGTTTGTTTGTTTGTGTCCATGTCTGGAGTTCTACAGAGTTTTCTAGAAAATGATATAATCCAATTATCTCCCAGCAATATTACTGAGGATTGCAGGTGCATTTGCTAAACTAATTTCTTCCTTTATAATACAAATTGGCTTTCCATAACTTGCCAAGCATGCATACTAACTGAGGCTACAGACAGGCCATCTGCTGCATGTCTCCTCAGGAGTTCCACCGAGTTCAGTGGAGCTTACTCCTTGGTCAGTGTGTGTATATGATTAGATGGCAATCATTTACTACTTACACCAGACATGCTTATTACTTGGGGAGTAAGCTCCATTGAACAACAGGACTTACTTCTGGGTAGACATGCATAAGATTGCACTATACAAAGCAAACACACCCCAGTTTAATGGTATTCTCTGTGAATTCTATATTTGAAACATTATTCATTCCGTAATAGATGTCTTTTGATGCTGCATTGTGAATACTGGAATGTCAATATTGCAGTCTTTCCTGGAATAGCTGTAGATTTTGCAATGCAAATATGAGAAGAGGAAATAATTTTAAGGACCAGCAGAATCTTTTAAAAATACCTTGAGATGCTAGTAATCAAAGAATGAGGAGATTTTTTGACTATTTGTATGTCAGGTTTGATCCCACTTCTATGTGTTTGTAAGCAGATCCTGCTGCTTTTGAAATACGCTTTACTCTTTTCTGTTTTTGCATATGTGAGTCAAAGGTAGCACAGTTATTTCCATCACTGGGATGATTTCACAGTTTTGTATAGAAAAATATTTTGTGGGGGAAAGGTGCGTCTCCATGCTGGTGCCGCTCCAGACATTCCCTTGCCTCGCTCAGATGGCTTCCTTAGGAGGAAGGATGACTCATCACATTTTGAGAGGGAGGCTGTTTGCCCATTGAAATTAGTGCAGCAGCTGTTGGAAGGGATTTGAAATATTGTCCTCAGGTGATTAAAAAAAGAAAAGAAAGAAACCTTCTTACACTGCAGGGCCAAGAAATGCAGTAATCCTAGAGAAGTAGCATACATCTGTGCAAAGACTGGCAAGTAAATGTCATTTTAGATATGCTGTGGGTGAAATCCAGACACAGGAACACTTCAGGAAGCATAGCTAGATGGTGGGATGACAGAGTGATGTGATGGCAGCCATGCTGTGGACGGCTGGAGAAAAACGAAGAAAATGTAATCATAGCTGCCAAGTTTTCCCTTTTCTCGCGAGGAAGCCTATTCAGCATAATGGAAAATCCCTTTAAAAAAGGGATAACTTGGCAGCTATGTGTAATGTTCTCTCTCTCCCTCTCTCTCTCTCTCTCTCTCTCTCTCTCACACACACACACACACACACACACACACACACAGGGGCAGAGGAAGAGAATTTGGAATAATGCAGAGAGATAAAAATCCTGCAGTTGACTACCAAAAGTTGGAAAACAAAACTAGAAAGTGGAATTAAAGCGGTATGGACTGCACCTGGGACTTCCTGCATGCAGAGAATTGCTATATCCTGTGCATGGGGCAAGAGTGCTAATGGTCAAAATTATCTTGAGGCTTCCCCATCGAAGTGTATTCCACACTGTGCCTAACACAATTGGCTGCTATACATCATGACATATAATTCACAGGAGTTCAAAGGACCTATGGATCTCAGTAGGAAAAGTTTTACAATCCCACTGCAGACTGCTAAAGAGATAGAAATTGGTAGGTGATAGATAGAGAGAGAAATGTTTAGGTTTGGTTGGCACTGCAAAATTCAGCTCCCCTATAAATATTAGATAATTGGTTTTCTGAGCATGGAAAATGTGTAGATCTATGGTACTTTGATACACAAAGTATATATGCTATGACATTTGATACCGTACTTCTTAAAATAATATGCAGATTGGAAAATTGTATTTTATAAGATGTTCAAGACTGGCTAGATGGAAGACATTTTGCTAAAAGGCAAGTCTAATTCAGCCTTTGCCAATGTTGTAAAGGAAATACTGCTATTTCCAGTAATATGTGCGTTTATATGCACTTTACACTAGCTGGCTGGAGAGCTGCATTGCAAAATTCAAAAATGTGCAAATTTTGAAGGATGGCTTTGAAGGAGGTTTCCAAAAGCGAGAATTGAATACATGCACCTTTAAATGCAATCTGAGTCATATTTCCCCCACTCCTAGCATCTGCAAATCATAAATGCAGAGTGGGGGAAAGCTGGAAAGGAAGCAAAGGAACCAAACATGGTTGACACACAGGAACTGAACATGGTTAATGCACCAAATTTTTAACAAAATTCAGGGGGGGGGGGAAATGGAACATTGGAAATTTCCTAATGCTTGAGATAGACTTTGTACACAAACTAGATAATTAGGAACTTTTAAATCTGTAGATAAATTCTGATGGCTATTCATGGTCCAATATTATTTCATTCAATATTTTCTCTAGTGACTGAGAGATAAGGGTGTTGGGAGTGTGTTGATAAATTGTGCAAATGAAACTGACCTAATAGGTGTTACTAATATATCAGAAATTTATGCACCAAAAAAATGCATGACCTCTGGAGCATCAAGTGAAGTGGAGCATCAAGTTATGCATGATGGGATAAAATAAGTTCAGGAAGCTGAATTTAACTATTTGCTCATTGAGATTTGCAAAATGTGCACCAGCATTTGTTTCATCCCTAAATATTTTGTACCCTCTTTCTAGAATACATTGAGTTTTCAGTGTTCTTTATTCACTGTGAGAGTTAAAATCATTGCTGAGAACCACAGAGATGACAGAAGGTTATCTCACCGCAACCTCTGCGTCTCCCAGCACAGAATATCAACAGTGCTGCCAGCTTGAGGGATTTTGTGTCTTGCACTTTTTCAAGCATCCTGCTGTAACTGTCTTCTTCCTGGGCTGCTCACTATCAAGTGCATCAACTGAGAAGGTACTTGCTATTAGCACAGCAGATGTCACAATGACTGACAGGCAGGCTTACCTCTCCACAGGGAATAAGGAGGAGCTCACCCTTTTTTTTACTGCGATTTTTGCAAAAGTTAAGTTTGCAGCCAGCATCCCAGGCTAAACAGAGGAAATTAAATCAAGGCAGGGTGGAAAGTGGAGTTATATCATCCACATAAATTTTGATAGCTTTCTATCTTTGGGGTAGCAGCTAGAGTCTGAACTTTATGTATTGTTTCACAAGCCTTTCGGGAGCCGGTTTGTAATGTCTTTCGAGAGCATCTTCTCACTCATAACCACAACAAAGCTTTTCTTGTAACACAAAACCCAGGCCTCTGTTACCAATGCATTAATATGTTCCTAACAACATTATGCGGGTGGCACTGTGGTCTAAACCACAGAGCCTAGGGCTTGCTGATCAGAAGGTTGGTGGTTCAAATCCCCACGATGGGGTGATCTCCCGTTGTTTCGTCCCAGCTCCTGCCCACCTAGCAGTTCGAAAGCATGTCAAGTGCAAGTAGATAAATAGGTGCCGCTCCGGCGGGAAGGTAAACAGCATTTCTGTGCGCTGCTTTGGTTTGCCAGAAGTGGCTTAGTTATGCTTGCCACGTGACCGGGAAGCTGTCTGCAGACAAACACCCGGCTCCCTTAGCCAGTAAAACGAGATGAGCGCCGCAGCCCCAGAGTTGTCTGCGACTGGACCTAATGGTCACGGGTACCTTTACCTTTAATAACATTTACCGTTCTCCTCCATCTTTCCAACAGTACTCTCAGATTTGAAATGGAATCCATGCAATACATTTTAAGCCACCTTAAACAAAAAAACAAAAACAAACAGGACATCTGTTGTGGTATGTCAAAGCTTGAAGTAAGACAGACACTCAAAAATTATAGCTAAGGACTGCACTCCATGTTATGAATTCCCAGCATGGGACTATTTCCACAAATTATCCCAGTGTCCAAAAATATACAGTGAAAGTATTAATTGTACGTAATTAGCTCTGAGACAGACCTGGATGCTGATAAGATTCTGCCAGGGATTTAAGCTCCAATATAATCAGATCTAGAAGCTCCTTTTCAATCGTCAGTTTTACTATCCAATTGTTTTTGGTCAGAAATTTCTCAGACTCAAGGCTTTAAGTGGTAAAGGCGAAGAGGCACCCAGGAGGTTTCCTTTTACATAATGCATCAGCAAAATGCATTATGCAAAAAGTAAGAAAATGACTGTTATCATACATGAATGAGACAAATCCTATCTCAGTTTTGATCCAATATTAACAATGTCCACAACTGAGCCCAGAGGAGTGATATACAAATCTACTGCAGACATAAGGGACCTGTTGCCGGTAGCAGCCGGGAGTGTGGTGAGGGTGGAGCTGCTCAGCTGATGTGTTTTGCCCAAGCTGTTAGTCACTGCCAGTTACCAAGGGAGAATGTAAGGCTTTTAAATTTACTACTACTGAATAGTATTATGAGCTGAAAGGTTCAGGTTGTCTTATTATTATAAGGTTGCTTAAAATGTTTTACATTTAAATAGAATTGCTGATGGATTTAACTGAATTAAATGGGAAGGAGAAGAAATAGAAAAGTTTTCTGAAAGGCAGACACTGTGGATCAGTTGCCTGGATGAGGGCATAAGCTGACAATGGAAAATTACTGATATCTGACCAGCATCACAGAGCTGATATCTATAGCATCACCAATGCTCAGGGGAAAAGGTAAAGGCCAGTGGGAAACTGGGTACCTGACAAGACATGACTCAAGGTTGCAGTTTTAGATAGGACATGGAGGCAAGATGTGGGTCTGTCCTATTAAGACATGGAAAATGAGAAGTTGGCTAGTTTTGGACCATCAGCAGAATTGGGGGTGGGGAACGGGCTAAGGTGTGATCATGAAATGAGGGCTGGGAAGATGGTAGTTCTATGCTGGTACTAATTTTAAAGCAGGATGAGGCAGTTTCACCCAATCTATTTTTTGAGGTGGCTGCCCCCCTCAATGTTCAGAGGGCATTCTGCTCTGTGCCCAGCTACACGTAATGCCACACGCATGCGATGTCAGGATGTCATGTTGGCCCCTTCAATTATCTTGAGAAAATGGTGCTTCTGCTCAGGATCATTGGGACTGCCCATTCAGAGAGCAAAATGTCACTGTGCCCAAAGATGTTTCATTTTAAAAAACAAACAAATCAATGTGTGTTGTCTATTTCTGTTTTCAAATGGTGATGTCTGTTTTTGAAAAAAGTTGTTGAGAATCCAGTCATTTTTTCACGAGAAACTCATAGTTACTGCATCTTAGTTTAGAACATATGATCACAAATGTTGCAGCACCAGCAACCTATCATGTACCTATGCAAATTCATTGGACATGAATATTTTTAATATTCCAAAGGTTATTGCAGTGAGAAGATCCCAAAATATACTGCTGATTGGGGTGAAACGGGATCAGGCGTGGTATCCTTCAATTTGCACTGTAAAAATAAATCTGGGATATCTACTACTTTAGGGAGTCTTATCCATAGTGATTTAATATCCCTGTCCCTCTATCACCATCCATTTTATGGTTCATCCATGAGCAAGTGTACCAAGTCTAAACACTTTTCAGTTATCTATATTTCAGATCAACAGTAAGCTCCCTGCTCTTAGTTGGCCCACAGAGCCATTTGGGATACAAAGCTGGTAATAAATTCTTGAATTCTATGTCACCCTTTCCACTAGTTATTGTCGTTCCAAGGGGACAAGTGCATGCCACTATAATCAAGCAGAGTTGATATTTCTTCAGTACAGAGCCGAATTGAATTTGTAACCGAGAGTTGTTATCCATCAAAAATGATTCATATGAATAGCTTGAATCCAGCAAAGGTCCTCCTTTATTTTGATATTCACACACAAGCATGTGTTCTTTTATGAGTTTTTCCTGTAACCAAATATCTTAAATGTTTTGTTTATAGTATGTCTAAGAGAGTGATGGAGATACAGTATTTGCCATTTGTCCAGCAAAACATGCCACACAGAATATACGAGCAGATCGTTTGATTAAACTGATTAGTCATTCAACAGTGTTGTGAGTTTTGGGGTCCTATAAGAATTTGTTTTCTCCTGAATTTTTTCTGAATTGATTACTCCTGAATTTTTTCTGAATTGAGGAAAATTTGAAAGGCTATGACCAGTTCAACAACCAGCAGGAATTTTTTGCAAATGAATAAAAATAAACAAACTGAAGATGTCCCTTCTTCTTCAGGTTTTGGAGACTGATAAGCTGAGAGCTGTGGGTCTGTTGCTGGTGAGTTCTATTGGTTTCTTTTTTTAACCATGGTCATTGGTAATGTTTTAATGATATTTAATGCTTTTTGCTCATATGTTGTATTTTATCTTGCATATTGCATACCTCCCTAGGAACCCTTAGGTTAAAGAGTGCTTCAGAAATGAATGAATAAATAATAAAGGCGATGACTTACAGAAACGGGCAAAAGGGTCGCAATGTAACGATGACTGATGAAGTCATTGTGGTCCAGCTTCAACATTACTACGGTAGCACTACAAGGGTTTTGTGTAGAAAAATTCCCAACCAGGACTATCAGTAAAGGGGAGGGCAATGTGGAGTACGCACCATACACTGGATAAGAGTTACTGTACTTTCTGGAGACCGTATTGTGCAACTTTCATTTCACACCATGGCAGTGTACAGATGCTCAAAAATGTTCATTGCCTAAGCTGTCATGGAAAACACTGTAGAATGTGTTAGTGCCAACTGATGTCAGCTCTTGCAGGTTATGACATTTTTATGGGTACCTGAGCAGGAGGAATGAAATCTATTGCAAAAATGAAAATACTAGCAGCATCAGGAACAAACTAAAGAGGTATGTACTGTACTAAAGAAAGCACAGCAGTGATGCTACTGCCAGGCAGAGGTGGAGGGTTCCAGGGAGATCAAAGACCCATCATGATTTCTGCAGCAGGATCCGTTTCTTCAGCTGCCCAAGAATTATCCCCACCCTTTGTGCGGATTAGAAACCAGGAAAAAATGTAGAGTGACGCAAGCATTAACTATGGCCTCAGAAACAGCTTCAGCATAGCCTAGGAAGTCAAGAGAGAGACTTCAGGGTCATTTTGGGCTGAGCAGGGGATTTGAATCTGGATCTACTCGGCATTACTCTGACATGCTAATCACTACAATAACATTGTTGGCCTTTGTAGATGACTCCTTTCCTGTATGGTTCCATTTTAGTATACTATGAGAGACCAGTTACTAAAATAATAATAATAAATGGCAGAATGCCAGTGCTATATTGTAGAGGTTAATGGGCAATTAGCCTTTACAATTAGCCAAGTTACACAGACCCAGAGCTATGGATCATTATGGCCCATTTAAAGAAAAAAACCACCTTTCTTCCAATCATTGCTTAAAATCTACACAAGATGGAAAAGATAATGGGGTTCGTGCCAGTTCAGCATGACCAATGGCAAATCTAGGGGTAAGATAACCCTATTCTACAATAACAGCCACACAATATTCCAGCTTCTTAACTAGGAATCCAATTAAGCAGATTACAAAGGGGAGGAAATTATAACTATCAGTTCAATTAAAATGATCACCATTAGGATTTAATATTCTCATTTTGTAAAAATTTGCTGGTTTGCAAGGAAATTAAGGCTCAAGTTAAGCAATTAAAGCCCATGTTCTCCAGAGATTGATTCTCTGAAAGTACTGGTACATCTAATGCCTCATCTCATGTAGTTTTTTAGATTATTGCCACTTTAGGAAATGTATTGCTGTTTTGAAGTTCCATTAATATGCTTTCAGTGGGAGAGTTACAACCCAACACATTGTCGAGCTAAGCATGTTTAGGCCATTGAAATCAGTGAGGCATGCCTAGCACTGCATTAGGATTGGGCAGCAAAGCACCTATTTAAATCTCTCCTGTTGAAATGTGTCCTGAACGTGCTTAACTGGCTGAAGGAGTTGTAGTTCAGTGCTCTAGCACATGCTTTGCATACAAGAGGTCCTCATGTTAATACCTGGTATCCCTAGACAGGGTTGGAAGAGAGAGGCTTCTGTCTCAGCAATGCTTGCCTGTCTATGTAAACAACATAGAGCTAGTAGATGTATCATTGGTTTCACTTGACATCAAGTTGCTTGCTAATTGTGAATCATATTTTTGTAGCAAATTGTATATAAATGGTACTCAAAATAGAGGAAGTGTGGGCAGTTTTCATGTACATGGATCAGAGGGCAAAGGGGTCAGAAATAACATTAGTGGCATTTTCTGCCTTTAGGAGTAAAGCCATGGGTACCATCACCAATTAATATATCGCACCCTTTCAGGCAGAGGGATCTTCATGCTGTCTCATTTTTACTTTTCCATTTTTGGTGCATCTGGAATTGCAACTGCGCTAGTGCAATTTTTATCGTGGTTATGACTCTTCTCTCATGTCACCTCGCCCTTCATGGCTATTAAATCATTTCCAGAAGTTGTGCTCACTTCTCAACATGAGATAGTCAAGGAGCTTATGCAGAGTGACTTTCCCTTTGGGTGAACATTCTCTGTGCTAAAATAAATAAATTAAATAAATAAATAAATTGATTTATTTTTTTTTGCCTGATCTGAAATGGAAATTCCTCTTGTGTTTGCAACCAAAGGACTTGAACACACACACACTCTCTCTCTCTCCCCCCTCCTTCTCTCCTATAATTTGGGACCAATCAGATTAGCATTGGTGGAATGAGGAAATAATTAATCAGGTAGAAAGAATCGCAGAAGGAACTTTTTTAAAAAGGGAATAGTGATGAGAAATTCCACATCTGTGGACTTTCTGGGACTGTTCAATTGTTTTGTTAAAACTAGAATTTTCTACAGTAGTGGAGAGTGTGGGATAATCACTAGGAATGGCAAAACACAGGCTGATTACACAAGGGTAGTGGCAAAACTGTCTGGACCCACATAAAATGTGAATGAATGAGGCATAGCTTATCAGGAAGAGTCCACAGTCTTTCACATGAGGAAAGGGTAAAAAATTACTTCTTTTTTAACTCTAGGAATAGATAACATTTTGGTGGTTACCTTTGAAAAATCCTTCTGTGTTTGGATTTTTTAAAATGTCATTCATTTGCTATTGCGCATTACTGTATTTTGATTATGTGACTGAATTTTCCTTATTGTAAACTACTATGAGATCTGTGGGTTATAAGCGGTCTATAAATGGGCTGAATAAATTAGTGTGGAAGCTGTATGTTTCTTATGGAATAGACTTATACAGTCTTTACATGTAATCATTCATTGACTACCCAGTGTTTTACATGAGGTTATATTGATGTGATGCCTATCAAGTGTTGCTCCTTATTATTATTATTATTATTATTATTATTATTATTATTATTAGGGATGGAGGAGAGTTTCACTTGGTTGTCCGTTTTACGTGAACTGACTTATACCTGGATCAGAACTGAATTATCTCTTTAGATTTAGCACTTCCTCAAATTTTGTGAGGCAAAAACAAACACAAACATGTATGTGGAGGAAAAAAATGCATTTTAGGGGAAAATATGTTAAGAAATGCATACACTAAGGTTTTTTTCCCCTTCAAAAATGCTGCCAATTAGTGGGAAGACAGGACAGAATGGACATCTGAATGAATAGTTTGGGAAATTGACATGGAGCAAAAATAGACTGCTCTGTCCATCCCTGCTTAATAAATTCAATAAATCTGCTTACATCTACTGGGAACAACAGCAAAGCTGTCCTTATAAAACCAAATCCAACTGGAATTAGCAACATCTTCATTGCCTCTTTTTTCTGCCAGTCAATGGTCGATGTGTGGTTTCTTATGAATACCATTTGCTGCCTATCTATGCAGCAGTAACCCCTAATAATGATACTAATAATACTTTTATACTCGGCAGCTTCCAACACATAATAAGAGCATAATAAAACGTCAAACATTAAATACTTCCCAATACAAGGTTGCCCTCAGATGTCTTCTAAAAGTTGTGTAGTTCTTTATCTCATTGACATCTGATGGGAGGGTGTTCCACAGGGAATTCAGTGGGACTTACGTGTGAATATATATTGAAATGCAAACAAGGCTGTGCACATTTCCCCCCTCATTTTTTAAACAACACAAAACTAGGTATTTGTATCTTTTTCCCCCATAGAGGAAAAACAGCTAGGGGCAATTTTATGCAGAAAGCCAGTAAAGGGGGAAAGGTTTGAAACCCCACTCCTTTTTTCTTTTCCCCAAGTCTTCTCAGGCAGATTGCAACTGCATCTTGTAAAGGGGTGTTAGTGACCTGAGGAAACCAGAGTTATATGTAGCTCAGTGTTTATTTTAATTTGGCCCTCAGATAAACATTCCCTGTTGTGGTTAGTAAGGCAAAAATATTTCACCTTCTAGTGCCAATGGTACATAAAAGTGCCACTTATATCTCTATTCCAGACAATTTCAAGCGTGTGTTCTGCACTACCAGCAGCTTGCAAAGTGCAGCCCAACCTGACCAGATTTAAAGCTACCATAAGTCATTTTATCAGCATTGTATAAAGTTGGAGTGCATGATAAATACTGCTTAGGCAAGACATTTATGAAGATGACTTAAACGCAACCCCTTTTGTGTTTCTACATATAGGCCTTCCAATAAGATTTGTTATGATTATGCGGAGCCGCTTAAATTGAGACAAAACTAACTTTGAGCAACATAATTCAAAAATGTCCATTTTTTATAAAAACAACAACAACAACAACAGAAATCTATACCACACCTTAAAATATCTCTGAAAATGTTCAAGGCTTCAACACCAAATACTTTCAATGCTGCATATGTTAGAAAAAGGACAGCAATTGTTTTTCTTCCCACTTAGGATCCTTCAACGTGATTAAAGAAGCCACTGTTATACATTCACTGCTCTTGCATAATTGCCTTTTCAATGTCAATAGGATAAAGAACAGATGGAATGAGGAATACTTAGAGCAGGCAGATTTGCTGCAGTGGGGTAGTACTACTGATGGGCAACAGTGGTTTAAATCAGAGGTTTTCAACCTTTTTGAATCCACAGCTCCCTTATCCAGCTACATTCTTTCTGTGGCAACCCGGTGGGGTAAATGTCACCCCTTTCCTGCAGAGCTGGCAGCCTCACACCCTTTTTTGGACACCCTCCCTTGTGGAGTATTCCCTCAGCCTCCTCTCTTCTCTTTCTTCTCCTTGAGAGTCCTCTGGGCAGCTGCTGATGGTCTCTGAGCTGCCCACCCACACCCCAAAGACAGGTGCCTCCCAGAGGCACCATTCACCTGCAGAGCTTCTAGCCAGGGCTGCTGCAATAAACAGCTGTGCAAGCCGTGGAGAGGCAGAAACATGAGAGTGCAACAGAGGAGGGAGGGAAAGAAAGAGGCCAGTGTTGCCCATTGCACCCCTGATGATCATTCAAGGCATTCCAGGGTGCCATGGCACACCAATTGAAAACCACTGGTTTAAATACCTGTATGGCTACATGTGTTCTGTAGTATAGACAAAAGAAAGTACATAGCTCCAGAAAATAAAATAATATTGAACAAAGTATCATGGAAATTGTTCAACATTTTTGGCAGGAGGGGAAGAGGGGGGAGAGTTGCTGGCACCCATCCCATTCTTCTCTAATCTCTTAATTCAGTTTCAATCTGAACATAAATACATCTGAGTAAAAGTCAGAAATAGATAAAGGCAAAAATAAACAAACAAAGGGTTGGAAAAGCACAGAAAACAGAAGGAAATGGTAAGGAAAGGATAGACCGCAATTATTTGCAATCAGCATATTGCAAAGTGTGCAATGTAATGTTTCCATAGGTCAATTAAATTATTTTTGGCATTATACAGGTTCTTACAAGGTGTACACAGTCTAAGATGCCACCCATAGTTTCCCATCTTACCAGTCTTTTCTTTTTTTAACAACCATAACATCATATTTGAAATAAACACACTTTGCCCCTTCTGATTCTCTTTGTGATATTTCCTGATCCCCATACTTAGGATTCTGTTACACACACACACACACACACACACACACACACACACACACACGTATAACATTTTGCAGCAGACTAAGCCTTAGCACATAGGATTCAGTTCCAGTTTACAGCAGAATACTGAGCAGAGCTGACTGGCTTGTAGGATAAATTGTGTAGACAAGCAACTCTGCATTAAAAGAGAGAAATGGGGCTGCTCAACTCTCCCAAGAACTTTTAAGTGCTTGACTTTGGCTGGACTATGCCCCCACTTTGCACCCCCTCTCTCAAAAAGCAAAATCCTCCTTGCTTCTGCCTGGAAGCAGGCAGGTTGGTTGCAACTTTGCTTGATCATACTAAGTAAGGAAACTAATAGAGACAAACATTCCCTCCAACCCATACTCATCTTACCTCTAGAGCAATGTAAATCAAATGCTCTCTGTCTGGCTGATAAATTCTTGGCTAAATAGAAGTCTGCTCTTACTGTACAGAAGGTGGCTAGAATAAGCTGGCATCTGCTTAAGATTGCAGTAAAGATAGAAATGAAGCATTAAGTTGAAGTTGTGCTGTCCTGATAAAGTTGATCCTTGGCATGGGGACATGTTCTTAAGGCTATTTAGCCATTTGTGAGATTAAGGAACTTTTGCAGCTAATGAATCATCAACCCTTACAGGAAATAATATCAGTAATAGTGTATTCTCTTAGGTTACTGGAATTTCCACCATTCTCCTGAATGACTGCAGGCAAATCAGCACCATTGCAATATCCGGAGGAAACATGCAGGACTTCTAAGAGGCTGCATTGTAATATGCTTTGTTGGCCTCTTAGGCTGCTGTAACGTAAGAGGACATCTAATGAGAAAACTCAGTTGTGGGAACCTTTTCTAAGGCAATGCTTGATAGACAAAACGTTGAATCAAATGGACTACTAGTTTGCCCAGAATAGTAATTCCTAGGGCACAAGCAGAAGCCATCTCTTGAAACAGATGGTCCAGTCCCATATCTCCTGAACTAATGGGAATATTGAGGGCTGGGGCCACTTCTAAGAACTTGTAAGGGAATATCCATGGGCAGGAGAGCTGGTTCTCCAGGGGCAGCTGTACAGTTGGGCAGAGTGGGCACCTCAGGTGCATACGGTGTGTGATAGAGAGTTGTGACAAGTCTCTAGAGGAGTGACGACTAGGGATGAGGGAAAAATGCAGTTCAGGTCACACTTCTCAATGCACACCTAATTTATATCTTCCAAATCAATATATGAACTGAAAAAGGGTTATCCTTCAAAATGTCCAGTGCTGTGAATTTTGCAGTTTTCCAACCAAAACACTTGCAGAAAACTGCATATATTGGGGGGAAGTGTGTGTAAAAATGTATGTATTTTGCTTATCTAGATGCACAGGGTGGGGTGGTGGCAAGGCCAAGGCTGTATAAACATGCCAATGGAGCCAGTCCTGTAGTGATGCCAGTATTGAGAGAGTAGGTTCGTGGCTTCACCCCACAACACCAGCTGCTACTGCACAAAGTGCCCACAGCCCACCTTCACAGGCTTTCATGACCTACTTATTGGGACACACCAAACTGCCCTAGGGCTCTGCTTGTCCTCATATAGTTTGGATTGTAATTGTAAAAAACTATTTATACTTGGTAGGCACCTCACAAATGAACAAGTTCTCTGGGCACTGAGAATCATGCTGCTTTCATTTCTAGCTTCTGAAGATAAAATGGCTTGCTACTGAGATTCCAAACTCTTATGGAATGCATCACACACACAAATTCTACCTGAAGCCATCCTTGGGGATATTAAAGGGAGTGCTTGTGCTTGCCGCTATGCTGGTCTTCTTTGGCTGTTAATCCTAGTCCAGACCTTCCCCTCATATGAGGCTTTCATTTTTGACAAGTCTGTTAAAAAAGAAATTGTTGGGGGTGGGGGGGTGGCCACTCCATTGATAGGTTGGACATGCTCATAATAAAAAAGATTTTTGACAGAACTTTATGAATAGTAAAAAAGGGGGGGGCCTTTTTGAAGGACAGCTAGTTCTTTTATCTGTTTCATCTGACAGATGGATATGACTTAAGATGTCATGTAAATGAATGTGTGCAATAAAGGTATAATTTTAATGACATGCTACTTGAAGGCAACTGACAAGAATAAATTACCTTTCTCTTTTGATGTAAAGGGATGATAACCTCTTGCTAGCAGTCAAATTCCCCATTGCGCTGGGGTGGGGAATCATTGTTTAAATATGAGCTTATAACAATGCTCATAATAATGTGAACTGTTAGGCCTGTGGATATATGAAAAGGCTATGCACTTTTCTGTGTAATCCTATGCTCACATCATGCCAGGACAGGAGAGGTACTGTTGCTACACTGGCAGAATGGCACCCGTATCTGATGTGCGGCCTGAGGGGAGAGAAGATAATTAAACCAATAACCAGACAATACAGAAAGGGCATAAAAATGATGTTGCCCACCAATCAGGGACAATGCCTTGCCTGTGAGTGAACATTTATAGGATTGGACTGTAAGTGCCATAGTAAATGTGCATAACACAATAGTAATATTGTGCTCCATTCCATAAATATGGGAATTATTTGGTTAGTGAGGAGGATCATGGCAATAGCCCTGCCTGGCAGGGTTGAGGTAATGACAAGAAGAAGGCTTTGTGAATGCACTGGTGAGAGGACCAGAATGGCTATGCCACTGGGCCCACACATCTCTGACCTATGACAGCAGATGCTCCTGAGTAAATCTAGTCTTGAAAAGATTACATTGGCTTGCTTATTTCTCCATTTAAAATCAGTACCTGAAAAACCCATAGCTTCTGGTTCTGATACCCCATCTGTACTAAACATTTAAAGCAGTATCATTATAATTTAAATAACCATGGCTTCCCTCAAAGAATCCTGGGGACTGTAGTTAGGAGTGCTGACAGTTGGCCCCTGTTCCCCTCACAGAACTTCAGTTTCCAGAGGTCTCCGGGAAGAGTGGATTGTGTGTTAACAGGGCTAGTCCAAGACATTTTGACACCTGAGGGGAACCACAAAATGGCACCCCTCCCCACCAGGTAAGAAGGGGTGAGTGAAGATCTACATCAGGAACAAGGGGGGAATACAGATCTACACTGGGACCTGCTGCTCCTGTATATTCTGCTGTCTGAGGCAGTCACCTCAACTTGCCTCATGGGTGGACAAGTCCTACATGTTAAATCACTTTGGGAATTGTAGCTCTGCGAAGGGAATTAGGGTCTCCTAACAACTCTCAGGAGAGTGCAAGCTTGTTGCCAAAAACCATGTCGTTCCTTCACAGATGTGAGCAGGCCCACCTGCCCTGATGGATTATGAGCTTGCAATATTAATATTCCTACAAGGCCAGAGCGTCTCATGAGTGAGAATATCACACTTTGTCTTTAAAACTTTGACAGGAAGAGCAAGGAAACTTGTAGGGATCTCTTTGGCACTTCCATCCAGTTCGGCACTTCACTCCTTAATTGTTTCTCCTGAGTGCTGTGTTTGCTGCTGAGCCTGTACCATAACTTACCTGAATAAAGGTATGCTGCTTGCTTCTAGGTAAGTGCCCTTCCACCTGTGGTTGGGTGGGAGCCAGGACAATAGCATCTTTTCTTCTGAATTCTTGTATTTCAGTTTCACTCCAAAACTCTTCAGATTCAGGCCTGTATGCGAAAATAATATCTACCCTGTCCATCCTTGGAGGGTCTAATTCTTTGTAGAAAGCAGACTGTAGGTGTAATGGAGGACTGGGAATATGAAAAGAGAAGAACATGTAGGGAAAGTTAAGAAGAAGAAGGGTTTTGTTTCACTGAGATGTCCTCAATCATGTTTTTCAGTCTGTGTTCTTAATCAAGGGGCTTGGTAAATAAAATCAGTGCTTCAAGAGTTCTTAACATGTTCCAAGTACTTTCTCTGAACACTGTTCTACAAGTACTACCAAATCACCAGAGAGACAGTCAAAGGCTTTTAATATCAAGGGTGACTTTACACACAATGACTATATGTTTCAGCTTCACTCTAAATCTCTTCAGATCTGGGCGCCTTACAGAGCATACTTTCACATTTTCTTATAGACAAGCAGAAATCCTAATTCATGATTTGTTGTGATGGAAGACCCTTGGGAGATCCCAGTTGTAACTGGAAGTGAAATTATGCCTTGTATACAGTTTTGCTCACTTTGCTTGAATATGGCTGGAACATAATTCTTAGTTATTCTTTATTTTTCTGCTAAACTCTACCCCCCTTTGTGATAAACAAGCTCTGTCAACTGTGGACGTAACCAAATAACCTTCTCCATTCATCATACTAATTTGACTTAATGAGCAGAGGCCTAAAGCTGGAAGACTTGTTGTCTACTCAGTATATTATTGGAGTGTATCTCCTTAAGGTAATTAGTACAGTCTGCAATTATTAGGTCTGTTAGGTACTGTATTTATCATAAAGATTTAGTGCTACAAAAACTCTCCTTCCTGAAATGGTTGTACTGTTCAATAAGAACTGCAGTTTTAAATCTCAACATATCCATGGAGTTAATAAATGCAGTGTTTAAAGACCTCTTATCTGATGCCTTGCTTAATCAAGGAGATCTGAATTATTGGCACATTATGTTATGAAGTTAAAAGGTGTTTGATTAGAGGCAGCATAATAACAATTACATCCTACAGCAGGGATCATCAGCTAGAAGTTCTTGGACCAAATCTGGTTCCTTGAGCAATACCAGCTGGAACCCCAGGTACCAGCCCAGAGCAAGGTGTGTGGCTACAGTGGTGACTTTTGTGAGATTCCATTGAGAAGAGGCAAGTCCTTTGCCCAACTCCACCCTCTCCTCCTTAACATGGCCCGGTTGTAAAACTAGTTAACCAAGCTCCTAGTTACAGGTAGGTAGCCGTGTTGGTCTGAGTCGAAGCAAAATAAAAAAATTCCTTCAGTAGCACCTTAAAGACCAACTAAGTTTTTATTTTGGTATGAGCTTTCGTGTGCATGCACACTTCTTCAGATACACTTCTTCAGCTCCTAGGATTCACTTAAAGCTGGTGTTTGGCTTTCTTTGATAAGAAGCCTAAGTTCCATTTACAGCAAAATCTCCAGAGCAGTTTTGCACTGAAACCAAAAGAGATGAGGGAATTCAAATCTTGGATTTGTGCAGCTGATCTTGACTGATATCCTCTCTTCTCTCAAAGGGAGAAATTTATTTATAGGAACAGCAGAGTATCGGCACTGAGATCTGCTCTGTGGAGGTGAGAAATGGCTTTCTCCTCCAGATGCCATCAACCACCTGCTTGTCCTAAGATAAACACTATTCTGAAACAGTTCAGCTCAAAAGCCTTCCCAGTTATTGGGAAAAGCTAACAGTTTCCATTGGTTTTGTAAAAGTATGTAGCCTATGCAGAGGAATAGCAAAAGTGATGGACTTGTTACAAAACCTTGCTTGGGTGACCTTAGGCAAACCTCATGGTAGATATAAGCTGGTGCAAGTACAGTGGTACCTCTACTTATGAATTTAATGCGTTCCGAATACACATTCGTAAGTCAAAAAAAAAATTGTAAGTAGAATCCCATAGGAATGCATTGGGAGAAAAAATTTGTAAGTCTAAGCAACCCTATCTAAACCGCATCCAAGATGGCGGACAGAGCTCCATTCGTAAGTAGAAACATTCGTAAGTAGAGTTATTCGTAAGTAGAGGTACCACTGTAGACTCTTTGGGGAGCAAAGTCTCTCATATGCTACCTTAGGGAAAGTATAATGTGCTTTAAACAGCTTCCTAATTGTTGCAATCCCCTCCTGCGATTTTTCCAAAACAGTTTCCAAAACAGTTTCACCAATGGAATCTTATGCACTCAACCCCTATTGAATACAATCTGATAACCCACTGGTAAATAGTGAACACAAACCTACTGTTCCTGAATTGCATTTTGGGAATTCTTTATTAACAGTACAAACTTACAGGTGTCACTTCTGAAGTAAGTCCTATTGGGTCCAATGGGGCTTACTCCCAGGTAATTGGGTATAGGATTTCAGCCAAATGAATCTAAAAGTTACAGAGCTCATATATGTTTCTATCATTGATCAAGGCTTATTCTTAAATGCTTCATCCATTTTACAGGCAAAATTAGTTTGGAATGCTAATTTTAAAACGATAGCTATTAAACACAAAACGTTCAAATATAATCAGTGCTGGGATTACAGTATTTCCCATTATCAGTCAATCTGTGACCTTTGTTGGCTTCTAGCAAATAAAAAATAAAATCCTCTTTCAAGAAAATAACAGAGGTATAGCCTGAAGGGAACACAGTTGTTTACATTTATCACAGGAATATTTTTCCTGGATGCTAACAGAATTTTAAAGAGATAAGTAGAAGAAAGAGAAAGTGGGGGGACAATTATATCACTTTTACAATACTAAATTTACTAATACTAAATTTACAGCACTGTCCTAAGCATGCCTATTCAAAAGTAAATTCTGCTGAGTTCAGTGGGCCTTACTCGCTGATAAGAAGAATTTAGTTCAAGGGATAGTCTAGCTGATTACAAAACCTTGTTCTCTTCTTGGCATTGGAATACAACACCATTCACTGTTTTATCCTTACGTTTTCTTTCCTTGTGACTGAAGTATCTAATCATAGATAGCTGAGGTTTTAAGAGGATATAGCTTCATCACTAGAGTGTTTGACTTGAAGACTACAACAATTTTCTGACTTTCATGGAACTCTCAGGACCAATGTTCTGTTCTATTAAAAAAAGAAGAAGAAGCAATAACTGATTTCTACAGTTTTGTGGAATATCACTGTAATATCTGAGTGGCTTTCATATTTGTAGAGGATTTGTAGAAGTCCTCCTTAAACGTCCACTCCATTGTGGTCTAATAAAGCTCAGTCTTAATCATCACCTCTTGACTCAAAATGTTATTTTGTTAGGAACTGCAAATAGAATTTACCAGAACTTAGATGCTTAAACAGGGACATGCAAATTAAACTAGCTTTCCCAGCCTGTGGAATATATCTTGCCTTACAGGCATCCACATGGTGTTAAGTTTAGTGCTGTTTTAAGTGTATGGATGCATGTGCGATGTCTGTTTTCTCTAAATAGCATTTCAGTAAATGCAGCATGCTGCCACCTTCTGCTGTATTAATACTGCAGCAAGCCTGCATTAATGGCAAATGTTGAAACTCTAGAAGCAGTTGAAGTGCTGCAGTTAATTTACAGCACTATGAGAAAAGCAGTTCTCTCACTGAAACCAAAATAGACCCCACTGAAAAATAAATACGTTTCCTCTACATAGCATTGAAATATATGTTGTATGTCAGAATGGCATAATGCTTATTTACTATTTGCTCATCTCCCTGACTTTATCAAGAGGTTCCTCAATGAGAAGATCAGTCATGGCTGACAAGTTTTCTGGAAAAGAAGTAGCCTACTACTTTGAATTATGGTGCTGGAGGAGACTCTTGAGAGACCCATGGACTGCAAGAAGATCAAACCTATCCATTCTGAAGGAAATCAGCCCTGAGTGCTCACTGGAAGGACAGATCCTGAAGCTGAGGCTCCAATACTTTGGCCACCGCATGAGGAGAGAAGACTCCCTGGAAAAGACCCTGATGTTGGGAAAGATTGAGGGCACTAGGAGAAGGGGACGACAGAGGACGAGATGGTTGGACAGTGTTCTCGAAGCTACCAACATGAGTCTGACCAAACTGCGGGAGGCAGTGGAAGACATGAGTGCCTGGTGTGCTCTGGTCCATGGGGTCACAAAGAGTCGGACACGACTATGGTAAATGACTAAACAACAACAACTACTACTGCTTCCCTCAATAATCTCCCCTTGTAATGCACAAGTTGCTTAAGGTATGGTCTAGGTCAGTGATGGGCAACCTTTTGAGCTTGGTGTGTCAAAATTCGCCAAAAAACCTAGCATAACTCGGGTGGTGTGTCACTTCAGGGGGAAAATAAAAATTTCGCGATATTTATAGTTTAAATAACAAAAATGTATAATTGTAATATATAACAGTATTTAATAAACCCAAAAAAACTTAATTATCACAAAGTGCCCAGAGTTGTTGAGCTTTTTTTTGGGGGGGGGAGCTGCTGACCAAAGTTTTGGAGGTTTTTTTGGGTGTGTGTGCAAAAGTTGCTTTGCTTTTTGGGGGGGATGCCCCAAAGCTGCTGCACTTTTTTGGGGGGGGGGGAGAGAGAAATGACAAATAATACTTTCGCTGGAACTAACACGCATCACCGACATAGTCTGCCAAAGCGCCAGAAAAAAACAGCACAGAAAGGGTTAAAATAACTAATCTCTGGCTACCAGCAACAACAACAATAACAAAAAAGGATCCGGGTTTTAACAGTGGAGACAAGCTGTAGGAGGAGCGGAAGAACAAATTGGGGGGGGGGGACAACAACAGCGCGAATGGGCCGATGGGGCGCGTGCCAGCAGTGAGGGCTCTGCGTGTCATGTCTGACACGTGTGTCATAGGTTCGCCATCACTGGTCTAGGTCACTATGAGCAATAATAAGACCCTGCAAGTAGGACTGATACACCACCTATGCTAAGATCTGAACTAAAACTCCATTCTGAAATGTTTGATCATTTATTTTTTGTTTTATTATTTCTACGCCACTTCCTTGTTTAAAATTAACCAAATATGAGTCTGTGCAGTAGAAGGAGTCTCTAAAAGCAGAAAGGTAGAAAAGCACTGGGTTATTTTATGAATATACAGGACAATGCTTGTGTAACTTAGGTTAGCTTGGAACTCAAGTGATACCGTAACTAACATGTCTCATTAATGTCTGTGGGACCCAAGTTCAACTAACCTAGTCTGGATTTAAGTCATATAGAGTGGATATTGGTGGGAAATGGCATGGGGCACCAGAGACATTGCTTAGCAATGATTGTACAGTATGTATTTGTGGGTGAGTTTCCAAGTCCCTACACCTGCTGTTGTTTTTTAAGCCAGAACTTGGATGTTGGCCCACATGTTAGCCCAGGGGTGTCAAACTCAAATTCATCGGGGGCCGCATCAGCAGTTTGGTCACCCTCAAAGGGCCGGTTGTATCTGTATGTGTCCACTCTTTATTATCATAAATTATTGTCACTGCATTCAATTATTACTTTTTTGTAATAATGTAAGTAATAACTAGCTCTGAAAGCAGAAACATAGTCAGAATAATGGCAAGTAGATATTCAAATGGACAATTATTGTACAATTTATTGAAAAATGATTTTGGGTAACTGCACTGGGTGGTGGAGGCTCGCTAGGGTTTCATGCAGGACCTTTGCAGAGCTACTAGTACCTGGAGATGCTGGGGTCCTTCTGCATCCAGGACAGATGTTCTGCCAGTGAGCCACCACCCTCTGAGGTTGACTCACTGAAGCTGCTCTCCTGGCTCCAAGGTTTAAGGGCCAGAAGTATAAAGCAGCATCCTATGTTTCTGAGGAGAGGGAGAGGGAGAGGGAGAGGGAGGGAGGGAGGAAGAAAGGAAGGAAGGAAGGAAGGAAGGAAGGAAGGAAGGAAGGAAGGAAGAAAAGAGGGAGTGAGAGGGAGAGAGGAAGGAAGGAAGGAAAGAGGGGAGAGAAAGAAGAGTAGGAAATAAGAGAATAAAGAAGGAAAGAAAAAGAAAGAGGGAGAGAAGACGGAAAGGGAGAAAGAAGGAAGGAAGTAGAGGGAAAGAAAGAATAAGAATGAGGGAGAGGAAGAAAGTTGGGAAGGACGGAAGGAAGAAAGGAAGGAAGTAAGGAAGAAAGAAAGAAAGAAAGAAAGAAAGAAAGAAAAGAGGGAGCAGGAGGGAGAGAGGAAGGAAAGAGGTGAGAGAAAGAAGAGTAGGAAAGAAGGAATAAAGAAGGAAAGAAAAAGAAAGAGGGAGAGAAGACAGAGATAAAGAAGGAAGGAAGGAGAGGGAAAGAAAGAATAAGAACGAGAGAGAGGAAGAAAGAAAGGGAAGGGGGGGGGTCGCCGCCTTGATTCAGCGCCAGAAAATAGCGCGAAGGGACCCAGGGGCAAAAAGCATTTCCCCGGCCCCAGCTGTTTGTCGGCGCTTTGTTGGCGCGGCGCTTCAGCAGCAAGGTCCCACTGCTGGGTCCCGCTGGCTGGGGCGCTCGGCGGGCCACATGATGAGGTCTGGCGGGCCGGATTTGGCCCCCGGGCCTTGTGTTTGACACCCGTGTGTTAGCCATATCTGGCACATTTTGTATTGTGTGTCTTGATTCACCTGACTCCGTAGGGGCAGTTTAATTTGCATCCACTTTTGAGAAGTGTGCCTATACTCCTCATTGTCTGAGGTACGCTGGGCTCTCACGTATGGCTGTTTTAAACTAATATATTGTATGCAGAGCACCACTTAATTCAACTGTGACATTTACATAAAAAATAAGTGTGCTATCAGCCTCAACAGCAAGAACGCAGCTTCATCAGTTCATTTTGAAAGACCTTAGAGATTTCTGTCTGCAACCATTGCAATGCTCAGAGTTTCCTGCTAAAAGTGCTTCTTATCAGGTGTTGTTGTTGTAATTGTTGTTTTCTCAATTGGCACCATCCTTGTGTAATAAATGGCATCTTATCTACATTTGCATCTTGGCGAGTACCCTTGGTTTTGACCTATGCCAGTGAGGCTGGCTTATCGCAGAAGGGTAGATGGTAGTGAAATGTTGTTCCTCTCTATTTCTGACTCTATTCATCAGGATAGCTTTATAGCGGGTTGACGGAAAGTCACAAAAGTAATCTTTCATTCTCCTCTAGAGCCGTTTCCTCACCCACCAGTTGCTTTTGGAGTTTTTGCAAGGGATGCATTGAAATAATACTAGACTTATTTATAGCTTCATCTTTCATGGTAACTAAAAAGGCTGGGTTATTGTGACATCGACTTTAAATTAAGCCTGTTGTGCTGTCACTGTTGTTTCAGTGCAAGATAGCAAAAATGTCACATTTTCAGCATAGGTTCCTTAAAAGTTATACTTCCAACAGGAATTTCTTTCTTTCATTGCATCAGAAGTTCAGGACTAATATGTGGGTGGATGCAGGGTCCGACTGCTGGGAACACGACAGAGGGGGCAGGACCAAGGACCACCCCTTGCCACTCTTCCTCTCACACGATTTGGAGCATGTTAGATGGGAAGGGGAAAACAAATGCAGCTCTGTTTTTCTGACTGGAATCATGTGAGGGGAAATGGCCAAATAGGGCTTGGGTGAAACATGGGTAAGTCTAATCTGGTTTGGAACCAGCCCAGATCTCCATATGTCAGAGCTATGGCGTGTGGGAACTACTATGGTATGATTCTGGTACTGTAAAGGTAAGGGGGTCCCTGACCATCAGGTCCAGTCGTGTCCGACTCTGGGGTTGCGGCACTCATCTCGCTCTATAGGCCGAGGGAGCCAGCGTTTGTCCGCAGACAGCTTCCGGGTCTTGTGGCCAGCATGACAAAGCTGCTTCTGGCGAACCAGAGCAGCGCACGGAAAGACCGTTTACCTTCCCGCCGAAGCGCTCCCTATTTATCTACAGTACTTGCACTTTGATGTGCTTTTGAACTGCTAGGTTGGCAGGAGCTGGGACCGAGCAACAGGAGCTCACCCCGTTGCAGGGATTCGAACCGCCAACCTTCTGATCAGCAAGCCCTAGACTCTGTGGTTTAACCCACAGCACCATCTGGGTCTGGTATTGTACAACTACTCAAAAAACACAGAGCGGATTTCTAAACATGAAAGTGCAGCACAGCCTGCACAAACTCCTGGTTTGCAACCAAACATGCCTTTTTGTGGAAAGGGTTGTGGTGCTTGCAGTTATCTGCGAAGACCTTTCTACTTCATCAGAGATGGGGAAACTGTGGACCTCAAGCTATTGGTGGACTCCACCTCTCAGGAGTCCCAGCCACCATGGTCAAAGGTCAGGGTGATGGGAGCTGTAGTCCAGGATCATTTGGAGGCCACAAGTCTCCCAGCTCTGAACTCCATAGAATCATAGAATTGTAGAATTGGAAGGGACCCTGAGGATCATCTAGTCCAACCCCCTGCAACGCAGGACTTTGCAGCTGTCCCATACAGGGATCAAACCTGCAACCTTGGCATCATCACCACCATGCTCTAACCAACTGAGCTATTCAGAGATGTTGTCATTGGCAGTCTGTCTGGCACATCCAGATAGGAATAAATTTATTACCCACATACCATGAAAATAAGTTGCCTTTCTGAACCTGCCCTGACATGAGAGTATCCTTTATTGTTAAGCAATTTCAGATACATAATTCAGGGTTATACTGAGTCAGACTGTCTACCTTAGTATTGTTTACACTGACTGGCAGGACCTCTCCAGGGTTTCAGACAGGAGCCTTGCCCAGCCCTAGGGGCCTTATGCATGCAAATCAGATGCTCTGCTAGTGAGTTAAGACCCTTCCCCATGTGTGGATGAGAAGGTGTAGGTTAACGTGTAGCATTTCACTGTACTGTTATATCCAGTCTACGGCAAAGATGTCTGATTCTTAGCTGGAGGTGGGATGGGGAGGGAGCGACTATGCAAAAGAAAAATCTGCAGTGCCTGTCAGATGAGCCCTTTTCTGCTGTAAGTGACACTCCTCTCTTTTCACTCACAAAGATCCGTAGAAAATAAATAATGTGCCAGAGGTTTATGTAAACAAATTCAAAACAACGAGCTATCTGATTGTGTGCCTTAACAAGAAGTCTAATTAAAAGCTCTGTTTAAAAGCAATCAAGAACCCGAGGATGGGGGATTTTTCTCAATCCATACACCATTCAAATCGTGAAATCCCAGGGCTTCACCTTCTAAGTCAAAATAAAATCCTTGAACAAGCATACATTTACTTTCTGAATCAGGCAGCAATACAGTTAATTGTTTCTTCAATTAACCCCTCTGCCCTGAAAAATAGGATTATGCTGCATATACAATCAGAAGATTTGTTGCCATCATATTGTCAACCCTGCCCCCAACTGATAATTGCAAGGGTTTTTGTTAGTCCTTTTGTAAATTGAGAACGGTTCCCTCTGAGCACAGTGTAGTAATTTTAGAAGCTTTGATTGAAGTGTATTGTTTCCCCTGCCAAATTAATTGGATGCAAAACATCAAGGAAGCCTGTTATAGAAACATGACTTTAGTAAATTATGTTAGACTAGGAAAACGTCTCCTCACTGTCCTTCCATGTATGGACTGTGCCCATTGCCCTCATGCCTAGCCCACTCCACTACATTCCAGACTCAGTTGATGAGAAAGCACTTTCGGTAGACACATCGCTTGCATCTCCACTGAGTTACTTACTATCTTACTGTGTGAGATGACTCATTCCTGAAACCCTGGGAGTCATAGCGAGACCATGTAGAAAATTTCGGGTGGTGTGGCAAGCCAGCGCTGCTTACTTGATCTTCTGTCAATTAAGTCACTGCTTATTTGGAAGGACAAGGGGACAAGCAAGGTGGCAAAGAGAGGTGGCAGTGCAGATGCAGCAGCAGAGCCAATCTGGTGCTGCTGTGTTTACAGCGCACCAACCTCCTTGCCACCTCCCCACCTCCTTCCCGCTATCTCCTCCCACCATTCAACATACAGAAGCCAGTTGAACTAGCAGTTGGATGTTATTTTGACACTGCAAATGGGATTGTATCCTCACCTCACTTGAGGGAAGGAGGCTAGGTTAGGGGTGTAGAACAGGCTGTAGGGAAAGGGCAAGTTGTCTGAGGAGGAAAGGGTTGGGGGCTGCCATTTCTGCCTACAGCATCTGCTTCCTGAGCTTGTGGCCTTACTCTGGCTAGCGATGGAACCAGCCCTGAATGGTCCTGTTTCTTACATTTCTTGTTTCTAATCTTACCAACATTTCCTGTTCTCAGACCTAATCCAGGGGCACACCAGTTTACGACTTCCCTCTTGGGACTCTGTTTAGTTCTCACTCTTTTCTGCATTGTACCATTTTAGACTGCAGGTAAAGGCTCATGAGACTGAAATATTCTAATGTAATCTTCTTCTGGGCAAGCTAGCTTTCAATGTGGAGGAATGGTAGGTAGATCAAACTCATAGGATGCTTGAGTTGGAAGGGACCCAAAGGGTCAACTAGTCCATTCTTTTTAAAATGGATTATTCTTCTTGCTCAAATGGGTAGCATTTTGCTGAGTCAGTGTTTTCTTCTTGTCTATGACTTATGAACTTTGTTTGGATAGCAGGTATTGATTTGTCTTTTAATGCACATGTCAATTTCATGGTGTCACCTTCTGCCTGAGAAGCAATTGTTATTTTGTGGCACCAACAGGTATCAGTCTGTCACCTCTTTTCATTATATTTCATTCCTTTATGAGCTGCACTCTTCTCCTCAGTTTTTCTGAACTGCAGTATGTACTGTAACCTCCAGGCTAAGTGTGTCTTCATAACTCACACCCTGAGCGCTAAATCATTTATGTTCCTCTCAGCTGCAGCCCCTTCTGCCTTCACCATTCTCTCTATGAAAGCTCAAATGGAACAGCAAACAATGTCAGAAATAGATGACTCTCATTATAACTCGTGCCTGGTTATAGACTATTATACTTCAGAACTCCCAATGGATTTACTGTAGGGATCCAATTTCTGCTAAGTCCTGCTGACCATCACAGGCTTTTAATTCTAAAATCCATTCTAATATAAGCCACAGGGGAAATATTAGCTATCTGGAAGAATGCAAAGACACACTCTCCTGCTGTTTTGCATGAGAAACAGAAGAAGAAATTCCAAAAAGGCTCTTCTTCTTTTAGTGAGACTTGTTGTCACCAGGCTGAGACAAATGAGATATGGGAGCCACTGTCCCTGTGTGCTTCACCAAAGTATATACAATTTATTTATTAAGATTCAGGACAAATTATGGACAATAATGTAGCCAGGGAAGCTTGGTGAAATAGGACATAGAAAACAAAAAGGACCACTTGGGAGGAAGCTACTCGAGGGAAGGGAGAATTTTAGATGTTGGTTTTGCAGTCTACATCTATACAGAATAAGTGTAGATTTTTGTGGACTCGGTGGCAAAAGATTGACAATTGGCTTTCATGTTGCCTGGCCCCATGGCCACTTCCCAATAGATACATCTCACCTGAGAACCACATGCCAAGGAACAAGGGAGAATGGTGTTACTGTGAAGGCTTTCTTTCTCTATGGACAAGAATGAGTCTCCTGTCAAAATAGGTAATCAAGTGAAATGGGCCTAGCAGCAGATTTGGAACAAAGAAATTTAAACCAAGAAGTGCAGAGTTTAAAACTTCAATGTCAAATTAAAACTCAGTAAAAGCCAAGTAGAATGGGCATCTTTAGGCTGCCTGGCTAAAGGTCAAGAGAGGTCACTGTAACCTCTCTAGGGAGGGAATTCCATAACTAGGGTACTGCCACAGAAAAGGTCCTCTCCCACATTCCTGCCAACCAGAGTTCTTATGGTGGCCAGGGCCTGAGAACATTTTGCTACCTGAAGCAGAGAAAAGGGACCCTCTCCACATTAGTCAAGGTATGGAATTAAACATGGTGCTAAAACTAACATTTAGCTTGCCAAATTGAATGATCTCCCTCTCCTCCCTCATGTGCTCTTCTGGGGTTCTCCAACTACTCCCAGAGCAAATTGTAGTGGGGGTGGGGGGCACAAGGTGAGAGAAGGAAGCCCCATTGTACAAGTGGAAGTGGTCAAGGTACATATAGTAGGACCTCTTAAGACAGAAATTCAGGATCTTACTTAGCTATTAGGTTACTTAGCCATTTTGTCTCAAAATAATTTTTTTCGTGAGAGTTCACCATATGTGTTTTTGTAGCACAGTCCAGAAAGCAGTGCCCAGAAGTTATATTGTTTGTAAAATTGCTAAACAGTTGAACCACTGTTTATTTTTCCCCTGTTCTATATCTTATTTTAAACCTTGAGGATATTCTTATGTTCTCCTGCAAATAAAGAAATGGACATGCTGGTGATTTTCTAGGCAGTTCACAGATAAGGAACTGCAGGCAAATACTTTGCGGTATATGTAAAACTGAATTACATTATTTCAGTACAAACTCAGATATCCAGGAAAAACAATGACATTTAAAACTTTCAGTGGCACAGCTATTTAAATTTGATCTAGGGGGAAGGTGAACCTTATATCAAATACAATCCCACAAAATAAATGCAGATCTCTTTTTAATTCCCATTTTCCTTTCAATGAAAAAGTCCCCAAGATCAAAATATGTATAGCATAGACTCAAAACAATTGAAATAGATGGTGGCATATGGCAAACTTAGGATATGGATCAGCTCTGTGTGGGAAATGAATAATGAGGTGAACTGGAGTGATTCAGTGATTCTGAAGAAGTATGCATGAACACAAAAGCTCATATCAATGACAAACTTAGTTGATCGCTAAGGTGCTACTGGAAGGAATTTTTTTATTTTGTTTCAACTACGGCAGACCAACGCGGCTACCTACCTGCAACTGGAGTGATTCAGGTATCTTTCACCCTCTCCTGAGTCTTAGGTAAAGGTAAAGGGACCCCTGACCATTAGGTCCAGTTGTGACCGACTCTGGGGTTGCGCGCTCATCTCGCATTATTGGCCGAGGGAGCCAGCGTACAGCTTCCAGGTCATGTGGCCAGCATGACAAAGCCACTTCTGGCAAACCAGAGCAGCACATGGAAACGCTGTTTACCTTCCCGCTGTAGTGGTTCCTATTTATCTACTTGCATTTTGAGGTGCTTTCGAACTGCTAGGTTGGCAGGAGCTGGGACCAAGCAACGGGAGCTTGCCCCGTCACAGGGATTCGAACCACTGACCTTCTGATCAGCCAGCCCTAGGCTCAGTGGTTTAACCCACAGCGCCACCTGAGTCTTAGCACAATGCTAATTCTCTCCCCAAGTCAGAAGAGGGTTCCAGGAAAGGCTCCTTTTATGGGCAAAGTGGGGTCTAGTTCTGATTCCCCCCCCCCGGCAGGCGCTCTCTCCTCTCTCTCTCTCTCTCTCTCTCTCTCTCTCTCTCTCTCTCTCTCTCTCTCTCTCTCTCTCTCTCTCTCTCTCACACACACACACACACACACACACACAATCTCCAAAGCCATGGTCCAATCTTTATCCTACCACCCAGTGTAACTCAGAAACAGCAGAATTTTTAAAAACAATGCATAAATACAGACACAAGGCAAAAGTTGGGACACATGCACACCCCTAGTATATATGGCAGATATTCTATAGCATATATATGGTATGCATGTTAAATTTATGGCTAGTTGTTTGGAGTTTGGCCCATCAAAGGAGTGCACCTAGCCTCCCATAAGTTGCATCACTGTGCTTACTTAGAGGGATAGTGGGAGAGGCGAGGAGAGTGGTGTGGAAGAGTCAGTCCAGTGCTCTCACCCACTCTGAATGCAGTGCACTGCTCTCCCCTCTGCCCCACTCCCTCATTGAATGCCCCTGGAGCTCTCAGGTGTGTTATGTGTTATTTCAGAGTTTGTGATTGCACACCTCAAAAACAAACAAAATCAAATTGTTTGAAAATCAGCAGGAGTTTCCAGGATATTACAGCAGAACATAGCATGGATATTGATGGTTACCATAACTATGACGATTGCCCCCAAAGCATGGACATCACATAAAGCAGATGTCTCAAAATGGTGTGTGTGTGGGGGGGGGGATATCTTGTTGGCCTTGACTGTCATCATCAACAAATTAAAAGCAAAGAAATGGGCTCTCTTGCTGAAAGCACATCAGGCACAAGACAGTTTTCAAGAATCCCCTTTTCAACTACTGGCCTATTTCTCTAGTCCTCCTTTGGCACTCAGATAATGGCACTTGGAGGGGGGGAGGTGGAATCCATTTGTTGTGAATAAGAACATGATCTTGATTGTTACCTGCTAAAATGTTTCAGCAAGTAAACATCAAGATACTTAAATTACTGCTCAGTATTTCCACTGCCTAGGCAAAACAATTCCTTGCTGAAAAGTGGAGCTCACTGTCCTGATATATAAATTGCTGTGCCTCAAAGCACAATAGAAAATTCATTCTGTGCTATCACAGAGGCAATTCAGACAATGCCACTAAAATTTACCTTCTACGGGTTAAAGAGACACAATTGAGGTTTTCGCAGAGATGAAAGATAAACAGAAATGCATTCTGGTGTACAAATCTTATTAAACCCCAAGAAAAAGTAAATACAGTCCCACCCACCCCTTTGAATGGCTATTTTCTTTCATCTGCAGTAACATTTTGATGATGTGCTCTGTGCTTCCTGTTGATATATAGTCAATGCAATTGGCTGTGCACTGGAACGAAGTGCCAAATGTGGCGATTACTGTGCTTGTACTATAAGCGCAACCAGCAACGAGTGCAATATAACATAAATTAAATGTGTATCGCAATTTCTATGCCCTGGAGAAAAGCTGAGCAAAGTTATCCAGTGATTACACTTCTATCAGCATGTCATTAACAACTCCAGATGGCAGTACTTTAACTGCAAAGATTGCCAGGTGTAATGAGGAGGCTAAAAATAACTAAATAGCAAAGTGTGACCTGATGACAAACTGATTTGCAAAAGGAGGTTCTTAGTACCAAGTAACACTGGGCTGCGGGGTTTTTTTTTTTTGGAAACGCATGAGGAAAACAGTAACCAAAAACATAACATTTCAAGTGATTATTGTGTAATGGTGTGTGCATATTTTCTAAAGAGTTAAATATAAAACCCCTTGTATTTCCTTAATGGATATGCAGGCCTTTCCCCTCTCCAAATACATTATGTATTTTCTCTTGTTTCCCTCACAAGGAATAATGCTTAGGAAGCAGATGCTGGCTTTACTTTCAAAACAGCAGTAATGTTGGTTGGCGTATTTGATGAATACAACGATATCCTATTGAATTTCTCTCTTCTGCAATCTGAAAGCAATTTTAATAAAGATGTTGATGATAAGAAGATTCAGATTCAGCCTCAGTATTCTATTTTCTTCTTGGCAAAGTGACTTAATGGCTTCAACTGACCACAATCAATGGCAAGGTGGGGCAAGGGTCTGACCATGAGCTTCTGAATTTCCAATTAGTTCATCTATGCCAACTTTGAATTTGAAGAGTGCACCGTGTAGGCCACAAGAGAAGGACTAGGTCCTGTCAACCGTTCCATTGCAAGGCATTTCTGGAACCACAAAGGAGAGTGTTTAACAAAGTATTCCAAAACAGAGAGAATAGCCATTGATTGCAGGTTGGATCTCAGACACACTTTGGCATGCTGCCTTATGTCACAGAGATTTGCCAATGGCAGTGAGTTGAAAATGAGAGACCCCTCAATCAGCTGCAGGGAGTGTTTCCAATAATAGAACATGAAAACTATTTAGTACCTAACCTCAGGTTCTCTTTCACACACACACACACACACACACACACACACACACACACACACACACACACACACAATTTAGCAATTGAAAATAGTAGAATATGTATCTCTAATGAAAGAAGGATTATATAGTATTGCTGATTTGTTTTTAGCTACCATCTCTTGTTCTGGATCTGTTTTAAAGTAGATTACTATTTTGAAGGGACACAGATATTCTTGAAGGGTAGTTCTGCTGCCCACAATCTGTCCCCACCAAGATCTCCATCCCACTCTGGTCTTCCACCTTCCCATTTCTGCCACAAAGATTTCATGGCTGGACAGGTACTAAATTCTATATCACCTAGATAAAATGTATTGATTTAGTCTTTCCTTGCCTCTCTCCTTCTAGCCACACAGATCACAAGAGGATGAATAGTTTTCCTCTTTTCTGGCCTATAGTCAAATGTATCAGCTGAGCCATTAACCATCCACCGTGCCTGGGCAAGACCTAACCAAACTACAAACATACAGAGTTATTGGGGAGATCCTTGAGATAACATTCAGACCTCCCACCCTATTTAGTTGAATGGAGATGCTTTTGTTACACAATGTGGCAGCTGTGTTTGTTGACCTCAAATTTCAATTCACACTCCACCGGCACTTTATTGCTGATAGCATTAGATTCCTCAGGTCATTGCTCAGTGGTAGTCTGGGAGAGGATTCATAATGTAGAAGAAACTTTTTTCCAATGAACAATGAAAGAAAAGTTCATAATATTACCTGAGCACCAGGTTTGCATTGCTGAATTTTTCTACTAGATCATGTGGCTATGTGCACGCAGCTACACAGAGAAAGTCTTTATGGGACTTGGGCTGTGTGCATAGGGCAGGAATAGCCAACATGGTGCTCTCCAGATGTTGCTGAACTACAAAACAATAATTACTGCGCATTGGCCATGCTGACTGGAGCTGATGGAATTTGTAGTCCAACACATATAGAGACCACCATGTTGGTTTTTCCTGCTAGAGTGAGCAAGCAGCCACTTGCATGTTGGACAAGTATAGCAGTGACTTCAAACATGATGGCCAGCTCTCATATGGTTCACACTAATCATTTAGACTGTCATGTAACTACATATGAAACCATATGACAAAATTTTACCATGTGAGTTAACCTTAGTGCAGTTTTCTCTGAGGCCTGATTCTTGATGGAAGTGGCATGACTGCAGCTGCCCCAGTTCCTCATAGAAGGAGTAGGGTTGCATGGCAAGAACCACAGCATGTGTTGTTAGGGTTTATCTATCTTAGTATATCACTTTATACTAAGAATTCTCAAACTAATTTATAATATATAATGCAATAAAACATGATAAAGACATATTAAAACAATATTCATTTTTTGAACAACTGCAATTGTAAACAGAAACACCCTAAATCCTGGACAAAGTCACTGCATTCATTGATTCAGTTATTCATTCATGACAGAAGAACTGTAGCAACCATATCATTATAGCTGCCCTTACTCTCATGAAAATAATAATAATAATAATAATAATAATAATAATAATAATAATAATCTGATGGTGAAATGATAGTAAAGATGGTTCCAGCACTGGGAGTAGCTGTTACAGAGAAGTCCCATTCTCTGGTCACTACCCTCAAACTTATTTTGTGGGTGGAATACTAAGAAAGACCTCAAATGATAATTGCAGTGACCCATTTAAATTGAACCCAGAAACTAATTGGCAGCTATTGCAGTCAGGTCAAAACCAGTGTTATATGTTCATGACTTCCTATTTTCATTAATAGTCTGGCTGCCATGTTCTGTGTCCAATGCAACAAAAGAACTTACTTTCCTATTATCACCAACCACTTTTTTGGCAAAGGATTATGTTTTATAATACTATGCTTGCAAAGGTCATCTAAAACTGCACCCTCTCTTGTCATAGCCATGCAAAATAACAACAACAACAACAACAATAATTTATTTATACCCCCGCCCATCTGGCCGGGTTCCCCCAGCCACTCTGGGCGGCTTCCAACAAAATATTAAAATACAGAAATCCATCAAACATTAAAAGCTTCCCTAAACAGGGCTGCCTTGAGATGCCTTCTAAAGGTCTGGTAATTGTTGTTCTCTTTGACCTCTAGTGGGAGGGCGTTCCTCAGGGTGGGTGCCACTACCGAGAAGGCCCTCTGCCTGGTTCCCTGTAACTTGGCTTCTTGTAGCGAGAGAACCGCCAGAAGGCCTGCTGGACCTCAGAGTCCGGGCAGAGCAATGGGGGTGGAGATGCTCCTTCAGGTATACTGGACCGAGGCCGTTTAGGGCTTTAAAGCACCAACACTTTGAATTGTGCTCGGAAACGTACTGGGAGCCAATGTAGGTTTTTCAGGACTGGTGTTATGTGGTCTCGGTGGCCGCTCCCAGTCACCAGTCTAGCTGCCGCATTCTGGGTTAGTTGTAGTTTCCGGGTCACCTTCAAAGGTAGCCCCACATAGAGCGCATTGCAGTAGTCCAAGCAAGAGATAACTAGAGCATGCACCACTCTGGCGAGACAGTCCGCGGGCAGGTAGGGTCTCAGCCTGCGTACCAGATGGAGCTGATAAACAGCTGCCCTGGACACAGAATTGACCTGCGCCTCCATGGATAGCTGTGAGTCCAAAATGACTCCCAGGATGCGCACCTGGTCCTTCAGGGGCACAGTTAGCCCATTCAGGGCCAGGGAGTCCTCCACACCTGACCGCCTCCTGTCCACCACAAACAGTACTTCTGTCTTGTCAGGATTCAATCCCAATCTGTTAGCCGCCATCCATCCTCCAACCGCCTCTAAGCACTTACACAGGACCTTCACCGCCTTCACTGGTTCTGATTTAAAAGAGAGGTAGAGCTGGGTATCATCCGCATACCGATGAACACCCAGCCCAAACCCCCTGATGATCTCTTCCAGCGGCTGCATGTAGATGTTGAAAAGCATGGGGGAGAGGACAGAACCATGAGGCACCCCACAAGTGAGAGCCCAGGGGTCTGAATACTCATCCCCCACCATCACTTTCTGAACACGGCCCATAAATAAATATTTTTGGTCTGAGTTTGATTTCTTCTTAGGCTTTTGCTCACTACTTTGATTCTGCTTTTCTTTCACATTTCCTGTTCCCATGGAATGCCAAGAAACTTTCCCTGAATAGCCAGCACAAACAGTGCTGCCCAAGAGAACATTTTTATCTATATTTTTCAAGTCATTTCCTAGCCCAAACATAGTTCATATCCCTGCTCTCCTAAAATAGGGTCATGTCTCCATGTTTTTTCCAGCTACTCATCCCTTGCACAGTTTTGGATGTGCTTTTTGTGAGGAAGGTAAGATTAGAACCACACATGGCTCACATTATCCTTTTTAGTTCTGGATAACAGTAGGAGCTTTTCCAAGAAGGACTTATTATGGTCTCTGTCTTGCTTACATTCTGTCATAGCGGTCTTCTGCACTTACAGGAACAGGCTTCCAAGTACTGTAGACAGATATGCATAGAGATGTGATAAAATTGCTAGCCTAAGAAGCATTGTACAACACAAATGTATTGTGCCATTCAGCTGAATGATATTCCTGCAAAAATATCTCATGATTTAAGTAGAATGGCTGTGATTTATTTGGTAGATGTAAGCAAGTTACCAGTGTTAGGTGGATTTGTAGCTGGTTGACTGACCAAACCCAAAGAGTGCTTTGCTAATGGTTCCTCAGCATCCTGGAAAAAAGTGACAAGTGTTCTGTCCTGGCCCCATTGCTGTTCAATGTCTTTATAAACAACTTGGATGAAGGGGTTGAGGGGATGCTCATCAAAATTGCAGATGACAGCAAACTGGGAGAGATAGCCAATTGCGTGGGATTCAAGATTGGAGAACTGGGCCCAAACTATAAAATGAATTCCTATAGGGACAGATGGGCAACCAAGATGATCAGGGGTCTGGAAATCAAGCCTTGTGAGGAACAGTTGAAGTAGTTGGGTATGTTTAGTCTGTGAAAGAGGAGGCTGAGAGGAAATATGATAGCCATCTTCAAATAACCGAAGGGCTGTCACATAGAAGATGGAGCAAGTTTTCTCTTGCTCTGGAGGCTAGGACCCAAAGCAATGGCTTCAAGTTACAAGAAAGGAGATTCTGACTAAACATCAGGAAGAACTTTATGACAGGAAGAGCTGTTCAACAGTGATGGACTCCCTTGGGAGGCAATGGAATCTCCTTCCTTGGAAGTTTTTAAGCAGAGGTTGGATGGTCATCTGTCATGGATGCTTAAGTTGAGATTCATGCATTACAGGAAATTAGTGTATATGATCCTTGGGTTCCCATCCAGCTCTACAATTCTATGATTGTGATAGATCAGGCATGTCCAACAGGTAGATTGTGATCTACCAGTAGATCACTGGACGTCTGTGGTAGATCGACCCCCCTCCCCGCTAGAAAAAGCTTTGGCTCCCCTAAAAAAAGCTCATTAACTTTGTCTTCCTTAAAAAAAGCTCAACAACTTTTCCTGTCAATAACAATGGGTAGATGACAGCCAGTATTTTTATAATGTGAGTAGATCACAGTCTCTTAGGAGTTGGACGTGCCTGTGATAGATGATAGATAGATAGATACAGTAGATAGATAGATGATAGATATCCAACTAGACATTTTTACTCAAAATAGTAATCACTCGCAATGAATGATGTGCCAAAACTCAGAAACCTTTTCTCTTTGTAACTTTGTAACTATCAGTTGAATATTTATGCTTAGGAAGAATAAAATATTTATTTACACTGTGAAGTGCTACTGACTGCTTTACAAGACCCACATACTGTATTAGCATACTGTACTGTATTCCATTTATTTTGGTGGTAACCAAACAAAAGAAGGGTGTTAAGATTACATTTGACTACTCTGGTCAGTGCAAAGTATAATGAATTTTAGTTTGTTTCTTAGTTATATTTTATCAGTCATCTCATGTGATGAGCCCTGAGGTGACATTCAGTAGAACACCAGGGAAAATATTTTGATGACGGTCAAGAAAAGGTCATACTATCAGGGTCACGCGTAGTTCTGTTCTGTTCTAGAGTTAGATGAATCTATTTCTGGTCTGCATCAGCTCTTCATGTGTTCTGACTTTAGTCTATTCTGTTTTCTTTTTCCCTTTGTCTATTTACATTTAAATGTGTATTTTAAATATACTGGCTATCAAAATAGGCATTTCTGAATGTGCTTTCTTTCAAAATATCAGTTTTTAAAATCCATTTTTGAGCCACAACTGCATTGCAATATTTAGACAACTGTGAAATCTATTCCAATTCACATATTCATCAGAGAAGGTCGAGTTCAGGTGAGTTAGAATTAGAATCCACAAAGATCAAATTCCTCAGGCACCTCTATTCAGTCAGTATCAACTTCTGCCCAAGATGGTCAGAAGGCAAGGAGATTAAATTTGAAGTGAGATTCTGTGCAAGGAGCGATGCTAAGAGTCTAGACCCAGATGGATTTATGCAATGATAGGGTGGTATAAAAGTCAACAACAGCCATGAGACTGGTGCTGATACATGATTTTCTGCAGTACCCATGCAATGTTTTCAGGATCAAGATGTCAGCTTGTGTTCCTCGCTGCCAAACAATTTGGATTCACCATTTCCGGGGGAAATCCAGTAAGTTAAAGTTAGAAGAGGCCTGTTGCTGGATATTTGTGACAACCAAATGACCCATTTACAATATCCCCAGTCTGGAAGTACCCTTATACAAGGTCTAAAAAGCTTAATTCAGTCATACTCTGATGAAGATCCTTCAGATAAAAATTATAAAATTCTAATTATACGGGGCTTAGAGAAAAGGCAAGGGTTGTCACTTCGATAGGAGAACATAGCTACTGGTGAGTATCTTCTTTAATATCTGGATAGGTAACAATGGCAAGGGCTCTTCATTCAAGGCCCTTAAATTTTACAACCTGATCAATTTGGTGTATGTCTGCTGCAGTCTATGTATCCCATATTACTAGTACTAAGTCCTGGGCTCCCTTTAAAATACTCTATCAGCTCATTATAACAGTGATTTTCCATCACCTGCTAAGATGTAGAACAATTTATGAGATTGTCAAGTTCCAATTTGGTGTAGCAAATCGTTTTCATTTCTCATTATGGGCAAGCATTTTAAAGAGACTTACTTCACTGTTCTCTTACCTCAGTATTAATTCATTTTATGCAGTGTGAGGGAAAACACCAGAACAATTTTCAGGCAAAGTCCACCGATACACACAGAGCTAAAAGAATGCTGTAGATGGTCACCATAGTGACTGCATATTTTTTCAAAAATTAAAAGGAAAGATAATGCATATTTGTCCTCTCGGAAACATGCAGATTGGAATTTTAAGAAGCACCTAATTTTAGGAATAGGATCAATTGATAGGGAGCACTCTGCCTTTCAGTGGTATTTCAATTTCTCAATAGATAAGGTAAACTTCTATACATAATTTTTTGACAAGCAAAGCAAAAACGGGTATAATTGACTATTGATTAGACACGCTGGAAATCTTTGAAAACTCATGCATGAAAAATCAGTTTTCAGTGTCAACAGAAGGCATAATGTTCAATATATAAAATGACATTTGACAAGGCTCTGAAGAACATCTTGCCTACCAAAAAAAAAGCCAAGCATTCTTCAGAAATGTTAACACTGATGCAGGCTGCCATAGGCAGACTTGACATGCCTCCTTTGGAAGGAAGTACAAACGCAAGTTCATTTGGTTCTGGATAAATTATTGGATTTCGGGTTTAATCAGTTATATACAGCTGCATACCCATCAAACTGGGAGCTGTCAAAAGGGTAGTAAAGATGGTTGTGTTAGACCACTCTAATGTCACAGCAAATAATCTTACAACTTTGGAAGCCCCAGGCCACACCAAGCATAGAAGGTTGGATACAGAATCTTCTGCAGCTGCCAACTGTCTCTCTCTACCAGGCCTAGGACAGGCCCTGACTGCTGCTGCCCAGCAGAGAGTACTGTCTCATTCTTTCAAACTGTATTTTTAATATATAGATTTTAAAAAAATGTTTTTATGTCTTGAGGGGCTTACTTGCCTCTCTCTGTTTATATTTTGATTATTTTGTGTTTTTTTTATAGTCATTTTATCTTGTGAACCACCCTGAGACCTGCGGGTATGGGGCTGTACATAAATTTTAATAATAATAGCAAGGAAACACTTAAAGCCCCAACTCCTATCAGCTGCAGCCAGCATGGCCAATGGTCACAGTGATGGGAGCTGGAGTCCAACAAAACCTGGAGGGCCATACATTCCCCACCCCCAAGTTGGATCAATGGAGAATGAGGTAAGGCAGAGGGGTTTTTTTTACATCACTTCCCCATGTCCTCATTTTCATGTCAAGGAGGTGCTTTGGTGTGAATGAGGCATACACAAGGATGGCTGTGTACTTTGGCCCTCAGGCTCTTGGTGATGAGGTATAAATTGGAGAATGTTCATAGTGATGCACTGCACATATGAGTTGCGCATTATTTGCATATATTGTCCTCATACATCTCTAATATCTCCTCAGCATAGTGTTGTCCTGGCAAATACAGGTTTTCTTTTCATTTACCCATATATTCCGGCGTATAAGACGACTGGGCGTATAAGACGACCCCCAACTTTTCCAGTTAAAATATAGAGTTCGGGATATACTCGCCGTATAAGAAATATGACCTGGCGTGTAAGACGACCGCCGACTTTTGAGAAGATTTTCCTGGGTTAAAAAGTAGTCTTTTACGGTGCTTCGTTCTCCTTACTCTTGTCTAACCACAGGAACACATTATGGGAGTTGGAAAAGTGGTAGCTTGGTTACTCAAGAGTCATTTGTACTTGTGAAGACAGGTTTGTATAGATTCATATTGGCTAGTTTCAGACATATGCCTTACTTAACCCATTGTGAAGTCTGCCTGGCCTGCTCTTGTTTTGCAAGACACTCTAGAGTGATTCTGCAGTGTTGTCTGCAGCAGCCTCTGAGCCATCAGCCCCAAGCTTTGAACATTTCAAGTACTGTAGCTATACTACCTTTTCCTATTCTATGAATTCTAGCTAACAATTATCTTTTATTTGGGAGGAAGGAAAGGGGTCTCCATCAGTCAGCACTCCAGGACTTCTTGGAACCCTATGAAATGACCCCTGAGTGCCCATTCACACCAGCTTCTGAACAAACTGTTCTTGTTGGCTTAATTTCTTGTTGATTGCAATGTATAGCAACTAGTTTGACCATCCATCTAAGGCCCCAAACTATAGATGACATTAATGATTTAGTTCTATCCTTGCGTGTAGCCCACCAGAAAATAATTTCCCAGTGTGTTCAAGGTGATTTAGATTGGGACCTTAGAAAAGGCGGCAGGGGGCTAGAAGGGGTAGTAAGGGGGCCTTCTCCCCTGCTGCAATCCTGATCCACACACCTGCAATTTACATTGCAATACAAAATCTCGCTGAAACAAACAGGACCTGTACTTGCAAAGCACATTGCAGGTATGGAGGCCCCAGTCTGGATAGGGACCCCAGATTGGGGCAAAGTGTTAAAGCCCAGCCCCCTCCACACTAGAGTATTGATCCAAATTGCACTCTCTCCTTTGGCATTTTATGGAAGGAAAGCACTCCACATAAGGGCAGAGCTGTGCCATTAATACTTGTGGGCAATTGTGCTACAGCCTTGCGCATGGATATTCTACTCCTTATGGGTGAAACTAGTTATGGCCACAACTAGTCGCCATGTGTGGGTGTGAATTCTGTTTTTAAAGCAAAGTTTGCAATAAACCCCTCAAAGGTCATATAAATTGCCCATTATAGGCCATGGGATGGGGCTGCCAATGTGAAGTGCTGAGGAGCACCAAAAGCTTTTGACATTAAATCTGTCGCAGTATGCCAGCAGGCACCCATATCACTAACATGGGCACCTCATCATTATTATTTTGCTTAGCCACCAAATTTCATTTACGCCAGTCGATTTTTCTATTTGTTCAACACAAGTGTTGCGCTTACTACAGAGGTTGCAAATTATTTCCCTTGGGTTTCTAATGCTTAATCAGAGCTTCAGGTTCAGTATGAGTAGCTTTGCAGCAGTGTACTCATTTAGCGGAAACTCTCTAGCATATAGTTCCATACATCAGCAAAGCTGGGACAAGTTGGAGTTCCGGAGTCCCAGGAAATTCCTGTGGATTTAATTAGAATTCACATTATCTATCTGATACAGCCAACTTATACAAGGCAATTTTAAATATCCTTATATATCAACGTGTTCTGTTTTAAATATGCCGTCAGCGTTTTACCAGGTGGTTGTCTTGAATCCTTGGATTGGTTTTCTTTGAGTTTAGACATGCTTGGAGTTATTTTGAGAGTACTTGGTGTGCATATAAATAGGATGGATTGCTACAGCCAAGAATAAAAAAATCACTGTAAAAGGCAATGATTTTTATATAAGTGGCATGTTATGGTAGTAAATTCAAAACATGATGTATGCAGCCATCTGACTAGTGAGAATAAATGTCTTATACTGAACTAAATTGGAATGTTGAATTTCTTTTTAAAAACAATGCTTTAATAGGATGAGAAGCTTCTGGGTCTTTTTTGTTTTGTTTTGCACCAGCATCGCCTTTTGCATGAAATATAATCCACGATAATTCAACTTCTGTTGTCAGGATTCTTCCATCAACACCATGCCCCCAGTCTTGGGGATGAAATGAAGTCCTTGTCCTGTTATTTTGGCACTTTGCCACCCATTTTAAAAAATCTACTTTTTATTTATTCTTTTCTTTGCAATGTTTTTTTTTTGCGTGTTTACTGCTCCTTTTACAGGAGTACAATTGTAGACTTTAAATTGTTGTTTTTATGTATTTTACTATTGGTTTCATACACTTCGTGAGGATTCATCCTGGGGGGGAAAGGTGAGCGCTCAATATAAAGCTGTTGATTGAATGAACACTCAAATGAACCAAATAAAAATGTAACTGTTTGATGGTGAATCTTCTGTATAACCACCAGCTTTTATGTTGGTTTTGAAGTGAGGAGAACCTATCAAGTTTGGAACCTATTAAGTTTCATACCTCAGGAGAGAACAGGTCATGAAGGGGGAAGGGCCTCCTTAAAGGGACATGGCGGGGAATGCCTTCCGCCAAATGGGCTGGCAAAGCAGGGATGAAGTTGGATGCGGAGGAAGGAGCTTTTCATGGTTGGAATGGATGAGCTTCAGTTCTACTGAGGACAACATGAAAATGAGGCTGGCTGGTGCAGGAGGGAGTGCACTTTCAGCCTGCACCAGCCACCCCCATTTTCATGTAGGCCACAAACACTGTGATGAAGAAAAGGTTTTCTGTGATCCTCCATTTGTCAACTTTAGAAAATCAATTTCATTTTTTTAAAATCCATCAGTACTCCATTGTAATGACAACAGGGATTTTTGAGGGGAGCATGGACAGGAGAAACCTGTCCATTAAAAAAAAAAAGTTTTACAGGTTACACCCATGGTCCCTTTCTGTGATAACAAATGGCTTTTTGTGATAGCATGCATGGGTCGCCAAACAATAACAATGCCACAATTGCTGAAGCTACTGGAAATCAAAGTTTTGGTTGTGTTAGTGGTTGATAAGCTTGAGGCTAGAATTCTTTACTCCTCAATGAGAAAAACAACACAGTTGAATTGTGAAGTGTTTGAATGATGTAGCATGAAAGAGAAGAGATAGGGATGATGTAGTTGCATCATATATCCCATATAGCCAGTGTGGTGTAGTGGTTAAGAGTGGTAGACTCGTAATCTGGGGAACCGGGTTTGCGTCTCCGCTCCTCCACATGCAGATTTGGGCTAGTCACACTTCTCTGAATTCTCTCAGCCCCACTCACCTCACAGAGTGTTTGTTGTGGGAGAGGAAGGGAAAGGCGAATGTTAGCTGCTTTGAGACTCCTTAGGGTAGTGATAAAGCGGGATATCAAATCCAAACTCCTCCTCCTCTTCTTCTTCTTCAAAAAACAGGCACCTATATATTTCATGATATTGTGCACTTATTTTTATTTCATTGTATCTTAGAGTTGGAAGGGACCCAAAGGTCATCTAGTCCAACCCCTGCAATGCAGGAATCTCAGCTACAGCATCAATGACAGGTGGCCATCCAACATCTGCTTTAAAACCTCCAAGGAAGGAGAGTATACAACCTCTTGTGGGAGTCCGTTCCACTGCAAACAGCTGTTACTGTCAGAAAGTTTTTCCGAATGTTTAGTCGGAATTTCATTTCTTGTAACTTGAAGCCATTGCCTTGAGTCCTACCCTCCAAAGCAGGAGAAAACAAGCTTGGTCCCTCTTCCATGTGACAGCCCTTAAGACATTTGAAGATGGCTATCATATCTCCTCTCAGTCTCCTCTTCTGCAGGCTAAGCATACCCACCTTCTTCAAGTGCTCCCCATAAGGCTTAGTTTCCAGACCCTTGATCATCCTCTGAACACATTCCAGCTTGTTAACATCCTTCTTAAATTGTGGTGCCCGGAATTGGACACAGTATTCCAGGTGTGGTCTGACCAAGGCAGAATAGAGTGGTACTATTACTTCCTTTGACCTGGACACTATACTTCTGTTGATGCAGCCTAGAATAGCATTAGCTTTTTTTGCTGCTGCATCACACTGTTGACTCATGTTAAGCTTGTGGTCCACCAAGATCCTTTTCACAAGGATCATTTGCAGTCGGCTTTCAAGCTCTATTTTGTAATGATTACACAGTTGCAGCACACTGCTGAAATGCATAGCTGCCAAGTTATCCCTTTTTTAAAGGGATTTTCCATTATGCTGAATAGGCTTCCTCGCGAGAAAAGGGAAAACTTGGCAGCTATGCTGAAATGTGCTTGGCCATACACTCCACTGAACCATAAACTCCGCGTATCTAAGGTAGATGTAGTTTTAATGATATAATAGAGTGGTATCCATAATTTCTGTCAGGTGATGGTGCAGCTGAAAATCATACAGGATCCATATTTCTATTAGTGCTATTCCTTAAACAAAATCTCTTCAGTGTGGTGTGATTTTTACGCCCACAATTGGATCTAAAAATATCCCCTGCAACCTTCAGTACTGTGTGTGAAACATATGTGATTTGTTTGCTGGTGTTTCAATTTCACATTCTGTGACCTGTGCAATAAAGGTACAGATCTGCAATCCGTCCAGCAATTTCTAATGGCATTAATTGATATCATGATGTAAACAATGTGACCTGACTATATCTACATTTTTGTTTCATAGTCCTGCAAAAACACCTTTGCACCAGTTTCCCCCCCAAATTTCTGCTGAGTCCACACCCAACACATACCCTTCAATATTTCTCTGATGAAAATAGGGATGTCTCATTTCATAGTGAAAATTTTATTATTTATAACCCACACATTTTATTGGATTGCCCCAGCCACTCTGGGCAGCTTCCAACATATATAAAAACATAGTAAAACATTAAACATTAAAAAAAACCCCTTCCCTATACAGGATTGCCTTCAGATGGCTCAGGGGTCAGATAATTCCATACCCTCCAACAATTCTCCAATGAAAATATGGATGCCCTAAGGAAAACTGGGACAATCCAGGATCAAATCAGAAACCGGGACGGCTTCTCTGAATCAGGGACGACCCTGGAAAACAGGGACATTTGGAGGGTCTGCCAGCAAATAGCCATTCATTATTTGTCAGTGGAGCAAATGGCCCACTATTTCCTTCCTGGTTTGGAGTCTTGTATAGATGCAGCTTGCTTCTAGTAATATGCATGGATCTTCAGAGTATCCACAATGATTTTTGCAGAGGCTTTCTTGTAGGGGGTGGGAACCTCAGGCCCGCCACATCTCTCAGTATGGCCCTCGGGTCTCTCCTTAAGCCTGGCCTCACTTGCTATTCAACGAGTTCCCTTCCCTGCTCCTGTACATGAAGAAAATTGTGGCCTATAGAAGTTTGCAGCACTGGCAATTAAATCATACATATAATAGCCCTGTGCTTGTGTATTTGCTGATCTCAGTTTGCTGAATGTGGCATCCTTTTGGAATCTTTTGGAACATTAGAATGCTTACTATTCAGTGCTTTGCAAGTGGCATAAAAATTCCTGGGAAAGGTATTGACTTCAATTTTACTTTTCCTATGCCTTCCCCTGTGTTTGGTCACAGACTAGTTTGAATTGCTGTTGGATGAATTATAATGATAAGAATTGATCAAAATTATTTGGGCAACCATTTGCTATGAACCATGCATTACTTTAACTACCGGTAGGTCATTGTGGATAATAAAATGCAGTAGTAAAGTAGAGAATGAAAGTTTTATGAAAGTTTTATGAAGTGTATGGACCTACTTTGCAGTAAAAAGAAAAGTCCATTATTCTTGTTATAGAGTATTATAGTATTAGAGTTAGGTTTCAAAATCAATGCTAATCGAGTCTAAATTAGAGGTGGTAACAGGTTAATAGTTCAGACATAAGTCTAATTCAGGATTAAGAAAGGCTCTTGTTATTAGACCTGTTTCATATTACACTTGCTTTAAATTTGTGAGAGAACTTTCTGTCATGGTGCTTATTAAGCAGTTCCTAATTCTTAATGTAACCCTTAAGAAATACGTCTTTCCATGACATTTCATTTTAATTACTGAGCATATGCACATTTTTCAGATGGAGTTTCTGGATCATGCAGAGTGTTTGAACTTGTGCACTGAAAAAAAGAGTTGCATGAGGTTAGTTTCCTTACCATGTCAACAGTATTTGGGATCAGTGAAAACTTCCATTTCCTCAAGCAGAAAACACAAATGATCAACCTTATGGCCCTGTAGGGTATTGCAAATAATGTGAGACTCATTTAAATGTGCTGCCTCCTCAGAGGAAAAGGAATATTTTCAGTATCGATAAAATGCATACAGAGATACCTGTCTTCCACCCAACTACCAAACCAGTATTTTTACCATTTAAAAAATGTTATATTAACAAATATTTAAAAAACAAATCTATTAAAAACACATACTCATTATGTTTTGGGAAAGTTGCATAAAGATGCATGGAATTTTTAAAAATGCATAGATTTCCTCTGCTTTGTGGAACATGTGTGCACTAAACACTGGCACTGAATTACTGGGAAAATACGTTCTTCATGCTCATGTAAATGGAAGCAAGAGTCATTCAAGCTGTGCAAACATACTCAAACATGTCCCAGAGTGTTTCATGGGGCTTACTCCCTAGTGAGAGTGTTTAGGATTGTATCCTAACAATCTAGCAAAGGGGAGGGATGGTTACATGTTTAATGATCCTTACATTATCGATATATGGTACTTTTTTGAAATCATAGAATTGTAGAGTTGGAAGGGATCTCAAGGGTCATCTGGTTCAACCGCATGAATCTCAGCTAAATCATACATGACAACCTCTGCTTAAAACCCACCAAGGAAGCAGTGGCGGAGCTGGCTGCATGGGTGCCCGGAGCAGCAGCCATGCCGTGCACCTAGAGGAGGGTGGGGTGGTGCGCAACGTGGGGGCGGGGCAATCCTCCGTGCGTGGTGGTGGTATGGTCCTCCTGCCTTTTTGTCATCCCCCTCAGAGATGGCACCCGGGGCGGACCGCACCCCACGAAACCCCCTTCCTACGCCCATGCAAGGAAGGAGAGGCCACCACCTTCCGAGAGAGTCCGTTGCACTGTCGAACAGCTGTCACTGTCAGAAAGTTCTTCCTGAAGTTTACAATACTAATGGATGCAATAAACTCCTCTGCTACAAGAAATGCTACAAAACCAATTTCTTCAAGTCATCAGACAGTCTTGCTCCTTGCACAGTTGCTTGCATCTCCTTTGTAGCTTACCTTTGTTGCCTTCACCACTCTGTCACAGAGATATCAAAAACATTGTGTGCACAATCAATCTGAAACGGCAGCAATAAAGGGTGAAGCACTGGTTGCTCCCAGTTCTTCACTTTGTCACTGCCACTTCTCCCGACCACCTCTGCCATCTCAGAAGCACTGCTCCTGCATGCTGCGCATATAAAATAGCTTCTGTATAGAAAGAAAGGCGTGTTTCATTTAAATTCAAGTTGCTGTTAGGGAGGGTATGCTCTCCTGACCAATATGGTAAAATGGCAATCATGCTGTTGTTGGCGTGAGCAGTTATAATGGTTATGCACTGGAAAGGCAGCAAAGGTGAGCAGTTGATGTCGAGGAGGGTCCATATTGGATCTGAAGGCGTTTTGTGCCTATTCGGGTCTTGCCTAAAGCTGCAAAGTCCAATAGATTGGAATATTGAATGAGTGTTCTCTTTAAAAAGGGCCATTGGGTGGCTTCCAAAAAACTATCACCACAGAGTTCTTTTCAATGTGCTCCACTTTTGGAATGGAACAATTAGCTTCTGCTTAAAAATACCTACCTCAGAACTGTGGATGCAGATGCCATTCACTGGAAACAAAGAGAAGGGATGGAGGGAGAGAAATAAAGGGAAATAAGAAATCAGATGGACTTCAGAATGTTTGAGAAAATAATGTTACCTGTTTAAGGCAAGCAAAGTTAGCAGAACCTGCCTGCACAGAAATAACATCAATAGCTATTGATGTGGTCGTCTAGATCATAGCTGCCAAGTTTTCCCTTTTCTCGCGAGGAAGCCTATTCAGCATAATGGAATTTCCCTTAAAAAAGGGATAACTTGGCAGCTATGGTCTAGATGTCTGTTTGCATTCTGACAAATCAAACTGCTTGCAATATGATCACACAGGCTTCCTGTGAAAGAGAAACCAAAGATTGCAGGCTGAGGGAAGGGAAAGTTTACCAGGAAAGAGGAACTTTATCTTCTGTATCAGGAAAACATATTTTTCTTTCATTTTTTAAATGCCTGTAAGTGAATAGCAGGCTGATTGTACTCATGAGTTGTGATAGCTTGGTGGGAATAGGATTGTTGGGAATCAAACCCAGCATGATTCAGCAAGGGCCCAGCATGGCCTTTGATTCCCGGTTCAACTATCAGGTAAGCTTGATTTGATTCCTTCCTTGTTCCTGATGCAGGTCTCCACTTGCCCTTTCTTTCCTGGTGATGGGGAGGAGCGGTGCCATTTTGTGTTTTACCTCAGGTGCCAAAATGCCTTGGGCCAGCCCTGGGTTAGGCCAAGAGTCACCCTATGAGCTTCATGGCTGAGTGAGGATTCAAACTCTGTTCTCCCTTGTCTTAGTTCACCACTTTAACCACTACACCACACTAGATCACACGGGAGAAAATACCCTTAACAGCAAAGAAAGGCACTTAATTCTATTCATTAGCATTTTAAAATTATGTCTGTTTTAAAATAAACATGCACATGTGTTGTTATTTTTTTAATATTCTATATCCTGGAGTTGAATATAATTGTTTCTGTAACCGACAGAAGTCTTTGCTTAGATGCCTGCTGTAGCTATCTATGGGCTGTCAGATTATTATGGAATGAACATAAACTGGTGACAGGTAGATGGTTGGAAATAAGAGTTTGGAAGCTGAAGCTTTGATAACAGTGGCAGAAAAGTGTCAACAGAAAATGCAAAGAAGTCCCAGGTGAATTGCCACACCTGCTATATAAAGAAAGAGGATTAAACTTGCATTTCTCTTTAGTGCACTGACCTAGAAAAACTTGTTAATTTTTGCTTCATAGTTACTGGAATTCAAATGTGATCTGTGGTATAAGGAGAGCCTTAATATTTTAGGAAGAAAAATTATATGATTTTTAAAGTCTGAATGTTCAGAAAGACATTTCCTCCCTTTGTAGCACAATGTGAAAAATTGTCACAATCTCCTGACTTTTGAGGTTAGAACTGTTCTCAAATCATCACCAGTTGTGTGTTGCAGAGTCATCTGTTTTCTGGAAAGTGAAGCCTATGTCAAATTTGAATCCACAGAAAGGTTTCGAGTGGGACCACTATGTACCTAATGATGAAGCACTTTAACATTTGAATAAGAGAAAGTATCTTGTAACACATAAGGATATGACATGCTCAATGTTGTAGTTGGCTGGAGATCCACATCCACTACCACATGTGTGTGTGTGTCAACAAATTTTGTTGAGTTTAACCTCATGGTCATATGATGGGTACATTGAAAACATGGCAGTAAAATACTAATGTGAGGGACACTCCATGAGGAGAGGGAAAGAGGAAGCACTGTAGAGCAGGAACCTTTTCAGTGGGCAATATAACTATAGGAGAAGTGTGACTGAACACCTTAAACATTATGTTAGAATTTTACTTTATTTCTTTAAAAGTGGTTTCGTGTTCATAAATGTGCAATCTATGCTCCCTGGGCAGCTTCTAGCCCACTGCTTAATCATACATAGTCCAAAACAATTGTTCACTGAGTAGCCAAGAAGCAGTAAGTAGTGAGTAGACACAAGACAAATGCATTTGTTTGTTTGTTTATTCTCCACTTTTCCCTCAAGGGGACCTTTTTTCCTGCAGTGCAAATACTCCCAGTTGTTCCCCAGTAAGGGAGATGTATCCTCCCCTTCCCACAAGTCTGATGGAAGTCACACCCACCCCACCCGCAAGCTGCTACTAATCTTAGGGAAAAGCTAAATAGCAGTGTGGGGCTGATCATCATGGGGATCACAGAACAGGGAATCTTTAGCCCCCTGTGGGAGTGTTTACCCAGCAGAGAAAAGAGGGCTGGAAGAGAAAGATTTGCAAACTGATGTGGAAGTGCAAGGAACTGGGGGGAAGGGGTTTAAAAACTGAAATTGTGAGATTCATATAGCCTTAGCTGAGAGTTACAGATTCCTCCAATCAGGGGAAATGACAATATAGGTTGCTGTTGGCCCATAGGTCTGTCTTGGGAGACAATGGAGGAGTATGGCAATGGGGGGGGGGTCAAGTCAAACTGTTGGAAGCCTGTAGTGCCTGCTGTAGCAGGTGTCAGCAGAGGGTTGGATGCTCTGACGCAACTTTAGCCAGTAGTCATTGGCACATTTTCTGGCAATCTGCTGGGTATCACTCATTGCCTTTCTCAGTTCAGCAAGTGTCTTTTTGAAGGGCACATGCTTGTAGTTCACAGGAGCCTCATGCTTTGCAGAGATAAAAGGCCCCATGTCCTTAATGCTGGCCTCAAACCAGTTAGGGATCTGCTGCTCTCTTTTGCCAAAGGAGAACACCACTATGCTGTAGATTGCCTCTTTGATGTTGTTCCACCTTGTTTCCTTCCTAGATGCCCCATACACCCCTGACCGTATGTGACAAGTTGAGAAACGGAATGGTTGATGGATCAGTGGTGGTAGCAACCCCCTTTCTCTTCTCTTTCTTTTTTCTTACGTCGTCTACTGCACTGTTTCTAGTGGCTGAACCATCATCACCCACCATTCCTGCAATTCCTCTAGCAAGCCCTGCTGTTCTTAACTGCTTGAACACCCATCCATCTCTATCAGATACATACAGTAAGGTCCTCCCCTTCCTTTCCTGCTTGAATCACCCCACACTCTGGGAAAATGTATGCTCTGATTGACTGTCACAATACAAATGGTGACCAATAACTCCCAATAACACTTCTCCCCCCCCTTTTTTATCTCAGCCACTCCTTTTTTCTTCTTACTTGATTGTATAAAAATAATATTGCTTGAAGGTATATATATTACAAATTATTCTGACCCAATTACAGCAGTTCTAGTTGTAATAAAATCTTAATCTGTGTTGACAGAATGTATTGGGCATGGATTTCCCTTGGATGGAAAAAGGGAGTTGATTTTCATGCATATCACAAAATGCATCGCTTGTTTTGCAATGTTCAGGGAACGAACAATTTACATCCAAATTCACTTTGTTTTATGTACATAGTGAACCATTCAAAAGCACCCTTTGGATCAAATGACAAGGACATCAAACTTTGGATGTTCAAGTACTTGTTTTTTTCTGAATTCATTTATGTATTTATATTATGTTTATGGATGGATTCAGTTGGGTAAATCCCATCAACAGACTGCAGTGGCTGCCATTTCATATGCTATTTCTTAGAAGTAGGTGTGGATTTTATCTACATGCTGGTGTCAACTGTTTTTCTTCTGGATTCATGTTTAGCATTTTCCTCTGGAAAAGAACATGGATGTACAAAGCATGCTGATTAAACAATTGGTAATCAACCATGTTTCACCCATTGGCTTTGCTTCCCCACCCCCCACTCACCTGCTGTTTGATGTTGCTCACCTCTGTTTTCCAACACATCCGGGAAGCTACTTGGAGGTGGAAGTCAAACTTCAGACAGGGACTGAAGTTATCAGGTACTCCACTATATGTAACACACACACACACACACCCTCCCCGCATTATTAGGATTAGGCCCTTTGCAATGAGTCTTAGGTCAACTCATTTGCACTGATATGGGCATGGATCTAGACCAGGCTTCCTCAACTTCAGCCCTCCAGATGTTTTTGGCCTACAACTCCCATGATCCCTAGCTAGCAGACCAGTGGTCAGGGATGATGGGAATTGTAGTCTCAAAACATCTGGAGGGCCGAGGTTGAGGAAGCCTGATCTAGACTAAGGCTGAAACTCTAACCCCGGGAGTAAGCCTATGAAATTCAGTAGAACCTATTCTTGACTAGGTATGCAAAATAAAAAAAATACCTTCAGTAGCACCTTAAAGATCAACTAAGTTTTTATTTTGGTATGAGCTTTCGTGTGCATGCACACTTCTTCAGATACTTCATACCAAAATAAAAACTTAGTTGGTCTTTAAGGTGCTACTGAAGGTATTTTTTTATTTTGCTTCAACTCAGACCAACACGGCTACCTACCTGTAACTGACTAGGTATGGTTAGGATTTCCTGTTGCTCTTAGGTCCCATTGAAATCAGTCTGAAAAGTCAATCGTAGCTAGCTTAATTTCAATGGTACCTAAATATAATTAATTTAGTTTGGATGCAACTCATCACAATGTTCAAATAACTACTTCTGAAGGTTTGATGAAAGGGATACTGTAAAGTTTCAGACTAAAGCACAGAATTTCCCTGCTTTTGTTGCACGTGGGGGAACAACCAAGGCCTGTGAAGAAGTTTGTTAAAATTCACATATCTTTGAAAGGAAGGTGTGTGATGAAACTTCACAGCTTTTACTGGTGCTGTTTTCAGGTATCACCTTGATTTGAAGGAAGCTGAAGCCTGAAGCAACGCTGCACAAGATCTAACAGAAACTTCCAGCCAAACTCTTTGAACCCTATTCAGCGAGTTTTGGGTGGACTTAAATTAATCAGAATAATAACTGAATTAAGAATTTATGCTAGAATCCACAGTGGTATTCTTTGATACCATCCATGTTTCTTCCTGCTCTAGGCAACAGGGTGAATTTAATAAGGTAATGGGGTTACAAAGGCATGAATAACATTGTAGTACAATCCTGTGCGTCTTTTGTTGTAATGCACCCTACATGGGGCTCCCTTACTGTTAGGAAGCTTGATTGTTACACACACACACATAAGATTTATAACTTGCTTGCTTGCAATAAAACCTCAAGGTGATTTGCAAAAAGAGTAAAACAATAAACTTACTGGTAAAAACATTTATTTAAATCTCTTTAGCTTCATCTTGACTGTCAGCCAAGCAGAGGTTACCACCAAGCTACCTAGAGGGTTTGCTAGAAGGCACTGCTCATCCTAAAAAAAAAAAAAAAACAACCCTCCATTTGGCCTTTGAGGGGGGAAATGTCTTGAATTGAAACCCTCAGGGGAAGTTTTCCAGAGTCTTATTTCCATTGTCTGCAGTATTTTTTTAGTTCTCATTGCCACACACTCTCAAAGAAAACAAAATAGAAGAAGCTGAGAAGCATCGTTACTGAAATGATTTCCCCACTCACTCCAACAAACAAGGCTTCCCCAATCTCGGCAACAAATTACTGAACTTAAATAATTATTATTGGAGAATATTAGCCAGGGAGCTTGTCAAAGTCAAAGGACAGACAAGAACAGGACCTTGGACAGTTCCTATATAAAGCAGCTACAGGATGATGCTGTCTCTACAGGGACCCAGCCCAAAGTGGCCAGCATGGTGCGGTGGTGTTGAGGACCCACCCTTCTGATAGTGTTGTATTGCTGCTTACCTGGATGGAAGAGGGGTGGGGCAGAGTGGCAGAGAAGGCAGGGCTGCATGGGAGCATCAGTGGAACCAAACTGGTGTTCCTGCTTTTGCACCCACAGACCTGGCAGACACAGGCAATTGTCCTTGCTGCTGTGTGAGGGTCTTTTTTATATTAAAGAAAATATGGGTACACAAAACAATTCCTTGCCCCAACTATGCTATTGAATTCCAACCTTTAACGCAGCAGCAAGATGGCTAATTTGCAACTACTATCAGCATTGCCATTATTTCTTCTCTCTTGGCAGTCTAAATATTACCGCTAATAAGAATCACAGAAGGGAATTATAATCACTTTGCAAAGTTAGCATGCTCTCTGCTTGTTACTACTAATCTTAGCAGGGTTTGATTCTATTAGGTTCCTGTGAAATTCTAACTTAGATTAATTCTCCCTTTTAAAGTAGTATATGATCCAATGCTTGGGGTCATTCTACCTGTGGGCTATGACCGGCAGCTGGATGCTGTAAGTTCAGTGGCATTTACCCATTGTTAGCTGCAAGAAAGACTTGTGCCAGAGGATTCTTGCTTTTGGATAGCTGAATATGAGATGAAAGCTCCGGGCTGTAATTATTCCATATTCTCCTTTCATTGCTTAAAAAAAAAAAAGTTTGAAACTTCCACCAGTGCTTAAGGAACTCTCATTTAAACTGAGGTGGCTGGTGGCTGGTTATTGCTTCTGCTTCTGCTGATGAAATGGGCTAGGCTGCTGCTTTTGCTGAGTGCTTGTGTTCTCTGCTGCAGTTCTATTTTCATGTACTGTTTTTGATATTTTTGTGGGTTTTTAAAGCAAATGCTACTATTAGTGGCTTTGGTTTTTTCAAATAAAGGTGGCTTACTATTTTAATATATAAATAAAAATAAAAGTAGCCATTTGTTGAAAATGTTTTTAATGTATATGTTGTATATGTTGTAAGCTGCCCAGAGAGGCTGGGGGAAACCAGTCAGATGGGTGGGGTACATAGCTGCCAAGTTATCCCTTTTTTAAAGGGATTTTCCCTTATGCTGAATAGGCTTCCTCGCGAGAAAAGGGAAAACTTGGCAGCTATGGTGGGGTATAAATAATTTTTATTATTATTTATGATTATCACAGCTGTCAGTTTTGTGGCTTGGTTCAGAATGTCTGATTTCAACCAGTCAGTGAATTTCACCAAAATAAGTTATTAGAAGTGTAAAGTAGCACTGGAGGATTTCTGTCTTCAAACTATGGTGCAATCCTACGCAGCTTTACCCAGAAGGCAATACAACTGTCTTCAAAGATATTTTACTGTCATGGTAGGATGGGCTAATCTGTCAGTTTTGGCTTCTCTCATATTCTCATTTTTCCAATCTTAAGTTCAGTTCTCCATATTTCCACAATGGTTTGCAGGTTGGTTTGTTTTTTATGAAAATTTGCCAGCATTTTAGTGTGAATTTTCCCTAATATACATTTTGGGAATGCAATTTTCCCTAATATGATGTATGTTGTCCACCAAAATGTCTTTGGCTGGCCTTGCTCTTAACTGTGGTACAGTTGAATAAAATCAGATACATGGCAGCACATGGAGGGTCTCTTAGAACAGTTCCCATGCGTATGGAATGCCCTCCCATCTCATATATCACTGTCGTTGACTCTTATAAATTTTCAGTGCCAGCTGAAAACTTACTTAATTGCCCCATCTTTTATGTGAGGTTTGCAGCTTTGTTTTGTTTTGTTTTTAACATGCACGGTACACGTTCCCCCCCCCTCCATTTTGTCTGAAGGTGTATCCTGCGTTTGATTTTAATGTAACACACTCTGGGATTGTTTTGTCAGTGAAGGGCAGGTAGGACATATTTAAAAGAAATTAATTTTTAAAAATGCCTTGGAAAAGAGATGGCAGTTTAATAGCACCTCTTTCATCTTGGCACTGAAAATCCTCTCATAGCGTTCTGGATGTTGGCTGGCTGAAATGAAGAAGGCCAAATATATAACACGACAGAGTGTAGTGAAGAGACATATGCAAATGCTGTCAGACTTTTAACTTCCTGGCTGATTAGTACAAATGCATCGTGCAGTGTTTGCCTTGCGGCGAGGATTGAGGGGAAGAAAGAAAGAAAGGCATTCAAAATGTTTTTTTTAATTGTCCCCATGCTAATGGTGTATATGCAGCTGTGCCCATTTCAATCACATATTAGTGCCTAATCAAATGGTATTGTATTCCATTTAGCTTAATTTCAGCTGCTGTGTGTTGTGCTGCTTGCCTTGTTCCAACTCATCATAGGATTAGATGACTCACTGGGCATGGAGACATCTTGGTATTCAAAGCAATGCCTTTTCCTGTAGTCATTTCTCACCCACATACAAAACAGAGTGTCATTCACAATTAGCATTTTAACATGATTAAAACCAGGCTGACACAAACAGCAATCTATGGCACTCCTTTAACTTATGGAAGGAAAACTCAATGTTCTACTGCTGCACGCTCCAACTATTGTTTTTGTTTTTGCAAACACCATTGCATTAACTCAAAAAAATATATAGTGCTCTGTCGGCCAAGAAAGAACTCATTGGTGATTTAACCATATTTTACAATAAACTGCCACATTTATAACTGTACTGTTTGACCATGTAGTGAAAGGAAAGGAAAGGAAAGGAGCCTAGAACATCATGGGAGAATCTGGTGATAACAAATTAGGGTCCATAATTTTTTTGTCCCAACAGGTATAGGAGATGGCTACTGCAACAGCTAACTTAGACCAAGTACAAGTACCTCTTGAGTAAGCTAAGAAGTCACTGGGTAAGAAAAAAATCCTTGTGTATGAGTGACTGATTAAGAAACAGGGAGCAGAGAATACGAATAAATGGACAGCTCTACCAATGGATGTTAAAAGTGGGATCCCCCAAGGATTATGATTGGGACCCATATATTTTGACTCAACATAAATGATCTAGAGTTAGTGGTGAGCAGTAGCCAAGTTTGTTGATGACGCCTAATTTGCTTACAACAAAAAAGTGATTGTGAAAAATTCCAAAAGGATCACTCAAAATGGAGTGAACGGGCCATAAAAAGGCAAATGCAATTCAGTGTAAGATAGTGTAAAGTGATGCATTTTGGGGGGGGGGGTAATATACATTTCATGAGTACATTCATGGGGCCTGAAGTGGTGGTGATTGACCAGGAAGGGATCTCATTGAAAATATAAAAGAATTGTTCTAGCCCACTTCTGACCTAGATAGCGCAGGGGATCAATTCTGATGGGTGCTCCTTTGCAAGTGGCTTCTCTGAGAGTGACTTTTCTGCAGAGAATTTCCTTGCAAATGAGTGTCCTGCACCAGACAGCAAGGAGAGTCAGGAGGGGCTCTTATTTTCTCCTAGAAATGTGGCCAGTGCTCAGGGTAAGCCTTTCCCAGCTGATGTCTACCTCTCCTCCTGCCTGATGCCCTGCCCGCTAAGAGCCAGAGAATATTCTTGGCCATCCAGCCTGACCTGAAGTTACCTGTGCCTCTCTGTACCCGACTCGTCCAATGCCCAAGTCCCTCTGAATAGTCACCGTTTGGCTTGGGACTCAGCCAAATCTGGTGCACAGTCCTATTTTCCGAAGAACCGTCATAGGCTGAAAGGGCTAAAATATGCAATGTGGTCTAAAATCTCTGAGGTTGCATTCATTTTTGGTATTAATTTTCCAGAAAAATTTCAGCTGATATCTGCACTGTCATTCAAGCAAGCTTTGCTATTACACTAATTCCAGCAGAGAGAAGCATTAGCCGCTCTTATAATCTTTATACTGTGTGTGAGAGCATGCAGGTGAATAGGAAAATTTGTACATCTTATGTCTCCTTATAGCTGAAATAGAAATTAAGATGTGATTATATATGGGAGAATATATATATATATACACACTGTACATATATCTTTTCTCCCATTTTAAGCTTTAGCTAAATGTACATTGTCTAATCAAGCTATTGCATCATTTCATCAATTTTCTTCATGTCTCACATATCTCACTATCTGCTCCTTGCTAAGTTTAACTTTTAGGTGAAGTCAAACAATCACAAACATACCCCCTTTCAGATACAGTTTTGAGTTAGCTTTTAGTAGGTTGAGGATGCTTGGATATTAATGTGCAGTACTTTGAACTTGGTCTTGAAATTTGTCCAGTTTTGCGTGTCTGATAAATCACGAGCTGGAAAATCATTGCCAGCTTGTTTGCCGAGTTATTTTACTTACATGCTACAAAATTCTCTGCAAGACCACTAAAACTGGGTTGCCTGGGGCTGACAATATCCAGCAGCAAGGACTCTTAATAAAGGGAAAGGGAAACCTGTGACCCCCTAATCCCTCAACTAGAGGATAAAAGGGATGAGACGCATTGGAGACAAAAATGAAATTTTATGTATACACGCTCAATGAGGGTTACAATATTAATTGTTACTCTGATAGCACACAACACTTAGTTTCCATCAAAATCACTTTAAAAAAGTAATTAAGAACTTTACTTAAAACTTCCACTGTAAACCTGTTTCTAATTAAACCAAATTTTCTTAGAATGGCTATGTGGTCTACTAAACCATTTAATTATTTCCAGCCCCCTTCTACAATCCCCTCAGGGAAATACAGTAATTGGGACTGTCCTGCCTAGCAAACTCCTAACCACTCAGCTCATCCCTAATGAAGCCTTTCCTATGCCCAATCTAAGACCCATCTGACAGTTTATCTGTCGGGTTTAACTTTTTACTCACTCCTGATTAGCGGACACTCCACCCAGACCTGATTGGCTTGTGGGTTTCCAGGAGAAGGACTCAAGGTCCATCTGTCACAGGCATGGTTTGGGGACTTTTTTTCTAAAAGCGCCTTGTTTACCGCTAAATGGGTCATGCTAGTTAGGTCATGTCATTTGCAAGCGTAATCTAACTGGGAGAGAGGTCATTGTAACGGGCACACTTAGGCCAAAAGGGTCTCTCCAGCCCCTTCGCCCTGGCCTTAAATTTGGCCCTGTGACTTTATTAGTGAAAAACTCAAAAACCTTTGGTGATAGCTAACTCTAGTAAATGGCCCCAAATCCCTTTATCTCTCCGTCCCCCGCCCTCTCTCATCTTCCAAATGGATTCATAGCATTTAGGAGTTAAGGCCTGTAATAGAAAGCTAGTGTTAATTGATTTGAGACTTTCAGTAGATGAGACAAACAAAATACGTCCATTTGGGGCCATGGAAGTATCAGGGATTTTGTTAAAGTTCATCCTCACCAGCTGTCATCTTTTTATATGAAGTCACTTAACCTCTGCCAGAATTCCTTGCTGCTTTTAGACTGAATGATTTTAGACAGATGCCCTGGCAATGGATGTGCAAACCGAAACAAGAATATTTATCTTCAGCAACTGCAGCTCCATATAATCCATCTTTCGCAGGTGCAGTTCCTCAGATGGTTTGGGAGAATATTAATCTATGTTCCCACGGTAATGTGATGTGTGATTCTTTTTCTGTGCAATGTCATAGGCACTGAGAAAATGCAAAGTATTATTCTATTGGAAACAGCAGTGGCAACCAGATAACTCCAGTGACATTGCAATTACATAGCTGTGTAATCCCATGATTGACAGGAAAATAATGGTTACTAAAGGGCTGTTTGGTTTTAAAAGAGAATTGTGTTTACTTAGATAAAGACTGTTTTCAGAGGCAGGGGCAATCAGAAGCCTTTCAGTTAGAAAATTTATTGAAAGATATTGTTTATTGCTATTATTCCATTGAACATTTTGCTAAATGGCTGGTGCCTTTAACAAATGGCATCTCATCCTTTGTTATCTTGTTTTCATGACTGGATATTTAATGTAGGTAGTGCAGTACGTAGAGGGGAAAATCCATTAGCAGTGACACAGATGATATTTTAGAAGGAAAAGTCTTGTGGTGCCACGACTGCAAAGAGCATAGAGTAGAGGAGCTAACTTAGCCTACTCTCAAAAAGTTCATGGATGGAAAAGGGGACATGGCGTTAACATCCCTACTGAACTCATCCCACATTTCTTCCTCTCTCTGCTCCATAATACTAGGACTTAGAATCACCCAATAAAGCTGGATGGAAGGAGTCAAACAGCAGATAAAAGGAAGAATTTTTTCATGCAGCAGGTCAGTTGTTTTATTTATTTTTATTCATTTAAATTATTTACAACCTACTCTGTCCATACAGTCTCATAGTGAACAGCAACATGTTAAAAAATAAAATACAACAATATTTCATTGATATACAACTTAGTGTGACAACAGATTGTATGCTAACCACATAAGTGTAGCAGCCAAATCAGGGGGTGGTGCCTTAGTCAAATGTTTGGATGAACAGCCATGGTTTTGCACCACACTGACATTACAGCTTTGTTGGTGTGACTCATTGGGGCTGCATAGCTTTTTATTATTATTTTTAAAAGGCTTTATTGATTTTGAAAACATAGAAAGAGAAGCAAACAACGTTTGTTTTGCATTGCAAGTAGCACATAAAAAAACCCATTGCTTACAATGCACAAAAACAACATAACCAAAACCATTCATAATAACTTCAAGGACAATGGACGCTTCTGCCATGTAGATTCCATCTAAACCAGGCATCCCCAAACTGCGGCCCTCCAGATGTTTTGGCCTACAACTCCTATAATCCCTAACTAACAGGACCAGTGGTTGGGGAAGATGGGAATTGTAGTCCAAAACATCTGGAGGGCTGAAGTTTGGGGGTGCCTGCTCTAAACCATAAGTGGAAGAAGAAAAGGCACATATTTAATATTATTACTGTCCAAAAACAACCATAATCATGAAAAGGAAGCATGTATGGAGAAAGCCAAGCCTATGGCATGTATATGAGCTTGCTGAATTCTTGCATAATATAGAGGAGAGTTCCTATTGTATTTTGTCGTGTTAACAAAACTAACAAAAGCATACAAAATTTTAACAAATTTGTCTGTCTTCGAATAACCACACCCTAAGCGTCTGTATCAGCTTTTCCATGAGTGCAGGGTACCACACCTTGTGGTGCCAATGCTCACACATAGCTGCCTTCAGATCCCTCCAGTGTTGGCAATAGTTGAACATGCTGCATAGTTAAACCATGGAATTTGCTGTTAATAAGGTGTGATGAGAGTGGACAGGAATGGCTTTAAAGGAAGCTTAGACAAATCAGTGATGAATAAGATTATCAATGGCTACTAGGCATGATGGCTATCTTGCCTCGAGCACTAGAGGCAGTATGCCTCTGGATATTCTAGTTGCAGGGGAACATGAGCAGGAGAGTGCCATTGCCCTCATGTGCTGCTTGTGGACTTCTCATAGGCATCTGGTTGGCCACTGTGGGAAGATGAGGCTGGACTAGATGGTGCTTTTGTCTGAGCTAGTAGGGCTCTTCTTGTGATCTTATCAGTTCGCCAGCCCTGCCCCCTCCACTATTATGAAAGATTCTTCCATTCTTGCTTAATGCTGTATTCATTTATTTTCCAACAGTTCTATATTCCACTAATGTAAAAACAAATGGTGTTCCATACATACAGGGTGTCAGTAAGCTCTCCACAGACAAAGCAGTGTTTTCAAGAGATTTTCACAAATGTGGCAGCTTGTTTTCAGATGTTACATTTCTGGAAACTGCAAGCAGGTGATTGTGTCTCAGGAGGACTTGGTTGCCTGTTCAAAGGGATATTTGGAAACACCTAATGTGTGAACCAGCCCGAATGGTTTCCCTGGAATGGACAGGTATATGTTTTAAAACGTTACTGTGTTATAGTCAAATAGACTAGAGATTGATAGTCTATTCCTGGTCTGTCAGTTCTTCATATATTAATTCATTAGTCCTTTCTTTTTCTTCTTTGCACATTATGTCTTCTTCTTCTTCTTCTTTGGCGATTACTCGTAGCCGAGTAAGATTGTCTTCCATAAACATGATTTTAACAATGGGTTCGTAAGTAACTGTGGAGGCCAATTCTGGATCCACACGTCCTTCCACAGTGGGGACATTGGTTTCCAGACAGGGGTTTATCATGGTGTGGATTTGCCAAGCATGCCTTCCTCTTAGCACGTTTCTCCCTTGCGTCCTGAGTTCGAGTGTCTTCAAAGCCCATGACACCTTTGGTAAAGGCTGTTCTCCAACTGGAGCGCTCGCAGGCCAGTGTTTCCCAGTTGTCAGTGTTTATACTACAATTTTAAAGATTTGCCTTGAGACAGTCTTTAAACCTCTTTTGTTGACCACCAGCATTACGCTCCATTTTAAAGTTCGGAATAGAGTAGTTGCTTTGGAAGACGATCATCAGGCATCCGCACAACATGACCAGTCCAATGAAGTTGATGTCGAAGAATCATTGCTTCAACACTGGTGATCTTTGCTTCTTCCAGTACACTGATATTAGTTCGCCTGTCTTCCCAAGTGATGTGTAACAATTTTCGGAGACACTGTGGATTGAATCTTTCGAGGGGTTGGAGATGGTGTTTATAAGTGGTCCATGTTTCACAAGCATATAGTAAGGTTGGTAGTACAATAGCTTTGTAAACAAGCACTTTGGTTTCCCTGCGAATGTCCCGGTCCTCAAACACTCTGCACTTCAATCGGGAGAAAGCCACACTCGCAGAGCTCAGGCGATGCTGGATTTCGGCATCAATTCCACATACCTTGTGGAAAGGTAAATGCCTAGGTAGGAGAAGTGATCAACATTTTCCAACGTTACACCACTGAGTTGGATTTGTGGCGTTGCAGAGGGGTTATTTTGAACTTGTTGGTGCAGCACTTTGGTTTTTTGGATGTAGATAGATAGATAGATATAGCATGTAAGCATGAATTTTAATACATGTTGCATCTCAGTGAAACTTATTATGCCCTATATCATATACCTTTTGAGATAAGAATGGTATCACAAAAGTTGGAGAAGTGAAAAATCCAAAGGATAATTGTGTTTTGATCCATATTAGCCTGGTAGGTATGAATTTGGTTGCTTCACTTAAAAAATGTGGACATAATGATATTCCTCTCCATCCCTAAAATATACAGTTTCAAGAATGCTGTGGAATCAAGTGTAAGTCACATATTTATAGGTTTTGCCTCATACATGGTGATCCTCCTCCTCTGAGAGAGGATTTAACCAATCTGGTACTTCTCGCTTCACTAGGTTACTATTTTCAATTGCCATCCATTGTGCGGGGGGTGGGGGGTGAATTAAGCATTTCTTCTGATGTAAGTTCTTAAGCCTTTCTACTCCATTTATTTTGCCCTTAGGATACTATTTATAAAGCATCCTCCCTGTGATATAAATTCTGTAAAGTACAGTCGGCTATCACCTCTGAGTCTCAATGTTCCATAAAGAATACCATCCATAACACTCTCATCTCTGAATGTAACATTAGTTTGAAATTTGCTTTTATATACTAGTTCTCCACATGCTATTTTTTTCTTTTCTGTACATTTAGTGGCACATTTTGACATTGCTTGGAAAGTGGAACAAAGCATTTTATATACATTAACAAAAAATATACTTTTAAATCTGTTCTTCTATTTTCTTGGTAGCTGAAGGGAGCCAAAAGCATGTTTGAAAACATTTGAATAGAAAAGTTAGGGAGGTCAGTCTGGAGCAGAATAATCAACCTAAAACAGGATACTGGAAACTGAGAGCATTTCTTTTACTAATGATGTTGCAGCATTGAGCTAATGGAATGGTCTTAAACATGAAGCCTCTGAGCCCCTCTCTCCCACACTTGGTCATGAGGTGGGAAGGGTAGTTGCCCCCTTTCAAAGTGGGGAAGGAACTTGGAAGTGTGACACTCTGGTACTTCCTCTTTCAGCTTTCTATGCACTTTTCAAGGCTCAGAATCTACCAAGATCCCTTGGAAAAGTGAAGTGTGTGTGCTCTCTCACTCTCATTCTGTCTCTTGTTGGTGGATCACTCTCAGGAAACTGGCCTCTTTCAAAAACTCTGAAGTGTCTAGGTGCCTAAAAAGGTGGGCAACCCCTGGTCTGAGCACTTGCGGTCACCAAAAAAATAAGCAATAAAGCCTGAGCTGGGCAGTTTATGGAACAATCCAGAAGAACACAATAGGGTTGATAAATTGATTCATGCCAACTCTGGACTTTTGGCTACCTTTGGGAATAGCATGACCTTGCTTCAATGACTACAGGAGAGAGAGGGAGAGGGAGAGGGAGATATGGCCTATGTACACTGTGCAAAGCAGCAGAATTAATATTAATCCAGCTGTGTAGATGAAAGTAAGTGATGTCTTACGCAGTCATAACGTGCTCTCTCTCTGGAGTTTCACTTTTATCCTCAAGCAATAATGTCTGGCATAGCATTTGCTTTATTCAGTGAAACGTTACACAGAGTTCAACAGTCTGAAGGGCTTTTTCCACAATGCACTCATCTTTCTTCATTTCTGCGTCATTTTGTCATTAGTCTTGGAATTTGGTCCTTTGTGCTATTTGCTCTTTCTGGTACCCTAAAGCACGCCAAGGGGGGAGGGGGAACCATTTTCTCACTGGTTTTGATTGCTACATGTGGGAACCCCACTTTCCATTTTGCCTTATTTACATTTTGGGAAACTGGAGCAAACATTGTCGCTGACCTTTTAGACACTCAGTGCAGCTCAGTTTAAGAATCCTGGAATCTAACCCACTGTGTTTTCGAAACCAACTGTAATTTGAATCCCAAAAATCATTTTGCAATAGCTGATGTCTCCACTATTGTATTTCCCCGTGAACATGTCTTCTAGAATATAAACGGACTATTGTATAGAAGAACAACGGCACATGGCATCGCCATATTGATTTTCTAAAGATGTGCACATGGGGTTAAAAATTTTTTAAAGCATCAATTGAATAGCATGCCTTGGGTTGCCACTACTGCTAGCCACTTTGTGACACATCAAGAGCCATGTTATATTGATAGCTATTTATTTAAAAACAAGTAAATTTACCGTATTTAAAACAAACTATGGCAAGTTCTTAAAGAAATGGGAGTGCCTGATCACCTCATCTGTCTCCTGAGAAATCTCTGTGTGGGACAAGAAGCTACAGTTAGAACTGGATACGGAATAACTGATTGGTTCAAAATTGGGAAAGGAGTACGACAAGGCTGTATATTGTCTCCCTGCTTATTTAACTTATATGCAGAGTTAATCATGCGGAAGGCTGGACTGGTTGAATCCCAAGCCGTAATTAAGATTGCCGGAAGAAATATCAACAACCTCAGATATGCAGATGACACAACCTTGATGGCAGAAAGTGAGGAGGAATTCAAGAACCTTTTAATGAGGGTGAAAGAGGAGAGCGCAAAATGTGGTCTGAAGCTCAACATCAAAAAAACTAAGATCATGGCCACTGGCTCCATCACCTCCTAGCAAATAGAAGGGGAAGTAATGGAGGCAGTGAGAGATTTTACTTCCTTGGGTTCCATGATCACAGCAGATGGTGACAGCAGTCACGAAATTAAAAGACACCTGCTTCTTGGGAGAAAAGCAATGCCAAACCTAGACAGCATCTTAAAAAGCAGAGACATCACCTTGCCGACAAAGGTCTGTATAGTTAAAGCTATGGTTTCCCCAGTAGTGATGTATGGGTGTGAGAGCTGGACTATAAAGAAGGCTGATCACCAAATAATTGATGCTTTTGAATTATGGTGCTGGAGGAGACTCTTGAGAGACCCATGGACTGCAAGAAGATCAAACCTATCCATTCTGAAGGAAATCAACCCTGAGTGCTCACTGGAAGGACAGATCCTGAAGCTGAGGCTCCAATACTTATGGCCACCTCATGAGAAGAGAAGACTCCCTGGAAAAGACCTTGATGTTGGGAAGGATGGAGGGCACTAGGAGAAGGGGACGACAGAGGACGAGATGGTTGGACAGTGTTCTCGAAGCTACCAACATGAGTCTGACCAAACTGTGGGAGGCAGTGGAAGACAGGAGTGCCTGGCGTGCTATGGTCCATGGGGTCACGAAGAGTCGGACACGACTAAACGACTAAATGACAACAACAAAGGGTACTTATCACATTATGCCTTTGAGAGGGAAGATTATACCCTGCACCCTCATAAGGCCCTTCTCTCCCTTTCCCTTTCCCTTTCCCTCTCTCCCTCTGTCCCCCCCCCAACTCCCTTGAAAACAAACAAGAAATGTCCCAAACTGGGGGTAAGTCTGTGTTTCTAGGCCAGGAATGCTGCCAAAATGACTGAAAGCTTGTAGAAAAACAGCCCAAATCTTTTCTGAACAAACATAGAGATAAATTTAGCTTACAGCAAAAATAGGTACACTTGTATGTCATGCAAGACTTCAGGGGGAAATACAGCCTGGTCCACCCTGTATCATTACACAAATAATTCAGCTACTGTTTTCTTCCACACAATGTTAATCTCCAAAACAATTTATTGCTTGCAAGTGGTTCCTGTTTATACTATCTGTCTGTGTGCTCTGTCCATCATATACATTTATTCTGTTCAAGTGCTTCCAGAGCAGCATGGTATTGAGTTATGGGGAACAATGAATCATGGCACTCCAATTATATATTAGGTTTGTGGAGCAAGTGCTCATAATACTAGAACTTGAGATATCCTATTGCTGGCATCCATTTGTCTCAGGAGACAATGGAGGAGTGTGCCTTTGGGGCAAACCATTGGAGAGTTACAGTGCCTGCTGTGGCTGTAGAGACTGATGCAGGATAGACATGCTTTGTTGCAGCTGGGGCAGATGAAGGCATCTGGTTGTGCTGCTGCAGATGCACCATAACATTTCTTTTCTCTGTGCTCCTCCCAGCAGTCATTTCCCCTCTCATCACTGCTGTGGATACATGACCTATCTGTTTGTCTCCAAGCACAGAGGTCATATGCAAGGGATTCCCACATGGTGGGATGGATGTTGCCAGCCTTCATGTCACATTTGCAGACATCTTGATAACACAGAGTTAGTCTGCCAGCAAGCCTGGTGCCTGAATACAGCCCCCCCCCCCAATAAAGCATGTGCTGGTGGATCTTCCATTCTGTGTACATGGGAATCACAGGTGGGAAGAGTGCTGTTGTACTTTTGCGACTCCCTCAGGCATCTGGCTGGCCATCATGAGAACAGGATACTGGACTAGATGGGCACTGTAATTTCATGGTGAATTTGGAAACAAGGGCGCCTATGAAGGGCCGTAGCTCAGGGTAGAATGCCCCAAGTTCACTACCTGGTGTCTCCAGGTATTGCTTAGAAAAACACCTGCCTGCTACCCTGGGAGCTCAGTGGGCTAGAAGGACTCATGATCTAATTTGGCATAACATCCTTATGCTTCTTATATTATTTTTTGGGGGGAAGTGGCATAGCTCAGTGGTAGAGCATCTGCTCTGCATGCAGAAGGTCCAAGGTTCAATCCTCGACATTTCCTCGTAGGGCTGGAAAATGCACAGGTTTGAACCCCTGAACGGGTGTTGCTAGTCATTGGAGACAGTTCTGAAATAGATGGCCCTATGAATGGCCCTATGTTCCAGTAGGTGGCATGTGTAGAATGAGCCCCACTGCAGTTCTTGCACAGCCTAGCGTTCCAGCTAGCACAGTAGAGTGCACCACTTTGCTTCTTCCAGGAAGCATCTGATATAGAGTCCCCGTGTATCACTCTGAAAGCATTGAAGCAGCAGCAATAAATGATCCAAGGTTGTACCAATGGAGTGAAGGATGCATCTCATTTTCTGTCTGCCGGAGAGGTGAAAGTTCATTTTCTGTCTGCCGGAGAGGTGAAAGTTCATTGGGAATAGCAGTACCTCACCCCCATTTTCACAACTTCCAAAAGCTTCATCCTTCCCTGATCACAGTCTGGTGGGTACTATTGGCAATGGACGATGACTAATCCTATGACCAATAGCAAGCTCACCCTCAGTATGTGGGTCATTATATATGTTGCCACCCATGCACAAGTGAGAAGCTCCAGAAAATCCCAAGGTTTGCAGAAGTATGAAAAAATCTTTAGAAAAAAGCTCTAAGTGGAAGGAGTGAACATAAAATAGCTCAGGGATGATCGAACATTTTCAGTGTCTATGGAATGCCAACTCACACTTGATGTAGGGAAATGTGAAACATGGAGAGTGGAAATTGAATAAAATATTGTGGGAAAGGGCATGACTGGCATCGTGAACAGTCCACACTGCAACATTTTGCAGAACCTACTTGTATGTATGCATAATGTATGATCCATGTCCATGCACAGCCTTAGACCTGACCTTCCTTGGTTTTTCTCTGTCCTGTGAGAACATACATATCTTGACATCTCTCTGAAGAATGCCATCTCCATATGCAAGCAATGAACAGTTCAACAGAGAAACGCACTGACAAATAAAAGAAAGATATCCCATCTGGCTCTTTGTTCGGCCAGTATGATGCACAGCTCCTTTCCATTAATGCAGATTCTTGATTGTGATTCTGTGTTGTAAGCCTAATTACTCTCAATTTATTTGCTCAGCCCTGCATTTGCTATCTGCTGTTCCATAAATATGAAATTATCTAAATCCTTTTATATCTGGCTGTGATACCTAATTATTCCTCATTTGTTTTTATTCTCTCCCAATTTAGCATCATCTGAAAAGTTGAAGATCATGTTTTTGTATCATAATAAGAGCTCTGAGATACTAAGGAAGGAAGAAAAAAGTTCCATTTTCTCCTCCCCTTCTCTCAGAAAAAAAACCAACTACTGAGAGCTGTATGAAATGATAAGGAAAGGAATGAACACAAGAGTCAAATAAATTAAGTAGAAATTAAAGAACCACATCGGATAACATGAGATGTTACTGTGACCAGCACCCATATATAGGCCATGATAACGTATGGCACAGAAACACTGTATTTGGTGAATTGAGAGGCCAGTTGTATGAAGCAGAGTGAGGCAGTTCCTTCAGGCGGCACATGTTGATGCACAGGCTAGCAGTCTCCACCATTCTCACTGAGTCCCATAAATAAGACAGCCTTGCACCCTTGATGATGCCCAGGTGCTGTGGAGGAGGATGCCCTCTTCCCAATGTTGATGTATGATTCAGCTGCCAATCCAACTGGATTCAACATGCTGAATGAGAGGGTGCCATGTTGTCCTTTTGCCTCAGGCAACAAAATCTGACTGGCCCTGGTGATTTGTCAGACCTCTCCATTCAATCTAAATGAGAAACAACGTCTCTAAGATCGCCTTCTCCTTTCATTCATAAAAGAAGAAACTACCATGTGCAACTGGGGGCAGGCAAGCTCTGCACACAGAATAAAATCTAAAAGAGTGAGGCTGGCAGGCTAGGAACCAAAATGGTGTTTTTTAACAACAACAACAACAACAACAACAACAACAACAACAACAACAACAATCCCCAAATGTTCCACCTTCACACTTGTTGCTGCCTTTAACAGGAATGATAACGAGCCATATTTTATTCATTGTTTCCTCTGTCTGGCTCACTATTTTTAAAATGTTGTAAAATCAAAAAAGTTACAAAGGGTTATCTGGCCAATAGCAAGATCAATGATCTCTCCAGCAGAATGCAAAGTTCTGCCAGGGAACATTCCAGCTTACTCCGCACAGCAGCCTCATCCAGGTGCAGATGTGACAAATTTCTGCCAAGAGGCTTATTACTATCATCATTCTTAAGACTAACCTCTCTTTCCTCTCTCTCTCAGGTGCAGAACCCGGCACCTGTGTTAAATTGCCATCTCATACTAGTCTAACAGCTCTGGCTGCAATCTCTGTGAACATTAACCTCGAGAGGAGCCCATGGGGAAGCTGGATGTGTTTTGATGATGGCTGCTTTGTTTTCTTTGTGAATCAGGCACAGAAGCAAAGCTTGTTTCCCAACGTTAACCCAAGTGGGCTGAGGACGAAGGCAGATGCTTATTTTCGTTTGACATTTCCTTGCCAATGCCACCTTGAAAGGTTTATCTGAAAATTAGCTAGCATAGGGATTAGCTTTATTCAGCAACTTTGTTGTGAATCAGATTTTACAAAATAAATGAACATTGGATATAAAACCAATCTATAATAATTATCACCCTAGTTATCTCGTCAGGTTCATTGCTTGGGTCCAGTTCAAGATAGCATGGAAGCTATTCAAGGTGTATGTTGAAAGTCCTCTCATATTTCCTTATGAATAACAAAGTGCCCATCCGCACTATAGATTTAATGCTGCACTTTAAACAGCCACTGCTTCTCTCAAAGAATACTGGGAAGTGTAGCTTGTTAATGGTGCTGAGAGTTGGCAGAAGACCACTATTCCCCTCACAGAGCTGCAGTTTGCAGAGTGGTTTAACAATCAGTCCCTCTTCCCAGAAAACTAGGGAATTGTGGCTGTACAAGATGAATAGGGGTCGTCTAAGAATTCTAAACATCCTTAACAAGCGGCACTTCCCAGGTTTCTGTGGGGGAAGCCATGACTGCTGAAAGTGCTACAACACAATAAAATGCTGCTACTTACCATTCTAGGTTCCCAAACAGGATTAGGATTCTCCACTGACTACTGTATTTGCGAAAGACTACTACTGTACGGCAAATGTGATGGATGTAATTGTTAGAGATTCATTCCACGTGTTTCCATTAATGGGATTGTTGTCTATCACATGATGATATATGTTTTCATTCCACAGTGGGAAGTGACAAAAACAGGATGTTTGTGTTACTGTGTTTTCTGGAGTGGGACTATTGTCCTTTGTTCTTTCTCTTTGCTGCCTGATGCTAGAGAGAGAGCAGTGCTCTGTGTGTAACTAAAATAGATTAGCCAAATGCTGAGTTGCTGAGGTCTGCACAAATTCTGCGGATCCATAAGTGTGCTGGTGTCAGTTGGCATCAGTTGCTGTGATGTTCAGACTGGAGAAAGCTTTTGAAGCTCCCAAACGATCGACCAGGAAGGAGGGAACATGCCAGTCAGGAATGTGTCTCTGCCAGGTCCTACTTGTGAGTATGAGATCCTAACAGTAATGTGGGGGAGGGGGCATTCCTTATACCTGGATACATGATTAGAAGATAGAGGAAACTAAGAAGTCCATCAGATCTAATAGACTGAAAAAGTGACCATAAAAAAACAGCCTTGTTGGATCAGGTCAAAGGCCCACCTACTCCAGCATCCTGTTCTCACAGTGGCCAATCAGAAGCCCACAAGCAGGACCAGGGCAGAGCAAATCTGCCCCACTTATAATTCCCAGCAATTGGTATGCAGTGGTAATATATCATCATGAGTAATGTGTGTTTCAGGTGTAACAATAACGTGGCTGCTCTATAAGCAAGAGCAGACTACACACACACACACACACATACATATCAGTATTATCATGCAGTATTATCAAAGATTACACTCACATCTTTTGTTGCACTGATTTGCAAAAGCATACGTGTTACAGTTTTTCTTTCCTTATAGAAATATTTTTAGAATTAAGCTTTACAAACATTATTTTGAATCTATTGTAAGTGTGCTTAAAAACCTACAAATGTCTTTATAAATGGATGCAAGTGAGCCCACATAAACAATTTAAAAATTGCAAAAGAAAAAATAATAATGCTAAATTTGTATATCTAGTTTATTGCTTCAAAAAGCAAACTAATCTTCATTTTTTATGGAGTAATTTGAGAACTCTGTGAAGTCAACCTTGGATCCTGCAAGGCAGACCTAATCTACATGTACATAATTTAGATTTTATTGAGTTAAGAATGATATCATAAAATGCTGAAATTGACAAGATAGAGAGATAAGATTGATTCATGTAGGCTCAGGCTACATAGTTTAGAAAAAATCTACAAAAGTAAATTAGGAAATTTTAATAAGCTGGAGAATATTATCAAAAGCAGGTCCAACAAGCCCACTGGAAAACTCAATGCAGTGGCATTTGCATTCATGCTCCTAATTCTTATCTTGCTTTTTTCTTATCAACGTGGCATTTTCATTGCAGTGGAAGATATTTTAGGTTCCATTTCAGCATTACTTTGCTCACTGAAGTTACAATTCAGTCTGGGTAAGTGAGATAAATTTTGCTGGTCAACTGTGCAGTATTAATTTCTCCACTGGCTGTTTGCCATGTAAGCAACACCCAACCCCCCTAAATATATTTTCTAGTTCTGACATTCTCTTGTTGGATTTAGGCTAGCATAATTCTTTTTTAGAATTCTTTAAACCCATTCCTGTTTATAATGGAACATTATACAAGGGTAATCACAAGGCTGACAGTGGAATAAGTCTGTTTGAAGTTTCTGGGTCACTCCTTTTTTGAATTTCATTCTGGGAGGCGGGATTAGAAGCTAAAAATTACCATTGTAATAGCAAAAGCCAAACAAACGTAGGAAGCCAACTTTATTGTCATGTCTTAAGAATGAGGCCAGCTAGGAATAGCCATTTTTATTACAGAATAATAAATCTCACTAAAAATAACAACAGAGCCTATAGTCTCTGACGTGAACTATTTTTATGCAGATGCAGCTTGCCAGGTGGGGCAGAGCCACTACTTTAGGTTCCTGGCAGGTGGGTCACTGTTGCTCACCTGGAGGGTGAGGGATAAGGTGGTGGTGAAGTTGACAGGGTGGAAACACACCAGCAGGAGTGCCGTGTTGGTTCTGGCAGTGCATTTGCACTGTGCCAACATCCCTGCCACTTTGCACCAGTAAGCCACAGTGGCCCACCTGCCAAGAAGTTGGTGTAGTGACCCTGTCTTATGTTATCTCAGGCTGCAGTTTGAAACCATTGAACTATGGAATAAGCCCTACTGAATACAGTGGGACTTCCGAACAGTCACCAAAAATGGTTCCTCACAGGAATATTAATCAACAGTGGCACTCCTCTGTTCCTGCTGAGTTCACATTGCCCCAGAGTCCCATTTCTACTGAACAATACATCTGAATCTGTATTGGCTCCGACTGCAACTGTTTTAAACGAATCTATTTCTCAAGCAGCATGAATCTTTCTCTTTGCGTACCGTGTACGGCTATTGGAACATGGTTAAACAATTCAGGGCTAACTGTCTTAACTAGCATTAGCCCATTAAGAATAGTTAACATATTTCAACTATTCTTGAAGGGTTTTGTAAGAGTAATATTTTGGAATTTTCACAAGTTGTTTCGTGATTTTCTTTTGTTTTTAAAGGTATAAATGAACAGTTGTACTGTAGTTAAGTGGGGTCAATTGGGCTTAGTTTAGCATGGTGAAGTTCATTGCAGCAGGAAAAACATAATGTAGGAGAATTAATCATCTAATGCTGTGTGTCTGAATGACCGCTTCCCACATCAAATGGGGGGTGATTTTTGTGTGGTCGCTCGCAGCCCCCTGGATCCCAGTGCAGCTCCTGGTAGTTTGGACTGGCTTCATCCTCCCCAGGCAGGATACCTGGGGACTCCACCTACCTCAGTCAACCGCCCAATCCTGCCTAGGGAGACGTTGCCAGCGGATTGTCCAGGTAAGGGGAGGGACCGCCCTGCCCACACAACAGAAGGTGTAGCTTACCTGGGAAGTGGCAATCGGCTCCAGAGCTTCTGCCACCCTCCACTCCCTCAGTTAAGTCTTCTTTTGCAGGTTAACCTCTTCTCCACAGGTACGCAGGCGCTGCTACGTCAAGGTCGCTGTTGAAGGGCCGGAAAGGAATTTTCCTGCATTGGCAGGTTTTGCTTTTCTCGTAGCAAAATGGCACAACTTTGGCAGTTTCAGCCCTTGGGCAGAAACCTTTAGTCTATCTTCCTAAATGGGGTGTGTGTGTGAAGCGGTGACCCATGCCTCCCTTTGCGGCCGTGATACCAGGGTCCCCCGTTAAAGGGGTCTTGAGGGGAGGCATTGGCCATATGCCGAGAGGTTGTCATTGCTCTCCCCTCCAGCGGTGGCGAATGGGGGGGCGGGCTCTCTGCTTGAACATATGTTCTCCAGAGCCAGCCCAATCCCCACACATTCTGGATAACCCTGAAGTCTCCCAGATACCCAGCTGGGAACTGGGAAGGATAAACGCCCAATGCCTGAGCCAAAGTCTCCCTACATCTGAATCTTAATAAAGTTGTGGCCAATTTTAATCCCATAGCAAGTTGTCTTGAGTCATTATTCCACTCAGGGGTCGTCTGGGGTTTGGGGGACTCCGCCTGTCCATGCAAAATAAATACCGTGTTTCTCCTAAAATAAGACAGGCCTTAAAAATAAGCCATGGCAGGCTTTTCATGAGTAGAATAAATATAAGACATACCCCGAAAATAAGCCATACCGGGTAGTGTTGGGAGCAGGTCTGGATGGCGCTTCCGTTACGGTAGAAAGAGGAAAAGGACGGTGCCTGTCAGTGTAGCGCGAAGCCCCGACCCAGCAGGACCCAGAGAGAGGTGAAGCCCTGGGACCCGGCAAGAGCCTCAACGTGCGCCACGCGAAGCCCCAGCAGGAGCTTTGGCGCGTGCTGTGCGAAGCCTCAGGACCCGGGAGGACCTGGCAGCAGGCTCAGCGGGCGGCGCGCAGAGCCGCAGGACCTGGCAGGAGCTGGCAGCAGCTTCAGCTGCGCCGCATCGCGTGAAGCCGCAGGACCCGGCAGCGGGCTCAGCCGGCTGTGTGAAGCCCGGGACCCGGCGGCGGGCGAAGCCGGCAGGACCCAGCAGCAGCCTCAGCCAGCGGCTGCGTGAAAGCTGGGACCCGGCGGCGGGTGGCGCGCGAAGCCGGCAGGAGCTTCAGCAGCGCCGCATCGCGCGAAGCCGCAGGAGCCGGCAGCAGCCTCAGCCGGCTGTGTGAAGCCCGGGACCCAGCGGCGGGCGAAGCCAGCAGGAGCTTCAGCAGCGCCACATCGCGCGAAGCCGCAGGACCCGGCAGCAGCTGGCAGCAGCCTCAGCCAGCGGCTGCGTGAAGCCCAGCACCCGGCGGCGGGTGGCGCGCGAAGCCGGCAGGACCCAGCAGCAGCCTCAACCAGTGGCTGCGTGAAAGCCGGGACCCGGCGGCGGGCGGCGCGAAAAGCCGCAGGACCCAGTAGCAGCCGGCAGCAGCCTCAGCCACGCCGCGTGAAGCCCTGGGACCCGGCAGCAGGCTCAGCGGGTGGCGCAAGAAAGCCCTGTACCATACTTACCGGTAATAATGCTGTACCCTACTTAGGTAATAAAAAAAAGACATCCCCTGAAAATAAGCCGTGGTGTGTTTTTTTGGAGGAAAAATTAATATAAGACGTGTCTTATTTTAGGAGAAACACGGTAGATCTTAGAAACTGGACTGAACTGAGTTGCCAACCTCTTTGGAACATTGGGTACATTTGAAATTTTGAGGTTGCATTGTGGGGTGGGTCCCAACCACAAAATGGCTGCCATGAGGGCATGGCAGAACACATTCTGACTTTCGTGTGGTGTGGCATAAATGAGCATAAGAGACAGAACCACAAAGGGAAAATAGGCACCTATATCAGCCACAGCCACACTCACAGAGAGAAGGACTTTTCATCTCTTCTCTGCTCAGAATAGGAGAGTGGATGGATGTCCAATCTTGGCATTCATTGAAAGATGGACGGCAGGGGGGTGTTCAGAGTAGGAGCCATCAAGCCAGGCAAACAGAATCTTCACGGGAAGAGCAATGAATCTCTTTTGCGTTGTGAATTGATTATCTAATGCAATAATTTAAGCAACAACGTGACAGAAAAAGAAGGGCTTGTAAAGAAATATTTCTAGTAAGCATTAAGCATTCCCTTAAAAAAAAGTTTGGTTTGATGATATAACAGCACTGTCTAGTTTACACCTGCATCTTTGTCATCAGGCGACTACAAGATCCATGTGATGAATTATTGTAGTTGAGCTATGAAAGATCTAACCCAACAGAGAGAATTCATATAAACTTTATTCAGCTAAGCACCATATATCTCAATGTAGTGAGTCAACTCATTCAGCTGCCACCAGTCAAGTGTTGAGCAAAAGAATCATGGGATGCACATGCATATGTGAACCAGCTCTTAGTGATTGGCTTTTCAAAGAAATTAAGCTTCTCTACTTGGCTCCTTTTGTGAATGGACCTGACATTGTACCGGCAACAGGAGCTATTGATTTAAGATCTGCCAAAATCTCAGCTGCCATTGTCACTTCTCTGCCTCTCCCATCCTTGCATCTAATTGCTTCATTCCATTGGCTCTTGTGTTTCTTTTTATATTGATCTCATTAGCATTCCGCAAGAGTTGCCTGCTGTCAGCTTTCTTGTTTGCCTTTTGCTGTTACTGTGGCTCTATTTTCTTTGTTCACTTTTCTGTCATGTTTCATCTTACCTGTCTGTTGCGAGTACTTGATGTACCATTTTTAACACTGTGCTTCCTTTTATGAATCCAGATTTTTTCCAATATTTAAGTCATTTTCCTCACGTTACATCTGGATTCCAACTTGTGTCTGGTGTCCATTAGACATCAGACTCAGCACTTGTACCATTAATCTGTCTAGCTCAGTATTGTCAACTCTGGCTGGCAGTGAATATCCAGGATTCCAGACAGGATTCTCTCCCAGCCCTGCCTGGAGAGGCCAGAGATTGAAACTGAGACCTTCTCCATGCAAAACAGGGGCTCTGCCAGTGAGCTACAGTCCTTCCTAATTCAAGGGGCCTCATTCAAGTCACCACAACCTGTCGGTGGCACTGAATAAGCAATGTCTTAAAGACCTTGTTTATTTAAGTTGTGAGGTCTTTATAAAAGTCCCAGAGCTAGATGAACAAATCAGAATGGTGATAACAGGGTGTTTTATTCATGTAGCAGATTTTTGAAGAACAAGAATAAAGCAAGAATACGCAGATGGGGTCAAATGGGGTGGGGTGGAGGGAGTTGGAAATATAAGAAATGTAACAAAAGCATGGTGTCCTTAAAACTGAAGAGATTAGAAGACATATGAGATCCAAAAGACAGAATTTCAAAACTCTAATAAGCCAGATCAATGACTGGTGAATGAAGAACAAAGAAAAATGTTTGCAGCTCCCAGTATTTGTACTTCTGTTACCCTCTTTCATTCACAAATAGCCATTTATTACAGCGTGTTTGTGTGCTTTTTTCTGTGAATTTTTTTACTAGGAACTGGTTTCCCGTAGGCTATTAAGTGGTTCTGCTATTAAGTGGCATAGGGCCCAAATGAAATTGATCCTTTTGGACTTGGTAATTCACACTTTCTGAAACAATGCATGAAATGAAACACAGCCATCTTTCAAAACTTTCGCTTATCCAGGTTTTGCGATGCAATTCTCCAGCCAAGCAATGTGTACACAAATGCATATACCGGTACTAAAAAGTGTGCACAAAAATACATTTATTAGTGAAAATAGCATACAAAAACTAATTGTTTTAAGGGAAATTGCTTTGCAAAAATGTGTATATTAGGGAAAATCGTAGACGCAAATGTGTACATTAGGAGAAATTCACACTAAAATACAGATGAATTTTCATGAGGGTTTCTGTTTTTTTAAGATCATGAACTAATGTAGAAATGTGGAAAATTGGAAACTGAGAGAGACAGAAACTGACAGATTTCTGACCTGAGCAGCTGTTAGATGGGCAGTGGTGGCTTTCTGGGGGTGGGGGCACTGTGAGAAAAGGCTCCTGGGACTAGATGGGCCATTGACCTGATCCAGCAGGGTCTTAGGTTGTGGTACTGAGCTTTGTTAACTTCTTCTGGTGTGAAGACTTGTGTGAGTTTGCTAAAACAGGGACACAGATCTTTACACTCAAGGAGATATGCAACAATCTAGATTCATGGTTTTGGGTGGTAGTGAATTAGACAAATAATGAACATGGCTATTCTTAAAGTCAGGACTTATTGGACATGCTAGCTAATAAAATATAACTAGAAATTAATCAAATAGTACAACCTTCAATGAAATTTGAGGAAATGGCATTTGCTTCAATTTCAAGTCTGAAAATGTAGGCCCAAGGAATTTCCCCAAAAAATATGTAATAATAAGTTGGAGGAAGAATGTGTGATGTTTGGTTTCATGTTGGAAGAGTAGCATTCTAAGATTGAGGTCTCATTATGTTATTTCTCCCTCCCCCTCTCCACCGCCCGTCTAAAGAAACCCCCAAATGCTACATCTGGAAGGCTGAAATATATGTTCACCTGGAGATGATATTAGATGCTTTATGATTATACCAGAACACACCGTTACATAAAGCACTTTGACAAAACACCTCATGCAGATTAAGTACATTTCAGGATTCTAAGGGGAACATGCATTTAAAAGGACTTGGGAGTGATTTTTCATATCTTGTTAAAGGACAAGAAGAAAGTATCAAAGGACTAGAGGGTGCCTGATCCAGTTCTTGTATTTTAAGAGATGTGTCAACAGAGAATTCAGGAAAGAATATCAGATCTCTACATCTGACTTATGTTGTCTCAAGATATTACTTTTCAGAAGGATAATGTAGAATTTAGAAATGTATAAGGTAAAAAACCTCATTGCTGATATATGAAAGAACCTCCAGATCTTATGAGTAGGCTTGATTCCTCTATGGAAATCTTTAATGGCTCAATAAAAGTAAGCAATAGAATATATATTTTAACAGACCTTGAGAGCTAAAATACAGTTATAAAACCTTTATCTATAATAGATTATCTCCCCCCCCAAATTCTGATATAGAAATCCTTGGCCATGTAATCTTTCCTGATGATTCCCCCCCACCCCATCATGCATCAAGGTTAGCAAGTGGACTACAGTGGTACCTCTGGTTAAGAACTTAATTTGTTCCAGAGGTCCGTTCTTAACCTGAAACTGTTCTTGACCTGAAGCACCACTTTAGCTAATGGGGCCTCCTGCTGCTGTGCACCACCGGAGCACAATTTCTGTTCTCATCCTGAAGCAAAGTTCTTAACCTGAGGTACTATTTCTGGGTTAGCGGAGTTTGTAACCTGAAGCGTTTGTAACCCGAAGTACCACTGTATTTGCAACTGGGGAAGAGAGAATAGGCAGATATGAACTGTGGTCTAGGCTCCATCTTTATTTGAATGGACATGGAATTAGCTAAGATCAGGGTGGAGAGGCTACCACATAAGAAGAGGATCAAAGACCTGTTCTTGCAGTGGCCAACCAGATGCTTATGAGGCTAAGTTAGTGGGTGCTTCTCCCCTCAAAGCTGTTCATAATGTGCTATGGTGCTAGTTTTTGATCTGCAGCACTCAGGAAACTATGTGCCTTGCATCACGGTGCTGGTGATGCATGCAGGCTACAACAGAAGCAAAAACAATTCTAGTAAAAACAGTAAAAATGAGTGATATTGAATACAAGTGGGGCCTGCAACAAACAATTGTTATGTAGAGAGATCCTGTTCAGTGTTCCAGTCAGTCAACCCTCATGCATGATACTCCAATCCAGTTTAAAAGCAAAATGGGCCATCAAAAAAAAATAAGGCAGTGGTTTTTACATACTTGAGAGACTCCCTTGATATGCCTAAATATTTTTAAATCATTTTTAAAATCTTAAATGTATGTAATAAGCAGTGCCTTTTTTTCTGTGGAGACGCATGTCAGTGTTTGAAAAGGAAAAGGTTCTGACCTCCTTGCCTCCTTTGCCTGGTCCTCAGACCCTAGTTGGCACAAAAGAGTCCTTGAGAAAGAGTACTTTGCAGAATGCTGCTTTTATTCTTTAAAAAAGTTTTCTCCAACCACGACTGACAGCTTTTACACACACCAAATGCAACCAGCTTTCTACCATCTAACCAACCCACAAAAACTCCACAAACAGATCATCCTATATATATATATATATATATATATATATATATATATATATATATATACACACACACAGGCTTATTTGGGTGAAAGGTTTCATGAGTCATGCAGGCTTTGCCGATTCATTGTAGGCTGCTGGCTCATGCTGACTCAGTTCCTTTTGTATTAAAGAAACAGCAGCTAATTTTAAGCCATGACAACGCAGGGGTACGCATACTCCTAAACGTTTTGTGAATCTAAGTTTGGCCTTGAGGAGCAGTATTTCAATATGAGTAGGAAAATGAGAGTACCCCTAAACATTTTTAAGGAAAAAAAACTGGTAATAACCCATGAGTTCCCAAACTTAGCGGTAATGGATTAAACAAACTACCTCCTCCTCCTCCTCCTTTGTTGATCATTCGTAGCTGAGTAAGACTGTCTTCCATGAACACAGTCTTAACAGTGAGTCCATAAGTGACTATGGAGACCAATTCTGGATCCACACATCCTTCCACACTGGGGACATAGGTTTCCTTGTGGGAGTTGATCATATGGTGAGGGTTTTCCAAATGTGCCTTTCTCTTACCTCATTTCTCCCTTTCGTCCTGAGTTCGAGTGTCTTCAATGTCCAAACCAGGCAGATGTCAGGCAGATAAATGCATCTTTTCCATCCTCAGCCTTCCGGAATTGGGTAGGAAAGTCTAATCCAGGCTTCCTCAACCTCGGCCCTCCAGATGTTTTTGGCCTACAACTCCCATGATCCCTAGCTAGCAGGACCCAGTGGTCAGGGATGCTGGGAATTGTAGTCTCAAAACATCTGGAGTGCCGAGGTTGAGGAAACCTGGTCTAATCCTTATAGTAAACACTGTTCCTGTCCTCCACACAATTGAGAGCGCTGAGTATTCAGCCAAGCATGCTCACAATCTGCACCAGACCTTCGCCCAAAGAGTGGTAATAGGGCTGGAAGGTGATTTTCCTGTAGCCCCTCCAAATATACAACTTAAGATGACATCTGTTGCTGACTAGTGTTCATATATTAAAAACACTTGATTAATTTAATATTGCTGGAGAGCCTTGTTCCTGAGGGTACTGATGCAACAAATTTGCACCCATGATTCCTCGGCCAGCAAATGATACATGGCTGTTTGCCTGCTTCCATACATGGCTCTTCTTGTCTGAGTCATCTTGACACAAAAAATGTTTGCAGTCTGAAATTGGGAGCATGTCATTTTTGAGAGTCCTCTAATCAGACACTCCCCTTAGACTTGCCTTGAATACAAGTGCTACACACTGCATTTGCTTTGCTTGTGGCTGGTATTTCCCAGGAAATGTTTTTGTTTCCTTGTTTATACTTACTTGGATGATCATTCTCAGATATTTGCTCCCCCTCCCTCGACTTCTCAGAGGTGTGCCCCTTTCTTCCATGTTCATACAGGAATGGACATATCCGTCTAGTTCTGGCCTGTATCATTTCCATATGTGTTTGTTCATAACTCCTCCTCTCCATCCTATTTGCACATCTATCTGCATTTTTTAAATACAAAATACAAAAAAAATACAAAAATCCATATTTAAACACATATTTAAATACATATTTGATCACAAACTACTTATTTGACTCCATTTTTATCTCCATATAAACATTTCTATGCTATGGTCCATGGGGTCACGAAGAGTCGGACATGACTAAAAGACTAAACAACAACAACAAACATTTCTAAAGTTATTTATTGCTTTTGGGTACCTTTTGTTCAGCCAAAAACTTGTCAAATTCAGAGAAGTGTGAAATCTGAAAGATAATTAAATTGTGATCCCTGTGTCAGTCTGGGAGGTGCAAATTAGATCAGTTTCACTTTGAAAGTATGAACCAAATGAAATTCTTGCCTATCCCTGTTCTCATGTAGTTATGCCAAAGCAGCAGCACTGGCTATGTCTCAGGAGATGGGCCAGTCATGAAACGCTAGGCATTGTTATCACTCGGCAGTAAAAAGATGGTGTGGGCAGTAGCTGTGTGGATTCAGATTTATTTGAGGCTAACTCTTAATATCCCCCCCCCAAAATGTGCTGTTTACCCTTCAGATCCAAAAAGAAAGTGATGAGCTTTCCTTCTTTTGTAACTTTAAAACAAAGCACATAAAGGAAAACATTGTCCTCATGGCTCAATAGATTAAACCTTGAAATGACACTTGAGAAGCAAGAGCTGTAGATAAACATACCTTTGTTTTATAAGAATTCTCAGATAGCAGCTTGGAGGGCTTCCTATGTGGAGTTTGTTTCCACTTTTTCCGTTTATGAGCTTCAGAAATGTTTTAAGCCAGAAGGTCTAAAGACATAGAAAATCAATATGGAGCGGTTCCGGTTTCCGCCGGCAGGAATGGCGGACCTGTTTTCCATCCCTCTGACCTTCGTAAGGAATTTGGCGGTTGCTAGGGGAGTAAATGGCAACCCCCTACCCTCTCCGGGGGTTACGGAGAGGGGCCGCTGGCCCGCGATGCCCCCAGACCCACTCCAACTGTTTATGGAGTGGGGGGAGCTTGGGCTGAAAAGCACTTACGAGGGCCAGGACTCCCGGACGCTAATCTGCATGGCGGGGATTTCCATGGTTAAAGAAGATAATTAGGCTTAAATCTATGGACATACTTCAGAAGGAGGGGAAGAAGCGCTGTTTACTGCTGAGAAATCTATGCTGCTGAGGGAGAGGAGTTAAAGGCTGTATATCATCTGGAAGAAGGATTGATGGGGACGGAGCGATAAGGGAATGGAGTTTTATTTTTCTTCATATGAGTTACTTCGTACCTTCCCAGACGCGATGTCCTGGCTTGTTTGGAGTGAAAGAGAAGCAAAAGACTGTGTGAGTTGAACTTTATAAACTGTTGTTACTGAGCATATTTTTTAAAGATGTGGAGTTGCCGATGAGAAAAGCCCCCCCCCCCAGTCGGACGGAAGGAGTCCTGGACGCGTTCGGAGGATTTATGAGCTGTGACGCACTTTGAATTGGAGCAGCGACCTGAAGCTAAGTTCAGCTATAGGGCAAGGAGATCCATTAATTTACCAAGAGTTTATGGTTTGATGTTTGGGTCTTCTGCCTGGAAAAGCTGTAAATTTTATAAAGATCGTTAATCTTCATGGCTATGAGAGAAAACGAAAGTGATTTGAGCTTTTTAAGATGGCGCTGCTTCGACGCAACAGGGAGCTCCAGACTAAGAAGATTTATGGGGAGGCTGGACTGATTAACCCACACAGGAGAAAGAACATTTGTGAAACCTCGTTTGATATTTATCTCAGCAGCTGGGAAACAATCGGTTGAAAGTGGAAAACATCTATGTGACTGTAAGGGGAAGATCTGGATTATTATGAACTTGGAGGACGATTTGAACTTTAGAAAAAAGACGGCAGTGGACGGTTGCGAGGAATCCCCAATTTCTTGAAGCATGGGAACCCAAATAAAAAATTCTTTAGACGATTTGGCATAACATTCGGTTTGATTGATATATATATGTGTATAATTTGAAATAATGAATGTGATATAATTGGTTTTAATTGGAAAATTAATAAAATATATTTAAAAAAAGAAAAGAAAATCAATATGGAGCCCTTCAAATAATTTGAACTGAAACTCCCACCATCCCCAACTCTTAGCTATGCTGGCTGGCACTGTTGGACTTTGGAAAACACCATGCTGATCTGAGGGCTGTTGGGTTTCGCTAATATTGTGTGAGTGGTTTGTTTGTTTTATTTGCAATCTGTTATAAGCTGCTGAAAGAATTTTTCAGTGGAAACATGAGATGCACACCTGTAAATTAAATAAATATGCATAATAATAATGATAATAATAATACATATCGTTTCATAGGTTTGAAAAGCAGCTTGCAGGCAAGTCATGTGTGGAATTGCTGCTGGCCTCATTTCCCACTTCAACAGCCCTTGTTTAAAATAAAAGATTGATTAGCCCTTTCAGGCACTCAACCTAGACACCCAAGGGCAAAAACATGTAGAAAGACGGGGATCCACACATAGGACTTGTCCCCAGTCTCACTGGCTGTGCCTGCTTCTCCCCTTACCTTAATAATAAAGATCCCTGTCAATGACAATATGCAGAACATGGTGGATCCCTCCGTCCTGCAACTTCTTGGTCATTATTGTATGATCACAATGACAATTTGGGAAGCTGCTGGAGCGTGAGTGGATATTTCATACATGAATTTCACTGGAGTGATCAAACCTTTATGTCGACTGCCTGGGCAACCGCACTCAAACTCAGGATGAAAGGGAGAAGCGTGCTAAGAGGAAGGCATGCTTGGCAAACCCTCACCACGATCAACTCCCGTCTGGAAATCTATGTCTCCACTATGGAAGGACATGTGGATCCAGAATTGGCCTCCGCAGTCACTTACGGACTCACTTTTAAAACTGTGTTCATGGAAGACAATCTTACTCGGCTACGAGTGATCGCCAAAGAAGAGAAGAAAGATTATGCAATGACTACAAAAGCAAAAAAGAATACGGTAAATGTTTGCGAAGAGGCTGTAGCTGGCACCTGTTGTCTGCCAATTCACCAGCAGCCCACAAGAGCCAAATGGCACACTAGCCCAATCACAACTTCCTCCCACATCCTGCTGTGTAGAAGAAAAAGGGAGCAGGACATCTGGTTCTAGCTTAGAAGGAATATATGAACAGTGTATCAGATACAATGGGGCCCAAATTAACATGCAGTTAGGGGAGACTATGATTGAGATTACTAGTTGCACGCACACACACAAATTCCCATCACGTTGCATGTTCAAGAGTGACTGTCTGCTGTTGGAAGGTTTCATGTACTCAGGGTTCAAAATCACACACCCCATGGGGATAGGAGCCTTGTCTGCTGTGAGACAACTGCCCTTGGGTGTGCGAAGGGCAATGGAGATGGAGGTAGCAAGTTTTTTTTGTACAGACTTACGGTGTTTTATTCTGAGCCACCCCGGAATTTGCGCAATGCAAAGTGGTGTATAAATATTTTAAATAAAAGGCATACATTTTCCAACTCTGGTTTTTTATTTTGTGAGATAGGGTGGCCAGACCTATATGTGGTGAATTTTATGTGGAACTTATATGTGGCTACCTCATCTATTTATATAATGGCATCATACTTGCTCTTATTTGCTATTGAAACAAAAACAAAAACTGTTAATTTTTCAGTTCACCTAGTGTAAGAGAGAGGGCTTGCAGAGAGCAGCCTACTCTGCTTACTTCTACCAGCTGGGAGAGCAGCAGCGAGAGCAGCAAGTCTGGGAGGGAAAACCAGGAACAGGAAGTGGTAAAGAAGGGTCCAGGGAAGCAGGGGAGGTAGCAGGGAAGCAGGGGAGGAGCTAGCTTCAGCAGGGGCTGGAAAGGAGGGAGGAGGTAGAACGGCGCATCAGGAGCCTGGTTTGGGACCACAGAGGACCCATAGAGCAAGGAGGAGGGGCGTTTGGATGCCCAGTCTTAAAAGGGGGGTCAAAGCCCATGAGACGCCATTGCGGGCTTCTGCCCCATGCAGAGCAGACATGATTTGAGACATCTCACCACTGTATATAGCATGCACAATAAAACTCTGAAAATCCAGAGGATGTGTGGAGTGCTTACTCGGGAGTAGCCAACACCCTTCTGTGACACCTAGGCTAGTTTCTTTCTGAATATATTCATATTTCTGTCTGCTGCAGTACCCTGTGGTACATCTAGCTCCTATAACAGGCATATTTCTCCCACATCTGCCTTTTATCCCAACCATGCAATTAGATCAAGCTTGGAATTCACAACCTCTATTCATCCACAAGGGACGCGGGTGGCACTGTGGGTTAAACCACTGAGCCTAGGGCTTGCCAATCAGAAGGTCGGCGGTTTGAATCCCCGCGACGGGGTGAGCTCCCATTGCTCGGTCCCAGCTCCTGCCCACCTAGCAGTTTGAAAGCACGTCAAAGTGCAAGTAGATAAATAGGTACCGTTCTGGTGGGAAGGTAAACGGCATTTCCATGCGCTGCTCTGGTTTGCCAGAAGTGGCTTTGTCATGCTGGCCACATGACCTGGAAGCTGTACGCTGGCTCCCTCGGCCTATAGAGCGAGATGAGCGCCGCAACCCCAGAGCGTCCACAACTGGACCTAATGGTCAGGGGTCCCTTTACCTTTACCTTTACCTTTACCTTTATTCATCCACAACCTCTCTTTATCACTTTTTTTAATCTATAGGGTGCAGTTCTTTTAAAAATGAGATGACATAAATGGAGAGACACAAGAGCTAGGAGTCTAATTCTGTCATTCATTGTGGTGAGCAGCAGAGATGCCTTATCACCAGGGGTCAGCAAACTTTTTCAGCAGGGGGCTGGTCCACTGTCCCTCAGACCAGACTATATTTTGGGAAGAATTCCTATGCCCCACAAATAACCCAGAGATGCATTTTAAATAAAAGGACACATTCTACTCAGGTAAAAACATACTGATTCCCGGACCGTCCGCAGGCCGGATTGACAAGGCGATTGATCCAGATCCAGCCTCCTGGCCTTAGTTTGCCTACCCATGCCTTATAACTGTGGCTTCATACAACAACTCCATTCCTTCATCCATGAAAAAAGAGAGCAAAAAAGTAAAGAGCTATGCACCCCATTTGCAAGAAGTGTCACCAACAACCATGTTACATTTTTGAAGTCAATGGAACCCAAGGATTAATTATAAATTCCAATTCAGTCCAAGTTAGTGTGTTTACCCTTTACATGTAACATTCATTTACGCATTTTTAACAGAATTGTGGCAAATGCATAGGTCACTCACCTTTGTGCTTTCGTAAAGTCTGTATCCGTTATTTATCTGTGTGCGGGTTCAACTCCAGCAGCTCTCCATCTGTTTGCCGTCTGTTTTCTAAATGGAGGCAGCATCCTGAGGGGCAAAGAAGACAGGCAACAATTAACACTGCAGTATACTAGAGAGGAGGCAGTTTTCAGTGGAACTGAATTATATTTTTCTGTATATATACCCATATTTTCCATATGTTTTTATTGTGTACAATGTCGTGATTTCACTCTCTAAAACAGACGATATGCTGTGGGGTTTTGTTGACTCACAGCACTTGTTCCACATAGACAAGCACTTGCAGCAGACCCTGACATCTGCATTGCTAAAATTAAGGGGTGCCAGGGGCACAGCTTTCTCTCTCTCTCTCCCCCCCCCGCCATTCACTTCTTTCTCTATGCTGGAGCAGGGGGGTCTCAGGGTTGTATTCAATTAAGTCCCACTCATAGTAGGTCCACTGAAGTTAATGAACCTAAGTGAGTAATGTATATTAACTTCAAAAGGTTTACTCTCAGTAGGACTAGCATAGATCCTCACAATTTATGCTGTCAGAGCAAAGTATTATGCTACAGTAGGAATGGATGCATTTTGGTTATTTTCATTCCTGATTTTTTTTCCGGTCTTAAATTCCGTTCTGCACAGTTCTACAATCTGTGGGATTTATTTTTTAAAAAATCTTTATGAAAAGGTGTTTTGTATATTATTTTTACTAATATATTATGCATACTTTCCCCTAATATATGCACTTTTTAAAACATGGTTTGGTTGCAGAACTGCACCACAAAATCAAGTAAGTGAAAATTTCAGAAGATGCCTGTGTTTCAGTACTTTCTTAAGTGATAATTTGACAGCTTCACTTGTAAATGGAAACCGAATCAAATTTCTCCCTCCTCCCTAGTCTACATTTTATTGAAGCCTATTAAAGGAGTACCTAAGACAGTCACATATAATGTGAGGACGAAGGAAGACTTCATGGAGAGTTGTAGGTTAAGGTATGGAACAGGAAGCCACCCGTGCAGTTCATAATATGATTATTTCATGAGGCTTTGTTTGGGATGTCTGTTCTAAAATTAGATCCACGGAATCCCCAGTTCGCTGCTACAATAGAGTTGAAGTATGAAAGAAATATTCTCACTGCCCAGAGGACTCCCAAGGAGAAGAGAGGAGGCTGAGGGATACTCCACAAGGGAGGGTGTTTGAAAAAGCATGAGAGCCTGCCAGCTCTGCAAGAAAGGAGTCACATTATAACTGGGTTCTTGAGCCCCACAGGGTTGCCACAGAAAAATGTAGTTGGTCAAGCGAGCTGTGGACTCTAAAAGGTTGAAAATCTCTGCATTAGAAGTCCTCAAGCTAACAGGATTACTTTGTTGGATACAACCCTTAATTTGGTCATGCTGCCTGCAGTGCTTCTAAACTGCCCCCTCCTCATATTAATTAGCAGGTCTACTTCCAAACACTACTCAAGCCAACTATAGTTTTTAACTGTTGACTTGTGGATAGAACTAAATGTTATACAACACCCATGTGTGCAGACTGGAACAAGGAGCTGGATAATCAAATTCTTCCAAATCAATGGAAGGCTATGCTCCCGTCAATTAAAATCTCAACCCCAGTTTGAGGTGGCCCTGCAGAAATTATTATTATCTCCTTTACAATTATGTAAGAAAAAACATGCTTTTCTTCTCCAGTTGCTGGTGATGTCAGTGACACAGAAGGGTCCTTAATATACATGATGTTTTTCAGTTTTTCAATTCTGAGGTCATTGTATCAACTTTAGCCTGGAAACACATTGCCAAAAAAAAAAATATGGGGAGGGGGGAATTGATAGGATACCTCCCTGTCGTGTATTTTATGACATCATAAGTCTAAAAAATATCCAGAGGGCCATTGGTTGCTCATCTGTCTCTGGGCCCAATCTTGAGTTTGGGTCAGCATAAGTTCTCCTCACTCTTCTCCCTCTAATGGATGAGGATAAAAATCTTAACAGTTAAGACTTTGTCAAATACTGACAAACTATTGGGACCTACCAGAAACATGTGAAAAGCCTCCTTAGATAATTTTCTAGGAATATGGAAATTCTCACTGGTTCCTTTGGAATTCTTTGGATTTATTTATTTCATTAAATTTATTCACGGCTCCCCACCAGGGCTCCTAATTCAGGCCTGCACAGGGCTTCTACTAGCTTGTTTTTACAGTGGTCAGAAGAGGAGCCTGGAGGCTGGACTGAACTGAACTGAGTGCATTTAAGGGAATAGTAGGCAATTAATTCACACAGTGTAAATTCTGGTATTAGGGTTGGATTTGTGTTTTTCTCATTCCTTGTAATCAGAACTTATTAAATAGAAAATCATTTTCTTATACTTGTTTTTCTCATTGCTTCATAGACATTTCACTTACACATTATTTCATAACTGTGCAAAACAAATGAAGAGATAATGAGGAGAAAGAAGGGTGCGATGAAATGTAATTGTTGGAAAATAATGCCAGACAATATAAGAATATTGCATAAGTGTTCTTTCCTTGTTATTAGCGAGGAATCTGAAACATGCCATGCTACTTTTGTGGGGAAGGGATGTACGAGAGACTCATTTAGCACAACTTTCGTTCCTCAAGAGAGCAAAGTGTCAATGTAGCAAGAAAATAGCAAGTGCAGCATTTTCATGCATAACTTTGCAAAGGAAGTTTCACTTCCCCTTACAATGCTGTAGCTGGACTTCAGTTGATGTCTGTTTCTGCTGCTGTGGCAGTGATTGCAGACAGGCACTCAGATGTGGATGAGCTTCTTCTGTGCAGCTTTATGTGACTAAATTCAAGCACATCTCTCTTCATGCACTCCTCCCTCATTGAATGGAATGAGATTTTCTGAATAGACCCATCATGTGATGCATTCCAAGCTTGGTGCCATCTGCTGTCACAAACTCCACTCAATTAAAAAAAGACCGTCATTCAAGACCATCACTTGCTGAAACCCCTTTGGACATCTGTGTTCCACTGGAATCCCTGATGCAAAAAAAACGAAGAAAAAAACTTTGGAACAAAGACTGGTTGTCCGAGTGCTTCCTGCAGAGTATGTATGGAATCCTACAACAAAAACCAGGAAACTCAGTTGTGTGCTTAAACCAGGTGCAGGAAATCTTCGGCCCTCCAGATGTTGCTGAATTACAATTTCCATTATCCCTGGCCATTAGCCATGCTTGCTGGGTCGTTCAGCAACATCTGGATGACCAAAGGATCCCTATACCTGGCTTGAACTGATGTTGTCCGGGACAGCTAATGCAGATGTTTGATAAGGTACAATGGCCTGGAAGCATTAGTAGCCCATAGGATAAAGAATCAATAGCCTACTTCAACAGGTTTTATTGGGTGTATTCAGGCAATACAGCATTGGTACAATATTTTACAAATTACTTCAATCCCAGTAAAGAATATATTACTCTGCATTACAGGTCGCTCTCCAATCTCAGGTGTGTTCTGTCCTTCCTTATGTGCATATAGCCCATATAGCCTTTTAGAAAACACCTAATGAGTTTATCTTCATATCTCAGGGAAGCAACTGAGGCAGAGATTTATTGACACCACAGTTGTGGCAGAACCAAGAAATAAATCAACGCCTCTAAATGGAGGACCAATGCCTTAATTACAAAGAGCAGCCATTTTTTTCTGTTGTCAGCAACATTTACACCATTTCCAACTTGGGTAAGAAAAATTAATGAAACCCTATGAACTGCCTTCCAAAGATTCTTTAGCAAGATGTAAAGGGTAATGTGACCTGACACTGCTTAATCTCAAATGCTCCTGAAAACATTCCCTTCTACTAAGTGATTGTGTGCTGGCTGCTTTTCCATCTAAGAAACTCATTCAATTTTCTTCCAACGTTGGATTTTTCTTCCTGTGGTTTTCTTCCCGCTGAGTTTCCCACCTCGGGGATTTCACCAATCCTTAGACTGTTAGCCATTTCTCTGCAGCTGAAGATATTTCATCTGCGCTACAATCAAAAGGGATGGCCTGTGTCTTGGTAATGTCTAACAACCTTTTCAGTTTAAGAGAACAGTCTGTCATCCCCAAATAGAAGGGAACAATTTTTCCCTGATATTCTTTTTCTTTTGGGAAGAGAAAAAAAAGGTCTGTTGTGAACTCAGATCCTCTCATTTGATCAGGTTCATTGCTAGCAAAAGCCTGCTGAGCTGAAATAAACATTCTGTGTGCAACACTGAGAGGGTGACAAGAAGAAAAATAAAGAACATGAGAAGAGCCTGCTGCATCAGGCCAATGGCCCATTTAGTCAAACATCCTGTTCTCACAATGGCCAACCGGATGCCTGTGGGAAGTCTACAAGCAGGATATGAGTGCAACAATACTCTCCCTTCCTGTGGATTCCAGCATGTGGTGTTGAGGAGAAGTCTCCTGCACATTTAATAGTTGTGTCAAAGATGGAGTCAGAGTTGTCAACAATTCCTTAGAAGAAGAAATCTGCATATTGTGAAAGGGCAACAAATTGTTAAGTCATCTAATTTATTCTTATTGTATTGCTTGTTCTTACTAGGGAGAGGTGATGCATTTGTGGGATTTTCCATCTCATGTGCTAAAAATAACTTCACCAGTCTTTTTCTGCATACCCTAGTGGACTGGGGAGCATCTTTGGCTATTTACATATTACCAGCTTTAAATGCAGCTAGGTCTTTCTGCCCATGGGTAACTTCCTGTGTTCTATAGGAGGTGGTTCCTGGGTGCGACCAGTCAAAGACTCCTGGCATTTCCCCCCAAAATATTCATTGCTTCCATCAAACTTTACAAAAGCTGGGCTGTGTCATTGTAGGAAGAGATGATGGATTTGCCATTGCTGATTGTTTTGTCACTTAAGGGAGCCTCGTGAAACCTGTGCTTTGATGATTATGCATCATTTTTGAACCCCCTTTTGACTTAATGTAATTGAATTGCTGCACTGAAATCAGTTTGAAGCTAATTTAGACTATTTCTAAAACCTCTGTTGCCGTTTGCATAAATCAGTGTAAGGGCATAAAAAAAAACCCACCATCATTAGTTGGAAATTGCCACTTCTGAAATCAGAAGATTAATGCTCAGATAGAAGTCCTGGAACTACAGCAGTCAAATGGAGTTCCAATTAAAAATTAGAGCTTTGGGAGTCTGGGACCACCTGCTTGCATATCTTGGTATCATATAGATATCGATATGGATATGGAAATGGTTGTGAGTTATTGGTCATATTGAGATTAGGATACATAAGCAAGAGAGAGTTTTAAAGCGCTTTTACTGCTCTTTAGTTTTACCAGATTAAAGTGAAATAGATAGTGCCTTTTGTAACAAGGTGTGAAGTATTTTTTTGGTTACACGTCTGAATATTTCAGCACTTTTCTATTTTAGTATCAGCAACTCACAGTCAGATGAAGAAGTAGGGGCGGTCTTTTAGTTGCTAGCACAATATTTCCTCTACTTTCCATCTCTAGCATCTGTCAGGTGCAAAGCTTTAATATAAAATGCACAAAGATTTAAAGGGCCTAGCAAAGGCTATAAAGGATGGGAGCAAAAGCTCTGTTATAATTTGTTAACAATGTGCCTTCTAAAACTTGCAGACACCGACAAGTGTAAGCTTGAGGATTTACCAGATCATGTGACTAAGGATAGGAAAATCTGTCAGTTGTCAGTTTCAGTTTCTAATTTTTCAAAGTCTTAAATTCAGTTCTCTACATGAAAATACATCAGCATCTAATTGCAAATGTCTCCCAAGGCATACATTCAAATGCAGTTTTTGCCCAATACAAACATTTTTGCATTAAGTTAGGGCATTCTACAGTTACACGTATTGTGTTCAGTTACAATGAATCTCCCATCTCTTTTAAATGCAGCCGTGAAAAGGGGGCACAGCAAACGGGGTGTGTCTTTGTTGCTTATATGGTGTTAGATCAGGTGCCTTAATGTACATTTCCCATGTTCTGGTGATTGAGTGAATTTGTAAAAGGGTGCATTCCAACGTGGGGATTATTGTGGAAGTTTTCCTGGTTATAATGATAGTGATTGTGTCCCTGTCTCTAGCATCCCTTTTACACTACATTGCCTGTTACCTTATGAAACAGTGGATTTTTTATCACTATACCACAATGACATACTAAATTTAATTTGCACCAGCGGGCATAGTGCAGCTAAACAGATGTCATTGGACATGTCATCACCCTGCGTCCTTCATACACATGTGCATTTCCATTCTCCCATGAAAATGGTGAGAAAGAATTGTATGCCAGTGTCAGGAGTGTGTGCAGGAGCCAGGTCCTGTGACTGGTAGGGCCTCGAAGGACTGGGGCCTTCCTGAGTTTGGCCTGGAAGGGCAAAGTGTTGCCACACAGGTGAGACTCGACAGAAGACTCGGAGCACCTGGTGGCAAGGGCCGGGAGGGGTATATAAGACCAGCATTTCCCTGTGGCTCATTGCCACAGCAGCACACTACCCACCTAGCTGTGCTTTGGCTTCCTGACTCCTGGTTTCCTGACCCTTGAACTCTTGGCTTCCTGACCCCTGGACTGCTGATTCCTGCTTCCCAACTTCTACCCCGGTCCCGAAGTACCAATCTGGGACTCCAACTGCTCTTAACCCAGACCGTGACAGCCAGGATACTGCCCCAAATTTTGTCCCATGGTTTTCCAGGTTATCAAGATTGCAAATGGGTTTTTCCTGGAAGCAATTAACAAGGAAACCAGTGTTAAATTCCCAATGGATTTCCCTCGATTTCCGAAACTGGCTTTTATGGCCTGTGAAAGATCACATAAATATTGAAAAAAAAATCAGATAAGGAAACACTGGGGAAATGGGCGAAAGTACTGCTTGAATGCAGTCTTAAAGTAAACACTGAAGGGCTTTGTTTTGTTTTTGAACCTAGAATACAGGTACTCACAGTTCTTTCTAGAATATTTTGATGTGCAATTGCTGGAGTTTAAAAAACACTTTCTGCCCTGCAGGCTGGAAAGAAATCAGGAAGGTCTGTTTAAAAAAAAACACCCACACCCAAATACTGATGCTATGCAACCTAGAATGATTCCCTTGCAAAGGTTAATAGATTTCTGTCTGCTGCTTTGGGCTACCTAGCTCCAAAAGATAACTCAACTTAGTTTTCCTGCTAGATGGCTGACTGAGGTCATTTGGAGCCTGTGCAAGGTTAGCTTACTGCAGGTGTAATAAAGCCCAAAGTACCGGTACTTATCGAAGTGGAAAGAGAGTTGAAGTCTCTCAAAATCAGTGCTCCTTTTAAGAGAGTCCTGACATAATCTGGGGTGACAGCTAACCTCAGTGGAGGGTGGTGAGAGTTAGACAACTCTGCATACCACTTTAAACAGTTGTGGCTTCCCCAAAAGAATTCTGGGAGCTGTAGTTTGTTAAGGGTGCTGAGAGTTATCAGGCGATCCCTATTCCCTGCCCAGAGCTACATTGTCCAGTTGCCTATGAATAAGAATTGGTTTTCAAACTGGTCTGGAATTGTAGCTGTTTAAAGTGGTATCATAGTCCTTTAAATGTATGGTGTGAATAGGACCTTAGTTTGCATCTATACATATAAATTAGCATGTGGAACACATGAAGCTACCTTATGGTCCATCTAGCAAAGTATTGCGTACTCTGACAGGAAACAGCTCAGTTGGGATTATTTCCACAGGTCTATCTGGGCTTGCTAAGGATTGAACCTGGCAAAGATCTACCACTGAGCTATGGCCCCCTCCCCTAACAGTTTTATATGCAAATACTATGCAAGTCTGTGCCGTCTTTTTTTGGCAATAAAGAATTGGCTGTCACCCTACTGAACACATAAAATTCATGGCCAATGTGATGGGGATGAAAACTCTTCCTCGTTCTTGATTTCCCTCAAGATGACACAACTCACATGCTAATACAATGAAAGCATTCCCCCTCCCTGCTCATTTGTCATAGTGATGTTATTATTCACTCTTTTTTGCTCTTTGGATGGATGTTAGAAGTAGGCACTTGTGGATATAAAATTCAAATGAATTAGCCCTGTTGAAGAATCCTACCTTAGTAATTCATATGGGGTTGTTCTTTAAGAATGTTAGAATGATTTCATGGCTGTTCTCATCAGTCCCAGAACATTTGTATCATTCTTACAATTCTTGTAATCTACATACTAATTCAGAAAGGGCCTTAATGAAATTTGAATAGGCTAAATGGAAATGTCAAGGGCTACAATCCTATAGGTATTTAACTGAGAGTAAGCTTTGTTGAATACAGTGGGATTTGCCTCTGAGTAAAAATGATAGGTTTGATCTGCGAAACTAGTCAGAAGCGGATGGGTGGAGCCAGTATGTTAGTTTCCCACAGGTGGATTGCTGTTGCTTACTGGGAGGGAAGGGATAAAGGGCAAGTCGGTGGGAAGGTTGACAAAGTGCAAATGCAGAAGTGCCAGATTGGCTCTCCTGGTAATTTTGTGCCACACTGAACTCCCCATCACCACATCCCACCTTGTCTCAGCAGCAACCCACTTACTGGGAAGATAAGTGTACTGTCTCTGCCCTACCTAGTGAGACATTTCTGCAACTGGTGCAATGCAGTCCTATTCATGTTTGCTTGGAAGTCCTCTCTAGCGCAATGAGATTTACTTTACAGCATCCTTGAAACACTGTGCATAGTCTTAATTATGAAAATCATGCATGCATTGTTGCTTGTGGTGATTTGATCCACCATAGATCTATAAAGAACTATTTCTGAATGTTCAAGTAAGTTAGGGGGTAGATCAGTGGCCTATTCCAACCTTCTTAAACTTTTGAGAGAATGTTTGCTGCTCCACTTATACTTTGAACCAAAGCATATTTATGTGTGAATAAATTCACTGATATTGAAGATCAATGAAACTTACTTCTAAGTAAATGCATTTAGGATCAAAGTCTTGTTCTTTAGCCCCCTCTTCCCATATTTTCACACGTTTTCATTAATTGCACTTATCATTGTCATTAGTCTTAATGGGTGCCTTGAATGTTTATTTGATAAGAACTTGGAAGATCTCTATAACTCATTAGTGAATAATAAAACTCAGTCATTCAACACAAGCTTCATCTATAATTGGATACAGCAATTTGCTATTCCTCTGAAACAGTCTGATTATTACTTATGTATTTCGTGTGGTATATTTATGTGTAATGAAGGATGAATGGGTCAATAATTTCCCTGGCCAAAGTAGGAAAATATACCCATGTAAAATCTGGTGCACTTCACCACCTTGTTAAAAAATATAGTCATCATAAAAATACACCAGCATTTCAATGTAAATCCCTCCTAATATATACATTATTATTTGCAGTTTTGCCTCATATATATTTTTGCAAAGCATATTGTGAGGGACGAGGGATACAGGGAAGTCCCTCCCATCTTAAGTTCCAGCCCATCCCCAAGCGCGGGAGAGAGTAAGGAGAGCTCTGCCTCCAGCGGAGAGTCAGGAAGTGGTGTCCGAGGCTCAGGCAAGGTTGTGGAGCCCAGGCCGCAGGTGGGACAGGAAGTTGGACGCACAGGGGGGAGGCCAATTCCCCCAACTCCCGAATTGCGACGCAAACGTAGGGGGAAGAGGTTGGGTCTGCCAAAGCTGTGGTGCTGGAAGAAAACGCGCCAATCGCCATTCGGGAGTTCAGACACCTCACCTTAAGGATGCATTTTTACTGCTCTGAACACTGTAAATAATCAGCACTTAATAAAAACCTTAAAAGACCATGCTGGAGTCGTTACTCTAGAGTAGCCATACCAGGCCCTCTGACACATATTTTCCCCAATATACCGTAATGCATTTTAATGTGTTATTTTCACTAATATATGCATCTTTATGCACACTTTACATTAGTATATGCATTTTTGTAACAGGAACATCTTGGGAGCCACATGTTCTCTACACCTGCTTTACGCCTATGTATCTTGGCCACTGATGGAAAAGCTGCTTTCGGGTCTCTGGGGCTTGCTGTGACAAAAGGTACCATCCCACAACATATTCCAGTGAGCTAAGAGGCACTTTTGTCTCTTTAGCTCTAAAAAATTACAGTTGCAATATATTTTAAAGAAACCAGCTAGTTTATTTTCAGCACTGGGCATATAGAAAATCCTCCATTTTATCCTCCAGCTGTAATAAATTGGTTTGACATGGAATAAGATTGTGATCGCTGCATTTGAATACAGTTGTTGTCGTTTAGTCGTGTCCGACTCTTCGTGACCCCATGGACCATAGCACGCCAGGCACTCCTGTCTTCCACTGCCTCCCGCAGTTTGATCAAATTCGTGTTCGTAGCTTCGAGAACACTGTCCAACCATCTCGTCCTCTGTCGTCCCCTTCTCCTAGTGCCCTCAATCTTTCCCAACATCAGGGTCTTTTCCAGGGAGTCTTCTCTTCTCATGAGGTGGCAGTAGTCTGAAAAGCACATGACAATGTTTGACAAACTGTTTTCTGAAGCTGCTTATTTTTTCAATGTTGTATTTTCTTCTGTAACAGCGAACAAAGCTCTGCTATGTTGCTCCTTGTTTGAAGTGGAAGAAGATGCTGATATTTGCAGTAACGGTGTCATGTTTTATGTAATAAGGACCGCAGAGCTTGATAACCTGGAAAAAGCAGAGCAGTGTAGTTTTTAAAGGGCTAACAAAGTGCTCTTTGCTCAGTCATTCCCATGCTACTCAGGTGTAAGTTAATGTTGGTGAGTCAACTGCAATCCTCTTTGGACTAGCAAAGCCTCACTCCCAACCTCCAGATTAGACTGTTGAAGCATTACTCAACCTGGTGCCTTTCAAATGTTCAAAGGTGGGTGGGTGGTGAGCACACAATGGAGGATGTGTTTTGCATCTAGCAGCAAAACATCCTGAGCTGGCTCTGCATCATTCCACTAAGCCCCACTGCTGTTGGCCAGGGGTTTGGATTTCTCCTTGTAACTTTCAACACCAGGGCTTCAATACATGCAAGTTACTGTAGATTGTGCCCCCCCCCAATCCCCTGTACTCAGATCTAAAGACAATTTGGCTATTGCAACTGGAAAAAAGTCCTATTTGTTTCTCTTCAGAGTCAAACTATGTTAAATTCCAAATGTGCTGCTGTGAAATGTATATCCAATTATGTGTCCACCTTTTATTTTAATACAGTAATCTATTATGTCCGTCTTCACCTTCAGTTGGTTGCTATAGTTTCCTTATAGTACCTTTGACTTAAGTGTGCTACTAGAAGCTTTTTCACTTTTGTCAAACATTGTCATGTGCTTTTCAGACTACTACTGTATTCAAATGCAGCGATCGCAATCTTATTCCATGTCAAACCAATTTATTACAGCTAGAGGCTAAAATGGAGGATTTTCTATATGCCCAGTGCTAAAAATAAACTAGCTGGTTTCCTTAAAATATATTGCAACTGTAAATTTTTAGAGCTAAAGAAAAAGGAAAGAGTGTGCTTCCTCTTCTATTCCATCCTCCCCTTTCCAAGTTGCCGTCTTTTGAATGGATCTTTGCAACAGAAAATGCCTGCATTGATCCTTCACTCCTTGCATTTCTCAAAAAAAAAATCTAACATGAATATAAATAAGTACTGTGATGTAAATATTTGAACAAACAACTACATCTTCGGCTCAGAAATAGCTTTTACACTCCATTCATTTCTCAGATAACTGTACTGCATAAAGAGATGTTAGATCCACAACGATCAGCTTTGTTACCATCACGCTGCCCAGAGAAAAGGTCTGTCATCTTGCCTTGCTAGGTGTGTACAGTGAACAAACTTCTGAAGTTTCTGATAGTAAAAGCAAGAATTTTTGCTGAGTAGTTTTGTTTTGTAGCAAGGGAAACAAATTGAGGCCTACTATTAGCTGAACCACAAACAACTGTGAGGAAAGGAAATGAAGTCCTACTACAGTATTAGCTAATGTTTCTATAGAGCAGGCATCCCCAAACTGCGGCCCTCCAGATGTTTTGGCCTACAACTCCCGTGATCCCTAGCTAGCAGGACCAGTGGTCAGGGAAGATGGGAATTGTAGTCCAAAACTTCTGGGGGGCCGAAGTCTGGGGATGCCTGTTATAGAGACTTATCAACCGTTTTGCCCAAGCCTGCGATAGCGTTCTGGCTTGCATGTTGAACATGCTGCTTTGTGGTAGATAGATGTGGGCAACTTACAACCATCAGGAGCAACGCAGCAATGCCTTCCACATGTCAGGAAGATTTTGGGCAACACATGGCAGGACAGAGTCTCAAACAAAGATGTGCTGTCCCAAACCCACATTCCCAGCATGTTTGCACTCCTGTCTTAGTGGCTTCTACGCTGGCTTGGTCAAGTCCACAGAATGGAAGATGGCAGGATCCCCAAGTACATGCTCTAAAGGGAGCTGGCTTCAGGCACCAGGCCCGTTGACAGACTAGCTCTGTGTCACAAAGATGTCTTCAAAAATGACATGAAGACTGGCAATATTAACCCCGCTATATAGGAATTCCTTGCAGATGACCACAATGCCTGAAGAGACTCAGTCGGGTCACGTATGCACAGCAATGATCAATGGGAAGATCACAGAAAGAAGAAACTCCATGGTATACCTGCATCAGCACAACCAGATACCTTCATCTGCCCTAGCTTCAATTAAACATGTCTCTCCCATATCCGTCTCTGCAGCCACAGCAGAAACTGCAACTCTCCAGTGGTTTGACTTTCCTCACAAAGACACACTCTTCAAATGTCTCCTGAGGCAGATGGATGCCAACCCCCTAAGATCCCATTGTGAAACATCAACCTACCATAGTGGCCTATTAACCAGGTGATCCATGTAAATTAAATAATGACAGAACACCCACCATAACACTGTAAGAAATGAAATAACTGTTTCCACTTAATAGCCCTCAAATGTTGTTTCACTACTCTTCATGGCAGGATCAGCCACAAAGAGAAATGGTTTCTGGGCTTAAAATCAAGTGCTGATCCAATAATAGATGCATCAACTATACTGCAATTTCAGGTGCATATTGACCAAGAAGAGTGTAGATACAGGAGGGGAAACCAGATGTTGCTGGGCTTTAGCTATCTTTGACCAGGCTAGCTAGGGCTACTGGGAGTTTGAATCCAGCAATATATGAAGGACCAGAGAGGTTCACGGATTAAATTTACAATTCATGTTATGGTTCTTAATAAGAAGTTCAATATATCATAAGTTTCAACAGGAAAGAAAATAGCTCACATTCAGTGACTGGTCCTTTCCTTATAAATGCTCTAGTGTCCCTGATTAAGGGTTTTGCTTTGTAATATTACTGGTTACCAGTGTCCCCAAAGGAATACTATTTTCTTGTGAATCATAGCAGGCTTTCAGTTTTCACATGAATCACAACAGGGCTAGAGCTGTGACTATCTCTGAGAAAGTGTTTCCCGTATTATATATTATTTTGCTTTCCACATTCTTTGTTAAACTCTGGCTCCTTAATGGTAAATTAATACAGACCAACTAAAGTAATTTGAGTAAGTGTACATTAATATCACTAAATCAATGGAGGATTTGGCAGTGTAAGTTGAGTTCTTGGGGCTGCGGAGATGTGTGGAATCCAAAACATCAGAGATCTCCTGGCAGTTTTCTAGTTTCCTTTTCATTCCTAGCATCTTTTTCTTCTTCCTGTTCTTCTTCCTTTTTGAGGGAGACGGATTCAAAACAAAAATAGTCTTTTATTCCAGTTAGGGCAGGGGGAGACTTGCCTGGGGGGGGGGACTGTCTTGTTTGCTGACCAACCACCGTGGCTTTGCCTGTGATACAGTGATACAGATTAAGTAAAGCTTTCTTTTAATTAAAAAAAAACCGTAGTTCATTTCAAAACAGGTTTGTTCTTAAGGAACTTTTGACAGGGTTGTTGCTACCTCTCTTGAATGGGGGTGAGCTTGCCACACTCCACTTCCTTTAGGGCAGGCATAGACAAACTCAGCCCTCCAGATTTTTTGGGACTACAACTCCCATGATCCCTAGCTAACAGGACCAGTGGTCAGGAATGATGGGCATTGTAGTCCCAAAACATCTGGAGGGCCAGGTTTGCCTATGCCTGCTTTAGGGGATGCCTTGAGTGGTTTATCCCATGTGGACAATCTGATTGGGTCCAATCAGAATGGAGTGGTTGTCAGGCTTCTCAAAAGACTGCACCCTAGACTCGCCTTTCTTTGTTTCAGTGACCTTTATAGTGTGGACCAGGCATCCCCAGACTTCGGCCCTCCAGATGTTTTGGACTACAATTCCCATCTTCCCTGACCACTGGTCCTGTTAGCTAGGGATCATGGGAGTTGTAGGCCAAAACATCTGGAGGGCCGCAGTATGGGGGTGCCTGGTGTGGACTTTCCTAGCTGCCTTTCTGGGGCTGAGTAAGAATTTGAAGGAGAGTCCTGGTTGACTTTAAAATCCCTACATGTCATTTTGAAACACAGGCTCTGAGGCTACATTTTTGAGGGGTTTTGCTTTTCAGGGATCAGAAGAAAAATGTGTTGCCATTTCCCGGTGATGGACAGCTGCTTGTCTGTGTTGATGCAATTGGGTGGTTGCTCTAAAGACTATTGAATATTATAACATCAAGTACAGACTATTTATTAAAGATTAGTCAAGGCTTTCAATCCATGGCTGTTATTGTGCCGCAGTGCAAATGGGAAGAGCCAGTGCATGATATATTCCCCAGGCCAGACAATTTTTGAAGTTCCAGATGGATGACACATTAATTAACTTCGTTTTCCTCATCTTCTCAACTGAGAAGTATACCTTTTCTTCCCTTAGAACATTCAGCTGCAATTCGAAAGCAGCCAGCTGCAAATAATACCATGAAAAACTGTGGCTTAGGTGTTTCATGGTGTGACTGATGTTGCGCTTTCTATTCCAGATGGAAGCCTGCAGTCTCATTTCTCTGATTTGCCCTATACTGTGATATACTATTAAGTACAGGATAAGGTGGCGCTGTGGGTTAAACTACTGAGCCTAGGGCTTGTTGATCAGAAGGTCGGCGGTTTGAATCCCTGTGACGGGGTGAGCTCCCGTTGCTTGGTCCCAGCTCCTGCCAACCTAGCAGTTCAAAAGCACGTCAAAATGCAAGTAGATAAATAGGAACTGCTACAGCGGGAAGGTAAATGGCGTTTCCATGTGCTGCTCTGGTTTGCAAGAAGCGGTTTTGTCATGCTGGCCACATGACCTGAAAGCTATACGCCGGCTCCCTCGGCCAATAATGTGAGATGAGTGCGCAACCCCAGAGTCGGTCACGACTGGACCTAATGGTCAGGGGTCCCTTTACCTTTACCTAAGGCTAGGCCATAGCCATGGGAAATGCACTACTGGACTAACTGAGTATATTTATAGCCCCTTTCTTAGAAATCTCCTACCTGCTTGAAGATCTGTGTGATGAATATTCATTTGGTATAGCTTTTCATGGAATCATTGATCGTAAAGACCACAGGACTCTTGGATTTATCCTGCCCCCAAACAGCAGAACTAGCCATGCATGTGCCCCATCACATGCCATCACACTAGGTGCCACAAATGGTGAGCAATTGGACCACAGAGAAAGTGCCAAGATGTCTCATCTAATATAGATACAAGAAACATTAGCAAGAGGATTTGCTGTGATTCATCCCAAGGTTCAAGGAAGTGCACATTTCATGTTGAAAAAGTCACATGTTTAACAGGAAATGGTGTGCAAATTGATGCTAGCAGAATACAGGTTATCTCAATATACCATGAGGATTTTCAGGAATGTTGAATTTTGTGGGAATCTTACTCAAGAAAAACTTGCAGGGAACACGGGGTACAAAATTTGGTCAAGGAATTTGAAAATTTGACGCAACTAATAACAACAACAACATTTAATGCACTGAAATGATCTTATGAAAGACAAACCAAAATGTCAACAGGTGCCCTAGGGGGAAGCAGATAGAAAGTGCCACATTGAAAGAGGAAACTTGCCTAATTTGCACTCCTGAAACAATACATGAACTGAAATGCAGTTATCCCTCAAAATTCACACTTTTCTTAATTTTGTGATACACATCTCCACCCCACAAAATGTGTGCAAATATATTATGGGGAAGTGTGCAAATTAGGCAAAATTGCAAACCAAATGTGTACGTTGGGAGAAAGTCACACTAAAATACTGGCATGTTCTTGTGAGCACTTTAAAAATGCACACTGGTGCACAAATGCGATGAACTAAATTTAAGATTTGATAAATGAGCAAGTGGGAGTAACCAAAATGGACCGATTTATCCTTCCCTTGCCAACATGCTCAGAAAAAGAAGTTTTTGTTTTAACTTTTTGCTGCACTAAAATGTTGTGTCTTCATCTATGAAAGGCCAGTTGTCAAAGGAACTGCCCATAAACCTCTGGTTTCTTTTGATAACAAGAGAGCTGGCAGGCATTTCTCTTAGTTTCCAGAGACTCTGCTTTCTAGCTTCAGCAATATGGAGTATAAAACAGGAGAAAGATCTGGTAGCAGGCGACACATTATCCAGGACATTTGACAGCACTCCTGGAGAAAATTATGACAAAATTGACTTTTCATCAACTTGAAAAAGAAAAGGCGTACAGGTACTCTTATATATAAGAAATGGAAAGAATTTGCAAAAGCCACAGCAAATGACATCATCCAACAGCAAGTAAATGAAAGGTAGCTTGCTAGCCAGGTTACTACATACCTGCCTCATATTTTAAATTTAAAACAGCACTGTCTGTAATTGATGGGAAATTATTCCAAGGTGATAGGCTGGGAGTGCCCCAAATGGCATGCTTCAGAGAACACATGAGGGACATCTGGACATTGAAAATTGTAGCACAAGAGCCAACAATGTGCTGCAGTGGTCTGAATGAATCTGCATATTGGGCAGATGGTAAAAAGGTGACCCATGCCAGAAATGCCAGCCTAGGCCCATGTGGATAAACAGTGACAAATTAGAGGCATGTACAAACTGAGTGGTGACATCTTTATGCACTCTGGCAAATATTACCTGTAGGTTTAAAAACCAATAGAGAGTCTTGTGGCACCTTAAAAGGTTCAATGCTGACCTTTAAAGCCCTAAATGGCCTTGGCCCAGTATACCTGAAGGAGCATCCCCTTGGCCCAGTATTCCTGAAGGAGCATCTCCCATAGTTCAGCCCACTGAAGTCCTTCTCCGAGGGTCTTCTGGCGGTTCCCTCACTGTGAGAAGTGAAGTTACAGGGAACCAGGCAGAGGGCCTCATTGGTGCCCTCCTGTGGAATGCCCTTCCATCAGATGTCAAGGGGATAAAGAACTACACAACTTTTAGAAGACATCTGAAGGCAGCCCTGCATTGGGCAGTTTTTAATGTGTGATGTTTTCTTGCATTTTTATATATACTGGAAGCCACCCAGAGTAGTTGGGTAAACCCAGCCAGGTGGGTGTGGTATATTATAGAATTCTTCCTCTTATTAGAGTCTAGTGCTGTTGACGAATTGTTCTTATGCCGTGAGCTGGAAGTGCGATTGTACTTGTGTCCCATTCTGCTTTACCCTTAGATTTCAGTTCTCTTGTTTTGGTGCTGAGCTTCCTTGCAATATTTTATCACTCCCAGCCACAAGCTGGGAGTATCTTTATTAGACCCAAATGAATCAGAACGCCTTATGCAGTTTCCTCTCGAGGAACAGGGGTGAGATCTCATATGACTGAGATCGTACTATAGGCTTGGGGGAGTGGGTTGTCTCTAAAAGGTTGCCTCTGAACTCTTCATCTTCAGCATCCCAGCAACTCACCCTTGAGCACTGCAGACTTTCTTTGCTCCACTCTGATTGGCTCTGGGCATACTCTCCCCCTCCCCCCGTGCCATACTTCTCTGAATTCAGTTGGGTTGTGGTGGGTTTGGGTTTTGATCTGGCTGTATGGTGTTGGCAGGTAAGTGGTTTAAGACACTGCTTCTCAAGCTATTTTATGTGATGGACCAGCATTCCCCCCACACACACACACACACTGCCCGTGTGCAAGGGACATGTACCATATCTGGTCACACCCAACCTGAGCTGTGGTGGAGTCACTGCAGACTGGAAGCCAATGGCAAATAGTCCAAGTGTCCCTATTTTCCAGGGATGTCCCTGATTTAGAGAAGCCGTCCCAGTTTCTGATTTGATCCTGGAATGTTCCACTTTACCTTAGGTTGTCCCTATTTTCATTGGGGAAATGTTGGAGGGGATGGAGTTATTTGACCCCCGAGCTGTCTGAAGGCAATCCTGTATAGGGATGTTTTTTTAAAAAAAATGTTTAATGTTTTATTATATTTTTATATACGTTGGAAGTTTCCCAGAGTGGCTGTGGCAACCAAGTAAGATGTGTGGGGTATAAATAGTAAAATTATCATCATGAAATGGGATGCCCCTATTTTCATCAGATAAATGTTGGAGGGTATGAAATGATTTCCAGTCTAGCACCAGTCCATGGACTGCCACTTTGAGTACCACTTAATTAGAGCATGGGCAACCACTTGAGGCATGCTGGGTGCAGACCTATTGTTGACTGGCTTGTGGGACCTCTTGATCTGGTGTTTTTAGGGCCTGGCATATGCCACCTGCTGAGAACTGAGCAATGTGGGGGGTGGCACTGATCAAGTCACACACCCCTGGCTTCGCTTTATGGGAAGAGCATAGTTTCCTCCCATCATGCCACCTTGGGTGATGGAGATCAGCCCTTAGCTGCAGTCAGGAGTTTTTCTGCTTGCCTTGGTGGGTTTTATCTGTCTGCATATGTTGTGTGAGATTGTCTCAAGATCTTCCTTGTTATGCTTCTATAAACATAACCTTTTAACCAGTGCTTTTCTTCTAGAAGAAAAAAAACCACGGTGCCGTTACAGCAGGCATCCCCAGACTTCGGCCCTCCAGATGTTTTGGACTACAATTCCCATCTTCCCTGACCACTGGTCCTGTTAGCTAGGGATCATGGGAGTTGTAGGCCAAAACATCTGGAGGGCCGCAGTTTGGGGATGCCTGCGTTACAGCATACCCTTGAGTATCCCCAGAAAAAAGCACTGCTTTTACCAATTCCTGCTCTCATCTCTTTGTTCAGGGTGTGAGGCAAGGAGCCCTGAAACCAATTTCCATTTTCCATAAATCATGGATGCAACAAAAATAACTGAAAAACTCTAGTAGGAGTCCCCACCACCAGGGCACGAGGGGCCTTTTCTCAATTGATAGGACCCCAGCTAAGGTATTTCACATCCTTTGCCCAAGGGATGCTTGCCACATGGTTGAAAACCCTTGGGCAGCATCCTTGGTCCCCCACATCCCACCCTCAGGCACTTGCCTCTTTCTTTCTTTTGTCTTACGCAGAATACAAATTAGCAAATGAAATGGGGATCTCTTTCTTTTCTCTCCATTTCTAGTTATGCTCGCCGTGTGTGGTAGTTATAGCATATTTCTTTAGAACTACACTGTGTAACAATGTCAAGGGAGAGAAGCCACTCTGAAATGTTAAAAGGACTACAGTGTGCCAAAAATGTGCCAAGTGAATATCTGTTCTGTAGGAGGGCGGGGGGGGGGGATTAATTGGTAGCCTGTTTCTCAAACAGGTTTTTGTGAAACCCCGTCTCTATTCCACACACGATGTGTGCATAATATTTTATGACTGGAGCACTGCATAGATTTACATAATGTGTTTTTAAGCGAAAGAGCTGCCGAGGCACTGATGACAATACCTTGCGATTATATCTTCTCTTGCTGTCAATTATTCTTAAAGCATTCCAATGCGTGAAGCTTTAGGTCAATATAATGAATTTCAAAGTGACAACCAGGTACGAAGAACCATTATCGCTGTGGGGGGCTTAGGGAAAGGGAGTGTTTTTCTTTTGCCCTTTCCCTCCTCCTAAAAGGAATGTTCCTCTAATCGTCATTTTCTCTTAGGAGAGTCCTTTATGCACATTTAATGTGGAATCACGATGGAAATCTTTACAAGTCCATGGGCTCTCATCTTCCACTTTGGTGGATAACAATGAAGGGAGGAGGAACTTGAGTTTAATTTTTAATAAGATACGAACACAATGAAACGAGAAGCTAGAGGCGAGAGTTGCTTACAAGTATTTGATAAGTAGATTTTAGTCTCATCATGTACAGTGGCGGTAAATGTCACTTGGTATGTATTTTCCCCAGGATTTTATTGTACACACAAATATTTGACTCTATTAACAGGAAACATGGTGCTTAGTTGTTTTCAGTTTAAGAATAATTTTATTTATTCATACACTCTCAGAAACCACATAGGTATGCTATGTGAACATGAATACAGAAGCTCGGAGAAAGGAAGATACATTTCCTTGGGGCATGCTACTTCATATACATCTTACAAGGTCAATGCAATGCATTTCTAAGTGACAATTTAGTGGGTTCATGTGTGTATTTGGGGCTGTTAATAGTGTTATGAGTTGGGACAGGGCGTAGGCTGTACGGTATGCTTGGGCCCCCTTTCTAATTCTTAGAATAGCATAGCTGCCAAGTCTCCCGTATTCTCCGGGAAACCCCCATTTTTCTAGCTGTTCTCAGCTGGAAAAACGGGTTTTTTTGTTTCCCCCCGGTTTATTCTGGTGCGACGGCCATTTTGGAACTGGGCGGAGCATGCTCAGAAGCAACTTTTGATGCAGCTCTGCCCAGTTCCAAAATGGCTGCAGTGCGACTTCTGGCACGGCGGCCATTTTGGAACTGGGGAAAAGCAGCATCAAAAGTCGCTTCTGAGCATGCTCCGCCCAGTTCCAAAATGGTGGCAGCGCTACTTCCGGTCTTCTACTTCCAGTCCGGTCCCTTATTTCTCCCACAGCAACTTGGTAGGTACAGTATGTAGAATAGCCAAGCTAGTTTCCTGGTGAGTTGCTGGGCCATTAAGGGGAACAAATGAAGGGGCTCTGTGAGAGACAGCAAATGGGTGGGGCTCCCTCCCTGACTTCATGGATAGTTAGAAGGACAAAGTCAGAGTTGAGAGTAGAGAATTTTGAGTGGTGTGAGCTAGAATCAAAGCAGCAAGCTGGGAGCGGAGAGAGACAGAGTGTTGTTTGATTTCTGTTTGAATCCAAGGCTGTGGCTTATGAGGGAAGCAAGATCCTATTGGGGTGTGTGAACCCCTCCATTGTAGGCTAAGGTTATATAAAAGGTAAAGGGGCCCCTGACCATCAGGTCCAGTCGTGTCCAACTCTGGGGTTGCGACGCTCATCTCACTCTATAGGCTGAGGAAGCCAGCGTTTGTCCGCAGACAGCTTCCGGGTCATGTGGCCAGCATGAAAAAGCTGCTTCTGGCGAGCAGCGCACGGAAACGCCGTTTACCTTCCCGCCAGTACTTCCCTATTTATCTACTTGCACTTTGACTTTCGAACTGCTAGGTGGGCAGGAGCTGGGACCGAGCAACGGGAGCTCACCCCATTGCAGGGATTCGAACCGCCGACCTTCTGATCAGCAAGCCCTAGACTCTGTGGTTTAACCCACAGTGCCACCTGGGTCCCTATGTGTATGTAAATAAACCATATATCATAAAGACACCACAGTCTCTGCTGTACTGCATTCTGAAGAAACACGAACCCGGGTAAGCGCCTGGAACCCCTGCATGGCTCAGACTGGGGTGGCATGCAACAATATTATTTATCCTGCACAATACAAATTACTTTATTGGCATTTTATCTTCAGTTTATATTGTGTGTGTTTCTTACACAGAAACCCAGTGTTGGTAGGGGCCCTTTATTCCAACCTCCTGCTTGATGCAAGAAACCTGAAGCAAGAACAGCCTGAGCAGATAGATGTCAGCCTCTTCCTGAACCTCACCAAGGAGAAGTCCACTTTTGTTCAGGTAATTGTTGAACTATGCACCGCTAAAATTTCTCCTAAATTTCAAGTGAAATCTACCCTCCTGTAATTCTAATAAATCTTGCCCTAGACTACAGAGATCAAGCCTTTGCCCTCTTTCGTATGATATTATTTCAAGTATTTGAAGGATGCTTTCATGCACACCCTCATTCTTATTTTCCTCAAGGCTAAGCATATTCAGTATACTTGAGCATCTTTGTCCTCCTCCTCCTCCTCATCCAAAACTGTTCTAATTTTGTCACATCCTTCTTAAAGTGCAGTGGCCAGAACTGGACACAAGACACAAGACTCCAGATAAGGTCTAGCTAATGCAGAATAAAGTGGTTCCATTACAGTACTTCCCATGTCTTGAAAACTGCATCTTTTTACAGCTACAAGAAACTGCTGATTCATGTGAATGAGTGCAATCCCAAGATCCTTTTCACATATACTACTGTCAAGCCAGGTACACAAGGTGTACAACAGCTCTGTTTGTGAGCCAAAAAAAAAAGTGAAATGGAGTGATTCTCCCAGAGTCTAAGCACTTTTCCAATACTGTTTTCCAACCAGCTGCGAAGCCATCTGATCGTGTTAGCAGCTAGCCCTCATTTAAGTGGCTAGTTAACCAAAATATCATAGGCAATTTGGGAAAATGCTCTGATAAAATGAAGAAAAATTACATCCACAGCATTCCCACAGTCCCAGGTGAGTAACTTGATAAAAAAAAAAAAGAGAGAGAGAGAAACCATTTGCCTTCTTTACTGAGAAATCCATGCTGGCTTCTCCCAATCACTGCCTTGTTATCAATATACCTGCAGATGGAAAGCTTCATAATCTGTTCTGGTATCTTCCCTGTATCAACTGCTCTGTATTTTCCTGGATCTTCCTTTTTGGAGGTTGGGACATTTTTGCTGAATGCAGTCCTGGGACCCTCCACTTATTCTCCAGGCGTCTTTATAGATTACCGTATAAGCTGTGGTTTTGAGAACATATCTCTGGGGAATTATTCTTGAAATGAAAACAACAATAATGTGCCTTAAATCAGAGGTTGTCAATGTGATCCCCTCCATGCATTTGTTCAACTCCATCTCCCATAAACCCATGGGATGATGGGAATTGTAATCCTACAACACCTGGAGTTGTAGACCAATACATTGGCTACCACTACCTATACTAAAGTTCTCAGGTATTATTAAACATAGGAAGCTGCTCTATACAAAGTCAGATGAGAGTGGATACCCAGCTCAATTTTGTCTACACTGACTAGCAGCTGCCTTCCAGAGTTTCAATATCTGGGGATCCTGAGAACTGAAATTGTGGCCTTCTGAATGCAAAACATTTGCTCACCTACTAAGCAATGCTTTCAGAACAGTGGATTTAAGCCACCCCATGATTTGGCATGGGAAAATACATTTTCAAAAAAAGGTGTAAAATAGTTCCCATTTTTATGCTCAAGCATACACCTTATAGCCTCAATAATCACACTGCATTTTCCTAACCCAAACCCAGCATAATAGTGATGTTAATGAGAGCAGAACAGCTGCACCTATTTATACTGTTCTCCTCCTTCTAATGTTAGGCTAAAATTATTTGTCTGATAAAAGTGCATATTCATACTGCAGAAGGTACAGTTAAATGAGTATTAACTGCCTGTTCCCTTGTGGGAGGCTTGTTTGGTATTCTCTCTACATCCCAAATTGGCAACAATCTCCATGAAAGGCACCGAGATCTTCATTCCCATGGTTTTGAAAAAGCTGAAAAGAAGCTCTCAGAGTTTAGCACGAACAACCCCTTCCCGGTTACCTCACAGAGTGTTTGGGTATCTGTGGCTGCTATGCTTCATCAAAGCAGCTTTTCATATACACCAAGAACTGACAGGAATTCTTTGTCGGGGACAGCATCCTTGCTTACCCGAATCATGAGTAGGGAGGATGGAGAATTTTTGCAAAAATCAAACATGAATTTGAGCTCTGCAACAGCTTGTTCATTTGCCTACCAGGTGAGCTTCTGTGATCTTTATTGATACTGCTTTTTAAAATCCACACAAAATTAATGGCCCTGTTTTTGAACCCAGTACTCTGTTCGTTATCATTGTTTCAAAGTTACTGTCAGATCAGCTCTGCAAAAATGTGTATTCCTCTGAACTCTGCTCCACTGAGGTGATGCTGGTAGGCAGTTAAAATTCGGTGCTATGTTTCTTATCCTGCCTCCCTACCTATACAGCCCTTATTTTCATGATAGTGGGGGAGGGGTTAATGGGTGTAAGCTAGTAATGTTTAATAGTAGTAGCTTTAATAAGAAATACATTTTAAAAGAAAGAATTATTCTCTGAGCTTTTCAAAACCAAGGTGTGTCAGCTTCACTGTTGCAAAACACCAAGGAAAAATCCAGCCAGCACAGTTCACCAAGGCTCTGCATCATTTTATTGTGTGTTTGTGTGGGGTGTGGGGGATGTAACCAACAACCATGTACTTTGTGTCCTTCCTTTCATCACCATCAGTGAGCATCATCCTGTCCATCACGCCTGCTGGAACACACACAAAAAATGGCCAATTTAAAAAATACTGCTGTTCTCTCTGCATTTTGCAGCAATTGCCCTTGCGAACTTTTCTTCTGCATGTGGCGATTCACAGCTTTGAAAAAGGATGGGTATGGAAGGTGACTGGATTTGTTATTGTGTTTCAGCAGAGTTCCTTTCCCCACCCACCCACGGACCAGGATGTCTTGTTGATGATCTGTGTCATTTACACACAGACAATTTAAATCTTTTGTCTCCCCGCCCCATGTAAATAAATCTGAAAGTAAAACTGCCTGGGTGCAATGGCTACTTGATGATGGCCAATGAATAACAATAGCAGTACTGCAAATAGGGGACTATATAGGAATGTAATGGCATCTGTTTTGTAGAAGCTGATCACGCCATCGTCAGGGGAATAGAAAACAACACAAATCACCGTACCAGGCTGATCATACGAATTTAACAAAATGCAAACCACAGTGGATCAAGTTTGAATAATGATATTGCGATTGAAAGATGAACAGGTACAGCAGTGGGCTACATCCCTAATCATGAGCCACTTTAAAGGGGAGGGGGCTGCTCTCTAAACAGAATTCCAGCTATTAAAAAATTGCCTTTTGTATGCAGTGTGATGGAAACTGTAAGCTTTTGGGGGAGGTTTGCAGCTCGCTGGATGCAACTACCATATTGTCCATAATGAGCCAATGCACAAAGGCTGCCATGGACAGGGTCAGCGCAAGACATTTTGCTGCCTGAGGCAACAGATAAGATGGTGCCCACCTCATTCCACATAAAGGAGCTGAGTAGTTTAGGATGTGAAGAAACATCCCATGTGCCATACACAACCCAGTCATACAATAGAGAGGAGTGCTGGCTCGAGCCCAGCATCTGCCACCTGAGGTGGTTGCCTCACTCTGCCTAATGATAGAGCCAACCCTGGCGACTAAAAATAGCTGAATGTGTCAATTCCTCACTCCTCTCCCCATAATGTTCAGACAGACAGGATGTCGCTTCCCTGCAGAAGTTGCTCATCAGGAGAAAGATTAAGCTGAAACATTTCAAGGGGAAAAGGTGAGAACTTGATATTGGGTTGCTGTTTCGTATCTCAGAGCTCTTCACGTCTTTCCTTTCATAACAGAATAAATGTATGGAAGGGAATGGGACTGTGCCGGATGGCCCCGTCACTAATGGCATATACTCCACCGGCCCTGACACCTACATCAGCAAAGGCGTGCTGTGCACATACAGCTCTATGAACATAGGTGCTGCACATGAGCAGAACTCTGAATGTGCAGGATTCCCAGTTGCATCAAGTGTGCATGCAGCTGTATGCAGCTGTATGCAGCTGTATGCAGGAAAGGGCCCATTTTCAGAGCTTTGGCTATGCAAGGAGATTGGAGACAGGCCAAAATCATGCTTCATTCCTCTACTACATGCTCACTATATATATGAAGGAAGTCTGGCGGGCCTCTCCAAGTTGAGTGAATGGGTGGTAAAATGGCAAAGGCAATTCACACTGGTGAAGGAATTATGGAAGTAATATTGGAATGAATGAAATGGAGAACATGCTATTTAATAGTGAAGAAAGCTGGGGTCACTATCCCAACATCATTTAACCTTTGAGAATCAAATGGGCTGCTGTGGGTTAAAAATCTTATTTTCATCCAGCTATGTTTTAATAGGCTTATTAACATTTGACATATTTTGCATAATGTTCACATTATACCCTTGAAACCACTGATAGCGGCTGTTTGGGGGCAGCAAAAGGTAGAGAATTGGAACCCATAGCAACAGCCCAAATTTTGTCTGCATTGCAGGCAATTCAACTTCTAGTGTTATTTATAATATAGGCTGTTTCTAATTACAAAATAAACAGTAATAGGAGCTCTGGGGCTATTTTGTTGTAGTAAGAAACAAAGTAATCTGCATAATATCTAGAACCTTGCCTTCAATTGAAGCCATAACCATGAAAAAGGGTTAGGCTGGTACCTATGGTATAAACCTCAATAGAAAATGCATTAAAGTAGTCTCTGACATCATCTGTCTTCTCCAGCAAAGATGGGGGGGGGGAATCCACCTTATTCTTACAAGAGAGAATTCACACGAACAGGAAAAGATATAGAAGAGCATTAAAACTGAAAGGACAAAAATATAGCAGCCATTTCACTAGATTTTCATGGCATTTAAAAACCTTCAGATAAATAGTGGGAGGAACCAGCTAGGGAACCCCCAATAGAAAAAGGCTCAGGGCCAAAGAATTGATGGTGGGATGCCAATGAGTAGCCAGAGGGAGAAGACTGGGGGGGAGAAGGTGTTGGAAGCTGAAGAGGCAACAGGGTTTAGTGAGCAGGGCGAGACTGTGGCAGAGAGAAGTCAAGAATCAGGGGCAGTAGCTGAATCAGGAAAGGAGGGAAGCCAACTGGCAGAGATGAGCCTGGAGGGGGAATAAGCACAGGTTGCTTGCTGCGACAAGCTCCATTCCGCTCTGGTCTCCCAGTCCCAGAACCAGGAGAGACATGAAGGAGGTGGAGGAGAAGTTACATGCAGGTGCAGTCTCAGATTGCTTGGGGGAAACACTAGAAAGGAGGGGACTTAGGAACCTGGGAGAAGGCAGGGACCTTCAGTTTCAGCAACTGCTTCATGGGGGCAAGACCTGCCAGAGAGGAATTGCTGTGCTCATTAGGCCTGACACTCCCGTGCAGACCCTGTTTTTGCTAATAATGAGTTAACTCTGACTCACTCAGTGTGATTTACTGCTGCCTGTCTCCTGTCAGGATATTTGTTGTGCCTGCCATTTTTATGTCTCATGTTAACTATGGCAAGATTATAAACATACATCAGGGCAAGGCTTCCAATGTATGCATGCCCCCTAAAGGGCATATATTAGAAAGGAGTGCACATGGGTAAGGTATCGTTGTGTGATGGCATCACTAACTATGCATTTCAACATGTGCCTAGGCTTATTTCAAATTTTGAAGTGAAAATGGCGGCTGCTGCTCTCTCTTGCCTATGCACATTCATTTTTACACTGGGAAACTTGCTGGAAAATCAAGTGATTTCATGCATCAAGCATGCACGACCATCTCTGAACATCTTCAGTGGGAGGTGATAGTTTTGTTTCTGATGGTGGGGGACAAGGTGGACTGAGTGAGCTTTTAATTAGTCTAATGGGGTTTATGCTTTTCACATTCTCTTTGCCTTGAGCGTTCAGCATGGGTCAGCCTACAAATCAAATCAAGTATGAGTCTTGGGATAATGCTTCCCTTTCCACTGTTTTCACATGCATGTCCAGTTTTCATTGAATATGTCACTTTGATATGCCCTAGTGATTATTCGGGTTAGAAACAGTTTGCCCTTGTGTAGCTGTTAGTCTATCTGATTTCAGCATTCTTACCAAGTTCACAGCTCGGTCACACAGTTACATAGCATTGTCTAATTATTGCTTTTACTGAGCTTCTGAAAATATTGGTCCCATAACTTTGGTCTGGTGGTCCTTGCTTCCATATGGCAAATTAGGAACTGCTGTGTTCTGAATTGCTGATTTAGTGCTCCTTGTGCATATCTAGGATGAGCGTTCATGTTTATTTAGTGATTTTAGTTGGAAACACTGTGAAATTGATTTAGCATGAAATGAAAGAAAGGCGGGAGATAGTAACACACATACTATTTTAAAATGCTCAAGTTTTCTTGTACCATATCTCAGCTAAAGAAAGGCAAAGGAATTTGCATGTGTCCTTCAACAGTAGACACCCTGCTTAAAGCCAAAACTTTCTATAAATGGGTAAATGCAACAACAACATAAATACCTAAATGGTAGTGCATATGGTGTTCACCACCACTAAGAGGAAAATAATTCATCTGTTTCTTGCTTTTCTGTGTGGGTGTGGGTGGGTGGGTCAACTCTATGCAAAAGAAGTCTACTTTGTTACATCATTTTGAACTTTTAAGCAATGTGAAGTTTGAAGTGTTTTGTGTAAAATTGAAGCTTTACTTCTCATTCTATAATTTCTTCTCTGGTGCAATGATTACATCAAACACTAATACATTGAAATTATCAGTACTCAGTTATGTAATACTTTCAGTGTATAAACTTCCTTGTGTTCCTGGGCCTCTATGGGTGATATATTTCTATTTAAAATGCAGGGATATTTATCATTCACTTGCTGTCCACACTTCAGAGCTCTTCAGGCTTCCTTCTGTTTCAGAGACATTGTATTTCCCAAGCACTGGGAGTTTCATATTGAGGAAAATAAGGATTTGCTCCTCCCTGAGTGAGCTATAATCCCCAAATGGGGGCCATTTATTCCTAATACCGGTACCTGTAGGTCTACCTGCCTGCTGGACTATGCACTACTATCTGCTGTGGGGTTGTGTTACACCAGGTAGCCTTGCTGCCATGTACCTGTGGTTTCAGGACACTAACTTACCTGTAGTTTTATTTTAAAAATGGGTGTTACATTGACTACTTTTCAGTTCGGATGCAGAAAGTGATATTATGGACAAGTTACATATTTTCATTAGCAGATCAGCAGCAGGAAAGCGAGGTCCATAGTGATAAAGTTTTATATAAGGCATATACGTTTTGATGTAAACATGGTCCTGCTCACATGAATATCATGCCAAGAGGACGTGGAATATAATCACTGTCTTATTAGGAAGATTTCTGGCATGCAGGATTTCTTCCCTGTCCTATTTGAATATAATGAAATGGGACACATTTGTAAGAGACCATGTGGGAGGCAAGGTTAAATGAGATCATTTTTAGGTGGATGTGAATTGCTGTAGTTGTTGATTAAATATACCAGCAATGCAGTGTTATAAATATAGCTGTAAGCCTTTTCTGCACTCCAAACAACTTATTAAACTGTGAAATGGAGGTTCAAAAAAAGAAGACTAGCAATGATTTTGAAATGTTGCTTACACTCAAAAAATGTGCTTGGCAGAACAGAATCCTAGAGTTTAGGAAGGCCTGGGACTAAAGAGGCTTGTAAATCCCATAACTGCAAATGGGCAGTTCAAAAAGTTGGCTTAGGCCAGACAGTTAAATGAAAATAGAATTTATTTATTAATGGGAATTAATAAATATATTTATGAACAAAAAAACTGAGTTCCATTGACATCTCTGAAAGTGCATGTAGTCCTGTAAGAAAAGCCTGACTAATTAATCCTGCTTGATATGGCTCTGTAGGAATATTTATAAAAATACAGGAGGTCTCAGAATGATAGCGAGTGGGTAACAGCACCGATTTGTAGTTAAAAAGCCAGATAGGTATTTTAAAAAGTCTCTACATATGGTTAAAAATACATTGACCTTTAGAGACTCGAGCGAGAAGTTCTACTTCTATTCATTCCCTCCATTATTAAGGCCTGCTACTTATCCTGACAATCTGTCCATGGCAGTTACATCTGATTACAGCAGCAACTACATGAAGAGCCTTTCAGGATCGCCCTATCATTGGGTAGAGAGAAGTGGCTGCCTCAGGCAGCAGATGATGGCTGCTGTCCCATTCACCGATGTTTAGGTAAAATTCACCACCCAGCCTAGTTGGGAGATGCCACTGTGAAAGTAGGAAAGAGGCATCGGTCCTCTTATGCCACTTATTTGCACCACTGCCTTGCAGAGTTGGCCAGCTCTGTTAATCACCGATGCACACATTGTGCACAGGGTTCCAAGGATGCAGCCCAATATGCACACTTAAAGGTCAAGGTCAAGGGACCCCTGACCATTAGGTCCAGTCACGGACGACTCTGGGGTTGCGGCGCTCATCTCGGTTTACTGGCCGAGGGAGCTGGCGTACAGCTTCCAGGTCATGTGGCCAGCATGACTAAGCTGCTTCTGGCGAACGAGAGCAGCGCACAGAAATGCTGTTTACCTTCCTGCTTGGAGCAGCACCTACTTATCTACTTGCACTTTGACGTGCTAGGTTGGCAGGAGCAGGGACGAAGCAACGGGAGCTCACCCCGTCGTAGGGATTCGAACCGCTGACCTTCTGATCGGCAAGCCCTAGGCTCAGTGGTTTAGACCACAGCGCCACCCACATCCTTACTTGGGAGTAAATCCCATGGAGCTTGGGAGGACTTCCAAGCAAGGATCGCATTGCAGTAGTTGCACTAGTGACTCACCAAGTGGCTGCACTGGTTGAAACATGGGTGATGGCTAAAATATATGTTATAATAGCATTTTACCGTGCAATATATCCAAATCCATCTGGTAATCAACTTTACTTCTAAAATACGACACAACAGAATACTGTAAACACATAGTCTGACTGCAGGGAGACCACAACAAGGCAGCAAAGCATGGATGGCCTGAAACCATTGGATATCTACTTTAATTTGATTTTAAGTGAAGGTAAAGTGGCCAAAGGGTTAAAAATGGAGTGAAGGGACCTTTTCTATATATATATATATATATATATATATATATATATATATATATATATATATATATATATACACCCAGCTCTAGTTCCACATCATGCTGTTTGCAGGTCAAACTCGTTGAACTGGAGCTGTTTAGTTCTACAGCAAGGCTAGAGCAATATAGCGCAAATAAAATGCATTTACAGAGGCATCCCAAGTGTGGGAGTGGAGAGTGGCCTGGAAAATCTACCGCCACACTGTTCCTTAGCAGCCCAGGGCAGAGGGCAAGCAGCATTTGCGCTTTACCATTAGGTCAGCTCCGGTCCAAGCCCCCATTACCCCTCCCTCTGGGAATGGCACAATTTTACCTGCAGAGAACCCAGAGCTGGGTTTGCCTCTACCCTTATAATGCCACATTTGGAAGGCTTGTGATTGTTCCTGTGGTCGGAACATGGTCAGTAGTAGCCTTCTACCTTCCACGCTTTCCATAGGCACAGTGGGATCTCTGCCAGACAGGCACCTTGCCTGTCTTTTGATGTCTTCCAGCAGCAAATATCAGGGAGCTAGGATCGCTTGGGCTGTCACTCAGCCCTCAATTCCGTTCAATTTGCATTTAAAGGCGAACCTACTTTAATGCACACTTTCTGAAGCAAGAACAGAAATCCTTTGGAAGTAACACCAGCTGGATTTTGTCGTGCAGTTCTTCAGCTAAGGAATGTGTACAAAATAATAATAATACTATACTAGGGTAAGGTCTGCATAAAAAATCATATATTAGTGAAAATGATGGTCAAATATGCATTATGTTATCAGAAATTGGTTTGTAAAAATGTCTGTGGTAGGCATAATAGCTTAGGAAAATTAGGGGGGAATTAAAATGCTGATGAATTTTCATGGGGACTTTAAAAATAAATCAGTGCTGTGAAAATGTGAAGACTGGAAAAAAATGCGAAAATGATAGATTTGCCCATCTCTGCCTGCAGTTCTGTACACATTTACCTAGGAATAAGTCTCAGTACAGTGAAGACTGTGCAGTTTATATATGAGTTGACTTGCATAGGGTTACTCTGTATGTGTAGCATTATGTTATCATGGGAAGTGTGTTTTATATTTCTTATACTGATAACAGATTTCAACCAGTAATCAAGAAGAAAAATTCCCTTTTCTGCTATGTTTGTAAAAAAACCAAAAATAAATAAAGCACTCTGTAGGGTGTTTACATTTTAGAATAAATTGAAAAGCATTTGCTTAAACCTCCACAAATCAAAACAGTTGTCACTTGGACTGAATAGACTGGCAACAGATTTTTTACTTCCTCCTTATAATTAAGAAGCCACTATATGATACCATGTTGCAGCCTGGAAGACTGTGATGTTTTTTCCCTTGACTAAATGGTAGCTTTAATACAGCTTTATATATTAAAGGGAGAAATTGCAGTGGCATAAAAACTGCTGCAACTGAGCGTTAGAAGAGCGCCTGCAATCTTTTAATGTAATGATGATTTCCATTACCATTAATATTAACATTTAATGTTTATTGTCTTCACTATTTTATGCATTAGTCTGAAAACCTTACCTAGTGTTCACTGCAGGCATGACTAGGCATTGTGGATGAAACCCGACATTTATTTCTCATTTTTCTTGTTCATCTACAATTGCTTATCAGCAAACCTACCACAAAGCTCATTTGTATTGGTACAAAAGCTGCCTCATAAAATCTAATTTCTAAATAGATAGGGGTTTTCTATTATAATTGCCAGCTGCTGGCAATGAAAGAGTATCAGGGGTTGCTTACTCATGAGTAGACACCTTACTCTGGGCCCTTATTAATTTATTTAAGATCACAGGGCAGTTTAAAATATAAAAACACAAAAATAAATACCACAGTAACAAAAAGACATACCATAACAACAAACAAAAACGATACCCCCCTTTCAGTTTATTAGGCCATGTTGTTGTTTAGTCGTTTAGTCGTGTCCGACTCTTCGTGACCCCATGGACCAGAGCACGCCAGGCACTCCTGTCTTCCACTGCCTCCCGCAGTTTGGTCAAACTCATGTTCGTAGCTTCGAGGACACTGTCCAACCATCTCGTCCTCTGTCGTCCCCTTCTCCTTGTGCCCTCCATCTTTCCCAACATCAGGGTCTTTTCCAATCTTTCCCAACATCAGGGTATTTTCCATTAGGCCATAGATTGTTTAATTTGCCTAAGGTCTGGAGAAGACAAATGGTTTTTTTCCTGGCACCTATGTGCCAACCCTCTTTGGCCTTGATCAGAAGCTCCTGGTGCTTTTGAGGTGAAGGTGGGGTGGGTGGGTTGGCGGCTCCACCTCCTCCTCTGACATTTCCAGAGGTTCTTCCTTGGGTATCAACGCAGAGGGGCCCCCAAGGAGATCCTCAGCATTGGAGTCACAGAGATCCTGCCTGCTCCTCAAGGTGCTCAGCCAGTGGAGTGTACAGTTTGTCTCCTGGGGATTCTGTGACTGGCACCATATCAGACATGATGCCTAATTCACAATTTACTGGTAATGTCATTGAATGCCTCGTTGATACCAGAGAGGATATTAGGAGCAAAGTAAATTATTCTTTATTAGTCTAAATGGAGTTGCATCAGTTAGCAGAGTCATTAGTTTCTAAACAATGGCCTCCCCCCCCCTTCTTTTAAGCCATGCTGTCCGATCTGGAAGCTTTATTCCACAATCCTGGATGTGTGATACCGCAAGGGTGTCAGAAGGAAAAGATACCCTGTGGGCTTTAGCCAGTGGTTGCTTTGCCATAGTGAAAAGTGCTTCTGCTCTCGCAAGATGGACACCCCATTTTCACGAATCCCCCTGAACGTGACTTTTTCTTGCAGGTAAAGTTGATGTAATACTGTAGGTGTGTGGTTGTACGTTAAAGGCATTTTTTCTTGACAAAGCCAGCCAGGGCAATGGCACAGGGTGTGTGTGGCATTAACCATTTCCCCATTTACCATGGCCTCAATTTATGCATTTTTGTAATATGCTTTGGGGTGTCCCTCCCCCATTCAAATGGTTTTTGGATTTTACAAAATAAAATGAATAAATGCCTGATCCCAAGCGCACTCCAGGACACAGTCCTGCTGAGCCCTGCCCGCAATTAAACCCTGCTTCTATATCATTAGGAGTAGCAGCCTTGGTTGTGAAAGATAATTTTTTAAGAGCCAAACATATAGAACTAAATAGAAGTCAATTGAATTTTTCAGTTCCTCTATCATCCATGTAATCAATCTTGCTTAAAAATGCAGTTAAATGTTTATTTGAACCTATTGCACCCTATTAAATGTTACATCTTCATTTAGGAAGACCATCCTTGACTGAATTAAACTGTTTCCATCCCTGATTAGCTGATTAAGAGACAAGGAAGAGAAATACACTCCTCCAGGCAGCCTCTTTATTGAGTATTCATCCTGATTCGCTTGTTTGCTGGGAGGTTATATGACAATGAACATCCATCCTGAATTGATTGCCTGGTGCTGATATGCCTTCCCAATGATCGTTCATTCATCTCACACTTTTCAATGAATTTACCTATCACTTTCCTAACAGCAAAACACTGATGGATTTATTGTGCTGGGGTGAGAGAGTGCTTTAAATCCATTTCACTTGCAAAATTAAATGCAAATTTTTGGTATGCACCTGAAAGTCTCCCATTAAATACTGACTATCTCATGAAAATTCATCAGAATCTTAGTACCAATTTTTCCAATTAAACACATTTTTCTTTGCAACTTTGCCTTCTAAATATTTTTGCAATTTCCCCTATATTTTATATGCTACTTTCAGTGATCTACTGCATTTGTATGAACACTCTCTCCCCCCCCCCCCCGATATTTGCATTTTTGTACCCATTACTGACTGGAGAACTGCAAAGCAAAATTCAGAGAACGGGGAATTTTGAAGGACGGCTGTGTTTAGGTTCACATAGTGTTTCAGAAAGTGTGAGATTTGAATTTCTACCCTATCCCCACAACCTAAAAATTCACTTGCCCTTAATGCATTTTATATATTGCTATTGTTGTTACAAGTTCCCCCAGAACAGTTTCCATATACTCAACAAAATGGTGAGGTTTCGCTCTGTTGTATAACACAAAATGGCAAATCTTTAACATGTGGCCCTTAAAACATTGACTTTTAGCCTTTTTTCTACATTGAAAGGCGGGAGATAGCGGTGGTGGTGGGCTCATTAAGGACTAAGAGTTGGTTTGTTCTTTTGACGATCCAGTTTTGAGCATCTAATCCAAGATCACAAAGGCATTTGAGAAATTAGCACACTCCAAGACCCAGTATTTGCACCTTGATCATAAAGGGATCCATTTAGAATTTATAATGAAGATGTGAATAAAACATAACTGAAAGCTTTTTATATTCACCAAACAGGCTAAAATGATGCAAGTATGTTTTAAAAAAACCAAACATGTAAAGCTAGGGAAAGAATCTCATTCTGCTCAGTGATTTTCAAATCACACAAATTATCTGTCTTATTTGTAAAGTGCTAATAATACAGGAAACCCAGAGGGAAGGGGGAGAGGACTGAAGAAGAAAAATCAATTCTACCAGTTAACTTCCCTGCTAATCAGATAGTTCATCCATTTTTAACATATTTTTTATTTATTTTTCTTACAAAAGATGCTGCCTTGATTTGAAATTTGTGGCAACTGTATTAAACATTAGAGTGGGTTTTCCTATGGACAACAAACTTCAATGTCAGCAGCCTTCTGTTGCCTTTCAAGGTCACTTGAAGGAATATGAATCTGTTCAAACTGGGCACTATGTTTCTATCCGTATGCTTATTACCATTTAATTATACATTCTGCCCTCTAACGGATAATTAAAACTGTTTCAAAGCTTTTAGCTGTCACAAGATTTGTTTTCATAAACAGAAGCTTTGCGGCATTTCCTTGAGCGCTTTCCTTTTCAGGCACCACATAAAGAGGCAAATCAATGTAATCTTGGAGGGATGCTCACTGGCAGAACCAAACACTTCCTGTGTCCTCCTCATGCGGTGGCAATTTAAATGTTTTGGGCTCCCAGCAGAGATGGCCCCCATGGTGCAAGGCTTTGTACAGCCAAGAAAGAAAGAAAGAAACCATCACCCTGGAAAGAACATTTTGCATTGCAAAGGAGATATTTGATCTCAAGGAGCAAATCCACCTCAGATTGGCTCGGGGCTTTTCTAATTCCCCACCCCACCCCACCCCAAACTGGGCAAAGTCACTGGGCAAACCAATGGGTCTAGAAAGGGGTTGACTTCCCACCCAACAGTACTCCTCCTCCAGCAACCACCCAGCCCAAAACACACTACCACCTTCTCCAAGGCATTGTACACTTAAAGCTGCATCATACCACTTTAGTTTCATCCTGTATTGCAGGTCCTGCATTGAGCAGGAGGTTGGAGGGGAGGACCTCCAAGATCTATTCCAACTCTATTATTCTATGCTGATGAATGGTGGTTGCAGATGCTCCCCCTGGAAGGTTTTCCATGAGGGATGCATCTCTCAGGCTGAAAACATCTCCCCACCTCTCATATAGTACTGAGCATGCAAGTGGCACGGAGGAGGGGGGTCTTACTCACTTGTAGGGGCCCAGAGTACCCCCCATCAGTTCCTTAAGTGCTCACAAGCACTCCTGATTCATTGTGGCTGCTACAACTGCCCAACAATGCTGCCTCATCCTAACAGCTCCTAGCTATTCCTGCACCAGTAGCAGCAGCCCTCTAATGCAACCTCTCGATCTCTGGCAACCTCTGTTGTTGTTGTTGCTGCTGCAGCTGCTGCTGTTAAAATCTGGCAGATATTCCATTTATGCTTGGAAGATTTTTCTCACATAAGTTCTATAGCTGGGGGAAGTACATTCCACCCACTCAGAGACTGCAGATCTGACACTGAAATGGAAATCTGCCACATCTTTTTTTAAAAACCAAAAAACCTTTTTATTTTCATCATTCTCAGCAACACAGCCACGTTGCAGTGGTGTTCAATGCACAAAAATGTAGGTACAGATGTATTTAAGCTCATTTAGAACTTGCAAATTGATTACTTGGAAAATGTTATAGTTTGCAAAATGGAAACATTAGGAGTCTAGTGTATTTTAAAAAGTCGGGAAGTGCCTATACATTCTAACAGCAAAATAATTTGAAGCCATTACTGTCACAACTTATAGTTCTTCCTCATCTGTTTCATTTTCAATTAAGTTGAATGCATACAAAAGTTTGAATTAAATTTCAGTACCAGCTGAAAAAAGGCAAGTGAATGCAAGTGAGTGCTTCCTGTAATTAATATTCTTCCTTTAACTGGCATACTGACTTACCAACTTTCTTTTATGATGCATAGACTCCCGGCAATGGACAATGGTCCACACTACTTATGACCAGGAGTTGCTCACAGGTTGTACCATTTATTCACATTAGCTGAGATGGAAATTGAACAATCCTGTTGTGCTTCTACCAATTCTCCAAGCAGGGGTATAGCCCCCCCCCCAGTTGTGGCTTTCTTTGGAAGAAGGTCGCCAGAGGTTTATTTTGCAAAATGTGTTTATTTACGAATATACTTGGGTGGAGACGCAACTTAAGCACTTCAATGGATGGCCATAGTCCACGGCTCCTACATCAGGTCTCTGAGGAGACAGTCTCCTACGATGCTTACGTAGTCCAAAACTCCACTCTGCTTTTTGTTTTGTCCTCCTCTGTCTGCCTCAGACTGTACTCTCTCTTGTCAGAGACTCCTGGGCAACACCATCCCAGCTGGGAGGTACGCCTGCCCCAATTCCAGAATGGCTCTTGCCTTCCAGAAGAGTATCTCAACTATTTCCTGGTCATCCCAAAAAAATGAAGTAGAAATTAGTTCCCATGGCAACATACCAGCCATAGTTTATTTATCAAAGAATGTGCTGGGCCAGCAGTCCGTCTGCCCTGTTAAGACTTTCTTTCTAACTCTCAGCCTCAAAACAATAGTATTTGATGGTCATTCCCCATGCATCTACCTTGACATGATGCAGACCTGCCAAATGCATGGCCGGGTTATGCTCACATCCTGTTTGTGTAAACCAACACAGGGGAATGGCAGACCTGGCCATTGTAATCTGCATGTGCCCAGCAGCTCAAAGCACCCACCTGCAACCATATAATCAGCAGTTACTGTATAGTCGACGTGATGTAGAGACACTCTTCCAAACAAATAGCACCAGAATAGGAGGAACTCAGTATGAATACAGGCCTGACGGCATCATTGCAATGAATCCTGCTAATGCAAAAATTTGATGCAGTGGATCCTCCTTGACCAAGCTTCTTTAAACATGCATCCAGCCTTATCTGTAAATGTAAAATTAAAATATTTTTTTCTATTCTGCTGTGTGTCGCCCCCTTCCCCACACCCCCGCAAATTAGTTCAGCCCTTTCTGAGCATTAGGCCAGGTTTGGGGTGTTCATGGGTCCATCTTCGCTGCTGGAGGTTCAGGTAGCCTCAGTGGCTAGGAGTGCTTTTTGCCAGCTGCTACAGGTACACTGGAGGGACGCGGGTGGCGCTGTGGATTAAACCACAGAGCCTAGGGCTTGCCAATCAGAAGGTTGGCGGTTCGAATCCCTGCGACGGGGTGAGCTCCCGTTGCTTGGTCCCTGCTCCTGCCAACCTAGCAGACAAAGTGCAAGTAGATAAATAGGTACTGCTCCGGTGGGAAGGTAAACGGCATTTCCGTGCGCTGCTCTCGTTCGCCAGAAGCAGCTTAGTCATGTTGGCCACATGACCTGGAAGCTGTACGCAGGCTCCCTCAGCCAATAAAGCGAGATGAGCGCCGCAACCCCAGAGTCGGTCATGACTGGACCTAATGGTCAGGGGTCCCTTTACCTTGTACAGGTACACTAACTACAGTGATTCATGAATTGGTAAGAATCAGTTCTTACAAGGCACTTTATGTGGGGCTACTGTTGGGCCTGGTTCAGAGGTACCTGCTGGGTCCAAATGCTGCAGCTAGACTGGTGGTGAAGATAAGCAACCAACAGCACATAACCCTGGTTCTTAAAACCTTGCATTAGCTACTTAAATGCTACCAGGCCATGTGCATGGTTACTGTAATTACAAGGCTCTTAACAACTGGCAGTCAGTGTACCTTAAGGAACACCTTGTTCCTTATAGTCATGCCTGACCACTGAGGTCTTGGAGGGAGTCCCTGTGAATGGTGCTCCATGGCTCACATTCACCAGCAGCCATGCATTCTGGGCCTTCATGCCTTCCAGCTTTATGGAACTCCCAATTCACATCAGATTTTGAGTAAGATAATGTTATGGTTAATTTTCACTGATTTTATCTTTCACATATTTTTTTTTTGCAACCTTATTATACACCACTCGCAAACTATGGTGTTAAGCAGTATATAAATTGTGAAGCAAATGAAATTAAATAAAAGTAAGCAATGTTGCTTAGTGTAAAATAGTTCCCACTGTTATTTATTTCATAAAATTTATATACCACTTAATTGTTTAAAAACCACACCTCTCAAAGTGGTTCATAAAAAGCAGGTTTTTAATACCATCTTTTCACAAAGAGAAGAGAAAGCTGATAAGGAGCCAAGAATATGTGTTTTGCTGTCCTTTGTAATATGGATACAGTACAGATTACCGTATTTTTCGCTCCATAGGACGCACCTAGTTTTTAGAGGAGGAAAACAAGAAGAAGAAAAAATTTTGCTTCCTTGAATTGTCTAGGCATAGCAGCCAACTCCTAGAGGCCTAGGTCCCTTTGCCCCCCCCCATTAAATATTTGAGGAAGCTTCTTTTGCAAAGGGGGAAAACTCTATTTTTTGAGGATCAGCTCAAAGTTGTGCAGCTTATGCAAATGGGGAAAGCCCTGTTTTGGGGGGGGGGGTCAGCTCAGAGTTGTGCATCTTTTTTGCAAAGGGGGAAAGCTCCATTTTTTAGGATCAGCTCAAAGTTGCTGAGTTTCCTTGCAAAGGCAAAAAAATCCTGTTATTATGGGGTTGAACTCACAGTGATGCAGCTTCTTCTATAGGAAAGGAAAGGGACCCATTTCTACAGTTTCCAGACAGATAATCTAATCAGCCAGTCACAGGTCTCCCTCTGCAGACAACAATTGAGGCCTAGGCAAGGGGTCGGGAAGGGAGCTAGCTCTCTTATCTCCCTCCCTGATCTCTTGCAATCAGCTGCTGAGTGGGTTCCTTTCAGCTCTTTCTTAAAAAGAAAAGGGCAGGATCTGCCTTTAGCCCCTGGGCAATCTGGCTCCAGGAACCATGCATTCACTCCATAAGACGCACAGACATTCCCTCTTACTTTTTAGGAGGGAAAAAGTGCATCTTATGGAAGGGAAAATATGGTATTTCCCTTTCCCTTACCATATGCCCTTTCCCGCATAAAGCTAATGCACTTTATGTGGATCAAGTCCCCACACAACCCAGAATGGGATGAACACATCACTCAGGCTAAAGTTCAGATCCAAGAATTCAAGCCACTTGAATGCCTCTAACTCAAATGAAGCTAGCAAGGGCCAAATCCAGAGAATCAGTCCAAAGGTTATAGACTGGAACACAGTACAAAACCCAAACTCAATCCATTGGCAGCATCAGCTACTGTTTCTCTCCATAGGGCTAATCCCTTGGAATCCAGGCAGAGTGCAGCTGCTCCAACTTCTTGGATCAGATTTGATCACCCTGATTCCAACACAGATGCAGCTAAGCAGGGCTGGCAACAAGTCTGACATACAGGAACACAGCCAGTTGAAAAGTTCGACCCCATAAATGCCACAGTTAAGTGTATTAGCCACTCACATGTTATAGGACTGTTTTTTGCTGAAGCATAGCTGCCCTTCAGAAGCTGAAGCACTAGAAAAGCTGCGCAGAACTAAATCTAGGCCAAATAGCTCCACTAAAACAACCACTTTCATGGGACCATTCATTCTTTGCCACTTGAGATAAAGATATTGAAATAGATACTGAGATAGATTTAGAAGGACTAGAGATATGAAGGCCTGGCAAAATACTAGCAAAACAGGGGAACATGCCCCCATTTTCCACCCCACCCCCCAATTTTCCCATTACTATTTTTGGGGAGGCCTTTGCATCACTATTTCAGACAACAAATCTGACTATGTTTTGTTTCAAGCTGCTTTTAATGTACTTCTATATTGTTAGTAAAGGTAAAGGGACTCCTGACCATTAGGTCCAGTCACGACCGACTCTGGGGTTGCGGCGCTCATCTCGCTTTATTGGCCAAGGGAGCCGGCGTACAGCTTCCAGGTCCTGTGGCCAGCATGACAAAGCCGCTTCTGGTGAACCAGAGCAGCGCACGGAAACACAGTTTACCTTCCCGCTGTAGCGGTACCTATTTATCTACTTGCACTTTGACGTGATTTCGAACTGCTAGGTTGGCAGGACCTGCCAATATGAGGTGGCAGAGGGCTTTCTAGTAAAAGCTTTTCCCCACTTCAAGTGGTAGCTTGGCTGGTCTCAGCTGCTTGGAAATGGGCCATAGAATGCAGCATACTGAGTCATGCCATTGGTCCAATGAACTCATTATTGTCTCTACGGCTTGGTAGTAGTTCTCCAGGGTTCAGATGGGTCCCTCCCAGCCCTACCTAGTGATGTCAGGGATTGATTCTTTTCTTAATGCAAAGCAGATGCTCTACACTGAGCTGTGGTGCATCACATTTACCTCTTCACAGAGAGAACTCCCAAGATTGTGGAACCTTGGTTGCGCAGGGTCCCAGAAGATGGGGAAACCTCCATGTGAAGAAGTATTTGTGTGTAGGCTTCCCCATCTTACCATGCCACAGTAGCCCAACAACAGCGGTTTTAGAACTGGGGAGAACTGTGTGCCATTGGGTGGATCATCCTGTAGTGTCAGTGTATTCTCTGTATTTTCTGTTCCTCTTTCGGTCCATAATGCATGAAAAGGGCTGGAAATGAAAGAAAACAGAACGATCCTATAAGATCTCTTTTGGTCAAATTTGGGATCACGGAGCCGATCCAGGTTTCAGCTGCAATGCATTACAAAATGAGTTTGCCATATCGGTGACTAATTTCTGCAGAAAGCTTTTTATCTAGATGAAACTAGATGGAGCACTATGATACACACATACACACATGTTACTTTAACAATGACCTAAAACTCTCTTACATTGTTGTTAGAGAACCATACATGTACTCTATACCTGGCAACCTCCTTCCTTCTCCTTCAAAGCATTTTGATTTAAGACGCACAAATAATGGCACTTTTAATGCATCCCTTCTCTTGACTATAGCTTGTACCTCTCTCAAGTTCACTGCTAGTTTTAATCCTAGGAAACCTTGACCAACTGATATTTCAGCAGTTAATGGAAGCTCATTTTTTTCCATGGTATCTTGAGGTTTGGCTCTATTCAGCTTTCACAAGGACTCTCTGGTCTTTTGTTAGAACACATAAATAACGACCTTCAGAGATTCTGACGATCAATACACATGAGCTTTCATTACAGCTTCTTCAGTGAATTAATCAAATTACGTGGGACAAATGATTAGCTGCATTATCGTCACCTTTTCTGTTAGGACAATTTGTATATCTTAGAACACAGACTTTAAGTCCTAGTGGATCATTACTCCTTGTGATGGGCACATCCCAGTCAATTGGGTCCTGGATTGCCTGCAAAAGGGAGACCTGGCCACAGCAAAGTGGACTCCTCTGCTCGGCCCACCTTACCCTGTTAAGCAACTTCCTGCCACCAGATAAAGGGAGATTTTTCTACAAACCTGCCCCTTTATCAGCCAGCTTAAGAAACCTTCCTGGAGTCTCCCTGAAGCCTTCTTCTCACATTGCCCCAGAATGATGCTATGTGCAGACCAGAATTGACCAGATCACCACTGCTGCTGCCACCAGACCCACCCACATAGGAGGGAGCCCTTTAGAAGGCATTTTGCCAATGTCCCCCTCAACCTCATGTTAGCCCATAAAAGCTAGTTGTATTTGGAGAAAATGTAAAAAGAAGGCCCTCTTGCACATGCTGCATTCATACGTCAGGTTTGTCTGATTCCTCAAATAAAATTGGCATGTCTTGTTTGACATTATTGAACTAAATGGAACTGTCTGCTTGTTTTTGAAGCAGACCAGGTCATTTTTCCTTTCCATGTCCTTGTGTATCATAGACCAATTACACGTCAAGAAAAGGCCACAACCAGTTCCTTTATACTGCACAAAATCTCAAAATCTTTAGCATGGGACTTGACTATAGCTTGTACAGTGGAACCTCGGTTTATGAACACCTTGGTTTATGAATTTTCGGTTTATGAACGCCGCGGACCCATCTGGAACGGATTAATTCACTTTCCATTACTTTTAATGGGAAAGTTCGCTTCAGTTTATGAACGCTTCAGTTTATGAACAGACTTCCGGAACCAATTACACCCATGTTTCAGTTTATGAACGCTTCAGTTTAAACTCCGCGGACCTGTCTGGAACGGATTAATCCACTTTCCATTACTTTCAATGGGAAAGTTCGCTTCAGTTTATGAACGGTTACTCCGCGGACCGTCTGGAACGGATTAATCCACTTTCCATTACTTTCAATGGGAAAGTTCGCTTCAGTTTATGAACGCTTCAGTTTATGAACAGACTTCCGCAACCAATTGTGTTCATAAACCGAGGTACCACTGTACCTCATTGATCACGTTGGGATTCACCCTGCCCTTGAACATGGAGTTCAGGTACGCCAGCCTCAACAAAATTATGGGCTGCTTAAATAGACTGGATATTGTAAAAAGAAGGGGGGAAGGGGGGAATTCTCTGCATTAAAAATAATTGTGGGTCAGCAATCTTTTCATTTGTTTCTTTACTAGGTTACAGAAAAAAATGTCCATCCTGATAGCAATGGAATAACTGGGAAAAGCCATGGCCTATGAGTAGTTTTGTGGTGTGCCATGCAATTCTCAGAAGCTGAGCAGCAAAGAAGTGTGAGAACATGTGTGCCCCCTGACTTCTACCACAAAATGGTGGTCAATGAGGACTTAATTGTGCAGTGGGTAGCCCATGCGAAACATAATAAATGCTCTTACTGTGCATTTACTTCCCATTCAATGACAAAAAAATTGTTCTAGGCTAAAACAACAAACCGTGTTTCCCTGAAAATAAGACTGCGTCTAATATTTATTTTTCCTCAAGAAGACACACTATGGCTTATTTTCAGGGGATGTCTTTTTTTTATTATTACATGTCCAGCCTCGCCTCTTCCTTGGCGCCCTCCAGAACTGCGCCTATCACTATGTCTTGTTTTCGGGGTATGGCTTATATTGCACAAATGCTTAGAAATCCTGCTACAGCTTTTTTATGGGTATGTCTTATTTTCAGGGAAACAGGGTAGAGTGAAATCTGAAAGGCATTTGACAAGCAAAACTGTGTCTGACAGAAGTTGTTCCTTCTAAAAGCCCCTTTAAAGCCACATTCAGATGATGACAGCAGCTTTTTTCTGCTGCCATTTTTAGATTCTGTTATGTTTGCCCATACATTATCTTCCTCACCACCACCTCTGCCACCCTTTCCTGGGAAGATGGCCCATTCTTATGCCCTTGTTCAGGCTGCAAGTGAAAATGAATTTGATAGCCTGACCTCATCATCCAAGGTCAGGATCGAAATTGGCACATTTATCAGTCTCTGCTAAAAAAAAAAAGGCCAAAGTCTAGAATTATGGAACCGTGATGCTCTTGGGATAGGCTGTCAACGTTTCGTGATGAAGTTTGTACAGTTCTGCCTGTATGTCTGTGACTAATCTCTTGCTGAATTATTCTTCTATCCACAAAATCATTTTTCCTCCCCACCCCCCACCCCAGTCCTTCAGTACTATTTCACACATCCACAAACCACAGACTTGGGCTTTAACTCAATTCTCCTGCTGGAGATAAGATCCGCAACCAAAATACTTTCAGATTCATTTGGCTAATGATTACAAATCATCGCCACATTTAAAAAGTTCCCTTTACCATGCGTATCTTGAAAAGTGCACAAACAGCCTTGCGCTTTTTTGCACATATATATGGTAGTCTTGCTTTAGGGCTAAAATGTCCTTGGAAGACTTTTTATAAAATGTATTCAATAACGAAATGCAGAATTGATGCAGTGGTAAAGCGGGGTGGGGGTGGGGGAGCCTGCATCAACTAAAAAGGGCACTGTATGCTAATAAGCAAATGTGAATCCTTATCAAGAACTGTTCCTCTAAATGGCTAAGAATCACTTTCGCTTTTTAGGGCTTGTAATGATTTTAAGACCTAAAATAAATGCAGCAGCTTGGGCATTAAACAATCATTAATGCTTCTCATGGGCAGAATTTTTTGCTATTGTGCTAACTTAAAGATGTAATGTATTTGGATTTGATGAATAATGTCATTTGAAGTTTGAACTCTTATGTCTCTGCATATTGATGGGGCAGAGCCATTTATGGCTGGCAACTGGCAAAATGTCCAGTGCTTCCCACAATATAGTTTAAGCAACTTATTTTTTTTAATAAATAAAATAAAATACAAGAGTGGCCTGTCCTTCTGGGAGGGTCAAACTCCTTAGATCAAATGCTTTGAATTAAGCATGTCACAATTTGAATTCTTCGGAGCACATCTAGCTGTGCAGCACCTTGGACAACAGGCAGAGAGGACACTACTGGACTAGATGATCCCTTTTGGTAGAGGGCAACTTACACCTCTCTCTCATATTAACAGATCTTAGGAGTCATTCAGTTAAATTTGCCATCATTTTGGAACATATAAAAGACTGTGCTATATCATACAGCATTTAATTTAAGAAAAAATACATTACCCCAAAGTATTGTTTGGACTGCTAGAATTCATGGATGAATTTGTATAGCCCATGTAAGTCATTATGTCCCCACCTTAGTGTGACTACTCCTTTACATAGTACAGATGGGCCATATAAACTTTTGTTCCTTTCTTCATGGTGAGGAATGAGTGGAGAAAAGCCAGGGCCATCAGTGGTCCCTTATGGTAGTGCATGATATTCAAAGTGAGGTCTGCTGCTGAAATCTACAGAAAATGTATAAACTAGAACAAGTCAGTGCAACTTGTGACCCAGAAGGTTGAACCTCTCTCACCTTGTATGGTGGCCCACCAGAAATTTGAAAGCCCTGTATTTTCTGCCTGTTTTGAACTGTAAAAATGTAAAGTAGGAGGTAAAGTGTCTGTGTGTGGAAGGGCAGTCAAGCACCTAGTAGGTCAGAGTACATGGCTGGTGGGCCCAGGGTCCCTTGGTGGATCACAATCTGAACTAGATTTGAAGCATGTGACGCCTTCTTGCGTTGCACAACAAGCATATCTAATGCTCATCCGAATACTCTCTTTTTCTTGCATGTCTTCACCATGATCTGTCACAGAACACAAGCTGAACACAAGAGTAAGTGAGTATGACATACTTATTGATTTCACTGTTAGTCAAGGGGCTTGGTTTATACATGCATTTTACAGCCGGAGTATTGGCCCTTGGGGACAAGCCACAGCAATCAATTTAATTAGGAGGCTTTCAGAAATCATGTCTCTCCCATGTCTCTCCCCATTAACCTTAATGAACCCCAAGACATGTTTATAGCGCTTTTCTCCTTCCAAAGCTTCTGTACAGTAAGCATCAAAACGCCTCGCTATAATGAGTGGGATCTGTGGTTTCCTTTCCCCTTTAAGGTTTTCTTTGATGGTGTTAAGCTAGAGCAGATTTGAACATTAAAAGGTCAGGTGGCTTTCAGCTTCGCTTCAAAAGGAGCCCCAACCACAACTTTTATAAGCCTTTGATATGAGATGATGAAGAAGAATGATTTGGCCTAGAGGTGAGCCTGGGAAATCGGACAGACTCCACCTGAAAAGTTGTGGAAGTTCATGTCCTGGGATAAGAGGAGCATTCAATCTTCTTTTAAATAAAACAGAAGAAACTTTGAGGACAGTTCAGATGGATTATTCAGGATCAGAGTAGACTTGATGCTAACTGTACAGTTGTCATTATTAATGGTGGCAGTAAATCTAACTCCTCCCTCCTCCAAAATGTCTGATGTCACAATGTGTCCTGTGGCAAAATATTTATTTTATTTCACAACATTTACATACTGCCCGATTGTCATACAGCCTCAAAGGAGTTTACAAAAAGCATAAACTATGAAATTATCAGTTAAAAGCAAGTATCTAAAGCTTACAATAAAATAAAATCAGACATAAACTAAAACCAGATTAAAGCACATGACAGCTTCTACACATACTTATGAAAGAGCCCCATTTAACTAAGTTTAACCACAGTAACATAACATGCAGGACTAGTGAACCGGTCAGAGAAAGAGTTGTTCCTGGAGAGTATTCACATGTTAGCTGACTCACTCTTCCCATAAGTGGTACTCCATCTCATAACAGCAGGCTCCTTCTCTCTCTCTCTCTCTCTCTCTCTCTCTCTCTCTCTCTCTCTCTCTCTCTGTGTGTGTGTGTGTGTGTGTGTGTGTGTGTTTGTTTGTTTGTTTGTTTGTTTGTTTGTTTTGAATTGATAGGTTTTGAAATTATATGTCTCTCTGTGATGGTTGCTCTTTAAACATGGCATAGTTAACCCATCAAAATAGCATGGAAGCTCAGAATGCCCTGGCAAACAAGAAGATTCCTTGGATTGAGCATTAGGAAGTTTTTTGAACTCTTAAGAGCAGAGAGTCTAGATAGGCACTTGAAAAAAGGGCAGATGGTATTTGCTCTGCAGGATAAAGATCGGATGATATGAGCCTCCGTTTCCTTTTCAGCTCTCATTTCATCACAAGATCTTTGCATCTGCAGTTCTTCCTATTTATTAAGATCTTAACTGCAATATATTAATAATGGATTCTTTATGCTTTGAGGGACTTTTCTAGTTCATTTATTTTTCATGCTGTATTTTAGGAGTTGTATAAGTGTTATTATATTTTTACCATATGTAACATTTGTTTATTATGTTGCCATCCACTGAATTTCTCCCTTGGGAAAGCACAGCAGGATACAATTAGGTTATATTTTAAAATATAAATAATTCTGTGTGCAAACAAACACATAACTCTTCTCATCAGTTTGATAACTGTAAAATGCCTCAACTCTTCCATCCACCCAAACATATATTGGAAGGCTGATGTTTCCAGATAAGTAATGGGCATGATGCAATGATGGTTGTGGACTGTGACACCCCCTATGAGAACACTTAAGGCTACAATCCTATACCCACTTATCTTGGAGTAAGTGACACTAAGCTCAGTGGACTTACTTCTGAGTAGACATGTATCAGATTGCCCTGTAATCCTGACTTTAAGTTCTTCCGATGGAAATAAATAGAACATGTACTGCAGCCCTCTACAGGCTCACTGTTGAATTCAATGGGTTTTACTTCTGAGTTGTCATGCATCCATTTGCACTATTATGTTCTTAATTATGGCTGGCCTATGGCCATTGCTATTTCCCAGAAAAGCAATGCACTACCTCGTAGAAAATTCCAGCTCATCAGAGCTATATACCAACAGTTCAATGAATTTATAATTACTATTTTCCGGGGGGGGGGGGCTGAAACAGAATATTTTAAGATAGCAGAAATAACACTGGCAATGTCTCATTTCCCCATCCTTTGGGCAACCCCCAACAAAAACAATATGTGTTTTACTTTACTATAAGCTACTGGCCCATCAAGAAAGCAGGTAAATGAGCACAAAATACCTGAATCCAAAACTGTAATTGTTTCCAGCCTTTTACGGTAGTACAATGCAAATGGCTATACTTCAGTGGTTGGCTAAGGCCATTACCTCAATAAAAGAACTGGTTTGGTAGCCTTTTCTACTAGATGCTAAACCAGGCATTCCCAAACTTCGGCCCTCCAGATGTTTTGGACTACAATTCCCATCATCCCTGACCACTGGTCCTGTTATCTAGGGATCATGAGAGTTGTAAGCCAAAACATCTGGAGGGCTGCAGTTTGGGGGTGCCTGTGCTAAACCGCCCTGGATATAGGTTCACAGGCCTGTGGATATCACCCAGACTGTTCCCCAAACCATAGATAGACACACAGAATCATACATAGATGGTTTGAGGGTTTTTGTTTCTTAACAATCAAGTGGTATATAATTTTTATGAAATAAATAAAATAAAATAAAATAAAGAGATAGTTCTTATGCCTATATGATTGGCTAATGCAGTAATTTCTGCACTCTCCCCCACAGACCACTGGAAAGTTGTTGTGGGGCTTGAGGGACCACTTAATGGTTTTCCTACTTACTGTAGCAATTGTAATGCCTTGTGCTTGATACTATATGATTCCCTATTGCATTTTTATATACCTGTTCTTTGGTAACCCCTAGGCTAGTGGCTACCTAAAAATGCACCTAATAACATTTTTTCAATGTATGCAATTTATTTTTTTTCAATGTACTGTATACAATTTTATTTATTTTTTTGTATTGTATTCCATTGTCAGAGCTACTGTCCTTGAGATCCCATGAAGGACAAATGTAAATCTTGATGTATGAGATAACATGTACTGTACTGCTGTAGCATCTTCTAGTGCAGGCATCCCCAAACTTCGGCCCTCCAGATGCTTTGGACTACAATTCCCATCTTCCCCGACCACTGGTCCTGTTAGCTAGGGATCATGGGAGTTGTAGGCCAAAACATCTGGAGGGCCGCAGTTTGGGGATGCCTGTTCTAGTGTGACTATCTCTAATTAGTAAATTAATACTCTGCCATTTGAAATAATCATACTCTGCCGATAAATAGGAAACAATGCACAGACATTGGCTACAATCCTGGGGACTGTTCAGCTGCTAACATGCCTCTCCCATAACTCTTTTGACTCTGTTAAGATAATCATGTACCATCTGCTTTTAGCCTCAGGCTGGCTCTGATGTGTGTTCAGGACAAATAAAAAGGACAATCAAAGGTTGTCTTGGGATCTGCCCTGGTAAGCCTTGGGATCATCTTGCAATCTTTTTTAAACCAAAAATCTATAACATTTTCATTTTAATCTCTTCATTGGTATAGCTAACATTCTTAAACAAAAACAAAAAAATGGACTTCCTCAAAGGTATAAAAAAATGACAAACACCTGACATTTCTTTTCAATACTCCTTTAAGTATGAGTTGCTGCAAGCGATGGAAATGTCAGTGCTCTGAGGCCATTTTGTCCCTGCCAGGATGGGTACCTTAAGGGATCTTTACTATGATGACTACTGAACTTTTAAACTTAGATTACTCACACATTTTGATTCACATGTGCAGATTAACTTCTAAGCAAATTAAAATTTGCCCCCAGAAAGAAATGACCCTTCTGCGCATGCCCCAAAATGTAACTTCCAGTTAAGGATAGGCCAGTCATGGAGAGAGAAAGTGTGTGTCTACAAGCATATACAACCAGGGCAGTCTCTATATTTAGAGTACCTTATGAATGTATGGAGTTTGTGACAGGGAACAGTGAGGAAATTCCTAATTTACTTTCCAAGCATTTGTTGAATGTGTGACAACAGGTCCAAGTACGGTAAACTGGAGAGATAATTTATGAACGAAAAGATATTTGAAAAGCTATGGAATGCCTTCCCAAGCCAAAACATGGATTCTCATGTGATCATGTTCAGTATACTGCTATAAAAAAAATGAAGCACAGTTCTTCCCCGTGTGATCTTAATGTGTATAATATGCTATATTTTAAAAATATTCTTCCATTGAGAGAGAGAGAGAAAGCTTCAAGTAATGCTACATAGTACAATATTTCAAATCAATAGAGCAAATTGCCTTTTGAAAGTAGATAACAAAGAGGCAAAAGCCACCTATGAAGCAAAATAAGGCCATAAAACAAAGTTCTGCTGGGAGTAGATCACATCACTTCCCTCTGTAAGACGGCTGCATAGAATGGATAGGTCTGTTTTACAGAAGAGCAATTATAGGAGAGGCACAAAGGAGTGTGGAGACAAAATGCACCCAGATGGGAAGATTGGGTGTCCTGGATACATTCAGGGATATTGAAAAAGTTCGCTTGCTTTGTGACAAATGTGATGGCTATTGCTCAGAACAGAATAGTTCATTTGAGGGAAGTTAACCATGGTGCCAAAATATGTAAAAAGAAAACAAATGACGGGAATATTCTCAGTTTAGTAAACAGACTGTGGGGATAGATTGCATTCATTAGTAATATGAAGAAGTGTGCATGCACACGAACATGCACAATAACAAACTTAGTTGGTCTCTAAGGTGCTACTGGAAGGATTTTTTAAAATTTTGTTTCGACTACAGCAGACCAATGGGGCTACCTACCGGTACCTGTAATTAGTAATCTCAGTCAGAGATTGTTGGGGTGGATTTTGAGCTCGCTGTCAGAAATCTGAGCAGCTCAGTATGGGTGTAAAAGTTGAATTATTTGAGTTTTGCTACTCCTTGGTAATCAGAGGACTTGTTATGAAAGCAAGGCTGGGCACACAACATACATTTAAAGCACCCAACCACTCCCCAAAGAACTGTGGAAACTAGTTTGTTAAGGGTGCTTGGACTTGTGTAGCTCTGTGAAGAGGAAATGTGCTTTAAATGTATGGTGTCTTCCAGACTATTTCTCAAGACTATTGAGCAAGACTCAAGCACACACGGTTGCATAATTCAGGTCGCATAATTAAAGTGGATTTGGCATTGTTGAGCAACAAATATGCTTCCAAAGAAAACCAAACATTTTGTGGTAAGGAAAGTGACCTGAAAATGTATGGGGAATTGTGGGATAACAATTGCTTGGCATGATGCCATATAACTTCCCACAGAAAAAAGAAAAAAAAGAATGCTCAATAAGCAGCCAACATTATGTAGTCATCGTCTCCAACAATCAGGATAAGTGTTCAATAAAAAGGTTATTTGGTGGTGACCTAAGAGGAGGTTTCAGTGAATGATAGAAGCCAAAGCATATTGCACTTTTGAAACATGAAAATAGCCTCTTAAAAAGCAAGCTAATAGAATTAGTCATTGCGGTTCTTGAAATTGGCATGTATATAAGTAATTTCTGTTATTTGTAAATGCTCTTTATTAAAGGGAAAGTAGTGTTAATTATAAGCATCAACAATGTGATTACTTCTAAAAATGATCTTTCTGTTGTTGTCAGTGTAATTTGCTGCCTGATTGAAGGCGATCAACGTCAAATGTTGAAACCTAAATCTGGCCTTCAGAGAAGATGTTCATAATAATTATTGTTACCAGAAAATTTAAATGTTTTCTGCTGCATACTTCTATTTATTCATTTGTCTGATAAATTTTAACCCACCTTTCATCCACCAAAACCACAATCAATGAACTACTAAAAGGGAAAATAAAATAACCACAAAATCAGCATCTAACCCCAGACACCCCACAATGACTCTCATTAACATGGCAGACTAAAATCATTGAAAGGCTGAGGAAAAGAGGTGTGTTTTTATTTGGTGGTGAAATGCAACAGCATCAGCCCAAATCATGCTTCCAAGGGCATTATACAAGCTGGCTGCACCACCATGGAGAAGACCCCATCTCAAGCCACCACCAATGTATCTCCCCTATTGGAGCCACAAGGAAGGCCTGCCCTCCAGATCTAAGAGCCTAGAAGGCCAACACATATTGGGAAGGGTGTACTTGGGTCCCAAGTCATTTATTGCTCTAAAGCAGGCATCCCCAAACTGCGGTCCTCCAGATGTTTTGGCCTACAACTCCCATGATCCCTAGCTAACAGGACCTGTGGTCGAGGAAGATGGGAATTGTAGTCCAAAACATCAGGAGGGCCGAAGTTTGGGGGTGCCTGCTTTAAAGGTTAGCACCAACACCAACACTTTGAAGTTCAGCCAATGGGCAACTAAAGGAGCAGTTTTATAATGTGCTTGTTGGTGCAAGGGAAAAAAAAGGTATAAAAGGAGAATTCCTAGATGTTAATATCCAAGTTTGAGGCAAGTACTCCTTAGTGAGACAACCCCGGAATAGATTTAAAATCACAAAATATGCAGCAAAGTAAAGCATGGAAATGTAAGCTGTTATAGACCTTTAAAATATGCCCTTGTGAATTCCAAAACTTCCCCAGCATAGGAAAAGACCACACATTTGGTAAGCTTAAAATTGGTTTAATTACAAACTCTTCAAAGGTCTGGCTCATGTGCTTTTCCATACAGCATTCAGAAAAAGTTGCACAGGCAGTAAAGCTTGTCTTAGTTTCAAAGTGGTAGGAATTTCTAAATTATTGGTATAGAAACTCAAGAGTGGCTTTTGAGAGTCATGCAGCCTTAGCTGGAACAACTAGCTTAGCCCTTTCACACACTGAACTTCCAGGTAGACTGGAGAGTGAACAATAGGCTTTATTACCCCCTCAAGGTTAAGGGGAGTGACCTAGCTAAGCCTGGCAGGACAGCTTACTCTATGGTCTTAATCTCTTTATACATTAAGTAGACTTAAGGATGTTGGTTATATGAGGCTGCTTATCATACAGTGCCAGACTAACAGTGGTTAGGAGAAGGGTCATAGGTCTGCGGCAAAACACCTGCTTTCCATGCAAAAGGCAAAAAATTCCCTGGAAAGAGAGATTAATTGCTAAACCAGGGGGCCCCAGACTTACCGGTGTTTGGGCCGGTTCCCACCGTGCCGATCGCGCGGCGGGCCGGAGGGTGGGGGAGCGTGCGTCTGTGCGGGCCGGCGGGCGGGGGAGTGCTTGCTGGCGCGGAGGCGCGCTTCCAGGGTGGAAAAAGCACCGAAAATTCGTTGTGCGCATGCGTATGGGCCTCCCCCGACCCGGAAGTGCACCAGAAATGACCTCTTCCGGGTTGGGAGAGGCCCATACGCATGCGCACAAAAGATTTTCGGCGCTTTTTTCCCGACCCGGAAGAGCGCTGCCGCGCTGCACGCCGTAAGAGCAGGCGGCGGGGGTCGTCGCGGGCCGGATTGGCAGGCCAATTGGGCCGTAGTCTGGGGACCCCTGTGCTAAACCATGCTGGAAATTGAAATTATGTGAGGGGAACACGGATCTCCTAAGACAGTGATGGCGAACCTATGACACGCGTGTCCGACGTGACATGCAGAGCCCTCACTGCTGGCACGCGCCCCATCGGCCTATTCACGCTGTTGTTGTTGTTTTTACCCCCATTTGTTCTCCTGCTCCTCCTCATGCTACAGCTTGTCTCCGCTGTTAAAACCCAATCCTTTTTTGTTGTTGTTGTTGCTGGTAGCCAGAGATTGGTTTTTAACCCTTTCTGTGCTGTTTTTCTGGCACTTTGGCAGGCGATGATTGGGTGTAACAGCGTACATTTCTAAACCCGTTCTGTGCTGGGGTTTTTTGGCGCTTTGGCAGACTATGTCGGTGCTGCATGTTAGTTCCAGCGAAGATTTTATTCACCATTTATTTCTGTTCTCTTCCCCCCCCCAAAGCTTAGCAGCTTTGGGGCATCCCCCCCAAAAAAGCAAAGCAACTTTTGCACCCCCCAAAAAACCCTCCAAAACTTTGGTCAGCAGCTCCCCCCAAAAAGCTCAACAACTCCGGGCACTTTGTGATAAATAAGTGTTTTTTTGGTTTGGTTTGGTTAAATAATTAGTTTTTGGTTTATTAAATACAGTTATATATTACAATTATACATTTTTTTTGTTATTTAAACTATAAATATCGCAAAATTATGGGTTTCTTTCTCTAAGTGACACACCACCCGAGTTATGCTCGGTTTTTTGGCGAATTTTGACACACCAAGCTCAAAAGGTTGCCCATCACTGAGAACTCTCATCACCTTTAACAGAGGACTTTTCTTCTTTGGGGGAAGCCATGACTATTAAAGTGGTATCATGGTGCTTTTAAAAATGTTTAGGGCAGTTGTGACCAGGAAAGTAGGTGTAGGATTGCAGTTAAAGTCATACCCTTGGGCTTAGAACCCACTGTTGCTGCCTGGTAATCTCTGCCATTATGTTCATACTCACATCATCCAAAACCATCTCCCTATTTAAAGCCTAGGAAACAGTGAGGTGGCCTCAGGTGGAAAGTGAAATAGGAAACAAATCAAGAAGCCCAGTAATCAGAAGGACCAAGCACTGTGCCATTTCATGCATGAAGGAAAAATCTGTAAATGCAAACCAAGTGGAAAGAATTCCAGGTGTGTGAGCTGTGCCACTCACTTGGAACCGAGGAGGAAATTAATCTTTTTTATATCCTAGTCACAATCTCCTTTCATCAGCCAGGTCATGCCATTGATAGAAAGCCAAGGTTGATACCAACTGGCATCGGCAGCGCCTTTTTCTACATATGCTGTCCCCAAGTCAAAATGCAGGTGCAGCCGCTATGGAGAAAACACCCAGCTGCTTTATACATGCAGTATAACAATGCCTCCACTTTAATTAATATAACAAGGGAAGTACTCTCCTGTTTTTCACAGAATGTGAATATTCAGGCATGAATATGGCTTGTTTTCTATAGAGTTTCTTAGACATGATTCCTTTTTAGATATTCAGAAGGTTCTTCTCTCGAGATGATTGCAAAGTTCGTGTAGCTGAAGGTACTTGCTTAGCAGCCTTGATAGCTGGTGGCTTCTAGCTACCACCACCCCCATCTGCTTGGTAAATAGCAGACATGAACAAATGGAAGTTAGAAGGGAAGGAGTCTGCGATTTGCAGCCGTTTGGTGACAAGGCGCTTTGAGCATGTAGCTGCTGCTAATCCTTTTAGAGGAATCAACTCCATTTAAAAGATTTCTGTTTGTTTGTTTGTTTGTTTTTCGTTGTTTAATACATTCCTCCCGCCACAACTTTTCAGGACACATAGCTTTTGCAAGGTGGCTTACAGAAAATTATCTCCCCCAAAACATATAAAACACATCAAAGTGGGGGGGGAGAGGGACACAACTTCAAAACTGAAGAAAAAACATTAGCATTTAAACATTTTCCATTACAGCAGATGAAACAAGAGCCAGAATAAAACCATTAAATAAAATTCAATATGAAAAGTGTGCAGTAGAACAGATATATCACTTTTTTCAGCACAGTAAAACTGGCTGGAGGGGAAATGGAATAAAATGTTTTCAAAGTACTTTTCAAAAACCAGTAACAATAGTACTATATGCACCTCCAGGAGATGAAGTCCCACTGAGAGGGCCAGTCCCTGGCATCCTGAAAACAGGTCTGGAAAAAAAAAAGAATGGAAAAGTTCTTTCCACCTTCAGCAAAATAATCTCAGCAGCTTGTGTTGGGTGCAGTTCAATGTTCTTTATGCCTGCTCTTCTGCCACTGCAATGATCAATAAGATTAGCAGTGTCAGGATTCTTGCCTGAATAAAAAGAGATTACCCAAGAAAGATTGCTCCGCCCTGGCAGAGAAGCTTCTCTATGAAGTTCTGTTCCGCAAAAAACTTTGTTTTTTACCACATAGGGGAGAGGTACACAATAATAGCCACTTGCTGAGACATTAAGTTGTTGCTGACTGAATCACTGTCATGTGTGTCATATCTGAAGGTAACATTGCATACTCTTCATTTAAAATTGTCAGTAAATTACTACAGCAGAACCTCCAGCCAATACAAAATGCTTTAGATTAGAGAAGTCACCTTCTGTGCATTTTTTATGCTGACCTTAACGGATGGCAAAAAGGAAGAGGATGATGAAGTGCCATAAATTTGCAAAATACTTCACCTATGTGCAATGATCGTATATAATGTTTTTCTTCCAGCCCCATCATTTTTTAATATGGTGACATAGCATTGTTCATCACAGGGCTGCATCTCTAGTCAGATGAACTCAAATGCAAGAATCTGTGTTAGGGCGCTGGAGGAGTTTCACAGAACACACCTGAAAGCAAACTGATCTTCATTCTCACCTCCTGAACAGATGTGCAAATTGGAACATACTCTGATTCCAGATTTCTTTATCCAAACTTACTGTGTGATGGCAAGGTCTGAGCAGGCTGCCTTTATGTTTCACATCCTCCTTTTAAGACTAGATAATTTCTTCTTTGGCGATTGCTCATAGATTTGGAGACACTGCAGTCTCTAACTTGTTTTCGCAGAATTTGTGAGAGGACCTCAGCAGCTACGGGGGAGTTGCTGTTAAGGAGATGTTGGTAATGTTCTTTCCAGTGCAGTGCAATAGCTTCATTATCTTTTAGAAGTGTGGTACCGCCTGCTGAGCGTAGGGGGCATATGCCATGATTTATTGGCCCATAGATGGTCTTTGTGGGTTTAAAGAAACTCTCTGCATCATGAGAAGCAATGGAGGCAGCCATTGTTTCACACCATACAATAGGCCTGCAAGGGACAAGACAATTTACATCTTCAGGCAGGGACGGACTTGGAAATATTTCGTAATATGGCACCCTTGAGGGGCTAAAATTTGGTGCCCCCCAAATTATGGATCTTCTCAATTTTGTGCCCATTCGGCTCAGCAGCCTGGGGGGAGGGGGAGCCGCCCAAGCCACCCTAAATCCAGTGCTGTTCCCAGTGTCCACATTTGAAATTGATCTGCTAGTGGCAACCGGGGCTTCTTGCTGCTTGAAGCAACTATTATCTGCTGTAAATAGAAGAATATAATATGAAGTATAATACTAAACCAGGGCTTGCATAGCTCAGTGTGTAGTGCTTGCAGGCTCCAGCGATCAACTGATGGCCTGTAAAAGCACAAAAAGTCAACTGACATAAAATCATAGAAACCTAGATCATTGTGATGTCAGGTGATTGACAGGTGGGCCCACAGGGGGTGGATGGGCCTACCCTCCTTGGCCCACAATGGGTGGCAGAGCTAAGCACCTGGCCCACCATCGAGATCCAGTTCCCCACCCCTGGAATACATAAGGACAACCCCCTTGAACCACCTCAAAGCCCAGCAAGAAAAAATGGGGAATAATCAACTCCCCTGGACCATGGCATGACACAGCAAGGTAGGCTTCTTAATGCAGATATAAATAGAAACTGGACAGGACAGACTTGGGCGGGAGGACCAAATGTGAGATGAACTGGAAATAGACTGATCCATCCATTCCTGTTCTGTGTAATTTTACTCAGTCCTGCTTATTTAATCAGCTCTGTCAGAAAAGCCCACTCTTCTCAGTCCCTGAAGGAGAGAAGCATCCACACAAAGAAGTGAGCATTGCTTTTTCTGCCAAAGAAAGGAGAAATAGAAACAAAAGCAAGAGGGCAAATCTAAATTACTCTGTGACTACATGTTGTTTTGAATTGTAAGCTTGGATGTGAGGCACTAAATAAATATCAACTCAGATTGTAGTCAAGGATGACTAAAGCATCAACATATGGTTAGTGGTCACAGAAATATGAAACTCTTGAAATAGGTTATCTTGACTAGGATTCCAATACTGAACAGAATATTTCCCCCCCTCATACAAGAGGTTTGAATCAAAATCTCACCAAAATGGGATGGTATAAGGGTTTGTTTTGTATATTTTTACAAAATGCTTAAAGCAGGCATGGGCCTCCCAGATGTGGCTCAGCTACAACTCCCATCAGCCCCAGCAAGCATGGCAGATGGGAGTTGTAGCTCAGCAACATCTGGAGGGGCAACTGTTCCCCGGACTTGGCTTTAAGGGTCCACAAATCATTCAGGGGTCCCCAGTGTGGCACCTGTTAGCACCAGAGCATCCTCAGCCACAGTTTTTCAACTGTGGCAGGTCAAAAATGGTTGGGGTTCCCAACACTTACTGATACTGCAAAATGAGCTCTTCCATATCTCGATTTTCTGATTTGTCTAACACCTAAGGGGAGAGTAAAATTTTGGGGAATGTAGTATCAGAGAGCCCTGCTGAGTAGAATGTCATTCTTTGCTGTGCTAGTTATGCAAATGATGTAAAATGACTGGAGTAAATATTGAAGAATAAATGTGAAGAGCAGGGCAGAGGTTCCACCAATTAGTTGAAAGAATTTCACTTGTAGCCTGGCAACATCATCACTGTATAAGCTGTTCAGATTATGAATGACTGAATTGATCCAGATTCAAATCAGTTGTCACCATGGCAATCAAATGGGAAGGTGCACTGTGGATGCCTCCCCCAGTACAATCCTATAGAAGAAAAGTCGATGGCATCATGCAGTTAGGTTGGAAAAGAATCATAAATGTTTATGTCCATAAGTCTTCCTTGAAAGATGAATGTTGACTCAAGTATTAGTGAATGGTCAAAGTTCAGATGTTGTAGAAGATGGGGAGAGGACTTCTGGGGAACGCTTTTGGTGGATTTGAGTCACAGCAACATAGTGAAATAGTATTTCATAGATTTGCATTTGATGATCCAATTTTGCAGTATGGATCTGTGTGTCAACAGAATGGAGTGGAACTCTTTCCCCATGTACAGAAGCCCTATTAATGTCATTGTCATCATACATTGCTCAGTTGTTGTTGTTGTTGTTGTTGTTGTTTAGTCATTTAGTCGTGTCCGACTCTTCGTGACCCCATGGACCATAGCACGCCAGGCACTCCTGTCTTGCACTGCCTCCCGCAGTTTGGTCAAACTCATGTTCGTAGCTTCGAGAACACTGTCCAACCATATCGTCCTCTGTCGTCCCCTTCTCCTTGTGCCCTCCATTTCCCCCAACATCAGGGTCTTTTCCAAGGATTCTTCTCTTCTCATGAGGTGGCCAAAATATTTGAGCCTCAGCTTCACGATCTGTCCTTCCAGTGAGCACTCAGGGCTGATTTCCTTCAGAATGGATAGGTTTGATCTTCTTGCAGTCCATGGGACTCTCAAGAGTCTCCTCCAGCACCATAATTCAAAAGCATCAATTCTTCGACGATCAGCCTTCTTTATGGTCCAGCTCTCACTTCCATACATCACTACTGGGAAAACCATAGCTTTAACTATACGGACCTTTGTCGGCAAGGTGATGTCTCTGCTTTTTAAGATGCTGTCTAGGTTTGTCATTGCTTTTCTCCCAAGAAGCAGGCGTCTTTTAATTTCGTGACTGCTGTCACCATCTGCAGTGATCAAGGAGCCCAAGAAAGTAAAATCTCTCACTGCTTCCATTTCTTCCCCTTCTATTTGCCAGGAGGTGATGGGACCAGTGGCCATGATCTTGGTTTTTTTTGATGTTGAGCTTCAGACCATATTTTACACTCTCCTCTTTCACCCTCATTAAAAGGTTCTTTAATTCCTCCTCACTTTCTGCCATCAAGGTTGTGTCATCTACCTAGATGACATTGCTCAGTTAGGTGAGTGAATTAAGCTGACATCTCTTCAATCAGGAATTAGAAACTGGAAATGTTGCTACAGACTCAAAGACTCAGTGTTTCATATAATTCACTTTCTCTCCATGGAGGGTTCCCATCTGCTGAGACCATATAACACCGGTCCTGAAAGACCTACATTGGCTCCCAGTACATTTCTGAGCACAATTCAAAGTGTTGGTGCTGACCTTTAAAGCCCTAAACGGCCTCAGCCCAGTATACCTAAAGAAGTGTCTCCACCCCCATCGTTTTGCCCAGACAGTGAGGTCCAGCACCGAGGGCCTTCTGGCAGTTCCTTCCCTGCGATATGTGAGGTTACAGGCAGAGGCCCTTCACGGTGGTGGCGCCTGCACTGTGGAATGCCCTCCCATCAGATATCAAGGAAATAAACAACTATCTGAGTTTTAGAAGACATCCAAAGGCAGCCTGTTTAGGGAAGTTTTTAATGTTTGAACTTTTATTCTGTTTAATATTCTGTTGGGAGCCTCCCAGAGTGGCTGGGGAAACCCAGCCATATGGGCATGCTATAAATAATAAATTATATTATTATTATTATCCTTCAAAATATTCCTGAGGTGTCTATGGCGTATCTTGAAAAAGATACAGCACAGCAGCTGAAGCATAAGGTAAAAAATGTCCTAGCAATGTCCAGCTGTGCCATTTGCCCAGTACGCTCCGTGCACATTTCTGCTGCCAAAGTCTCAAAAAACTTCCTTTCCAGTTCAAATCAGCAGAGTTTGATCAGCAGCCAGAAAGCTTCAGCCTCCGTGTCTGCAAATAACTGCCGGTGAGAGTTTTTTCTCACTCCCGGCTGGAGAGCTACACACAATAGTACAGAATAATAAGGATGCCTCACATTACACAGAGCATGCAACAGTACACAGCATTCCTGGATGTAGACGTCATAGGCCTGCGATCACAGGGCGACGCTGAGCTATTTAACCCTCTCAGCTCACAGTGTCTCATTTTCAGAAAAAAAATGATTGAATTCATCGGCACCTAAAGCCTGACATTCAAGACCGATCTTCTCAAGAGGCTGGAAGATATGGCATATGATAAGTCAGTCTCATGACTCAGCAAAAGAAGAAAAACTGTGTGCGTGCCTGCGTGTGTGTGTACGCATATATTTTCCTGTTTAAATACTGCTTTTCTTCTTAGTTCCCGAATGTCTTGAGAACATTGCAGATTTACTAACTTGACTTTTCTCAATGTTTATCAGCATTTTCAATCTTACTAGATATGGATCTGCAAGCAGAAAATGCCTCCCGGTTGCTTTGCCATCCCCGACTCTTTTTCCAACAGTGTCTGTACTTATAAATTGAGCAACAAAATCCTTAGTAGCAAAACAGGACTTGTTTTATTTTCAAAGCACTTGGTAATCACAAGATCATTGAAGGGACTAGAGCATGTACCAAATGAACAAATTTTAGAGTCCTTCAAAAGGGGGAAGAAATCTAAGCAACTTAAGGTGCAATCTTCCCAGTACTTGTACCAGCCAATAGTCACCAGAACAGGATATTGGAGTGATGTTGCCGCTTTCAACCTATGACCCCATCAGACCCAGATGCTGCATGTCAGTGAATGTTATCACTTCAGGTTAGGAATGGGAAAATTTGTTTATTTCTGTTGCCTTCATTTCTCTTTCCCCCCAATCTAAAATCCAGTTTTATATATTTCTGCAGCATGAAAACCCAAATTTCTCCTACATTTTGAGTCATGATGGGTTTTGTGTTTTGTTTTGCCATGGAAACTCAAAGAGGCTATGAGAAAGCAACTTGAGAAAACCCGGAGCCCAGTTGTGAATATTTCACAAGAGCCTTGGATAAATGCTGTCTTGGAGGGTTGATCACCCAACCCCATTAATCATTTCTTGTCTCCTTCTGGCTTCCCATTAGATTTCTGCATGGCAGGATGTCATCCCTCATGCCTCACTTTTCAAAGGGTCGGGAATAGTTTTTCATTGCCACATTTTGATGAGATGTCTTTCATGATACCGTATATTAAGGGGAATAGATCTTCCTCGTGCTTTCTCTTCGTTAGGAGGCTGGAGTCTCAGACTCTGTGTCAATTTATCTTCTTGTGTTTCAGAGACTCTCACAGCTCTCTTGAGCACCTGCCCTGCACCTTGCAACTGAACACCTTGCAAGACGGGCAGCGATGTGGGTACAGCAACTCTTTTTCTTAATCATAATGTTCTTACATTCACTTTGGGCTAGCCTCACCAGCAATATTGCAGATCAGAGATGAGATTCATGTATTAGCTTCCTTTTGAAACACAGTTCTCATCATTGATTTCTGAGTCATCCAGAGAGACAATCCACAATCTGCAGTTTGTCTCTGCTCAGGCAAAATTCTTGTTGGTTGAAGCATTACAGGAGTCATTCCTAGTGCAGTAAAAGGAAAAATATGTTTTTCAACAAAATGGTATTAAACATTCTTCAAAATTTCCCAACCCTCCTCTGGAGATCTTATCTTTCTAATGTCACTGTGTTACACATCTACATGCCTTGTTGTATCTTCCGCATGCATGGATGTTTACAAACAGGGCCGTCTTACCCATAGGTGTTAGGAGTGCGGGGCACTTCCCCCCTTTTCCTCGCCTTGCGTGACTCTGAAATCTGTTCTAGGGGTTCTCCCAACACTCTGGAGCAGTTTGGAGGAGGATCCAGGGTGCAAATTGGGGGAGAAATAGGGGAGTTCCATTGTACAAGTGGCAGTCCTTGCACGGGTGGGACACCTCTGTTGGGTAGGTACCTATGGGTTTGGGAGCTCCATGAAAACCCAGAAAATGACTGGGGGAAGGTAGGTCAGGAAGTTTAAAAATACAACTCTGTACTCATAACTCTTCATGGATAATTAAACTACTTTGTGCCACTGCATCTAAACATAAAAATAAGCCTAGTGGTTTTGCAATTGGTTTTAAACCGAGAGAGAGAGAGAGAGAGAGAGAGAGAGAGAGAGAGAGAGAGAGAGAGAGAGAGAGAGAGAGAGAGAGGAGGCGAAAGGCCCTAGGAATACAGTTGTTGTTGTTGTTGTTTAGTCGTTTAGTCGTGTCCGACTCTTCGTGACCCCATGGACCATATCACGCCAGGCACTCCTGTCTTGCACTGCCTCCCGCAGTTTGGTCAAACTCATGTTCGTAGCTTCGAGAACACTGTCCAACCATCTTGTCCTCTGACATCCCCTTCTCCTAGTGCCCTCAATCTTTCCCAACATCAGGGTCTTTTCCAAGGATTCTTCTCTTCTCATGAGGTGGCCAAAGTATTGGAGCCTCAGCTTCACGATCTGTCCTTCCAGTGAGCACTCAGGGCTGATTTCCTTAAGAATGGATAGGTTTGATCTTCTAGCAGTCCATGGGACTCTCAATAGTCTCCTCCAGCACCACAATTCAAAAGCATCAATTCTTCGGCGATCAGCCTTCTTTATGGTCCAGCTCTCACTTCCATACATCACTACTGGGAAAACCATAGCTTTAACTATACGGACCTTTGTCGGCAAGGTGATGTCTCTGCTTTTTAAGATGCTGTCTAGGTTTGTCATTGCTTTTCTCCCAAGAAGCAGGCGTCTTTTAATTTCGTGACTGCTGTCACCATCTGCAGTGATCAAGGAGCCCAAGAAGGTGAAATCTCTCACTGCCTCCATTTCTTCCCCTTCTATTTGCCAGGGGGTGATGGGACCAGTGGCCATGATCTTGGTTTTTTTGATGTTGAGCTTCAGACCATATTTTGCGCTCTCCTCTTTCACCCTCATTAAAAGGTTCTTTAATTCCTCCTCGCTTTCTGCCATCAAGGTTGTGTCATCTGCATATCTGAGGTTGTTGATATTTCTTCCGGCAATCTTAATTCCGGCTAGGGATTCATCTAGTCCAGCCTTTCGCATGATGAATTCTGCATATAAGTTAAATAAGCAGGGAGACAATATACAACCTTGTCGTACTCCTTTCCCAATTTTGAACCACTCAGTTGTTCCATATCCAGTTCTAACTGTAGCTTCCTGTCCCACATAGAGATTTCTCAGGAGACAGATGAGGTGATCAGGCACTCTCATTTCTTTAAGAACTTGCCATAGTTTGCTGTGGTCGACACAGTCAAAGGCTTTTGCATAGTCAATGAAGCAGAAGTAGACGTTTTTCTGGAACTCTCTAGCTTTCTCCATAATCCAGCGCATGTTTGCTATTTGGTCTCTGGTTCCTCTGCCCTTTCGAAATCCAGCTTGCACTTCTGGGAGTTCTCGGTCCACATACTGCTTAAGCCTGCCTTGTAGAATTTTAAGCATAACCTTGCTAGCGTGTGAAATGAGCGCAATTGTGCGGTAGTTGGAGCATTCTTTGGCACTGCCCTTCTTTGGAATACAGTAGTACAAGGCAAATGCTGACAGTCCCTTTGAGAAAACTCAAAAGTTGTGGCATTTATTGTTTTGCAAAGTGAAGTGGACAATCCAGTCTCAAGCTGCATCTTTTCCTCTGACTCCCACATGTGCTGCTTTACCCCCAACACACACACACACACACACACACACACACACACACACCCATTCTCAAGACATAGACTGAATTGTTTCCCAGGTGCACAATATATATTCATCCGTCAAATAAGGTGCATTTTTGTAGACTAAACTTCACATCTTGATGTTTCTCTCCACCACCACCACCCATTTTTCTTGCTGATCACAAAAATCTGAAAATATACAAATCAGATGGTTAGCAGCTCTAACAGATGACAATTGGATGGTAGAAACTGTGTGCTTCACACCTGCTAACAATATTGCGGAATTATGAATGGTTGTTTTTCCCGTTGCAACAGAAATATTTAAGATGTGTCATTTCTTATTACAAGGCACCGCCAACACTTATAAATGCACAGCAATCTTTCATCACCCTTTCCCTAGTATCAACATTATCTTGTCAAACTTTGTTTCTAATCAGGACAGCATTATATGTTTTGCATCTTGAAATACTTGGGTGCCTTCGTATTGTTTTCCTTCATGGCCTGCTTGCAGTAACACAACTGAAAGGCACAGTTTCACGGAACAGTAACCTGCAAGTATTGTACCAATAGATTTTCATTAGTCGGTGACATCCAGCTTGCAGAGAAGAATTAGCCTGCATCCTTTGGAACCAAATAATGTTACTTCTGGCATCATCATCTCAGACAGAGAGGCCTATGGGGCCCTCATTTCTGTTTGATTTAGTTGACATTCACCATCCCTTTTCAGAATCATTTGTGTCTCCTTCACCAGTCTCATGCTATATTAAATATATGAATTACTTATTTAAAATAAATATAGCATTTTAAACGCCCCCATCGATCCATGTTTTGGGAAACCTTTGAACGGCTCCCTTTTTAAAAAGAAAACATCGTTTTAAATCATTCTGAGCTTTAAATTATTCAATATCTTTCTCCTTATCCCCATCCCGCCAGCATGATGATAGAAACTCTGGAGCGGACATATCAGCATTTCATGAGATATTATTGTACCCAAATTCATACAGAACCAAATACCCCTCTGTCCAAATAGCCACACTTTCTGACATCTATTAATTCATTTAGTACATGCACAATAATAATCTGAAGCTTGCTTCAAATGCTGCTGGCTCAAATCACTCAAATCTCTGCCCTCTCTGTAGGGAAGGAGAGTTTTTCTTTTTCTTCAACACTCCCAAGACACCCTAAGGAAGACTCACGTACCTTGTTAACATGTTAACACTAAACTATGGTTTAGTATGAGGTGGGATGCCCCTGAGCAAAGCCTTAAACAAATTGAACCCTCTCATCAGCACAACATAAGAACATAGGAGCTGGATCAGGCCAGTCGTCCTATTCACAGTGGCCAAGCAGATGCTTATGGGAAGCTTGTAAACAGGACTTGAGAGCAACAGCACTGTGCCCTCCTGCAGTTTCTAGTAACCGGTATTCAGAAGCATACATACTGTCTCTGACAGTGGAGGACAAGTGCTTTCAGGGTGGCTAACAAACCTCAAGGTTCTCCCTCACCTTTTTATAAAAAAAAAAAATCATGAGGCAGGTTAGAGATGCACTGATCATCAAAGTCTATTTTGCATTTTTAGGAGCATAGGAAACTGGCTTATACCAGGTCAGGCTATTTGTGAATCAAGACCAATAAATGACTAACAGGGTATCTTGCAGAGGTCTTTTCCATCACCCGCTACATTTTATAACTGGGAATGCCAGAGACTGAACCTGGGACATGCTGCATGCAAATTGTGTGCTCTGCCACTGTGTGAGGGTTGCACACCCTTAACTTTAAAAAGATTTTTAGCCTAGTGATTTTCTTCATTTCCTGTTTATGTTTTCTCTTGTCATATCGGACTTTTTAAAAAGTATATCCAGTGGAATATCATTCCATCATTAGTGGAAAATGCTGTAGCAGAGACTAATAAATGTAATTAACATGGATATTTAAACGTTTGCTTGGAAAATAATTGGCATTGACTAGGAAAAATACAATTATGAAAAGTTATTCAGCCATATATATATATATATATATATATATATATATATATATATATATAGTTTCATTATCTTAAACGTTTTTAATGCTTTAACTATTGCATTATCCATGCACAATGAAGCAAGAGTTCAAGACTTTCTAAGCATGCAGTTTATTATCACGGCAGATCACTTTTTTCATTATAGCATTTTGTTCTTTTTAAATTAAATGAATGAAATGACTACAGGCTGTGCGATTGTAAGCCTACAAAATTAAACCTTCATCCTTCTAATTACTTAATGTTATTTGAGAACCAATGCAATCCATTCTTTTAATGTTTACATTTTATTTTCTTGACAATTTCAGAGGGAGACAAGGCAAATTAGTTGAATCCCAAAACTTTGATTAGAAAAAGTAGGATTTAAAGGAGTTGTCTAAAAAATGAATTAAGGAGCTATTTTCTTGGTAATAAGTCTGAGGCCTAGATACAGATACATAAAGCCAATTAAAAGATGAAAGGGTGACGGCATACCCTGACCTGAGGCGGTTTATATAAGGCAAAAAGCAGAGGAGGCTGTTGAAGGCCCATCTGTGGACTGAATGACCAGATGATAGAGATCAGGAGAGGGAGAGTGAAACCCTACTGAAGGAAAACAGGAAACAGGGGTGTTTAGAAAGAGCACAAGAAGACCCATATATTTGCCTTACATTTCTTCCTACTGAATATCTAGATAAAAGTACCAGACAGAAATGGGCCAGGAACCTTATTGAATATTTTTTTGGGCAATTTGATCTCAATACTTTTGCTCCACTTTGCGCAGGGTGGAGGCAAACGACATGTGACACCAGAAAATGTGTGTCTTTTTATATTAAAAAAAACAGTTTTAAATGACTCTTGCTCCAGAAGAGGGGAAAAAAGACTCCAAAATCCCCAGTTGCAAAATGCCCCTTTCATTAGGACCAACAAAAAAGTCAGAAAAATGTCACAGAACTGTCACTTGCCATATTTCTGTTTTTGTTTAATTGATCCAGCTGTGGACTTTCTGGAACAAGAAGATTACTCTTTTTTCTTTCTTTTTTGTAAATATATGTACTTGCCTATAATGTTGCTTTCACTCACCAGAACCTTTTGTGTATAGGACCTTAAGACTATAATAATAGCAACAGGTTTTTGGAATTAAACCCCACTGAAAAAAACCCAATAATTATTTCTGAGTATAAAATGCATAGGATTGTGCTATAATGTTTTTGTTTGCTCTCTACCTTATTAAGGGCCATGCAGTTCTTCTATGACTGAGGTGACTTTTGAAACTCTCTTTCTCTTTCTCTTTCCTGAGTTCATCTAATGATTTACCGGTATCTACTGAACAAAAATGCTTCTAATTTTCCCCACAACATTATTATTATTTATTACATTTGTATACCACCCTATACCCAAAGATTTCAGGGCAGTTCACAACACAAGTCACCTAGTCACCCTTTTATATAGCCCAGGTGGGGCAGGTAAGCCTTACAATACTGAGGCCAAGGTGAGAGGCTTAGATGTTAAATTTGTTTGATGACTTTATTAGGCTTCCAAAACATGGGGATAATGTTATGTCCAGGTGTAGAAGAATGAAAATTGTAATCCTAGCAGCTGTCCCTCCATATTGTAAGCCACCTTCAGCATAGTTTGAACTATGGAAAGACAGCATACAAATTATGCATTTATGTATGTATGTTTGGGGTAAACCATGCCCATATTTCCTGTATCTTATGGCAAGCTGCAAGTGTGGCCCCGATTATTCCTTTGCACTCAAAAGTCAGCACTTTTTAAATTCACCATGCACAGCAACAGTCAGAGAAAGTGCAAATTCAAAAAGCGCCATCTGCCAAAGGAATGATTAGGCATGCACTTAGAGTGTACTCCCAGTTCTTCCTCTGCACTCGTGGCTTGAATTCCAGCCATTCAAGCTGGCTACAAAGGAAGAGTCTCCCACTGCAGCTGTGGCTCAAACTTCCTGTCTTCTGACATCATAAGATGCCAGACAATTGGCACATGGTTGGCCCTGTTCACCTGTCCAAGTGGCCTGTTGAGGGTTGCCTGTTTCTGGATTCCACCCTCCAGTTGGGTGCACTTCTCCATACCTGCACAAGGAGGGGCATAAAGAAATGGTGGGAATCATTTTTGCTGCCCATAGCAGCCGCATCACTACTCACCAATTCCATCATTGCTCAACTTTCCTTTCAGTGGTGCATAGAAAGCACTTGTTGTTGTTGTATAAATTAAGTTTGTATACCACCCTTCATCTGAAGATCACAGGGTGGTTCGCAACATAAAAATAGAAAATGAGACAAACACAAATTTGACCCAAATCTTGTCCTCTTTCTTGGGGGGTGCACTTCCTCCTTTAAGGCACTGTTTCAAGAGGCTACCTTGTTCATTTCAATGAATCTTGTCTGCTAAATGTTTTCATACCACCTTAAAATATGTAGGCTCTGCAAACATAGCTGCCAAGTCCGGGTCGTAAAGATCCGGGATCGGCAGCGCGCGCATGACCGGAAGTTGTGTGACGCAACTTCCGGTGGCGCTTTGCCCTTCTATGGGCACCAGAAAATGGCGCCGCCGGCGCCGGAAGTCGCTTCCGCGCATGACCGGAAACACGTAAAAGCGACTTCCGGTGCCGGCGCCGCCATTTTCTGGTGCCCATAGAAGGGCAAAGCGGCACCAGAAAAATGGCCGGGTAACAATTGCATTCTCCTCCACAGTCATAGCTGCCAAGTATCCCGATTTAAGGGAAAATACCGGGATTTTCCGCCAAACGGGAGACCGCCAGGAAACGGTGAGAAAAAAGGGGTTTTCCCGGCGGATACGGGATACTTGGCAGCTATGTCTGCAAACAGAGAGGAATGGGAACTGGTTTCTTTCAGCATGTTTCAGTGTTCTAGTGCAATTCATTGAGCACTTTTATAATACTGTAGTAAATTCCCTGCTAAGGAAAAAAATGCCACATTTTTCAATCTTCAGAGAGTCAGCTAGGGAAACATTAGATAAGTACGTATTGCAGAATCAGTGGCTGCACAATATGGTCAATCCATTTATTTTAAGTTATGTTATTACTGGCTTCACAAAATGGCCGGAGAATATTGTACGTAAGGAAACTACTGCACTTGGTTCCTACAGCCCAGCAGTTAGGAGGACTACTGTATGATATTCTAGTTGCTATCTGTGTTGGATTTGAAACTGATTCTACATGTGTGATTATCGTTGTTTTGTTTTTAAATTGCTTTCATACATGCAGTTGTTTTATTTTAGATATGTTTTATTGTATTGTAAACCACTATGGATTGCCTCATATGAAGCAATTCAGAAATGAAATTATTATGATTACGATTATGATTATTCAAGTCCTGCTATGGGAGCTGTATCCATGGCCAATATTTTCAGTTCAATGTACAGTTGCTGTGCATAAACAGCACCCAGCAAAACATAAGGAAACAAAAAACAGATAAACATTAAATTGTGAGAATATTGCCTAAAACTGAAACAGCAGGAAGGAGGACAAATCCACATCTTTAAAATTGATGCTCCTATTTGGGGATTGTAAAAAGCAGACATTGGGGAATTGCAAGGAATCTTCGAAGTGCAAATGGCTTTTCTCATTTATGTTTTAGATTAGAATCACTCGAATTTGTTAGGAAGAACAGAGTAAGGGGTTGGTATTTATTTTGATTAGTTAATCTAGATTTCTTTAAGGGGGGAAAAATTAACATTTTGTGAATGCTTCCTTACCGATTAATGCAAGCTTCAGCTTTTTGAAGGCTTTCCCTGGAGACATGCTGATATGTGAGAGGATGAGCGGACAAATTCCTCCTCTCCCTTCCATCCCACCCTGCACACTTGAATTTTATATTATTTTCCTGTGATGCCTTCTCTGAAAAGAAAACTTAAAATGGTCCTGCTCAAAACTGCACAGCTATCTCAGGCTGCTGTTTCCTAGGCAACATAGCAGTCCCTGCATCTTTTCTTACTGTGTCGAGGCGCAGCTGAGTCAGACTCATCATTATTATTTATTAAGCATCCCAGAGTGAGAAGCACATTACAGGCATAAGATAAACCCAAGACACAATATGAAAAAAGGCTAATCACATAGCCTGATCCCCCAATATCTCTGGAATGACAAGAGCAATTCACATTACAAAAGGCTCTGCAGTCACAAATGGGTGCGCTCTAGCCAAAAAACCATTTATGTTTTGCTTCCCCCTCTTTTTTATTAAGACAATTAGTACATTTATTTCTTCAAATGTAAACAAAGGGGAAGAGGGTTCCTTATTTTTCCTTAGAGAGTTGTTACAGGGATTAAAGAAATTATGGCAACTCATATTTAATCAGAGGATATAAATAATATGGTGCCTTTGTGGTAAGAAAAGCAATCTGTACAAGCAAAGTATCAGTAATCACCCCACTTCCCCCTTTCTGTTTACCAGCTCTGAAGTTACATACAGCCTAGCATTTGCTAAGACCAAGGACCATGTCAGATGTGAGCGTTTTGCTCTGGGGGGTATGTACATGAATACTGCCATGAGCCATGTGGACGTGTCATGGAGGGGGTAGGTGGATCAGAAGGAAGTGTGGGAGGAGTTTGAAGAACTGGAGTCCGGTGGTCCTGGGAAAAGTCCCAGCAGGTTGAGGAAGGCCTCAAGAAGCATCAAAGCTGGAGGAAGAGGTGACAGAACCAAAGACTACGGAGCTGGATCCCACAGAGAGACTGAATGGGTTGGGAGGGCAAAGTCCTGCTTCTGTGCCTTCACAGCCTGATCCCTCCCAGTTCAGAGGCATCTGCAGCATAAACACCCTGATTACTTAACTTCCACCCTCAGGGGAAGCAGTGGATGGCACATCAGGTACTGAGCAGGTCTCCGTCTCTGTCCCATTGGCATGAACAGGCAACTTAGGCCCAACCTACTTGAAGGAATGGCCATTTGCATGCCCAGTCCAGGGACACCTCTGACTTGCAACGCTAAAGATTTCCATGCCCCTCTCTTCAAAAGCAAGGAATGGGAAGGGGTCGCCAGTTGGATCAACAGCTTAGGTAGCCAAGCCATACAATCTACCTGCTGTGACTTGCCTGTGTCTCACACTGATTTGCGCATTAAAGATTTTGGCAGAAACCAAGTTCCGAATTTGAGTTCTTCATCTACCAAGAGCTAGGACAGAAACGTGTGCAATATGGAGGTCTTGCCTGCAAAATTCACAAAAGCAGCCACTCAGTGAAGGGTTCTTCCTGATCATTCACATTTTGCAGTCCACAGAGCTGCACTGTACACATGCGCTCTCGTGCGTTTATCAGTATCTCACAACCTGCCCTAGCTCGTAGGGTTATCGTGAAGATAAGAGCGCAATCCCAAGAAGGCTCCAACAAGCAACAGCACGATACAAATTGGATTTTAAAAACACTCATATATGAACAGCATTGCAGCATTGCTATCCTGGCCCAAGGACACAGAGAAGAAAAACTCACATGGATTGGCACAGAAAGATAAATGGAAAGAACCAGAGGGAAGGGAATGGCCATTTAAACAGCAGTGGTACCTAAACTCAATAAAGAGCCAGGCAGTCAATGTGTGAGTGCTCAGTCTCCAGGGCTGTCTCGTCTTTCTCTTCTTTGATGTTCAACTTGACAGGACTTTGATTGCTTGATTTTACTGAAGAGGGAATGCTGAAACAGTGGACTGTACTTGTAGTGCTTACTCTTAGCTAGTTCTACAGCTGAATGGAGGGGAGAGGAGGTGGGAATAATTCCTCTTGTTTCTCAGCTTCAGATATCGCTGGGCTACTCCAGGTCCTTATTGCTTGGCAGCATTTTTATGTTGGCACAGCTCACTTCAGGAAAAGAAAAATGAGGAGGGCCAGGAGACAGGAGACAATTACTGTTCCATAATTTCTGTGCAGCTTTTGTGTGTTTGTGTGTGTGTGTTTGTGTGTGTGTGTGTGTTGTCATTCTCATGTGAAAGTCTTTGAACTGATCAGCCAGAGTATGCCAAAACCTCATGCTCACCTCTGCACAAAACACTCACAAGTCAATTTTTTCTTGTCGGCAGCTTGGGTGGCATGGGAGGCAAACATTTTTCCACCCTTAGGGGCCACATTCCTTTGTAGGCAACCTGTCAGGGGCCATATACCAGTGGTGCATAGAGCCAGATGCAAAAGTGGGTGCAATGAATACAATTATTTTCTTTCTACGGTAGATTACAGTTCACACACACACACCACTTCCCTCCTTCCAAGCAAGTGGAATTTGCCACAGTTTAATAACGCGTTACAGCCCAGCAGAAACATTCAAGAAAGGGTATTGCCATGGGTGGGTGTGACCTGAGCAGGGGTGGCCTAGGGAGGGTCCCAAGGGGCAAATAGAAGAACTAGCGGCCACATTTGGCCTGCTCTGCATTGTGATGATTCTTTTATGTTGAAACCAGACAACTTTCCGAATTGAGTTCTTCAAAATAAAGGACTAGTCCCCTATGAAGAAGAGGCACACGGCTACTCTAGGTTGTATAGGGCATCACCCTGAACTCCTCAAGATAGCAATAGTCTTCCTCGATTTTATAGCGGGCACCAAGGAAGACCAACTTTCGTTAGTACTTCAGTCTGTGGGGAATGTAATCCTTTTCTTCCTAACAAATCCCCAAAAATCATCCCTGAAATTATTTTCTATTAGCTTTAAGGCCTCTGGGCAGGGACTTTCCCTCTTGTGAAACACACACTTCATGCTGATGAGGTATTAGTGGTAATACTAAGATCATTATCATTATTAAAATGTCTAATCTGCCTGTCTTTTAAAAGGATCCCAGGGAAGCAGAAAACAAAGCACCAAAACAGTGCAATTATAAATATATATTTTTTAAAAAACCAAACATTTAAATAATTTAAGAACATCTAAAATCATTTTAAAATGTTAATCATCATCATCATCATCATTTATTGTAGCAGCAGCCCAAAGGCATACATAACCATCACCATCATCCATTGCTCTACTTTGCTTTTTGCCAGGATTTCATCTTCACACAGCAAAACCAATATCTATGTGCTGCATTTTAAAAGGACTCTGTTATCCCAAACTGATGGACACAAGAGTGACTTGTGCAGCTGGAAGAAGCTTGCTCATTGACAGAAAGAGGTTTTAATAGCTATCAAAGCCTGGACTGATTATGGAAATCCTGATGGATACTTGTCTCCTTAGTGCATCCCAGACTCTTCCTAAATGGCACCGAAATGTATAATCCAAAGCTCACCCAAATGTTCTGTATCAATATTCGCCACAGCAAGTGTCATTTTGTACAAAACACTTTCAAACACCCCCGCCCCCTTCATTTTTAAGTCTCTGGCGGATTTCTTTGCATAAAGACCAAGAGCTGGCTGGTTATCTCTTGCCGCCATTCAGCTGGCTCTCTAGATGTCGAGATAGTGTCATTGGCAAATAGTGGCAGGCATCCCTCCCTGTGGTAAAGAAAGATAAGCATCTCCTACTAACAGAAGCCTTTTTCTTTCCCTCCTGTATGCAAAGCTCATGTCCTATTTGTGGAGAGGGTACCTGAGCAATCTGTTCTCAAGGGAAGGTGCTTTGCAGTTAATCCTCTCAGAAGCACATTCAAAAGTCAAAGGCAGTAGCTTAATGTGGGTGACTATATTTTAATATCTGTCATTACTTATGCATTCGAGAGAACACCTCCCCCCCCCACTTTTTACAGCTCCTTTTCATGTCCATGCATTGTTTGTGTAAGTACAAAGTAATGGCACAGACCAGTAATTTGAGACATTTCCATTCAAAATGTGGTAATCGACCTGGCTGCATTTGGAGGGCTTTCCTGTTTATTCTGCTCAGTGGAGCCCTGGACTTCTGCCTCCCTGAGGGCACCTCAGATTGCAAGAGATGTGCCAATGAGCCCAGCAATTGGAAGCAAAGACAAAACAAAAGCAACATCTATGCACAGTTATACAGCCTCATCAGAGCTTTCTCCAAAGAAGTGAAGATAAAACCTTTCATGGCTCTCATTTTAGTGAGTTGTTAGTTTCACATGGCAGATTTACTTATGGAGGTCTTCTTCACCCACCCCAACCTGTGTCAGCGACTCTGATGCCCTGGTTTATTGTACCCAGTCTTACAAGCCATGGAGCATTTGTGCAAAACCTGCATTTATTGCCATCTCCTCACAGTTCACACAAAATGCCAGGCAAAATCATAGGACCGATGCACAATCATAGCAAGGTCCACACAAATGATGCACCCAGTGTTTACTGTGGGGTTGGTGCTCCTTCTTAGTGCATTTTCTCTGTGTCTCTGTCTGTCTCTCTCTCTCTCTCTTTTCATATCAAGATGCTATCATGGACATCAAAATGCCAGGCTGTATTCCCCACTCCACCTCATTTAATCAGGATTCATCTTTCCTAGGGGTAAAAGGAAATCAAAAACCCCATTGCCAACAACTCATTTGTCGCATCTCAACAACTCGCTTGTGGGAAAAAAAAACCCCTTCCTGGAAGCACCCCAGATAACAATATGCAAAGCCCTACAAAACACCCCACTTCTTGCCTTTACTGGTTCCACCCATACATCTGTTTCAGGAGCTAATGTGAAATGAGGAGAGTTTGCATATAGACACACTTTGGATAACTCTCAAGAAGTTCCCGGTGCTCGTCACTCAGACCTATCATAGCCGAGTATTGGTTTGTTTGTTTGCTCTTTTCAGAACTAGTTTAATTTTAATATACATTATTTGTTTTAGTATCACCAAAGAAGAAGGGACAAATATTTATGGAAAGATGTAGAATGAATACACTTTCTCATGAACCTGAAAAAAGATTCCATTGTTGGCATGCTCCTTGGCTGTTAATTTGTGCTAGCCGCAGCTTTTTATTGTGGCATGATTTTATGTGTTTTATTGTGAACTGCCTTGGGCAAGATTCCATTAAAGACAGAAATGCAATAAATACATATTGTACAATCAATCAATAAGTTGTCCTATTCTACCTTACATAAGAGAATTTCCAGGTAAATTTTTCTCATGTCTAATTTCCCTTCAAACAAATCAGGATGAATGCTCAACAAACGGGTCACCGGGAAGCCCCCCTGCTTCCAACAGTCTACTCTCTGTGGAAAAGAGTCTACTCTGTTGGAAATCCTGGAACTGATAGTTCTGGTCCCATCTCTTGTAAGGAAAGAAGCTTCACAAATAACCCTAGTCATGTCTTCCCTAAGGCACATATATAGGCCACATCTTCTTCCTCTGTGAATCCCTGCTTTGAGAATTGTCTGTCCAGGTACAGACTTCCAGGAGTCAGCAACACGGGTAGGGTCCCACCAAACTTAAGGTGTAGGGTCTCCAAAGGACTGATTTGAATGAAGGTCATTGTGAATATTGCCTGATGAAGATAGAGTCTTCTCTACACTCCCATGTAGGTGCTGCTGCTACCAGAGAAGAGGACACCAACTCCAGGACATAGCTCTCAAGTTTTTCCCTTTTCTCACGAGGAAGCCTATTCAGCATAAGGCAATTTCCCTTTTAAAAAAGGGAGAACTTGACAGCTATGCTCCAGAAACATGAGCTCCACTCACTGATTCTGGCCCATGAGAGCTGAGACATCACCAATGGGCCCTTAGCCTCTTTTGCCATGTCCTCCTCAGCATGAACAGCAGGGTCCTCTCAGCTGCACATTGACTTGTTTTCACTCGCACATGGGAGCGAGCAGCGGATGTGGAAAATGGGGAATCTCTGGTAAAGCATCTCTGGCTGATCACACTGAAGAGAGAGGATTAAAAGGCTTTTCACCTGTGTTTCTCTTTGGGGAACATAACTTGGCAAACTAAATCTGTCTCAGGCTGGGATAGTGCCTTTTGTTGCTACTGTCAAAAAGCATTCTGGCACACTCAGTAGCACAAGTATGTCTACTGAGGAGTAGGGATGGGAGACCCTGTCAGCTTCTGTTCTCTCAGATTCTCATTTTTGCAACCTTAAATTCAGTTCTCCATATTTTTAAAAAAATCCTCATGAGAATTCATCAGCATTTTAGCGCAAGTGCCTCCTAAAGTACATTTCGGTATGTGGTTTTGACTAACTTAACATACTTTTGCAAGTGATTTCCACTTATCTAAGACATTTTTGTATGTTATTTTTCACTAATATATTCATTTTTATGCATACCTTTCTCTCATATATGCATTCTGTGTTTCAGTTCTCATAGTTTCAAAAAGTGCAAAGTTGATATATATGCCGTTAAATGTGACCTGCGCGGAATTCCCCTTCCCCCCATTTCTATTGAGGAGTATAGCTCACTGCTTTCAATAGGGCTTGTTCTCAGGTAAATGAGCACAGGATTGCAATCTCATGCTGGCTTCGATTGACTGTTTCCTGAATATGTTTATCCTGCAGGTTGCATCAACATAAAGAACTATTGTAAATCCTGTTGATTGTCCAGGAACAGGGAATTTTAGGGGGTAAACACAATAAAGGAATCAATGATCACATTTCTGTCAGCCCATTGTTAACAAATCATATGGCAGGACACAGCTATCTAGGTATAATGGAGATCTAAAAATAGAAACACCATTATATAAACCAGCTGCAAGCTCATTCCATTTCTAAACATAGTCTTCTCTGCAAAGGCCAAGCTGACAGTGTGTGTTTGCCACTAATGCCAATTAATCGGATGACTCACACCGATCAGCTAATAAAAATGAAATATGTATGTTGAAGGGACAATACAAAAAGAAGCCTGTTTATTGGAAACATTGATGAGGACTGAAAATTAGATTTAAGGATAACTGCAGAAAGATTAAAATCTAAGGGACAAGACAACACAATGTTGCATATTATATTCATGTGTCATGAAGTATAACTACTAACTCACATAAAAATAAAGCTGCCATTAGTGAACTGTTTACAACCATCTTTTTATGCTATTTAACAAAAGATGTTAAACAAATTTCCACAGCTCAAAAATGGAACAGCTTAGAATGAATTTTTTTAAAAAATAAAAACTCGTAAGTTTTTATCAATTACAAACTAAGCAGAATTCTGCTTTATATAATCTACAAAGTCCTGTGTGTGTTTATTGGGTTATGGCTATACCATAATACAGGCATCCCCAAAACAGCGGCCCTCCAGATGTTTTGGCCTACAACTCCCATGATCCCTAGCTAAGAGGACCAGTGGTCAGGGATGATGGGAATTGTAGTCCAAAACATCTGGAGGGCCGAAGTTTGGGGATGCCTGCCATAATATGTAAAATGCATACACACGTCACAAGAAAAGTAAAACATGTATAGTGCTCAGTGCTTTTTTTTTAAGTGTTTAGGGGTACTCTCATTTTCCTACCCATACTGAAATACTGCCCCTCAATGATGCCAAACTTAGATTCACAAAATGTTTATGTGCACCCCTGTGTCCCCCCAGAAAAAAAGAACTGCATGTACTTATTGGGAGAATTATGTCCTTTGTGATATAATATTGTCTTCAGATTTAAATAATTCGGGGCATTTGAGGTTTAAGGCTGCAATCCGATCCACTTTTACATGGGAGTTAAACAATCAGACTTAACATCTGAGTAGACATATAGAGGATTGCACTAAGGCTGCATACATTACCATAGATTTGAAGCACATGGCTTTCTCTAAAGAATCCTGGGAAATGCAGTTTACCTTTCACAGAGCTACAATTACCAGTTCCCTGAAACTCCAGTTCCCATCATTCTTTGCAGGGAGGCCAAATGTATGGTGTGTGTGTCATTGATTTAAAGATTTTTAAAAAGAAAAGAAAAAAACCAGTTCAGCTCTTGTGGTGCTTAGAAACACATTTTTTAAAAAAATCATACCAAAGAGCAGCAAAGTTAAAACAATCTGATGTAAAATGCAGAAAAATAATTCCTCCCTCCCTCCCTCCCTCCATCATTTTATTTATATGCTGCCTTTCCATTCTCAAGGCAGCTTACAGCATATTTCTTTTTAGCTAATTACAAACATAGCCAAAGAAGTCGTAAACAGTAAATAAAACACATCAAAAAGTGCACACAACCAAATTGAATGCTTTCCACATAACTCTTAATAAGATCTAAAAATAAAGATACACAATATTAATCTCAATAACAGCACTAACTTCCTCCTCTCCACAACAAAGCACCAGCCCAAGAGTCTGTTCAGCAGCCTCAGCTTTTGCAGCTGGAGTCAATCAAGGCCCCACCTTCCCAGGCTAGATGGGGAAAGGCCTGCAAGGCAGGGAGCAGGTGTTTTGGGACTCACAGCTAATAAAAGACAATTCAAAGGTCTAGAGAGGACTATAAGTGTATCTGCCTGGTCCCAAAAAAGACTTAACAGTAGACCTGAGCCTCCCTTAAGAATTCCATATATGAGGAGCCACAAGTAGAAAAGGTCCCATCCCTCATCACCACCTGTCTGATCTCAGAAGGCAGGAGCCTGTGGAGAAGGGCCTCTGACGTCTATCTGCATAGGGAGGCAGATCTGGGAGAAGATGGTCCCAAGTCTTTACAGGTAAGCAGCACAGATTTGAATTATGCTTAGAAATGGGACAGCTTCTTATGAAATACTGGCGAGCTGTGTTTTCTAAGGCCAGTCCCAATTAGCAACTGTGTTCTGAACTAACTGAGAAGTCTTCACTGGAAGCCCCATGCATAATACATTAGAGAATTAAATTAATTAAAATGGGAGAGCACCGCATGTGATGTTATTTTACAGAAGAAAGAACAATGGGAAACCCTAATTGTGTGAATCTTGTATGGTCACCAGGAGCTACTTGGTCTGAATGCATATTTCAGGCCAGAATACATACCGATACAGCTTTTCCTTTCTACTGGTTATGGTACATGACTATCTGAATTGTGAACATTGACTTTTTGGGTTTATTGTGGAATGAAGCAGCCAGCTCAGGAAATTGATTTTGCAGGGCACCATACTGATAGTTAATCCTTTTATTATGACTGTATTTTTACTCCTAGTGAAAAGTGTGGTATTTCTGCTTCAGGTGCCAACATTGGACTGGCCTTGCATATTGTTCCCCTTGACCTGGGGTGGGGGTATCATTTATGAAGAGGAGCAGCTTTCTGCACAGCAGAGAGTAGCAGAGGCTGGTCTGTGATTAGGGCAAGTGAGAGGTAGGTGGAGCTCCGCCCCACCAAGATCAGTCTGCCTCCAGCTGGTCCTCACTTGCCTACGCCCTTACAACCAGACCTGGGTATGCCACTAGCTGTCACTTTCCTTTTTGTTGTCAGGAAAATGGCTACTTCTCAGTAATTTGGATGATTTCATCAGGCTGACGTAGCTGTGCTTCAAGGCCAGGGATTAGGCCTCCTAATTGGGAGGTGGTTTCAGTTGCATAGTCATGTGGGGATGCAGGTGCACAAAAGTACTGGAAAGTTCTTGCTTCAAAGCCTTCTGACTGGTTTAGGCGACTCACCCAGTTGCTTTGCTGTTTACCATAAAGCTAGCCTTGTGTGTGTGGTGGGGCTCTGCATCTCTTTCATCTTGTCTCTTTGCAACACCTGGGAGACCATGCCTTTCATGCTATGGACCAGGCATAGGCAAACTTGGCTCTCCAGATGTCTTGGAACTACAACTCCCATCATCCCTGGCTGCTGACCCTTCTCACTAGCAATGCTGGGACTTGTAGTCCAACAATACCTGGGGACCCATGTCTGGATTATAGGAATATTTTGTTGTGTGCATAAAGTTAGCTTTGTTATTGTAGTCTGATTTATAATTCCCAACTACTCTTGTCAATTGGATTTTCTATTTGTACTTTTTATGAGTACTTGGGGTCCTATTTTATACTGGTAGGGTTCCCCCCCTTTTTAATGTATCTACCTCAATTTCATTGGTTTCGGTCTGTTTGGCCGACACCTTGGTACTGAATCCACCATTAACCCTTTGGTTGCCATTTGTTTCCCTTGACTCTCAAGGTTATCCAGTAAGGTTTGGGAGTCTCCTGACCCAGGCTGGCTGAACAGAAGTAGTGGTGGCAGTGTACCTTGCAGGGTTGGTCCCAGGTTTGGGGAATCGGTCCTTGACGCTCCTTAGTGTCAAGGACTTTTGTAGAAGTCAACAGAGAGAAGGATGGGATAAAAGTGGAATTAGTTGGCTCCACCAGCCATTTGCTTTGGCTCCACCTGCAGTTGACCTTGCTGCCTTCTGGCCTAGCAGTTGTAATGCCTTCACTGTCAGAGAGCATGGGCTACGTGGTCTTCTAGACCCCCCCTTACATGGAATTTATATTTGTTTCCCTGATAGAGAGATTATAAGGTTGAATATACTGATGAGCTGCTCTGATGTTGCAGTATTGAGAAACCAAATTAACTTTGCAATAGTAGAGGCCATAGCATCCAAAGTTCACTTCGACATGCTATCCGAGTCTCAGGTTTCTTGCTCTTCTTCCTTCAAAAAAAAAAAGGTTTAACTTCTTTCTGAACTGAGATTCTCAATCCAGATGCCCCCGTGGTTTGAAAATAAATCATTTGCTAACAGTATTACATAGCATTTTGACTGGGGAGTCTTCCTGGCTTAGCAAACGGTCGGAGGAGATATTTTTGTCTCACTCCATTCAGAACAGCCCGTCTTACCTTTTGCAGTCTGCTCTGCTCCAAACCGCTTAGTGTTCATTTTATTCCTCCAACACCCTGCAGGTCCAGTAAATCCTAATCTTAACCATTTTGCCAAGTTCCTCACAAAAAAATAGCATTCTTTCTCACTCTCTAGCTGCAGAACTGATTCAGCTGTTTCCTTTGACAGATTTACAGTAATTAAAGAAAAACCTTACTTTACCTTTCCACAGCAAATCTCTTGCAACTGATTGTAGGTGGAACGATAGCCCCCTCAGCCAGAGGGCAATGTGGTTATCAGCAAAAGGGCTCAACCATATGCACCCAGGGCCACACTACACAGGAGCATAGGAAGCTATCTTACAAAAAGTCATTGGTTCATCTAATTCAGTATTGTTGGCACTGACTGGTAGAGAGCAGTCTTCCCCAAACTATCTAGATGCTAGGATTCAAACTGGGGACCTTACTCATGCAAAGCAGCTGCTCTGCCACCAAGCTACAATGGTGACTGACAACATCACTTCCACATGATTTAAGCATGGAGCTGGGACAATCACATAGACTGTGTGGGCCTGATTTATACAGTAAAAGAAACATGTGAATACAAAACCAGTGTACCTGCACCTTCCTTCCTAGAACTGTGGTCCTATTCTAACAACCAGCCAGGACCACTCAGGTCTTCTCCAGACATCCTTTTCTTTGTGCATTTATGATTTGCATATTCAGACCTTTAAACCTCTCCCTTAAATAAATTCACACAAGACTCAAATTTTGGTTTGGTTTTTGGCAGCTTTATTGATTACAGCAAGTGAGTGGTTGCATAGGCTCTGGTTTGACTAGCTCCCGGCACCATTGCAGGTAGCGCTGACCCAGGGCACCAGCATAGGTCAGCCAAGGGTGAACACCTGGATAGGCGGAAAGCAGGGGACAGGCTATGTCCACCACCCAGATGTCCCCCTGGACTCAGGTACAGGCACAACCCCTTGCAGGGTTGACCAAACCATTGAGTCTCTGGATTCCTTTAACAGAATACCCTTCCCATAGGAATGGCAAGAGCATTCCCCTTTCCCTATCACCTGAACCAGAGCCTATCCACAACCTTACAAGTTGTGACGATTTGCTAAATGATAGGCGAAACCCAAATGACACCAGCCAATCAGCCAAGTGGGGAAAATTCCTGCTGTGCCCCTGTCCCAATGACAGGCAACACACGACGGCATAGCAAGGTCAAGCGCAACAAGCCCTAAAAGTAGGGAGAGGTGGGCGGATGTTCCGAAGCACACAACGAAAGAGGAAGCTCTGGGTCACATGCATATATAGGTCCCTTGATCTGTCTAGCCTGCATCCCATTGGCCTGATTGAACCCTGCATCAAGGGACCTACCAATAGGGTGTTGTGGCTATCCAATCATACCCATCCACAACACAGGGTTTGGTTGCCAGGTCTCACCGCAACACGTGCCCACTTTAAGGGAGGACATGATTTGTGGCCATGATAGTATCAGGACAGTTATGCATGGCCCTGCTTGTGCCTGCAAAACTTTTGGAGTGGATATCCTGCTTTGTTTCCAATTGGTGCATCTCCTGTAGCTTCCTGCTAAAATACTGTAACTTTTTATACCATGTATGTTCTAGGGTTGGGTTGGGTTGGTTTAAGACACAATTGGACGAATTCATGGAGGATAAGGCTATCAGTGGCTACTACGGTAACCATGATGGCTATGCTGTGCCACCCACAGTTTAGGCAGTATGCCAGTTGTTGAAAACAGCAGGAAAAGAGACTTTTGTTGCACTATCGTGCAAGAGTATCTCTCCAGACAGCAAGAATGTGGCAATGTTGGGGAACAACTTAGAAAGTGGAATGATGTATGAACAGTCCACCAAGTCCTCATGGGAATTCAGTAACATTTTTTTGTGAAAATGTATCCCACCATACGTATGCTTGGATGCAATTTTCCCTAATCCTGTATGTACATTTCTGCAAAGCAATATTCCTTAGTTCAATGGCTTTTTAGTTTCACTAATGTGTGCATTTTAATGCACTCTCTTTGATCCAGGATATGCACTTCTTTACATATTAGTTGGTTGTAAAAGGGCAGCGTTCAGAGATGTCTGCGTTTCAAAGGAGACCTGTGTTTCAGCTTGTGTGTTGTTTTAGAAAGTCTGAGTTAGGTAGTTTTGCAATTCAATGTGAACCAAATCAAATTTATTGCCCATCTCTAGTCAAGGGGGAATGCTGGAATTCCAGATCATATTTGGTTTGGCCTTCAAAGTAAAACTGCTAGCAATGCTGCAGCGATTGTTACATTAATAAATAATAATTTTGTGTTTTTATATTGTGGTTTTATCCTATGATCTACCCTGAGACCTGCAGGTATAGGGCGATATACATATTTTAATAATAAAAATAAATAAAGGTAGAATGAGAAGCTTCTTCTTCTTCTTATTGTCTGCCTATATTGCAAATCCAGGAGATTTGCAGTGGGTTCTTTTTGCCTCCCATTGCTGAATGATCCAAGATTAGATGCAATGTAATGGTAGATTTCCCTATGTGCCGCCTTCTCAGACCGCAGAGTTTCACTAGAGTGAATATGAGGCTGACATGAACACAGGGGAGGGAAATCAATAACACTGCTTTTGCCAGCTTGTCCAGCTTGAAACTAAGTAATGTAATGAATACAACTTATTTGTGCAGTGCAGAATATTCTCAGGTACCTTGGAATAAATGCAGTGACCTATGCTACTCTCTTCACAATCCATATCAATGCCAGATGAGCACAGCAAAAGTACAAATGATGGGAAGGAAATTGTTGCATGAGGCATTTACTCCTGGTAATTTGCCTTGGCCAGGAAATAGACTTTCCTTCAGTGATGTGGACAGAGCTGCCCCTGAATGATCACTTTTATTGAGCAAAATCCCTATAGCAACAGACTCTGCGGCAAAATAATGTCGTGCCTTATTTCATTCTCTCAGATTGCTCGATCTCCTCCTTTAAATCACCTGCATTTCAGAATCAGGATGCATGGATTTACAAAGTGCATTTTTGGTTAGGAGTTAGCAAAATACTCTGGTTTTATAAATTGGCTGTCTCAAACAGTGTATGATTTTAGCCCACCTTCCAATCTGTTTTTCTGAATTTTTTAAAAGCCCAGGATAGGAGTGTGCATGTGTGTGTATTAATGTGAAACAAAACCCTGACATACACATCTGAGGAAGCTTAGGACATCTGGCCATAAATCATATGAGTTTTACAGGCAAGTGTTAACTAGTAGAGTCAAGGCACAAGCTTCATTGTACACTAGCTGAGGGCAAGCTCACCATTAGAAAGGTAAGACGGTAAGAGTTGGAAAGGTGACAAGATCACTGACAGTTGTCACCTGCAGACCTGTCTTAACCACATTGAGCGCCGCCCCCCAGCTCACCGTGGACGCAGAAGAGGGACATGGCATGGGCGGGCCGGGCGCTGAGGGTAGGCCGGGCTCGGGGGCGGCGCAGCGGGTGGGCCAGGCTGCCTGGTTGTCCTCCGGGGTGCGGGCGCTGCCTCCTCCTGCACGGAGGCCTCTGCTGGGGGGGGGCAGTGCCGCGCAGCGACCGGCCTCTTGTCCTCCTCATGCCCCCGACCCGACCCGACCCGCCAGGCTGAGGCCGGGACTCGAACCCGGGGTGGGCGGGCGGGAGGGAGGGAGGCAAGGAGCAGGGCGAGCGGGAGGGCGGCCGGGCTGTCTGGCGGGTGCAGCGCAGCTGTGTGGCGGGCGCAGCATGGCGCACCCTGGCGCCCTGGCACCCTGGCACATTGCGCCACCCAGCCTTGCCTTAGGGCCGGCCCTGGTCACCTGTCTGCAGCCAAAGTTTCCTATAAAGAAGAAAGGCAAGTCAAAGGATAGGCAAAAAAAGGAGGGAAGAAATAACCCACTGTATTAGGATCACCACTTTCCAGATGAACCTACCCTGACCCTAAGATCATCTTCTGAGGCCCTTCTTCGTGTGCCTCCTATGGAGGGTGGCAACACAAGAAGGGGCCTTCTCTGCAGTGGCTCCCCGTTTGTGGATTGCTTTCCCCAGGGATATTCACCCGGCGCCTTCATTACACACTTTTAGGCACCAGGCAGAAACAAAACGTTCCTCTTTAACCAAGCCTTTGGCTGATTGACATCCAGTGCCCTTTTAAAATGTGTATACAAATTTTAATACTAATAATACAGAGCAATTCAAGTTCCCAATGCACCATGCTGGAAGGATCTTGGATGAGGCAGAGGTCTCCCACTGCCCAGCCCTGCACAACTCTTGTCAGCCTCCACTAGTGAGAGAGTTTCAGCAGTCTGGAGGGATCCCGCTGGTAAGGAGCACCCCAACCTAGGTGGGGTGGAGCAACTGCTAACGGGTAACATATCCCAGGGCATATCCACCAGCAGTAGCAAGCAGAAATCACCAAAATGCTGTTATCTGCTGGATCTTGAGCCAGACCAGCTATCACATGATGGCAATATGGCCAATCCAGACCTCCTTGCTACATCAGCCTGGGAGATAGCACAGCCAAGAGGCATTTTTTCCTTCCCTTTCTCATTTTTCACCCTGGGCAACATGAGTGGAGGAGCTATGGATACAACAGGGGCCACACCACTCTATCAAGCCCTGCCACTTCTGGCCCAAGGGGTTGGATTGATCTCTTTATCCTGCTACTCCTTTACAAGGTAGCACAGTAGGCAAAACCACCATCTTGAGGACAGTAGAGCAGCGTCCACATAAGCAGGCAGGAACTGGCATACCTCATTTACACCCCTTCACTTTTAAGTACATGGTACACCTGGTCAGTTGCAACACTTTGTGCCTTTCCAATGAAAGTCAGAGTAATAGTGGTACAAAACCTGGTAAATTCATCTGGATCCCATTGAAAGATTTCTCCTTGATTATATACCTCCAAGACTACATGTGGGAAACTATTTTAGAAGTCTTCCCATAACTTAGAAAAGCCCCACACTTTCTAGTGTGCACTGTATGTCTTTGTCAAGTGTGCAGCCCTCATCTATAGCGTGAATCAATATTTTTATGATATAATTCTTCTTAGCCTATGCTCTGGTCCTTAACAGGACTTTTCTCAAAAAAAAACATAGCTGCTGCTGCTTGCTATTCGTGCTAATCCTCTCGGGGAGTAACAGTTTCAGCAGCTATTTATTTCCGTTCTTCTTAATAGCTGTGCATTTGTTATTCCACCTACACCCGGTATGGTTGGAAATATATCCTTCCAAATCCCCAAAGAAATCAGACCATGTGTTTTCTGTATTCAGTTTTGTTATTTTAAGAGAGAAAGAGGAGAGAGAGGTGGGTGAAACATTTAAATTGCCTAGATTGCATGGATTTTTACGAAAGCCCGTTATTTGTCTTCTCTGAGATGTAGGGGTACTTTAGCTAGATGAATCAATCATGGTTTGGGGAACTCAGTATTTGCAAATTCTAATACAATTGGACTTGATCTAAACCCACCCAGATCAGAAGGTGCAGATCAGAAGGAATTTTGCATGTATTTGACTGTTGCAACACAGTTTGAGCTCAGCAACAAAAAATCAAAATGCATTTTGAGGTAAAATACATTTATAAATGCATATTTTGAGAGAAATCATTTTGAAAAATACTATTTAAACGTACACTTTAATATGGATATTATGATATATATAAATGGAGGATCATGTGGAAATAGAAGAGATTATGAGTGACCAAATGCAAATGTGACACAGTCAGAGAATAAACTGAGCTGTCCATCCCTATTGGGGTTTTTCTTTTTAAATGGTTTTTTAAGTGACACATGGTAAGAAGTAGTCAAAGCTGATCATAGTTTATATAGCTAACATTGTTAATAGAAAGAGAAATCAAGATTTTAAGAGGAAAAATATGGCAAAGGGCTGTAGCACTATCAAAGTAACTCCAACAGAATAGTCTGGTTGTGAAATTCATGTGTTTCATTTCTATTTTCAGAACTGAAAGTTGAATTCTATGTTTATAGGTAGACAGATAATTTGCAGTCATTTTGGCAGTTCTTTGGTGCTATGGTGTTAGAAATACACCAGCATTTTAGATGCAGAGAGAATGGTAAGTAAAGGGCCAAGGCCAATAACAGTTTTTCTGACAGCCCACGCTTGGTTCAAAACAGACATGTGGAAGTTACAGTGAATCTAAATCTAACCCTGTTCAAGATGTTTAACAGTAAGTGCTTTGACAGAGCACATTATCCTGAACAGAGGACTGGCTTAGGTACAGAAATGTTAATTATTTAAAGGTACCCTTAACATCTCATTGAAACGAGCAATATAATCTGCCTAGAGATGAAACAAATTTGCCCCCGATTTTTCTTCTTCGAAATTATATTCCTTGATTTTGATGCCATATATTCTCCGGAGCTATGCACATTTAGCAGGTGTGTGATAACCAAGTATCAGCATTTAACATCCAAATATTCTGCAGTAGGCATCAATATTTGAGAGCCTCTAACAGCTGCTCGGCAGTGGGAATCAAAATTCAATATTTGACAACTAACAGTCAATATTTAGTGGAATATGGCAGCTGGCATCATGTGGTACCATTCAGTACTGTAACTGACAGCATCTCGCCGTAGCAGTGTTTGTGACAAAGCTCAGCAACTGACTTGTGGGAGAATTGGGTAAAACTTTTATTACTCTCATTCAGCCAGTCCGTCAAGGACTATCAAATTTTGATGTCACATTTCAGCGCTGAAGGTCATTTAGTGCCACCCTTGGTGAACTGACAGAATGATCCTATGCATGCTTACTTGGAAGTAAGTCCCATTTTGTGTTCCAAGTAAACACGTTCAGGATTGCAGCCAAAACAGTATCTGTTTACTATCATTTCCCCTCAAATGTGGAATTGAAGGAGAGTGCAAATAAAGAACTCAGTTGAGTGGAGTCCTCCTGGTCATTAGAAGTTGGGAATCAAGAGAAAACCCAGGTAGTTTTCATCCTTTCCACCAAGCAAACCACTCAGAGGACTGGTAGAGCATCCCTTCAAGGACAAATTAACTTTAAAAAGAGACACTATTGTTGATATACTGTGTTTACTTTGGTCCATCATTAGACTACAGAGTGTTATGCACTGACCTTTTTCCTGATGCAGCTAAGTATGAAAGCACATTAGAAATTCTATGGTGGTATCTTTACAGCAACAAAGTAATATATTCACTGGATTTGAAAAAAAGAAAAAGAAACACTTTAGAGGAGGAGAGCTGATGAAAGATAAGCAAAGCTGGGTTGTTGGCTTGGTACAATTACATGTAATCAGTTGGGATTTATGGCTCAGTTTATTCATTTGCAATGGCAGCATGCGTAGTCTTAAAGTATCTAGATGATTAATAGCAGATGTAAACTGTGGTACTTACTGTATAAGCCATTATTAAAGCCATTAACAGCATTGTTCAAAGATGGGATCACAGTATGTCAGCAAGAGGAGGGAAAAAAACAGGTAGCTGTGAAGCACTACTATTCTCACAAGTTATTTTTTAATAATAATATATTTCTCAATGAACTGTATACAGTGTTGTTGTTGTTTTGATATATTTTATTTACAGATACAGGCAAAAATGAAACAACCCAAATTACAAAAAAAAAAGAATCCTTAACAATAAATAATAAAGAGTACAAAACTACAAAGGGTAAGAATAAAGTAAAAAAGGGGGGGGACAAAAAAAAGAAAACACAGAGCAAAAACAAAGAACAAAATGCAAATACAAACTAGCCACAAACTAGAAGGCTTGTCTGTTGTACGCTTCCGCCAAGGTCACAACAGATCATTAATTCTCATCACTTCTCTCTATCTGCATTCCATGGAGTCCCTCATCTTGGTATCAGGGAACACTTCCCTATGCTGTATCATTCTAAACATAACCAGGACTTTGTTGGTGGACCCTTACCCCTCAAATAATTATTTAAGCATTCCCATTCTTCTTTCACCATCCTTTTAGGTTTACCTCTTATTGCATCTGTCAGCTTCGCGAGCTCCAAGTACTTGCACAATTTAGCTACCCATTCATCTTTAGTAGGTATATTTTTATCTTTCCAATGTTTTGCCACTATACCCCTTGCTGCTGACGTCGCATACATAAATAACCTAATCTTCTTTTTGGGAATATTCTTCTGGTTTCTTGCTAAATGTAATTTTAATGAATCTTTTTATTTCTTCGTAAATCAAATTCCAAAATATTTGTATCTTTATGCATGTGGTAGTATGTGCCTACCTGTTCCTTACATCTCCAGCACTTATTCTTATTATTATATAATTTACTTATTTTTGCTAATTTTACAGGCGTTATTTCCATATGTACTGTTACCGAATTGCTTTTTCTAAGAAGAGAGTTAGCCCTTTAGAAATCCAAATAGCATCTATCCTCCCCCCTGATTTTTTAACATCGGAGAAATGGAACTGTATTAAGTGTTATGAACCCAGGGACTAAGCTCCATTGAATTCATTGGGACTTGCTTCTAAGTAGACAGCAGCCATGTGTAGGATTTGGCCACTCATAATCAAAGTTACACATCTCTGTTGAAGATCAAAAAGATTACCTTTTATAAATCTGAAGATTTGGTTTTTGTAAGAACCACCTCCAAAGTCAACTGTTGTTGTTTTTACTTATTATTTAAAACAGCACCATCCTGTTTTCTAATCAAAATTCTTGAGGCAGTTTACAACCAAGTTAAAATACAATAAAACATCAAACAGCACTAAAATATACAGTGGAACCTCTGTTTATGAACACCTCGGTTTACGAATTTTCGGTTTACGAACACCACGGACCCATCTGGAACGGATTAATTCACTTTCCATTACTTTCAATGGGAAAGTTTGCTTCAGTTTATGAATGCTTCAGTTAGTTTATGAACAGACTTCCGGAACCAATTGTTTTCATAAACCAAGGTACCACTGTAACAGAAGGCAAGATGACCTGCTCATTGAGCATTCATCCTGATTTGCTTGCACAAAGCTTAGGAAGAGGTTAGATGATATTTATATTGAACATTCATGCTGACATTTGTGTGGAGGTCATACAACAATGAGCATTCGTCCTGATTTGCTTGTGTGGTAGTTCTACATATTCCCATTAATTTATCCCACACTTTTCTGTTTATTCAACCAACTCATAATCTGCCTCCTATCTTTACTAAATTTCTTCACTTTAACACAGATACAATATCCCAGATACTGTAATAGCCACCCCCATGTAAATGGGTTTTTATTTTTCCAGGTACAATGACCAGATGAAAGGTTTTGTGCTGCCAGATAATATTCATTGACAATATCAAATATTAATGGTGGAACTCTGAAGTCTTCTTCTTCTTCTTTTAAACCAAGCTCTGCTGACTGCTGTATATTTTTAACTGCATGGTATAAATTCATTAGTGCTAAAAGGATTTGATGCCTACTGTACGCTCGCATTCTTTTAGCACGTACTACCCGTTTTCATTTGGGTAACTTATTTTCTAGGGTATTAAGATAAGCATGTAATTAATAAAGAAGCCTTGTATAGAGTTTGAATTGAATTCAGATGATGGATAGCACTGCTATTTCTGTCAGGTTCCAGGCATTAGCTGCTCTTTGAGATACAGTGTAAGAAGGCAATCTGAAACATTTGTGTTTGAGCTCCCACATCTGTGGTTGAAGTGATGGTCTCTGGATCGTTGCTGTCAGGACTGTTGCCAGCATTACAAAGCAGAATAAGGTAGCACTCAATTGCTAACATGGAGCCGTTTCCCTTGCAATACATGAAGGGCTTCTCACTCGTTTGTTAAGCAGAGGGTCAGTGTAAGCAATCGTTAGCCTACTTCACAATTTTTCCTCCATGAATTCATGAGTGGTTAGAGTGTCAGACCAGAACCTGCAAGACCAGAGTTCAAATCCAGACTAGGATTTGAAGCTCATTGGGTGACCTTATGCCAGTTACCAGCCACCAGCCTAACCTACCTTACAGGGTTGATCAAATTTAAAAATTAATAATAAGTGGCAAGGGGTGTGGGGCCATGTTCACTGGCTCCACTCCTCACATAGCCATCCCTGGGAGCCTATGCATGTTCAGCTGAGTCCATGTTGGCTGTTTCACGTGATCAGAAGCCCTGATCATACAAGGTGCTCAGCTGAATGGGCCTTTCAGCTGACCTTCCACCTAATGAGAAGGTGGAGCAAAGAGGGTAGGCAACATTCCAGCGGCTATGGCCCTGCTCATTCATACATCTATGAATGCATGAGAGGCAGTGGTAGTTGCCCCCAAGATTTGGGGGCCAGTGTGCGCTGTTTGTGTGTGATGTTATGCATGCATTGCATGACACCACACAATTCTCCCAATGCCGTGCAGGCCAGTGCAGTCATCCACTATATATGATATAAATATTATTTATATTACGTTAATTCATTTTAAAATGTGCATCTATACTTATCAATTGCCATGTCATCTTTTTAATGCAGATTGATGTCCCTTCGGTTTTGGCAGTGCCTTTTCTCCCTTTTTGTCTATGTGTAAATGGCTACCCTGATAAGAGGCTATTGCTCGCTCCCCCTCATGTTCTGCAGAAATATCATTGTGCATCAGGTATGGGCATGAGCAGTGCCACCATGCTGGCTGAGACCTTATTTAAGCTAGGAGAGGGCAACCCGTGGCCCTTTGGCTGTGGCTGGACTCCCACTTCCCATCAGCCCCAGTCAGCATAACCCTTAGGGCAGATCTACACTCCTCGTTTTTAACATTAAGCAGTGCTATTTTTCTAGATAAAGAGGTGCCAGGACTCACCATGAACGCCTCCCTTGTTCTTACGAGTTCTGGCTGGGGGAAAAAGCCCTGACATTAAGGAAGGGTTTTGATAATGTATATGGACACATGGTGTCCTACTATTCATGCTCATAATGTGTTATTAAAACATGACACCAGAGCTGCAAGCAACCAGCAGTAGGGAGACAGTGTTTTTAGGGGGAGGAAACAAAGGTAAGAAACGCTTTAATTAACAAGTATGCCCTGTGATGTTTTAGAATGATATTTCTAATCTAATAATGTTAAACAGGTCAGTGTAGATCTAGCTTCAGACAGGGATGATGGGAGTTGTAGTCCATCAACATCTAGAGGACCATGGGTAATATTACCCCTGTAATGCTGTGAGTTGCTATGTAATCCCAGTGGCTTGTTGGATTAAGTCTGATTCTAGTTGCTGATTGAATTTGGAAGGATGTGCTCCATTATACCTCACAAGAAGAACGGCCAGCCAGCTTCACTGGAGCATCTTGTCGGAGTTCATGAAAATAAATCCTGTGACAACTGGACTGAGTTTCCTGTCCACTGTTGCACTTGGACTCCATTATAAACTCATTGCTAATCTTTGCATTTTGCCAATGGGTGAGATTCAATGGAAGCATTTCTGCTCATGCAGAGAAGCTGGGCCCCCGTCCAATGCTTTCTGAGGGTAATTTGCTGCTGCTGCTGCAACAGCTGATGTAGTAAGTTACCGACCTGTTCAAATGTGGCTTATCCCTGTTGATGCTGCAGTGAGAAAGGACACTGGGGAAGAACCTTGTTGTTGTCAATGGTTCCCTTGCACACATGCATAAACCATTCTTTATGATCACCGTCAGTATCTGCTTGTTGAATGATGGCCTTTTTGAAAAGTTCCATTCCAGACTAGGGACAAGATCAATACATATCTTTCAAGCTGAATTTTCAGTACCGCATCTTCAACGGATTTCACATTCCAATCATTTTTTAGCATAGATCTTTCTAGGAATAAAGTGGAGCTATGTATTGAACCTCCATTCACAACAGAGAGGTTGGCTGCAGATAAATATGGACAGTTTAACACAGTGAAATCGATGGCACTTAAACAAGTGTGCCCAGATTAAAACTACTGCTTCCACATCATGATACCACACGGCCAAATTAGCTGATGACAGACCTAGCCAGCCCAGCATTCTAGTCTCATAATGACCAACCAGATACCTATGAGAATCCCAGAAGCAAGGCATTCACTCTCTCCTGGTGGTATTCAGGGGCATACTGCCTCTGCCACTGGAATGGATATATAGCCATTGATAGCCTTTGGCTGCGCTCCTTTCAAAGCCACCCAACTCTGTGGCCATCTCTATATCTGGTGGTAGCGAACCCCATCAGAGAGAGATTTCTGTGGGCTTCAGTTGGTACAAAATGTTTAGCTGCTATTTTGTAATGTTTTATTAGTTTCAATATGCTTGAAACTAGAGAACACAGCTGGATAGGCAATATCAAAGTGTATCAAATATTTATTATACCGTATATATAAACAGTTGGGGGGTATCAGGACCGTGGCATTGTGGGTAGGTGGGTTTGACATACCCTGGATCCTTAAGAGTATCCTTGTGATACTCTGTATCTCTGGCAGTCACGAGGAAGACCGGTTTACCTGAGCATCTAAGTCAGGCATCCCCAAACTCCGACCCTCCAGATGTTTTGGACCACAATTCCCATCTTCCCTCACCACTGGTCCTGTTAGCTAGGGATCATGGGAGTTGTAGGCCAAAACATCTGGAGGGCCACAGTTCGGGGATGCCTGATCTAAATGGATTGTTCGCTGCCATCACCTGCTGAATACAGAGCAGCAACTTGGCTAAAAGTCCCGAGGCAAGGATATGCAGTGAGATAATACAGGCTGTTCAGTATCCCCTTGGATCAAACCACACCAGCTGTACTTTAAACCGTTTGATTTAATAACAAAACACACAGAGCGTAGGATAAATGAAAAATAAAAGGTTGCACTAACTTCTAAACTTGCGTTACTAGACAGGTAGCTTCCACTACATGCTGCAGGATTATTTCAGCCTAAAACCAGCAGTATTGTGTTCCTTCTTCCTGGAAGATGAACATTGTGGACTTCATGTATCTTCCCCAGATAAACTCCAGCTCCAGCTGAAGACTCTGAGTGCAGGATGTAGCTAATCCTTTATATGTCTTGGCTTCCTCCAAAGAATCCTGAGAACTGGATTCTTTGCAGAGAGTTGTTAGAAGACTACTGTGTCCCTCACATAGCTAAAATTCCCGCAGTTCCCTGGGGAAGAGGGAATGATAATTAAACTACTCTATAGCTCTGTGAGTCTAACAACCCTCAGCAGTGTTAAACTACAGTTCCCGGGATTCTTTTGGGAGAAGTCATGACTTCTTAAAGCGGTATGATACTGGTTTGAATGTATAGTGAAACATTTTGGGCATTTTAATGTTTAACCTTCCCAGTTCTGCGTGAAAAGGGGCTGTAACCCTCCACCCCTGCTGTGGTCTCGGTTCCGGTGAGGAGCACCTACAACTGCAGACAGAAACCATCCACTGGCTCAATGGGAAGCTGGAGCAAATAGTGGGCATAGGAACCCTGGCAATAGCAATGGATTACAAAGCAGATTTTTGAGGGGATGAGATGGTAGAAGTCACCTTCTCTGAGCAGAACGCTGCTTATGGGAGACACTCCCTCCAGCAGGCGGAAGTTAGGATCTAAGTCAGGCATCCCCAAACTTCAGCCCTCCAGATGTTTTGGACTACAATTCCCATCTTCCCCAACCACTGGTCCTGTTAGCTAGGGATCATGGGAGTTGTAGGCCAAAACATCTGGAGGGCCGCAGTTTGGGGGTGCCTGATCTAAGTCATGGTGGTTCATGCTCCCTGTTTTGATGGTGTTGAGAAGTTCTGTCATCCTGATAGAAGCCCAGCAAGCTCTATAAGTCAAAAGAAACCGACCCCCTTCTGGCCATATTGAAACAGAAAAATCTGTCCCTTGGAGTTCTACGTGCCACAGCAGTTTTAGCCTCCAACTCTTAGTAGAAGGGCACAAAGACATCCTGGGAGCCTGGAGTGGTGAACAGTCAGTTTAATGAGCCATTGTGACAATTGTGAACGATGAAGACAGGAAAAGCCTACAGAGAGAGGAATGTTTCCAAGACAGGATATCTGTAATAATGCTAAATGTGATGACTGGTTTGCCCACGGGCATGTTCTTGGGCACTTTTTCAAACACGTAGCAACAGATATACACTTCTCTGTGATTGCCTTCCAGTCTTTCTCAAAACAGTAGGAAGTGCTCTGTTCTGGTTCCATTACCCATCACATTCCCTCCCCCCCACCCCCGTATTTCCTGTGTGATGTGCCAAATTCTAGCTCTGGAACCATCAATACAACGGGAAGTTGTGGAACTCTTCCTTGGGACACATTTCCTTCAAAGAAATAACACCATTTCCTTGCAAGAGGTTTTGGTAACTGAGGGTTAAACTGCACACAACATTAAATTGTGTAATTTCCACAATGTTTGTTTGTTTGTTTAAACTGCAAATAGCATCTGCTGCAGGCCCACTCAGGATCAGTCTTGCACCATTCTAGTTGTGGTCCTGACAGGAATTGCAGCTACAAAACTGCTGATTGCATTTGAAAAGAGGCTCAAGTTGACATCAGTTGACCAGGTGCTATTTGAAGCTGAAAACAGTTACTTGTAACATCAAACCATGTTTGGCCCTGAGTCTGGAATTTGCTAATCTTTCTGCCCAATAAAAAACAGGCACTTTCAAACAGATGGATAGAGCAGCTTAGGTAATATAGGCAATATACTAATGAGTAGTCCTAATCTAATGTAGTCCTAATCTAAAACTAAATTCTAAAGATGGTTTGATTAATTAAGAATAATAATAATAATAATATTTTATTTTAAAATCAGGCTTCTGCATTCTCCGTAAGCTATTTTGATAACATTAGTTGACATTTGATGTCAATATTCTTTTATCTAACATGGGGTAGGAAACCTCAATCCTGGGGCTCAAATAACAGCCCTCCAGGCGTCTCTAACTTGCTGCCTGAATTCTCCCCAAGCCACACTCTCTTCCTAGTCACACAGTGGTAGACTCGTAATCTGGTGAACCGGGTTCGCTTCCCCACTCCTCCACATGCAGCTCCACTAGTCACACTTCTCTGAATCTCTCAGCCCCACCTACCTCACAGGGTGTCTGTTGTGGGAGAGGAAGGGAAAGGAGAATGTTAGCTGCTTTGAGACTCCTTCGTGTAGTGATAAAGCGGGATATCAAATCCAAACTCCTCCTCCTCCTCCTCTTCTTCTTCTTCTCTTGTAGGAAGAAAGAAACAGAGAGGAGCCATGTTTTCTTTGTTCTGTTATGTTTGATTTTATTTGCAATAAATTAGGCTTAGATGTTACTCCTCGAGGCTGAGTTTCTGTTTTGAACTATACTTGTTGTGTGCTCATGTCCCTGGATATGGGCCACATCAGTGTGACGGGAGACTGGAGGAATGAATCCTGGGCCTTGCTGAGTTGGGGGGAGGCACCAGGCCTTGGCGTTATCACCCAACAACAGGGCCCACATATGTCAATAGACTCATGCCTAGTTTGGCTGTAAATAACAACTTAGAAAGATATACACAAAACTGGCATTGACAAAGAGTAACCATGATAGATTATTTTGTTTACTGATTAATCTTTCTAGGGATTTTATTTTCTAGATCATATTGGCCTAGTCGGGTCAGTTCCTCCTGACATATTAATGACAAATGCCATTCACTTAATGGCTGGCTATGCTTTCCTTAATACTTGAAGTGATATAGCTAAGCTAACCTGAATATTTGAAGAGGCATAACTCACCCTAAATGTTGCAGCTTAAAAGAATCATTATAAATCTGCAGATTATAGCCGTGGAATATAAGGGAGAAACTCATTGAGAGGAAAAGCTGAATCTACATTTCTTAAACCTTTCTACTGTGTAATCCACTAAACAATACTTATGCAATTTTATGAAAAATGCAAATGTTTACACCAAAAGACAGAAAAGCATACATTATCAATACACTTGCTTGACTTTTCACTTGATGTGTAAGGTAAATTCATAATTAGATATAATTTTTGTGAATTTTGAGATTCGTAGTTCAACACTTGGGAGCTTAACATCCATCATCACCTTGCAAATCTTGTTTAATGTGGAGCTGACTATAATCATTAAGAGCTAGATTTGTTTTCTGTATTTTCAATCACTAGGTTTTTAAGAGCAAGCAAATTATTGTGCAAAACCCCTTTCCAACATGGTTTCATTAAACAATCCACCCAGAATGTCAATATTACAGTTCAATGCTGCCTTTGTATCGATTAGTTGACAGGGCATGCCCATGTAGCTAGAACCATAACATCCAGCCCTTAAAAACTGCAGAAACATAGGGTTCTACAATGCATTAATCAATGGTCAATCTAGTTCTATATTGTTTATACCAGGGGCCAAGACTCCCCCTTTTTTGCTGTTGCATTTCTGCAGGAGCAGGAATGGTTCCCCCAGTGGAGCAGAGTTGCAACAATGGGCTTCCAGCAGCAGTGAGACTGCTGCATCCTAGGAGGGAAGGGTGCCAAGGTCAGGACTGTGTGGACACACCGGTGGAAACATTACAATGCTTCTGAGGGTGTATCTGCTCAGCCCTGACCTCACCACCACCTCGTCTCGTTCCCCTTTCCAACTGGTACACAGCAACAATGCTGTTGCCAGAAAGCTGCTGTTGTGGCTCTGTCCCACCAGAAGAGCCACTCCTGCTTGGGTGGAATCTGTCGGGAGCTGCATGCTAGCAGTGGGCGGAGCCAAAAGTTGACAGAATCAAAATTAGGCAGACACCCTTTCTCTCTTCCCCTATCCTCTCTGTCATCCCCCTGTCCTCTCTTGTCTTTCAGCTATGTTTCTCCCCTCCTTGTCAACCACATAAAAATTAGACCCTGGGCCATGTGAAATTAGATTGGTGTAACATAGAGCCTGGTGTACACTTACTGTCCGGAGTTACAGACAAAGCCTTATCTGGAGAACTATGAACTACCACTGCCTATCACACTCTACCATGCCACACTCTACTGTGAATAGGTCCACCAAGTAATGGGTAAAAATAGGTGGGAGCCTTGCAGCTTGGAATGGGTCTGACTGCTCCAGCCATGTACTCCCTGTGTCTGCATGTGAAGGTTTTTTTATGTAGACAATGAAAAAGGGGGATTTCCTGTTATGAAAGCCCAAGGTCCGTGTGACACTCACTTAAATGGATTGCAATGTACTGTATTTAAAGAGTATAGTCAACTATGGGATATGGGTTGAGCTGGATGAACCCGGGGGGGGGGTGACCTCTAGCCCAGTGTCTCTCTTTGTTAAAGAATGGGGTTTGGACAAGAGAAATCAATATGACTGCTGGGGATTATCTTGATGGCCTGTCCAAGTGTTCTACAGTAAGTACGCTCCCGTTTAAAGAAAGAGTGTGAGAAGGAGCTACCTAGCATTAGTTTGGATAGGCTGTGACCTTAAGATGGGCTCTTTTTAAAATTCAATCTTTATTGGTTTGAAATCAACACATATACACACAAAGAAAGCTTAGAAAAGGGGGAAAGGGAAAAAAGGGAAAGGAAACAAAACAAAAGAAACACAATACGTCTCTTACAAACAAAAAGAAATATAACAATATGTCTTGAATGCACAAAAACATTCCAGCACCAACTTTCGACTTCCTTGATATGGGTTCTTTGTTTACTTACTTACTTGCATCTATTTTTCAACAAATTTAATCTTTAATAAATCTTGTTTGTATTCTTTATACCACATTCAATTTCAAGAGTTATTCAAAGCATTCTATAGATCTCCCATTCCCTTTTAAACTTGGGTCGATCGATCTCTGATCTTTTCCATCATGTATGCTAGTTCCATGTATTCAAGCATTTTTACTTGCCACTCCTCTTTTGATGGAATTTTCTTCTTTCTACCCCTTGGCAAACATCATCCTCACTGCCCTTGTTGCATACAAAAATATCCTTCTTTTCCCCCTTGGGATGTCTGATGCCATTATGCCTAAGAGGAAGGCTTCCTTTTTTTATTATTAAACGTTTTGAACATTTTTTTTAAAAAAAAATTCATTATATATAAGTTCCCAGAAGCTCTTTATTTATTTTTTGCAACCCCACCACGTGTGGTACATCATTCCCTCTAACTCTCTATGCCCCCAGCATAAAATTGAGTTGGTTCTGTACATTTTGGACAGTTTGCTGGGGGTGATGTAACACCTGTATAGCATCTTCATAAAGTAAAACTTTAAGATGGGTTTTTTAATCGCATCAAGTAAATACTTTCGATTTGCATTCAATTCTTTGAAAATTGAAAACTGATTTATTGATAATGGACTCACGCTATGATTTATTATTATTAGTAGTAATAATAATATTATAATACCTTTATTGTCAATGTAAACCTGCGTGCAATGAAATTAACCACAGTTGTAATAGTAAGGGGGAGCAGTCGGGTATTATTGAATGTGGCAATTTCATGGGTAGCTTGTCTTCCTTGCTATTATAGATGAACTATGATCACAACTAATAGGCAAGAAGTCAGTGGCTCAAATGCAGGAAAGATGTGTTACTTTTGAGCTGCAGAGCCTCTCACTTTCATGCTAATAAAATGGTATTGTAGGAGATGTCAAGTAACTATGGCAAGCTTCTCTTCAAGTGCATTTCCCATTAAAAGGCTGACAAAAATGGTCTAAGAGGAGTCATCATCTTACTCAAGTGAAACAGACACGTTGCCAATTGAGAGGGTGCCTTGGACAGCAGCTTATAGTAGAAAGGTTTGGGAGGTAGGGAGAGGCACAGCCAGCTCCTGTGGTAGAATAATATGGAAAACTTTTTCCCACCGCTGCCTTTCCATGTTGAATGTTTGCCTGTTCAAGGCAAAGGGAAATAAAGATGACAATGGCTATCCAGATAAGGTGCATTGCTTTTAAGAAGCTCAATGGGGACCTGCAACAAAACACTGCAGTATATCCTCATCTCCAAAAGGAACACTCCTGCTCAGGGTTCCAGTCAGTCATGGCTTCATCAGAAATGTGATAAACCACAAGGGACTCAAGCAGGCCCCACCATAGCTGCCAAGTCTCCCGTTTTTCGTGGGAAACCCCCATTTTTAAAGCAGTATCCTGCTGTTATCCAGAATGGCGGATTATCCCGTAATTCCCCCAGATTTTCAAAGCAGCTCTGGGCTGGCACTGCTGCTGGGCTCTCCGTTTAATAAAGGAGGGTGGTGCTGCTGGGCAGAAACGTGACGGGAATAGATGGGGGAAGGCCTAGGAATGCAAAGTGGGCGACGAGGAGGCTGGGCTGGGCTGGGAAGCGCAGGTGATGGTGGGTTTGGGGGTGGGAGGGTTAGCGGAGGGGGGCCTGGTTTCCTCTCGCCGGGGCTACGGTATGTAAGAACCTCTAAATCTGAGGTGATTTGATGCAAGAAAGTTGGGTGTGACTAATAGCCTAATACTGATTATATTTACTTGAAAGCAAGCCACATTTATTTCAATGAAATTTGCTTCTAAGGAGACATGTTTAGAATTACTCTTATTGAAATCTCATTCACTATCATGGAAAAATTAAAAACCAGTTTAACTTCTTCTTTAGGATGAAACCTGCAAGTATAGCAGCCCCTCCAAAGTAGATAAAGCCTATGACATTAGGTTATTGTGCTGGGTACTTTTCACGTTTCTTAAAGCAATCATCTATAAGTTTTGCTATTTGTTTTTAAATTTGGTTTGGCAGAACTGAATGAAATTTGCACACTTGTTACTTCTTTTAAAGGAATGAATCCTACCAAGCTTCAGATGGATAGATGCAGCACTTTCCCCACAAGGGCACTACCTATTTACAGTTTGGGGGTGGTTAAAGAAAGGATTCACTTAATCTCCCCTACTTTTTGCGAGCAATTTGAATGAAAAATGAGTGAGGACCCTCTAGGTGAGAAACCTGTCAAATTGCAGGTAATTGGTCTAATGCAGGGGTTCCCAACAAAATTTTCCCCTCATCGAGCCGCTATTGTGACAAGGACCCCCATTAATTCCTAATCCTAAAATTAAAAAGTGAGAGCCAAATTAAGAGTCTTTTTATATTTTATATTTATACGTTTTTTACAGTTACGATTTAGGTTCAATGGACACTGACAAGATCGGTTTGAGAGTCACTGACTTACTTGCTTGAACATCAAATGCATTATATTCCTCTTCATCTGTAGGCCTTTGTCGTTTTAACGAACCACTTTTTAACCAACGGTCCATTTTTAACTACGCGAACTGTAGCTTTGTTTACAAACACTACTGTTTTGCAAAGAGGCAGCGCGTGCCAGGGAGGAGGGAGGGGAATGGAGAAGACAGGGTACCTGCGCAGTAGCGCACAAATGAAGCCGACGCGCGCAAAGCATCTTGGGGAGGTGAGCGTTAGTAGAATGCGCGCGCTGCCTCTTTGCAAAACAGTAGTGTTTGTAAAGCGCCACCTAACGGCATACAGCAGAACTACTGCCTCTATCTAATTCTAGTTTTGCGCTAGACTCTGCTCATGCAGGAAGCGGCCAAAACAAAAAATCTGTTATCATACGAAATATATTTAATATATTTTTTATTCTAATAGCATCTTGCGGACCCCTCTGGCATAGCTCGCGGGCCCCTGGGGGTCCGCGGACCACCTGTTGGGAACCACTGGTCTAATGTTTTATGCTGGGCACCTTTAAAGTCAATGGGGGAAGAATACTAAAGGGGATTCACTTCCCTCCCTATGGTTTTGTCGATTTAATTATGAAAATGGGCATGCATAAAAAAGGTACCCCATGGAAAAAGTAACTTGCAGAATTTCAGGAGGATTCATGCAAGGGCTAGGGAGTTATGATAAATGGAGGGGGGAATCTTCAGGCTTGTGTTCTGCTGAATTAGACCAAAAGCTGATTTGACTGGGGCACAGAAGTGGGTGTTCTAAGCAAGCAGAAATAGCAAAGAGTGCAGAACAAACAAGAATTAGGTGATACAGTGTTTTAGGGAAGGGATATTGAAATAGTGTTATTAGATACCATGGTAAAATCATTGCCTCTTATTAAAAGCCTGACCTGTCAGTCACAAGAGTTCTCCTTCCTCCACCATGACATTTGTTATTGTGGTGAGCCCTGCGAGCAATATTTCAGTTTTTTTGAAAGCACACTGCCTACAGAGTTTCTACTACAGTATATCCAAATCTCTAAATTGCCCTGCATCACTTTAGAGATCCCTGCTTTAGTTCAGCATGCTTTGTGGAGATCTAGCTCTGGCTCCGGCAAGCCCTGAATCTGGATCCTGATCTGAAAACTACTTCAGACAGGAGTCACCTGATGCACATCTCCAACAAGTACACACAGAGAAAGCCAAATCAAATATTTAGCGACCATTTTCTACAATGGGAATGATAATCCTACATGAAAGCACTGACCTATGTCCAATTATGGTTCCCCCCCCCTCACCTTCTCCAAAGCAGCTGGAAAAGCCATTACACCTGATGGCAATCAAAAGGAAGCAGCAGTGCTGATCCGACTAACATTTAGAAAATCTTTCATTAAATGAGTTAGCTGGGTAAAGACTAAAAAAATTGCTTCTCTTTCAAAAGAACTGCACGGCAGGATTTTAATTAAAGTGAATTAATATGGTATTTTCATTAATAATGCAATGAAAAAGAACAAATCATTTGAAGGGAATTTAAGGAGGAAAAATACCCCTCAATTCTCTCCTTGCCCGACTGATTCTCACTTTTCTTCCATAACCTCTTTTGTTACTCAGTGTAAATTGTTGATTAAAAATCCCCTAAAGTATTAACAGATGAGTAGCCTTACAGAATTATTCTGAAATATATCTTCTCTCATGTTAATCATTTTTTGAGCTACTTGGTTTTTGCCTATTCGTTTTCTTGCCTTCTGAAAAACCGTATTGTTGACCCTATTAGAACAAAGACAGCAGTCCTAGACCCACTTACCTGGGAGTAACACATGTATTGTAGCAGCACAGATAAAGAACTTTGTCCCCAATGTATATCTAGCAATGGGCTATTAGCTATGCATCTCCCTATTCAGCAAAACAGATGTCTATGCAGTGCATAGGGTGTGACGGAAATGAAGATATATACAGTATCTGCATTCTGCACATAGAGAGCTACTTCTGTGTGCAGTTCTCAGTAGCTGATTGGGACGTTTGCCTTACTTTGCTCTTGAAGGTATTCAGAACCCATTTTCACATTTTCTCTGCCTTCCCTTTGAGCTAAACCTGAGCTTTCCCCCATGTCTTAAGTCAATATTCTATCGGCAGCACAGCCTGCCCAAAAGGCAATCTCGCTTTCCCCGAGTCAGCAGATCTACTGAAGCTTTCTCTTTGCTACTTATTGTTAGATGGAAACTTCAACAGATTGTTGAGATAGGTCCTTAACCACCTGAGTCTATGACATCATCCACTTCAAAGGGCTTCCTCTCTTGATAAGAAGGGAGTTTAATCAATGTGGCTGTCTGGAGACAGCCTTCTGGCCTTTTGACTGCTTGACTGACCAGTTTCCATGGATACCTGCTACTGACAGCCTTTGCCCAGCTGAGACACAGACATAATTTTGCTTTCCATGAACAATGAAACTAAATCCTTAGGTCACAAGTAATTCAAGACCAATTCATGGAGGAGAGGACTATCAAGGGCTATTCGCATGGCGGCTTTTTCCACGCCGCCCTCTCTGAGCTGCTTTATGAGGCTGGGATCATTTTCAGAAGGCCATTCCGGTGGGGTGACCCAAAAGGGACAATTCTAATTCAGGTTCAGTTGTCTACCAATGTTCAGTTGTTGTCAGTGTTTAAACATCCACTTCTTTATTTCTCCAGGTTTTTGGTTCTTAACTGCGCCTTTTGACAGAGAGAGTTTATTGTCTGCTGCATTGTTTTTTAAAGGTTGCTTTTTATAATCTTAATGGCTATATTATAATATTTGCATTGTGTTTCAAGATTGCTGCTAGCTGTCCTGGGATCCATATAAATAAATGAGGAAAATATAGAGCATGTAAAAATATCCCAATCCACAATACAATCATGTAAACAAAATGGTACTGTAAGAGGTAAGGTTAAAATCTGATGCATAGTTCTACTCCTTACATTCGGCACTATTGTAGACTAATTAATACCATATACACATCATTTCTGAGATCAGAGATTCTCATGTAACATGTCGTCTTGCTTCTTTTTAACTGCAAGCTTTGATAATATATTGAATAGGATCTATGCTTTGGTTAGGATAATCACTGGGGAATCTAAAACGTCTTATTTTAAATTGGATTAAATGGTTTGATTAGCGAAACAGGCCTCTACTGCAGGAGGTAAGCCAGGGTTTCCTAAAGCAGTTTTGAACAATGGCTATGTTCTATTTTTGAAGCCAGGAAACAAGAGCCATTTTACTGGTGTACATTTTCCCAATGTGCCACTGAAAAATGGTAAAGGTAAATTTACCCCTGACCATTAGGTCTAGTCACAGACGACTCTGGGGTTGTGGCACTCATCTCACTCTATAGGCCAAGGGAGCCGGCATTTGTCTGCAGACAGCTTCCAGGTCATGTGGTCAGCACTGTAATCTTTGGCAACTCCAGTTCCTACAATTAGAAACATCTTTTAAAAAATAAATATGCACTAACATGGTGTGAAGCTCAAGTTTGCTCATACCAATGGCAAACTTAGTTGGTCTCTAAGGTGCTACTGGAAGGAATTTTATTTTGTTTCGACTATGGCAGACCAACACGGCTACCTACCTGTATATATTCCTGTTCACCCATGACACATAAAACAATAACATTGAGAATGCCCCTGCAACAGTTATTTGCTTCTTATTTTAGACTTGTGTACTCTGCCTCCTCCCTGCCCCCTCCCCCGTGAACTCAAGACAGTTTACACCATGAAAACACACATAGAACTATATCCACTATAAAACGACACACCATAAAAATGAATATCGCAAGAGAAGATGACTGAGTCATGGTATTCTGGAAAGCTTTTATTATATTATATAGTTTACAAAATCCCTCTACTTCAACAAATTAGCAGTCATTTCCATCCCCTTAAAAATAAATGCGCAAAAAAATTGTATACAACAATCATTCAGAACACATATGTTTTAATCCTGTACTACTGTATTTATTCCTGAAGTAGTTATGTAACGACGACGAAAATGGCGGGAAAAATGAGAAGCCGGCTACAACTCTTTAATCCTTTACATTGCCTTCAGCAGCAGGAATGCTGCTCCTTTCACAGTACACCTACAACAGTCTGAGTATGTGTAAAGGTAATCCTAATTATGTTTGTTTATGTTTAGTTGTGTCCGACTCTTCGTGACCCCATGGACCAGAGCACGCCAGGCACTCCTGTCTTCCACTGCCTCCCGCAGTTTGGCCAGACTCATGTTCGTAGCTTCAAGAACACTGTCCACTGTTTACTCAGAGGTAAATCCTGTTATTGAATTCAATGGGGCTTACTGTCAAATAAGTGGGATTAGGATTGCAGCCTAACCCATAGCTCCTACTGTATTTGAAATCAATGGGATAAATTATTCCTGACTTAATCCCATTGATTTCAGTGGAAACATGAGTTTCTACATTCAGCCCTGACTATATATATGTACTGAAGGTTTTATATGTGCCTAAACCACTGCAGGTACAACCAAACCCCTAAAGAGATGCTGGTATCCGGGGTGGGGTGGGGCTTTTCCTTAATCTGAACTATACATTTCACAGTTCTTTTAATGAGTTTAACATCCAGGATCTACAACCAATGGGCAGAATCAGCATGGTTACAGGAAAGATCAGAATGTGGAGTCAGATATTTGCTTTCTGCTTTTATAGCAGCGGTTCCCTGCTAAAGAGAGAAATCTGCCTTTGCTCTGGTCCTAGTTCCTATATGCAGTAAGGCATTATCAGCCAACGTTTGAGCAGAGGGGGATGGCTGAAAGGTATAGGGTGGGAGGGGTAGGAAGTGAAATTAGTGAAGCGAACAAGAAATAATTCCTCTTTCCATTTTGGTCTTAGTAACCGTTTTTGCCTCAGACTTAGAATTAAGATTTATGTAACCTTACACAGCACTACTCCACATTCTTCTGCCTAGAGGAATGTGGAAATAGTGATAGCATACAATATGCATTCAAGAAAGGATGGAACACAGGAAGGCCGTACCTGAAGTCCAGACCAGATTATCACATGGATAATCTTTTTTTTTTTTTTACCACCAGGGAAGAAACAGCTCAGAGGGTTAGTGGAATTTTGAACAGGATAAACAGCAGAGTAGGAAAGGATAAAGCAGCCACAATTTAATCTTCTCTTCCTTTACCTCAAAATCTCAAAGCTATTTTTGATCAAGGGGGAAAAAAATAATAGAAAAGATACGTTTTGGATGTTTTCCCTCCACTTAAAACAGCATCATGGCTACCACACCAAGTTTGTCCACTATTCTGTAAAGCACAAGTGTGCCATTTAAACCTTGTTAACTTAAGCCTGCAATATGACTACACTTGCATGTGAGTAAAACCCAATGAATATAGTGGGACAAGCTTCAGAATAAAGATACATAGAGATAAACCTGCTTAAATCACAGAGGAGAATGTATTTATGAAAATAACCCATAAGAAACAATCCATCTGCATACATTTCTCTGAAAAGATCTGCCCTTTTTATACTCTATATCCTGAACAAGCAATTAAATAGTAGAGCTGGGCAGGTCACGAAACAACAAATCTGGTCCCTTGGTTGGCCAAGGCTGTTCTGAAGCCGCGGTAGCTCATTAACAGTTTGGAACCGATTCCAGCAAGTGACTTCTTCAGCATAGGACACTGGAGAGATTGCTACCAAACCCGACAGGAGTCTCCACCTCGATTCATTGTTGTTGTTTCTGGGCAGTTGAAAGCTTTCTGGAACTCCTCAAAATTACTCATAGCACCAATAACTCTGCAGGCGAGGGAGAAAAGAAAGATAAGTGGACTCTTCTCCAGACTTTTGGAGATGTTGTTTCTTCCAATTCATGAGGTATCCAGTTTGGACACTGTGTTCTATCATAGCTTGAATGGGATCCACCTGTGTTGATCTATATATTATATATTATATGTACAGGGTCAGTCCTTTAAAAGGGGCCCCATGGATACAGAGTACACATGTTCCACGGGGCCTCTTTTAAAAGACTCATAGATAAACATGTATATAACATATACAAGGTGAGAGTGCCATAGCCCACTCAACCACTTCAATCTGCTGAACTGGCACTGTTACAGGTCCCCCATAATGCCCATTCTGTGTGGCTAATAAATTGATATTTTAGTTTCTTCACTGTACTCTTTTTGGTGCCTGCTAAAAACATTTTTATTTAGACTAGCTTACCCAGATACAGTGGTACCTCGACTTACGAACGACTCGACAACCGAATTTTTCGGCTTATGAATGGGGCTAATGGCCGCACGCTTACGAATTTCTCAACATCCGAACGGAAACCGCAGCAGTTTTAGGTAGGAGTTTTTCGACTTACAAATTTTTAGATGGGGTTGCTTCGACTTGCGAATTTTTCCGTTTCTAATGTATTCCTATGGGAAATCGCGTTTCCAATGGCGCTTTTCGACTTAAGAATTTTTCGACCTACGAAGGTGTCTTCAGAACGGATTAAATTCGTAAGTCGAGGCACCACTGTATGTAGAATGTTGGTGAGTGTTTTAATCTGTTTTTCAAATATTTATTTTTGCCAATTTTATTGTGTTTTCTCTTTGTAGAATTTTTACAAACAGTGCATACCGTATTTTTTCGGTCCATAAGATGCACTGGACCATAGGACGCGCCTATTTTTTTTAAAAGCAGAAAAACAAGAAAAAAATTACTCCGCCTCAAACCTGGTGGTGGCAGCTACAGAGGAGGAGAAAGCAGCTTTTGGGCTGCACGTTCCGTTCCCCCTCCGCCAGCGGCAATGGGGCGTGGGGGAACGTTCCTCCTTCGCCCCTTTGCCGCTGGCTTTAAAGCCAGCCTGCTGGCTCCTCCCAGCCACCTCTGTTCGCAAAAGCAGGCTTGTTTTTTTGCGAACGGAGGCGGTGGGGAGGAGCCAGCAGCATCTCCTCCCCCGCGTTCAGCGAGAAGTGCCTCTCCGAACCCCAGGATGGGTCCTGTGCCTGCTGTCAACAGCGGGGGAGAGGGACGAGCTGGCTCTGGCAGGGGCAACCGCGGCTGCCCCCCACTCTTGGGAGAGCCGGTGGCAGCATCAGCATCCTGGAAGGAGCATGCTGATGCTGCCGCCGGCTCTTCAGAGCCCCAAAAGGAGTGGCTCTGGGTCCGCCCCCTTGACAGCGAGCCGGGAGAAGCCCTCCTGGCTTGCTGTCAAGCAGGCGGGTGGAGAGCCGCTTACCCACTGCGCAGGGCTCCCGCTTTGCTTGAGCAGTGGGTAGCCTTCGCTCCATAAGACGCACACACATTTCCCCTTCCTGTTTAGGAGGGGGAAAGTGTGTCTTATGAAGCGAAAAATACGGTAATGTGTGTGTGTGTACACTCTCACACACATACCTGACAGCTGAAAAGTAATGCAACTTTTAACTTTTAAGTAGAAATGCAAATGATCTTGCAAAGAACTGTTCCAATATAAACTTGTAAAGTGCAGCAGGAACTCCCAATTTTAAACAATTTAAAATGCACAAATCCTCCTCCCCACCCACTGTCAAGGAGGTGGCCCCAGAACCGGTTTCCCGCTGCGCACGGCTCTCCAAGCCAGAGCCGCGCGCAGCAGGAAATGGGATCTCGGGCGGCTTGCGCAGGCGGCAGCAGAAGCGGGGGGCGGATGGAGGGCTCCTTTCAGCTGCTCCTCCGTCCACCCCCCACCTCTGATCCTGCCCGCCTCTGACGCTCATAAGAGATCAGAGCTGGGGATGAGAGAGGCACTTTGGTTCGCTGTGCTTCTCTCAACCCTGGCTGCATACCCTGCTCTTTCAAGCATCAGAAGCGGGGGCGGTGCATGGGGTGGGAGAGGCAGAGAAGGAGGGGTGGGCGGCAGCCGCCCGCTGCCCGCCCCTCCTTCCCTGCTCCGTGAAGCATCTCCTCCGCTACCTTGTGCCTCCGCCATGTTCAGCAAGGAGTGGGGGGCAGTGGAGGGATGCTGCTCGTTCTTCCCCGCCAACCCCATTCGTGAAAGCAGGCTTGTTTTTGCAAATGGGGTTGGCAGGGAGCAACCAGCAGCATCTCCTCCGCCTCCCCCCACATTCAGCGAGAAAGCCGGTGTCGGAAGGGGGCGGGGGAGGCAGCGGAAACCGGACTGGTCCCTCCACTGCCACTGCCTCCTTCGCTCCCCCTCCAATGCCCCCCTCCCAGCCTTTTAGAGGAGGAAAACCAGAAAAAGGGGTTTTTTCTGGTTTTCCTCCACTAAAAATGAGGTGCGCCCTATGGAGCGAAAAATAGGGTATATATTTTCACATGTTTGGTATGGTACCTTTCAAATATTGTACCATAACTGAATTGTGTTGGTTCAGTGCCAAACTCTTATTGCCAAATTATAGCTCAGTCAGTAGAGCATATGACTCATGGGTTTGAACCCCCCATTGGGAAACTATACCTGCATTGCAGGGGGTTAGAGTAGATGGCCCTCATGGTTCCTTCCAATTCTATGATTTTTCTAATCTTAAAGGGTAAGTATACCCCCATTTTAACTATTCTGATATTTCTCTTTTATCCTCAAATTGTGGTACAGTGGTGCCTCGCTAGACAAAATTAATTCGTTCCACGGGTCAATTTGTGAAACGAAATTTTCGTCTAGCGAGTCCCAGTTTCCCATAGGATGCATTGAAACTTAATCAATGTGTTCCTATGGGTTCCAGGGGACTGGCGGCAGGGAAGGCAGGCAGGCAGGCAGGCGCTTGCTCTCTTGCCTGCCTGCCTTCCCCACCGCCTGTCATACAAAGATCGGCGGGTGCTGCTTGTGGGGCTTGTCAACCTCAGCAAACAGTGCCCGCCGATCTTTGGCTCTGTCCCCCGATGCGCTACGGCTCGGGGAAGCAGGCAGGGAGACGGCAACAGCCCGCAGCTTCCCGGGCTGTTGCCATCTCCCTGCCTCCCCCCCCCCCGAGCTGAAGCACCCGGGGAAGCCCGACACAGCGGGGAATTGTAGGGGGCTTGAGAAGCCCCCTACGATCCCCCGCTGTGTGTCGGGGCAGGATGGGGGGGAAACGCAGGAACTTTCCTGTCTTTCCCCCCCATCCCGCCTGTCACACAGGCGGGATGTCAAGCCCTCTACGATACCCGCTGTGTGACAGGCAGGATGGGGGGGAAAGACAGGAAAGATCCTGCGCTCCCCCCCCATCCCGCCCGACACACAGCGGGGATCGTAGGGCGCTTGCCTTCCCCGAGAAGGCGCCTGGCTTTCTCGGCGAAGGCAAGCGGGGGACACCTAGTTCCTCCCCTACTAGTTCCTCTTTGTGTTCCGCTGGTCTCTGCCAGGGCAGAGACCAGCGGAACACAAAGGGGAACCAGCTGCAGCAGGGAAAGGAAGCCTTCTTCCCTTGCTATAGCTGGTTCCCCTTTCCCTAGATGAATGCCCTGATTTTCTGATCGGAGGTTTTTATGGCCACGCTTCGCAAGACGAAGCGGTGGCCATAGAAAACATTGTCGTACAGCGAGGCAACCTCCGATCAGAAAATCCTTTCGTTAAGCGAAATTTTCGTCTAGCAGGGCATTCGTCTAGCGAGGCACCACTGTAAATGGGCATTTTAGAAATTTAAGAACATAGGAAGATCTTCCCCTTACTGTGCAACCACTAAATATGTTATGGGTTTCCTCCCAACCTCCCGGAGCAGATTTAGGAAGGGTGGGCATGTGGGGAGGAGAAAAGTTCCATTGCACAAGCTGAACCACTTAGCAGGATACCGACCAGCGAGTTTTCCTCCTCCCTTTCTCTGCGATGGCCCAATGAGAAACCTGTGCACCTACGCATATACCCATGAGGACAGGAGAAAATTTCATGTCCTACGGAGACCCCTCTGTGCCCAGGACATATGTCTTTGCAGGGCTCCAAATTGAGCCAAGTGTATATTTGGGTGTTGAATGATTTGATAATAAAAAATAAACTTTACTGTGGAACACCTGTTGGATGTATAATACTACATTTGGAAAGGGTAAGGGTACAAAACCAGATCATATGCTCATAAATTCAACGTCAAACAGCTTGGTCGCTGAAAAGGAAAAAGAAATACTTAAATTTCTTTCTATCAACAGAACGGAGTTCACATTTATGGATCAGGTTGTTTCTCCCTCCCACTTTGCTCTGTGGCCCATTGTTTGCCCTCCCTGATAAGGGTTGGAAACTGGGTGCAAAAGGGGGGGGGAGGTGCTGCAAAGTTGAAAGGAATTGCACCCTCCCTTGTGAATGGAGGACCAACATAGGATCCAACCCATGATGTTGTTATGTACTCTATTAAATACCCCATATTGTGGGGTAGAGAGACACACTTTAAAATACCTGAACTGAGGAGGGCTGTGGGCTCCAGTGTAGATTTGCTCTCTGGCACCTTCTGGTCTAAAGGCATTGCATCTCACCTAAGATTTAAAAACAACAACAACATGCTGGTGAATTTATCTCTGCCTACAATCCTAAATATAGTTCATTTATTTCTTTTATTTTAAATATTACTCAATCAGCCTTCACCAAAAGATTCCAGAGTCACATCCATAAACAGTTGTGGGCTCAAAACATTTTTTCCCCCAGCACTTTATTTTTACATGGATGATTTTTCTGTTCCGTAAGTTCATAAATTGCAATGCATGGATGCCAACTGTAAATACCACCTTGGCAACCTTGGCTATTTAAAAAGCTTTTTACTAAATACAAGTAAAATAAACATACTAAATTAGATCACTCTATAGGGCCACCAGGAAATTTTCAAATGCTAACTGAAATTTTTCCCATGCACAGTTAAAGAATTTCCCTATTCATTTTTCCCCAGGAACACACACATTACTGGCACAAAAATATGAATAAAACTATTCACATGCCATCAATACGATGTAAAGATAATCCAATCAACATAGAGAACAAGGCAAGAGGCAATCTAGACATGGGCGTACCCAGGATCAAAACTAGGGGGGGGCAAGGGGAGGGGCCAAGGCACGGAAGGGGAGGGGCCACAAAGTGGGCGGGAACAGCGAACTCGCGCTCCGCCGGGCTGTGCCCCTCCCTAGCAGCAGGGCTGGTGGGCGGAGGCGGAGCCCAGCCCAGCGGAGCGCGAGTTCAGCGTTCCTGCCCGCCGCGCCGCGCTCTCTGGTTCCCCGCCGCGCTTGGCCTTGCCAGAGGGCGCGACGGGGAGCTGGAGGGAGGGTGCGGCGCGGTGCGGCGGGAATGGCGAACTCGCGCTCCGCCGGGCTGTGCTCCGCCTCTGCCCACCAGCCCTGCTTCTAGAGTAGGGCAGCTGCCCTAACTTGCCGCATGGTGGGTACGCCCTTGAATCTAGACACTAAAAATTAAAAAGCATTTAAATCAATCTGTTTACAACTGGTATTGTAGGACCAGACAGCTATGAACAGAACAGTGTCAGCTAAAATATTCAAGCGCAACCTTGTACACACTTATACATGCCCATGTAACTGTACAAGAGAGTTGAACTTCCTGTGAAGTTCCTGAGCCTGCTGGAAGCAACATCACTGCCACTTAACTGGGAGCAGGGAGAGGCGAGGCAGTGGCCAGGTCAGGACTATGCACAGACAGGAGCATCAAATAGGTTCCACCACAATCAGGAAGCCATGAACAAGCTGTCATGGCTCCAGGTCATGTTTGTTTGGACCAAAACAAACCATGATCCTCCATTTTGGCTTAACACTAATCCAGGGTTCTGTTACTCTCACAGGAGGAACAAAGCAAGAGCCATGCTAGGCCCATCAATTACGGTTTACTATGAAGTGCAAAGGCAGCCGATCTCTGAGTAGGTATGGTTTGTAGGAAAGAGAAGGAAAAGAGATAGCAGCTAGCTTCCCCCCCCCCCATATCTACACTCCAAGAAAAGCTGTGAATTAACAAAGTTCTTTTTGTAATCAAGCAGAATTGTCTATTCACCACTAAGCAAGCAGCTAAATACATCCATTCTGAAAGGGCATCTTGTACTACTCACGTGAGCATAACTTAGAAAGAAGAGCTGATTGTGGGTGAAGTCAATGCCTGGTAATAAGGCCTCTTCCTCTCCTTGTCGCTTTTCTTTGATCCACTTCCTATAGGCCTGATGAGAAGCACAATGAACACATTTAACTAGGGGCAAATTTCATCAACCCTTGTTACTCAATGTGGGGGGGGGGAGAGAGCGCTTAGAAGCAAAAAGAGCTGCCTACCCTGAAAGCCTCTCGCAAACCTCCATTATCTGCAATGTTTTCTGCCAAAGTCCTCTTTCCTTTGACCTGGTAGAAGGAAAGAATATCAAGAATCCAAATGGTTTATTTTTGTAAATTGATTAGAAGTCACTTTGGCAATTAAGAGGTGTATAAAATAGTAAAATAATAATAATTTTCTCCATAGCTTTGTCCCCACAGCCAACTGGTTTCCATGATATTGTAAAAGATAGAACATATTTTCATCCATCACTGCTCTTGCACTTACATTCAAGCCCGCTTTCTTCCAATAATAGCTGTTGTACTGATTGACCATACATTTTGTTTTCTCTTTAAATTGCTCTTCAGAGTCCAAAGACCACCAGGGATCCAAATTTCCATTTTTGTCATATTTTCGGCCTGCATTTTTTGTTTTTCAGAAAGGAAAATTATTATTTTTTACAATTAACGTGAACATGAGGATTGAGCAAATAAAAGCAGACACATTTCTTAAACCACTCCGCACACGTTTGTTTATATGAATCTACTCTTCTAGAGATTGGTAAAACTACCCATTTCTTGCTCTTGTGGACATTCCCCCCCAGGGGAGAGTATAACATCATTATGAGTTACATTCACTTAAAAGACTCCATCTAAGGAAGAAATTTGGGGTACTCAGTGCTTCTTTGGCAAAAAATAAAATAAATGGGGTGCTGGGACTCTTGATAAAAGTGTCATTGGTACAAGCATAAAATGGCTGCCATGAAGAGGTACTCTGTATCACTGAGTACTGTCACAGACAAAAAAGCATCGGACATATTCTTCCCAATTTGCATTATAAAGCATTTTGTTTTCCCCCCTTAGGCTTCTTCAGGGAATCTAAAAAAAAAAACTTCAGAAGTTTTCAAGCTTTCTCCAAAAAAATTAAAAAGAAACAAGACAAGGGGAGATTGCCCTCAGCCTTCCCTGACAAAGTTACCCTTTGAAGGGGCTTGACAACTGATGGCAGTGACAGCTTGGCAAGGTCTCCTTGCACCACCATACAAATCCACACGATACATTTGAAACACATAACTTCTCCCAAAGAACCCTGGGGACTACAGTTTCCCTCCATTACAGAGTTACCAACGCCAGCCTCTTTAACAATATACAGTACCCAGGATCCTCTGGGATACGTCCTGTACATTGGATGTGCTTTAAATGTATGTCATTGGATCTGTCCGTAGTTATCTTTTCTAGTCAATAAATAAGCCATCTGTTTGAGTACTCACCGTTATTATCAAATCCATGAGTAAACTCATGCCCAACAATTACTCCAATGGCACCGTAGCTTAAAGACCTGCAGAAGAAAGGAGAGCTTTCCTTCGATATGTACACACTCACATAAATTTCATAAGACTGTGCAACAGAATGCAGTTATTTGGGCATCAATAATTTAAAAACAAAGGCATCTTGTCCAAAAGACTGAGGGGAAGAGAAAAATAAATGCTGTTTAATGCAGGGGTGATGAACATTTTTAAAGGCCAAGGAGCACGTTCCTTCATGGAGAACCTTTCAGGGGGGCTGCGTGCCAGAGGCAGAAGTGAGCAGAGCAATGGGTGCAAATCTTACCTTGCTACAGTAGGCTACATTCCTGCTACGCAAAAGTCAGATAGGTTCTATACACAGAAAGCCAAACATTCCTCCATGCAGGCAAAGTGAGAGCATTTTCACAGTTCAAGGACACATTTCAGCCAGATAATCATTTATAAATTAGGTATATATAGTCAAGCCAACCGATAAAAATATGTTGGTTGTGCTTAATGAGCACTTTTGTTATACTTGCTTATTTCTAGGGTACCGACCACAGCTAGTGCTCTGTATGTAACACTAAAAAAAAACCAATAGAGGCCTTGCCCTCTGGTTTACAACTTAGTCTAGATACACAAAGGGGAAGAAGAGAGGAGTAGAAAGGGAGGTGTTCAACATCAGTGAAATGCCAGTACTAAGAGATGAGTTTCTATCAGTGTTTAAATACACCAACGGTAGAAGCCAGATGGATGCCATGAGATAAAGAATTGCAATGGCAGGTAGCAGCAGGGTAGAATGGATGAAGTCCGGGAACGACAGATATAATTAGGGGGGGGTTATTAAGGGTGAATGTACCAAAGGAGCGATGAAAGAAGCGGGGTGGGGGGAGCACAGACAGATAAAAGAGCCTAGAGAGATGTGAAAAGAATGAAGTCATTTCGTAGGCAACTGAAGACGTTTAAATAGAATACAGGAAGGAAAAAGAAGCTAAGAAAGAAAGCAGGATATTTGGTCCTATGTCTATCTTTGGAAGAGAACAATAGAAACAGTATTTTAATCCAGATTGGCATTTATAAAACAAAATTCATTCAACTGACTTTTTAATTCAGCTGCTCTACAGAAACTTGAAGTATTTCTTAGTTAGCTGAGGCAACATAATAATTAAGTCAGTTAATAATATACATGAGAGTAGGGAAGCTGTGGCCCTCTAGATGTTGCACTCAACTCTCAGCATACTCAGCCAGCATGGCCAATGGTCCAGGAAAATCAGAGTTGTAGTCCAACACCACCTAGAAAACCACAAGTCCCCCACCCAAATATACAGACATTGTTTTAGAAGAGGCAGCTGAGATTTCAAAATCATTTAACAATCCAAAACATGCCTTCTGAGTAATGTCTAAAACCTGAAGTCTGGTATCATTTTTACCCTGCCGTTTTTTTTTGTTATGCCCTCCATGAAACATAGTTGGCATGTAATAAAATGTTTCCTACTAATACATCTGTTTGTTTGTTTTTCTATCAGTGCAAAATTCCATTATAGGCCTGAGGTTAAAATTATACATTCTGTGACAAGTTTACTATTTTATATTGCATTGTAGACACGTGTGGCATAAGATATGGAATACAATCTTAAGAGTTAGGCTGTTCAAGTTTTGATAGTATCTAGCGGTGTGTGCCTAGAATATAAAACCAACCCAGATCTCAGCCTCTTTCTTTGTGACTTAGAAATATTGGAACAACGGCACAATACCCACTGCATGATCTGTGTAAGAAATGCTGTTGTGCTCATGTCCTGCTTGTGGGTTTCACATGGATCCTGTACTTGGGCAGTGTACACACAAACCCATTAGTAGCAGAACAATGAAGTTTTTCCTCAATCTAGAATCGCTAATGCTTGTCCTCAAAATGATGTTCTCAATCCAGATTGATTCTCGATCCTGCTGTCCACAAGAGTGGGTGTGGTTACTTGATACGTATTTGCAAGTGATAATTGCCATCTAAGTATACACCCACCAACATCATCACTGATGTACCCCAACATCTCCCACCACCAAAGGAACACAAGTGAACAGCAGAGAACCTGCACAAGCGGCGCTGACAAAAAAAATCCCCACATATATTAAGCAAAATAGAAACATCGTCACCCGACCCCACCCCCAACCCACCCTCCCCCACCTACCGCTTCCCCCCACTTCTCCCCAACGCCTCAACAAATGAAACTGATTTGTAAAAAATGTTATGAGAGACATTGCATATATCTTTGTAAACCAGGAAAACCTTTAATAAAAAAAATCACTGGGCATGTGTGGGTGAATCTTCCATTACTGGGACCACCTACATCTGTTTTCAAATGGACACACTGCTGCGTAACGCACAATGAATCTGCGATGAGCTTTTCTTTTCGGAATGAAGTGGGTTTCTCAAGAAGGGCTTTTCAGTGGCAAAAAAAAAAGAATCAAGAGATCTTGACTGTGTGTGGACTATGTAGCAAAAACAGTCTCCCATCCGGGGATAGCTCAGTTGGTAGAGCATGAGTTTGAGCCCCACATTGGGCAAAAGATTCCTCCGTTGCAGGCGGTTGGGCTAGATGGTCCCTTCCAACTCTGCAAATCTATGATTCCAGAATAATTCTCAGAGGGACTGATTGTAAAACCACCCTGGGAACTGTAGCTTCTGGGAGGAGAATAGGAGTCCCTTAACAACTCTCAGCACCCTTAACAAACCACAGCTCCCAGAACTCTTTGGGGGAAGCCATGACTGTTTAAAGTGGTATCATGGTGCTTTAAAAAAATGGTGTGAGTGTAGCCTTTATGTGCATAGAAACCCCTGACATTTGCATGGCTGGAATATAGCTTACTGTACAAAAGTAAGAGTCAATTCCCTTGCTCCTCACACTTTTGCCTCTGGCCTTGCTCACTACTTTCATGTGGCTGGTGAAGGAACATAATTGTCAGGCAGCCATAGGTTCTGACCCCTGCAGCACAACAAAAACTACACATATCTCCTGATTTTCCAACTTTCTCAAGTATTTCTACTATACCGACTTCATTTAGCAAATTATTTGCCAGTTCATTTCCCTTTAGGTTCCTTTTATTTTATTTTTCATACCTATACATACAGCATTTTAGTTTTAAGACTTTGCTTTTACCTGGGATATTCTTTCCCCCAAAAGAATGGCTTCTGGAGCTCTCCTGCTGGGAATCCTATGATTTAAAAAAAAGAGAGAGAGAGATGCAGTAAATTCAGGCCAGCTGAATTCTGAAGCGAGGGCTCTTCTAAGTCTTTTCAGTTACTTCCCAATCTTAAGATCAGTGGAGTTAATCAAATGGTTAACATGACCATATATGAATCAGGAACACTGTATTGTCCTTATGAATGGACCAGATGACGAGGCCAGGCAGGCAACTTTTAAAACACATTTAATAAAAGCATTAGCTAAAATTTTTTGTCCCCCCCCTTTTTGTGTAGAATAGATAACAGGTTTTAAAAAAAAAACAGCAAAGCTAATGCTTAAGTGAGTAGGTTTTTTAGTAACACAGAGAATAATAATAATAATAATAATAATAATAATAATAATAATAAAATTTTATTCATACCCCACCCTCCCCAGTCAAAACCGGGCTCAGGGCGGCTCACACCAATAAAACATAAAAAGAAATTGATTTAAAGACAGATTAAAATACAGTATTAAAATTTAAAATTTAAGTTTAAAATGCAGCCTGATTTTAAGTAGTCCATAAATCCAAGTCATGAGGGAGGAAAACACAGGGGTCAGACTAAGTCCAGCCCAAAGGCCAGGCGGAACAGCTCTGTCTTGCAGGCCCTGCAGAAAGATGACAAATCCCGCAGGGCCCTGGTTACCTGTGAAAGAGCGTTCCACCAAGTTGGGGCAAATACTGAAAAGGCCCTGGCCCTAGTAGAGGCCAATCTAGCCACCTTATGGCTCGGGATCTCCAGAATATTGTTGTTTGTGGACCTTAAGGTCCTCCGCGGGGCATACCAGTGGGCGCACCATTATATCTATGGGATGGCTTGTACCTGCTTTTCCTTCAAAACAAAAATTAAGCATCCTTTTTGTAAAGTGTGATCACGTAATGTATAGTCTGCTCCTGATATAAAGAGCTTGCGGTTGCTGATTAGAAGGAATATTGAACTCTTCTAATCTCTCACCTGTCAAAGACAGCAAACTAATTGATCGATTAACTATATTTATATACTACCCTTCATCAGTTCACAGAATGGGAGTATCAATAAGCAATAAAACCACGCAACAAAAGCAACCTGCAGTTTAAAACAGAGCCATCAGCAAGTTTTAAAAATGTGTAAAGGACTTCAAAGCCCAAGACATGTTATGTTAACCCTTTTAAGAAAATCACAACTGCTCAGAGTGTTCTCATCCCCTTTGGATGTCAGAGGATAGGGTTTAAAGCCATTCTTGGTCTATGCTTCTGGACCTAATCATTCCTACAATCTGCTTTCTTTGGTATATTTGCTGCTCCTTTTCCAACTATGCAATTTCCCTCTGTTTCCTCCACCCTCCTCCTGTCTTCCTGCTCCTTATTTCTCTGTTGCTTATATAGAGCAGAAACAATCCTTCCCATCCCTCTCATTTTCTTCCCCTGGACTCCTTCCAGCCAGTTATCATGAGCAGGAAGCCAAACTGCGTTGTCTCTCTCAGATGCAACACAGCTTCCGCAGTTGAAGGTGGCCAGGCACTCCCACCTATCCTCTCTCAGGAAAGGAAATGGGCAAATACTTCTGCTTTAGGTAACACCTGAGGCAGTTCTCCTTGGTGGTTAGCTTTAAAGGGCAGCAGACTAAAGAACAGAGGAAACTGAGTTACAGGTGTCCTAATAAGTGAGCAAATAACAGCAGACAGCATAACCTAAACAGTCTCTACTTGCCATACCTGGTTCTGTATTACAGGCTTTCAATGTAATGTCATATTATATGCATCCATGGAAGGATTCTACATAATTTGATTTCGCATTTAGTTCAATAAAGGTATTGCTTTGGCTTCCCCGTCTCTCTATTTTTATTTATTTATTCCTGCTAATACACCACAATAAAATCCATTGAAACAAAACATCATGCTGCAAGTGAGCCAGACAATGATTCACTTGCCTAAATGGGTTAGACTGTGGGCAATGCACATCCACACACATTTTGTGAAGTGCCCCCGTGATTGCTTCATTGTGTTCTTAACTTTCAGCTCAATGGATTTCCTAGACTTCTGGATTGGGTGTGAACTGGGCACATGAAGAGGAAATCGTATGACTGCTTTGCCATATGCCAAACTCTGTACAGACCCTGTTAAGAAGTCTGCAGGATCTCATATTACTTGGCTTTTGCTTGCAGCAAATGTTAGCAGATGAAACCCATGCCTTAAAAGTACTCTCTTTAAGGGATATAAAAGTACTCTCTTTAAGCACTACCGTATAACTTGCAGGCTACAGCTTAGAGCTGGGGTCAGCAAACTTTTTCAGCAGGCGGCCAGTCCACTGTCCTTCAGACCTTGTGGGGGACCAGACTATATTTGGGGGGAAAAAATATGAACGAATTCCTATAACCCAGAGATGCATTTTAAATAAAAGCACACATTCTACTCATGTAAAAACACCAGGCAGACCCCACAAATAACCCAGAGATGCATTTTAAATAAAAGGACACATTCTACTCATGTAAAAACACACTGATTCCCAGACCGTCTGCGGGCCGGATTTAGAAGGCGATTGGGCCAGATCCAGCCCCTGGGTCTTAAGTTTGCCTACCCATGGCTTAGGGCTAAAGTTAGCATTGCCAGAGATGATTGTTTCAATGCACACATATTTGTTTTTCAAAGACTCCAGCTAGCCTTGCCTCCATAATCCCTTGAAAAAGAGAAAAAAATCCTCACCATCAAGTGATTCATTTATTAAACACATTGAGCTATTTCTAAAAATTGATGGAACATCCTCCTATTGGGACGGGAGGCTTTCAGCACTTTCCTTACAGCATCATTTCAAGGGATACACTAAATGTAACTCATGTCGAGTGAAGCAACAAGCAGCATGTTCCTTTGGCCTGCCCATCTGCTATCTGCCGGCTGTTGTTCCCCTGCTGCCTTTGCCACCTGTTTTGGCACTGATGTATGAGACAGGCAAATTGCGGAAACTTATATTCTGGGGATCACAGTATCTCTAATGGTCTATGGTTGTTTGGAACTTGTCAAATAGGCTGATTTCTATGCTGTAAAAACAATTTAATTATACTAGTGTGGAGAGCCAGGCTTCCTTGATTTATTTTTAAATCATAGCCTATCTGGAAGTGTGAATTTTTATTTCTGCCATGTGTGCTGTTCAGTATCTCAGCTTCACAGCACACTACCATTCTAACTAAATACATATTTTTTTACCCAGTAGAATAACTATATATATTAAGGTCTAGGCACTGTGGGTTTCGTTTTAAGGAGTTTCCTCTCACAGCTCTTTGGAGGATTTTAGAGAGTGTCGCCATCACATCATCTGTTAGTGGTAAGCTAAGGATCCATAATGCTGGACTTCCAATATTATTATTACTATTTATTAAATTTATATGCCACCCTTCATCCAAAGAGTACAGAGTGGTTTACAGTATGAAAACACAAAGTACATAATATGCAATATCTAGGGCAGAATGAGATGGAGTTCAGAGGCATCCCCTTCAATCCATTCTGAAAACTGCCTAGAGTGTAAACCCACTTTTACACAACCAGGATCTCCCTGTTACAACTGGAAAATCATAACCCACGTTTTTATATTCTTATTAATCATCACAATAATTTATAAAGTGTCATTTGGGAAACAGCCAGGGCAGCAGGGGCAAACTGATAAGCACAAACCATGCCAGAAACTGTGAGCTCTGCATTACACATCATGCATGCTCTGCTGATTTTTTCCATTAAAAATCTTCTCTTTTTTGCTAATTAGTGACTATTTTTCAGCAAAGCTACATGTTATCCGCAGAGTCTGTGCATGCCACCAGTAAGCGTCTGAATGTTGCCTCTGCACACTCTGTTGATTTCAGTAATAGTAAATAGATTACTCCATTATGGAAAGGTACTGTTTAAAAATGGAAGAGCATATAGTAAAATGTACCTTAATGCTTTCTTGAAATACTGTATAGGTACATGCAGACATGTATCCACACCTACAGCTCAGCTGGTTCACAAATCAAATCCTGAGATTCATTTCTTGTAATAGGTCTTCAAATGTCATTTAACTGTTTAGAGTAGCCAAATTAATTTTGACTTAAGTGAAATTAGTTGGGTGATCTAATGAAGGTTGCATTTAAGATTGATTAGTTCATTGATTACTTGGCTAATCAAACTCATTAAACTTTAATTTTGCTTAAATGTCTACCAGCGAAATAACATGCCCTATATCTTGTGTAAACAATCCATCAAACATAATTAGCAATAGTACATTTTGAAAAATAAATGCATTAATGAATATTAACATTAGCAGATATTAAGTGAATATAAAAGTTACAAACCAAGAGCTGAAGTTTAACAAACTGATTATGGAAGGGAAGATCAATAATGTCCTTGTGAATTTGGATAGTAATTAAAAGCAAAATAAATAAATAAATGGAATGAAGAAACCTAAATTATTATGAGACATGGATGTCTTTAAATCAGGGTTCAGGAACCTGTGGTACTCCAGATGTTATTGGATTCCAACTCCCATCAGATATCCGATGTAATATATGGTACAATCTGCAGCTTCTTGGCCAGCTTCCAATGAATACTCATGTAGAGTACATTACTGTACAGTAATCCCCTGTTGATGTTACCAGTGCATGGATCACTGTGGTAAGCCTATCCCTGTCCAGGAATGGCCATACCTACCAGCCATAGTTGGGGGGAAAGCAGTCCACATCATGGACGCCATTTGGCCTCCATTGCTAGTGCTAGGATGCTAAGAGTACCCTAGACTGCTCACTTGCTCTTACAGAGGAAATCCAGGAAATCCAGAAAAAGCAAATTCCCCAACATACATGTGCAAGGGTACACAAAACATCTGAGAGAAGCTAGTACCAATGAGGAGACTGAGGAGTGCAAACAGAATCAGTAAAGGAACATATAAGGCAATGATACGAAACCAAAATAATAATATAAGAACTCGATGAATGGTGTGTTCAAATGGAAATTCTATGGAAGTATATTTCTTGTGCAAAACTCCCTATATTAGCATAACTGACTGAATCTCTCTCTCACGCACAGGATGAAACCTTTAAAATTAGTCAGAAAGGCCAGGAGGAGGAGCACTACAAAGATCAAGCTCAGAGACAAAATGTTGAGAAATATATACAAAAGAGTAACTTTCAATCTTTAGGAAAATAGGAACAGCTTGAATCTTCTAATTAGCAAGCCTGCTTGAACATGTAAATTCCAGAACGACTCTGCCCATTAGCCATAAGAAAGCTGGTGAGCCGTTTAAAAAACTGCTTTATAATCAATAAGCTTCTGATTAGCCAGATTATTCATGTACGGGTGGGGGCACCCTGCAGAAAAGTCCAGCAGCTATGTGATAATCCTCTCCTTTCTAACTGGGAAAAATACTGCCATGTATGTCTCTTAATATTTACTTGGCTACCCTTCTAGAACCACTATGACAAATACATGAGCATGCCCAATTTGATATGCACATATTTGAATGTAATTTAAATAGGCATTTGTACAAAAAATTGAGGAGGCAGTCAAAACTAATTTTAACCTTTTTTAATCTCACTAAAAGAGATACTGGACCATACTGAGCAATTTTTTTCACTGTCTCACTAGTTTAGGACAAAAAAAAAACCCTTCTAGTAGCACCTTAGAGACCAACTAAGTTTGTCACTGGTATGAGCTTTCGTGTGCATGCACACTTCTTCAGATACTCATGAAAACTCATACCAATGACAAACTTAGTTGGTCTCTAAGGTGCTACTGGAAGGATTTTTTAAATTTTGTTTCGACTACGGCAGACCAACACGGCTACCTACCTGTAACTAGTTTAGGACAGAAATAACTTTGTTTCCTGAAAGTATAAATCACTGTGGGAGAAAAACATGGGGGGGGGGTCACACCCACAGCATACATTTAAAGCACATGACTTCCCCCAAAGAATCCTGGAAACTGTAGTTTACCTTGCCTAGAGCTACAATTCCCAGCACACTTGACATACTACAGTTTTCAGGATTCTTTCAGGAAAGCCAGATGCTCTGAATGTACTTTAAATGTATGGCATGGATATGGAAAGACAGAGGGATCGAGTGAGGTCTTAAGGCAAAATGTTTGGGCTTAACCTTCTTCAGCTGCTCTGACCTGAATATCCACATTCGAGCAATTGAAGGAGAAAGCCAGAATGTTTTGCTTTAAGACTTTAATATCTTTGTTTTATTAGTCAGTATAGTAAATATATGGTTGTAGCGATTAACTACACCAGGGGTTCCTGACACCTACAAAAATGGTTTTGTTTTTTTAAAAAAAGATTATTTTGGGGGGGAACAACCCCAAATGGTTGAACTTTTTATTTTATTTTAAGCTTTTTGAGCTGTTTCCACTGCTTTTTCCAGCACATTGCCATACACCTGGATTTTCCCTGCCATTTTGCCGCTTTGGCAAAATTCCCCCGACGCCATCTTTACACCCAAAAAAACAAGACATGTCAGGAATTTTCCTGACGTATGGTGAGGCTACACATGTTGTGTAGAGTTATCAGTATACCAAAGTTAACATATGAAATCCTCCTCTTCATATGCAGAGGTTCCATTCAACAGGTCATATGGGTGCCCTGATTGTGTGGAGGATGCAGGGAGGAGTCTTTCTATAGGGGTCCCAATATGTGGTAGTTAAAAAAAAAAAATCTGATGATGAGGTTGGTCTGCCCCAGTCTGTATGTGAACACACCATACACACAAGTTACAAATATATATATGGCATAGATATATAGGTCGAGGAAATGTTTTGCCAAAGCCATTTGGTCACCTGTATGTCAAAATGGCTGGTAATATTCTGTGTTAAGTTTAAACTCGGGGGGGGGGGGCAGGCATGTTCCTGTTAACACAGAATTGGTAATACAGGAAGCAGTTCCTCCAACAAGAATAAACCATTCGAATCAACACCCAGTTTCTTCTTCCTAAGAAATTAATAAGAACCTAAGAAGTGCCCATCTAGTCCAGCATCTTGTTCTCACAGTGGCCAGCAAGATCCTTGTGGGATACCCACGAGCAGGACCCGAGTGCAAAAGCACTCCCCACTTCCTGCGGTTTCCAGCAACTGGTATGTACAGTATAATCATAGCCCTGATGCAAGCGAGCACACAGAAATATGCTGCTTGCGTACCTATATACAGCAACAGACAACTCTAAGTAAGTGCAGTTCACGCCACATGGATTTGTTGACTCTTGAAAACAGCAAGTAGCAAGATCTCAAGGTCAAACACTAGCGATACAAAAAGGTCAGGAGGAGAGAGGCAAGGCGCAACTGCTTGTATGCCCATGACTGATTGGTTACGTTTGACAGGTCTCGGCTTCTTGATGCTGTTAGACACAGCTAGCTGTGAAATCCCAGACCAGGAACCCTGACTCTTCATTTTTTCATTTTTCTTTTGGGACAGCTTTGTTTTATCTGCTATAGCACGGCGGCAGCTCTGGGATCCAGATCATACCGAAATGAAAAAGAACTTAAGCAAAATACCAGAGGATTCAGTAATGACTAATCAGAGAGACACATTTCGTGCTGTGAATCTGCATACAAGCACTTGTGCTGAACTTCGCAGGGACAGTCAGTTTTCTCAGCCAAAGAAACCAGTAAAATTGGTCTTAAATAACCTTAAACAAGTAAAAATAAAAATGGGAAAATGCCGTAATAAAATAACGCATAGAAAAGGGAGGAAAAACCCCAACTTCAGAATAAAATAATTTCCTTATCGAAGGCCAAAGATTGAAGAGTTAATTGTGCATAACAAATTCGGTACTAAATAATACTGTTCAATTCTGCCTAGCTAAAACTTATAAACTTTGTTAATTGAGCAGCATATAAAAACTTTATTTAAAACAGCAACAGCACTGATTTTATGAACCTGAGCAAAATCAGAGAAATTATCAAGCTTAGAGTCACATGGTTTCAATGCCAAACAAGGTGCTTGAAAGCACGTCAAAGTGAAAGTAGATAAATAGGTACTGCTTCGGCGGGAAGGTAAACGGCGTTTCCATGCACTGCTCTGGTTTGCCAGAAGCGGCTTAGTCATGCTGGCCACATAACCTGGAAGCTGTCTGCAGACAAACACCAACTCCTTCGGCCTATAGAGCGAGATGAGTGCCGCAACCCCAGAGTCATCTGCGACTGGACCTAATGGTCAGGGGTACCTTTACCTACTTCAGAGATCCATGCCTTTATGTCTTCTGTTCCTAGCAACATACTGTAATTCCTTCAAGCAGAATTTTATTTTTAAAATAAAAATTAATTAAAAAAAACACATTACCCAGGTATTTGGAAGCCTAGCATGCCTGCATTAAAGGACCTGTCCATCTGTGGTGAAAGTTGGCTTTGTAATCTGCAGCAGCTGCCATAATACTAACAGGAGCCCGATCCTATGCATGTTTTTTTTCAGAAGCACATAAAGCTGAGCCAACACTTTTCAGAAGACTGAGGGTCGTATCCAACACTGCATGCATGATGTTCCACTTCTGAAGTGGGACTTCCCCTTCCTCTACTCTCCTAGCACACACCCCCAAATTTTTCTCAATCCAGAGGAAAGGGCAGGACAAGTGGAAGCTACTGCTCCTTTTCTTGCCCCATTGTTCTTCCCAAATACAGGCAGAGAGGCGCAAGGAGAAAGAGCACCAAGGTATGGGATTCTGGAGATTGGTAGTAGGCCTCCTGATGAGCTATAGACATCAACAATGCTTAACCCCTGATGCTATTCCTGGAAACACCCAAGGATGTGATGGTGGCTGGTACCCGAAAACCTTAATAAACCTGAAAACTACTTCTGCATAATTGGTTTCATGCTGCACTAGCTATGTCTCTATAGGAACCACATGGTGTGTGCAGGTACCACGTTACTCTCCAAAGTAATAAGCTTCTACCTGGTGGGACAGAAAGTGTTATGGCATGGGGCCATGTAATCTGCCTACTCTATTTGGCTCCTGTATGGGGCCATTTTGTGATCATGTTGGAACAACTCCTAAACTGCAGTAGTAATGTATTAATAGGCCCTTAGAGTCACAATGGCACCAGCTAGCAATTTGCACAGGGGTAAGAGAAGATGCGACTTTGATGTTCGAGGAAGCCAAGGGGATACCTTTTTTTCCCATGTAAGTAATGCAGTTGTAATTTTAATCAATGTCCATTTTACTCACTGATCTGATTTGTTGATGAACTGTAAAAGGCATTGACGGTAGTTGGACTTGTAAACCACCTGCAGAAATAGTGAGAACAAGTTAGAGTTGATGGTTTTGTGAACAAGACAAACAAACAAAAATTGTGAACTCTGTAAATTGAGACCAGAATATTTAAAAAATCATCACCACTGCTTTCATGACTTTATGACTTATGTTCAAAGAGTGGCCGTAGAGCACATCCTTTGCATGCAGAAGATCCCGGGCGGGGTTCAGTTACCTGACATCTCTAGTTAAAAGGACCGGGCAGATGATGATGGGAAAAACCCCTGCCTGAGACAATGAAGAAACATGGCCAAGTCGGTGTAGAGAATGCTCAGCTACATGGACCCAACCATCTGGCTCAGTTTAAGGCAGTTTCATATGGTCATCCATTCCCCACTCTCCATACACACTTGCAGCTGCATGGATATCACATGGACTTGCACTCCAGGCATCACTAAGAAAAACAGCAGCAGCTGCTGCAACAATGTACTGCACCCACATCCTGTATCAGCACAATGTGCAACTATTCCTGGTTGTCAGTGTCCCTCCCTGCATGTCTTCTTTTGAATAGCTCCTATAAAAAAAGGGTCCCACAGCCTAGCACACTCTCCATTCCTCTGGTCAAACTCTCCATTCTTTATGTTTACCCATGGTAAAAATTGTGCTGAAGCTCCAACAGAAATGTGTTTTGAATATCAGGACAAAATCCAGGGAGTCCCCTCCTTTCCCTACACACACACACACACACACACACACACACACACACACACACACACACCAGACTTTCTTTTTTCACAATCCGTTTCCCTCAGGGTCTTCTTTGTCATTCTCTCCCCCTCCATCTAGCACAACGCTGTTCCTGACCAGGCTTCACCACTGCAAGCCCACTGCAGCATCATACTGATTAAGAAACATCAGGGGAAGTGTAGATTTGTTTCTGAATTGGAACATTTAAAATTAAATATGTGCATTAGGAAACCATGTTCAAAAGTCCTTGTTGTTTCAACCATTTGATGCCACCCTGTCTCTCATGACTGAGAATAAATGCAAATAAATCAATTAACACCAGAATCAATGAATGGGAACGTCTAATAAATCTTCTAAGGGCTAAGCTGCTCAGAAAATTACTTAAGGGCTGTCATAGGCTATGACTTCAGTAACTTTGCTTTTTACTTTCTCTATAAAGAGAGAGATTTCTCTCTCTCTCTCGCCTGAAAGTCGTTTGGGGAGCAAGTGCTTGAGAATGAAGAATTGGGGGGGAGGGGACTTTTAAAATTTGTTTCTACATTACTGAAGCAAAGGTAGTTTACAACCTATAAAAATATCCAACAAAAATCATCTTGTCATCTATAGCAATTCAAAATATAACTAAAAGCAAATAAGCAAAATTCAAGATATATGTAATGAAGGCACCAGGCAAGCCTCCCTGGGGAGAACATTCCACAGATGGGGAGCCACTGCAGAAAAGCCGGTTCTCATGTTGCCTTCCTCCAGACCTGTCACAGAGGAGGCACACGAAGAAGGGCCTCAGGTGATGATCACAGGGTCTGGGTCAGTTCATATGGGTAGAGGAGGTCCTCGAGGTATTGCAGTCCCGATCCGTTTAATGCTTTATAGGTCCAAAACCAACTCTTTGAATTGGGCCCAGAAACCAACTGGCAGCCAGTGTACTAAGGCTAGGATCGGCTTTATACACTGTCTTGCCCGGGTGAGCAACTTGTCCACTGAATTCAGCACCAGCTGAAGTTTCCGGGTTGTCTTTAGAAGCAGCCCCACGTATAACACAGTGCAGTAATCTAACCTAGATGTTACCAGAGCATAGATGACACACATTAGGCCAGTGATGGGCAACCTTTTGAGTTTGGTGTGTCAAAATTCGCCAAAAAACCAAGCATAACTCGGGTGGTGTGTCACTTCGAGGAAAAAAACCCCATAATTTCGCGATATTTATAGTTTAAATAACAAAAATGCATAATTGTAATATATACTGGTAACTGTATTTAGTAAACCAAAAACTAATTATTTAACCAAACCAAACCAAAAAACCCTTATTTATTACGAAGTGCCCAGAGTTGTTGAGCTTTTTTTGGGGAGCTGCTGACCAAAGTTTTGGAGGTTTTTTTGGGGGGGTGCAATAGTTGCTTTGCTTTTTGGGGGGGGTGCCCCAAAGCTGCTGCGCTTTTTCGGGGGGGAAAGAGAACAGAAATAAATGACAAATAATACCTTCGCTGGAACTAACATGCAGCACCGACATAGTCTGCCAAAGCGCCAGAAAAAAACAGCACAGAAAGGGTTAAAAACCAATCTCTGGCTACCAGCAACAACAGCAACAACAACAAAGGATCCGGGTTTTAACAGCGGAGACAAGCTGTAGCAGAGACAAGCTGTAGGAGGAGCAGGAGAACAAATGGGGGGGGGGGACAACAACAACAAGAGCGTGAATGGGCCGATGGGGCACGTGCCAGCAGTGAGGGCTCTGTGTGTCACGTCTGACATGCGTGTCATAGGTTCGCCATCACTGCATTAGGCTATCCCTGTCTAATTAGGGCCACAGCTGAGCCACCAGCCAAAGCCAATAGAAGGCACTCCACGCCACTGAGGCCATCTAAGCCTCAAGAAACAGTTTACCCATTTCTCTATATTTTTGAATAAGCTGGAAAACTGGAAATTAATGAATTGAAACATCACAGAACATTATTGTATGAATATCTTACATATCCATTATTATCAACTGAAAATAATAATTGTCCTACCAGAATTTAGAAAGAATCGATTCATGTCTCTTACATGCAGAGAGAAAATGATAAGATGGCAGATATATATATATATATATATATATATATATATATATATATATATATATCAGATAATTGAAGCCAGAAGATGACTGACATCTATGCTGAGGAGTTGGGAGAAAACATTTAGCAGGGTTGACTGCATTCCAATTTCAGAGTCATTTATGGCAGCAGCCAAATAAACTAATTTGAAATGCAGTAGCACAGGCTCTTATAAAGAGGTGCCCTCACACAGGACAAAAATGAATGACTTTTGCAATGACCTGTAGGGAAACATTTGAGACACTGGACACTTTTATTGGAAATTTAAAATGCCATTGCATTTTCAAGTCTCCACCATGGTCTCAACCTTTGACACTATCTCTTTTATTCATATCTGCTTCCACTGTCTCAAAGCTTTCTCTGTTTCTAAGTTCTTGCACAAAGAGTTCTACCAGATTTCACCAAGAGACCTCAGTTCTGTCCTATGAGTCTTCTTCAAGTGACATACATTCAGGGCACTTTAAGCAAAGTATCAAGCCTTCCAAATGTTTATTGGTTTGCATTTTTTACATTGTTCATTGGTGTAACGAAAGATTATTTTTCATCCCGAAATATTCATATGTACTATTGGGCAAACAAGCAGGAAGATTCTATTTTATTTTTATTCATTAGATATTTTTATACTCTGCCTTTCCTCCAATCCAGAGCACAAGCAGGCTCACATCAGTACTCATTCAACACTAGAGATTGTGGCATCTTGGCTTAGTTAGTATGGTGTGCTTTTTTCTTTTCCCCCCTCCTTTACTATATTTTATTGGTTTTCAAAGGGGTGTTTTTCTTAAGAATCAGCCTTATCTATGTTTCTGCAACTCACTTGAGTTGAAGACATCAATTTAATTACTTTGCCCTAACCCATAAGAGCAGGGAATAGCAAACTCGGGCATATCAAGAATGCCAGTTACTCAGACAGGCCCTTGGAAAACCATCTGAAAGTTGCCATAGGTCTGTTTCATGCAGACATAATCATTCCCATGAAAGGAACAACCTCCACACGTCTACTAGCAGATGAACTGATGCCTGCATTTCACTGCATGGATGTGCTATCCGATTCCATTCCAATCTCCCCATCTGTGCATGCAACAAACTAGGTAGCTTAGAAATTTGTGTGTACATTGTAAACAGATGTTGAAACTGGTGTCAGTCCTGGAAGCTGAATGTGACCCTGCAATGCTCTCTTTCCCAGTTCTCAGGGTATTCCTCACGCCATGCCTCCTTCCCAGGTCACCCGCCCTCAGTGTTCCTACTCTGTGCCCTCCTCACCTGCTTCCACCTGGCTGGAGTGTGTACTCAAGCCTCTTCCTTGCCTGAATGAAGAGATCATGTGTGTGTATATAATCACTTGGCTTACATGTGGCTGGAATATAGACTATATGAACCCTCTTGGACCCACAGCTGGCAGAGGAGGCCTTGGTGGTGGTGCTGCCACTGGGGGCTGCCCAGTTGGCACTGACCCATCACAGGGCTTTCTCAGTGGTGGCTCCCTGGTTGTGGAGTACACTCCTGAGGGAGGTACACCTGTCTTCAGCATGATTTAAGTTTCAGGAGCAATCTGAAAACATTTCTGTTGACCCAGCATTTGGCAGTAGAAGAATACTGCTGTTCCTGGCAACCCTGCGATCATTGGGTAGAAGAATGTTTTTATGTATAACTGCTTTTAGGTAGTTTTAGAATGTTAGAATTAATCATAGAATTGTACAGTTGAAGAGACCCCAAGGGTCATCCAGTCCAACCCCCTGCAATGCAGGAATATGACTAATTCAGGTCCATTGATTTCAATAGGTTTGCGCTGAGTAAAATTTGTTGAATACCACCTGGGATCTTTTTAGTGACTTAACGGTGCAATCCTAGGCATCTCTACTCAGAAGTAAGTCTCACTGAGTCCAGTAGCACTTACCCCCAGGTAAGCAGATATGGGATTGCAACCTTAGTGTAGGTGTTTTGGCATATTCTTGACATATTCAACAAATGGAGCCGGATTCTGACTTTTCATGCTCGCTTCCCTATAATTAGAGTTGGAACACATCCCAGAATAATTTTGCATGGACAGATTTTTAAATATAGGTTGCTAACAAATTATGTTAAATTTCTAGCTTAATACAGAGCAAGCAGCTTATGTGAACAGACTTATTTGTACAGCTCTAATTAAACTGATATCTTTTCAGAATTTTACTGCAGGATTCCAGGCTTGGTCTTGAAAATATTTTATGAAGAGAAATTTGCTTGCCGTAAATCCAAAATTACAGATTGCAAACATATTCAACAAACAAGTACAGGTGGTTATCTATATATAGTCCCTAAAATATGCTGCTTCATTGTTACACCAGTTTCGTCACACACTAGGGCCCAGTGTGCAAACACATAGCAAACCTAACCATGTCTCTCCCTCAGAAGTAAGTCCTATTGAATTCGGTGGTTCTTACTCATGGGTAAGTGAGGCTAGGATGCAGTCTACGCCTACCATGTCCTTTGGGGCAGAAGACAGCTGGCAAAGAAACCCACCAGAAGGAAGCACGAAAAGAAGCAATGAGGACATGTTTACTTACAAGGGGAGGGAGAAGCCCCCCCCCCAATGGTAGCTCCAAAATGCAGCTGTAGCTGATCAGCAAGTATGGCATGTAACTGTGGCTGGGGAAACCCAGCCTGATGGGCGGGGTATAAATAATAAATTATTATTATTATTATTATTATTATTATTACATACAACTCACCTATATACAGTCGTACCTTGGAAGTCAAACAGAATCCATTCCGGAAGTTCATTCGACTTCTGAAACGTTCGACTTCCAAATTGTGGCTTCTGTTTGGCTGCAGGAAGCTCCTGCAGCCAACCGGAAGCTGCGGATGCTCCATTGGACGTTCAGCTTCCAAAAAAACATTTGAAAACCAGAACACTCACTTCCAGTTTTCAATCGTTCTGGTGGGTCTGTGAGGTCTTCCACTGGTGCCTCTTAAGTCCTCCCACTCACAGCCTCTTCAGTAATGAGGTGGTGAGGGAAGTCACCCTTCTCTCACTAGAAAAGTACATTTTGAAGGCGGAAGTTGGAAGAACACTCTCCCATTTTTTCTTGAATTTCTATGTGCTTTTCAAGGCTCAGATGAATTCTACTGGATCCAACTTTTACCCTGGAAAACTAATTGAGAGTATGTGTGTGTGTGTGTGTGTGTGTGTGTGTGCGCGCGCGCATGCACAAGAGTGCATTCTTTCTTTTTCTTAGTGGTGGTTGGGACGATCTAGACAGGGAGAAATGACCAGTCACCAGAGTGGAGTGTTGCCCGCAGCAGCACCACTCAAAATTTTAAAAGTGCCCCCTGAACTAAAAAAGGTTGGTGAGTCCTAATTTAGACTCATTTGCTTCCATTGCATTAATTGGCCACTTGAAACTCAGTCTCTATCTTTCATAGGGGCTCAAGGGCCAGCCCATAGAAGATAATGATGTCAGAGCTGAGAGATGGGAGGTGCCTATGCTCACATCACATGCACAGCATATCAATGGACTCCTCATTTTCCTTTGGTACAGCATTTTGAGAAACACACATGGAGAAAAAGAGTTAAGCCACATAAATATGAAGATCAAGTGGAGAAGGGGTGACATTAAGCAGTCCTTGAAGGAGTAAGCATTTTTTTTCTTTTTAGATAAGCTCAATCACATTCTACCTCATGCTGAGTCAGGGAATAATCCCCTTCATTTCAAAGTATGCCAGAATTGGGGTATGATTCACAGGGGACAGCCCTAAACTTGTATATTTCAAGAATTATCTACCAATTAATTTCACCTTCAGTGACATTTTCCATCACACTAAGAATCTCTTCAGGGTATATTAGTGCAGCTAATAGACACTTCCACAAGAAGGAAGGATCAAGGGTGTTTATCTCCTTCTTCATAAAGGAGCAAATGTTTTTCGCTGCTCTGGAAACTCACGGTGAGATAAATATAATGCGTTTTGCTGATCTATGGCACAGAATAGTCTCAAAATGATCCCTTCAGGGTTCTCTCTTACAGTTTCAATGTATTCCTCCATCACAATTACTATATTGCTGCAGCCACTGCTAATGCTTCTGAATAGTATCACAAATAGTGCCACAGATGCAAGGGCTTCAGTCCATAGATCTCCCTTCCTCATGCTTGCTATGAAACACCACCCCATTTTCCACATTACCAATGTTGATCAATGGTTGAAGGGCCAAAAAAGATACCTGAATTCATCACATAGGACTGGTACTATTAGACATGTCAGTGCAGGCAGAGATCTGCCACATACCCTGTTTTCATAGGCATCAGCTATTTTTTTCCCACCCAGTAGGGAAAATCCATGTCACTGCATTGGAAGCAGTATCTAGAATCCTATATGATAATAGCAAACTCAATCTCTTAGTGCCTGTCCTTATGTAGTGAAAGCAGCATCATTCATTCACAAGAAGGTGGCTTGGGGAGGGGGCAGGAGTGCAGCTCAATGAAGACTGGACATGCTCAGTGGGCATGAAATGCTGGCTACTTGTTGGGTGGGGCAGCAGGAAACTAGGGGGGAGAATAGAATGGAGTATCCTAGATGACTGGCTGGAACCCTGAATGGGAGCACATGGCAACATTTGTTTGCAAGTCCCACTTTCCTATATCAGACAGTACACTGCTACTCTCCAGAAGCTTTTAGTAGACTTTTATGGGGCCACGATACTACTTAAGCAAAACATGGATCATAAGAAGCAAAACAAGTGCAACTGGCAAGGAATCAAACATTGAAGTTAGGTCTTTGGCAAGCAATGAGTGACAACAGCACCTTGCAGAGTCTGTGAGGTGTGCCAACTATTGGTAAAAGACAGGTGCCTATCCAACTCCTGCTGCTCATCCCCACTGCTCTCTCGTCCTCATAGGCAAAAGTACATTCCTTTGCAGTCTGGTCAAAGCCAGATGAACATTTGAAAACACATTTTAGGAGAATAAGTGATAACCAGGACTAAACCAAATCCGTATTTCCAGCTCAGGTTTTCATATGGAGAAAACTCAAATTCTATTGAAGTACAGCATCCATTTAACTTGGAACAGAACATTTTAAGTGACCTCAGGTTATGTGCTAAGTATATATACTATTCCCGTGGTTAGCAGGTAAGTTAGTACCAGCAACACTTCCTATTTTTAGGAAAAATCTAATGCACCAAAATTGTACAATTCCAAAATTGCCACAACTGCTAGCAGAAATCCTATCTCATTCAATTATAGGGTTTTCTTTAAAGAAAAAGAAAAAAAGAAAACACACACATTAAGCCCCAAACCAACCAAAGCTAAGCACTTTTAATTCTCATTGATTTCATTGTGTGAGATTTAAGCACCTGCGTAACTCCACCATTGAAATCAATGAGGCTTAAAAGTGCTTAACTTTGGCTGGATGGTGCCCTGGGTGTTTATGCTGCCCGCATGTCAATTATGTGATGAAGCACCGGGTCTAGTTTTTGCTAATGCATTTATTTTCTACTCACTCTGTTTTTGGAACCTCTTTCCTCAGCCAGTAGAAATCGGACTGCGCTGCCTGCTTGCGGGTCTGAAGCACGTTGCCAAAATAGTCCGTTTCTAAAAACTTCATCTGGGAATAGAACGCGAGGGTTATGCAAGTATAACCAATAGATTCAAGGAGGAAAACAATAACTTTAACATTTGCAAAGCAAAACATTCTCAAAAACCCTATGCTCTGAATTGAAATGTTCTTATACTGAGCAAGAATTCATTTGAGCTTTTCTTCACATATATTTTTTTTATGTTAACATATCATTCCCATAGAGCTGCACCATTTCTATTAAATCCATAAACAGCAACTGTTGAAGGAATGGGAATTGCTTTACAGAATTTTATTTGTACATGTTATGGCTGAAACCCCTAATCCACTTACCTGGACGTAAGCCCCACTGAACTCAATAGAACTTGTTGACATGTGAATGTCGGGAAACTGCTGAATATTTAGAAGACTGCCAGGAATTGCAAGAATGCTGACATTTCCCAAGAAATCCCACAGTCCGCAAAACATTTTTTGCCTACTATTCAGCAACTGATATACTTTTCAAATAGTAATTCTACAGTACTGCTTGTATCTAGATATATAGCAAAGCAATCCTATGAAGTAGAATCTGTGGTGGTTTCTGACACTTCAGAAGCCCTGCCAGTTCAGTGCAGCTGGCGCAAGGGGAGGGTCTTTTTCTCTGCCTTTCCCCCCTCCTGTAGGGAGGGAAAGATTGATGTTGTTCAGAACTTCTTTGGACTAGAATGGAGGGGGGATGAAGGGGAGTGGATCCTCAGAAACCCTTCACATGTCCCCTTCCATCAGGATATCTACACCTGCCAAATTTCCTGCTGACATACCAGAGATGGAGGCAGTGAGCTGAGTACCGTCACGCCGGTGGACCTCCCTTGTCAGTGGTAGCACAGCAATTTCTCCACATCCAATAGCCCCTCAGCCAACTTTCCACTGGCTTTAGGATTACACCCTAAAATACTACAGTATGTGCATTTCAGCCACTGCTAGCCACCTACCTTTTGGTGCTAACTAAGGTATAAATGAGGCAAGTGAGGGCAAACTGAACTATCACACCCCACCCTGGGGCATGCAAGAGCAAAGAGTTAATCATTCTAACAAGGGTAAGCAAAGCTAAAAGCATGTATTTAAACATGAGAGGTTTGCAAGCAAAATAAATAAAGATTTATTTATTTTTAAAGCTGATCTCGCCCTGGAGTTTTAATACTCACAAAGCAGCTCCATTTTTATTTATTAATTTTCAAATTACACCCTTCAAGGGCCAATAAATATTTTACAACATCGAGGAGTAACAAAATACGACTGCTGACAGTGTGTAGGTGACTCAGATAACTAGTAATCGGATAGAACGCCAGGACCTCCAGTTCAAACTCAGACTCTGCTGCTAAATTTCATAAGTCGTTAATGTCTAATTACTGCTCGTGGCTTGTTTGAAAAGTATCAGCAGCTTAATGCAACTTTCAAAATGCCAAAGAGTGCATTAAAAAAAACCACACCTTCCACAAAATCTTTTATTCTGGTACATGTAGCAAAAGCTGCTTAACCTTCGAGATGTAAGCCTTCATATTTCTTAAATGTCAAGTTAAAAATGCATTTTGAAAATGTTTGTGAAAAAGTATCCCCACCCTGTCTCTTACATGGTAAAGTTAAGGAATTTGTAAATTATATTTCTACTGTTTTGAAGGAAATGCAGGAAATGCAACATATAAACCTGAATGGGGTAACTGTTCCCCTGAAGGACCAGGTGCACAGCCTGGGAGTCATTTTGGACTTACAGCTGTCCATGGAGGCGCAGGTCTAGGCGCTTGGACTACTGCAATGTGCTCTACGTGGGGCTACCTTTGAAGGTGACTCGGAAACTACAATTAATCCAGAATGCGGCAGCTAGACTGGTGACTGGGAGCGGCCTCCGAGACCACATAACACCGGTCCTGAAAGACCTACATTGGCTCCCAGTACGTTTCCGAGCACAATTCAAAGTGTTGGTGCTGACCTTTAAAGCCCTAAATGGCCTTGGTCCAGTATACCTGAAGGAGTGTCTCCACCCCCATCGTTCTGCCCAGACACTGAGGTCCAGTGCCGAGGGCCTTCTGGCAGTTCCCTCACTGCGAGCAGCCAAGTTACAGGGAACCAGGTAGAGGGCCTTCTCGGTAGTGGCGCCCGCCCTGTGGAACGCCCTCCCACTAGATGTCCAAGCTAAAAACAACTACCTGACTTTTAGAAGACATATGAAGGTCAACAAGACTAAATACATTAAAATTAAAATTAAAAATTAAGAAGGGTTACACCCAAATAAGACTAATAGAATTAAGCACTTAACGGCAGACTTAATATTAGTTTCCAAAAGGGTACACATGTTAGTCTCCTGAAGCAAAAGCAACCAAGAGTCTTGTGGCACCTTAATACTAATATTTTGACATAAGCTTTTGTGGTCTACAGTGCATTTTGGGTACATTATCCTGCATTGGGGGGGGGTGAGGTCAGAAGGAAAGAAAATGCAGTAAAGTACAGCCATGGCAGTAACATTTTTAACAGTGGCCATTTACTCACACAAAAAGAAAACAACAATAACTGTTTACAACATAGACATTGTGGTATTGGGACGCCAATTAACACATTTGGTGTGATAAAAATCCATTGTTCTGATTCAGTCCGCAAGTGATAGCATTAAACCTCCTGGCATATTGTAAGTGAAGAGTTCACCGCCACCCACTCAGCAAGTGATATCCTTAAATCCACCATCAGTCTGTCTGCTGCATCTTAAGCTCTCTTTCTACCCTCCTTCTCACATTCTCTGCTCTATATATACCAACCTGTGTTGCTAACCATTAACTCAGTTTCAACAGAAAACCATTGGTCCATTTAGTCCAGTATTGTTGCATACACTCTCCAGAGTTTCAAACAGAGTTTCTTTTCAAACCCTACTTGGAATCTGGGACATGCAACTAAAAACACATACTAGAAAAGAAATGATCTGAAGTATTGCAGTGGTATTCAGCTAACATTTATTCAGAGTAGACCAACTGAAATACATGGACATAGGACTAAGTCCATTAATTTCAATGGGTATACTCTGAGTTAAGCCTAGTTGAATATCACAGTTTGTGAAATATAAATGCTACTGATATGTTTATTTAATAAACAATGTTGTTATTGTTTCCCACCACCACCACCACACACACACTTATTCCAAATTACTTCTATTTTTGGTTGACCAAGCAACTTGAAAATAAACTAGATCTCCTACTTTCATCATTCCCAACTGTAGAGTTATTGCCTAGAAAAGATTTGTTGTAGCTGTTTGGCTTGTCTGGCTTTCAATATCTGTAACTATGAAGTTTCACACTACAATGATTTGATAGGATGTGAACATAAAACAATAAAAGGAGTGACTTATTATCATTTCCCAGCTTGCTTTAACCATCACAGGCAGAACTATGGCCTCAGTGAAGACACTGTGTGGTATATTGTAGGGCTACATATTTTAGCTTACTGAAATATACAGCAATTTTGCAGTAGGATTATGACTCAGAAAATGGGTTGCAACTTCCATTAATTTGTTCCAACGACACAGCTGACAATGATCACTGTTTTGTCTCAAAGACAGACACTGCATATTTTGCCAAATAAATATAACTAGAGACATGGTTAAGACTTCCCTTTATGGATTAAATAAGGCTTGGAGTACTTACTCATCGTCCTCCATTTCAATTAAAAACACTTTATCCTCCAGAGATGTGATGCTTAACAACAGACTCATGTAAATAATGTGGGAGATTAAGCAGAACTCAAGAAATGTGCAAAGCAAGGGAAACTGTGCTATAGCTAAAGGCATACATTTTAAGAGCAGAAATGCAGCACTCAGAAAGTTAATATCCCTTTACCTCCTGTGGGAGCTCGATGTGTCAATGTGCAAGCCATTTATGTCTTGGACAATATATCCTGAAATAATAACTCCTTCGAGAACAAAATTTCAATTTTGAATCAAATCCCAATCAAACACCATTGCAGTCTGTTGGTTTGAGGGTTTTAAAAAAATCAAACATACAGCAGGCTTATTTTACCGTAAGACACTAGCTAGGTAATGCAAAGTAATTCCCAGAGGTGTCTATACTCTGTGCACACAAATACACAACAGAGCCCGTGACTGGCTGAATGTTCTGAGAATTGCTTCTTGCAATTTTTTTCAGCTTCTGAAGGAAAGAGACAAGAACCTATGCAGGACACAAAAACTTTGCTCTCGGAAAACAACCCCCCCCCCAAAAAAAATTCAGGTAGTCATACCCAAATGCCTTGATGCCTGTTCTTGTGCTTGAAATTGCTTTTCAAAATGGAAAGTTGAGATTCTTGTCCCCGATTCAAATTCTATTTTGGTGCAGTGCAATTATTATTATTTTATTTATTAAATTTCTATACCGCCCTTCCATCTGAGAATCACAGGGCAGTTTACAATATAAAAACACAAAAAATACGTAACATACCGTGTTTCCCCCTTTTTAAGACACCGTCTTACAACTTTTTTCCTCAAAAAAACGCACGGTGGCTTATTTTCAGGGGGTGTCTTTTTATTTTTATTAGTGCCGGTACAACTGGGTCCCACTGGCTCGGCATGCTCGGCGCTCTCTCCCGCGTGCATTTTCTGCCTCTTCTATTCTCTCTGTTTCCCCTCCTCCCCATCCTGAATCAAGGGCTCTCCTTCCGGTGGCGGTGTGTGTGCGCGCGGAGGTATAGAGGCTGCTCCCCGGGCTCTCTCACGCTGGCCGGGGAATGAGGAGGGAGGCAGGGACCTGTCCCGCTCTGAGACGCTCGTGAGGGAAGCGCGAGGGGGACGAGGCTTGGGCCTGCGCCTCTGGTGCGCGCAACCCCAACTGACGGACCGACGGGAAGGGAGGGGGGAAAGGGAAGGAGGGGGAGAGGAGCGGCATCAGCTCTCGGCGAGGAGGCCGGGGTGGCTGAATGACGAGCCGAAGAGGAACCTGCGCGGCACCTTTTCTCTGTTGGGGGGGGAGAGAGAGACGCGATCACAAACATACAGAGAGAGACAGACACGCGCACAGGGGGGGGAGAGAGAGAAAGACTCACGGGGAGAGAGAGACGCGCGCACACACAGAGAAAGAGACGGACACGCACACGCAGAGAGTGCGGCGCTGCTTCGCGCTTTGTCAGCACTGCAGCCGCCGCCGCTTCCGAGCGCCAACCCGACCTGGCAGGCTTCCTCCTCCTGCCACGGCCGGCATTGCAGGAGCTGGGTCCTGCTGGCTTGTGCCCTCGGTGTTCCGTGCGGCACTGCTGCATGCTTTATCGGCGCTGCAGCCGCCGCTTCCAGGCACCGACCCAACCCAGCAGGCTTTCTCCTCCTGTTGCGGCCAGCGTGCTGGGTCCTGCTAGCTGGCTGGGGCGCTAGGTGGTCTTGCTCCGCACGTCGCGGAAGTATGGCTTATTTTCGGGGTATGTCTTACATTTCTCAAACGATTAAAAACCCTGCCATGCCTTACTTTTTGACTACGTATTAAAAAAGGGGAAACACGGTAGTAACAAACAAAAACAATACCCCACAGATGAAAAAAGGCCATAGATTGTTTAATTAGCCAAAGGCCTGGAAGAGAAAAGGAATGTTTTTGTCTGGCGCCTAAAGATATGTTAATGAAGGTGACAGAGAAGTCTTCCTTGGCACCTGGGTATTTCACAAGCAGGGAACCACTGCAGATAAGGCCTGTTCTTGTGTGCATATGGCAAACATCATAACAAATACCAATGGATAACAATTTAAAAACAAGACTTACTGTTTTGATGCCTTCAGAAATGTATGTGTCGTTCATTATAAACTCGGGGTAACCCACTTTAGCCAAAACTGCTTTCGCCTTTGGAAAGAAATACAAACATCATGATGAGAAGGATACTCCATTATTACCTGAATGTGACCTTATTTGGCCACATGGCTGCCACTAGCTTCAGAATGCAGAGCCACTGGTTGCATCAATAAACTTTAGCATAATTTGTGGCAATCTACTGTTCAGAAGATACATTTTCATCCCATTTACACATAGCAACAACCCATTACGCTTGCCAAAACTATGTGCCACAAGCACAAGAGGTATCAGCAAAATGCACCACAACTAAGGTTCCTAAAAAGTCAAAGGTGGGGAATTTGTGGCTCTCCAGATATTTGGGGTGACAACTCCTATCATCCCTGGCCATGGGCACAATGGGAGACAGAGTACCACAGATACTCCACTCAACCTACTAGTAACAGGAGAGCTTTTGTAGCAAATACCCAGTGAGATCAAATGAATGAACCATAAATTTTAAAAGCAGATGCCCTTACCACACTTCCTCCATTATGGTGACTGACCTGAAAGGGAAGAACTTTCTGGTGTCCAATATGGTGGCAACATACAAGCAAATAAAGTCATCACCAAATGCTCCAAACGTGGGAGTGGTCTACAGTCTAGCAGGGTCATCCCAAAATATTTTATCACTTGAAGCAAAACAGAAAATGACCCATCTGCTGCTGCCCCAGAGAAAGCTCTGGCACACTGAAAGTGGTGAGAAGCAACAAAGAAACCAGAGAAGAGTGGCAGTGGCAGCCCTGTTCTTCCCAGGCCACAGGTGCCAAGCAAAGCAGGAGGTGAGTGGCATGCTCCTTGGGGGCATAGCTGCCAAGTTTTCCCTTTTCTCGTGAGGAAGCCTATTCAGCATAAGGGAATTTCCCTTAAAAAAAGGGAGAACTTGGCAGCTATGCTTGGGGGCCCAGAACTGCCACCACCACCCCAGCTGGTCTCAGGCTGCCACCTGAGGCAACTGCCTCACCTAGGTCAATGGATGGGGTGGCCCTGTTGCATAGCTATTATGTGTACACACAAATGGGAAAGATGTCAACCATGTTGTGCCAGGTGCACTTTCTCCTAAGGCTCCAAACCCCACCACACAAAGTGTATTATCACAGACCTGAATCATGGTGCTGAAGGAGACAGGGGGTGCGGAAATGGCTTCATGGACCAAATTGGATCCCCTGGCGGGGCCAGAGGGTGGGGGTAAGCATAAGCCAGGCTGAACAGGAGATCCTGTGGAATCTCATTGACCACTACAAACTTCAGTGATTAGTCATCTATATGTGGATATGTGGGAAGGAGGCTCAGAGGGAGGAAAATTTAGCACATCTTTTCTGAGTGTTTCCATTTTTATTGAAGAATGTGCAGCTAAGTGCCATAGTTTTCCTCCTCCCCTTATAACGGGGCGGTGGAAGGGGGAACATTCCAGAAACTTTATCATCTCGTTCTTGACAGTTCCTCAGCCCTTGGGTTTTTATTTCCCACCTGAAATTAAAATCTTCTACCTGTAACATCACAATTAATTGCAAGGAAGATAATTAAGATGTCACAAACAGAAGAATGCAGGTGGGGAATTAGCAACAGGAACAGATGAACTCTTAAGCAAGAAAGATCCCATTGTCATGCAAATATCCCCAGTGCCAGGAAAAAACAATGGAAGACAAATGCTGTGAAAAAGAAAATAGGAAATGAAGCAAATGATAATGAAAGAGAATATTTGCACTTGGTTTTCCATGAGGAGCAGGAGGGCCTTAGGAACATTTGTAAATGGTGGGGAGGAAAGCAGAAATGCAACTATCCATTTTGATCACCCTACCCTACTGTTGTTCAGCAATGGCTGAAGCTGTGCAATGACTTTTCGGCTGACATATTTGAGGGATCTGAGTGTTTTTTCTTCCTATTTTCAGCTCAAGAAGGCAAGAGGGAAACATCTTATTTACATTTCCACTGAGTTGGCTGCTTAAATGAGCTAGGTAAGTCACAAATGTCTTGCATGTATTCAAAAGTAATCATTTTAATCACTTAATTAAGCAGCCTTTGTGTTGCATCCACACAAATATGCCAGCTAACATTTTTCATTAAACCAGCGCAAGGAACAAAATGGTTTAGAATAGCTTATGAACTGCTGCCTTTCCAAAAACTATCCATTTTGCAACTGAATTAATTATTCAGTAGGTTTTTTGTTTTTTAAGAACCTATGGCGATTAGCTGGTCCAGCATAGTGGATGATTTATGAGTGCGCCACTCACTGCAAAATGTTGATCAAACCCCAAAGCACTTGGTATTTCAACACGGAAGGACGCTGCACAACTTCCTTTGAATTTTGATACTTTAATTTAAAAAAAATCAGTCAATTGTCTCCAATAGAAAATATTATTTATTTGCTAAACTGAACATCATGTATACAGATCCAATTCCTGACCTCTCCATGACAGGCTGGTAAATTATTCTTGCCTCAAACCAGGAAAGCTTTTGCCAGACAATGTATTCCAGGAGTGGGGAGCCTACTCTTGAGGTTATTCAAGGGCTACTCTTGCCCTGCCAGGGGATCCAATTTGGCCCATGAAGCCATTTCTCCAACACCATGCCCACCTGTCAATCAGCTGACATCACTCCAATGGTCCTCTACCTCAGTAGGCCAACATTGACAGGTGGGCAGATCCGCCTACTTATCATTAGGTCACATGACTGACATGTGGCCAGTCTCTCACACCTCTCAAATATCTGGGCAAAAACGTTCCCTATCCCTGGAGCAGACAATGCTGAGCTAGATGGGTCATTGACCTGACTCAATATAAGGCAGCTTCCTATGTTTTAGGTGATTGCATTTGTATTGATTTAATTTGTGAGCCATCCAGAAGGCCTAGTCAACTGCACAGTGTTTAAATGCTAAAAAGAAAAAGAAAAACTCTGAAAGATAATGTTTGAACAAAATTAAGCAGACTGCCTGGCAGGGCCATCTTAACTGCCCCTGGCACCGTGGTGCGCCGGATCCCTCCGGCGCCCTCCCGCCCCGTTTCCCAGTGCAGTGGGCGGGTGGGCGCAGTGCGGTTGCCGTGGGCGCAGCTGCGTGGCGGGCCGGCCGGCCAGCGGGTGGCCGCAGCTCGCGGCGCCCTCCTGGCGGGCCGGCGACGTGGTGCCCTGCGCCACCCAGCCTGGCCGTAGGGCCGGCCCTGCTGCCTGGTCAGAATGACAGGACATCCAAAGCCTTGGGAGAAGTATTATAATCTTTAGTCACAGCACTTAGGGTAGTGATTAAAATCAAAATGAAAAGGGAGGAATTTATATACTGTACAATATAAATTAGGAGTCGCCAACCTTTTTAGACCAATGGGTTCCTTTGGGTTATTCAGCGAGCATCATGGGCTCTGTTCCTTTGTCTCTCCCATATCAGATCCACCCCACCCCCCTCACCCCTGACAACCAGAAAGAGGAAAGCTGTGTGCTCACTTTCCCAAAGAATCTGGGTGAAAGCCTTGAAATCTGATCCCTGTAAAATACATTGTGAGAAGTGGCAACTAAGAGTACAAAGTGGAAATGGGAAAGAGCACCCCTCTTCCAATTTCATTCTTCAGCTCTATGTACTTATAGAATCACAGAACGGTAGAGTTGGAAGTGACCCTGAGGGTCATCTGGTCCAAAGCCCTGCAATGCAAGGAATCTCATCTAAAGCATCCATGACCAAAGGTGGGCAGTCAACCTCTGCTAAAAAAAAAAAACCCAATGAAGGAGAATCCACCACCTTCCAGGGAGGGAAAAGGAAGAAAAGGGTAACCAACCTCATCACCAAAGGGACACTGAGTGGATGCCAGAGGAAAATCTCAATGGCAGCACTGGATATGTCATTGAATATATCTGCTTTCAAGGAAGATATGGGCCTACCAAGAATTGATCCATCTCTGGCTTGGTACCCCAATGTGTAATTCATAAAGGGATACATATATCCCTTCCACATTGTGATTTTGGTCATGGGAAGGATTGTAAAATATTTGTCTTAACTGAAGATGCAATATGGAAAGCAGCCATTAAACAGGCTACCTCAATATATATTGGGGAAATAACGGCTTATGAATCTAAGCAGAATCCTTTAAAACCTTTCTCTAGCCAAAGAAGGCTGATCACCGAAGAATGGATGCTTTTGAATTATGGTGCTGGGGGAGACTCTTGAGGGTCCCATGGACTGCAAGAAGATCAAACCTATCCATTCTGAAGGAAATCAGCCCTGAGTGCTCACTGGAAGCACTCAGATCCTGGAAGGACAGATCCTGAAGCTGAGGCTCCAATACTTTGGCCACCTCATGAGAAGACTCCCTGGAAAAGACCCTGATGTTGGGAAAGATAGAGGGGAGAAGGGGACGACAGAGGATGAGATCGTTGGACAGTGTTCTCAAAGCTACCAACATGAGTCTGACCAAACTGCGGGAGGCAGTGGAAGACAGGAGTGCCTGGTGTGCTCTGGTCCATGGGGTCACAAAGAGTCGGACAGGACTAAACGACTAAACAACAACAACAACAACAGCCAAAGACCACCTTATCACCATTTACATCACACAGGAGAGAACAGTTTTGACAACAGCACCCAGACTAATTTCACTCATGGTAGTATAAGATAGCATCTTAACTCATTATTGACACAAGAGATAAGGCACAAGACTTTCCACAAGGTATTAATTTCTCCTGGATTTCTCATTTCTTCGCATCACCTTTTCTGCACTGTGCTGCTAATATTTAACTTCTATCATCCATCAAGAAAAAGAATATTGGAAGCCCCCTAAGAGGAAATTGTTCTTTTTGACCATTATTTTAAACATTTCATACCTTCCCTTAAATATGTCAAAATTCCGGAATTATAAAAGACAAAATCCCAGAAATTATTGGTTAGTTCAGGATGAGGATTGTTTGTGATGTATACTGGGGTAGGGTTAGAGACCCCTCCCATAGATCGCCACTTCCCCAGTCTTTTTTTTAAAAAAAGTGCCCCACATGCCTACTAATTACTGCAACAAAAAATCTCATTGGGCAAATCCTAATTGCAGATCCCACATGTAATATCTAAATTTGGTCTCCGGGATCAGCAACTGGGCATTGTATGCTGTCACATCCAGGCTTGTTGAAACTATTCCTGTACTAAAAAAGATCCCTGCACTAGCAATAAATTAGAGTTATGTTCAAAGCAGAATTTTTTAAAAGGCATTTATCTCAACTCTCGCTGTACAACATTGCATTTTATTATGACCATTTAAGAGGGCGCATATAGATCACTATGCATTGACAACCTGAACCTATTACAACAACACTTTTTTACAATAATCACAAATAATATAATGTGATGTATGCATACATAATTGTCTCTCTTTTTATGGGCAATTTTTAAATTCTAAAATAAATAAATTTACTGGGGAAATGCGCATAAAATCTAGTTTGAAGCAAGATTCTTTCATTGCTCTGTAATGGGCCCTTTAATTGCAACAATGAATTGACTCTTTATGTACGTGTCTGTCTGTGTTTTCATTTTTCATGGAAAGTAGGCTATCTGAACACCATCTGCTAAAACTGTTGCATGCATATGGCTGGTACTCTATTTGTTCCAAACACTGGGAGGAATGTGATAGGAGATTGGAAACCTTGTTCAATCTATCTTGCACAGAATGCAGAGTTCAAACTAAATAGCACCCATGTGAGTGGATGTTTTAAGATACTGCATCTGGAAATGTCTGCTATAGAAGGTCTTAAGAGAGAAATAGCCAGAGCTGTTAAACATATTAATACGTAGCTGGCAAAATAAAATAAAAATCTGTCCTGGTGTTAAGTACTGAGTCATCATCTGTATTATACTCAGTTGAGATGTCTGTTATATATGCTGAGCGTATAAGAGAATCACATTGGTATTGTTGGTTCTTATTTTTAAAAAATTTGTGAAGACATTTTATGTATTGGGGTGTTTTATTTATCTTTTACTCTGGATAGCAAAAAAGTGGGGCGGGGGACAAATGAATCAATAATACAATTATTGGGCACATATCTTGGGCCCAGTCTTATTCAACATCTTTATCAATGACTTGGATGATGGGCTTGAGGGCATCCTGAGCAAGTTTGCAGATGTCACCAAATTAGGAGGGGTGGCTACCGGTAATACCCCAGAGGACAGAATTACACTTCAAAATGACCTTAATAGATTAGACAACTGGGCCAAAGCAAACAAATACAGGATGGGAGATACCTGGCTTGAGAGCAGTACATGTGAAAAGGATCTAGGAGTCCTGGTAGACCACAAACTTGACATGAGTCAACAGTGTGATGCAGCAGCTAAAAAAGCCAATGCAATTCTGGGCTGCATCAATAGGAGTATAGCGTCTAGATCAAGGGAAGTAATAGTACCACTGTATTTTGCTCTGGTCAGACCTCACCTGGAGTACTGTGTCCAGTTCTGGGCACCACAGTTCAAGAAGGATACTGACAAGCTGGAACGTGTTCAGAGGAGGACAACCAAAATGGTCAAAGGTCTGGAAACAATGCCTTATGAGGAACGGCTTAGGGAGCTGGGTATGTTTAGCCTGGAGAAGAGAAGGTTAAGGGGTGATATGATAGCCATGTTCAAATATATTAAAGGATGCCATATAGAGGAGGGTGAAAGGTTGTTTTCTGCTGCTCCAGAGAAGCGGACACGGAGCAATGGATTCAAACTACAAGAAAGAAGATTCCACCTAAACATGAAGAAGAACTTCCTGACAGTAAGAGCTGTTTGACAGTGGAATTTGCTGCCAAGAAGTGTGGTGGAGTCTCCTTCTTTGGAGGTCTTTAAGCAGAGGCTTGGCAGCCATATGTCAAGAATGCTTTGATGGTGTTTCCTGCTTGGCAGGGGGTTGGACTGGATGGCCCTCGTGGTCTCTTCCAACTCTATGATTCTATGATTCTATGATATATTTTATACTCAAATAAAACAATAACATATTTCATTACCTGAACTAATACAATGCAAAGTGACTGGGTTTGAGGTCTTGTAAACTCTTAAGTCAAAGGTGGAGGATAAAAAACAATAATTTCCCTCTTGATCCAGAATGATATTTTAGTGCAAGAGCTTCATCCCCCAAAAGCTGAAGGGAGTTCACATTACAAAATGCAGCCATTAAATTTCCTGTTTAATGAGCTGTTGCTTTTATCTCAGTTATCTGGATTCCCTCCTCACTGTTCATTGCGATTTAAAGAAATGCACAATTAAACCAAAATCAAATGTTGCTATGTAGATTGGCAAGATTTTTGTACACGTGTAACACTGACCCGCATGAGGTTAAGAGGCTTCCCCAAAGTTACAGGATGTATCAAAAGTTGGACAGATCTTTAACAGGTATTGTAGGCATGTATGGTGCTGGAGTAGCTCGTGGCTGGGGAGACAGGAAAACAGGAGGGCCAGACATCATTGCCAGTGAACCCTACCTGGGGCTTGGACCTCAGCAGCTGCCCAGGTCCAGACAGCAGCCCCAGTAGGTCACATGCAGATCTTTAAAGAATTATGAGAATGGCTGCTTAACTATTGTTGTGCATTGTTGCATTCCAGTTGACTAAAGAGCTCCTTCCGTGTGCACATACTTGCACTGTCCTTGTCCACCTCTCTTCCTTTTCCATGTCAAATATGAGAGTGGCCAAAAGCGTTCTGCTCTCACGCAATTGTGTTAGCCTTATGGAGTTATGCTGGGCTCTGGAAATAAAATGACAGCTTTGGGCCCAGGGTTAAATACAATTTCCTTTCCCTTCACCGGTTCTCCCGCAATCTGTCTGAGCAGCGCTCAGGTTATTAATGGAACTGACATTCCTGTACAACTGACTGAGCATTGGCAGCAGCCAGGTAACAAGCCAGAAACGTGACGGCAACAAATCATCTAACACCAAAAGATAAGAGATAACGAAATGTGTTTTGGCGATTAGTTTTCAGATCATGCCAGGGAAGAGGAATGTGTTTCACCTGGTTATCCTAGATCCAGATTTTGTTCAGGAAATGTCATACAACTGCTTGGAAGCCTATTCTAGCATTAAGCAATATATAAATTAAATAATAATACAAATTATGGTTGCGTCTTTTCACAAACAGATGGCCCTCCAAAAAGTGCCATCAGACCACTCATAAGCTTCCCATGTCTGCAACTTCTTTGACCTATAGCTCCCTATATATCTGATCCATCCCATTCAGATGAATTCATCTGTCCATGCAAGCCTTCCAGGATACTCATAGGGCAGACACGGAGGCCCTGTGATCCTCCAGATGTTACTAAACTATCACTGATTTATTTAATGTATTTATAACCTTTTCCCCCAAAGTTGGGATTCAAGGCAGCTGCTGCTGCTGCTGCTGCTTCTGCTTCAACATCTCATAGAATTTAAAAAATGGCAGCAGCCCAGATTTTTGTTTTAGTTAAAAAGCAGGGGTGCCCATATGAAGATGAGATGGCAATGAAGGGAGATCTTAAGATTCAGTTAGTTTGAATCCAGTTTTGTGATCATTCAGCCTGTCTCCATCTCTTCCACCGAGGTAAGCGGTCCTTCTGCCCTGTTACATCTGCTTTCAGTCCAGTCAGAGCATGAACACTGGGAAAATTCACGAAACTCTCTGAGTCCCCATTCCAAGACAGCACAGTTGTCTTCTGTGCCTGATTAGGAACTAAAGTTTGCTAAGGGTGTTGGGAATTGAAGCTACAGCTCACAAGAATCTCTGGGGTTGCTTTAATGGTATGACATGCACACAGCTAGTGGGTAGGCCAGCCTTTTACACAGCATGCGAGTCGCTCCCGCCTGCATTGGTCACTTTCCACCAACATTTTCAGAAACATTTATGACTGCGGAGGAATCAAGTGGTAAAATTCATTTATTGTGCCTAGGCAGCAGAAATGCACAATCATCGGCTTCTCGCAAAGATTATCTGCCACCCAATAATGGGTGGGTGTTTCTTTGGTTTTTGTGGGGGTTTTGCTTTCGTTTTGTAAGAAACAGCAGTAAATTAGCATTTTTAGGAGGACCCGTGTTAGCACTACATTAACATAGTCTCAAACCCGGGTTATCTCCACCTCTTTTCTCTACAGAACACATATTATGGAGCACAAAATTCAGGATAGTTTCACAGATAGAGCAACTTGTTATCTATGTGTCTCATGTGAGGGAAAACACAATTCTGAAAATTGTGTTTTCCACATTCAGCATCTTTTCTATGAGGCTACAGGGTGACTCAGAGCTGGGCCAGGATGAGAATTATTGACTAAATACATCCACGGCCAGCTAACATAATGAGCTACAGAGCATGTCAGGCACACAATGGGATAAACACCCAAAGGACAAGGAGGCAGCAAAGTAATGGCGTTTAAGTGGTAAATCAAGAAACATGATAAAATTGGAGTCTATATCTTTTGGTACAGTGGCATTAAAAAAACACACACTTTTGAGCTACCATTGCACAGTTTGTGCTAAGACCCAACAGAAAGTGGAAGAATAAAATGCACATAATTGGCTTCTATAGGAAAATATCCTTTTAGGTCTTGGGAATCAGCTGTGAAGTGCATCACACACAAAAGAGGAACAGAAGTTGTGATGATGCTGAAGGAGGGGGGGGGAGATTGGAGCATGTTGCCAGCCTCATATTTTTGCTCTCCAGAATAGTCATTTAATATGCTGCTCTGCAGTGATAGCAGGGACACCTCCTCGTTCTCATGCAGACACAAGCACACACCCACTGGTACATAATCTCTTGCTCAGTGTCAAGGGGACTGGAAACAAGAATTTTGTAGGGACATATTTGGAATTATTCTTGCTCAATAGCCCTTTTCGGGCATTCTGCCCCCCCCCATCACTGTCTCTATCACTCTCTGGAGGCCGAAGGGTGACATTAGGATTCAGGCTCATGCAAGGGGGCGGCACAAGTAGAAACAGATTCCCAGGTTCATACCATCACCCTTCAACTCACAGAGGATAACCAGCACTTTTATTCCCATTGGCAGGGCAGAGGAGTGGGGGAACAAGGGACATATATTCTGGAATGAAGAGGGTTAATTTCAATTAATATCCTAGGTTTGTTAATGAAGAGAAAATCTTGCACAGAATAAAAGGTGTTAAAATGTGCACAACTTATTGGGGGGGCAAATAAGAATCATTCTTAAAAGGTTAAAAATGTTTTTAATGAGGTGACATACTTTGAGGAGAGTCTGATGTGTATAAAACTACCTGGGAAAGTCTCCTCTGCTCTTTGTGCCATATGTTTATAATGCTGTTAGCATGGAATGTGAATTAAAAGTATATCATTGGCTATGTAACTTTTGCATTTGTGTTGTAGACTCATTTGAGCCAAGGCTGATTCAAGCCTCGTGGGAAAGTAGCCTTAAATGGAAAGGAGTAATATGGGTTGTTAATTTAAAACCTTCCTTAAATTAATGTAAAATTGGGAAGGAGCATAGTGGTGACCACTGGTTATTGAGCTGTCTACAGTCTCTATGGAAGCACCTTGAGCTCCATCCAGAGAATTGTGCATGAACTGCGCTCTGACTCAAAAAAAATAGAGAAGAATACAAGAGCATTTGGAATCTGTTTAACTGGATCAAATTGTGCGTAGAAATACTGTATACGCTAACTGTGTACTGTGTAACTGTGTACTGTACTAAATATCTGCTATTCCTTTAAGCAACCTTCAGCAGTACCAAGTCAATCAAAGTCCTATGCTGTAGATTTCATTATTTCTTTTCAACAAATGAGAGGGGATCACAGGAACCACCTTGGCTTTATTTAACATAGGGAGGGTCAGATCAGGCTGTTTATATGATCCATGCCATTTCTTCATGGTCCTCACTCATAAGTCTATTTTGTCTCATTTGCACATTAATCTGTGGTTCAGAAAATTAACCCATGATAAAATTTGCATTTAAATGCTATTCTGTTTTCCCTCAATGCACTCATTCTATTTTTTTTTTAAAAAAGTATGTTGATATGCTTTTTGTACCCAGAACAGGAACATTTGGGGTGTGAAAAAACCAACACAGAAGTAAGTTCCAACATTCACATTAGTCCTGGGAGTGCAGATTAAGTCCATTCATAATGGAATTCCCAAAGATCAAAGCTCTTTACAGACACTCTCCTTTTCTGCAATGGCTATAGTCTGAGGGGGAAACTCAATCACTGGTTCCACCCTTGCCACCACATGCATGCTGGTCTTGCTCACAAAGACCCACCCTTTGAGAGAGTATGTTAAAAGTGAGGAGCCTGTTGTACACATGGCCCTTCCACAGGTGATTTAGAATTCCATGCAATCTTTGCCCGCAACCCCAGAGAGCTACTACCGTTTTACTGTTGTTGGTATCTGTCCGTCTCGGAAGACAATAGAGGGGATGAAGTCAAACTGTTAGAAGGTTGCAGCACCTGCTGTGGCTGTGGAGACTGATACGGGAGAGACATGTTTTGTTGCAGCCTGGGGCAGATGAAGGCTGGTGCAGTTGTACCACGGCCTTTCTTTACCATTCAGTGTAAACAATACTGAGCTAGATGGACCAGTGGTCTGGCACAGTATATGACAGCTTCTTCTGCTCCTATGAATGTTAGGTCCTTTCTCTCCCCACCCACATGGGGCACCAGAAGAAGATCAAATTATTCAAACATACCCAACGAAAACATACAAAACATTCATGGGTGTGCTAGGAGTTGGCTTGGCTGGCCCTCACCAATGGCCCAGAGGGAAGCTCAAAAAATGCCAAGAAAGCCCAATGGTGATGGCGATAGCTGGAGATCCCCAATGCAAGAAGAGCCTTTCAAGTGACAATCCTGCTGAGGGTCCCTCTTGAAACTGTAGCTACCCCTGCTGAGGAAGTTTACAGGCTTGACTCGGAGCGGCAGTTGACATGCGCAGCAATAAGGCATCAGTAAGGAAATTGAGTTTCATTTAATGTTATTGCCTTATAACAGGCCATCTGGCAGCCAGATATAATGAGGCCTTCTATAAAGTTTTAAACGACTCTCATAATAAGATCAACCTATTCCTTAAAAAACTGCAGCATTTCCTACTTTCCTCACAGTAACATTTCCCAGTATGTGACAGCTCCATAAAGACCTATCAACCCAATCCACATTACAGCAACAAATATGCAGAGTTACTTGCTACTTGAGGGAGCCAAGTCATGTGGCAAGCGCTTTTAAATGTTACCCCCGAGGAGCAGGAGAGCTCACCAGAGGGAGCCCATGTTCAGTGGCATTACAAAGGCAAAGGTCGCAATGAGTTCAGCTCTTAAAGAACATTCTGACACAGACATCCCTCACTGCTGAAATTTTCACCCGACAGGTATGTCATTCAGTCACCATCCTTGCACCAAACATTTCACCAAAAAGTTATTATCAGGCACTGCTGCTTTTTATAGCTTTGTGTGCACCTTGATTTGTGGATACACAACAATTCGAGTATGTCAGGAAGGAGAAGGCAAGAGATTATGAAAGACAGCTGAGAGCTGCATTCTTTGTCTTCAACCCAAACAAAATCTTGCACTTCATGCATTTCCCATGTTTATGAGGTCCAAGCCTGACATTTCCTTTAAGCAAGGTTGCAATCCACATCCAGCTGGTGTCCCTGGCACGGTTCTCATCTTTGAATATGAATATGACCAACTGCTATTGTAAAACATACCATGTTACTGAAGGTTTTTTTTCAGAATGTGTAGGATGTTTCAATTCTCTCATTTTTGAATTGATTCTTGAAAGCAATGCACTATTTAAATCTCAAGGTTTTGGACTTTTGTTTTTGAATGGGGGGAAGAGACAATCAAATTCTGACTCTTTTCATCTGAGCACAGCATGGAAAATGACTCAGCTGCAGCTTGCACACAAGACCCCTTTACAGAGGGCATTTGCCAATAAGATGCTACCCAATCACTTCGACAAATAAGGCGAAGAGGCCATTTCTTCCCCTCTGCCTCTGTGTCATTCTATGTGCCACTTGGCATTTGGATGAGCTTCTCCCCTGAGAGTTTAAAATGGAGGATTGCAACAGAATGGTTCCAAGAATGCTTGAGCACCTGTGAGCAAGCCACGTTCCTTTGGTTTTCTACTATCACACAAAGCTTTGGAAATATTGTGACTCAGAGCTAATTTAAGCATGTGAGAGATAGCACATTGTAAGAGTTGCTTCTGGGTTGCAGCTGGAAAATCACATACTCGAATGCCACTTCCTCATATAAAAGCTAATCCCTTTCACCCCTGACAAGCCAGCTCTCCATTTGTTCCTACAACAAGCAAAAGGAGAAACACGAGTTGCAGCCCAAGTCTATACATCTTTCCATAAGCAATTCCCATGGAATTCATGGGGCTTTCTTCCCAGGTAAGCAGATATAGGATTGCAGCAGGGGTGGGAAATGGCAGGTCCAAATGCTCTCTCTATCTGGCCCTTGGGACTCTCTCCAGGCCAAACCCTCAAGTCATCCCACAAGCCTTCCTCACAATTTCCTCCCCCCCCCCCCCCGCCCGAATGTGTCCTTGAGATCAGAAAATGGCTCTTGCATGCCTGGACACGAGATTAAGGGGGGTGTACGAAGGTAAAATTTACATACATTCCTCCAACTTCTTGCATGTGGCCACAGGTGGTTACTCAGAAGGAAAAGATTGAAAAGTTTCCCTGCCCTTGAATTACAGCATAACTTGCCTTCTCTGCTTTCTGCTTTCCTACCTCTACAGTAATATGTGAATGAGTAAGATCCACAAATCCTCTTGTTTACTTTTGAACAAAAGTAATGAAAAGAAGAAGAAACATATCCTATTTTTCTCTTCATATATAACAAAATGAACCAGTCGTGCACTGGAAAAAAAGGTCACAATCCCATTCAGCATGCCCCATCCCCACAAACCAGAAGTTGACCAGTGAAAAGTTTGGCAGCGTAACAATGTCTTGAAGAAAGACTGAATCACCACAAGAGAGAAAGCCAAGAGAAGTTCTCACCGGGTGTACTGTTTATATATTTTCATGCAATCCTATCATGTTTATTTGGTTATTAAGTCCCATTGAATTCACTGGGAAATCACTGGGAACTGAATCCGCTGAGACTTATTTCTGAGTGGACATGTACACAGGATTGTGCCGCAAATTTTTACGTTCCATCACAATATGATTTCTGACTGAAAATAGACTGTGGGCCTCATAATGAATACTATTTTGGGGTGGCATCTCCCCTTGTGGAGACGAATCTCCTAAATATAAGGGCAACTTCTAAATATCAGAATCTAGAAGATGCTATGTATTATCCTTTAACTGAATGCAGTCATTATAGCTATATTCCAGAATGGTCACTGAATAACCTGTATTCAACGCATCAGTACTGAAAATGTGAACCCCAATGAAATATCAGAAGTGCAACCCCTGAAAAAAAAAGTCCATCAAAACATGTTTAGCACATTTTAGATACATCTTCCCCATGTCCCCATGTATTAACAACTTGTAAGCCTTCAGGATCACAGAAGGGCAATTCAGTGATTTCAATCTCAGTTCCAGGACTTGAATAATGCAGTAGGAGAACTAGCTGATTTTCTGGCAATAACATCTTTCCCACATAATTCATTAGCTTGTTTATGTGTAAGACCAAGAGTCTAAAAACCACTGAAGCAAGTAACAACAAAGATTAAACAAGAGACTTGAGAAAGTTAACGGGGTACAGAGAAATTTACAGCAAATATACACACGTACAACATATTTTCAAACAGATTGCTGATGGATAATCCCATTCATCAAAAAACTGAATGTATTTAAATGCCTTTACCTTTTCAATCGCTTTTCTCTTTGTTCCCAAATCCATCCAGGTGTTTTCATTCTCCAGCATGTCCATAAAGGCCCAGCGAATCCCTTCAGTCAATTCTGCCATCTGCAACAAACATTACCATAATAACTTAAGAAATGTGAAATGCTCTGAAGACTTTCTGTCCAATTCAGTGAAGGAGCTCTGCATGCAGAAGCAGCCTTGTCTGTGTGAGTGTGTAGCCAAAACAGATGTACACATCTGGATTTGCATTCACATCTGCAAATCAAAATGCTCATCTACAGTGCTCATCTGGTCCCCAGCTAAATGTCACTAATTGTACTAAATTAGTGTGGGATTGGTGCCTATGAAAGTACGAACATTAGAATCCATAACAAAGTTTCCCTTCCATTTATTTTCTACCCTTTAACTCTCAAGACTACTCTTCAGGTATTTAAGAACTGGAAGAACATGGTTATGAAAATATTATTTAAAAGGTTACGTTTTCTGCAGCATACATGCACCATCATAAGAATGTAAGATGAGTCTGCTGGATCAGGCCAAAGGCCCATTAGGCCCACACTCTGTTCTCACAGCAGCTGAGGGAAACCAGCAACCAAGATTTGAGCACAGGAGCACTCTCCCCTCCTGTGGTTTCCAGGAACTGATATTCAGAAGCAATTCAGGAAAGATGAGAAATCTGTCCATAGGTCAAATTAGCCAGGATGGCTGAAGTGGAGCCTTCATGTTCCAAGGCAGCATAGCAAATGCCATCCCGTTGTTTTCCTCATCCATTCCGGATTTACCATTTCCACATTCTGATGTGCATGTTTTTTACTCATTGGACTTTCCACAAGGATAAATCCAGATTCAATGGGAAAATATCGTGGGGTGGCATTTTGATAAGGACAGTGCCATGCGGAATCTGGGCAAAGCTTCCAGACATGAATGGCACCAATTCCAAAACAAAATGCTGTGTGGAAGTACCAGTAATGTCAGGTGAATCACCTCCCTGATTGAAAGTTTGGAGATTGACCTAAGTGGGGGGAAATAATGTCCTTATCTAAACAACCGAAGGGGATTGTAGCATCTCATTTTCATGATTCATTACTACCCTTTAAATATCACATCATTTTTATACAATATGGAAGCCAGTACAACCCCAGCATTAAATATGACCAAGCATTCAACAGTCGGGAGTAAACTGCATCCCAGGGAATAAGGTAACTTGGAGATATTGATGGCAGAGCACTGTTTCAATTAACTTAGTGCACTAATGAGGTGAACTCCCTGTACTTGGAGGTTGGCAGTTCATATTCTAGCTCTACAATTGGACCCTGGTGTATATTCTGGTTTTTATGCACCAGCTGTAGCAGTAGGGGTGGGAGGAGAAATCTATTCATACCATCAGAGTTGTTATCAAAATTGTTCAGGCGTAGCCATACGAAATGCTGCCTAGACTGTAGGTCAAAAACAGTGCTATATTTAGACACAAATAATATCTCTATGATAAAAGGAGGGAGACAAGAAAACATCCAGGGCATGAGCTCATCAGTGACTAAATACAAAAATACCATGCTTCCCATAATTCATTATTTATTCAGCATGGACCTTCTACAGACTAAGAGGGGGGATGGTTTGGTGTCATCTAGATAGCTGAAACACAGGGAAAGGAAAGGCAGATTGAAGAAAATAGAAGATGCCATATTTTTAAAAAGAGAGATCAACTTGCCATCTAGTCTATAACCCAGTCCCCATCCATCCTCAAGAATACGCCCCAATGATTTCAGTGAGATTTATTCAAGTAAATGTTCACAGGACAGCATTCTACAATTCTGTGCATACTTATGTAAGATCACGGCATTTCTTAGTTACTAAAATGTCTCATTTGTCATTTGATCTTTCCAGCTATTCTGGGGGGGAACAGGATAGTAACAAATAGCCCTAAAGACAACCTATGAAATACTATGCAATGATTAAAGTTGCAGGGCAGAAGGGGCCACAGTTCAGTAACAAAGCACCTACTTGTGCGCGCACATGCATATTCATGCATTTATCTTTTGAAGCTGTCTCAGGAACATCAGGCCACAAATCTTATACATATTCCCAAGTTCAGTCCTTGGCCTCTCCTGCTACAAGCATCTCAGACAGCAATGACCACTGCCAGATCCAATGACCAAATACTGAACTAAATGAACTGACGACTAAGCGTCAGTCCTCCTGACCATTAGAGTCGGTCCAAGGCATTTTACAGCCTGAGGCAAAAATGACAAAAATAGGAAGGGCTGTAGTTCAGCGACTGCATATTCTTTGCATGCAAAGGGTCCCAAGTTCAATCTCTGGCACCTCCAGATAGAGATGGGAAAGACTCCCTTGTCTGAAACCCTACAGGGCAGCTGCCAGACAATTGACAGAACTGAGCTAGATGGACCAGTGGTCTGATTAAGGCAGTTTCCTGTGCCACCATCACATCAAAGTGGCAATGGCACAAGTGATCTCTGGGCCGCATCACCCACAATGCTTTGCTCTGAGGAAGGGTGGCCCTGCTGTGACCAGGACGTCAGGAAGCAGGTGACAGCAATGATAAGGGGAGAAAGAAGGTATAAGAGGATGCAGTGGTAGAGGATGAGGAGGGAGTGAGGGGCGAAGGAGGAGGTGGTGATGATAATGTCAGAGGGAGGAGGAGGTGAGGGCAGAAAATGGAGAAGGCAGCAGCAATTTCAAAGACATGTAAATGCACCTACCATATCCCTCTTGTCTTCTTGGAAGTGCAGATCTACAAACATTCTTCCAGCAACATAAGGGAGAGCACTTTCCACGAAGTTTACACATTTATCCCACTGAGGCAGTAAGGAGGTTGTCCCCTGGATTACCTGTTTTGACAAAACAACATTCCATGACAATAACCAGATTTGCTGCAAATCAGGCAGACATGTATTTCCTCTTCTAATCTCCTGTACTCCCACATGAGCAGCATTCTGGAGTTCTGGCATTAAACAGCCACAAAAGGGTTTCCCCCATGCATATGCTCATAACTCTGACATTGACTGGGTGGAGGAACACTAGGATACATTAGGGGTTTGATACAGCTGTGTAACTTTTTCTCAGTTTGGGTACCACTCACTATTAGTGTGGAAAGGAAAACTCACTCCCTAATAGTAGCAATGTGTGAACAAAGGTGCAGACAATCAGCTACCATTTCACTGGAGCAAACAACAACTATGTCACTATAAATGGTAAATGTGGAAAGTCCCAGAATATCTTAAGTTAGGAATGGTACTGCTAGCTCTACAGTTTGTAAATTCTCAGTTCTCTTCAGTTCATTACAGAGTCCCAAGCAATGATGTCATCCTTTCTCTCTGCTTCATATTCCAGCCATTAGAGAATGAAAATCACAGCATAACACAGAGACATGATGCTGCAATAAAAGGGAGAAAGTCTTGGATGTAGAAAAAAGATAACCTGTTAATTTTTCGTTCAGCTCTATGCCCAGACTAGAGTCCTGATGTCCTGAGAGTGTTTAGGTGATGTTCTCCAACTTCTTTAAATGCATTTAATTCAAGCTTGCTAGCTGGAAGCATAGGGACTCACAGAATCCATCTATCAACTGCTGTCTTCATAAGCTTCATAGGCACACAGGGCATATTGGTACCAAAACCTCAGACTTACCCTTGAAAACTCCAACCACCTATACTGAAAGCGTCGGCTGAGGTTAAATATTCTCGAATAAACCATTCTCCATACCAGATAGTTGGCAATAGTCCTGTCAAAACAGACACGTCTTTATGTCAGACAGTTAGACCCATGTGTTGTACAGCTGTCTGAGACTATAAATAAATAGGTGAATAGATCCCTCCCCCCTCAGATCAGTGCAGTACCTGCTTCACCTTGAAAATCAATGAGCAATAATGACCAAATTCACAAAAAAAAAAACCTGTTAGACAGAAGCAGCCATTTGGTGTGTGAATGATGGTGGATCTTCCATTTGGAGCATATTTCAACAGTTTTGCATCCTGAGATGGAATTTGGCATTAGTGCTTCTGTGCAAAGAATGGGAGTTCTCTCCTCCCCCCCCCAACAGTACTCACGAACTAATAAAGCAGAAACAATCTAGCTAAAAAATCTATAGGAAAGTTTGCCTTAATTAAATGTAATGGGATGTATTGCAACTTTTAATCAGAGTAGATCCATTGAAATAAATGGCCCTAAGTTTGTCATGTTCATTCATTTCAGTGGGTCTGTTCTGAGTACAAGTTAGTTGGCCACAACATCCTACTCACATAGTAATAATGAAACACTTGCAGGACAATTCAGGTGGCCAGTGCAAACATATAAACTTAAGGAATAATAGGCTTCCTACCTCAGAGAAGTAAACATGGTGTTTATTGGCTTAATTGGAAGCTGAACATAGCAGGGGTTAGCCCACAAATCAAACTTTAATTCTGAAAACGTATCAATTGATTAGAGGGGGGGGGAGAGAGAGAGAGCCTTTGAGCCTATATAGATAAATTCATCCCACTTATCAGCCCGCATTCATTCAGGATTATAGGGCAGAAGTTCCAGGTGACAAGGTTTTAAGGCCTGCACCTGCCACTTTTAGAAATTAAGCACCATGGTATATTGTGCCTTATTCAGCATTTTCGGATAGAGAATGTGATAATACTTCTGTAATCCAGTGTTATACACCTGAGGCTTCTGCATGGCTGGATCTCGTAATACTAATGCTCAAAGACATTAAAAACACATTTTTCAGAGTCAGAGCTAGTAGTAATATGGCACTTCACCCCCACTGCTACCACCTCAGAGCATTTTGGCAGTGCTAGACTTTTCGACCTAATGAAAGACAGCCAATAACATATCTTCCTATTTCTTTTTAAAGCAATCTGACACTATTTGGATTGATTCAGCAGAACACAAAAGTGACTGTTGCCGAGATAAATATTATAACTGGTAAAGTGTTGTATCTAACACTGCTGTTTTGCTTGTGCAACAGACTTCCACATGCACCGTGAAAGCTGCCCTCCTTTCCTCATCTGTGCAGCTGCCCTGTGCACCTGGGGCATCCTCCAGAACAAATGTGGGTGTGGGGCACAGGGAGAGAATAGGAAGGGCAAGTCCTGTTGTGTAAGCAGAATGCTTGCTTGCTTATGCAGCATTGGACACAACCTTCACACCATCACATCCTTTTCAGAATGTAGGGTTTCAATGTTACTTGATTAATAAAACCAATTCATTGATAAAAAGATTGTGGGTCAATCAAAACTGGACCCTGCCGCTAGTGTTTGTGCTGTGCCTCAGAAAGTTATCAAAAATCAGGATATTCCATATCAAACTGACCTAATTCAAAGCACAGAGGAACTGCATTATGGATGTTTTAGTTATTCGGGGGGGGGGGGAGATATATCCTGTATGATGCATTTTATATCCTTTTAGGTGCTAGCAACAATGAACCAATTAAAAAAAGAAGGGGACAAGCAGGTGAAGACCACCTGAAGACCAAAGTACATATGACAATAGTCACATGCAGTACTGCTTTACTCTTTCTTTAGTTGGTGGAGGGGTAGCGTGCTCTCTCTCTCTCTCTCTCATAGCCAGTATGCAGACCCTATCAGGACTCTAGCAGGGAGATAGAAGGGATTTAATCATTTCCTCCACACACCTGCAATATACATTGCTGATAAAATCTCCCACTACTAATACAGATAGGGACGTGGGTGGCACTGTGGGTTAAACCACAGAGCCTAGGGCTTGCCAATTAGAAGATTGGAGGTTCAAATCCCCACGATGGGGTGAGCTCCCATTGCTCGGTCCCAGCTCCTGCCAACCTAGCAGTTCGAAAGCACCTCAAAGTGCAAGTAGATAAATAGGTACCGCTACAGCGGGAAGGTAAACGGCGTTTCCGTGTGCCCCTCTGGTTTGCCAGAAGCGGCTTTGTCATGCTGGCCACATGACCTGGAAGCTGTACGCCAGCTCCCTCAGCCAATAACGCGAGATGAGTGCCGCAACCCCAGAGTCGGTCACGACTGGACCTAATGGTAAGGAATACCTTTACCTTTACCTTACTGATACAGATATGGGGAGGAGATCTACACCGGCTATTTGTTTTTTCACACACACAAAAATAAATAAATAAATAAATAAAAATCTGTACTTTACAGTGAAGTATGTTCCATTTAAGTTTTTAATGCTTCTGGGAGAAAGAGTGAGAGCAAGTGAAGTCATCTGAGCCTATTCCAAATGGGCTTGCTGACATATTTCCTTTGGTTGTGTCTTTCACGCCTTCCCTTCCCTCAGTACTTTCCCTGCTTCCTTCTCTTCTCCCCACTGAATAACATAGAAGACAACCCATAGTCATTAGCATTATTTCCACAATTCTGTAGAACTTGCCATGCTGTGGTAATGGACCTTTACTATGCAATACCCATGGCTTCTACAGAAGTCATGGTGCCTTTCTGCAAAAGCAGCAGGACCCTCTTGGAACATCTCTATTTCAATGGCTCAGAGCAGCATCTTTTCCCTTTGCTATCATTAGTATCTGCAGTGTTCACGAAACAAAGAGGACTTATGGCTGAAGAGCAACAAATTATTCAGTCAATATGATATGCCTTCCCAGTCGTAAGAGGATTCCTATAATGATCGCCTCAATTTCCACATTCCCCCCCCCCCAAGCACAGAAAGGCTTTGCACTCAGGGAGGGAAATCCATTTGCCTAGAATTGCTAGCAATGAGTTCTCTTGCTGCAGCATTCACACGATTTTGTTTGCATAGCAACCCCAGAGACAGGAAAAATTGAAAGGGTCCACCTGTGGGTTGAAAACAAAGTGGTAACAACCCACAGTATGCCAAGATCCTAAACATTATACTGAAAAGTCAGGGATTGTTTCTGAGCAAAAATACACACAAAGCAAATTAGAAATCCTTACTTTTTTCTTTCACTTTCTAGTATCCTGAACAAATCCTTGAAGTACTGGGGCACACGAACAATGACATTTTCTGAAGCATCTATGTCCTTAAGTTCAGGATAAAGCTTGGTGTCGATCACCTTCTTGATATAGCCCAGCCAGTCAAACTGAAACATAAGCAAAGGTTCAGTTCCTGACTCTTGCAGACAACAACAACCATAGCTGCCAAGTTATCCCTTTTTTTAAGGGAAATTCCATTATGCTGAATAGGCTTCCTCGCGAGAAAAGGGAAAACTTGGCAGCTATGCAACAACAAAAGCTTATAAGTTAATTACCTACCATTAGCTGAACGACTTAAAAGTTTTGCCTAATTTCAAAGTTGAAGTTCACTGCACAACATCACAAATATTTTGAAACTTAAATAAAAATGCAGCTGTATTTAAAATAATAATAGTGAACACCTGTTTCAACTAATTTCATTTAAATTGCCGTCTTATGCACATCTGAAGAACCTTTCAGTTTGAAAGGTAATTACACAGTCCAATCAGGCATTAATATAGTCATTTTCCAATTAACTTCAACCAACCTGAGGGATCAGGGTGCGGAGCTCCGATATGTTCATTTTGTTGTACATAGATTCACTGGTTCGATTCTCATGTGGAATCATTATCTGCAAAATATAAATGCAAGCAAATATTATTTTCCTCCACAAATCCACTCTGACTTTGCCAACACTCACATAATCTGGATGCGACAAGGTATGAATAGCCATGTTACCTGTTCAGTTTTCAATAAATTAAGTTGCAAACCCATTATTATTATTCATTAGCAAAATAAATCTTTTTTCCATAAACATTTTACATTTCCCCCCATGTAACACAATGAAATTCATCTTTATCCATACCAATATCTAGCCCTTCCAGATGTTCAGTTTCATAATCCCAGGTGGATACCTACTCTACATCAAATGTATCTGAAAGACAGGAAAATCTAGAAAACTAACTAACCAGTGGACTAGGAAGAAATTAAACTACTGATGCTGTCTTCAAATTTAGCACTGCAATTAGGCCTGGAAACTAATTGTCAGCCAGTGCAGTCAGGTCAGGACTGGCATTATATGCTCAAGCTGTTTTGCCGCAGTGAGCAGGCTGGCCACTGAATTTTGCACCAGCAGAAAGTTTCAAAATTGTTTTCAGTGTCAGCACAACATATAGTAATCTAACCTATTTAGCAGCAGCAGCTGTAAAGAGCTCCTACTCCTTTACATTTATATTCTCATTCAACCCTGAAATCCTTTGAGTATCGAACTTTTCCCCGGATGTGCTACTGGCAGTTGCCTACTTGTGGACATATCTTTCCAATTCATCACATTATTATTATTATTATTATTATTATTATTATTATTATTATTATTATTATTATTATACAGTGGTACCTCGGTTCTCGAACGTAGTTCACAACATAAAAATACAAGATACAGTTTGTCACTGCATTGGAACTCCAGGAAAGCACCAACTGAATGAAGAAGTGGAGCCATGTCTACCCCTTTGGACATCCAGTTGCCACACATGCAACTAAAACCCACATTTAGAAAAGCACTAACCTCAGCAATTTTAACTTCTAGTTTCAACACAGACTTCATATCCAGCTCTGCACGTGAAGCATTGGCCCCAAGAAGCACTGCTGTATCCACCATGAACTGGAACAGGGCTTCTCTGTACTATAATGGGATAAGAATCCAATTATCATGACAGCTAAACAGAGAATCAACCTAAACAAACTAAAGTATGCCACACACACAAACACATATCTTATTGAAGCATAAGATCAGTACATTGTTTTCTTACTTTCCTTTCTATATTAATCATACTGTTGTGTTCTATATTAGTTAACATGCTCTAAGGGCCTATCTAGAAAACCTTTTTATTCAGCATTCATCCTCATTTGCTTGCATGAAACATGCACTGATGATAGATTATATCCAGTGTTTACTGAGCATTTGTTCTGATTTGTGTATGGAGTGGTTATGCAACAATGACCATTAATCCAGAATTCATCCTGATTTGCTTGCAGGGCGTTTACATGTCTTCCCATGTAACCATGGGCCATTTGTTTGTCCCTTTCAATGCATTTCCCCATCACTTTCCAAACCGCAAAAATGTTGTGGGTAGTATCCAACTAAAGGATTCTGCTAGGGCAATGATTGCCAGGTGCTCTCTCCTCTCCTCTCCCCATGCAACACCTAAATCTGTTCCCTCCAGTGAAGGTTTATGGGACACAGATGGGGGACACAGTAAGAGGAGAGCATGAGGAAGTTCCACTCTGCAGCTAAAACTCCTTGTAGTATCAGAACTGTTAAGCTGGAAACAACCACTTGTAGTAGTAGGTTGTTGTTAAAAAAAGGATTTGTTGTGCAAATCCCTATTCCATCTAGAACAATCTTCAATTTGCATTTTATTAGGGGAAACTGTTTTGGAAAAATTTGCATGTTAGGAAAAATTACAAACAAAAAGGTGTATATTAAAATGTATAGTCTTCTTTCATGAAGACTAAAAAGAAAAAAGAAAATTGAAGACTGGAAAAAATGCAAAACTGAGAAAAACAAAAGTTGACAGAGTCACTCATCCCTAGTGGCTACTAAAGAGAGGATATTTTCAGTAATGGCAGCCCAGTTTTGGAATGCTCTTCTCAAAGAAGTTTGCCTGGTGCCCCACACTGTGGTTCTTCCACCAGCAGGCTTTTAACCAGGCATCCCCAAACTTCGGCCCTCCAGATGTTTTGGACTACAATTCCCATCTTCCCCGACCACTGGTCCTGCTAGCTAGGGATCATGGGAGTTGTAGGCCAAAACATCTGGAGGGCCGCAGTTTGGGGGTGCCTGCTTTTAACCTTCCCAGGCTTTTTAAAAAAATGTTTGAGTGTTCCTTATGTATATGACACCACTGATATACTCCACTGCTGGATTTATTCAAGTCTTGTCTTGTGCTATTTTGGTTGTGTTTTGGTTTTTATATATATAATCTTTGTGTTTTACAGTTTTAATTTGCTGTTATTGACCACTCAGATATCTTCAATTACCAAATGGAATAGTAGCACATAAATGGAAATAAATAAAACAGTTACTGCAGAAGGTTTAAATCTCTAAACAGGAAGTTAACAGGTTTAAACAAGTAAATTAATATGGTGGCAAAGGGGAAGAAATCCTCAATGTAGAAATTGTTCTCCATTTAGATGCTCAAATAAGCAATGCTCACGGATTTAGCTTCTGTGGTGTTTTCCAGGTAGTCTTCTCGTGCTGACAGAGACAGGGATGCTTGGTCTAGCTGTTAAAAATATGTAAAGAAAACAACAGCGTCAGTTACCATTAAACACACTTCCATAATACTACTCAATCTCCAATTTATAGTTTCATTAAGAGAAAGGAAGACACACAAGCAATCTTTTAAAAAATGATTTACTAACATTAAGCAATGAACACATTTTTTAAAAGAAAATAATAATTCAGGCATCCAATTAAGTTTGCATTTAAATATTATATTCTGCTTTCTTGGGGACATTGGCTTCTGTATGACATTGGGGAGTTTAGGAATTCTACAATAAACATTCCCCCCAAGATATAAAAGTCTCCTGGCATATCTAATCTGAGAATTCATTTGATCCTTCAGTAACTAATTAGGATACAAGCATGTTCTTCCTGTAAATCAGATTGCTGTAAATCAAATTAGAGATGAGCTTAGAATGCCCTAAGGAATACAGTTACATATATTCCCCTGACTTTTAGTCATTTGCATATATACATACTAAGGACCAGGTTCTGTGGAGATGTTATCGAACATGATGGCAAAAGGTTGATAACTCCTATCAACAAAATTAGCTGGAGGGTGTGTAATTAGGAGTTTGATGCAGGTTTTAAAGGTATTATAGAATTACTTTCTCACATGTCTGGTGAAAGAAGGCATTCTTTCTGTCATGTTTGAAGATTTCATAATTAAAACATAATGAATCCAGAAACTAGGGACTCAGCTAAATTGGCAAAGAAAAAGCACTTTACCGTATATGCGTTCTTTATGCATTCTAACACTGTGACACCAGATGGTGATGTGGAGTTCCATTTGTGCCAACCCGATTTCTCATACAACGTTTAAAACAGTTAAGTGTTTAACTGAAACACTTCTTTGATTTGTCTAGATCAGGCACCCCCAAACTGCAGCCCTCCAGATGTTTTGGCCTACAACTCCCATGATCCCTAGCTAACAGGACCAGTGGTTGGGGAAGATGGGAATTGTAGTCCAAAACATCTGGAGGGCCGAAGTGTGGGGATGCCTGGTCTAGATCCAGCCTAAGACCTTCTTTTTTCACAGAGGCACATGCCTGAACCAGCCCCCGCTTCAAGTGTGCCATAAAATCCCACTCCCTGTGAAACAAATAAGTCAACTATAAATCAGGACATGGGTCACCCATATAGCACATGCTTTTGTGGGCCCAGCCACAGTGATGCCCAGGACAGCAGCATGGGATTAAACAGGCCACAACTTTATGCATAACAGATGCTGGCATAGGCATTGCTGGTTGATGATTGACCTGATTGACTAAGGTTAAGGGTTGCCTTGGGATGAGCATCAATTCTGGGTAACTGCCTTAAACACCATTCGGGAGTGCTATGGCCCATCAACCCCCAAACTGGGTGTCCAAACAAGAGTATCATCTTCCAGGCCATGGGTAGGCAGACTAAGGCCCATGAGCCGGATGTGGCCCAATCGCCTTTTCAATCCGGCCCGCGGATGGTCCGGGAATCAGCGTGTTTTTACATGAGTAGAATATGTGCTTTTATTTAAAATGCATCTCTGAGCTATTTGTGGGGCATAGGAATTTGTTCATTCCCCCCCCCAAAAAAATATAGTCCGGCCCCCCACAAGGTCTGAGGGACAGTGGACCGCCCCCCTGCTGAAAAAGCTTGCTGACTCCTGTTCCCGGCTCTCTTCAAGGGATACCTTGCTGCTGCAGTTGTTGCAGGGAGAGCTCTCTTAGACTAGGGATCCATCCCAATGCCTTATCCATCATAAAATTGAGACAGCACTATCCTTTCGGAAAATGACAAGGCGTAGCAGAATATCCAAGTGCACATGACCATAGTGTGACTTTATAACCCATGATAGCTTCACTTTTGTCTTTTTCATTATTCCAGTTACTTGAAACGTTTTATACTGTGATGACAATAAAGGTACAGTACTTGATTGATTGATTGATTGGTTGGTTGGTTGGTTGGTTGGTTGGTTGCGACATTTGCTATGAGGCAGGCAAAAGCCCTCCAGGCTGTCCAATTGGCCTGAAGGGGAAATCCCTCCCTGGCCCAGAAAATCCCCCATGACTGGCCCCGCTGCCTGCAGGAGAGTCCATAGCAGCGGACTCCCCTCATGCCACAGGAGGGAGTCCCATCTGCCATAGCTGCACCCAGCCACAAACACATCTCCCCCAAATTCAAGTAAGCAATCCTTTCTGGCACACACAAGGTCTGGTGTGACAACTCCACCCCCCATGCTGAAATAGAAAGGAGCCTTCTATTATAGCTCATTGAAAGTCGTCCCCCCCCCAAGTCTATCTGCATGAGTTGGGCAGTTTGGAGGGGAGAGTTTACAAATACGACACATACATGCACGCCAAAATAACACCACCCCATGGCACAGTTAGACTTCAAAGAAATCTTATATTCGCCTCAGTACAAGGCTCATTTCAAGCCTAATTACATTGGAGGAGGAGCAATTTTCAGGGAGCGCTCTCACTAAAAACACTTCTTGCCATAATTAAGCTTCAAAGAAGCCTGTTGCATCAATCCTAGATGTTATAGGGGGTGGAATTCTCTCCCCACCCCAATCCTAGTTGTTAACAGGGGCTGATCTTCCTGAAAACTGCAGATGGAGAGGGAAGGTTAACTCTTGCATTTCCAGGATGATTTCTCTACCTGACTCACACACCCCTATAACACTTATGTGAAACAAAAACACTATTCTTTTTTAAGTCTCATTGCTGATGAGTGGAGTCTGTGGGAGGTAACTGCCATGGATGTGCTTGCGCATGGTTGCAGTGTGCAGGCACATGTGTCCCCACAACAGTTTCTCCAATTTGTAAATGTGCCCATTTGCAAAAGTTGGCAATTCCTGAACATAATGGCTAAAATGTGGAGCACTGGATATTTTTAGTGAGCCAGTGGAAACTCGCATTTACCTCCATCATTTCCTCTACCATACCTTTATGATGTGCTCATTAGAGTTCTTATCATCAGAAGCCACATACATTCGGATGAAAACAGAACTGCTGTATTGGCCACGAAGAGTAGCCAGGGTCTGTAGCATGCTGAACTTCCTTTCTGACCACAATCCATCAGGCCCAATGTTCGATTCCAGGACAGGCCAGCGGAACGGAGAATGTTTCAGCATGCTCAAAAGAGGCTTTGCATCAGCTTTCTCTATCTTATCTGGAGATGGAAAAAGCAAGCCATCAGAAGACAACTTCCAGGCAATAGCATTTTAAGAGTGCTCATTAGAAATACTGTGGAGAGCAACAGTATGTGTATACATAAATTTATTTAAGCAGTAGTAATGTTAGATAACTATCAGATTTCACCATATGGGTATGCATTCAGAAGAAATGTCCCATTAAACATATATGATAGTTAAAAATCCCACGCGCCAGGGAATACTGTGTAATCAATCTATGGCATGTTTACCGAGAAGTAAGCCTCACTTATTCCTAGGTAAGTATAGCCTAAGTACAGGACTGCATTCTAAAAGTACAAATTATTTAGCACTGACTTAATGGCAGAAGAGCAATAACTGGCACTAGTCATAAAATGCTGTTTTTGCAACATTTTGCATGCTTTCATATGCATAAAACAGAAATTTGTTTCAGAGCTGCTCATTGCTTGATATTTATAGAACGATGGAAAATAAAAAGTGTTTGCCAGTTTCTGTACATTCAGATCCTAACCTGTAACCCTGTAAATGAAAAGTTACTTACTCTCATTCATACACGAAGAATAAAGAATCTTAGCCTTCTGTACAGCTTCACTGTCTCGCCTTTTGCTAAGAGGTTTCTCAAGGAGAGCTGTGAAGTCAAATGAGGAGAAAACATTAGTTTCAAGTTTAACCATCCTAGAGTTTAACCAACATCAAACAATAGGTCAAAACATCACATCACTAGACAATGAACCTGAATTCTTCAGAATTTAATGTTGGTAGTCTAGGAAGACTGACATTCTTGAATCTAGAGGCTCGGGAAATGTTAGGCCCATACACAGTGCTTCATTGTTAAGATGAAAAGTTTTGGGGTTCCAAAGAACAGAGAACCTCCGTTTTGAAAGCTTCTTCCCTTCACTCTAGAGGAGGGGAGCAGGCTTTGAAGCTTTAGTAACAGGCAAAAGACACATAGTAAATGGCTCTCTCTTCCTTAATACTTAATTCAAGTGGGACCTGCAGCAAAATATTGCAGTGTGGAGTGGTACTGTTCAGGAAGCCAACAAACTGTGCCCATTTCCAGGACACTCCATTCAACTCTCCCATTTTCTATTCCATCCCACTTTCCAATAATCAGTCAGCAGCCCATGGCCACTGAGCACCGTTCGTCCTCAATGGGCTCTTCTTCGGTTTCCCCTAAGAATCTTATTTATTGGTTTGTTTGTTTGTTTGTTTCTTCAAACCTTGGAGTTTCCCCAAGCTCCTTGTTTGGAAATGGATTAGAGTACGTAACTCTTTTATTTTCAAGGTTACAGGTTGGGATCTGAACATACAGAAGCTGACATATGCTTTTCTTCTTCTTCTTATATAGCCATGAACACAATATGCCATTAAAATGACACAGTCAGTTTGTGTTATGGCCAGATGAACATACAAGATGGCGAGTAATGTGTGAAGTGCATGCTGAGTTGGTGTCAAGCAATGAAGCACTATGGGGGAGGGGGGAACTATTATATGAACACAAAGCTGAGTATCCCTACTTTCCTCTCTGAACTGTCTGAGGGTGCAGAGCTAAGCTCAGACAGTGAACAGGTTCCAGGGTTAAGCCATGTTTCAAATAAATCTCAGGCTACAAGAAGAACAAAGCTTTGCTATAAATCATTAAAGCAAACCAATATCTGAGGGAAGCATTCATGGAACAGAGGCCCCTTCCAGATGACCTGTTTATTGAGCATTCATTCTGATTTGTTGATGAGGAGGTAATATGATGTTCTGCCAAGCAATTGTTATCCCCCAATTCCAGTCACTCTACTTTCCAAAAAAAAAACCTTCCAAAATTGCTTTTCTTTTTTCTTGGAGGTAGGTTTATTGTACAAGAACTCCACCTCCACTTTAATTGTGCAGCCTTAATTTGCCAGTATTGATTCTCATGAACAAAATAGAAACTGTTCACAAGTGCCCTAAGTTGTCCTGAATGGAGCAAAGTCAATCCATTCGCAATACAAACGTAAAGCCTACCTTGAACAAGAACATTAGTTTGCATTACACATTAATTGTAGAGGTTCATAAAAAGATAGAGGTCCATAAGGGATAGAGCCATGCATGTGACAACACTAAGAATGTGCACACCACTAACAAAACAAAAGGAGGCGGAAATTGGTCATATTTATATATAATAAGCACAGAAAGGGAAAGAACAACTAAAGGCATTTTTTCCCTTCCAAGACATAGAATGCCAAAGGAAGCATATCAGATTTCATGTAATTAACCATAATATATGGTCTCTCTGTGGACATGCAAGGCTTAGATTTGGCAAAGCTATATTTGTGCTTGAGGAACAAGAGGTTTCCCCACTCCCGGAACTGCCTCAAGTACCATAACAGAGGCAAAGGCTAACTTGCAATGAATCGGATCATTCTTTTACCTGGTGCAATGCTGATTTGGAGTGTTATTTCTACTCTGTGTACACATTACTGGCTTAAAACACAGTGAGGGTTTTTTTCCTCGGTGCGTTTCAAGTTGCATTTGCCTATCGGACAGACAAAGTGGGAGACTGGGCAGTGACGTCTTCATCTGATGGAATTGCCTCGTTAGTTTCCCCACTCCATCTCTGCCCCAGAGATGGGGTGGGAAAAGGGAAGGAAAATCCCACACACCTGCGATTCAATGCTACTTGAAAAAGGATACTGGGTTCAAGTTCAATTAAAGCTGGCTTGGGGGAAACCAAATCAAAACAGAGTATTTCACCAGAAACGGCAGGATTGCTCTAGACCCTGGGTATTGTCATAGGTACACAGATTCCAAAGAGACCACACTACAGCCAGAGTAAGCAGTAATGTGTACACAGCCTACCTGGTTTTATCTGTTCCTTCCAAAGCTCACATGCTATTTGTGTATCTGTCTTTATTATAGAATACTATAGCCTGCCTGCTTCCTAGGCTTCTGCGAAGAGTTTCAGTTTTGAATTCTTAAAAGGGAACGGGAAAGGCTAGGCTGCACTCCCTACAGGGTTTACATAGGACAGTGATCTTTGTGTAGGAAGGAGTGGAAAGGCTTAGAAATAAATAAAACACAAAAGCCTATAGCACAGGGTTTTTACTGCCGTTGTGACAGCAAAATGGGAGAATTATATGCACCACCCTTGAATCCTTGGAGGAAAGGTGGAGTATAAATGCAACAAAACAGATTTGTAAATCATCATTACCTTTCCATTTTGCCTGTTCTATGACCCTGCAATCAGCCCCAAGACACATCTTCCTATGGATAAACCCAATGGATGCTTAGACAATCAGTAATGCCAGGTTTGCCTGTAATACTAAGCCAAATTACGGCTTAGCATGAACGAGCAACTATGCTGTCATCCTATTGTGCACTTAGCCACCACTTCGCTTAGTGTTAGGTGCAAACATGGGCTCATGGTTTGTCTCTCCCAAACAAACCTGGAGCGGTAAGCCAACAACAAGCCTTGTTTGGGGTGAGCCAAACCATGAGCCCAGGTTCACACATAACACTCAACCAAAGCTTATAGAGGACTGAGGGAAGAGCAAAGCATCCACGGTTCTCTTACTTTGTATTGGCACACTTGCACATTCACACTAAGCCACAGATAGTTTGGCTCTGCATTAAATGTGAACCAGGTCAGTAACATGCAGCTACCAGCAATTATAGTTCCTTGGACATCTTGTACCTGAAGTCCTAGACCAGGCATCTCCAAACTTGGCCCTCCAGCTGTTTCGGGACTACAATTCCCATCATCCCTGACCACTGGTCCTGTTAGCTAGGGGTGATGCGAGTTGTATTCCCAAAACAGCTGGAGGGCCGAGTTTGGGGGTGCCTGTCCTAGACACAATTACCTAGGAGGAAATCCCATTAAACCTAGTAGAGCTTACCTCTGAGCAGGGCTGGTTCCAGGTTCGGGGAGGCCTTTGGGCAAATGCCCCCCTCCTTCCCAAAGTACTGCCGCCTGCTTCACTTGCCCTTTCCCTCTGGGCCCCAGTCCATGAAGCCACCCAGAGAGAGAACACATGACTGGTGTAGGGTGCCACTGTTTCTTCCAACTCATTGCTTGCATGCTTGGAAACAGAAGGTGAATCAAGGCCAAGGATCAGCAATCTCCAGGTAGTGACAGTGGGACCCCTGTAGGGATATGGCTCTTCAAAGGTACCCTGATTCCAGTTGTGTTCCTAATATAACATGCATAAAACTGCACTGTGAAACACCTATTAGATCATCTCTACTGGAGCAGCTCTCACAGCAGATCCTTTTTTGTGGGGAGGGGGGGGTTTGCCTGGATTTTAAATAAATAAATGTTGAATGTTGACTATTGAACTGTATAAAGGTAGGTTCGTATTTATTTTGGAAATGTCTGATATCAAAACTTTTTATTTACATGGTTATATACATAATGATAGAAGACAACATTTAAATTTGGCAATTTATCATTGTTATATAGTACTGCTTGTATATTGCGCTATCATTCATTATATTTATAAATACTGCATTGGCCCAAATATGCCACACCTTTAAAATTCAAGGGGAAAGAAGAAGAAAAAGACAATACCCAAATATAAGCCACTCCCTTAAAATTCCGCAAGCGATATCGTAAAAGCCAATTTTTGCAAGGCTGCGAATTTAAACCGCACTTAGCTTTCCACGGTCGGAATTTGGAAAAAAGTGAGGCTTATATTCAGGAGGGTGTGTGTGTGTGTGTGTGTGTGTGTGTTTAAAAAAGTAAAATAGCCCAAAACAATGAAAATTAATTCACCTCGCTTAAGATTACAAATTCAACGACAATAGTGGGGAAGGAATAAAAACTGAAGGAGATGAGCTCAAGTAAAATACAAAGAAAACGGTAAATGTCAATTGTATAGCTAGATTTCTTGAGTCCCCACCATAAGCATATCATATACGCTCCCCAGAGCATATCAAAATGGTCCTCTAGGGGGTTCCCTGGCCTTCTCTTGACCTAATTATCTATAACACACTCCAGTGAATAGCAGCCAGGTTGTCTTGGAAGAGGATTTACATCCAGCTTGAAATATAAAATGGAAACAGCAGGTGCCAAAGCCAGTTGTTAAGTGTGCTCCAAGGCAATGGAATGCCATAACTTGCCTCATTAAGCAAGTGTCACTCTGTGCACTCCAAAGCAGGTTCAAGGTTTTTCGCGCTCTTTCTTAAGCCTTCCAAACTCTGCAAATTGCTTTAGTGCATATAACTCAGTTCCTTGTGCCAGGAACGTTAAAAGAGGCAAAGAGCCTTATGTAGCCAGTGCCTTTATTTTGACCTAGCTCAGCGGAAAGAACCACATCAAATCATGCTCAGCCTGCTCTGACACTCTCTGGCAAGTGCACAAAATAGCAAGACAAAGAACCTGCGAGACTAGGGTTCCATTAGAGTGCAAAATAGAGACCCTGCATAAATCAATGCTGACACGAGTACAGATCGAACTACAAGGAAAGCACATCACAAAACGAGCATAGGCAAGAATTACAGCCTGAGAGCCAGTGCAGTGGTGTGGGTAGTGTTAGGGCTAGGAGTGGGGAGACCCATATTCAAATTCCTGGTGAGACATGGAGTTCATTCACAGTCCAACCCACCTCACTGGGTTGCTGTGAGGATATAATGGGGAAATCTTGTGTACAGTTCCCTGACCTTATTGTAGGAAACGCCTACAATATGCCTTTAAACATTTTCACAGGGAATACCACTCTCTTCTTGACAACTTATTTGGTCACCACCACCACCCACATCTTAAATGTAACTCTATTCAGCACAAGGCATTTTTAACAATTTGCCCATATAACGTTTTAGTCTGCTCTCAATTGCTTTTTCTTCTGCATTTGGAACCCTACAGGGACCATTAATGCAGTGTTTGGGTAAAAGATTAAGCACCTTGTCCTATTCTCAAGATCACCCTCTCCCAAAAAGCCATTTCTGAAATAAAAGGGGCATCGGCACTTATAGTTGCCTCATTAGACCCTTAGTGTATAAAGGATTGAGGCCTAAAAGGGTCATCAGTTTACCCACCCTGAGGGGAACCATCAGTCATATCCTGTTCAAACAAAATACAACCTACACTGAAAACTAAGAAGTACTATAGTGGGTTCTTTTTTCCTGTTTAAAAAAGAAATCTATTTTAAAGCTAACTAACTATATACTTGTGGTTCAGCGTTACCTTTAATCTTACTTGCTATTTCTAGATCCTGCCACTTTCCCAGCCTACAGGCCGGCACAATTTCACTCTGGTGTTCATATCACTCAGTTTCCCCCACCAATTAAGAATCTACTTTACACATGCTGTCTGTAGCATTGAGTGCTCCTGTTCCGGATACTCCATTCCATTCTCCTACCCATCCAGTTTTTCCTCAAACGGTCAGCAATTTGATGTCACTGAGCATGTTCAGCTTTTTGTTGGGCTGTTTGGGGGTTCTCACTACCACTTAGGGTTCCCCTCCCCCCAACACAGATCTTCGGTACTTCTACAAAACTTGGGAGTTCCCCAAATGTCATAGCTCATCTTGTGTACAGATAGTGCTGTTTTCACTGCAGGACTAGCACTAAGCAAGAGGCAAGCATCTGGGGTGGAGAGTTGGGTTCACTTATGAGAGCTCCTCACCTGATTTAGAAGTCTTTAAGACAAGGCTTCTAGCCACATGGAGAGCCTGTGGGGGTAGAAATGACCCCCTGCTTTAACTCATGGAGGGCATGTGGTTGATATTTTGCTCTTTGTTCCCTGGACCCTATGCCTTTGGCTACATTAAACATTTTACAAGGAATGCCACTTGAATGTCAGTATAATGCCACTTATACAAGCCCTTTTTGCAAAGTAACATTTTGTTTCATAAATGCATATCAGAAAATGTTTTGTGTATCTGATGAAACACAACGTTCAAGCTAATTCATGGTTTAAATGTTTGTAGTAAACATTTTGTATTTGACAGCTTGAAATCCTCCTGCTTCAACTGAGGAGCAATGATTCAGGCAACAGGCAAGAAAAGAGATGAAGAATGAACAAGGCATTCTTCTCGTCTTCAAAATTCACAGCAGGAAGCAGAGTAAGCCCCACTGAAGTCTGACAGGCTTACTTCTGAGTAGACACGGTATGTAGCATCTATTAACAAACAACTTGTATGCACATAATACAAAGTCAACAAACAACACTTCACTTCAGAAAAATGAAAAGCAATGTGATTCCTTTCAAGACAGGAGCAATTATACTTAAGTAACTATGTAAACAACATACATTGCCAAGCAATTTACATATCTATTTACATATCATGTGTGCATTAAAAATAAAACCTTTTGTTATATAGAGCTGAGGTGAAAAAGCATTCATAGCAAGAGCAGAAGCGGTTTTAGGGTAGCGTGTCTGGTTCGGCTGCACTGGGCACCAGCACCACAGGGGGCACCATAATGTTGAACAGAGCACGAGAGGTGGAGGGGCAAATTTTAGTGTTGCACAGGGCACCGCTGAAATTTGACAGCCCGAAGTCCATCACTGGCAAGACCCCAGGCCATGACAGGTGTCTTCTCATAACTGAGTAAGATTGTCTTCCATGAACACAGTCTTAACAGTGAAAGAGGAGGAGGAGGAGGAGGAGGAGTTTGGATTTGATATCCCGCTTTATCACTACCCGAAGGAGTCTCAAAGCGGCTAACATTCGCCTTTCCCTTCCTCTCCTACAACAAACACTCTGTGAGGTGAGTGGAGTTGAGAGAATTCAAAGAAGTGTGACTAGCCCCAAGGTCACCCAGCAGCTGCATGTGGAGGAGCGGAGACAGAAACCCGGTTCACCAGATTACAAGTCTACCGCTCTTAACCACTACACCACACTGGCTCTCCATAAGTGATTGCGAGTCTGTACGTGATTGTGGATGCCAATTCTGGATCCACACGTCCTTCCACAGTGGAAACATAGGTGTCTGGGCAGGAGTTTATCACCGTAAGGGTTTGTTAAACGTGCCTTCCTCTTAGTTTGTGCTTCTTCAAAGTCAATGACACCTTTGGTAAAGGCTGTTCTCCAATTGGAGCGCTTGCAGGCCAGTGTTTCCCAGTTATCATTGCTTATGTTACATTTATTTCAGATTTGCCTTGAGAGCGTCTTTAAATCTCTTTTGATGTCCATTCGTATTTTGCTTTCCATTCTTGAGCTGGGAATAGAGTAGTTGCTTTGGAAAAGCAGAGATCATCAGTGTCAAAGCAATGATTCTTCAACATCAACTTCGTTGGATTGGTCATGTTGTTTGGATGGCTGATGATAAGTGTAGAATGGGGAGACAGAAGAAGATACAATTGATAGAGATGATGGAGGAATGCGTTCAACATGAACTATCTGAAAGACCAGCAACTTTTGCTCAAAAACTATGGTGGGTATTAAATTAGTCTTTTTCATCTTTAATATTTGTTTATTCGCTTATTTGTCCTTCACTTTCTCTCATTTCTCTCCATTAGAAGCCTAATGAGGCAGAGGGCTGCTGGACTCCACAGACTAGGCCCATATATGGAAAAAAGTGGTAAGATAGCCCTTCTACATTTCAGACATAAAAACTTTGTTTCTGAACCGCCTCAAATGGAAGAAAAAAGATATTTAAAAGTGACAAAAAGGTATCAGAAATAGTTGTTGTAGGTTTTTTTCAGATAAATAGCTGTTCTGATGTTCAGTCCTGGTCTGAATAATCATTCCAACCTTATTTTCCCAGTTTGTTAACAGACAGCAATACAGAGTTCCCTGGTTCTGATGTAGAAGGGAACTCTGGCTTCATCCAAACTAGGAACTTGGAGTGAGAGGGGGGAGAAGAAGGGCAAGATTAGAAGTGTCTGGCTCAAGCACTCATTTCCAGCTTCATAAACTTCAAATCCAGACCAGCATCTTCTAAATGCTCTCCTGCTCATACTGAAAATATATCATTCCAAGACAAACAGGTTTCTTTACGTTTCAATCCTGTGAGCTTCTATTCCTAGTTGAATGTGGATACAGACTTTCACCACATGCCCACAGCTGCAAGGATTTAAGGCCAGGTGTAAAGGCACCACCCATCATCATACACAAGTCTCCCAGAGCTCAGTGCCACTCAGGACCACACAGTTTCCCAGAATCTAGCCTGCGCAGCTCAGCTGTGTAAGAAATCTCCTTGGTTTAAGAGCGGGCTGCTCAAAGTGAAGATGCAGAAAGGCCAGTAATGGCCACTCACTCACATGGGACGTTGAGAACCACTTTGATGGCTCAGTTAAACTGCTGGACACACCTTGCCTGGTGGGGAGAGAGCAAGGTTGCCTGTACCGCAATATAACAAATCCTTTTCATTCAGAAGATCCCAGATTCAGATCTAGTTAGGGGCTGAAAAGATCCCTGTCTGAAACCCCAGAGAGCACCTGCCAGTCTGTGCAGGCAATACTAAGCTAGAGAGACCAAAAATCTGACTTGGTACAAGGCTCTTGTTCTTTTCAACATTGCTTGGCAGAGAGGCAGTTTTCATTTCTAAAGAGCCCACAAAGTCATGGTTGTGGTTTTTATCCCCTGGAAATCATGACCTGACAAAGACAAAAACCTTAAGTATAGTGTCGCAACTTGACGCCACTGCATTCCAGGGAGGATTATAGTTCAAGTGTCAGATTTCTACTTCACTGAAAGTTCCAAGGACTGGCATACAAGACACAGAAGATGGACATTTGGAGTATTTGAGAACATCCAAAATACTAAGTATATTCTGTCCCAGCTGAAAATAAAAATACAACAGCCGTAAGCCTCTAAAATTAGGCTCAGCCTTTTTATTCTAATCATAGGCCACTTTGCCAGAGCTCCATGCAACAAAGATGGGGCGGAACTGAGGATAGATTGTTCAGTGACTGAAAGGAAGAAATAAAAGGAGAGTAATCTCAAGACAACGGGACCCCAAATCTACCAAGCCCAAACCCAGCACTCCACTGAATAGAAGCCTTGTGCTCCAATTTATTTATGTAGACATTTATACTTTTTATCCAAAACAATCTTTTGACACTTGGTTCCCTATTATGAATGCATCTAGCACTTGCAGCAATCAATCAATGAGTTCTAATGTGCAATTAATGAGGATTTAATTAATATGTACTTCCAGGGAGATTTCACGAACATTTAACCATAAATCAATTGAAACTGGTATGATAATCCAAGAAAACAACCACCAGTTCACGAGAATTAAACTGAATAAAGAATGATGATACCTCTAGAGTTTATGAAACGATACACGGGACGGAGAAAGTGAATAGAGAAAAGTTTTTCTCCCTCGTGACACTAGAACTCGTGGACATCCAAGGTAGCTGAATGCTGGAAGATTTAGGATGGATAAAATAATATGTTTGTTCACACAGCACATTGTCATACTATGGAACTTGCTCATCCAAGGAGCCCATGATGGCCACCAACTTGAATGGCTTTAAAAGAGGATTAGACAAATTCATGGAGGAGAGGGGTGTCAATGGCTACTAAACAAGATGGCTATGCTCTACCTCCACAGTTTGAGGCAGCAATGCTTCCAAAAACCAGTTGCTGGAAACCAAGGGAGGGGAGATTCCTCTTGTGCTCATGGTCTGCTCCTTGGTTTCTCACAGGCATCTGGTTGGCCACTGCGAGAACAGGATGTTGGACTAGAAGGGCCATTCAGCAGACCATTCTTATGTATGTTCTTTCTTTTCCACATAAGAAGCCAATTTGATGTGCAATATTTTCAAAATAATATGGAAGCTTTCATGAAAATAACATGAAATGTAGGCACAAATAGTGCCAAATTTCTAGACTATAGACCATTTTAAAAGAGCACATCATCCACCTTCTCAGAGTCACACACTCTTTCCTGTCCCACACATGTTTCCGCTTCCTTGAATTTACAGAGGCATTTCCCTCAATCTCCTCTTCTCCAGCTACTGCACCACTCAGCCAACCTTAATCTCTGCACCACTCAGCCAACCTTAATCCAAAAGTATTGCTATGGTGAAAAGGTCTCTCCTCAGCCTCAAAGCAACAACACAACATTATAGAAATTCCTTCTAAATCTAAAATTGCCCATAACCAACAACACTGAGTGTTCATACCTGTCACAGCTTGATTCATCTCTTTTCTGAAATAGCCCATGGTGCTGATGGGAGCCTCCCTTTTGTGCCATGTACGGAGGGCAATTTTTGTAAGGGTCACAGCAGGGTGAGAGGGTTGAACCCCAAACCTCTTTCCTGCCTTCTGTGGTATTGATCCTGAATGGCCCCTGAGGTGAATAGTTTTAAGAACAATCACAGCAACAAATTCAACATAGCATGTCATTTGGCCCTAAAATCCTTAGGCCCTGGATTTGCCAGAAACCCACGCCCACCTCCAAATTGCAAATTAAAAAACATGAAAACTGCAAAGAAGATTAGGCATGTGTCCTGCAGTGCGGGAGCCAAAGAGCAGGCACTTATTCAGAAGTCACGTTATAGTTAATTTAAAGTCCAATGTCTACCCAGAAGTAAGTTTCTTTGTGTTTAATGGAGCTTACTCCCAGGTAAGTGGAAGTACAACTGCTGACTAGGCTTTGGTTTAGAGTTGGTATTGGAGAAAGCAGGGCTCTTGGGTCTTTAACAGCTGTGTGGCTGGCAGGAATTAAACACATTAAGCCTTTTCTAGTATATGAATACAATTTTAAGGAAAGCTTGACCTCTTCACAATCCATCTGTCAGGCATTTTATTACGTGTGTGGTCACCAATTTATTTTTGGGCCCTCCACTCCACCTGCAAAAGAGGACACAAATTTGCATGTGGCACAAAACATATGAAAGTGTTATGCAAATCTGTGTCCTCTTTTGCAGGTGGGTCAGAGGGTGGAATCCACATACAGTGTACAGGACCCAGAAAATCCTGTTGGCACCCCTGACTCAGCGAGGCAAATGAATCATTCTGAAGGAAATGGAAGCTGCAGCACAAGGCTGATATAAACCTTCCATAAATATTTTGTAATAACATGCAACCACAGAGCTAAATAAAACTGTCTGATCCAGTAGCATGAACTCTCTTCACACAAAGATGGTGGCCTCTCCCGCCCAAAAGAAGTCTGTGGGGAAAAAGAACTTGTGGCTTATATCATGTGCAGCCATAAAAACCTCTCTCAGGAACCAAAATGATCTCCTTTACTCATCCCCAGTTTCCCACATAGCCATTACAAAGACAGCTCGTTTGTCTAACCTACATAATTATCTGCGTTTCCTACCATACAGTTTTTATTTTTTTGAAAAATAATTTTTTTTAGAAGGCTCAACTATGAACTGATTTCACTGGCTGAGTGGGATTTTTGTCTCAACAGATACCATAATGTCAGTTGTGCAATATCTCTTGCCAGTTGGGTAAACTGGGATCAACCAATTATTGTACAGATGGCTACATCTTTTATCCATGCCGTTATGGGGTAAGAAAGTGTCAAAAGTACGTATCACCCACTCATGTATGGTTTAGGTGCAGTTTTTGCTACATTAGCGATGACGCAGACTGAGCACCAGAAATAGAAGGAATGAGAATTAGGCCAAGGATCAATACAGGGTTAAAGGTCTCCCATCGCTAGCAATTTACTGGAAAGCCTTGAAAATACTTATGTACAAAAGTTTTCCCACCATTCCAAATGATCTCCCATGCAATGCTGAGATTTAGGGATGTGAGTGATTATTTATTGCTTCCTGCAGAGCCATATGGGAACAATTGTGCATTTATTTATTTGCTATCTGGTCAAAGTGCAGTCAATTGTTTGGTTACCTAAGTTTGTTTACATGATTCACAAAGAAATACCACCTTCATTTAAATACCAGTCTAATATGTGCAGTACTCCCAAATGCCACAGAAAGGGCAGAGCCCAATTCAGCGACGTTAGCCAGGAAATGTAATAAGGAGGAACATATTTACTATTTCACTTGCTCACTCTCAAAAAAAGAAATACTTTAATGCCAAACATCATGTAGTTGGGTACACACACACACACACACACACACATCCTCTCTCTCCCAAACTTGGCAAGGTCCAGAAAAATGTGACTCTCCTGGTCTCTTTACATTCAACAACTGTGAGCAGTGTGCAGTGCTTGGTATAGTAATATGTTCCAAATATGTTTTTATTGTTTTATTTCTTGTTGTTTGCCACCTTGGGTTCCTTTGGAAGGGCAGGGTAGAAACTTAATAAAAATAAACAGAAATAAATAATAGCTACTTCTGAAAACCCATCAAAAGTTTATTAATCCAGGAATTGTGTACATTTAGTGTGTTTATGAAAAAGTGCACTATGAGTCATTGTGTGTGATACCATGTGCCTTCAGCTCATGGAAAAGCTTTTGATCTGGCAGACACCTCCATCAATGGAAAAGGGTGGTGATCTTTCCCACACTCCCTGAAGCCCTCAGGCATTGCAAATCCACTAAGCCTGGTCACTGCTAATGTGCTGCACAATGGTGCCATCTCTACTGCACTGCAACCCTGAGCAAGAGGTCAGGGAGTGAAGCAGAGGATCATCTCTGCCTTCATGCAGAGGCACTTTCCAAGATCAGGGATGAGGAGGATGCAGGGTTCTGGTGACTAAAAGGTTTGTCTTTGCAACCAAGGCCAGTCAACATCTGTAGACCCTGTGAGGAACGCTGAGGAAGACCTGAGCAGAACCTAAATGGTGACTAAAACCTTAACTGTGTATGTGTATATTATACTAACATTTTTCAAGGCATCCCCTTAGGGTTTGCACTAAGACCAGTAACTAACAATTGTACATTTGCTGCACTGGTCTGTTAGCAATATTTGGCACAGCCATTTCTCTCCACGCCAGCAAAGACCTCCATGCAATGCCATTAGGATTGCTTAACCTTTTAAAAAGCAAAGAGCAAAACTCCATAAAATATCCCCTAATATATACATTCTGACACAAAGCTCAGATTTATAGAATCCTGTTTGCCAGAGATTGCTCGTTTCCTCTGCTACACAATTCAAACAAACAAAAGTCAAAATGTTGTCTTGCCCTTTGTCTTTAGAGATGTATGAGGTTGAACTGACATGTCCATTTACCATTCCAAGGGTGTTGCCAGATTCCACTACTCCCTCGGACACTTCTTTCCCACCATCCGATTCCAAAAATACATTTCAGACCAAGAGACTGCGTAAACATTGTTTTAGGATTGACTCAATTGTCTTTTGCCTCATTCCGAATCTGCTTTTAACAGCATTTGGGGACCTTGTTATTGTTTGTAAATTGTTGCGGGTAATTTTTATTTTCCTTGCTCTTATTTGAATCATTTTTAGGTCGTTGTTTGGTGATATCCTTTATCCATAAATTAAACCTTCCCTAATTCTGAAGTAAGGGGGGGGGGAAATACCTGTGGTAATTCCAGTGGGGAAATGCCAACAATTGTCAAGATTCCAAGCATTTGCTATGTATGAAAGATAAGTGTGCAAGACCGGTCCTGTTCCAATTTTATTATATTGGCTTGGTTCACACAACACGGTAAACCAAACTATGGGACCACACAAACCTGCAGGCTCTCAAGAGAGAAGTTCACTGACATTTTGCTCTTCCTGATCCAAGTTGGACTCAGCATGGAGTCTGAACTTGAGCTTATAGTTAAGGTCTCTTCTTGCTAACCATGAGCAGTAACCACGGTTTGCTTCTGGCTAGTAAGGAGAAAGCTTAACCACAAGTCCAGGTTCAGATGACGCATTAAGCAAAACCATAATTTAGCTCAGTGTAGTTTGGCAGTAAAAAAGACCAAGGAGGAACAAAGTGTAAGTGAGCTCTTCTCCATGAGCCTACACAAGTCATAGTTTGGCTTAGCACGTCATGCAAACCAGGCCATAGTTTCAAATTTGGAATAGTGCTCATCTGCAGTTCATTCTTTGTCAGTCCAATTCTAGAACTTTAAAGTCCATGGCACCTGGCAAAAATACACTGCAAAATTGATCCCTTTAGCTTAAATGAAGTCTATCTGTACTAATCACCCTTGACACATGCATACATCAAAACAGCAGCAAACACCTCCAGTTTGCTAGCCCAGGAGACATGCCATGCACATTTCAGAAAGCAAGTATTTCTGCAGTGTTAACAGAACAAATCTGTTGCTCTGGATAATTTTTCTAAACTATTTGTAAATTATGAAGTAAGTATCTATTGATTTTGTTTAGAATATTTATGAACCACTTAATCAAAGAAGTATCCAACCCCAAGCAGGGGTTTGGGCTGGGTATTCATCAGTATGGAGATGATACCGAGCTCTACCTCTCATTCATATTGAAACCAGTGAAGGTCCTGTGTGAGTGTCTGGAGGCGGTTGAAGGATGGATGGTTGCTAACAGATTGAGGTTGAATCCTGACAAGACAGAAGTACTGGTTTGGGGGGGGGACAGGGAGGCAGGTGGGGGGTGGACCAGGTGCACAGCCTGGGAGTCATTTTGGAGTCACACCTGTCCATGGACGCACAGGTCAATACTTTGTCCACGCAGCTGTCTACCAGCTCCATCTGGTACGCAGGTTGAGACCCTACCTGCCTGCAGACTGTTTCACCAGAGTGGTGCATGCTCTATTTATCTCCCACTTAGACTACTGCAATGAGCTCTACTTGGGGCTACCTTTGAAGGGGACTCAGAAACTACAACCATTCCAGAATGCGGCAGCTAGACTGGTGACTGGGAGTAGCTGCCGGGACCATATTACACTGGTCCTAAAGGATCTTCACTAGCTCCCAGTACGTTTCAGAACATAATTCAAAGTGTTGGTGCTGGCCTTTAAAGCCCTAAAATATCCTGGCCCAGTATACATGAAGGAGTGTCTTCACCCCCATCGCTCAGCACTGAGTTCCTCCTCTGAGGCTCTTCTGCTGGTTCTCTCACTGTGGAACACCCTCCCTTCAGTTGCCAAGGAGATCAAAAAAACTACACAACTTTTAGAAGACATCGAAATGCAGTCCTGTATCAAGAAGTTTTCAATGCTTGATGTTTTACTATTTGCTGTCAGCCGCCCAGAGTGGCACAGCTAAAAGCCACAAAACAATTAAAACACACACATATATAACATCGTCATTAAAAGAGATAAAATCGGTGAAGCTTTTAAAACATGAAAATTCATCGGCATGTTAGTGTGAATTTCTCCTAAAATACAAATTTTAAAGCAATTTTGCCTAATATACACATTTTCGCAAAGCCATTTTCCCTATTAGCAGACATTTTTGTTATTTCCTCTAATATATACATTTTTATGCACACTGTACTCTAGTCTATGCATTTTTGTGTACATTTTTGTGTACATTACTTAGCTGTAGACCTGTGTTGCAAAATAAGTACAAATGAGGACAGCTGTGTTTCATTTTGCATATAGTTTTGGAAACTACAAATTAGGTACATTCAAATTTATATGCAAAGGGCATCAAATTTCTCCCCCATCCTGAAAATAGTTTCTTATCCTTCTTCCAGCACATAACAAATATCAAAAATGTCATTGCATTCAGTTGGGCTTACAAAGTAAATATGCATACGATTGGAGCCTCATGAAAAAATAGGGTTAGGCTGGGTAAAAAGTTTCATAAACATCTGACTGCAGCTGCAGAACAATTATATGTGGAAAAACCGTGGCAGTCCTTGTTTCTCGTATTGCTACACTCAACTTTTTATGGCTGTGCTTCTAAAGAATTATAAACAACTTTTAAAATGACTTTTAATGCCAAACAGTGTCACTGTTTAAAAGACGGGTGGTTTTCTTTCATGCGAGAAAGATTTCACAATAAAGCAACTACCGTACCTAATGAAAATGCAGGCCAGCAGCTGAACCATTTGCAGGACTGCGATATACAGGGTTCCAAGAGGGCAGAAGCATCCCAATTATTTTTGCTATTCGAATCCTCCTGTTACTGCATTCCTACAGGGGCAGGTTCATAAGTTACCAAGAAGCAAGGGGCCACAATCCTTGAACTTTTTATTCCTCACCTTCCACTGTAATCTGTGAAGTGAGATTTGAGCTCCTGGGCTGGGAGTCATGGGGAAAGGGAGCTACATGTGTCTTTTCCCTTCCCTCACCTTGGCAATACATGAACTGATCTGGAGACTAAAGCTAAAATAGAAACTTCTTGCACATATCTCCAATTCTCCAAGCTCATATGCATGCTTGAAGGTGTGCTTGGGTTGTGGTTTTTGTTTTTTGGTAAGACAATATCAAGAAATCCAGATGGGGCCTACTTATTTCAACTGGAAAAGAGTTCCGCACGTGGAAAGGCACTGCTAAGGAGGCCCTATCCCAGTGGTGGAGTTCAAGCTTTAAAATTTCAGTGACACCCTGTGCAATGCTAAAATTCAGCATGTCCCACCCCGCACCCCCACTGCCTCTTGTCTTCTGTTGTTTGTCATTGTTGCAACATCCTCTGAAGCACCCTCTCGGCTCGGCACCCAGTGCAGGCAAACCGGTTGTCTGTCCATCTCACATGCCCACCAGCCTAATGACTCTCACAGGTGGATACACAGTGGGAACCTCTGAAGCTGACCCCAACCGCACAAGAGAATTGAAGTGGGGCACTGCGCAACTACTAGAATCATTACAGACCCACACCACAGGGCCAAGCTAGAAATCAGGGTACAGGAACCAAGTGTGTTCCACGGTTTTTTTCAAGTCAGAACTCTGTTCAGGCACCTCTCAGGTGGGTGCCATTGCCATTATAAGAGAACAAGGGGAGTGTTCATGATGAGTCACTGCCTTGTCTTGCTGTGACCCATTACTTTATGCAAATTTCTCCCAGCCCAGCTCAGATCCAGCCTCAGTACAAGGCTGGGAGGTAACTTAAAGCAGGAAAGCGTTTCACTTCCCTCTCCAGTGCAACCCTTGCCGCTGCTTTTCATGGGAATACAGGGTGTGGCCTTGCGCCGGGTCAAATGACTTGTTCACATAGGCTGAAACTGCCCTGGGACCTTTGGTATGCAAAGCATTGAGCAGCAGTCTGCCCCATTAGGTCTCACGTTAGTACCAGCTCCAGAATTCTAGGAAGTCCTTCTGTAAGATGCTCCTTCCTAGCGCAGGCCCACCTTCTTCATGCTACCCATTTGTTTGTGTTTTCTGTGTGGGCCCATTCCACAAAGGCACCCAGACAGAGACAACAAGGTAAGCAGAGTCCTTCTCCTGGTTTGTTCTCCTCTCACTGCTCACTTGCAGAGAGAGGGAACAGGCAGTGGCAGCCAGGAGCAGGGCCCAAGCACTTCAGCATCTGGATGTGGGGCCCTGCTGAGCCCAATGATTCTAGCCCCTGGTGCCAGCCTGGTCTAGTTTGGCCCTCATTTACAATGTATATCGATATGATATCTCCTCAGAGTGGAAATGGCTCTGCATAGGCAATGCCCTATGGTAAATGCCATCTATTATATTGTCATTAATAATTGCTCATCTTTTTCTGTTCTGTTGTTAAATGTCATTCTCATAATAGAAGCCTGACATTGCTGCTTAAAAATAAGAGTACAGTAATGGTGTGTTTTTTTCCTTTCCTCTGCGGTTCTGTGTGACTGCCCACTGAGATGGTTTTGCAGTAAAATCCAACATAAAGAAAAGAACATTCAAATGAAAATATCTTGCTTCCTACACACTTCCACCCCGGGCTATTTTTTCCTCCAAACATGCAGACATTCCTCAAAACAGTTCTCTTGGTGACAGAAAATTGAGCACCTAAGAACCTAGATTTGACCTGTCTGCTAAAATACTCACGTTTCAAATAAACAAGCTGAAGAAAAATTATGAAAGGATAGACACTACACAGTTCTCGAAAATTGCACCACTCTCTCAGTTAAATGTTGTGATTCTTTCACAATACCTGAGACCAGGGATGCAGTGGCGTAGGAAGGGAGTGCGGTGGGTGGGTGTGGGCTGCCCCAGGTATCATCACTGAGGGGGGGTGACAAAATGGCAAAAGTTATGAGTTTGGGGGGAAATAACTCCCACACCCACCACACGCCCCTTCCCACAACACTGCAGGAGGACTCTCCCCTCAAGTGATTTCCAGAAACCAGAAACATTGCTGCCTCCAACTTTGTAGGCAGAGCACAGCTTTTATGGCTAGTAGCCTTTGACAGCCTCCTCCTCCATGAATCTGCCTAATCCAGAGGCACTGCGGGGCCTGCAGCATGCCTGAGAGACGCATCTCTCCTGAGGAGGCGGCGGTGGGTGGACTGCCCGCAAGCTCCATGCTACTTTTTTGAGCAGTGTGGGGCTTGCGTCTGCCCACCACCTCAGCCACCCTACAGCTGAGGGGGAGGCTGCGGAGAGGCTCCACACAGTGCACCCTGCCTTGGTTTGTCCCACCCCCATAGGCGGCTCGCTCTGCCCCCGGCTGCAGGACGCATGCGCCACCCTGGGCACCTGAGCGGCTAGCTACGCCACTGCAGGGATGTGGATTGTGAGCATGCTATACACCCAGAAGAGCTGGATTCCCCCACTTGTACGAACTGCATAAATTACAAGTTTGTAGTTGCACAATTATTATTTTTTACAACTTATAGACCAGAATGGTCACTACCAACAGTAGAGGAAAGCCTGCAAACTGTACCATGACAGACCTAAAAAAAAAGGTTGTGAACGTGTTACACGGTGTACAAATTGTCCATATATGTATAGAACTGCTAGTAATAACAAGTGTAGCTGGTGGTGATTCTGAAAATCACTACATGAAGCTGTTCCCTGAAAAATGGTTGTATTTCAGGCACAGGCAAACTCGGCCCTCCAGATGTTTTGAGACTACAATTCCCATCATCCCTGACCACTGGTCCTGTTAGCTAGGGATGATGGGAATTGTAGTCCCAAAACATCTGGAGGGCCAAGTTTGCCTATGCCTGTTGTATTTTCTTCAGATGTATATTTTATACTGTACAATGGCATGGGGAAGGGCTACCATGTGGAAAGGTTTTCCTGTAGAGATCCGGTGGGCACTGATTGGTGGGTGTTTCCCATTACATTTACAAACATGTCTCTTTACCCCCCCCCCTTTCTCTGTTAATACTAATTCCTGGGATTCCTAGCTGCTCTATCTGATGTTTTGTTGCTGCCTAGTTAGGAAATTCTTATACTTCGTCATACGCTGCTTGCTTTTATTGTTCTGCAAACCGCCTTGGTGTTTCGTGAAGCAAAAGATGGCATACAAGTGGCTTTCATAAACAAATTAAATAAATATTGTTTCTCTCCAAAAGTCAGGGTAGGGGCACTTGCCCTGCTCCCACAAGATAACCATTCACCTGTTAGAAAGCCAGAATGGTATAGTGGTTGAATGTGGCACATAGACTGATGGACCATAGCCATTCATTTTGTCATTTTTTGCCATACAGAGAAGAGGATGAAGTAGGCGTGTGAATGCTCAAAGTGTGGGTAACTCAGGAGCATCATACACATTGCAGTCCTTGAACTTCTCCTTGTCGTGCTAGCTGGGCCTGCAGCGGGCTGATTCTTGTATTTGATAGAACATGACAAGACACTTCCACACAATCGGAAACCCTGATAAAGAATGGTCTTGGATCATTCAGAGTATTCAAACTTTCATTCAAGTGAATGCAAGTAAAAGTCTCCTAAAGACCATCCCAGCTCAACATGTACTCAGCATGTAGGGCAATACCTATGGGGACATTGGGAGTGGAGCTTGCATGCATAACTCCAGTGATTATTTTTTTCTGGGGGTACACATACCCCTAAAAATGTTGTGGATCTTTGTACTTTTGTCCATTTATTGTATTTATTTTTCATGATTTGAACTATAAAATGGTGATTTTCTTGAGTCAAAATGAGACATTTTTTAAAAAAGAGAAAAGCACTACATAACTCCATTCCCCATGCTTGGAAATAGCATTTGAGTGTTCAGGAAGATTATTGGCCATGCCTAGTCTTATTTGTGTGTTTTTTTCTATTTTATACAATGACCAACTATGATATCCTCTTATTTTCACCCGAGTTCATTTTTATCAAGGAACACACTATACACACTGAAGGTAAGCAACAACAACAACAAGGATGAGGAAGTGCAGGAAGATTTCAAGAAAGGAGTCACCTACCTTTCAACTTGAGGTCCACATTGTGCCTCAGCCATGGATAGATTCCATAATTTGATGAATCTTCAGGAATTGGGTTATTCTGTATCCACCCTTCACAGGCAAACCGAAAGAAATCATCACAGGGATCCACAGATGTATTTAATTTGCTTCTGATTGCAGCAGCTGAAAAGAGTCACATAATTTAACAAAGAAGCCTTCAGTGTTACAAAGGTGTTACACATTACTGTACTAAAGAGAGGGGGAAACCCTGTGGTTTCCCTCCTAGTTACCACCTCCCTGGTTTGATTTCTCCTTGTCCTTCTACCTTCCTGGTTCCTCTGGCTCCTTCCCTGCTGTGTTCAAACACACCACTGTATCCCCCATTCCGAAAAAAGCCTTCCCTTGGCCACCACCACCACCTGAATCCCAACCAGTCTCATTAATTCCCGTTGCCTCCAGACTCCATGAACATGCTGTTGATTTTCTCTCAAGGAGGCAATCTGAGGCAGAAATTCTGAAAGCTGTATAAGAGTTGGGGGAGATATGGTAATCTCCACATCGTAGATTTAAAGCTCTCTTTTACCACTTTAACAGCCATGACCACCCCAAAGTATCCTGGGTGGGAACTAGAGTTTATTAAGGGTACTGACAGTCATTAGAAGACATCTCCATTAAAAAACTTCAGTTGCCAGGATTCTTTGGGGAAACCCATGACTGTTATTTACATAAGAGTGCTTTAAATATGTGGCTGTGACCTTAGCCTTTTTTCTTTAATTAAAAAGCAGCCCAAGTGCCTACTATTTTTGATCAGGGCTCCAGCATTAATCTATTATTCCTGTGCTATTTCCACAATGGAAATCATCCCCACTTTCTGAAGCTCTTGTAAGCCTTGGGGAGCAGAAGGCAAATACTCATTTTGTATCTGTCTTTTGCCTCCTCCATGTTGCTTCTCTCTTCCACCAGCTTCAGTGGAAGATTTAAGTATGGTAAATAGCCGGAGGGGAAGGGTCACAGCTCAGTGGGTCAGCATCTGGTTTGCATGCAGAATTGCCCCGGGTTCAGCCCCAGGCATCTCCAGGTATAGCTGGGAGAGACCCCTGTCTGAAGTCCTGGAGAACTACTGCAACTCTGGCAATACTGAGTTAGATGGGCCAGTGGTCTGACTCAGTGCAGCTTCCTAGGTTCATTAAACCCTACTCTCTCCCAGAGTTATGCCCCAATCCAAACTGGGGCCCCTTGGCCACTTTTAACCAAAGAAATAAGACTCCAGAAGATCTTATCATAGATTTCATCTAGTTAGGCCTGAAGCACTTCATTAGAGCATCTTCATTAGGCCTTTGCCCACCAGGCAATATCTCTAACTCCATAGCTAGGGCTACAGCCTTGTGGTCTTCCCAAAACAATCTGGCTTGGAATCCCTGTGGGAAACATAATTCTGAATTAGAGAAACCTTTGGTCTGATCCATCAGAACTTGGCTAATGGTCTCGGGGAGGCAACTGCTTTGCTGATTTAACATAAATGGCTTACTTAGATGTTGATTCCAAAGCACAAGACAGTTTATTAAAGCTACTGGAGCACATAAGCATTCAACGTTTCTCCATACCAATGTGTTTTAACTGTAATACAATAATAATAAGAATTATGATAATAATAATTTATTATTTATACCCCGTCCATCTGGCTGGGTTCCCCCAGCCACTCTGGGCGGCTTCCAACAAAACATTAAAATACAGAAATCCATCAAACATTAAAAGCTTCCCTAAACAGGGCTGCCTTAAGATGCCTTCTAAAGGTCTGGTAATTGTTGTTCTCTTTGACCTCTAGTGGGAGGGCGTTCCTCAGGGTGGGTGCCACTACCGAGAAGGCCCTCTGCCTGGTTCCCTGTAACTTGGCTTCTCGTCTCGTAGCGAGGGAACCGCCAGAAGGCTCGGCACTGGACCTCAGTGTCCGGGTATAACAATGGGGGTGGAGACGCTCCTTCAGGTATACTGGACCGAGGCCATTTAGGGATTTAAAGGTCAGCACCAACACTTTGAATTGTGCTCGGAAACGTACTGGGAGCCAATGTAGGTCTTTCAGGACCGGTGTTATGTGGTCTCGGAGGCCGCTCCCAGTCACCAGTCTAGCTGCCGCATTCTGGATTAGTTGTAGTTTCCGGGTCACCTTCAAAGGTAGCCCCACATAGAGCGCATTGCAGTAGTTCAAGCGAGAGACCTGCACCTCCATGGACAGCTGTGAGTCCAAAATGACTCCCAGGCTGCGCACCTGGTCCTTCAGGGGCACAGTTACCCCATTCAGGACCAGGGAGTCCTCCACACCTGCCCGCCTCCTGTCCCCCATAAACAGTACTTCTGTCTTGTCAGGATTCAACCTCAATCTGTTAGCCGCCATCCATCCTCCATCCACCTCCAGACACTCACACAGGACCTTCACCACCTTCACTGGTTCTGATTTAAAAGAATGGTAGAGCTGGGTGTCATCCGCATACTGATGAACACCCAGCCCGAACGCCCTGATGATCTCTCCCAGCGGCTGCATGTAGATGTTAAAAAGCATGGGGGAGAGGACAGAACCCTGAGGCATCCCACAAGTCTGAACACTCATCCCCCCCCCACCACTTTCTGAACATGGCCCAGGAGGAAGGAGCGGAACCACTGTATAACAGTGCCCCCAGCTCCCAACCCCTCTAGACGGTCCAGAAGGATGTTATGGTCGATGGTGTCAAAAGCCACTGAGAGATCCAGCAGAACTAGGAAACAGCTGTCACCTTTGTCCCTAGCCTGCCGATAATAACCGACCAGTGCGACCAAGGCAGTTTCAGTCCCATGATGAGGCCTGAATCCCGACTGGAAGGGATCCAAATGGTCCGCTTCTTCCAGGCATGCCTGGAGTTGTTCAGCAACCACTCGCTCAATCACCTTGCCCAAGAATGGAAGATTTGAAAAAAAGAACATACGCCACTTACCAGCTTCGATGCATTCGGAAGTCAAGCAGTATTGTTGCTTAGGATGAAATTTTATAAGATCTTGGCTAACTGCAAAAGGAAAATATTACATGGATTAACAATTGTTGTTGGGCAAATATATTGACTCAGGGTTCAATCCCAATCCGATGGCCCCTAGGAGGGTGTCCTAGGGACCCGAGGATCAATTAGATCAGGGGCAGGCAACCTCAGACCCGTGGGCCGGATGCAGCCCGCCTTCTGAATCCACGAATGGTCCGGGAATCAGCGTGTTTTTACATGAGTAGAATGTGTCCTTTTATTTAAAATGCACCTCTGGGTTATTTGTGGGGCCTGTCTGGTGTTTTCAAATGAGTAGAATGTGTACTTTTGTTTAAAATGCATCTCTGGGTTATTTGTGGGGCATAGGAATTCGTTCATTTCCCCCTCTTCAAAATATAGTCTGGCCCACCACATGGTCTGAGGGACGGTGAAAACAACCCATGACTGAAAAAGGTTACTAACCCCTGAATTATATCATCCTCTCCAAAGCTTGAAATAAAGCTTCAGTGCCAGAGAGAGAACTCCAGTGTCATAGCCTACCTCTCCAAAGCCCCGGGTTCCTCTGAAGCTCTGACCCAACCGACATTGGAGCTCTGGTGCTGGAAAGGCCAAAGGAGGAAGCATGCAGGAAGCGGCTGGGATCCAAAGGAACAAACACTAATGCAAAGGAAACCATGCTAGTGCATAAGAAAAATTCCAGCATCCTTGGTCAACACATGCAATAGCAAGTCAAAAAGTATTAGACAATGCTCAGGTTACACTGGCAGCATCAATGGTTGCCATAAAGAAAACAAACGGGTGCCATTTGTCAAACAGTGCAGTGAGCAACACCCACACTGTTTATCTTTTCAGCCACAACACCACACCACCAACATAATACTGTATAGGAATCAGTCCTGAATCAGATTGCTAGCCAGCATGCCAAAGAGACAGATGCTTATGTTTTACCTGCCATTCTCTATTTTTTCTCCAAAGGCTGATACAAAGAGAGCAGAATGATTGAAGAACTAGGAAGAAAAGGGAGCAGTAGTGAACAGCTAAAGCCATTCACAGACAGCCTTCCTGAGGACTCTCTAAGGTCAGTCTAGCAAAAGAGGAAGGAAATGGAGAAAGACGGAGTTGTCTCCTGTGTGTCTCACCACACTGGTAGATGAAACGATATAGCTCCACAATGATGAATCTGGCCCCCAGTTGCTAACAGGAAGAGCAGAAATGATCTCAAGAAGGTTACTCTAAATCAAGCTGTTTGAGATCTGAAGCAATGTTAGTTTGAGAAAAATAATTAGTATGCTTGGGAAGATTTTGATTCAAATGTGCTAATTCTTTCACTATTAGGTATGGTTCATAAATTATGAAGAATAATACTTCTGGTTCACTCCAGAATGAGTGAGAGAACTAAAATGTATTCATTCCTTTACTATGTAAACATTATGTGTTGGCCCCAGACTTAAGCCCCAGCTGCACTATACAATTAAAGTAGTATCATACCACTTTAAACATGATGGCTTCCCTCAAATAATTCTAGGAACTGTAGTTTGTTGAGGGTTCTGACAGTTGGCTTAACAATCAATTCCTCTTCCCAAGGAACTCTGGGAGGGGAAGAGGAGCCTCCTAACAACTTTCAGCACCCTTAACAAACTACAGTCCCCTTAGATTGGACTTGCTGAAAGAAGTGAGACAAGTTCACTATGAATAACGTGAGAACCATTCATTCCCATGAGACTCCGCTAAGTGTGACTAATCTGGATCCAACAGAGATTAGTCCTTTATCCACTTAATGGACTGCACACAATCTGTTTTATTGCCCCAACACTTTATGGGCTGCACATAGCTATTTGTATACAAATGATGTAACACTATCACAGCCATGAGAATGGTTCCTGAGAATATACTTTCTGACTTCTCCAAGTTCTGAAAGATCCTTCTGCTTTACCAACTACAGTGGTACCTCGGTTTAAGAATAGACCTGTTTACACACTAGTCGGTTTACGAACTCCGCAAAACCGGAAGTAGCGTCACGGTTTGTGAACTTTACCTTGGTTTAAGAACAGAAGCCAAACGGTGGAAAGGCACCGGCGGCGGGAGGCCTCATTAGGGAAAGTGTGCCTCGGTTTAAGAACGACTTTGGTTTAAGAACGGACTTCTGGAACGGATTAAATTCGTAAACCGAGGTACCACTGTATGTAGCTGCCAAGGATGAACAGGACTTGATTTTAATGGCTATTTAAAAATTGCATATATTCAAATGTTTTATTACTGACAAAGTTTGCTCCTCAAAGAGAAGCTCTCTGCAGGGATGCAGTGAATTAAAAACATAATATCGATGATAACAAAGCACAACAGGTTTTTTTTTAATGGAAAGCGGCCTTACTGTGCTACGATTTTAAGAAGAAGAAAGGGCAAAGGTGGTGGTTAGGTAATTCAAGAAGATTGTTGGAATTCTGCAGAGAAAAAAGCAGTTTGATCAGAGTGATTTGGGGTGGGAAAACATCTGGTGGTGAAAGGGTGAAGCATTAGGGATGTGCAACCAGTGCGACTGAATCCTTGAGCCCAAACCAAACCAAGTCAATTTGGGCTGGACCGTGATTCAGTCAGGGTGGGTTTGAGCAGGCTCAGGTCAGATTGGGTCCACCTGGAGTGATCTGGCACTGTCAAAAGGGAGGATGGTTGGACAGCAAGGAGAGGACAAAAGGGGTGCATCTCCTCCTCCCCTGCGCTCCTCCCCACATGCTTAATTAGGGTGGGATTCGCCTAACACAGGCATGGCCAAACTTGGCCCTCCAGCTGTTTTGGGACTACAATTCCCATCATTCCTGACTACTGGTCCTGTTAGCTAGGGATGATGGGGGAGTTGTAGTCCCAAAACAGCTGGAGGGCCAAATTTAGCCATGCCTGACCATAGCTGCCAAGTTTTCCCTTTTCTCACGAGGAGGCCTATTCAGCATAAGGGGATTTCCCTTAAAAAAAGGGATAACTTGGCAGCTATGTGCCTGACCTAACACAAGCCCCCTCAGTGGAACCCCTGTTCAAGAACAACTGCTTGCACAATGGGGCTTTCTCCCCTCTCCTCCCCTTGTGCCCCCCCCCCAATAATTGGCAGCTGGTGGGCTGTCTGGGAATAACCGATAACAGTGCAGAAGGGAAGGGAAGGTGGGATAGTTCCAGCTGCAGTGTTTTCATTGAACAGACATTCACCATAGTGTGGCATTGCACCCCACCCTTAAGGTTTAAAACCCTGATTAAACATTGTGAGGCCCACAATTCTCTGGATCTGTGTTGCGTCAGGCTTAGATCATCCCAGGTTGGATCAGGGCTGCTCTAAAGTGCAGAATCGGGTCCCAAATTGTATCAGGACAAGCACAGTCCTATTAAGCTTCCCTTTCTTTGTCACTCAGCCTCCTGAAACAAATTTCCATTTTTCAAAAAACGTTTGTTATTACAATATGCATACAATATAGTGTTTGCCCCATATTCATTCCATCCCATTACTTTGCTCTTTAGCTGTTGTTACAGCTTGTGTTATCCATGAGCCCTATAAACAATTATTTAAAAAATGCATGCATGGGGAAAAAATGCCTTCAAGTAAATTGCCGTGGCATGTGCTTGTTTGTATATATTTGCAGTACTGGGCTCTGAAAGTTGTACAGAAGTTGGGGGCTGTGTGTACCGAGTGCATCCAAGAGTCAATCTGAGATTTTGCATAGTAATGTTGTCTAAAGAATGTTCTGGAGAAACCTTGCAGTGTGACTGAAAAAAGTCATAAGGGAAAATGGCTCTGCATAGTGTGTTCTCGTAGGGGGGGGGGATTACTACATGTAGCTAGCTGCCTGTCTCCTGTTTCTATGACGCTAGAGGCTGACTCTAAACCATAGGACTTCACTTTGTGTGTGTTTTTTGTCCTCCCCATCAGGTTTGGAAAAAAAACATATAAGTGTCTTTGGAAAGCAGATTAAAGCATGCAAAGCTTTAAAAAAGAATGCATAATTCCTTCACAAAATTAAGTTTTTATTTTGATCTCCTGTGTGTAGAATATATATACCCTGACAATAATCTGGAATATTCTGTTAAAGGCGCTCAGTAAGGAAAATCCTTTTCTGTTCAGTGGCTTGCAATTCTGTCCACACTCACCTGAGAGTAAGCCCCCATTGAATTCAGCAGGACTTACTACTGAGGAGATGCCTAGATGGGCGCTGTGGTCTTTTTCAATCCACTGGGATTATACAATAGATACAAAGAACAATATCTTTTCCTAAGGCATCTATGCTACAACCCTTTTATCAGGTCCTGTGCTAGTTTAACTGTCGTGACCATTGAAATCATAATAAAGGTACTTCAAATTCTCTGTTAGATATCTTCCCCTCCTCCCCTCATAGTCTTACAGTTCCAAAAATTCCTATAGATTTATTTTGAATATGTAGACATAGCCACTGCATTACCTTAGTCTTTGCAACCCCTTTGACCACAATGTTTTGAATAAATCATTCAGTAAATGGATATTGGCAATGACTATCATGCAGTAATTCAGTACAAGTTGTTCACCACAGCAACAAGATATTGGGTAGGAAATATTTGTCTTTCAGCTCTTTCAGATTTAGTTAAAGCATCTGATGAAGAGATTATTTCCTCACCTCTTTAAAGACTCCACAATTCATCTATTAATCTTTTAATGGTATCTTTGTGGACTGTCCAAAACCTCAGTAGAATGTTTACTATGCAATCTTTACTTGGAAGGTTCACTGAATCCAATGAGGCTTACTTCTAGGAAAGTGGGTGTAGGACAGCAGACTTAGCCATCGTTGCATTGAAAATCAAATGGAAGGACTCCCTAAAAGGGGCCCCACAAAACGTACGTGCATGAAATTCAAACACATAAGCTATTAGCAGTATTTATTCAGAAGCCGTATGTTAATCATCACAACTTGAGAGATATCATGACTTACTGGCTGTCTTTTGGATCCAGCCAGTTGTTGATACCGACTTAGAATTTATCGTGTGTGTGTGTGTGTGTGTGTGTGTGTGTGTGTGTGTGTGTGTGTGTTTAATTTGCAGGTTTCTGAATTTACATTGCTTTTTAACATGTTTTCACAACCACCTTTGGTATTTCCCAGTCAGCTGGTGAGTTCGGTGGGGGGGGGATGCATGAAATTTGCTTCTAGTGAATCTCCAAATACTAAAAATTATGAAAGCATTAACGTAATTTGCAACTTCTGCAGAATCCTAGAATAGCAGGATAATAACTTCAGGACCTTTGAATCCTCTTAGGTAGTCCTTCACATAGAGCCAAGACCCTCCACCAACAAAAAGCTCATTCACCCTTTCAACTGAATAGCAGTGCGGGTGAAGGAACATTAAAATGTGACTAGCATAGTTAAGCAAACCAAATACAAGTGGCAATGCTGTTGTAGCCAGGGCTTTTTTTGAAGAGCCTTGCAAAAGTTTCATTTTATGCTGCCACAATTTTTTGACACTTACCCAGGAAAAGCGCAGTGCCAAGTGCGACCGTGCTGGTCACGAACACGCCAAGGGCTATCCGCATCGGTTTGCTGGCTGCTTTCTTGCCGGCTGGCATCGACCCCCCTGCTGCCTCGCCTTCCATCACGTTGGACCTGCAAAGCTCTCTGAAAGAAGGTCTGCTTTTTTCTTTCTACTGCGGCTTGTTCCTGTTCATTCACAGAGAAGTCCCATCCATGGGTGCCCTTTCCCCAATCGCTCTTATTTCGTATAAGTAATGTTACTGTCAGGACACATTTCCAAGTCTCTCACTCTTCCCAAAATGGGGTGGGGGTAAGGAGGAGAACCACATAAAATGCAGCCTTGAGTTTCTTCTCTGACCAAGACTTGGAAAGACAGGCAAGGACAAATTAATTTATTGCACTCGCTGTTTGCAAGCAGACCACTTTTATCAGCAGTTCAGGACATAAACATTTCACAACGTTGCCCAAACAGATGGTTAAACTATTCCAACTTCCAGCAATTAAAACATTTTTTTAAAAAAATCTTCCAATCAGGAACTGGACATCTGACAAAGTTTTGCAGACACTACGTTGACAGGAATGTTTCCTTGCACCTATTTAAGAAATCTCATTATGTGCTGATGGTGGCTCCTTTTTAGCCTAGTCACACCATTTGTCTTCATTGAAGAAAAGACATCTGGTCCCCAAGCGCAAATCTCTTTTTAAAGCTCCCGAGGAGTTCCTGGGATATCTTGTAGCATTTTTATTTTGGGATGTTTGTGTACGACACCAAGTGCCAAGCATCAGAGTCATGCTTAAGTGAAGGCAAAGCAGTTATTAAAACAGCCTACAGAAGGGTTTTAAAGACATGGGAAAGTTATATTTCAGGGACTGTGGTGCTTTTGTAAGCTCTATCCAAACATAGTCCTTCGTTTTGAGGAGGAAAGCTGAGATGAGCAGTATGCAGGCAGGCAGACTGCGAGGGTGAGAAACATTAAATAACTGGGTTTGGTCCATGAGGAAGGCATTGTGTATATATGCTCTAACTCTGGAGTGGATCTGGTCTTCTAGAATCAGTTTTAATCAGATTGAACCTTTTAAAATGTGAAATCCATGTGTTTGGAATCCAAATATATAGATTTCACAATTTAAAGAGTGAAATCTGGAATTGGCTCCTTTGTAATGGAGCGTGTTTAAAATTTCCATGGTTAAATTTTACTGCCTTCAGAAATACTTAGTCTGAAGTAAGGTCCAATGAGTTCAGTGTGGTTTTTTATGGTTGCAGTCTAAATTTGCTAGAAGATACACCTCTGATATTGGTCTATCTCCTAATCTGTTATGTCCTTAACCCCATATTTACAAAGAGAGAACTACTGTTCTTCATCAGTGAGAGAATTGCACATTTGCATATGCTCAAAAGTGTTTTCTACACTACAGTGTTTCCCATCTTATATATAGATTCCAGGACTGAGTCCTGGAACTGACAGCAGATTGCGAAACTCAACTTTGGCTCCAAATTGTAAGTCTGTTCCTGCCAAGATCTGCCATCGTCCTCTCCCTGAGCCTTTTCCTGAAAAGGATAGTTAAAAACACAGAATGACTTCAGTCAGGACATTGCGCCATGTTTAATTGGCTGAAGTTCTTATAGGCAGTAGCTGATCTGTTTTCACACCACCTTTAATCCTATTGCAATAGCTAGTTACATCTTTCTGCTCTGTTCCTTTCTGTACAGTATTTGTCATTGTAAACCTACCTGCCCTTAGGTGCACAAATTTCAACATTTTTCCATTCCTTTTTTCATTTTTGTACATAATTCCAATGAAACTGCTTTGCTTTCACACTATCCAGAAAAACACTATTGGGTTGAAAAACTGGGGGGGAAATTTAAGCATAATGTCACAGGGCAATGTGCATACTTGTCTGCTGCTAAATTGGGTTATACTGGGAAAGGTGTTTCCGTGTCATCACATAGCATCATATAATTCATGTTTGAATACTCAAACTTCATTACAACAGATACATTGTATCAGTGCTGGCTGCATTAGGCAGCTGTCCATCTGAATGCATGTGCTTCTGTGGGCACCATTACTTGCCACAATTAGCTGTCACACATAGTATTAATTCAAACCACCTCTACCCTTGTTTCAGAAAGGCTAAATGTTGCCTGAGTTTGCTCAGGCTAAATACTCGAAGAGAAGGGAGTCAAAGATAGATGGGAGTTTCTTAAAGGAGAAATATTGAAGGCACATAATAAAAGGTTTCCTCAGCTATGTTTGAAGCAAGAGGAAGAACAAATTGTAGGTTCTCTGCGTGGAGAAGATGGAAATAGGCTATTGGGTGACAGAAGGCAGAACTGCTCAGCACCTACTTTGCATCTGTCTTCAGCAAAAGGAAAGCAGTGTCCAATTTGGTGATAACAGAATTAATGATGCAAGGAGGAAGTTGCAGCCCAAGATATGAAAAGATGTGTTAAGGAAACACCTAGCTACTTTAAATGAATTCAAATCTCCAGGATCTGATGAGCTGCATCCAAGGCTACTGAAGTAGCTTGCAGAGGTCCTGTCCTCTCAGAGCCTCTTATAATCTTTTGAGAATTCTTGGAGAACAGGAGAGGTCCCTGCAGCCGAGAGGTGATCAAATGCTGTCCCCATCTTCAAAAAGTGGAGAAAAGATCCCCCAAACTACTGACTGGTCAGCTTGACATTGATACCAGGAAGGGTTCTAGAACGGGTGTTAATCAGCTGGGCTGCAGGCACCTAGAATCAGATGCTGTGATTACTAAAACCAAGCATGGGTTTCTCAAAAGCAAGTCATGCCAGATGAACCTCATTTCTGTCTTTTTTTATGGAGATTCAAGCTTGATGGCTCAGGAATGCTGTGGATGTAGTGTATCTTGATTTCCGTAAGGCTTTTGACAAAGTCCCTCATTATATTCCTGCAGAGAAGCTCGTAAAATGCAGGCTGGACGAGGTTATGGTTAGGTGAATTTGTAACTGCTTGACTGACTAAACTCAGAGTGCTCACTAATGGTTACTCATCATCCTGAAAGGAAGGGACAAGTGGGGTTAGGGCCTGTTGTTGTTCAATGTCTTTATTAACAACTTGGACGAAGGAATTGAGGGCTGCTCATGAAATGAAACCAAATTGGGAGGGGTGGGTAGCGCCACAGAAGTCAGACTCAGGATTCAAGATGACTAACAGATTGGAGAACTGGGCCCAAACTAACAAAATGAATTGCAATAGGGACAAATGTCACATTCTACTCTTGGGCAGGAAGAACCAGCTGCACAGATATAGGATGAGGGACACCTGGATTGCTAGTAGTACATGTGAAAAGGATCACATGAAAAGTGAAAAGAATCTATGATTCTATAATCTAGGGCAGGCATGTCAAACCTGCGGCCCTCCAGATGTTTTGGACTACAATTCCCATCTTCCCCAACCACTGGTCCTGCTAGCTAGGGATCATGGGAGTTGTAGGCCAAAACATCTGGAGGGCCGCAGGTTTGACATGCCTGATCTAGGGGACTTAGTAGACCACAAGCTTAACTGAGTCAACAGTATGGTGCAACAGAAGAAGAAAGCTAATGCTATTCTAGGCTGCATCTACAGAAGTATAGTGTCCAGATCAAAGGGTGTAATAGTCCTGCTCTACTCCACCTTGGTTAGACTACACCTCTAGCACTGTGTCCAGTTCTGGACACCACGTATTAAGGAGGATATTGACAAGCTGAAACATGCGCAGAGGAAGGTGACCAGGATGATAAAGGGTCTGGAAACCTGTGAAGCATCCAAAGATGATTTCACAACACAGTACAAAACTGTGTACACAGTACAAAAACTGGTAACACAGTACAAAACTGGTATACAAAACTGCAAACGTATATATATAAAAATTGCACATCAAATCTTCCTCCGCCCCTGATGCCTGCAGCCTCTGCTGATGCTGTACTGAATATCTGAGCAGACACAGCTGGGATAAACTCTTCCCAGCTTACCCACAAAGGTCTCAGTAGAGCACACCAGATCAGCACCCTCATCCATGATCAAATCCAGGATGGGTGAAGTCTTACTTGTACCAACGTGGCACTAAACAACAGCACACACAGGCTGGTGGACGTAGCATATGAGCAACCAGAAACCTGACCATGGGAGGGGTGGGATTGAGGAACAAGGCATGAGCAGCTTCATCTTCATCTTTCATGATGGCTTATCACTTCCCTATTGCTGTCTCCTGCAGGGACACCATCACTGATGCCACTCCCAAGCCCATGATGCCATTGGATTTTTCCTTGCTCTAGGATAATTTTACATCTAAAAAGGTTGGTGTTGGCAGGCAGTGGAATGAGCGACATTGGGCCCACATCACAATTTCAAATCTCATCACAGGTAAGCCTAATAAGACTTCTGATGAGCAGCAGCATCACTGTTACGGCCCATTCTGGAGATCTCTCAGGTTGAAAGACAGCGAAGTTATTAATAAAATATGAATGTCCTGAATCTGCCAGTGCAATAAGGCAATTTCTGACAGCTTCTTAACAGGTTTCTTGGGACACAGGGAGAATCAGCATCTTCAAGAACTCTTGAATGCCAAGAGGTTAATGTTGCAATCAAAGAGATTCTCACTATAGTACACACTCTCCCTCTGATGTAGACTGGACAGTATTTCACATCCTCAGTATTAGATGTAAAAAATAAATAAATGCTGGGTGCTAGTCAACAGGAGCTATTGTGAATATGAAACTAAAATTTAATAAGTGTCAATTGCATTTACCACATTCCATTGCATAGACATATACAGCTGTTTCCCTGTTCCCAATTCTGAAGTCCAGCACAAAATACTATCTGCATTTTATTTTGAACTGTAGATTTAGAGCACAATGAAAGCTGGAGATGGGAATTTAACACTGACACAACTTCCCTATGGGAATATATATATTAAGAGGATAAGGCGCCAGCCTTCTTGCCTTTCCCTTGCAGAACTCACCTTTTGTTGAAACTGTGGTAGGCATTGCTTTTTATATATACTGTAGTAACCTACGTTGACAAAAAGCCGGTTGTGCAATGTTGATGTGTTTCTTTCTGCTGAAAAACATAGGTTGATTACTATAGGCTGCAGACCGATGTTTGTCTCTCTGTAGTCAGGATTTTTAAACATAGGGTATCAAGCTTAAGTTGAGGCCCAAAAGTTTGAGGTCAAGGGAGCTTCTGTGGCCCATCTTATTTATAGTGCGGTGGAGCAGATTATTATATATGGCATATTGCCCACACTGAAAGCAGATATAGTCCAACAGAGAACTTACAGTGTGAGCTTTGTCAAATTATGTCCATATGCCTTACATATCATGTGGCTGCTTAAACTCTGAGGTTTGTTTTACATCATGTTTCTAGCCTTCGTAGGGTTTTTTTAATTGCAAACTGCTACAGAAATGTGAAGAACTTAATTTTGGGGGGAAACAGGGAAGTGAAATGGCCAAATTTGCGCATCCCTGTGTACAGAACAACGCATTAGATGCCTAACAAATCTTGATGATGTCTGACGGCCAAACTCAGGAAGTGATTGATATGGGAAAGCATACTTCATGCTGTAAACTTTAAATTGTGGTCCAAAGTATACCTGTGTTTGGAAGAAGAGGTCCCGTAACAACCATATATATCAAGATGTGAGAGGTAACTCTGAAGACCAAGACAGAAGGCTGTAAATTACAACCACCAGACTACATTTTAAGTTTGGTAGTAACATTTTGTTGCTTTCTTCACCTTTTGACATTGGCTGCATACTAGAAATGTAGGCAGTATGGGAAATGGCTTTGGGGCACCTTTTGCCCACAGTTGGGAGAATAAGGTGGGAACATGAAAAGTCAACTCTCCACAAACAGCATGGGCTTACTATTAGCTCACTGTTCATTTTGATTTATTAAGGCCCAGAGTCTGAACTGAGCCAGGCCTTGCTCATCTACATAGGAACACTTAACACTTTTAAGAGTCTTCAGGTAGAGGCCTGCTTAAAATCCTTTCCTTCAAGATGCATGGAGCAAAGCAGTGCTCTCAGTGGCCTCTACACTATATTGTAATGCCCCCCACTTTTTAAAAACAAACTTCCCATAAATTACTGATAATTAACTGGTAGGCAGATGTCAAGATCTGTTACTGAAAATTCTTGTTTGTTTTCTAGGTCAGTTTTTGTGGAGGGATGCTGACCAACACAGTTGGCACTCGAATCCAGCTACAGTATGTATTTAGGGGGAGATAGGTAATGTGCCACATGATATTTGTTTGTTAACAGATTCAGACTGTAACTTCCATGTACCTGGGAAGAAGCCCTGTTGAATACAGATGCCACCACTTTGCTGAAACGAAGCAGGTCTGTGTTTAGCCAGTGCTTGGATGGGTGCATGAATGCCTCCATGTACACTGCCTTTGGTTCCATGAAGGAAGATGGGATAGAAATGTAGTAAAATAAACAAACATGCCTAGGTTTTCACGCTTCATATCTTACGTTAACAAAGCAGTATTAAACCTGGCCTGCTTTGGTTTTTAATACTGCTAGATATTACTTTCTATCACTTTCTGTAATTTATGAAAGTACAAATCCATGTCAACTATCATTTTCAGCAGCAGAATGTAAATGACCTTTTAATCTTGAAACTCTTTACAGCCAAGGTAACTGCTAACTGAAAACACCAAAGCCTCCTCACAGGATGGAATAAATGAGGCCAAATGTTTGCCTTCCTTAAACACACACACACACAAAATCCGCAAGAACTGAACATTAAAGAACTAAATATAATTATCCTGGTAAACCAAATTGCTATGTTCCCGGGCAGCCCATGCGTGACACTTCCCGTAACTTTTCTATCTGAAAGCACTCACAAAAGAAAAACGCTGGTCTGTAGAAAAAAGCATGCAGCAATGTCTTCTGAAACGATTGAATGTAAATATATACATTCAACGGGAAAGTGGAATAAAATAGATTTTGATTTTATTTACAGCATTCATACCCCAGCCCTTTAGCCAAAAGGGCTCCAATGAGATACATATTACAAAAATCAGTTTTAAGGTGGGCCAGTCCTTGCCCTCAGGCTCACAATCTATAAAGACATGGCACACCAAGAAAAAAGGAATGATGAGGGGAGAGCAAGCTGAAGCCCAAGTTCTAAAAGGTACAGACACTCTCTTGCTCATGATAAAGAACAGCTCATTTGCTTTTAACCTCATATCAGGTTCAGGAACAGAGATGTTGGCAACATCCAGGCTTGGAGGAAAGAGCAGCTTCTGCCAATTTCTTAGGCAGATGACTTGATGGCAGTAGGAATCCTCACAGGAAGGTGCTTAATGGTACCCCTTTTCCTTGTCCATGTTCTCTGGGTGGATTTCCATGAACACCCCATGCATTTTGAACAAACACTAGAAATGAGAATGCTAGAATAATCTAAGTGATTTGTGGGCATTTGATGTGCAGATTAAAACAACAAACCTTCCCACTGGGAAAATGTTGTTGTAGTCAGACACAGCAGCATTCTGTCAAGTCTCCAAATAAAGTGAAGAATGCATATCTGAAAATGGGAATGGAGTTTCCATCCTGAAAAGCTGTAGGATATAACTCATATAGACCACAAAGAAGCCTGTGAACATTTGTTCTATGGTAATGCACCTATGTATCAATTGGCAAGGTAGCCGATGGTAGTCATATTCCAGGGCTAGCTATTATGCCCACACTATGTCTCTTATTACTATGCAGATCAATCCCCAGCATCCCTACCAGTAGGGCTGCAAAAGAATCCAAAAAGCTGGAGTGCAATTGCCAGCCAACATAGAAAACAATAGACCGGTGATCAGACATGGTTTTAATCATCTTCTTACATTCTTCTTCTGAGTGACTGCTTGGCATTCAGCATTGTCTTTGAAGAATATGATATGGCTACAAAGAATGGCAATCTGAAGTTAGTACCAAAGTGGAATCATTCACACAATAGCAACTAGAAACAGTTTCTGCTGCTTTTTGTCATTTATTGAAGTGCGCCTGCTCAGAAATCTACAAGGTGGAGAGATATCTGCTTATATTACTGTTTAAAATGCTGCAAAATGGGGAGCGGGTTAGAAAGTGGAAATAAAAGGAGAGAAGAGGCTGCCTTAAAAATGCTGAAGTCCTAAAATACTTAATTCAGCCTACTATATTAACAAAGTATAGAGATGTAACTGCATTGCGGATAAATATAAAGCAGCAACTTACTTGGTCTGGGGTTTGTTTGTTTTTATTAAAAACTTCCATATATGTGGAATAGAAGAAGGGAGGGAGCTATATGCCAAGCATACAGGTGTGAGGCACAAGAGTTTGAAAACACATAAGCAAGATTCACTTAAGGCAATGCACTCCCAAGTGCATCCATTTCAGTCAGGAAAATAATGTGAAGTTTCTTCCAAAACTACTGAACAGCCCACACACTAGAAAAATTATCCAAATGACAACATCTCTATTAAGTGTTCTGGTCAATTTGTTAAAGACTGTGTTCTCCTGTTCAAAGAAGAAGAAGGGGGGGGGGAGGTTTCAGACAATTCCTTCCAGAAGCCTAAACATCTTTCCAACAAACCAGGTTATAGGTTTCTATAGCCACCCCATGAAATAAGCACTAATGTACTACAAATATAAACCAGATAATTTGGGTGGGTGGGTGTGTTGTAGTTGAAACTTTGCATAATGCAATCAAAACTTGAGCCATCTGACTAGTTTAACTGCAGTACAATTAAACACTCTTTATGTACTGCTGCAAATTTCGGTATCACATTTTAGCATCTTGTATATTTTTAGAATTAGCTTCTTGACTTCTTAGGATCATTGTTTGTGGATTCATTAATAAGCCAGAGCCAAAAGGGGTAAGTAACTTTTAAACGGCCTTTTAAACTTTGCATACCACATCTCTGTACTTTAAACTATTAGTAAATACAGCACACCTTTCATCCAAATCAGTATCTCTTGAAGTAGGTTGCAATGGCAGGAGAACGTAGTATGATGCAATTACATTTATACCAACAGCAAACTTGGGTGGTTTAGTACCTATCAGTTGGAAAGTGAATAAAATGGAGCCAACATAAAATAAAGTAGTGATTTTACACACTCAGAGGGACTTCGTAGATTTACAAACAAATATACTCCTATATATCAAAAGGGGGGGGGAAATGTACCACAGAATGACCCTAGTTAGTATCTTACTCCCTGGTTCCTTTGGCATCCCTTCCCCTACCGGTAGACACACACACACTTTCCCCCACCTCAGACCAAAAGCAAAAGCTGCTCATATGGAGAAAACCATTTTAGACTAGCTATGAACAGAAGGCAACAGCACTGAGCTGTGCTCATTTTCTTCCTAATTCAGGTCTTATCTCGGGAGAAGGGGGTTGTGATGGGAAGTTTTAATAAATGTAAAAATACAACATAGCTACAATCCAAGTCAATGGAGCACAAGGTTTCTGTGTGGAATTAAGTGCTGAGATTATACAACGAGGCAGTGTTTCTTACTAGTGGGAGAACCAGATTGGCTCCGCCAATACATTTTTACCACATGAACCTCATTCCCTACCTCCCGGTAAACAGCAGTGCCCAACTGAAGGCCGAGTGACCACACCATCACAACAAATCCTCACTTCATCAAACCAGTATGAAATAAAATGGCAAAATCCTCGGTATGTTTACTCTTAGGCCACACTACATTCAATGAAGCATACACCTAGGTAGTTGCACATAGGGTTGATATTGACAGATATTAACAATTCAGGCAGTACAGGTAATAACAGCGTACCTTTATTTGAATATGTGCACTGTTACTAGTGCAATTGATACAACGCCAGAAGTTTTCTTTCAGCAAAGTCAGAATAGGTATCAAACTTCTTTTTGTTAAATAGTCAAAATTCACTACTAGATGGAAGCAGCATTTAGTGCAAAGAATTAAGAGACACCCCATGCTAACCATCTTTGGGATTGATTTGCATGTGTAGTGAGGCACTCACAACCGATGTTCCACTCAGTTCCATGTGTATTTTATATATATATATGTATAAAAGTTAATCTGTTGCAGGTTGGTTTCCCCCCCTGCCCCAATTCTTACACATCAAAAAGAAAAGTGATTTTTCATACTGTACACTACAGCAACAACTATATATATATATATGTATGTATGTATATATAAATAAAGAGTGACAACACTTTATTTGAACATTTCCTCAGTCTATTCAAGCAGTAATAGGAAAAGGGGGTGGGAAGAGATGTTCAGCTTATAACATTTTGCTTTTAAACGCACACACACATCTATGTTATAATGATATTCTACATAAAACATTTTTAAAAACAAAACAAAACAAAACAAAACACAGTTGTCCTCAATTGTTTCCCTTTCACTGAGAGAATGAAGCATCTATTAGTTGGCTTTCCAAGCAATATCACTTCCCATCTATCCCTGATCCTCATTTTTTAACAGATTTAAGACTAACCTTGGTTCTGTATCTAATAGAATGCATCAGGGAAGTAATACTAAAATATGCCTTTCTCCAGAAAAAGCAAATGCTATGCTCATGAAATCTATGTATACAATAAAACTAAGTGTCAACATATTCTTCCTCCAAAACTATCCATACTTAACCAGTAGTTTTCTTTCTTAAGTTTCTTCAGAAAGCCAAAAAAAGTGGGAAATTCAAGTAAAAATGTAGAACCACTTTTTTCCAATTACAACACAAATGCCTATAAAATTATGCTTATCTAGTTGGTTTTTTTTAGTATAGCTATTAGAGGAATTCTGTAACCTAGGTAATGAATGAATGGGTCAAGATCACTCTTCAGCTACGTAGGACAATGGAACAAAAACTCTTCAATTTACTTAAGAACGTGGCTATTACTTCCAAGTTACAAGCATTGCATAATCCCAAAACAATAAATGAGGTTTTGAAAATGATAAGGAGCATTATTTGATGCACACCATGGGTGTATGTTGGGACATTCTGCACAAAGTATCATGTGTGTCTATTGTGGGTTCCCTAAGATTTTATGTCTAATTGTAAAGGAAAGAAAAAAAGGGTTCTGCCTAAGTCACTACCAATCTACTCAAAAGGAGGGCAAAACAATTCGATATAAATGTGACACAACTGTATGCTTTTGCCAGTAGGAAAAAAAGGCTGGTCTGAACCTCCAGACATGTTTGCTATCTGATCCAATGGAAGTTCATAACCGTAATCTTCTAAATATAGCACTAGATGTTTTAATTATGACCTCAGACTAGACAGCTTTAAATAATGGTTCCTTCCCAATCTACAGGAACACTTCATTTGACCTGAAGAAAGTTTGCACTTTACCACTGGCTAGATCAGTTAACTTTTTAATCATTTTAAGTCAACAGAGATTAAATTACTGATCAGGTAGCTTTAAGTTATAAGACATATAATTCAGGAGTTATTAATTGTAAACTTACCTTATTTATATGCCCATTTTGTTAGCACAACAGAACCCCAAGGCAGCAAAGCCTTCTGAGTTTCTGGCAATTCTGAGCTTCACTGCAGAATTCCTCCATGTAGCTATGAAGGACTATGCCCTCCTTTCTAAATACATAAAGCAATTCTCCCTAGTGATCGGTTTCTCAGAATGGAGTGGTGCATTCTCATCTTGCAATAATATAGCGTGGAGATAACAATCAAAGTGCAGCCCTTTCTCTAACGTGGTGAGAAAATGTAACAGTGAAATATAACACATTTTTTTTCATTTGGGGAGGAGGGGAGTAATTTTGCTGTAAAGTCTGAAACTGCTGAGAGAAGGATAGAACATTTTAATTATAAGGTTGTATTTCTGAGCTATTTTAAGGATTTGCCTATAGCAAAGTCATACGTGAATGATCAACCAGTACATAAGAAAGATTTTACAAAAATATAATTTTACACCATGTGCAGAAGTGGACAGGGTGGGGAGTACAAATGCAATAGGTATTTCAACATGCATATGCAAATACAGTGTATGGGCTAGTGATGTTTTAGCCGCAAGATCCATCAGATCCATGTGGCTGGGCTCAACTATGTGGAGTAAACACTCTGTTTATAGAGAAGCACAAAATATAAATACTCTCGGGCTTAAAATCTACCAGAAACTTCACCTGCACAGACTATATTGTAACAAATGGGACATGGCCTGTGCTCTTGAGCTCAGCTCCCACTCAAGTAGATGCAGTTGGTGAAGAAGCTTCCAATGCATTGTTTTGTAAGTCACTTGGCTAATTTTTCCTTTTCAATGGCCTTTCGCACTTCATTAACATTTGCACTAAAGGGGTATGTGACCAATAAAAAGAATTCTCAATACACATTTCAGCTTTCCATACTGAAATTGAAGGACTGGGGCAACAGTCCAAACCATAGTTTCAAAGTTTATAGCACTAACAGTTATTTGTTTAATCTATTATTCCTCCCTATTTATAAAAAAAAATATTAACAGGGGCTAGCTTTATTTGTCAAATGACAGCTCACTAATAGACTTAAGCCAATGGCATTTATTCCAGCATTTTGTAAATCTCTTTGTGCATGAGGACATGCAGCCTTTTTTCACTTTTGTGTGTTGAAAAAGTCTTTAGAATAAAACTAGTCTGATGAAGATGAAGAAACTATTAGTTCTTTCCCTTTATAACCAAAGACTGGGCCCAATCATTCTGATGTGGCAGTCTTTACACCATGGCTTTATCCCCATCGTTTTAGTTGTCCTGTACTTTTACTCCGAAGAAACCCTCACATTTTCCTCTGATTGAACCCTCACATATTTGAGATTGAGTATTTACCTGTTGGGAAGACCCACTAAATGAATTACCAGATCTTGACACATGAGGGTTAGAATAAGGATTCACCGTAAGTAGTATCATAGTGGCTTTATAGCACCACAATGGGCCAGAGGGTTTCCTTAAAAAGGAAGAAAGAAGAAGTCTGCCCTTAATTCCTCCAATGGAAGCACATCGATCATTTAACAAACAACCCACTTATAGTCTATTTAAAGCACCATGACTATTAAACTGATTAATGTCTGAAGGGAGAGAAAATTCTATGGTACCACACTGAAATGCTAACATTGTCTTTTTAAATTGGTATCCAACGATCTAAAATAAAAAATAAAAATGATCACATTCTAAAGGTTCAGTGCATTCAGCAGCTATAGCTTTGCTGCTAATTCATCTACGTTGACTTTCAAAAAATAACACCCTAGCTCATCAAAATATACATTTTTTTCCCATTTGCTTTTAAATTAAAATAATAATTAAAAACATTTAAAGAATTCACAAATCGATAGCATGACTAAGTTTCAGGATCATCTACAGCATATAATTTAAAGATTCAAGACGCCAAGATGTAGCATGTGGCAAGCCCTACACACTTCATGAAGCATGTGCGGCGGGTGGACCTTGAACTTCAAACATCTGTTCTCTTCTTCCAAATAGTATAAAATACCCATCTAAAAACTTGTCAAGGAATCGAATGCATATTTTGCGCTTTTGTCACATTATGAACAGGAAGATGAAACCATCATTTCAATTAGAATCTGCATTACTTTTATCATCCTTTGTAAGTTATATGGCTAGATTCATAGTTGGAAGGCATTCTCATCCTAGCCCCATCCCCTCATAATTCAGGAAATAATACCTTCTGTCCTGATGGAAGTATGTTCAACAGCAGGATACCTTGTAAAGCTGTGCCATAGTTGACAACCTTTCAGGTCATCACTTCAAGCCTTAAAAAATACAATTTGGTTGCATAATATATTGTCAGTAAAATTCTCACATTAATATTAATTTTTAATATTTTAAGAAATCCAACCATTTCAAATCCACATATCCTTATTTCATGGTAAGTTGATGAGAAATACCTTGATTTTCTTTAGGGCACCACTATTAGTTTACACTGTTGCACTTCACTTCAGTCTTAATAACATGGGCATCAATCTGAACTTTGAAAAATGGAAATTACAGTAGTATTATTTCGTGTCCTTTCTGCTGTCTTGTTTTAAAGAAAAACTTCTTTAAGGCCTGTTATACATGTTAGGAACAAACATACCCATAGCAGAATTTCTGAAAGTTATGGGATGGTATCTGACAAAGTTAAACTGTGAATAGACCAACTGAATGAAATCAAATTAGGCACAAGTGATTTAGGCCAACTGATTTCAAATGGACTTGTCTGAGTAGGACTTAAGTCAGACCCATCTATATTATTAAATTTTGAAGTAGAATCCTCCCTGCATTATTCAGATACTCTTTATCTTTTGAAGAGCATGTGCAGTGAAGTCCTTTTGATGTACTCACTATAAAGTTGGTTTATACAATGGTGCTTATCAAGAGACATGATTTATTAACCAAGGATACAGTTCCATGTATGAAGGGACACATACAACTTCCTTTGAAAATGCCACAGGACAGTATAGCCTACCAAGCTGTTCTTCGTAGAGAGTCAAAGCTTCAGTCAGATTTACACAATTTCCCTGCAAGACAACATGTGACCTATATATCAATAAAACTGTGGGGCGACATAATGCAAAGGGAGCAAAGTCATCAATAAGTTCTATATAAACAGAGGTATCAATCACTTATGTCAGTGAATCTTGAAAAAGACACAAATTTATTTATATTATTTGTAATATTTATATACTACCCAATAGCAAAGATTCATTGAGCTGCTTAGCATTGGTTGGTTGGTTGGTTGGTGTTTTGTTTATATCCCACCTTTTTCCAGTACTGGGACTCAAGGAGGTTCACAAAAATTAAAGCAAACATGGATACAGCACAGAAAAATATTAGATAAAGAGCAATTAAACTATAATAGAAATATTAAAACCATAAGATAGGGAAGTAAGACATAAACATGCAATCTATAAAAAATCATTCTTCATAAATTATAAAGTAAGAAAGTAACACTCCAGATTTAAGGTATGATTCAGATAAAGCTCATCATCAGGATATTTACATACCAAGTTTCATGGATTTTATTCTGCATTAAATACATTCAGGATCATGGTTTTGTAGACTCTACTGGTAACTCCTTTCCCGTTCCGAATGTTAACACATATTACAAAATTCCAATACTGGCTACAGTATCCCTAGGCAGGAATTTGGAATGATTGCTCAATGCCAATGCTGTACTCACTCTGCAATCAAGCTTGCTCAGACTGGCTCCAATCTATGTGAAGCATTTATTTTATCAAAATTAAATATTTCACGACAGTGGAAAGAACATAAACATTCTGAAGTGACTGCATTACTAAACTAATGAATACATTAATAATGGATAATAACCGTTACCTGTAAATGAGTTTAAAGTACAGCATTGAAGAGATGAGTGAGAAAGATATGACAAGTTTTATACCTGAATAGTGACTGTGGCATTAAATATATCAGGTGTGGGGAACCTACAGCTGTTCAGATATTGTTGGGCTGCAACTCCCATCATCACCAGCTGGCAGGACCAATGTCAGGAGTGATGGGGAGCTGTGGTCCAGCACTGTATGAAGGAATGCAGATTCCCCACTCCTGGAATATATAGAAGAGGCTTAAGAAAGGGCAATACACAAATGCAGGACAAAATGTTATATGAATTCTGAATGGAAGATCATTAATCATAAACAGAACAAAATGAATTTAAATTATAGGTGGAAAATGAATGGCGGGGAGCAGAAGGTAAACAAGGGGAAATACATTCTTGTTTCTATGCTTATTATATTAGAGCAACACGTTATTATCATTATTGTCTCATTTTTTTATATTAGAACATCAAATAAATAGCAGAAGGAAATTAAGTATTTCGGAAATAAATTGAGTTATTAAGTGAACCACAAGCATCGTAAAATGGTAAGAGAGAGGTTAATATAAAGGTAAGGAAGTTAAGTATATAAAAGTTAAGTATATAAAACTTGTTTAGTAATCTATTATTATCCGCAGTCCTGCAGTGGTTATTTTGTTCCGCTGCCTTTTACAAAGCATGTAATTTTGTCAGCATTAAATTGAATGGGATGGCATATAAACAACCTGCGTGTGTAATTTGGAAATCACAAGTAGAAAACAGCACTAGGTAATTTATGGGACATCCTGCCAGTATAGAGGTAGCTTAATGGCAGGACCCAATCTCTATAATGAGAGTAATCTGCAGTCTAGTTTTGTCATCCTTAGTATCCCAGGTTTCATCAACCATCAAATGGCAAGCAATCACAGGAGACAACGTGGCAAACAAATTGTGGAAAGGTAGAAGGAAAATACTTCCGAAATACTTAATTAAATCCAATAGTTTCTCCAGTACTATAAAACCAAGACAAATTCACAACCATACTTCAAAACATACAAAACTTAAAATAGTAAAACAGATTAAAACTACCTCAACTTTCTGGGCATCTAGAAATGTTTTTTTCTCTTCTAGGCATCTAGAATGTTTTTAGCAGATGCCAAAAGGGCACCTGCTGGATCTCACAATAGGCAGGGAGTTCCAAAGTGCAGGTGCTGCCACGCTAAACAACTGAGTTCTTACCAATGTGGAATGGGTACTATGTGGCACCTGGAGTAGTGCCACTACTGTGACAATATCTGCATCAGAAGCAGGCGAATATTTCACTTCACAGTACCACACTTCACCTTAAAAAAAAAAAGACCTATGCAAATTCACACACCAGGATGGTTTGTTCATAATAAATCAAATATGCCAAACATAGGCCAATGTTGGATTTATATGCCCACCAACATTTTTTTATTGTACTGGAATTACATAGTGGGCCACAAGTGCCTCTTGCCCCTAGGGTCTGCTGTACCACACAGTGGAACCCTCTTTGAGGGTTCTGCCGTATTTTTTCAGGCCATAACACGCACCGGACCATAACACACACCTAGTTTTTAGAGCATGTAGTTGGCTCCACCTAAGGCTAGGAGGGAGACGATGCTTTCGGGCTGTCTGCTCCTCCCCCGCCCCCTTTGCCGACATCAACGGCAAAGGGGGAGGAGCCGTTTTTTAAATATTTTTATTAAACACGCAGCGACTTTTTCCCTTCCGCTTTAGGAGGGAAAATGTGCGTGTTATGGAGCGAAAAATACGGTAAGAGCTGTAGAAAGGGGACTTGAGGAATGAAGGTCTTTCCTTTTCAATCCTAAGTAACCGCACACCCTTTAAAAAGCTTAAAAACATCACTGAAAAGGTTATATTAGGATCTGGAAAGTACTCCAGGAAATACATTTCTGAAAAATGACTTCTACTACACTCAATTTTCCATCCATATTTCCCCATAAACTATGGAGAGGGAGCATAATCACCCCACTCTATGCCCGGAACCCAAATGACTTATAGGGTATTAGTACATAGAGCACACAAATTGCTGACATTCTCTGCTAGGTGAGCAGAGAAATTATTCCTCAGGCGTCAAAGATCAATTGCCTCAAACTGTTGGAGAAGGAAAATATCTGTCATTTATTTCTACTCCTGCATTTCAAGCTGTGATTCCTAGTTAAATCCCAGTCTTATTATCAACTTATCAAGTACAAAGGATCGGGTGACCCCCCATCTTCAAGAGGAACTTGGAAACTTTGCCAATACTGCTAAACTTTGAGAACTATACAGATAATGTTTAAAACCCTTAACAAGTTAAATAAAACTAAAACAAATGCTTGTGTTATATACCTATATCAAGCATATATTCTAAGTCCATGCATTTTTTAAAAGGGTGAATTCTCATTCTGTGAGCAAAACTATAACGACTGTCAAATGTGTGTACGCAGCAGCCTGTGTTTAAGATGTGTCTTTTTCAAGTGTGTTCATATATTCCTCGCCCATAACATTATTTGGATTTTATTACAGGAGCCAACGTTTTTAGTTGCCAAGCTCCATCTAGTGGCCAAAGAGTATACTGCAGATGACTACACCGCACAAGATATTCCCTGCCAGCATACAGCAACACTCTAATGGCCATTCCTTAGTTGCATTCGTTTTTTAGGAGCAGCAAAAGGTATTTGGCGTTTTGGCAGTGTTCTACTGCTATGGAACTAATGCTTCCTGATCCATAAAAGGATTGGGACCCCTTGCTTCTAACAGTTATTTAAAACAGAGAACTTCTCATACCACAGAGAAACAGACTAGACTGCCTTCTTATATGCTGAAACATTTCCTCATTAGCTATTAAAACTTGAGGACTGAAAAATGTTAACTTAAAAATGAAGCATCTGTGGATAAGCTTGCCTAGCTACATATTTCGGAGTCACAAGGTGACCATGGCTGTTGTTGGAAATGTATTGTCTTTCTCTCCCTCTCACCCTTTTAAAAATGCAGCTAGGATTATCAAAGTGTAAGAACATTGAAGGCTGCATGCCAGCTCTAAAATACCCTCATCATTTCTGATAAGGTATAGTATACCTTATCTGTATAAAATAGTATTTGATTTAAACTTCCCTGAAACCAAGCAGAAAATCTGAGCCAGGCTGAAAAAAGTAAAACAAACTTCAAATTATGTTTAAGTCCTCGGATTTAACCAGATTTTGGAGCAGGCTTATCTGGTCCTAATGCTGGTATGCATAGAAAGCAATGAGCAAGCCTCAAATGTTTATTTGAACTTTCTCAGGTTCTGGAAGATCCCATATTCAAATAAACCCAGATTTTCTCTGATTCACTTCAGCCTCTAGCATGATTGTGTAGGATATGTATAAAAGCCTTGGACTGCTCCCGATCTCACCCTAGGGACAAAGTAGCATCTTAAACAGGCTTATTCTTTCAAACTTCGCTGTCATGCTTCATTGTGATTACTTTTCATCTGCCATACCTGTGTAAAATATTTTCCATCAGGTTTCAAGACTTTCATTGAAAGGTCCAGAATCATCCGCAGAAACTCCCACGTAGAATCTAAATTTGAAAAATACTAATTGTTTAATTAGCAATTCACAATGAAATATTCATAACTGTGGTGAGCTATAGCAAAAGGTATCATCCTTAACGTTAACAGAATCTTTTTGTTACAGGTAGGTAGCCGTGTTGGTCTGACGTAGTTGAAACAAAATAAAAAAATTCCTTCCAGCAGCACCTTAGAGACCAACTAAGTTTGTCATAGGTATGAGCTTTCGTGTGCATGCACACTTCTTCAGATACACTGAAGCAGAAGTCCCCAGACGCTTATATGGTGGGGGGAGGGGGGGAGGTATTACTCAGAAGGGTGGAAGGAGTGGCTGATTGACAGACTGATAGCTGTTGACGACCGTTAATGACTGCAAATGGTCTACAGGAAAAATGACTGCAAATGGTCTACAGGTCTACATACCTATGACAAATTTAGTTGGTCTCTAAGGTGTTGCTGGAAGGGATTTTTTTTGTTTTTTAGAATCTTTTTGTTCAGGGTTATAGGATGCCTTGTAAACAAGTAGCAATTACAGTGGAAAGGGCAATTACATCTGTGTGCAGAGGGACTGTAATAATGTCCAACTGTGCTCCATTTTCTACACACATGCCCGCACACCTGACATGCACATACCATCTTCTAAGCCATTCCTGGGTCAATCCATGCCTTCTTCCCCCCCAACCATCCCTTTATCTCTCCCAGATAGAAGTTATTCAACTGCAATCAAGGTTTTTAAATGAAAAAGAGTTTTCATTGTAAACAAGGTTCGCATTCAAAAGGTCATAGAGACATTAACCTTCTTCTGGAGATGTGGAGATTGGAACAGCTGTCAAATCGTTAATTACATAATCAAACATCCTTTCTTCTTTGGCATACCTCTTCAGAACTGGAATACAATCTTCTATAAGAACCTAAAAAAAACAATAGTAGAATTTGGGCAACTTTTCATATGTGGGGTTCCTCAGTTAGATCACTACCACCTTTTTAGCACTCCCAGATCACTCATCCATTGTTTCTGTCATTTTGAAGAAGTCAGTAACTAGTACAGATAGTTTTTGTTTTTAATGCCCTCAGCATGCGATCAAAATGTATAGCGAAGCCTGTCAGTGCCTGGTGGTTCACATATAACACATGTTTGCAAAAAAATAAAAATGCCCATAACCTCAACATCACAAGACACAGATGAACAGATTGCACAGATTGCGTTGGGCTCTATTTCGGTATGCTCTCATGTTAAGTGCACAATTATCTGACAGAGGAAGGATGATCTCAGCCTCATTGTGAATGTATATTCACCATCTACACAAGATTCTTTAACTCATTTTACTTTCACAACAGTGCCATTAGAAGCTATCTCATACTGTCAGACAGCTGTTTGATCTAGATCAGTAATGTCAACCATGGGAGGCAGTGGTTCTATAGGATTTCAGAGAAGCATTTCACAACTTCTACGTGGAGATCCCAGAAGGGAGAAACCGGGGACTACTGTGCTGTGGTCTACTCTCAGATTCGGCTGAGAGATGATGATGAGCCCTAAGTCTACCCAGAGAACCCATATTTGATTACTACTACCACCACCACCCCGAAAGAATGTGACAAAAGGCAAGGGGGGGATCATTAAGTGTGCCAGCATTCATTCCTTTCTGTACAAAACAAAGACATCACAAAATAAAGAAAACTGAAAATAAGGTAATAAGGATCAACATGCTGTTTCAGTTTTATGGTGCTAGAATATTTCCTTTTATAAATTGAATTTAAACCATTCATTTATTTTTTTCTATGACATTATTCTAATTAGGAAGTCTAGCATACCTCAGATGCCTAGTTCTTGAGTTTATAAATGTACTATATAGCCTGTTTATGCAGAATACATTATGACTCTATTTCACAGGCCTGCTATAGATGGAACGACAGATATTATAATTTCAGTGCATGCGGCTCTTCCTAAATATGTATACATTTTAGTGATTGAAAGCAAAAAGAAAATCAACTGTATATTGTATATTGTGTTTACACAATATACAGCATTACATCAGAAATTACTCCCAAACGTTTATTTTCATTGATGAAGATAACATCTTTCATTTTGCATGTTTAAAATAATTAGTTACCTGATAGCATTCTCCTTTCAGATTGTCCAAGACATCTCCACATGTTTTGCGCATATATTTTCGACACCCGTCAATCACCATTTGGTCAATGTATCTGATGCTAGTTAAGAATCCACCAACTCATTTTGTTGCAGTTATTAAAATAAGTTATTGAGTTTTGCTTCGGAATAGCAAGGTCTTCCATAATCAATAGACAATTGTTTCAGGCAACTCTTAAAGACATGTTATTGGCAACTGTTTTAAACATTCCTTTATAGGTAGCTAATTATCTAAATTTGCTGCATAATCATAAATGGCCAACATTTAAGTATATTAGTCAAACGATCTACTAAAGTCATGATGGCAACAAGATGCCTCTATCTGAATTAGGACAATCTGAACCAGACTCACGGTGCCTGACACACAATGCGAAACTTAAGGTGGTTCTGAGAGGCGCTTGAATTAATCATCTGATCTATTTTGATCTTTCAGAACAGAACGCACAGGGAGAAATCATGATAAAACATTTTCAAGATGAACCATCACCCCCTTATTAAAAGGATATCTCTACCATGGTGACCATCTTTGGTTTCAATTTGACTATTTCATACAGTATTCCCCCATCACCACCTCCAAGAATGAGCACTTCTTTGTCGGTGTAGTCTTGCTTCCCACTGCCCATTATAGCTTGTGTATATGCCAGGTCACTCTCTGCCAGATCTTGAAAAGCGCAGGGATTAAGAGATAGATGTGTGCATGTTATAACAAAATTCTTTTGTTTGTGCTAAATAAGAACATAAAGTTAGACCCTCTTGCATTTACATTTCAGAAATCCACCATGACTTTATTATTTTAAAGTAAATCAATCAGACTAATTAAAGGGAGGGGACTAGAAATGTTATTACAGATTTAGAAAAATTAAACCTGCTATTTTACATTTCGATCTAAAGTACAAGATGAATGTCAAATATCTATTAATGGCTGTGTCACTGTTATTACCTGATGTATATGAACATAATCTGTTTATATACATCACTGGTGGGAAAACTGTGGGGTACATGCAACCCACACACAGCCCTCCCCCCATGGGCCTTCCTTGTGTGTGGCCTTCTCCTAACCCCCTGTAACTCATTCCCCCCTCAGTCCATCAAACAGCTGATTGGTGGGTTCAGAAGAGCCTGATCTCTTCCTGCTGGGGTGAAGAGGGGTCTGTTCTTCTTTAGCTCAGCAACGAAAGGACATGGAAAGCAAGGCTCACGGTAGTTTCAAAAGATGTGTGTCTGTGTGTTCGAGCCCCACATTGGGCAAAAGATTCTTGCATTGCAGGTGGTTGGACTGGATGACCCTCGTGCTCCCCTTCCAATTCTACAATTCTTCATTAATTGACTAAATCAGGAAGACAGACTCCTGTCTCTCCAAACTTGAATACTGGGACACCCATTGCAAGACCGTTTGTGTGTCTGCAATCAAGAAGTACCTGATTCAATGGACCACATTCTCTTAGATTGCCCTTTACACAGCAGACCTCGCCAACTGATGCTGAGCAAAATGTTGGACCTCCGGCCCACAACTTTGAGAAGAAGACAAATAAGGTTTCTCCTGACAGATCAGGACAAAGATATTGCTGCTTTAGTAGCTTCCTTTTGAGCCACAATTTTACCCAAAAGGGTTCCCAACGAACTATCCTTTCGGGAAACAGACAGGGTGTAGCAGAATATCCAAATGCACACAACTATAGTGTGACCTTATAACCCTTCATAGCTTCAACCATATCTTTTTAATTATTCCAGTTCTTGAAACGTTTTATACTGTGATGCCAATAAAGGTATTTGATTGATTGATTAATTGACTGATTGATTGATACTGCGACACTACTGTTTGGCATAATCCCCCTATTTTCCTACCACAAATTGCATTAGAAATTCTGAAAGGGAAACAAAGCAGTATGAAATTCTTTCGAACCCACAAACATAAATGGTTAATACTAATTCAATTCAAATACTTGGAAACAGTGAAATCGGATAATTCATGGCTTCGCTTGCGATTAGGTTTGTCACTGGAGTTGATCAATGACACACCTAGAAACAGCAGCAGACTGCAAGGAAGCATGCAGTACCAGCCATTGTGTGATCATGTTATGCTCCAAAATTTCAACATTCCCGGGAGAAGAGTCCATACCATAGTATGATTCACTCAATTAACATAATCTTTTAATATAGATAGTGTAATTAGTTCTGATAACAAGGGGAGCCTAAATACAATAATCAACTGAATCTTATCTGCTATTTCCCCCCAATGGGTTGAATGATACAATGCTAGCAGGAAGGGAAGAAACTTCGTCAGCACTGTATAAAATTTTCACCCGGATTTATTTCATGTTTCCCCAAAAGATTCCTTTTTACAATCACTGATAGGGTAATATAACAGCAAACCACAAAACATGGGTTGACTTTGGATTGACAGGTCACAAGTTGTGCAGCTCAAGTCTATAGCAGTTGGCTGTGTATTATATAAAAACAGCAATACTCACTAACGTCCCCACTGAGGATAAGAATATTTCCAAACTGTTTCGAGTGTAAGATTTTAATATTCTGGTAAGCTGACTCTTCATCATAAACAACTTCATCAATGTCATATTCCACCAGTCGTCCATCTGCTGTGGGCCAATATTTATCAATAGCATCTCCTCTCACAATGGCTGGCAATCTGAGAACGAAAACACAAAAGAAGAGAAAGTTCACAATTTCAGGTTTGTGCAAGTTAGCAAAAGCTATTATTATAGTCAAGACATTTCTAAAACGTTACCTTCCTAGAGGTACTTGAACACTGTAACCTAGTGTTCCAAACAAAGAATTTCCATTGTAAACTTTTTAATGTTAGTACTTTTGAGACAATTGCCATTCCTTGATTTGCAGCCCAATAAAATGTATTCCATTACTAGAATGGAACAAGAGATAAGCAGCACACAAAAGGTTTTTGGAAAGGTGGTTATTTTTAGCATTCACTGGTACAACAACATTCCAAGCAGACTCTCATGTTGACGTTATCTATGCGCATTTTAAAAATGTCCATTGTGATACCACTACAGCAACAACTAAATTCCTAGGCTAGAATGTTTACATGGAAGCTGCTGTTATATAACTTGGACATAGCTGTCAAACAGGTTGCCAAAGGATGGTGGATAACTGTGCTAGCTATTAATGCTTTTATATACTTTGTTAAATTAACTTTCTAAGCATGTTAAAAGTTGTTTTGTTTGTGAACCACCCTTGGTATTTCTTCTTGAAATGCAAGAGGGTATACAAATTAGTTTAACCGATTAATCCATTTAACTATGCCTTCACAACAGCAGAAAAAATAAGGACAGAAAAATCTGTCATGCCTTTCAGTAACACCCAAGCCATGCCGTTTAATGAAACAATTTAAGAGACACTAGAGGGCAGTAGCAGATAGTATGCAAACTTCAGGAGACCAAAGGTTTTTTAAAGTATGAAAACCAATTTGCTTTATAGACTCTTAAAACCAGATAAATATTTTAATATAGAGAGAGCAAACCCACCAAAATATCTCAAACTTTATTCTTAATCCCCCCTGTCCACTCCTATGGAACACATTATGTATTCATTTACTGGTGCAGATATTTTACCCAAATGGCCATTGTCTGGTCAACTGGGATGCAAGAGATCACATGTAGTGTGTAAAGCTTGTTCCAATGGTATACTGCCACTGCCCACAGAGTAGGAATATGTTCCCGAGCACAATTCAAAGTGTTGGTGCTGACCTTTAAAGCCCTAAACAGCCTCGGTCCAGTATACCTGAAGGAGCGTCTCCACCCCCATCATTCTGCCCGGACACTGAGGTCCAGCACCGAGGGCCTTCTGGCGGTTCCCTCACTGTGAGAAGCAAAGCTACTAGGAACCAGGCAGAGGGCCTTCTCTGTAGTGGCAACCACCCTGTGGAACGCCCTGCCATCAGATGTCAAAGAGATAAACAACTACCAGACTTTTAGAAGACATCTGAAGGCAGCCCTGTCTAGGGAAGCTTTTAATGTTTGATGGATTGCTGTATTTTAATATTTTGTTGGAAGCCGCCCAGAGTGGCTGGGGAAACCCAGCCAGATGGGCGTGGTATAAATTATTTTCCATTATATTATTATTATTATTATTATTAATTATTATACTCTTGCTTTCCCCAGCATTACCCTGCTCTCCCCGCAGCCAACTAAGCGGTCTTCACTTACATGGTACCCAGGCAAGGAACATCAACAGCACCTGGCTCAATGACAGCTTGGAATACTCTTACCTCAGTCTGGAGAGGAAGCAAAACAGTTGCCACCTCATCGAGAGGACACAAGGCTATGCTGATGCTTCCTACTTTTTCACTTACCGGTAGAAGTATGAGCAAGGAAAAGCTACAAAATGGTGGCATCCCACAAAAGCCAGAGAAGCAGGAGACTAAAATCACTGGTGTTCCAAGTAATAGTTTCGCTGTGCTCTGGTACAAACGCGAACTGTACTGAATGTGAAAGTGCTGGGGGCCTTGACAACCAGGTGTTCAGATTACTATCAGAGGCAAAAGGCTGCCTCTCTCACCCATGTAACCTACTACACTGTATTAGTTCTGTTTTTCTAACGTAGTCAGCCTCCATGCCTTATCAATGCTTATCACTCTGTTCCTGTATATAACAAAATTATTTCCTTGTCTAATCCAGCATTAGGTAACTTGTGCCTTCCACATGTCATTGGATTTTATTAGGCCCAGACAGAATGGCAAAAGGTCAGTAATAAAGGAAGTAGTTGCTGATCTCCTCAGAACTTCAGGAAACCAGATGATCCCATTTACTCCAGTTCCGATCAGCTTGTTCTGCAAACAGCCAGATATCATGAATACCAGTTTTTAGTCTAGCTACAGATTCTCTCCAGTTGCTGGGAAATAATGAAGGAATGCATATGGAATACCCAGGTGGGTTGTTTCTATATCCCCCCACTAATCCGTAGGTATGGAAAAGAATGTCAAATAAGGTACCTTAGGACCCTTCAAGTTCAGCTCTCCACTTTAGTATTTTCCCAACCCCATATTTCTGTATGGAATGAAAACCACAATAACGTGGCAGGCCCCCAAAGACTGCAACTTAACACCATCCAATTATGCCCCCCGATTTCAGTTGACAGTGGTGCCTCGACTTACGAATTTAATCCGTTCCGAAGGCACCTTCATAAGCCGAAAAATTCGTAAGTCGAAAAACGCCATTGGAAACGCGATTTCCCATAGGAATGCATTGAAAACGGAAAAATTCGTAAGTTGAAAAATCCCTATCTAAAACCGCCAGTTTTTTTCCAGATGTTGAGACATTCGTAAGCGCGCGGCCATTACCCCCATTCGTAAGTTGAAAAATTCGGTTGTCGAGTCGTTCGTAAGTCGAGGTACCACTGTATTTCATTTCTATCCCACCTTTCTAGTGCCTATGCACTACTCAGGGCATCTAACTATACAAATAATAAATTATTATTATTATTATTGACAATCATAGCGTTATATAAAACAACTTATTCAGTAGGAACGTAGGAAGTTGCATTACAGGCAGATCATTGATTCATCTAGTTCAGTACTGTCTACTCTGACTGGCCGTGCCTCTCCATGGTTTCAGGGTTTCAAGTACTTAGCAATGCAAGAAGATGCCAAAATAAAATAAAATGTCTCTACCAACTAGCAAAAGGCAGCAAGAGATGAATCACCCATTTTTCAAAGGTTTTCTTTGGTGCAGCCACACTATGTCATCATGGTACTCCACTGAGCAAATGAAAACTTTACTTACTACATTAAGAAAATGTAAGGGTAAAATGAATGAACTTGAGTAAAATGTTTTGTAAGTCTCAATACTATGTGTTAAAATTCCATATTCATTTACCAGACATGTCAGTACATCAACAAAGACTTCGCTGGGCAATCTGACCAAACAATCTCAAAATTCCTCACCGTTTTACTCTTTCAATGTTTCTATGACACAGTTCTTTCATTCTTTCTTCTATCTTGTTTAGAAGCTGTGATAAAAAAAAAAGTCTGGTTAAAAAACAATAGGATCCAACTGAAAGAACAAGATTACTAAAATTATGATACACAGCCAACTTTTTTCTCACACCTCCAAAGCTCATGGCAGCTAAGAGGATAAAACTACTAATAAACTGTTGATGTGTGTTAATTTAAACTTTTGACATTTTATGCAGCCTTGAAGAAAGTACTTACATAAATATTTGGCCTTCTTGGGTGCAACAGTTGCATTTGCATGTAATAGCAAATAATGGTGTAGCACTACATGGACAAGTGTCAATAAAGATGAGCAAAGCCTTAGGATTTGTCTATTTTCCATTCTTATTGTTGTTAAAATTAATTTTGCTTTCACTGCATACAAGCCAGTGAGCTTAGTTTCTAAACAAACCAAATCCAAAACATGAGTTATATATAACCTCCTTTTTTATCATTTCCTTTAGGAAGTTTGCTGTTACGTAGTATTCAGGATTTAGAGGTAAAAACAGAAAGATCTGCAATGCCTTATATACAAAGAGAAACAGAGAGAGTGAGAATTAAAACCATTGTGGAAATAAAAAAGGTTTTGTCTTCCACTGAAATGTCATCAAGGTCAGTGCCAGGCGATCTGTTAAGAAATGAATGAGTTAATTCTCCAAGATTCAGCGGAGCTGACTCACTCCCCACGATGCACCTACAGGCATTTCTGCTTTACTGTTATGTTTGAAGCAAGCTAGAGGTTTGCCCCATACTTATCCACTGAGTTTAATGGCTGCAAGAATTAAAACCTGGCATTTATGAAATTAAAAATAAGCTCTGTAAAAAAATATGACTACAATTCAAGCACTACTGTATGTATATGGTACTATACCTACCAGCTCTACTTCTCCTCCATTCAAATCGTTGCAACTCTGTACATCGACCAACACCAAGCCATGAGGATAAATTCTCAGATTGGCAAAACTAGACAGTAAAAACAAGAAAAGTGTCAGATGAAAGCAGTTCCCATGTCCCTACTATCTAAGCACCAACTTCTCCAGCAAGAACTGCAGGAAGAGAACCTCCACCACCTCAGCTGCCTACCTGCTGCCAACTAATCAACTGTCCTGTGAGCATCTGTTGAAAGAAGACCATCTGAATATTTACATTGCTTCCTTCCAACTGTGAATACTTGATAAGTCTTTGTGGTTAAGAGAAATTCTCCACTATAAACAAGTTTGATTTTTAAAACTGATCTAAGATGACTAGAAATTTAGTTATGTTTTGTTTTCATACAACAAGAAGGATTTCTAAAATATAATCAAACGCTGTTCCATGCAAGTTTGAAGTGCTTTAATGCATTCTTCATTAAAGGGGCAATTGCGCATGTGGCAATGCAATCTTTAGGAGGTAAAACACTTAGCTCCATGAATAAGAATATCTCATGCCACAAAGCATCTGCTGAGAAGCTAAGCATGCTGCCCAATATCCATGGAAAATTAAGAGCCAGTTGGAAAAGTTGTCTAATTCTTTGTATTTTCAAGCAACTCTAGGAACCTGTTTCAGGGAAAAAATGCTTAAAACACATAAATGATGGAATGGGGGTGATTGAATCAGCTGGCTGGATGTGATCAGTGGAAAGATGTGGTCAAGGCAGCCTGGGAAGATTTTTTTTAAAAAAAAACAACCTGCTAAATAGCTGGCAGATGGGCAAAAGATGCTAGCTGAAGGAGAAGGCAATGAGCACAAAGGAAGTAAAGAGGAGACTGGAAAGGAGACAGTTTTATCTCTTGTCTCTCTTCCTATCTTGTCTTTTTCTCCATCCCTCCCCTTCTCTTTCCACCAGAAACAAGGCAAAGAAGGCCAAGGGAGAGGCGCAGAGATATAAAATGGACCAAGGAAATTACCTCATTTTTTGGACTGGTCATTTTCTGATTCACACAGAAAGTATTTTTAAATGCCCCCAAGGGCAGAAGGAAGACCTGCACATAGAAATCAATGAAGAAACCCAAGACTTTAATGCAGCTGCAACTTGAGCTCCTGGAAAAGGCTACAGGTGAAATAAAAATGTAAGTGGGAGAAGGAAGTTACAAGGTGAAAGGGAGGGAGAAAAGGGGGGGCAACAGGAAAAAAGGAACTTCATAGGCTGGGCAAGAGTGCTGAAGAGGAGCTGGGAAGAGTGGTGGAGAAGGGGACAATGAAAGAAGTTTCTAACTTCCCTGAGGAAATCAGAACTGGAGCTCACCAAGATGCATTTTCACTTTTGTGAGGGCCCCTGGGTGCCAGCCCGCAAGTACAGAGGCAGAGCTAACACCTTCAAACAGAGCCCACTCAGCCAGAAGTTTTGGTAACACATTGCCAGTGTGTATGTGTGTTAAGCTGTATTTTAAGATGTATTTTAAGCCGTATTTTAATGAACTGTTTTGTTTGTTTGTTGTTGTTGTTGTTTTTCTATTACGTTTTATTGCAATTCATATTTGGTGTTAGCCGCCCTGAGCCCGGGAGGGCGGGGTATAAATATTATTCTTATTAATAATAATAATAAGTTTTTAATTCTGGATTTTAAGTTGTTGTAATATGCCCTGGGAACTGCTGGTGTAGGATAATAAATTTAAGCATCATGCTTGTTTCTAGTATTTCTAGTATTCATTGTTTTACTTGTCAAACTTAAGTTTAATCACACTGCTTAGGAGCGCATCTGATCCTAGCCTTGGTTCTTGAGCCCAAGGTATCGGCTGTGGCTAGCAGTGCCTTTACCCAGCTGAAGCTAGTACATCATCTACCCATTTTTGCCTTAGTTTCACCATGCTGTAATGGACAGTATGGAAGCCTCATATGAAGAGTGTCCAAAACAATTGCTTTAGAATGCAAAGGCATGTGACTCCTTTACTGAAACAACTGCACTGGCTTCCATTTTGTTTCCACGCCCAATTTAAAGGGCCAGTGGTTTGAAGGGCCACCAACTCCAGTATTAGCCCACCTGCCTCCTAATACCTTCATCATCAGACGCGCTCCTGTATATCTGATGTCTCCATGAGTCTGCTTAGCTCTGGGACCAGGGAGAGAGCCTTTTCAGTAGCTGTGGAACTGCCTTGTGGTGGAAGCTCATCTTGCATTAATTGCCTTCTGTCAAATGTCTAAAGCCTTGCAGTTTAAGAAGGATACAAAAGCTTTTAAAGGCCTTTACCAATTTGTATTTTACCTTGCCACAGTTAACGGTTTCATCATTGCTTGAGAATATCTACTTGTTTTAATGGCTGCCTTTTATCCTTTTGTGTTCTGCTGCTTTTAGCAATTTTCACTTAGTTTTTACCTTATTGCAGCTAGCTGTCCTGAGGTTCTTAAAGTAAAGGCGGAACATAAAAAAATTAAATAAACAATTTAAAATAACCTGTATTTGATTACACAAATTTGTGTTAACAGATTTCACCACTTACAAAAATGAAACAACCACTAGCATACACACTAGCCAGTTCAATAATATGGTTCCTTTACTGCACAAACTCAGAAAAGAGTTTCACTTGCCCAATTGTTTTAAAAATGTACTATAACTTTCCAACAATTACTAGAAGTCAAGCATTTCAAAGATTCATGTATTCCAGAAATATTTGTTCTTTTCCCCTTCACTGGCATTTTCAAATAAACTGGAATAAAAAAAAAGGTTTGGTTTTTTTTAATAAAAAAAATCATACCACTACCCGCAGCGTTCTGAATGGCAAATGTAATTAACATTCTGTTCGGTAAAGAAAGTGAATGGCTGTTTTGCCTATATTATGTTGACAACATGATTAATGAAAGCTTTACAATAGAGCCTTCTACAATTCTGCCTTTTGTTAGAGTGAACCATGAATTAAATGGACCTGGGAGAGATGACAAATATTACTTTTGCTGGCTTAACTTCATGCAATGTGGCTTTAATCTAGATATAGAGGAATTGTTTTAGCAAAGACAACAAGGAAGCATGACTTAATTCCCAAGCAACTTCAATTCATTTAGCAGCTGCAGCTTTCCCAATGGGGATTAATACATGGTCTTTGTTAAAGGAAAAAATTGTCAGCAGCAGCATTCACAGGAGTTTGAAATTGCAGAGAATGTATGCTCAAAACCTTTGTGGGTATACCATTATTCAGCAGCACTGCTCGACTCTACGGTGTACGTTAAAGTACATTAATGTGTGGTTTCCAATTCTGATTGACATCTACATTCTGCCTAGTCACAGTTCACAGTGTAATGTATTATTACTATTAGCAGTAATTTTCTCAATCCAATTTACCACTTCTGTACTTATTTCCACTCACAAAAACACTTTCTATTATCCCCCTTTCATGTGCACATTATCCACACTCCCCAAGAAGAGACAACCAGTTGACCTTGAACTCCACAGCAACTGCTACAATGGCAAGAGTCCCACTGATAAGTGTGACAGCATGAAAATTAGGAGAGACCTTGATCCAGCCATTCCTTGCCCTGAAATCATTCAGTGAAACAGTTTCATGAGCAGAGCAAGGAGTAGAGTGAAGCCTGGTTTTCTTTTTCTACAAACAAACCACAACTTTCCATGCCTACAAAAGATAGGAATCTCTCTCTTTACCCCTCGTAGACACCAAGCATCCATCTTTGGGGAGGGAATTTCATAACGTCAGTGTCACATTAGAAAAGGTATTTCCCCTACGCCGCCTCCCACTTTCTCTCTCATAGCTGGGTGTATTCAGAAAGGGGCTTCAGTAGAGATTTCTAAGATCCAGGCATGTTAAGCAGGTAGTCCTTAAGGTACCTGGGTTCTAAGCCATGTACAGCTATTAATCTACCTGCACTTGACATTCTTTCGAACTGCTAGGTTGGCAAGAGCTGGGACTGAACAACGGGAGCTCACCCCGTCGCAGGGATTCGAACCGCCAACCTTCTGATCAGCAAGCCCTAGGCTGTGGTTTAGACCACAGAGCCACCCGCGTCCCAAGGCATCAAATACGGAGTCTAAAACAAAACAAAACCAGCAGCAAAATAGAGAAGGTAACCTGCAGAGGATAACACAACCGAGAAGTCTCAGAAAGGTCTGTAAATATTATTGAATGCCTGACAATGAATTTTGACACGTGTGAGATTTCCATTTTGAATACTAAACAGTATACAACCACTCCAGTTTTAAATACAGGCCCTTCCACAGTAGCTGTTATGCAGGTCAGCTCTATTTTCTTAGAATTATGTTAAAATGGTACAAACCAACTCGCCATTCACAAAACACCACACTTCGGGGTAATGCTCATATTGTTGCCAGGTCAGATAACTGTAGCATTCGAGGGCAGAAAAATGCCCATTGTTTTCAGTCAGCCAGACATGTGCAATGTTGTCTAAGAATGTGATACTAGGCTTGTTTTGTAACATACAATAAAGCCTTGTGGTTTTGTCGGGTTATGTATTCATTTTGTCACTGGGAAACACATTTCCATTACATTTTAGTTACTGTGGGCATTTGAAATTAACTCGTTGAAACCCTTGCCAAAAAAAAAAAAGTCTTAAAAGCTCTTAATTAATTGCACTTTTTATTTCACTTCTTTGAAGTGACACATCTTGATAATACCATTTACCTGGTTGTTAAACAGTAATGCTAACACCCACCACAAATTATGGGTCTATATTGTACTCACCTGCCATTTTTACTGACGTAGGTTGCTAAGTACCCATGATCTTCCCAGTTATGAATAGTTTCTGTCATTCCCTGCTCTTGGAAGATGGGCTGTAGACCTTTAAAAACGGCACTACAATCAGCTAGACAATGAAAGAAAAAACACCATGGGTCAATAAAGAAAGACACTTTTTAACATGTATTCTTTTGATACTTGTATAACTCTCATCATGAACATAAAATTAGATTCCCAAGATGCTGGTACTGTATCTTCTGCCAGACATTTCCCCATCTGCATTAGCTTTTTTGTCAGCATCTTCTCTCAGAAGGATAAAAACAAAGCATAAAGTGAATGTCAAAAATTATATTTCTTACTTAAGAGTAGCAAACTATGTGGTACTCTAGCTGTAACTGAAATAAAAATTCATTCCAAAATTGTGCAAACTCTGATAAAGGAGCTTCCTGCTGGCTCCCGGTCTATATATAGCTACTAGATAGAAAACAAAAGGTCTTTCCTGTGTTTTTTATTCATAAATATAATTATAAAATGCTTCTAATATTGGGGTTGTGGGGAGAGACTTGCTGCCAAGACAATTGTTTTAGTACATACAGTTGCACAAATGTGAGCGACAGGCCAGTTCATTCGTTTTAAAGAGAGAGAAAAATGAATACAAGGTTTTTAAAAATACAAATTTTAAATCTTCACTTCCTTTTTATATCATGGTTCTTAGGTTCTCCTTTTGTTTTTGCAAGCTGAATAACACATATCAATTATAATATACACATGTAACTTGTTTGCCGCCCACTGCATAACACAGGTTTGTACAACGGGGATGGCTGTGGCTTTCTGACATACACACAATGGCAAATATTTAATTAGGAAAACACAGCACATTTCCAGAGTTCTATAACAAAAAGAAGCCCTAAGAGAGTGAGGACCGGATTCAACTAACCCAGAGCAATAGCGGAAGCCAATGCAATGGCTCACACTAGCCCACAGCTCCCAATCTGCTCTGGAGTGGAAGAACCCTCAGAACACGACAATGGGGGAGGGGGGGGTTCCATCTGGCAAGCATAAATGCTGGGACTGACAGAATGATCATAAGAGCACAACATGAATTTCTTCCCCATATTCTCTGTACTGAAAGCAAGTTTGTTGAAAACAACTCTATTTCTAATATAACATTTTTGCACTTCTGCAGCAATGCTCCTTACATCCCACTTGACTTCAATTTGAGTAGTGGGGGAACAGCATTGCATCACAGGTAACCATGGTTAGTATGATATTTTTTCTATTTATATAATATAGGTCCTATCTGGCAGAAATGTTGCAAGGACCATTTGTCTATAGGCTTCATCATTTTGTTGACTAATTCATGCATGGCAATACAGTCGTACCTTAGTTCTCAAATGGAATCCATTCCAGAAGTCCATTCGACTTCTGAAAACATTAGAAAACCAAGGCGCAGCTTCCGATTGGCTGCAAGAGCTTTCTGCACTCAATCGGAAGCCGCAGAAGCCGCGTTTGACGTTTGGGTTCCAAAGAACATTTGCAAACCAGAACACTCACTGCCAGGTTTGTGGCATTCGGGAGCAGTCACAAGGCGTTCGAGAACCAAGGTATGACTGTTATGATAATACAGAACATTCCCAATTTTTGGCAGGAGCACAGAACGATAGGACATAAGTCAGCACAATGTAAGAAAGAATAAAAGAACATAGAAGAAACATTTTTCTTATTATACTTTTGCATGAATTGTAACCTGGGGAGGTAATGAATAAAAAGTACAATGTTATAGGTAAATATTAACTCTTGCTCAGATGAATATCAGACCATTACATTTGCAAAACCAAATGAGCTTTTATGTTTTCAACTATCTGAATCACAAATTGATCTGCACGAAAGGCTGGCTTTTATGTTCGGGATGCATAGCCTGGCATCCTTGTTTGTCCAAGTGGGATTCAAAGAACAAGAAACTAACAGATGGCCATTTTGACATGTTTCAGGTTTCATTTTTCACCTTTTTTGATAGAAGCTAAACTTCCAGCAGAGTTGGGTGTGCCTGGCAATAATCCCACTCCTTTAGAAATTGCATTTTGCTGCTCATTAATTTTGAAAGGAGAGAAGAGGAACCTCAGGCATAGGAGCTGAATACATAGGCCTCTCTGTTTGGCCCTCGGGATACTTCTAGCTCACACTGCTTTCCCAGCAACATTCTGCACCCCCTCATGTACTGTTGCCTATTTGGAATATACCATTGATAGGTCTTCTTGCTTACTTTAATGTACAGGTATGTGCATTCGCGTAGAAACGTCTGGCCTTTGTGTGGCTAGAATATAGCCTATGGTCGAAACAGATGAGTCACATTAATTGTTTTGCCCGTTTTTGTCTCTGGCATCACCCAACACTGGCAGGCAATTCCCAAGAAAGGAAAGCAACCTTTCATCTGAAAAAGGACTAAAGACGTAATTTTAAGACAGCTTGGTACAAGTTATGCCATATATAGAAAACCAGCCCAAAATGGTTCCTTCCACCAAGTACAGTAGTGCCTCGCAAGACGAAATAAATTCGTTCCGAGAGTCGCTTCATCTTGCAATAATTTCGTCTTGCGAAGCGCGGTTTGCCACGGCAAAAAAAAATCGTCTTGCGAAGCACGGCCATAGAAAACTTCGTCTTGCGAGTCACCAAAAACATCGCAAAACGCTTTTGTCTTGCAAGTTTTTCATTGTGCAAGGCATTCGTCTTGCGAGGTACCACTGTATTGACTTTCATCAGCCTGTATGTGGTTGAGATGACTTCCTGGAAAAGTTTCAGGAATAAAAAATACTCCCCTGTTTTTCACTTCACCTCAGAAGTCAAATTTGAAGAGCTCATATCCCATATAACTTTTTAACTTTTTAATACAGGCAACTCCATGTGCTCCCGCGCACATGCGCAGTGCAGGTATCCTGAAAGTGGATCCTGGAAATGGGGAGCACCCTGGAGAGGAGTCCTGAAATTTCTTAGTTTTAAATAAATGGTATCAGTCAGCCAGCCGAAATTTCATAAGGCTTTGCTGATGCACCTCTTTCCTTAGAGCACAAGATAAACTGCTGAGATTAGGCAGGAAGGGGCTGCCACCGACAAGAAGAGGCTTGTACTTGGTGAAGCAGAAAAACTTTCAGGGAGAGAAATGCTTACTGAACAGCTTACCGGTAATCGATTAGGGTTGTTGTGAGAATGAACACTGGGGCACCCTAAGTTCTATGATAGAAAAGCGGGATAAAAATGGGGAGGAGAAAAGAGCCAGCGTGGTTATATTGTGGCTAGAGTGTTGGACTTAGCATGGGAAGACAAGATTTAATTTCCCACTGAGCCATAAAAAGCAGGTAAGCTTTGTTTGGCCACCTTCTCTGTCAGCCTAATCTATCTCACAAGGTTTGAAAGGATAAACGGGTGGGTGGAACACACACACACAACATGTATGCTTCCCCAAGTAAGGGCAGGAAAAAAATGGGAGAAAAAATAACTTTCTGGTTTACTGTTACAATGGTATTTTGTTCTGAGAAATGAGTATCTCCTTCCTGCATTCAACAAGTTATCTGTTTCGCCTTGTTCTAAGAGTTTTCATCAACAGTGCAGAACTGATAAGCAAGGAACAGACAGTCTCTCTCACTGTCTCTCATACATGCAAACAAACAAATAATATCTGCTTGAGGAAGGCCTTAATTGGAATAAGTATTAGGAATTTTGTAAGCTTTGCTCTAATATATGCCCAAACTGAGATTTTAAAAGATTTACTTTGGACCTGCTGTTGTTGTTCTAAAACTCTGACACCTACCACAGCGCCACCCGTGTCCCTACCAGTAATTCAAAACAAATCCTATAAACTTAGGAAAGCATTCTACGAGTGTAACCCTCTGGGCAAAATCTAGCGGTGCACAGGTAAGTGCTAGGCAATATATTTGCCTCTGTGATATTTTGCTAGAGGGAAAGGCTTGGTGTTCTATGGCTTAGCTACTGGTCTTCTCACTCTTAATTCTTGTGTGTGTGTGTGTGTGTGTTTAAAATATCTTAGTGGCACTTAAAAGCTTTCAGCCTGTGGTAAGGCAACAGCAAGGACATAGCAGAATGGGAGGGATAGGCAGGGAAGATGGGTGTGTTGTGTAACTAAGGATCATTCCCAAACTTGGGCAACAAGGTCAGCATCCTAGCAGGCTCAGCCAACATAAACTGGCTTCTTCTGCCTGTATCAAGAGGAAGGTTTCAGTGGCAATTAACATAAAACCACTATCTCAGAAAATATTGCCATAAACGTAATTGCTCCCTTTATGCCAAAACACAAGAAAGGATAGTAACCCTATCATATTTTGTTTCTTTGATTGTAGAAATATTGCCCCTATGGCGCAAGAGCAAGGATAAATCATTCTTCAAAGTACAGTGGTACCTCTACTTACGAATTTAATGCGTTCCGAACGCACATTCGTAAGTCGAAAAAAATTGTAAGTCGAATCCCATAGGAATGCATTGGGAGAAAAAAATTGTAAGTCGAAGCAACCCTATCTAAACAGCATCCAAGATGGCGGACAGAGCTCCATTCGTAAGTCCAGTCATTCGTAAGTAGAGGTACCACTGTATTTTGACTCTCATGGTGCAAACAAATTTCCACAACATGTTAAGTGGTATGTTTTCTGGTTCTTGTACTGCACAAGCTCATTTTTGCCTTTAATTAAATCAGTAACAAAACCATATCCAGTTCATTTTTGAAAGTTTGTCATTTGCTACAAATCTTTCAGTTTCTCACTACTGGGCTTAACAACTTCAGAAGCCATCACTGAAGCAATCAGAAATGCTTCAAATAAGTTTAAGGGACAAGGGCCATTGAGCTTCATTGTGGGCAAATTTCTAAGCAGACATGAAGTTAGCCCACAACTTACCGTATGCACATTTAACTTGTGTGCATTCAGCCTTATGTGTGTGCCCCTAAAAGCCACCTGAAGATTTTTTTTCATTTCCCCCCTCCAAAATTATATTTCAGCACTACTGAATATTTAATGTAGAGATTTCATTTTTCATTTCATATAAGTAAATGCAGTGAGGCATTTCACCCAAAGTCTGAGCAACATCAAAATAAAACTATCTAATCAAGAGTAAACATATTTCTGAGGTAAACTTTTATCAGTGCCCTTCCGTATGAATGCAATCCCAAATGCACCAATTATGTACCCTCCCCAGTGGTTTGTTTGAGAGCAGTTCCACAGAGACAATGCTTCTTTATCCCAGAACCTGACATCTATAGCACCTGGGAAGAAGTTGTTCAGTCTGCAATCTCCATCTTGGAACCAAACTAACAAAATGACTTCATGGCTACATCCTCCAGCCTTTTTTGTACTTCCCCCAACCCCAACCCCTGCTTTGTATAACATTTATCTGATGTTCTTAAATACTAGACAACTTGCCACATTTTTGTAGCTCAAAATAAAGGTAGTGCCCAACTCTTGATATGGCATTATTTTTCTTATTGACAAACCTTTCAAAATATTTTTCTGGGGCTCTAACAAATTCCTTCAGGATTTCATATTGGTTGTAGGCTGCATACTGAAAGTGCAAGTCCAAAGTTATTAAGAAAAATGATTTAGAAGTATTCATTCTATTTAGGTTTTATAACTATAGCTCATCTCTTGTCTTTGTAATCTCCAAGGAACCACTAATGCTCTATTTATCAGAATGCTGCTTGCCACAGAATTTCACTGCATGGCACTTCAGTGTGTTTGTTTATCCATCTGATGATAAAGCTAATAAAATTATAAAAATCAAAAGTTAGCCTGTGTCTGTTTGTTTTTAAAAGTGTACATACCAAAAACAAGCATAAACAGCATTCATTCTGAACAGATCATTCCCTATAAGCATAGTGTTCATATTGTGGTAGGAAAATATTGTGTGGGTCCCTCCTAATGGTGGTTGGCAACTTATTCAAAATACTTATCATCACTGTTCCCTTTACTGCATCCGTCCCAAATCACAAAGACTGGGAGAAGAGGAATGTTTATGCCTAGCGCCTAAAGATATGTAAAGAAGGTGGCATGCAAGCCTCCCTGGGGACAGCATTCCACAAGCAGGGAGCCACTGCAGAAAAGGCCCATTCTTCTGTTGCCAACTTCCAGGCCCTTTATGGAGGAGGCAAACAAAGAAGGAATAACCAGTTGCACATTTAAGAGGGGGGACATCTGGACTGCCAGTAGTACATGCAAAAAGGATCTAGACGCCTTAGGAGACCACAACGATCTTCTGTCACATGGAGGATGGAGCAAGTTTGTTTTTTCATGTTCTGGAGGAACAGGTGGGTGACTTAAAAAAACACAAAGAAAGAGACTGCTTATTCAGCAGATATTCAGGGTAATACCTGCATACGCTGGTCTTTAACTAGTGGGGCGTGGCCTAATCCAAGGTAGGTTGCAACAGGAGCACTACCACTATGCAAAGATATGGTGAACGTTAAGAAATGGGTCTCCAAATGTATGTTTGGGCTAAAAGTGAGTCTGAAAAAGTTGAAGATACACAGAATAGCTGACTAATTCCTCAGCACTGTTTGTTCTACAGAACCAATATGAGTAAGGCTGGAGTCCAGTTTGTCTTGCTTGCTATCTTTCAAAGTTAGCTATTAAACACCTCTGCAAATGGGATTACACAGGTTTACGCAAGAAGAATTTGGTAGACTAACAAGTATCACGGGCAAACAAGAGGAATTAACTTCTACGATAGTTTCAGAATGCAGATTGAAGCACACACACAAACTGATCTGAGTTTCAGATGATGCTTGTGAGATACTTCTAACACCCGAGAAGTTGCTCAGCCCTTCTTCCTTCCTCACCCCTTCCTTGCAACCATTCTCCCTATTTAATATTAGGATGATGCTTACTTTTAAAATAGAACCAAACAGCAGAGAGAGGGAGAACAGAGACTATATCTCAACCACAAGTTGTGATAATACAGAATACTCAAATATGGTTCTTCTACAAACGGAGGAAACATGGCCCTCTGTCACAAAGAAGCTGCAATTGTGTCTATATACCCAGTCGCACAACCTTTAAACCTTCATAGTACAGTGGTACCTCTACTTACGAATAACTCTACTTACGAATGTTTCTACTTACAAATGGAGCTCCGTCCACCATCTTGGATGTGGTTTAGATAGGATTTTTTCTACTTACGAATTTTTAGATAGGGTTGCTTCGACTTATGAATTTTTTCTCCCAATGCATTCCTATGGGATTCGACTTACAAATTTTTTCGACTTACAAATGTGCGTTCGGAATGCATTAAATTCGTAAGTAGAGGTACCACTGTACTGTTGATTTTGCTGGGAACTGAGCTGCTACCCAGCTTTGGAATCTGTTTCTTTATAATGTTAATAGCAAGCTGGCCAAGATCAACAGGCATGTGTCACATCCACATAATACATTAAAAGCACATGGCTTCCGCCAAATAATTTTGCAAGCTGTAGTTTGTTAAGGGTGGTAGGTATTGTAGCTCAGAGAAAGGTAGGCTACCATTCCCATGATCTTTTGAGAAAAGCCATGTTTTAAATGTACGGTATGTTGTGACCATTTGAGTACCCCAATAAAGCTGCCAGTTGTTCGATTGTTGTTCTTTGTTCTAAGCAAGTATTTTTTTCCATTACACACATATGTGTATATGATAACAGAACTAGATATCATTAAAATTACACAGGTTCAAATTCCCACTCAGTCATGAAACTCACTGTGTGACCGTGAGCCAATAGCGCTTTCAGAGCCGAATTTTCAATTTACATCACTGGTTTTGAGAATAAGGAATGGGGGATCAGACAAGGTTGGGGCATGGACAATGCCTTGAGCTCCTTAAAGAAATTGAGAGATAAAAAATGTAGCAAATATGAATAAAAGTCCCCATACTTTCCTTGAACTTTGCTGCAGTCAACAAGCAATATTGTCAGGTATTTATTTATTTAATATACTGCCTTTCTCCCACTGCAGGGCCCAAGCTGGCTCACAACATAGACTAAAACAGATACAGCTGAAATTAAAAAAAAAAACAACCCTAAAAACAGTTAAATACGTAAGTTATAAAAAAAAATTTAAGAAAACAATATGGTAACCAAGTTACCATATTAAAAACAGCACTGAATCAAAACAACTTACAACTACAGAAGCGAAAGAAAATATACAGCACAGATCATTAAAAGTTCTTGCCACACGATACTGTTAGTGGCCAAAGGCCTGCCTAAAAAAAAAATGCCTACCAATGAAAGGAAAGCAGAAAGGGAGCTGGCCTAGCCTCTTGCGCAAGAGCAGCCACCGACAAGGTAAAGCATAACAGCAGTGCTCCTAGGTGTCACATAGGAATTAGCAAAAGTGGAATTATGGTGCTGTAACTGGAAGGCTTAGATAACTCACTTGCACCTAGATCTAAGCTAGTTATATCAGGCACACCAGATATAAATTTGTTAGGCGTACTGCCTGAGCTGCATCAGTACAAAACTCTACCACTGGGATTCAAAGATCTGCTTAGCTTCAAGAGGCGTTGTGCTGATCCTGCATTTTTTTTATCTTTAGCCCCTAAAATGGAATGTTCCTACACGGTAGAAACTCAGAACCGCTTCAACCCCCTGATTGATCACATGCCAGTACTTAAAGACGAAGAGCAATTTATGCCACAAATAACAAGCGATGTGGCCAACAGCAAAAGTGTAGTCTCTCTTCAGAAGGAGGAATTGGTCGCTGACGCGGCCAATCATATGACATTTGAACAGTTACATTTAATAATTAAAACCTTGCACTGTATATTCAAAAGAATAGATGATCTTTCCTCCCAGCTGCACAGTCTTCAACAAAAGCTAGTTACTACTACACTATCGTCAGCCGGCGTTAATTCCCTTGAAGAGAGAAAGGCAACGAGGAGTTTGTCCTTAAATAACAAATGTACTGACAAATCTAAATACAACCTTAACCTTCAATTAGGTCATCAATCCTTGATTCTAAAACCAAGGCAAGTGAGCCTAACTATACAAAATGGGGACCCAAGATGGAGAACTCTGGGCGGTGCTAAGGAACTCCTGAAGGTGCTTTTAAATATTGAGGCAGCACAAATTGACCTTTGTGCAGTCCTCCCCCATCGCCACAAATCCCAGAGAGTCCTGCTTGCGTTTCAATCTACAAGAATTCCCTCTATCATATTACGAAGGAATAACACCAACGAGAGCCTTCATAGACCCTACGCCTAAACCCCTATTGTTGGAGGCAATAACCAAAGAGGTCTCAAAATCTGCTAATCCTGATCCACTAGTGGATGACAGAGTAGGTGTCCTACCTCAGGAGAAGAGTTATGTAGCCTCCACTCCTCTGAAAAAGAACAATGACCATCTGGTAAGTGGCCTGACACCTCCAGAAGAGATCGAACTCATTGCCTCCTTTGCAGATTTACCAGCGGTGGAACAAAAAGAAATTATTAATAGGCTGGAATCACTTAAACTCCAACTTATTAGGAAGCTCAGCACAAGAACACCCACATATAGCGAACATGACATCCTAGAAGAATCAGATCATATGGAACTCGAAATATCAAATGCTAAATGTATGTCGGTAATGGAGGATAAGATACAACCCCAAGTAGTAACTACCGGCCCTTCCGTCCAAGCAGAACAACCCGCCGTGCTCTTAATAGATTTACAAGACTCACCCTCGATAAATATTCCTGAAGAAAGCACTCATGACATATCACAACAGGTAAAATCCCCTTCTACACATTCATCGATGCCCGACCTGGAACCTTCTTATAGCACTGACCAAACAAGAGAAGAGGTGCCTTTGCTAACTTTCCCAAACAGCTCACTCTCCCAGCCTCATCCCTCATTGCGGAGTATTATGGATTCAACAGCAAGACCAGAGACGGAACTGATCGAAGACCCAACAGGCCACATAAATCAAGTAGTCCAAAAGACCAGCAGCAGGCCACAGAGAGACCAAACGTCTGACGAGATAGCTGGATCGCATTTGGTGGCCCACCAAACCTCTCTGGAAAAGGGGACCTCCCCTGCCCAAGGTCCTACTCCTAGAGGTATGAGTGGCCAAGTTCAACAGTCAGATAACTTTGCAAATCCTCCCATTCAGCTTTTGCGAGGGATTTTTCATCAGAGGAAAATAACTGGTTTTTTTTTTAGCGGCTCCCCTCTTCCCGTATTAAAGTTGAACCAACCTTCTGAATGACAGTTACTCAGAAGAGAGAGGAATCCCCAGCCTTCAATATTAAGTTGGAACATTGCTGGATGGAAAAGTAAAATATTAGATCCAGAATTCCAAAAATATATTAATTCCTTTCTTATCATATTATTACAAGAAACCTGGGTGGAGGAGGAAATTGAGATAAATGGCTTTGAGTCTATATGTCTGCCTGCTAGCCCGTCAGCGAGTGGTGTCCGCCCTAAAGGTGGCCTTACAATCGGTATCTCTCTTAAACTTCGGGCTAAACTTTCACTAGTGCATGCATTACCGCCTTATGCTATTACCGGACTGATCTCTGGTGAAAACTTCTCCTTATTGGTTACAAATGTTTATTTCCCCCCGGGAGGGTTAGCAGCTGATCTGACTTCTAGATGGGAATTCCTAGAGGATTTTTTACTTTCCTGCTATCTTAAGTTTCCAAATGTCCCTTCCCTTATTGGAGGCGATTTTAACGCTCGGATAGCTTCAAATCGGGAGGCTCTTATAAAGTCTAAATGGTGGGTCGACCCCGGCACTCAAACATACGATCCAGTATATATCCCCACTAGAATATCAAAGGATGTAAAAGTCAATAAGGCGGGAGTGATGCTTTATCAGATGACTTTACGCCTAAATTTAATTATATTAAATGGTAGATGTCCTCCAGATATTCCAGGAGAATTTACCCATCTAGGGTTAAAATCAAACAGTGTCCTTGACTATGTATTGGTCTCCCAGGATCTATTTTTGAATGTCACCTCTTTTAAAATTGACAATGCTCAATTTAGTGACCATCTTCCCCTGTCAACCAAGTTATGTGTTGACTGGCAGTTGCTCGACCGTTCCCACCCAATCCCGGTGATTGAGGAGTCGACTACTAAAAGAAAGGGGATTAAATGGTCCCCTGCCCTTGCCCATAGATATAGGGATTTTATCCGAGAAAAGTTTCCTGGCGACCAGCAGGACGTAGGAATAGTCCCGCATGATCCAATTCAGTGTATGAGGTTTTTTTCTTGCCTGATAGTAGTTTTAACTCGCTTTTTTTACTTCTCCAGCCTATAGAGTTAAAAACCATTATTTTAAATTTGGCGCCCCTTGGTTCAACTCCTCTTGCAAACAAGCCAGACTCCATCTACACACGATATATAATGACTATAAACTCTCCGGTGCTCCTGCCTTACCTCCATCTTATCCCCTGGCTAAAAAAGCATACAAACAGGCCCAGAAATCGGCCAAAAGGGAATGGCAACTAAATCGTTGGCAGACTATAATTACTGCCTCAAAATCTCATAACTCCCGGAAATTTTGGTCTTTAATAAAGGGAAGAACGAGGAATTATCCCCTAACGGTGATCCCGGCCCCTACGTGGGAGCAGTTCCTGAGAAAATATTTATCAGTGGCAGAAGCTCCGACCACTCACTGGAGACCTTCCTCTAATCCCCTTCCTGTCTGGCCCAACACCGACCCTGCTGAAATCTTAGAATTGATAGCTGAGCTGAAAACTGGTAAGGCTCCCGGGTCGGATTTGGTCCCTGTTGAGGCTATAAAGCTACACTCTGCATGGTGGGCAGGGATTTTAGCTAAAACCTTCGACGCCATAAATGCCACGGGCTCAATACCAGAAACATGGAAGGAAGCCATTATAATTACTATCTATAAAAAAGCCCCCCCCCGGTGACCCAGGGAACTACCGGAATATTAGTCTGTTATCATCCATTGGGAAAATATATGCCCGTTTTTTGCTCGCAAGGTTGATGAAGTGGTCGGTTGAGGCTGACCTGATTAAGCACGAGCAAGCTGGATTTAGATTAAACCGTTCCACAACAGATCAGGCAATTATTCTTTATCACTTAGCCCGGAAATACTCGTCACCTCGACGGGGCCAACTTTGCGCAGCTTTCATAGATTTGAAAGCTGCGTTTGATAGTATCCCGAGGAAATTACTATGGGATAAACTTGCCCGTTGGGGTATAGATAGAAGACTTCTGTGGCTTATCTCCCAACTTCATGCCGGGTCTGTGGCCAGGGTGAGATTAACCCCTGCTGGCGACCTAACAAACCCAGTGCCAGTAAATAAGGGCGTACGCCAGGGCTGTATCTTAGCGCCACTTCTTTTTAACTTATTTATCAGTGATATGAGGAACCCATTAGCCGACTCACAAAAATTTATCCATGCCCCTCGAATAGCTGATTATCGTTGTCCATTACTTCTCTATGCAGATGATGCGGTGCTACTCTCTTACTCCAGAGTGGGTTTAAGGAGGGCACTAAAGATTTTTGCAACTTATTGCTCTCTTAATCATCTGTCTATCAACCACACCAAGTCCAAAGTACTGATATTTTCAAGGAGTCGTAAACTTTATTCATGGAAACTGGAGGGTACGAAAATTGAACAAGTACATAAATTTAAATATTTAGGAATTTATTTTCAGTATAATTTAGGGTGGAAAGCGCATGTTGAATACCTTCAAAACAAGACAAAAGCCCTATCGCACTCCCTCCTCCGTTTTTTCTTTTCTGAGGGGGCCCTATTCATCCCTGCGGCCTTGAAAGTGTATAGCATTAAAGTGTTGGGCTGCTTTTGCAAATGGGCTGCTTTTGCAAATCTCTCACCTTTAGAGTCGCTTCAAAGCCAATTCTTACGTTGACTCTTAAAATTACCAACATGCGTAAGTAATGCTGCTATTCGTTTAGAAATGAAGATCCCTTCAGTTGAGTTAGTCTTATGGAGGCGAGTTTTGATTTACTGGATATCCCTATGGCATAAACTCCCGAACCACTATCTTATTCAATGCATGTGGCAGGATGACTTCACAAATTTGTGGACCGGAAAAATCCATGCCAAATTGTTGCCCTAGGAGATCTCTCCCTCTGAATTGCTCAAACTGGATTTAAATGCAGCAAAAAGGTGTATAAACCAAAGGTTGGATGGATGATGTGGAGCTATACCAAAATTGTCTAGATGGCGGGGGAGTCTGCTCACCGTTAAATATCGGCATAACCCCTATTTACCGTACTCCATCCTACTTAACAACGCTTACGGCCGCGTCTCATCGATATGCCTTCCTTAAAGCTAGGTTCAATGTTTTTCCAACTAACGTGCTGAGACATAGATTTACTAAGGGCCAAGTCTCTTCAATGTGTGCTTGCGAAATGAAATCAACTGAATCTTTACACCATGTTATGTTTATCTGCCCTATGTACAGTTCGGCTCGTGCTAGTATATTAAACTCCATAATCCAGCCTATGGCTGACAATCCAGTTGACCTTCAGCTAGCCTGGGTTCTTCATTCGTACAAGAGACGGAATGGAATGTTAGCTGATTATTGATAGTTACTGTATAAGTATTTTTTTTGTTGTTTTTTAATGACATCAGATATTGATTTTAGTTAGGCGCCTAAATTTTTAATCTTAATCTTAAACCTTCAAGATATGTTTTTTGAATTGTTAATATTTGTCCTTGTGAGCTGTGAATTGTGTTATATTATCTGTGGTTTGTACGAGTCTGCGGTTTTTATTTGATTTGTTTTGTTGTGTTGTGTTTTATGATGGGCGTACAGCCGAATAAACATATTTGCTGGTTATTTGCAGGTAGACCCCAATGCCATATAACAAACCACCTCTGGAATTTCCAATTTAAAAAAAGGGTGTTTGCCAGCAGAAATGAGAGCTGCAGCTCAGAGGGATGGGGGTTCTAAAGGTCCCCTGGGCTCACACAGAACTAGTAGTTTCCCAGTTCTTTGAATCCCAGCCTATGCGTATCACAACTACCAGTATGCACACCTTTGGTTCAAAAATCAGATTCCGCAGCAATTGAAACAAGCCCATGATTACCCAATTACAAAATGGAGCTGCTTCATTTTCCTGTAGTGCAAATAATCTATGGGATTATTTATACCTCTACATGTAAATAGATAAAGATAAAGGGACCCCTGACCATTAGGTCCAGTCGTGACCAACTCTGGGGTTGCGGCGCTCATCTCGCTCTATTGGCCAAGGGAGCCAGCATACAGCTTCCAGGTCATGTGGCCAGCATGACAAAGCCGCTTCTGGCAAACCAGAGCAGCACACGGAAACGCCATTTACCTTCCCGCTGTAGCGGTACCTATTTATCTACTTGCACATTGGGGTGCTTTTGAACTGCTAGGTTGGCAGGAGCTGGGACCGAGCAACAGGAGCTCACCCCCACCGACCTTCTGATAAGCAAGCCCTAGGGCTCAGTGGTTTAACCCACAGCACCACCCGCTGTCCCCTATATACCTTTTAAGGGGAAGCTTTTAATGTTTGATGGATTTCTGTATTTTAGTATTTTGTTGGAAGCCGCCCAGAGTGACTGGGGGAACCCAGCCAGATGGGTGGGGTATAAATAATAATAATAATAATATATTATTATTATTATTATTATTATTATTATTATTATTATTATTATTCAGGTGCACTCCTTTACACTACAAATGTACAGTGCATAATTTGCATTAAGTTAACAGCTGCCATTCACTCACATATAAATAAATATGCTACTGCACTTGAACAACTGAGACAAAACATGCCCATTACCATAAAAGTTGCTTTGTACACTTTCTTCCATACATGCACTCTTCATAACATGTTGGTAGCAAATAAAGGGTTGACCATCCTCCCAAATGCCATTAAAACTGGCATGCTCAAAAGAAGACTGGATGCCACTTTTGGATCGAGAGGGTTTTCAAAATAGCTCAACTGTACCAAACATCTGAAACACAGTTTGTAAACTAATTTACTGTAATAACCATGTGGGCAGTAAACTCTTAATTGCCAAATAAAGATTTAAGAATAATGGTCATAAGCTCCACAGCTAGTTCGTCTTAACCCTTAATAAGAGTTGGAGGAATGCAAAACAAAAACGCTCCTGATTTCTTTTCTTTGCAACTTAACAACAGAGGAGTCCCAATACACTTCCTGATCTTTCATTTCCTGCCAGGTTTTTCCCTCCCTTTTTGAAAAAGTTATCATTAACACAGAGGCCCTTCCCCAATATCAATCCATTGAACTCCACTTTTTCTCCCTGGGCCCCGATTTTCCATATCAATAGATCACTTCCTTGATCACTTCCTTTCACAATCATCAGGATTACTGGAGAAAAATAAGCTGAATAACCTTCGTCACTGTCAGCACAGCTGCAAAAGCAAAAAAATAAAGAGTCACCGCCTAAGGGACAGATTAAGGTCACGCATGCGACTATAAGGCGTGCACGATCATCCCTTCCTCCAAAAATTTACAGGCGCATACTTTTTAAAAGCCAGTTACAAAGTCAAGTTTGCAATAATAATTTTTATGTATGCAAAGAGAGCGTGCCCCGCCGGGGGGGGGGGGAGAGAGCGGTGCGGAGAATCGAAAAAGGCCCTTGCTGGTCTATTTTCGGATGCAGAATGTCGATCAGAGCCTGTGCCCAGGGAAATGAATGGAGAGGAATTGCATGCGGTGGGGAGAGAGAGAGAGAAAGAGAGAAATACTGTAAAGGCACATGCAGCGGGGGCGGGGGGGCCAAGAAATCTGTATGGCTGGAGAAACAGAAGAGCGGGGCTGAGCTTCAGGGAATCTGCATATATGAAGGGGAGGAGCTGCAAAGACGAAGCTAAGAAAATAATATAGGAGGGGGAAATCCAAACATGGGGAGGCCGAAGGCTGCGGCTTAAGGCGCAAAAGTTGGCGGCAAATGGGCTCCCAGTTGAGCCCGGGCGAAACGCGGGCATGTGCGGCACAGCTTCGGGGGTCAGCGGGAGGGGATGGCGGCCGGCTCGGCTTAGTCAGCAAAGGCAGTGGCCTGCGCCAAGCAGCCGCGGCTGCTTCTGACGGTGCAAAGAGGAGCAGCAGCAGCGGCGGCGCAAGGCAGCTCGGGCCTGCAGCAACGAGCCATGGCTGTGCAACGGCGCCCCAGCCAGCCACTTTGCCTCCCTTCGCTGCAGGAGCCTCTTCCTCCTCCCTCCCCACCCCCCGCGAAAAATAAAAGGGTGGAAGCACGGGGTCGGTCTTGTCGGTCAGGGTTAGGTTCGGGGTGGGCAGGGGAAACCCCGAGCGAGGCGCCTCACCTGTGGCGCTGAGCATGAAGTCGAGGGTGCTGTGTCGCGCGGCTGCCATAGTGAGGTAGAGCCCTGTGCCATGCCTGGTGGAGCGGCCGTGGCTGCTGCGCTGCGAGTGCCACCGAGTGCGTGTGTGTGTGTTACGCACGCGGGGTTGAGGCCGGGGTTGCCGCCGAGCGGGGACAGCCCGAAGGGGAGGGGCAGCCTGGCTGGGAGCGAATGAGTCGGCGATGGGGGGTGGGGAGAGGGAGAGGGAGGTAGAAGCAGAGAATTGGCTGCTACTCCTCAGAGCCAGCACGGCGGCGGGGACAGAGAGGTGGCCGCCCTCGCTGCTTGCTCGCCGCCTTGCTTGCTTGCTCGCCTCCCCGGCTGCCTCCCTCGGGGAGCGCGGAACCGCAGGCGCTTTGCTCAGGAGTTGTTGCTATTGTGTGAGCAAGGCGGGCTTTGCTAAGGCGGTAGCCGCTCAAACGGCATCGCTGTTTACATTCGTCAAGCCCGCCCAAAAGCTGCTTGTCAGTTGGGTGGGTAGGAGAAAAACAAGCTTTTTTGGGGGGGAGGGTACGACTAGGAAACTGCCCAAGCTTGGGTTGTTGTAACTTATTTTAAAAGCTCCCAAGAAGAAAAGGGTGCAAGCTTTTGAATCGCACAAGACTCCTTGCCAAGCCCGTTTTTGAGAGGGCTGGGGAAGTTGCTTGTCCTGCTGGAACGTTCATTAGGATTTTCACATTAGTACTACAGTATAACATTAGGTCAGCCCCTTATTCCCAGCCCCATGGCCCCTCTCACCCTCAGCTTCCTTATCTCTGCCCCATGCCTTTTTTACTTAGCGTTTTCATTTCTGATGTTCAGTCATTACAATATAGAAGTTCCCGCCTTCAAATAGGGATCTAGGTTTGTGTGTGTTTGGGTGTTTGTTTGATAGGACACGTTGAATTGTACCATAGAAGTTTAAGTGATTGCCTCTGTCTCCTGCTTTTGGAAATTACTCAGCAACCAGTTCCAAAACAGCTTCAAGTAGCTTGAAAGCTGGTGTTTTAACACAGCAGTTAATTCCAACAGAAAATACTCTTCCGGGCCTACTGGTCATAAGCCTGTAACACTGAAAGGAAAAGCTGCCATCTTTTCCTTCTGTGAAGTTGAAAACAAAGCCTGACAGCATGTGACTTACCCAACATACTGGCCAGGTATGGCAGGCCCATCAGGGACTAGTGAATGCCCAAGCCTGTCCTAACCCTGTTTATCTGGAAGTAAACCATACTGAATTTAATAGGTCTTGCCTTTGAATAGACTTGGTTAGGATTGTACTGAACCACTCTCACAACTGGGTTTAAAAAATGAAACTGCTACCGCAAAACTACGGTAGCATAATGAGCAAATCAAAGAGCTAATGCTAACACAATATTTCCCAGAAATTAGGTGATTCAGCATCCAAACTAAGACAAGAAAACAGATCCTATTTTAAATTGTCTATTCCAGCAACTCCAATGATTTTCTTTTAAACAGCCATTCCTAAAATCCTCTATCCCTTTGGTGGGGAATGTTTATGTGTCTCATCCCTGAAAGCCACATTTATTCGTGCCCACACAGTCCTAATTTTCCTTCCAGGCCTACTCCCTCAAAACAGGCTTCCGCTATTATCAATCTCTTTTTTTGTCCCTCTTAGCTTTTAGAACGCTGCTCCTCCCTCCTGAAAAAAATCCCTAATCTAATCCCTGAGGAATACTTCCAACATTGTTTTAGAAAGCTATGACAGTACTCTTGGGAGCTGCATTCTTGTCTAAGAATTGAAATAGAAAGTTTGGTGCAGAAAACAGGAAAGGGTGAGCACAGAAACTTAACACTTTCCCCACCTGCCACTTTTGCAGCTTCCACAGAGAGAGAGGTTTTTTAAAAAATTAGTCTTACAAACATGTATCTTTAATTCCACAGACAGTTTGTGGGAGAAGTAACTGGGTGGAGAGGAAAGGTTAAGCATCCCCATCCCTACCACATTACCTCTACATGGCAAAGCAAAAAAAAAAAGCAGAGTGTCATAGCTTTGGTTTATTGATTTGCACATAACATTGAGTTAGAGGCACACAAGAACATGTAGCCAGAATTTACTGAATGCACACAGAAAGCCTCTGTTCACATATGGGTCTCTGTATTCACTATGGTGTCTATGCCTGTGAGTGGACAGTGCTACCCCTGTCATTTAAGTGAAGGGAGAAGTCTTCACATGTTTACGCAACAGTTGCTGTGCACTGAACAACCTACCAAGCTTATTGTTTATTGTAGCTCTGGATTAAGTCCAGTGCTCAAAGTGGGATGGAGGGGGCGGGGAATGAGAAGAGTGTCAGCTGTGAAATCTTTTTTTTTTAAACAGTGCATTCTTTAGGAATAAATCCCACTGAGTATTTTCTGCCAAGTAAGTGTGCATAAGACTGCCTTCTCAACCTGCAATCCTATACCCTAATAATAATGATAATAATGATAATAATTACAGTATTATTATTATTTTATTTATACTTCACCCTCCCCAGTGAGAGCCAGGCTCAGGGCGGCTGACATCAATCAAATTACAATTACAATAAAACGTAAAAGAAAAAACAATTGATTAAAATGCGGATTAAAATACAATTTAGATTTAAGAAATTTTTAAAATGCAGCCTCATTTTAAAATGGCCTAAATCAAAACCATAAGGGAGGAAAAACATAGTGGTCAGACTGAGTCCAGCCCAAAGGCCAGGTGGAACAGCTTATTCTGGCAGGCCCTCCGGAAAGATGTCAAATCTTGCAGGGCCCTGGTCTCCTGTGAGAGAGTGTTCCACCAAGTCGGGGCCAATACTGAAAAGGCCCTGGCCCTAATTGAGGCCAATCTAGCCACCTTATGGCTCAGGATCTCCAAAATATTGTTATTTGTGGACCTTAAGGTCCTCCGTGGGGCATACCAGGAGAGAGCACCTTTTGCCATTCTTTAAAGCAATCCATCTTATCAATTATTGGCAATGATTGGAACAAGAATAACATCTTTGGCAATACATTCATCTTAACAGAAACAGAGATGTTTTCTTTAAGAGCGGACGCACCACTGCTTCCTTCAACTCGCCTGGGAAAGTCCCCGTGGCAAGGGACAAATTAATGATCTCACCCAGGGGGGCCCGTACCTCATCTGGACACGCTCTAATCAGCCAGGGCGGGCATGGGTCAAGGGAGCAAGTGGTGGGCCTTCTAGCTCGGAGGAATCTGTCTACATCAGCAGGAAGTATCCAATCGAAATGGTCCAATACTGGACTCGAAGACAGTCGAGGGGCCTCCAGTTCTGTTATTGTATCCAAATTGGCAGGGAGGTCATAGCGGAGCGGCAAGACTTTCTCTGCAAAAATATAGGCTATGTATGGAGCTTATTTGTGAGCCATGCACAACATTTCATTGTAACGCTGCATTCCTACACACTTACTTGGGATGAACTCAACTGAAAACAATTGGACTCTATTGTGGGTAGACATGTATAGGTTGGCATGGCACTGTTTGCAAAAAATAGTGATCGTCCTCAGTGTAACCAAGTGGGATGGGTTTAAGTCTACCTGAAAAGAAGTGGTACAGCATCCTATCCCACTTTGCACACTGATTTATATCAAAACTATGATATATATGTGCAATACATATGTGTGGCACCGGGCCAGTTCACAAAGAACGTTTAGTACATGTACCCTGTATATACACCATCACTTAACAATATGTTCTGGTTAGATTACTGCAACACGTATGTAGAGCTGGCTTTGAAGATGGTTTGGAAACTTCAGCTGATGCAGAATCCAGTTGTCGGGTTGCTCATCAGGGAAAGACAGTTTGAGCATATTACGCCAATTCTGGGCCAACTGTAGTGGCTGCCAATTAGCTTCCAGACTCAGCTCAAAGTGCTGGTTTTTTACCTATAAAGCCTTAAACAGCTCAGGACCCATATAAACCAACCCGAACTCTACAATCATAATCTGAAGCCCTTGGTGTGCTTCCTCCACGAGGCCCTGAGGGTGGTAAAATGAGAATGGGCCTTTTCTGTGTTGGCTCCCCGTTTGTTGAATGCTCTTTGCAGGGAGGGTTGTCAGGCGCCATTATATACCTTTAGGTGCCAGGCCTTCTATGGCCTTTTAAATGTTTGTGGGAGGGGGGTTATTGTTTTGTTTTAACTCTTTATTTTGTGCTTTTATCCTGTGAACTGCAAAGTGCTTTTATCTTGTGAATTACAAAGCTGAAGGGCAGTATGCAAATATAATTATTATTATTAATAAGAATATTAATATTTTGCCTTTTGTGCAGAGACCCTAAATAGTTCATCTGGGCATACAGTTTGTACACAGTATAGTGGTACCTCGGGTTACAAACACCTCGGGTTACAGACTCCGCTAACCTGGAAGTAGTACCCTGGGTTAAGAACTTTACCTCAGGATGAGAACAGAAATTGTCCGCCGGTGGCGCAGCAGCAGCAGGAGGCCCCATTAGCTAAAGTGGTACCTCAGGTTAAGAACGGTTTCAGCTTAAGAACGTACCTCCAGAACATATTAAGTTCATAACCAGTGGTACCACTGTATAACATCTTGCTACATATGCAATCACTATACACACACCATATCCTATGTGGAAGGTACATGTATTCAGAGAACCTGGCTTTGTTTCACTAAGTCAAAGGCATAACAGTTCCATAATCAGCACTTTAGTAATTATGTTGCAGTGGAAATGAATAAGCAGACCTCCATTAACTTTTATGGTGTCGGAGCAGGCCCTGCATCAACGTGGTTTTGCAGGCTTAGGGATATTAAAACAGCACTAGTAAAAATTTCTACAACTAGCAAGTTTCTAAAACAAGACGTCTCATCTGCAAGATGTGCCACGAGTCTTTGTTTGTGCATGTTTAAGACTCCCTATATAACATAATTTTAGATGTTGCCATTAGTGAGTAATACATATTGGCACCTACAACTCATGCAGTATTCATTCTTACAGGGATGGCATCAGCATTTGGCATCCTTGGGCAGCTGCCAAGGCCCACAACCGATGCTTTCCATGCCGCACACACACACCCATAACATTGTTTCTGGTCCAGCACTCTGAGGTAGGGCTAGAACTAGGAACCCTTTTAACTTGTGATCATTGTAGTAAATTTAAAGGGTAGCTAGATCCAGCTGCCTGGTGCCATTTTGACCAGCTAGATAAGCCTTCCAGGGCCCGCTGACACACACACACACACATGACACTTTGGGCAACCACCACACTTGGAGCTGACTTCCCTTCCCCACAATGAATCATAATTCCCAAATTTCCAGGTTTCATTTTTTTAAAAAAGTAAGTTCCTTGCATTTGTAGAACCTGAGAAACAAGGGAAAACATGCAGGCACTTTTCTCTTTATTTATTTATTTATTTATTTATTTATTTATTTATTTATTTATTTATTTGAAGCAAAACTCCAAACCTTCAGTTTTTCATTACCCTTCACCCCAGGATAAATTATTGTGAGCACCCATATTCTTATATTGTTGCACATCCTATATAATAAAGTCCCTGTGTCTCTGCGTCCAGTCCCTGTGTCCGCGCTAATGCACGTGTCCCACGGACACAGGGACTGGACAAAGAGGCGGGACGTACACACGCACGCGCGCTCCTCCCCCCTCAACCCTCTGCCTCCTGTTCCCCTGCGGTGGCGGACCAAGATGGCGGCATCGGGCTCCGGGGCCGTGGGAGCCCGGTCCGGTTCCCGCCGCTGCCACGGGCCGGAGCCAGATGCCGCCATTTTGATCCGCCGCCGCCTCCTCCTGACAACCCTACCTGGCCCGTGGGAGGAGCGGCGGGGCCGCGGCCTTCCCTCCCTCTCTGCGCTCGGCCGCGGGACACGGCGGGAGAGCGCTTTGTTGAATTGCGTTCCCGGCGAGCCCCGCAGCCGAGTGCAGAAGGCGAGGGATGGCCGCGGCCCCGTCGCACCTCTAGCGCCCGTTTTCTCAACGGGCTGAATGAGACTAGTATAGTATAATATTCTCTACCACTGAGCTACAGACCTTCTGATCCACAATTCCTTAGATCAGAGGTGAGAAACGTAGGGGTCAGATAGGAGAAACCTGCATCCTGGAAATCAGCACTTTTATCCTACAACTGTCATATGAACATTTTGGGGTTCAAGGCATGCACATGTACATTGCATATGTGGGTCTTGTAGGTGCTACACTTGATATCCTATCAGCGAAAAACCTGTTCAGAAATGCCTAAGGCTGGGCCTGCATGAACCTTTCACCCTGAAAACGAACTGACAGAAAATTGCATTGAAAGTTGCTTTGTTCATTAACAATATGCCAGAAGCTTGACAATGTTTTACCTGCTGTTCATGCGAACACAACTGACTCGTAAGAGTCTTGGCTTTTAATTAACAGAGTTTTGGAATGATAAAAATGCATCAGTTTGTTATAGACCTTGTTAAGTAGTTATAAGCACAACTGAAAGTCTAAAAGTCAGTAGAGCGCTGAATATTTATTTCTGCCCAATATATTACTGTACTTTAGACTAGCGTATTTTTTAAAAAATGGCTCCTGGGCTGTTATTTTAAAAGGCAGATATAATTGTGCTGTGACCCAGAAGAAGGCTTCAGGCCCTGCTCACAGCAGACATGTCTCTTCCATCCACCATTTCTGCTGATTTGTTACAGCTCTACTGCATGTTGTTACATGAAGTGCCATTGGCTTAAGCAGGCTGGGAAACTTCTTCATTAATGTTTGGGCCCATTAAAACAATAAAAAATGTAGCATTTACTTACGCTATGATGAGAGATAAAAGAATCAAAATTAAATTAGGTGGTTTGGGTCTTTTGAAACGTAATTTGTCAGTATTCCCCATCTAAAATGTTTGGGATTCGTATATATAAAGCTCTTCCTGAAGAGCCCAACCCTCATAACCTTCCCTGCCTTTGCTATCAAATGCCAGCTGGAAAGAAGCCTGACACCACTTGAAGATGCCTGGACTTGGACCTTATTACAGTGCAGCTGCTTTAATTTGCTTACAAATTCTTTCCTCTGTCTGCACAGTCTTGTTTCTATTGATAGCTGTTTTATTGGTGTTTGTGAGGTTTTTTGTTTTCATTTTACAGCCTTTAAAAAGTGCTTTGGGAGCCTTATTTCAGCATAGATTATTTCTATAAATGCTTAAAATTCAGATTGGGAACCAATGGCCCTCCAGAGGTTGCTGGAATGTAACTCCCACCCATAGCTGCCAAGTTTTCCCTTTTCCCGTGAGGAAGCCTATTCAGCATAAGGTAATTTCCCTTAAAAAAAGGGAGAACTTGGCAGCTATGCTCCCACCCCACCCCCCACCCCATCATTGGTCATTCTGGCTGGGTCAATTGGAGTTCAACAACATCTGGAGGTCCACAGGGTCACCACCTTGGCTTTAAAGTCTTTCAGGGAGAGAGAATATTTATCAGTTGATTAGCAACCAAGAACACCCCAGCACTCTACTTTACACACTGATGGAAAACCTAAGAGGTTGTGACACAAAAACATAGAGGTAGAGAAGTTGTCTCAGGTATACTAGGTCTTTCAAGACCATACGTGGTTTTACTAACTTTTGTTTGAGCATGAAAGGCAATAAAAAAAAAACTAGTGCAGATATGGGAGATCACAGTATAATGTGCTCCTCTTATATAACCCATAACTGGGAGCAGGCCACGAAGAAAGTACACTGTTCCAGAGATGCCTATAAAACAAGGAGAAAGAAGCAGGAGAAAACAAGCTTGTTCCATCCTGCATGGCATGCGACAGCCCTTTAGATATTTGAAGATGATTATTATACCCCCTCAGTCTCCTTATTGCCAGGCTAAACATACCCAATTCCTTCAACTGTTCTGCATAAGCAGGGATGGGGGGGGGGAAGCTGAGGGGGCCATCGCCCCAGGCACAGTTTTTCCACTTGTACTACTGGCAAGCCAGGTATCCCCCATCTTATATTTGTGCAGCTGGTTCTCCCTGCCTATGTGGAAAAACTGACATTTGTCCCTATTGAAATTTATTTTGTCGGTATTGGCCCAGTGCTCCAATCTGTTCTCCCGGATCTGTCTTCAGTAGTATTGGCTACCCATCCCAGTTTGGTGTCATCTGCAAATTTGATGAACATCCCCTCCATACATTCATCCAAGTTGTTTATAAAAATGTTGGACAACAACAGGCCCAAGACAGAACCCTGCGGCACCCCACTTCTCACTTTTCCCCAGAATGACAAGGAACCATTAGTGAGCACACCTAGAGTTTGGTCAGTCAACCAGCTACAAATTGAACAGTTACCTTATCCAGTTCACATTTTACCAGGTTCTCCACAAGAATATCATGGGGGACTTTGTCAAAAACCTTACTGAAATCAAGATACACTATGTCCACAGCATTTCCCTGATCCACCAAGCATACGTATATCAAGAAAAGAAATCACAGCATCCTTTTCACACTGTTTAATTATCTGTTCTAGGACCTTCCCTGGTATCAGTGGCAAGGTGACTAGTCAGTAATTACCTTGGTCTTCTCCCGCACCACCACCTTTTTGAAGTTGGGGACAACATTTGATTGCTTCCAGTCCACAGAGACCTCACCTGTTCGCCAAGAATTCTCAAAGATTGTAGGCAGACGCTCTGAGGTGACATCTGCAGGCTCCTTTAGTACCCTTGGGTGCAGCTCATCAGACCCTGGAAATTTGAATTCATTTAAAGTAGCTAGGTGTTCCCTTACCACCTCTTTTCCTACTTTGGGGTGCAGCTCCCTCTGTGCATCATATATTCTGTTATCACCAGGTTGGGCACAGTTTTCCTTTTGGGTGAAGACAGAGGCAAAGGAGGTGCTGAGCAGTTCTGCATTCTCTCTGTCATCCAGTAGCATTTCTCCATCTTCTCCACACTTGCTCTTCCTCTTGCTTAGAAGAGAGCTAAAGAAACCTTTTTTTATTATTATTAACCTCTCTTGCTTGATTGTTCTTCTTGCTATACATTGGTGCAATTCTATAGAGACTATTGAGGTGATATCCCCACCCCACCCCAATAATTGCATTGTGGCTCAGGTGAATCAACGATGTTTCAAATTACTCAGCAGTTTTTGAAAATGAGGTCTTTGCAGCGCTGCCACACTTCTTAGGTATGGAAACAAGCCATTAAAGTGGAGATCTGTTTGAAATAAATAAAAAGCTTTCCCACATATTTTTAAAGCCTTCAAACGGTTTCTTCAAAATGTGGTTACACTACTATTTGCAAATTGTGACTGTTTAGCATACTGTGACAGTGGGGAAGAGAGAGAAAATCAAGATAAAAGCTGATCGGGAGCTAAATGGGAAAGGGGGTGATTTCCATCTGTTGTATTATTTATCATTTTATTTTGCTTTTTGTTTGCTCAACATGCATTTCCGTAAGCGGTTGCATGAGGGGACTGCTTTTTTATTTTACTTTTAAGGAGCCAATGAAGCTGTGTAGAATTCGCCATCTGTGAACCTGCAGGGAATTTTGGAATGTGTCTCTAGGTCATACAATATAGGCACTTGTTGGTGAAGTGTATTGGTGGAAATGTCTGTATTCAAAAATAAAGAGGAGACTGTCACTCTGTCTCCCGTATGTTGCAGCTTTTATGCGGCACATTGTAAGTGAAGGCCCTAAGGCGGCGGGGGGGGGGGGGAGCAAGAGCCGGAGCATCTCTACAGCCACGATATCCCGATCAAGCAAACCTACCCAGATAGTAAAATACATTACCTCTCTATATATTGGATTGACTATAGTTGATAATTAATACAATCTCAAACTTTTCTTCTAAATCTATAGCGTCATCAGACTGGACGATCCACCCATAAGAAGAAGTACTGCAAATAAAGTATTAGAAACAACGATCATGCCATCCGATGCAAAAGTAATCAGCGTAAACAATGTTTTCGCAATGCTGCAAAACTCCATATAGGAACGAATGCCAATTCCATACCAACAAAGCTTCAGTGAATCACGCCAGATGTGGTGAGCCACAAGACCAAGTGAAAAAGGTTGCTAGAAAGGAAGTATTATTCAATTATACATCTATGTCTCTGGAAAGACAACCGTAACAGACGGTTATGGTTCAGGGTTTAATGAATACGGAAACAAGTTACAAGGGATTCAAATGAAGATTTCAAGCAGGAATCAAGCTGTAGTTTTGCAATGCAGCTAAGTAACAAGGACTATAAGAGCAATATGGCATCATTTGCCATAAGCCCAGACAGCCAAGCTGAAGAGGAGTTATTTAATTTTACAGTGGGAGGGGAGTTTCTTACCAGTCCTATAAGTTGTCTCCTACTAAGCCACACAGAATAGAACCACAGATATCAATGGACATAACTAATTCCAGGGTGTATATATTCCAGTAGGAAATTCTGAAGTGCAGAACTCTTAAAGGCAACCCCCATGGCCATGCCCCGATATTCATATATCTTCTAAGGCTATGCAACAGAAACAAACCTTTTACCACGGCAGACAATATGGCTTCAATACCAAGCCAGCTTTCCCCCCTTCTCTCTCCCCACCTCCCCTTTACTTACCATTGAGCTTGATGAAGAGCTCTGGTACACTCAAAAGCTTGCTCACAATATTGTGACGTTTTGGTTGTTCATCTTCAAAATAGTTTATTTTTATCTTATTTTACCTTATCCTCAGGCCAGTCACTTGTCTCTTAGTCTAATCTACCACACAGGGCTATTGTGGTGATAAAATGGAGAGGAGGAGAATCATGTCACCTTGATTACTTTGGGAAAAAGGTGGGAAGTAACAACAACAACAACAACAACTTGGGGAAAAACTACATGGGAGGAGTGCATGAAATTTCATTCAACCTTTTATCTCTTTACTATTTGTTTAAGAAATCTGCACTATTAAGACTACCCCAGATTTCTTGAGAGACCCATGGACTGCAAGAAGATCAAACCTATCCATTCTGAAGGAAATCAGCCCTGAGTGCTCACTGGAAGGACAGATCCTGAAGCTGAGGCTCCAATACTTTGGCCACCTAATGAGAAGAGAAGACTCCCTGGAAAGGACCCTGATGTTGGGAAAGATTGAGGGTACAAGGAGAAGGGGACGACAGAGGATGAGATGGTTGGACAGTGTTCTCAAAGCCACCAACATGAGTTTCACCAAACTGCGGGAGGCAGTGGAAGACAGGAGTGCCCGGCGTGCTCTGGTCCATGGGATCATGAAGAGTTGGACACAACTAAACAACAACAACAACCCCAGATTTCAGCCATGTACAAATACAGCACAATGCTTGGTTTCTTTGCAAAAGGACAAGTAATTTCCATATTTCTAAACTACAGGTCTAAACAAAGCTTTGGTCAACAGCCATATGTGACCCTGCAGGGCTAATGGCAGTCTCCAAGGGCAGTGTGAACCAACTGAATGCTGTTTAATCATTCCATTCCTTTCAGCTTCTATAAACCTTTCACAGGATTGGATATATTTCTACACCCCATACATACCTCCAGCACCACCATCGTTCAAGAGCAGTACAAAAAGCTGCATACTGTATTCCAATTCTTGCCTCTAGCGAGAATTATAAAATTCATAACCCAAAGAAGGGAATTGCCACATGCCTGGTCAATCGCTTTCACAGGAGCCCAGGGACTTCCTGGAAACTGGTCCTTGCCCAGGGGGACGAAACCAAGATAACATTGGGGAAACAGATAACTTATAAACTCTTAACTGGCAGCTAGTGTGTCAGCTTTTAGTATGCATGTAATTTAAACCTTGGCTATTGGAGCAAGGAAACCCTACGATCAAGCCCAGCTGTCCTCAAAACCGGCCAACAAAATAATCTCCCTTTGGCATTCAGAGTGATAAAGAGACCACTGGACATGTTAAATAGCATAAGAATCTGGTACCGGACAGCAGGAATTAAGAGCAGATTGCCATCAGATCACTGTCAAGACTTGCCTCCCAGCAGGAAATGAATTATTTAAAGCTCCATGCATTCTCATCTGGGAGGAAGCCGCAATGAATCCACTAGGACTTGCTTCCAAGTAAATATGATGTTCTGCTTAAATCTGCCCAAGGACACAGTGGAGATGACAGGTTTCACATAATATTCTTAGCATTTCTTCATAATTTAAATTTGGTTTGCACATTTGGTTGACAGTGATTCTATTGCAGTAAGTTTCTCTCTTGAGCTTCCCTCATCCACCATAGTGACGCAGATGTGAGCAGACAGGATCGAAGCTTGAAAAGCAGTTTTAAATCTTGCATTATTCAAAGTATGTCAACTGCTTAGTGAAACTAGTTAATTATTGAAACTCCTTTGGATAGCTAGTTACTGCTTGGGGCCAGGAGAGCAATTACATTCTATCTGCAGCAGACATAGTTTCTTTTAAGTGAGTTGCAAGGTCAAATATCTAAGATTATTAGAGAAGGCAGAAACACCATTTCAAAGTGTCTTTTGTCTGCAAAACCCTCTATGAATCAAAGAGAGAAAGTTAATTACTTTGTTTTGCAGGAAAGCTGCAGTTCCATCATGAATGGCATAACAAAGCAGAGAACTCTCTCTCTCTCCCTCAAATTATTGGAGTTTCCATTTATTTTTAAAAAATAAAAACCCTGTCATTTAAACTGTTTGACATTCACCATGTTACAAAATCGTATGAGCAGGAACCCCGCCACCAAAACAGAATAACTGTAATTTACACCAGTATTGACATGCATATTGAATATTACCTCAGTATTTATGCAGGAGTAGCTGAAAATGCTTGGCATAGTTTATAAAGTGTAGAGAGAAGATACATTCAACTTCAGCCATATTTCACTATGGTGTAAAGATTAACCATAAACCTGTGTTGATCACCAATATCGACCTTAGAATTCACTCCAATTTTGTTTTTCTGGCAGAAGCAAGTTAGAAGGTGAATACTTTGTGTCAGCCCCCAAACTCATAAATTCACTGGGCTGTAATCCAACTCAAAAATATGATACACATAAGCCTACTGAAACCATTCTAATCTGTGCTGGACTGTGGCCTGGGAAATTCAATGTTTGACCTTGTAGGGCCACTTTTCCAGCCATAGAACTATCAATACTGAGGTCTATAGATTTGCAACTTTTCTGTAAAGCCAATGTACAGCTGTTGTGTAATGGTGTTTCTAACTAAACAAAAAAGTTTATTTTTCTAAACCCAGAGAAAGGTAAGCATTTAATTATATGGTTACATTCATCACAATCAGATCATTACATAGAAGTAAACATATTAACTCTATATGCATCTGAAGTCTTAAAAGTAGGATTGGTCACTTAAAGAAACCAGCTTAGTATTCATTGTGCAGTGTGATCTTAAGCACATCTACTCAAAATGAAGTCTCATTCAGCTTAATGGACTTACTGCTTATTAAGTAAGTGAGCCTAAATTATGTACATTCTCTCTGAATATCAAACAGTACTTTTCCATCTGATACAGATTTTTACAATGAAGTATAAATTAGCAATGACACATCGTAATTTTTATATTTAAATTGATATCCTGCTTCTATGTCGTGACACATTCAAAAATACTTCCAACCAATTATTAAAAACACATAAACATACCATTATTTTTCTCAGATCAATATAGGCTATGAGAAAATCGAGGATCATGGTAAAATCATCTGCTTAAAGTGAACATTTTAAAAATGCAAATATAAAATAATAAAGGGGTGGGGAACCTTTAAAAATATATTTTGAATAATCAACCTATTGATGCAGTTTAAACAGAGAAAATAAGAGAACAATAATGCAGTGCAGAACTTCCCTTCTCATCTAGGGGAAGAAAAATTCCCATGCAAACGAAGGATTGCATCCTATCTACACCCACAAACATGCTGCAAGTATAGAGTGCAGAACTATGTATTTTAAGCATAAAATAAGGGTTCAGCATTTATCACAAACATTTCTAGCTCCTAATAACAGCTTGTAGTGATGGGACATGGGTGGCGCTGTGGGTTAAACCACAGAGCCTAGGGCTTGCCGATCAGAAGGTCGGCGGTTCGAATCCCCGTGACGGGGTGAGCTCCCGTTGCACGGTCCCTGCTTCTGCCAACCTAGCAGTTCAAAAGCACGTCAAAGTGCAAGTAGATAAATAGGTACCGCTCTGACGGGAAGGTAAACAGCGTTTCCGTGCGCTGCTCTGGTTCGCCAGAAGTGGCTTAGTCATGCTGGCCACATGACTTGGAAGCTGTACGCCGGCTCCCTTGGCCAATAAACTGAGATGAGCGCCGCAACCCAGAGTCGGTCACGGCTGGATCTAATGGTCAGGGGTCCCTTTACCTTTACCTTTTAGTGATGTCTAGGAAAACAAACTCAACATTATTCCTGCCCCAGTAGTGTAGCAAGGGGGAACAGTGGGGGCAGGCCTCCCCGGGCTCCACTCGGGGGGGCTCCACTCGGGGGCGCCCCACCCCTTGCCTCCGCCTGCGCACGCCGTACGGACATAAGCGGTCCATGCCGGTTGCCCCGCGAGCAGCACCCCATTACGGGCTGCTGCTCTTGTGTGGCAGCCCGAGAGTGCGGGTGACGCACAATGCACATGTCAGGACAAATGACGCATGGAGTCTGCAGGCACCGGGATGCTGCACAGTCAGTACGTGCTGCTGCTGGCGCATGGCGGCCCCACAGGCCGCTGTTTGCACACAGCGGCCCATAATGGGCTGCCACGCAAGAGTAGCAGCCCATAGCGGGCCGCCGTGCGCCAGCAGCAGTGCGTACTGACCGCATGTGCAGCATCTCGTGCATGCACACTCCATGCGCTGTTCATCCTGACGTGTGCGTCGTGATGTCACAGTGCATGCATCATGACGTCCCACCCTCAGGGGGTGCCTCAGCGTTTGCCACTCTGGGCAGCCAAGTGGCTCCATTTGCCACTGCCTGCCCCCTTATTTTGGAAGAGCAAGTTTTCCAGCGTACAGGAGCTTAGCACTGAACAATGACCTTGCTAGGACATCTAAATAAGCCAAGTCTAACTCTTCTCCTGCCTTTCCAATACAGTTTTCACAAATGATTAAAGAAGAAATAATTTAATCTTTAAGATCACAACCATCCAATCCTGAATTACTTAAAGCTCACAGGAAAGTAATCTTTCTTGTGCCATAATTTGATTGAAGCTGCTTGTCTTCTTCTTGTCCAAACACACACACACACACACATAGATGCACACACACACACACACACACACACACACACACAATTTCACTATTTCCCATGTGCCTAGTATAAATTATCAGATGTCGAAATGAGCAAAAAAATGTGCTATCGGGCTGTCACCACCCAAAGCCCTAACGCCACATTGGCAGCTAAAAGTGTGCTGCCAGAGAGCAAAATTAAAAAGCCAATTAGCTCCCTGTTTTGTTTTTCAACAACCAGCGTGCTAAGAGTAGCTTCCAGGAAAGAGTTTAATATCCACTGGCCATCCAAAGCAAAACAAGGGACTGCGTTGATTACAGCCAGCGCTCCAGAGAGGGAAATCAGATACCTGGTTAAAATTGGTTAAGGGGAATAAATAAGATTGCATTTTTATATTTAAAATATAACATATAGTCCAAACCTTGGAAACACAGTATTTCACCACACAACTGTTTTAACATGAATTGTATTGTCCACATTAGAGAAAGACTGGTAATGGAACACATAAAAACCCAGGAAGTATCTCCAAAACACTGTATTTTAATAATTCTTTGATATAGCATGCCACCTTAACATCAATGAACTGTGTGTGGTTTTTTCCAAATGACCTTCAAAACTCTTGCTCTATATTCTAACTTTCCTGCTCTCCCACCTCTTTTCCCTTGTTCTTAAGTTAGAAGCTTAGCGATTATATATACCAGTTTTGTGGAAACTTTGGCCCTCCAGATGTTGCTGAATTGCAACTTGCAAGCGAGGCCAATGGCCAGGAATGATGGGAACTGTAGTTCAGCAGCAGCTGGAGGATCAAAGGTTCCGCACACCTGGTATATACAATCAACTGCATTTCCCAAGTGCCAATCCTTAGGTAACCAAAATGGCACCCTGTACAAATGAGAGGGCATTATAATTTGGGGGGGGGGTGTCCTCAAGGACAGCAGATGTTAGGGTTTTTTTTCTAAGTGAGAAGGAAACCCCAAACAGCTCAGTGAGGATTGAGCATATGCAGAGGGCACAGAGTACAGTATCTGTGGCAGGAAAAAGCAATGGAGTCATGTATCTGTGCCATTTATATGTATCTGTACCGTTTACATGTAAACTGGGAGTGCTGTATTCTTTGCATAGAAAAGAGCACATGGCAGAGAGGAGGAAAACCTGCCCTCATATTGCTGCATTCCATTTTAAAAGATTTGATTCCCCCCCCCCCCAAAGACCAGTTCACTTCCTGTATTGGAGCTCAGCGGAAAACGAAAACTCATTGCAGCAACAGAACACTGCAAGTTAAAAGATTTGGCTACAGGAATGAGGTGGTTTCACTGCCATCCTCTACGTATGCCATTTCATGAAAAGAATAGCCCATGCCCCACCCTTGCTTTATGCACACACACGTGCTCTATTATCACATCAACATTTCTACTCTCACTTCTGCGTACATACAGTATTTCTTATTCCACATTTCATACATCCTAGAGCAGGGTTCCCCAAACTTGGGTCTCCAGCTGTTTGTGGACTACAGCTCCCACCATCCCTAGCTAGCAGGGCCAGTGGGCAGGGACAATGTGCACTGTAATCCAAAAACAGCTGGAGACCCAAGTTTGGGAAACCCTGTTCTAGAGGATAGACGAAGGGTGTGCTTCTAACTTGGGAGACCGATCCAAATAAACCAAAAGCTGAGGTTTGGCCATGCCATCTCTATTCCATGCCACAGTTATGATCACCAAAAGAACAAATGGCCATCACTTAATTTACAGGCAAACCTATATACCATTCCTATTCATGTAGAGAAATTTATATATTGCTCACAGTATGGTACTTATTTGCAAAGTGCAGTGAAACACGTTAATGGGTATAATTTGTTACACCTGTCAGCCACAAGCACTATTTAGCATAGGCATGAAAGACTGCTGGACTTGGCAGTGTCTTGCATCCTACTGGCCTATCCATCACTGATACAGCCTTTCTAATGGAGTTATGAACAAACAAATTGTTTAGTCAAATAGCCTTCAGCTTCAACACAGTTAAAGCGGCTAGAGCAGTGATGGGGAGCTGTGGCCCTGCAGGTGCTATCAGACTCTAATTCCCATGAGCTCCAGCATGGGCAATGGTCAGGAATGATAGGAGTTGGAGTCCAAAAACATCGAGAGGGCCTCAGGTTGCCCTACTTGACTGAGCACTGCTACAGCATGATAAAAAGACAAGGCAGTGCATAGAGTTGCAGGACAATCCTTACTCCTCAATAAGGCTGCACTAATGGTCAAGCTAAAGCATCTTTAACTTGCCAATGGCTCCCATCCCTTAAACCAGGGGTCAGCAACCATTTTCAGCCATGGGCCGGTCCACCGTCCCTCAGACCATGTGGTAGGCTGGACTATATTTTTTGGGGGGAAATAAGAACAAATTCCTATGCCCCACAAATAACCCAGAGATGCATTTTAAATAAAAGGACACATTCTACTCATGTAAAAACAAGCTGATTCCCGGACCGTCCACGGGCCAGATTTAGAAGGCGATTGGGCCAGATCCAGCCCATGGGCCTTAGGTTGCCTACCCCTGCCTTAAATCATTGAATACCGTTGAGTTGGGGAGTAGTGATGTTGTCCATTGATGTTTGTTGTTGTGCCTCACCACAACCACTGGTATAAACAGAATATAGCACAACACTGGTAACAAATCCTTAGTTCAATAATGTAGCAGGTACTGCAGTGTGAAAGGAACATTAGAAAACAGGACAGAGGTGCTAGGATTAGAATCTTGAAATCTACCACTATATTTCACATACCTTAGTGGAAACCCTTAGTTGGGAGCAATGTATAAATGTAATAAGCTTTAATTCTAAACTAAATCTACACAACCTAGATAAGATCAATCTCTTTTTTGAAAAATCAAATTGTTTTGGTCCTCAAAAGTCCGTTTACGTATCAGAGATACAGTATTTGCAGTGTCTTCTCTAGAAAAGCTGACACAAATAACAAAGGATACTTGCAAAATGTTTCCATTACCACAGGCAGATCGATACTGAGGAAGCTGTGTCGAGGTACAAAACTGCTGAGACTCACTTTAAAGAATAACAAAAAAGAAAGTTTTACAAGCCTATGAAAGTGAAGAACATTTTGGCAGAATACAAATATCTCTCATTTCTGAGCATTCATGACAAATACAGCTTTTGTTTCCCTTTACTATTGCCAATGCAGTCATACGTTAGGGAGCTCTATTTTATGAGAACATTCGGCCTAAGAATATGATGTGCTTGTGGCTACTTTACAATTGCACTTCTTATTATCAAAGACTATACTGCAAATATTCTTATTTGAAGTACCACTGACGCAATTATGACAGCAGAAAAGGCAGCAACAAACAGGAAATGGATTCCATTCCAACTCCTCATTTTGTTTGGTGTCGGAGCTTAACTTCAAGCTAGGAAGGAATGGTAAGGAAGGTAAAAGTAGGAAGAGGAATAATCTACATTGTTGAGAGCATTATCCCTGTTCTTTGATATTTGTTTTTAAGCCTAAAGGCACAAACTTTAAGCATTTAGAGTAGTCTGATTAAAAACACAATTTGCTGCCAGAATCAGGGCTCTTTTCTTCTTCTTTTCTTCAACTTCAACTTCTAGATCCCTGCTTCCTCAAAGCAGCACAATTAAATACAAAGTATATAATTTTGTTTTTTGTAAAAACAACTAAAACAATAATGTATTTTCACAGCTAATGAGTTCAGCTTTGCCCAGGAATAGTATCTTTCAGCCTGGGTGAATTGTTTTAGAATTCCCCCTGAAATTAATAACGAGGGAGACACATGTCCCTCATCAGGGAGGGCATTCCAGAAGTAAAAAACCACCACCAAGAAGGCCCTGTCATGGGTAAAGATATTAGTTTAAATAAATGGCAGCAAGTTAGACAGCCTGTGGAAATCAAATGGAAGTGTGATATGGGCATATCTAAAGATTTGGTAGCAATGTTTTCAGATACCTGAACCATACCACCTACCTAGGGCCAATTATCCGTTTATGCATCCCCAAGTATAAAATAGATTGTTTGAATCAACAGGTATGAAAGGCATGCTTACAAAATAAAGCCCAATTTCTTTAAAGTTTAGAGAACTTTAAACCTTTTCCATGTTGCCACACCTAAGTTTTTTTAAACTCATGAATCAGGGGCTTGGGCTACATGACCCTCGAGGTCCCTTCCAATAACTTCATTTACTGCAACTGCTCAAGGGGAGGAAGGAAGAGTGGAGTGCAGTTTCGAGTCTGACTCAGAAAACAGGCTCAAGAGCCATCAACACCCTGTAAGGGCTCTGGCATATCACACAGATAAAGCACTGCTAAAGGGGTGTGTGTGGCTGAATTCAACGGAAGCTACACCAGCAACTTGCCAACAAATTTCCTATGAAGTTTACTTACTCACATGCTCAGCTTTGTTTATAATCTCCCCGCAAAATCATACCAACCTGTATACTGGAGATGCAGCGGGTGCCCAACAAACAGCATATCCATCTGAGGTGGGTGTTTCACTCGGATAAGCCTAGTTTGGTTTTCCAGAGAAGGCGTCACACACAAACTTGGAACAAACTCCCTCCGGCAATCCGTATTGGTTCGGCAAAGTTGGCTGGCCTCAATAGCTTTCCGTGCTGGCAGACAGGCATACTGGACCTGGGATGTTACATAAACATTCAGGTAGAGACTATAACAATGGAAGAAGAGCTTGCTGGGTCAGGCCTATGGCCCATCTAGTCCAGCATCCTGTTCTCACAGTGGCCAGCCAGATGCCTGTGGAAAGCCAGCAAGCAGGATTTGAGTACAAGAGCCCTGTCCCCTGCTCTTCAGATGCATTGAGAGCAGAGCCATCATAACTAGTTAGTAGCAATTGATGGCCTTCTTCTGCATCAATCTGTGCAATCCTTTTCCAAACCCACCCAAGTTTGTGGCAATCACTGCATTCTGTGGGAGCAAGTTCCATAGTTTTAACTATGTGCTGTGTGAAGAATTGCTTTTATATGTTCGGAATCTTCCAACACTCAGCTTAAATGGATGTCCATGAGTTCTAACACGAGAGAGAGAGAGAAAAGCTTTTTTTCTATCCACTTTCTCCCTGCCATGTGTAATTTTATAAACTTTTATCATGTCGCCTCTTTCCTTTTCTCTAAAGTGAAAAGTCCCAAATGTTGAAACTTTTCCCCATAAGTGAGTCACTTCATGTGTGCACAATCACAAGCACTTTTCACTGCATGTGTCTTCTTCAAACACAAAGCTGGACTTCAGGGAATGGCTGTGAATCAGTTATTCTAGTTTTGACATGCATATCCTTTTTATCACCACTTGCTCCAAACTACAGCTCCATAGACATAAAGGATCTTCTTGACATTACTTATTAAAATAATTTATGAACTAACTTTCATTTTTAAAAGAAATGCCGAGGCAGTTCACAGACAGACATACACACACACACACACACCTCCCAGTGACAAAATATTGCAATAAAACAAAGTTAAAAATATTGATCAGAGTAACCAGGCCAAGTAACCACTGTTGGCAGAAACATACAACAGTTAGAGCCTGCCAGATCTCCACAAGGAATTGTTCTAGAAAGTAATTTATCACTGTGGAGAAAGTAATCACTCTACAACACTGTAATTATGGGCATGGCAGGCTGTGAGGTGGTTAACAGGACTTCTTTTGCAGGCCACTGCTGCTGCACTGGACCATAATGGAAGAAGGCTTTCCCTCTAGAAACCTGGCCCCAAGCTGCTTAGGACCTTCAAAACCAGTACCCACCCTTAAACTTAGTTAAATGGCTTCCAGTCTAGCTCTCTTAGCTCAGCCTTTAAACGTGTGTGTCAGGAGGTCACTGCAATTTGTTTGCAAGGAGGAAAGGATTCAAATGGTTATGTAAACAGAAGAAGTATGACTGCTCAACTTCCTTATTTCTGTTTCTCAAGTACACAGATTGTATCATGAAGATAATATGTTTACAACTGGATTAATATGCCAAGTTCAGTTTAAGAGCCCAACTCCAACATTTCAAAACAAACTTGTGATGCCTGTCAACCATATATATTGGTGTTTGGATCTGACAGTTTGCACAGCTAACTTACCGACTGACCGTTTAAGTTATTACTGTATGAAAAGCAGACGTCTGTGAGGCTGTTGTTGCTACAACATTCAACAGTGCCGTCAAGTCTTTTAAAACCTAAAGAGAAACACAACTCATTATTAGATTTTCAGAAATCACAGCTTCCTAGATTTGTACTCCCGAGCAAAGAAACAAAAGACTCAACAGCCACCACTATCCTTCAGAGAAGATGCAGTTCCCTGTGGCGGCTTCATGCTTTAGTGAGAAATGTTGCCATCAAATCATGGCGGAGTTATTTCTCCCATATACTTTTGTGAAGGTTTTTTGAACAGAAAAAATACAGTTCAATTGGAATATCTAGATACTGTCAAGGGTACTCAAATCAAGTTTGGGGGATCAAGCTGAATAAACCCACTTGAGCCCTTGTCTTTGAAGCTGTCTCTGTATTCTAAAGTATTAATACTGATGCATACAAGACCCTTCGGATCTGTTATTCTGAGCAAGGATAAAGGATCTGTAAATGGTTATATCCAGAACCCTTACAAAATTACAGTTAAAGGTAAAGGTACCCCTGACCATTAGGCTGGGGTTGCAGCACTCATCTCGCTCTATAGGCCGAGGGAGCCAGGCGTTTGTCCGCAGACAGCTTCCAGGTCATGTGGCCAGCATGACTAAGCCGCTTCTGGTGAACCAGAGCAGCGCACAGAAACACCATTTACCTTCCCACCGGAGCGGTACCTATTTATCTACTTGCACTTTGACGTGCTTTCAAACTGCTAGGTGGGCAGGAGCAGGGACCAAGCAATGGGAGCTCACCCTGGGGATTCAAACCGCCAACCTTCTGATTGGCAAGCCCTAGGCTCTGTGGTTTAGACCACAGCGCCACCCGTGTCCCTAAAATTACAGTTACTAAGGGTTATTAGCAAACACACATGGACAGACAAGTTGACTGAAAACTAACCTATGTCTGCAAGAAAGTTGTAGGTATAGCCGTAGCTAAATCGAATTACATTTATCAATGCAAATTAAATAGACATATGCCTGCTGAGTATTTTTACATGCACAGCTACAAAATATTTAAACCCCAAAGGCTCTATTTATTTAGATTCATGTTTTTATGCTGATCTTTTTTTGGCCAGAGGAGAATCTCAAAGCTATTTATAACAGTAGCATAATGAAAAACTGTAATTAAAGTTTAAACATTTTTCACCACAGACATAAAAATATATAAATCCTAGAAACTCAAGGAGCCAACTTGTGGATACAGGACAAGAGATGAGTGGAGATGAGGAACACCCTCTTGTCATTTTCTAACTGGCACGATGCTACATCAGAAAAGAAAAACAGGTGATGGAGATCTTGGATAACTAATAAGTAGTAAAATGTTATTTTGTGCAGTGTACACTTAGCCTCATAGCCCAAAGTTATAAGATGCTCCTGCTAAGACTGCCTAAAGGGACTTCATGGACTTAGATGGACTTCAACATCACTGCTGTTTTGAGAATATGATGGCACAGATGAGGGGTGTAAAGAGCCCAGAAACAGCCCTTTATGAAGTATCCTATTTGCTACTTAGGAAGCCTATGAATTTAGAAACAGCTCTACAAGGCCAAATCCTTATTCTACAGTAGCAATGTCCCAATGTTGAGCAGGACAAAGGGAGGTGAATCTGCCCCATTTGCCAAGGTTAGGCTGCTCTTCCAGTTGTCAGGGTGCAGGCTACGGTTTGCGCTGCAGAAACTAAAATCACATGACTGGGTTACTCATCTATTTGTTATCTGGCTTTGATCCATCTTAAGCAGGCAGCCACAGAAAGAATGTATTAGGCAGGCAAGATATATGCACAGGCATTTGTTTAGATACTTAAATATTTCCAAAACCAATTTTCAATAGAGCCTGGTGGCTAACAAATTCAACATCACAATAGTATTAAAATATATAACAATCCCCATTCCAACCCTGATCACAAGATTAAAATATTGCCATAAACCCCCAAATTCCAAGACAGCCATCAGAACTAAAGCATCAGATATACCAGGGGGGAAATGGCCAAAGGCCTTGTTTTTACTATCCTTAAAATGACTAATAATAATAACAACAACAACCAACAACATAGAAACGACTATACCTCTAGATGGGTAGCTTAGCTGTTGTAGCACTGATGTCTTTATGCAATAGCCTGTTTGTGGCTTCAGAGAGATCTTTCCCAGGCAGGAATTCCAGTCCTCCACACTATGAACTGAGCAGTCTTGCAGACTGGTGACAATGTCACCAACAAAAAGCCCTCTGGGCCCATTAGCAGGAGAATCCTAAGTACAATAAAACATGAAGCTGTAAAACCTGTATGCACCCTTGTCCCAAATAGTGCCTGGATCTCTCCGTTTCTTGCCATTCTTCCAAAATACAGAAGGAGTAACATCTCTAATGGGAGGGGAACAAATAATATTCCTAAAAATAAAATAAAATAAAATAGGACTATGGCTGGGCGCAGACCACAGTCAATACACACTTTGGATTTCATGAATTGCTATCACGCAAGATATGAAGAAAAATTTAAAGTTTTGACAAAAGATGAGACAGTGCAATCAATGCATCTCAGTTAGCCAAGCACCTTACTGCGAAATTTTTGCTGCCATCTGTCTCCAAAAGGATCCAAAGAAACCCACCTTGACAATTTCCTGCCTTCCAGAAGAAGCACAGCAACTTTCTAAAGTGCTGTATCAACAATAAACTATTTAAAATTAGGCCAAGGACAAATTTACTTGTGACGATGACTGCACTGGAATGTATGTATCTATTTCTGCCGGGAAGCTTCTTTTTCAGGCCCTTTGGTTCAATTATGATTACTTCTGATTTATTATAGCTCAGTTGGTAGAGCATGGGACTCTTAATTTCAGGGTCATGGGTCCGAGCCCCACATTCGGCAAAAGATTGCTGCATTGCAGGGGTAGGACTAGATGACCCTTATGATCCTTTCCAACTCCACGATTCTATGATTATCTCCCAATCTTTATTGTTTCATTACATGAATGCACCACCCTGCGCCATCAATGGGCCCCTGCCCATCCCAGTATGCAACATCAACTTGGCCAGTCTCACTGCGCTGTCTACTACTAGTCCACAGTCTTTGCATCAGGACTTATCATAACTGGTGCTATGAATTTTCTAAGGAAGCTCCAATGGCAACAGCATATCGTTTCTAGCTCTAGGACAAGGAGTACTTTGAATGGGTCAATTAACATGGAAAATTTAGCAATTAGAACCATATTATGGAATAGGGAAGAGCAATTTCACCCAGCCCCAGGGCTCCATGAAGCAGCAGCACCAAAAAGTTTCCCAGCACACTTTTGGAGAGGAGTGAAAGAACTGCAGGGCTTGGCTTTATAGATTATGGAGGGCTCTTTCTAAATACCGAGTTATTTAGGGCTCTTACCTCTGTGAGTTCAGTGACGAGTGCCCCAGCACCAGTGTAATAAAATGGGAAAAGAATAGCTGGCAGGAAGAAGAGGACCACAAGACTTGCAACTCCAAGCACAAAGTTATGCCAGACTCCTATAAGGGCAGAAGGAGCATACGTGTTAAGAAAGGAAACCCACCCTGGCTATTGGTGCAACGAACAGCAGATGAAACAGAATCTTAATTTATTAGAACTAGCTTCTAAATTGACTACAATGACAAACAGTTAAGGGGAGAGGAATAAACCATACAAGTTATACGTCAAGGCGGAAGGTTTTAAAATTAAGATCTCAAAGACAAAGGCAACACAATCCAAACCCCACTTACATGGGGGTAATCCCCATTGAATGCAATAGGGATAAAGTCTGGGTAGATGTGGTTAAGACTGTACCAGCCCTGACTAAGGCTGTACCTGGCAGAACTTCCAAGGCATCACTCTTAATAAACAATGGACAAAGCAGCAGCGCACAGGAATAAATAATGAATGGGAACCAATCCAGCCTCAAACACAAAGGGGCCATTGCTGCAATGACGATAGGTGGGGTCTGTGAAAGGGATCCCAAAGGGAAGATTGAAGTCTGAATGAATACTGAACAGACCCAAGTTAACCTTTGACAAGCGACCACATGATTCACAGTATTTCAGCAGAACACTGTTCGGAAGGATGGGAGAGATAGCAAGGACTCACAATAAAGAGTGTGTTTTCATAGCTTTTGGGTGCCATAGCTAGTTCCTTCAGACTAAACTGATCCAGCCACAGGAGGAACATAAATGCAGAAGGGTCACATGTTGCTAGACCACCCTGCACACCATTATTTGGACATAAGAGTGTTTGAGAGCTGGATTTGTATAGCAGCCAGGAGTGTGAGCCACTCTCGCCTCACCCAAGTCACAAACTTTTAGCCTTAGTCCCCATCTGTAATTGAAGAGGGTAATACTATCCTACTTTACAAGACTGTCCATGTAAGTGAGAATTAATATATACATATTACTGCAAAAAAATTGAAAACAGATATAAGTAATTGCTAAGTGTTTTATCACTACTACCAGTTTCAACTGAGCTTGCTTTCAAGTAACTGTGCCAAAATTGCTGTAGCAAAAGAGTTTAATATAAGCAGTAAGGCTCTACATCAGAGGTGACTAATTTGTGGCTGGCAGGTGTTACTGGGCTCCAACTCCCATCAGCTCAAGCCAGCACAGCCAATTTTAAGGCATGATGGGAGTTGAGGTACAAAACATTTACCACAATTCATTTAAAAAAAAACCAGAAAGGTTTACAACAATTATACACAAAGGTATGCAATAAAAACAAAATTAAAAAGTTAAAATCTGAAATTAGCTACTATGGAAAGATGCATTCTTAATCTCCTGGCAGAATAGAAAAGTTTCATCGGGTGTTTAGAAGTTGGCACAGAAGGCCCCTGCTTAATCTCTATTGGCAGAGTATTCCACAGGACTGGGCCATTAACACTAAAGGCTCAGTTTGATGTTATTGTCAAATGAGCCTTGACAACTCAGGAGATGACGAATGAGGCTCCTGCAGATGATCTGAAAGGCCAGGAGTTAGCCATCCTTGCTCTAGGGTGGCGGTGGGGGATTGCTCAGTAATTTCTTTTTGCAAATATAGCTCTGCGAAAGAAAAGAAAAAGAAAAAAGCCTCTACGAAGGGGCAAGTCTCCACATCATCACCCCACACCCTGGACGTGAATTAACTATCAACGCAGACAAACCCACATACCACTTTGACATGTCTTTCTTCTTCATAGAACATTTTGCCTGACCAGAGGTGTAATTCTTATTTCACATTTCAACCAACAAGTTACTGCAGAAGCCAAAAGTAATTAAACCTGATGACAGATTCTTGCTATGAATGTGTTTTTACATCATCCTTGCACTTCAATCCCAGTTTTCATTTCTTTGGATTTCCTTGAGGCTTAGAGTTGCCATGAAGAAAGTAAAACAAATCAGCCTGTTTATAATTGTGTAGCTAAGGGTTTGTCTACATTTCCATTACTAGCTGGCTTTAATAATAGTATTCTCCTCCTTACTGTTTTAAATCACATCTAGCTTAAAACTAAATTGGCACATAAATTTAGCCAGAACGCTAATACTCCTTGCTCGTAAGCAAAATATCCATGAACGCTCAAATTAAATGGGTGATTGAGCCATCTTATTTTCCATTTGAAGCCATCCCAACACAGAAATTTTGCTCTTAACAGTCTATTTCAATTAGCAAGACAGATTGTATTCCACCATACATCTGTCTGTTTCATAGTTGCCAAGTCTCCCGTATTCCCTGGGAAACCCCCATTTTTCCAGCTGTTCCCAGCCGAAAAAACAGATTTTTTTTGTTTCTTCCCGGTTTATTCTGGCGCGGCGGCCATTTTTGAACTGGGCGGAGCATGCTCAGAAGCGACTTTTGATGCTGCTCTGCCCAGTTCCAAAATGGCTGCAGCACGACTTCTGGTGCAGCGGCCATTTGGAACTGGGCAGAGCAGCATCAAAAGTCGCTTCTGAGCATGCTCCGCCCAGTTCAAAAATGGCGACAGCGCTACTTCCGGTCTGCTACTTCCGGTCCGATCCCTTATTTTTCCGGCAGGAACTTGGCAGGTATGGTCTGTTTTTCTTAAACAACAACCCATTGCTGGCATGATTGTTCTTGTAGAGCTAAGATGCATGTTTTGTTGACAACTCCAGTACCTTCGATTACAGACCCCGATGTATTAAGCTTGAAGGAGTGTGGGTACATAGCCCAATCTAGAGATTTATGAGCCCAGAGATCTAGATTTAGTTCCGGCCTCTGCCCACCAAACAGATAATCGGTGGGAGGGAAGAAAGAAAGAACTAGATTTATTTTTGGCCCACCTGGGAGAAGATGGAAGGAACCTAGTCAGCACAGCAGGTTACTGCTACGTAGGATCCCTTGATTCACTGTGGAAGTGGGAGCAGGGAAGCTACAGTGGTACCTCTACTTACGAATAACTCTACTTATGAATGTTTCTACTTACGAATGGAGCTCCGTCCGCCATCTTGGATGCGGTTTAGATAGGATTTTTTTCTACTTACGAATTTTTAGATAGGGTTGCTTCTACTTACAAATTTTTTCTCCCAATGCACTCCTATGGGATTCGACTTACAAATTTTTCGACTTACAAATGTGTGTTCGGAACGCATTAAATTCGTAAGTAGAGGTACCACTGTATAGAGAAACATTGCCAATTTGTTGCAGCTTGCATACCCACAGAAAACACTATCTACATCAGATATTTAGGGCTACAGCTTCCATTGTGCTAGAGAATTTGCAGGGCACCTGGTTAGGAAATCCATATGTACATGCACACCTGCTGTTGGATTAGGCCAGACTCATTGCTTGGCAACACAAATATCTACATCTCTGTATTTTTGCACATCTTTTCTTCTTTTTCTTTTTTTAATGCAGTCGAGTTACCTGCATTTGGGGAAATCACAGGAGTCTGCACACCCGCAGTGCAATGGACAAGCCTCACCCTGGGAAAACCTCCTTCATGATCAGGTAAGTATTATCTTTGCACACCTCAGCTCCAAAAGGCTTTGAACAGCTCCAAGGCTATTATATCACCCTCCATTGCTCTACCAGGCACCTTCAGATTCCATCTGCAACACCAAAATGTTCTAAGGAACACACAGCACAATTTATGCTATACGTTACGAAAAGGACAAGTTATTTTACCTGCACAAAATATTCTCAGCTGCTGGATTGGGGAAATGAGTTGCAAGTGGGTGGTGAACAGATCAACAAACGCCCCTGGATAAACAATAAATATAAAGATTCCAAATCCGTTGAATCGAACCTGCTCTCTAAAAGAAAAGGGAATAAAACAAATTTGCAACACTGAATCAATTATTTATTTAAAAAATTGTATACTGCCTGTCAGACAAGGTTTTCCAGTCATAAGAAATACAAACAAATGCACAATTATGTTTAAAATTAGAAAACAATCAGTAGCCAGATAAACATAAAAGCCATAGCAGTAAGCAAAAAGCCCAGGAAAACAAAAAGGTCTTCAGCATGCATCAAAATTGTAATAGTTGATGCATTCTGGGAGAGCTGGAGGTGATTCCGGAGTATGGGTGCCACCACTAAATAGGCTCTCTTCCTGGTTGTTGCTGTCTGGACATCTGCAAGATGTGGCACATCTTGATTGCAGTGACCCTACAAGTCTATATGGGAGAAAGTGTTCTCTCAGGTAACTTGGCCCTGAATTCTATAGGGCCTTGTAAGCGAATATTAACAGCTTGAACCTGATCCAGTAGCCTGTGTAGTGCTGTGGTCTGAGTGTTGGACTGGAACTTGTGAGAGCAGGGTTCAAATCCTAACTCTGCCATCAAGCTCACTGGGTAACCTTGGGCCAGTCACAGTCTCTCAGCCTAGCTTATCTCACAGGGTTATTGTGAGGAAAAAATGTATGCCACCTTGAGTTCCCTGGAGGAAAGGTGGGATAGAAACATACCAAATAAATTAATAGGCAGCCTTCCAGTCCTTACAACAGCCCTGTAAGGTACATTAGTATTATAATGTTGTACATGAGAAAGTGATGCTTGCTTAGTAATCTCAAGGCAGAGGCAAGCATTGAACAAGAGACTTCACAGCTCAGTCTCTGCACCAACTCTCTGGACAGAGGGTGGATTTTAAGAGAGAAAGGTAGAACAACAGCTTTAAATGTATCAATAAGGTAAAAGGGGTGGCAGAAAAAAATAAGGAGGCTGCTGAGAACCTGAGAGTTAAGAGGTGCGATTGAAGGAGATTAATGGAGAAAGGAAATTATTCATTACTCTGGGCCAGATCCCCTTTCATTAATAGCAGAAGTAATCCCTGCCCTATCAGGCTCACAGCAGGTGTTGAAAGCTGAAAAAGAGAACAGTCAGAAGCTGGCTCTGCAGAGTTTGGGCTGCCATTTTTCACTGCAGCTGTCCACACAATGACTGGTCTTCTTTCCAATTTACCTCATGAAGCTTCGGGGCCTACTAGGAGCAATTGGGGTTAACTGTACTGAAGGCTTTACACAAGTGTCCCAAGGGTGTTTGGGAAAAGAAAGCTTGTGGATATCCACCTCTGAAACTAATTTCAAAGACTGCAGTTCTCCATCACCTCATCCCCTTGCTGAATCTCATTTCGGTTGAGGGGAGGTTAAGTAAATGCTCACTTATAAGCTCACATGGTATCATATTCACATGTAATTAAATCCTCCAGGACTTTTCTCATCACAAAGTTAAGAAAAAATGGGCTGCATTACCGGATAGCTGCCACCCCATGGCCAACTTCATGTATGACACCACTGATAAGGATAGCTGTGAAGAAATAGGACAGCTGGCTGATGGGAAGATTTACACCAGGCACCTGTTTTCAAAAGACACAAGAAGATACAGGATAGCAAGCAAGGCAAAGACAGGCCCTTATGTCCCACCTTTCTCTTCAAGGAGCTTATGTGCAAGTTACCCCATTTTTATCCTCACAAAAATCCTGTGAGGTAGGTTATATGGTTACATGGTGGGGATAGGGCTCAATGTCACTAACTCCTGGTAGAAGGCATGCTTGTAAAAAATGTACCTCCTATTTTATCATTCAGCATTCATTGTGTTGCATGCTTGTTGTGACGGCAAATAAGAGAGCATATGGAGTGTGTCCTTAATTCCCATGTCTTAGTAACTCCACAAGCAACCTATACATGCCTACCCAGAGGAAAGCCCCACTGGGTTGAATGGGACTTATGCTCATATAGGTACGTATAAGGTGGCATGTACATAAATAAGAATGTAAATAAATTATTTGAAAGGGATGCATTTGGACACATAAAGTTAGGGCCTTTGCATCAGCTACTCCAAAATTGTGGTACGGTCTTCTCCAGAGGTGCTCAGCTTTGCATCATTGCTAGTACCTTTCATATTTTTTTTTAAGGATTGCCCTTGTTGAATAAAGTGCTCCCCACTCTGGACTACTATTTTTAATTCTGTGTTTGATTCACATTGTATTTTCAGCTATTATAAGCCACCTTGGCGAGGTGATCTAGAAACAGTTTTAAGTAAAATTATATATGTATTTTAAAATGCTATGTTTGGAGACACCCTCTATTGAAAAGGAGATGCCTTCTTTGGAGGTATTGGTTTAAGATTACAGTCCAATGCTTAAATTGTAAGTAGAGCCATAAAACTCACCACAACTTGCAGCATCTGATCATTCTGGCCGGCAGGCCCTTCGCTTAGCATCTGAGAGAGTGTCTGCATCAGTGTCTTCCCAAGGAGAAAAACAGAACCAAACATAGCAGCTATGCCAAAAAACATTCCCGCACTAAACCTGAAATGAAGGCAGAAATGCTGTCATAAGTAGTGGATTCCTAAACTGCGATGATGCTTTGTTGGAACTGCCCAAACACCAATGAGCGCACACTAGTGGGAACTGAAGCCCTGCTTCCACCCTCAACATCAGATGCCAAGACCAATTTGGCATACCCAACCAGTACATTCGCTATTTAGCCACAGGGGTGTGGAATCTTCTTAGCCCAAAGGTCACATTTCCCTTCTGGGCAAGCTTTTGGGGTGCAGGGTTAGAGTGGGCAGAACAACATGTGAAGTTTTACCTTTCTACACTAATCTAGTTTCTTCACACTCTCTAGCCTCCATCTAGACAAGCAAGAAGCATTATTAGAGTACCAGAACACATTCCAGCCAAGCAAAAACACTCCAGGAAGATGTAAAGCAGAGCTGGTGATGTAAAACAGAGCTCAGAAAGGTGTGTGTCCCAAAGACCAGATAGAGGGACTTGAAGGAGTGCATTTGGCCCCCAGGCCTGAGGTGTCCCATCCCATTTTACAGGGCAACTGCCTTATCACTCCTAAGTCTTCAATATCAGCAGCATGCATCTACCGTATTGCATGTGAAACCAGTCACATACACACATAAAAAGGCTATTCAAGTCTAAAACAAAAGGCTATTCTATTTAGCTTTAAAATATTGTGTAAGCAATCAGGCTCAGAATGGTAACTGTTATTACTAGCAGGATACAAAAGAATTTCCAGTAATTGTCTCACTAAAGCCTGAATTATAGTTCTAAAACAATACCATAGATAAAGAAGTCTGGGTTTCCATCTTCCCCAATTGTAAAACAGGCGGTTGAAAAGCGCCGTCTGCCATCGCATGTGAAATGGAGAGATGGTTAGACCATAGTATGTGAGCCAGTCTTCGTAAGATGTCTTCAGGGAGGAAGATGACTGTAACAGAAGGGAAAAAACAGTGAGACATAGAAGTTATTTCACAGGAGTTTTTCAGGCATCTCTATTGCAGCCTTCACAATTTATTTTGTGCTGATTTGTCCCCCCGCTGTCCATGTTGCATTTGCTAGCTCTGTTTGTACTCTCCCACTCCAAGGATGGGCTGTTCTTTAGGTCAGGTAAAATTACAGCTGTATACCAGAGCTTATGGACAGACACAACTGTACAATTTTACACATCATTAGCTTTAGTATAACATACGTTGAACCTAAGCCAATGCGGCGGTGTGGGGAGTCAGACACAAATATATAATATAAATATAGTGTCACACACACAATCTATGAAACTCACTTCCAAATTAAAAGTAAAAAACATAACTTTTCAAAAAGAAGACAAGGCACACTTCTTAAAAGATGCTAGAATCCAAGAGTGAACAGCAAATCACAGAATCATTTAGTAGAATGTGCTACTAGTATCACTTTTATTTATCTATTATATATACTGGTATGTATCACCTTTTCTTTCAAGGAATTCATCTTCACAACAACCCTTCACAGGAAGTTAGGCTGAAAGCTTAGGGTCACCCAGTAAGCTTCATGGCTGGGTGGGGATTTGAACCCTGGTCTCCCAGGTCATAGTCCGGCACGCTAACCATTAAACCACACTGGCTCTCATGCTGTGTGTGTGTATATATCTTTAATTTTGCATAGGTATCATTAGGTCTACATCTGTCTTCCTCTAGCTACACAACTAAATCCTCAACATGCATAGGAATCTGTGTGGTCTGTACACTACAAACGAAACAAAATCCAGTGTATAGCTATAGACTATGGAAAGGCCCCTGTGCAGCTCTGCTTCTTGTGCACAATGGGCATAAACAGGGCGCTTGGATACAGATTCCCGACTCCATGTGAAGAGAGGCATGGTGGGTAAAAATGCAAAAGCATTACTTCATCTGTAGGAAAAGGAGCGTATCCCAAGACTTGAACAATCAGTCTTATTTATCTTGTGCCTCTATAAGCTGCACGACAGGCAAGCATTGAACAGGAAAGGCACTGGACAGCCGCACCTGCTGAATTTCTGCCTGGCCTTCTTGCAGCAGTTAAGGGCTGTCGCGGGAGAAATCACTCCTATATCCGTACATCGCCTTTCATTTCAGCAACTCCCGCATTACACGCCCCCTAGTGACGGAGCGTGTGCACGGAGGCATTCGAGTGTGTGCGTGCAAAATCTAGACTTTAGATTATGGGGAGGAAGGCGTATTGCAATCGTTGGGTATGCCACTATAGTCTTATATTTGCACCATCCATACAGTTTCCTCTTTCTCTAACCTTAAGCAAGTTAAGTATCGTTCTACAGTTCCCATAAAAATTCCTTCTCTAGCAACCGAGGCTGGGAAAGCGCCCCTCTCACCTTCAATGCGGTGTCGGCCAGGTATACGGCACACCAGCCCCCCAGCACGCAAACCACCACGGGCATCGGGATCATGTCAGCAGCAGAAACGACACAAAACCAGCAAAACGAGCCAAGCAAAAAAAATTAATCCCTTTACATTCCGGAACAAAGCGTCACACGGAACCACCGCGCACCAAGCACATTTCTTGAGCAGGAGGCTTCCGGATGCAGCACCCGGAAAACACGTGCCGCGTGCTGAGCATTCTCTACATCCCTCCCCCTAAGCACGTCTATCAACACTTCGGGTTCCTATTTGCAAGTGGTACAATTATCCCTGTGCGAGGGAAGTATGAATAATAATACAGTTTATAAAACTACTGTAAAGGCAAACTTACTTCGGGTGCAGCACTTTCCGATAATAGATAACAAGCTCTCCTAAAAATAAAAATAAAAAAGAGTCAACAAAATCTATATAAAGGTTGATTTTTCTGCTCTTTTATTTGCCCTGTTCATACGTTTTGGGATTTTCCCCGGTGGGGCTCTTGACTTTAAAAGCCGCGTGGCGAAAGTGAAGTAACAAAGACAAAGGAACAAATCGTCGCCTATTTGTTGTCCCTCGCCCAGGCTATTACAAGCTATGCCTAATTCTGTACTGGAGAGTGTACTTAAGGAGTTTGCATGCTTTCAGAGTGTGTCACAGTCAGAAATTCAGCAGGAATAACCGCTCAATTGTCAATATATAGTGGCGAGGAGGCTAAACCTGTTAAATTTCTACCTGCTGGGCATTTAATCATCATCATCATCATCATCATCCCCCTCAATCTGTGATGTCAAATGAGCAAAAAGGGGTTTTGCTAGAAGATGATTAAATAATTAAAATCTACAGGTCTAAGGCACATAAATTATTAAAATCATTTGCCATCTTTAGATCGGCTGATTTTTATTTCTGCCTGCCGGGACTCGTCGTGGGGCATTTTAAAGCACAGCAGCTGTCAGACAAAGACAAGAAAACAGTCACTGACTCCTAGCATCTTTTCTGTTTCTTTAAGATTGGACTCCACGAACCCGAAGTGCAGGTTCCAAAACCAAACTAACATTTTACCCTGCTGTTGCCCCGGAAACAAAGAGAGACGGCGCCCTCTGCTCGAGCGCGTGCGCATGCCTGGATCTTGTTGCGAATTGAGAAATGAATTTGCGGTGGGAGCAAAAGGGATTAATTATCAATCTGATTTACAATAAAAGAAAGTGACGTTGCTGATTATTGTTCTTTTAAGGAAGCAGTTCTTTCAAATTAAGCGCTTATAGGAATGCGGGAGGTGCGGGGCTCTCATGAACACGCTCATTTTTAAAGTACAGTAACTTGCCCACGTCAATCAAAAGCAATCACGTCAATCCAATAAAGCCCCCTCTTTCGCATCCGCCCACCCGTTGAACCTGATTGGGCTAGAGGCGGAGCAGCCCAGTTCATTTTCCTGCGCGCTGATTGGCACAGCATCGGGCCAACCAACAGCTACCCCGATTGCTGTTTTCAATGGATCCTGGGAATCGTAGTTTTCTGACGGTGTCTGCAATGTGGGATTAGGGCCTTGTCCTTGGAACTATATTTCCCAAGAGAAGCCCTGGCGCTATGAGGCCCGGGATTGCTACCCATATGCAACATAACCTTAAGGCATGTTTAGTTGGGATAAAGGCTGCTTTGAACCAGCCTGGTGCAGTGGCTGTGGGGCTGGGCTAGGACAAAATTTCCTTGCTCAAATGACTACTCAGTTATGAAACTTCCAGCCTCATAGGCTTGTTAAATAAATTGATAATACTGTGTTGGGTGAAGGTGCTCCCTGTGTTTAGGATTTCAACCTTGCAGCGCTGCTCTATGCATATTTACTCAGGAGCAAGACTCCTATGGGATTTGCTTCCAGGTAAATGGGCACAGGTTTGCAGCTGCAGGCTTCTGTTTATAAACAACATTCCAGCGTGTCACATGCACATTGCCTACCTTATCATCCCAATAGTGGATTTATGGTCCATGGGGTGCTGTGCACAGCTCCTTGGGGTGCTCCTGTTCCTTCACCTAATTAAACAAGATTTTGTCAAAATGAGATGATGTTAACCCTGTTTCTGCCTTTGTACTTTACTGTGCTCCCCTCACCTCCCCAAACAATTTGGGCCAGACAGGAAGAAAGGGTGGTGATCATTATGCCTCTGAGCTGAGTGCTTCCCACCCCCACCCTCACCCCACCCCACAAAAACCTACAATTGGATTAATCAGGAAAAAGTGTTGTAGAATGGCCTTACTGCGTCCCCCATCCTCAGCATCTTCCAAAAATCCAAAGAGGTTGCAACTATCCTACTTTTCCCTCTCCTCTCTAATATTGTCCCACAGCAGCTGCCCAGGTAAACCCTTCCTTCAGCAGTTAAGGGGAGGAGTTAGCATCATAGCCAGCTGGAGTTGAAAGTGGATGGGCCCTTTCAACTCCACAAGTGCTCTGTGTTGCAGAGTTAGAAGAAACATTATTCTAGGCCCTCTGCCTCTGTCAGGTTGGTGACCCACATTTAAGAGGTTGCCTGCACATTATGTTTCGTAACTTTCTGTCTAGAAGTGCAAAAGACTTGCTTTTAAAAAAAAAAAAAAGTTCAGCGCCTTTTGGCTCTGCTGGCATGGGCCCTGGTACAATTTCTCCAATTTCACCATTATAAACGTGGCCTTGTTAGGACCCCAGGGATTCCCATTGCCTGGTGACCAAACAACTCACTTTTCATTCACAGCTGTGACTTCACTGATAGGCTAAAAAAAAAAACCTGTCAGGCAGGAGCAGTCAGGCTGACTCGTTTAGCAGAAATGACTTAGAAGGGTCATTATACAGTACTTCATACCTTTCTTTCTAGAAAGGCTAGAGACTTTTTTTAAATGAAAGTTCAGAGTCTGCCACCCCTCTTCAGGGCCACCAATGAAGGTCTTCACAGGAACCTTTATGGAAAACTCTGCCCTAATGGACCTGCGTCCATTGACTTTAATCAGGGAGTAGGAGAAATGAAGAGTAGAAACAAAGCAACAAAGTAAAATACTAGGATTCAACTATAGCAGTTCATTATTTTCATGTTCAAATGTATCCTCACAGCTAACAATGTGTACTAATAATTTGTGGGGGTCCTCAGTAACACAGGGGCCTAATATGCAAACTGCATATACCTGTAAATCTGGCACTGGGTATGTCCTGTTTTCTGCAGAGTCTGAGCTGAAGATTTGCCCTCCCAGAAACACATGGACGTATTTTCATTTGCAAAGTAGTATGGTATCTTAAATCCTATAAAAGGTGTGTTTCTTAAGAACCAACTTTTGCTTTTTTAAAAATTGACATAAACAGAGTGTATCAGAACATATGCTGAATGCTTCTGGAATCACATGAGACAGGCTCAGAGATGGGGGGGTAGGGGAGATAAAAAACAAATGTAAAGTTACACAATTTAGGCTGTAATCCTATACCTGACTAAAATTCTTTAAGGCTGAAGTAAAAATTGTTCAGAATCACAAAACTGAAGTTAGTGAGCTGTGTGTGGTGTGAAAATAGGCTTTGAAAGAATATAATTTTTATTAAAAATACGGTATATGGAGTTCAATATCCACACCATGGATATTACCAGTGCTTTGTTAAAAAAGAAAGAAGAAAAAGAAAAGAAATAAAGAAAAGAAATAAAGGTCTGGTACTCAACATGAAGTTGTTACAGTGTGCCACACTTTTAACATGGGGTGTGTGTGTTTTTTGACAGTACTGCATACCCTTGAGTACCCCCAGCAAAGAAACACTGACTATTACCTGCACATAATATTTCCTTGTCTATATATTAAAACGTGATGATGATGATATAGAGTTTATTGTAATAAAAATTCACAAAAGTTTATCTCACAAGACAAACTTGTAGTTGTGTTATGTAACAACAGACCAAGACGAAGTGCTATGTTTGTTCACCAGAGTTAGTATGGACACAACAAACAACTACTGATGATGCATCTGTTGACCTTTTCAATCAACTGCTACAATTTATATAACACCATGATTGCCTTGATTGATAGACCAGAATTTTGTGTCCTGCAGCAGGAACATTTGAGAGATTAGATGGATGAAGAGGACAGCTATTTCCTGTTTATCTCCCAGCATTTGGTACTCAGTGACATAGTGCCTGTAAACACAGAGATTCCTTTCCACTACTGTAGTTAATATCTATTGATGCACATTTTATCTGTGAATTTGACAAATCCTTTATATATGTAGCATAGGCAGAACAGAACTACAACAACTCATATGTTGCTTCTTTACCTTTTAAGTCAGTCCACATTCCTTTAACTTCTCTACTATCCACAGACCTAAGACTCGCATACCTTCAAAACTTCAAGATCTCCAGAGAGTACGGGGTCTTTAAATAGAAAGGATGAAGATGATGAGGATGATAAATGTTACTGATTAGAGGTCTACCTGCAATTGTTTGCTGTGCTTTGTTTTATACACTTTTGCTGAAGTTTTACATTTTGGATTCACCCCATTGCCTACACTCTAAGCATTAGAAAATATTGTAATATCATCCAGCCTCCATGGCCTCAGCTCATCAATGAGGAGTAAGCTCTATGTGCTGTTCCAGTGGCATTCTGCCAAGAACAATGTTCTCAACTTGGAGGTCACCTCAGAAAGAGGGTGACTAGAACATTTTGCAACAACTGTACCCTGTAAGTAAATAAATTTTCAAATGTGCAGCTAGACCTGGTTCTTTGGACTTCTGGAACATCACTGCTCAAGGTTACCAAAGGATATGTTTCTTTTTTCCCATTTCCCTTCTTAGTAATTTAATAAATGTGTTTGTTTTGTTACATCTCTGTGCGAGTGGGGAAACATTTACCAAGACAAATAAGTTGGGGGCCGAATTTTATTAGATTGAGGCTTGAATCAGTAGACAAAACACAAAAATTGTAATCACTGAACATTTGGACTCAGCACTTAGTGAAACAGAGCAGTTATACTAGCAAACATCTATTTTGAAATATCACTGAAAATGCCCCTGCACAACTGGCCTCTAACTTTGTGGTCACCAAACCACATTTGAGTAGCTTGAGGACAACTTTACGTGAAAACCAAAAGGAAGTGTTGCATGTCTTTCTTGCTCTCTGCCTTAAATAGTTTGGGAACTTTTACTACTCTTTAGGCAAAACAGCAAAAATCTGTTTGTTTGTTTTAAATAAAAACAATCATAAATTCCACATTGAGAAAGTGAGAGCAAAATATGTCCTGACGGTGAGTTTGCTAACTCTTTCCTGCTTGACACTTGAGCCCCGATTTTAGCCATGAGGGAATGAAGTTACAGGATGAATCCGACTCTATATTTAGGAAGAACAAGTGTAAGCTATGACAGGAATTCTCTTTTACACTTGGCTTCTAAACTCAGCACTGCTCCAGCCCTAGAAGTGCTCTTGGTAGTTTGTACACAGGCACAAAGGGCTTCATCAATTCCAGCCACCTCTAAAGGATTCCAGGGAAGATCTCAGCTCAGCATCGAAAGGAGGTGTTTGCATCTACTCTCCTGACAGGTTGGAGTGTTTCTTATATAAATAACCAAGTACATAATAAAAGCTAATGTGGGGAGGGGTTGCTGTTTGAAAAAGTGAAAGGTTGACTTGGGAAAACACTTTCATATATTGCTAGGAGATGAATGAATGAATTAACTGCCTTTTCTGTAAAGTTTTATCTCTGTAAACCAGATCAGTATGCTTACACAGGCTGCTATTACAAGTGCAACCATTTATTTATTGTTGTCTGCTTGAAATATTTTAATTTACCCGATGTTTGTTGATGCTGTTGCAAGTACCAGCAAAGTAATAACAGCCAAGTTATAACAGTTATAAGATCACTGTATGAGATCATAAGGATTTGATAAGAATTGCCATAAGGCAAGCAGTTACAATGAACTTGATGGGGTGCAACTGCATGGCGAGCAGTAAAGTTTCAGCATGGACTTTTCTTCTGCTTTCAGTACATGCTGGGCTCCCAGCGGTGTAATTTCTATCTAGGTCTTCAACACAGCAGAGCTTTCTGTTTATAACACTTGTGCCAGTTTCATGCGTACAGCAGGGAGTCAAAGGATGACATTCCTAGTTCCTCTTCAAATAAATCTAGGGTAGTGTTATGAAAGACGTAAATTATGGAAGTGCCTCAGGATCAGCTCCTTTAAAGCAAACCGAAGAACTTGGTCGGTGCAAACAGCTGCGTGTCCTTTGGCACCCTCTCTCGGGACTTATTTTTAGATCAGGCAGAGAAGATCACCACTTCTTTGAGTTTTATTCCTTCCTATCCCTTGCGCCTGTTCAGGAATCATAGGGACATTCGCACAATGAAGTCAAGTGCTAAATAGTTCCAAAAAGAAACAACTGCGGCATTGCCTTCAACATGTGGTAGAGGTAAGCCGTGAACTAAATGTTTGAATGCCTGAAAGATTTAGTAGTATCCAGGTTTTCAGCTAAAAATTGTATTTAAATATTGGATATTTTAACACCAGTTAGCCGAATACTTAGGAAAGCATTGAGGAGTGTAATTAGTTGAGTTTGATCGCTTGCTCCCATTTTGTTGCATGGATGTTAGGAAAGGGGTAGAGGAGGAAGACTGGAGGCATTGCTCCTTGGTATCCTGTGCCAGATCGTCTGGATTTATGGGGGCCATGAAGTAGTGCAAACCTCAGTAAGATGCAGAGGGAGATACTTCAGCTCCTTTCTACAGCAACTCCCTCTGTATATAATCTCTTGTACTGTCAGCACAATCCTATACATCAGGGACAGGGAAACTATGACCCCCCCCCCAAGCTCCTGAACTGCAACTCCCATCATCCCTATCAGCAGCGCTGGCAGGTTTTGGTGGGAGTAGGTGTTCAGCAACTTGTGGCGGACACCAGATTCTCCTCTCCTGTGTTCATCTCCATGCTGCAGAACACTTCACGGACAGCTGTGGAGCTGACTCCCAGGTAAATGTGTTCCGTATATGGAATTGTAGCCTTCATGGCTCCAAAGGGTGCCTGGAAGGTCTTGTGCAGGAAAAACTTTTTCTTTTCTGATATTTCTGTATGGATGCTATTGTAGGAGGAAGACAGCGTCTACCCCTGCTCCCCTTGGTGGATACCCTGGTGAAATATTGCATATCTGCCTGGGTTCCAGAAGTCCTGGTGCAACGTGAGGAATATCCGTGCAACATGACAGCACTATCAGCTTGTAGGGTTGAGCTTTTTTTTTTTTAGGAAGACCCCCAAATTGTTGAGCTTTTTAAAAACAAAACCCAGAGTTGTTGAACTTGTGACAGCATATGCTCCTGTACATGTGTAGTCAAATATAAAGTTGCTGCAGTCTGCCGTTATATTTTGATTCTTGAATGTCTGATAGCCAACAGTTGTACCAAAGGGGAAAGGGGAAGAGAGAACGTAGCCCAAGAAGTTTGTCTATTTTTACTCTTCAGCATTCTGTTGTCCTGATTTCTCTGGCAATAATGAGGTCAGCAGAAACGGGCAGGGAAGAAAGATTGTCTCTGTCAGACGTTCTCCACAACTCCATGAGGCATCTCTATAGGGGCTTTGCTCTGCCTTCACATTGTTTTTGTTACTTTATTTTCACCCCAAAGTTAATATTCCATTTAAGAGCTTTACAAGTTTAAAGAACTGCCCCTGGAAAGCCATATGTAGGCAGTGCCATGTTTAGACAGAGAAGACAAACTGGAAAGAGAGTGTGGACCACATGGAATGTTACGTCTGCTGCAGTTTTAAATTTTCATTTTTCCTCTCTCAACAACCCATATTAATGGGCCTTCAAGTAGTTTGTTTACAGGTTCAGGCTGCAGTTGCCTTTTACTTTAGAGAAGAAGTTAAAGGAATTTATAATGCCTTTGCAAGTTTTATATGGGGCAAATTAATTTTTTATCAACAAAAGCCAGGTTTTCAATATAAGCAATTCTTGATTGCGTAACTTGAAGCGAACATATTAATAAGTAGCTCTCCCATGAATATGTGCCGTTTGATGGAAAAGCTAACTTCTCATTTACTATTGTGTTGGGAAAGCGATCTTACTCTTTCTGCCTATGAAAAATTAACAAGGGAAGCTCAGGTGTTCTTACTCCTTTGCAGCATTCTATGGTTGTATCTAAGTAACTCTGAAACTAAGCCCGAAAGACAATCTGGACTGATGAATGAATACCTATCAAGAAGAAACGTGGGCTAAATTGTAGTTAATCAAGGCATTGTTGCTCGTAAAAAAGTTTTGTTTTATTAGTAATCATACTTATTTTGCTTTCAGGGATAAATCTCTTCCTTTAAAATGTCAAAACAGCCAGCTTCGAATGTTAGAAGCATTCAGGTAAGAGATAATATTTTATGTTACTACTAGTAGTAAATAAGAAGTATTTTGATTGAAAACAAAACATCCGTTTGTTTGGCGCTTCAGCGCTAACTTGGAATTATTTAAAACTTGCTTGTCATGCAAGTAAATGAATTTTGATCCCGTCTTTTCCATGGTTTTATATATTCCATTATCAGCTTCTATAGCATTTCCCACAAAGCATGATGAAGAAGCTGGAGGGTTTTTTGGACATCATCTAAAAGCATTTAACTGCACAAACATCACATATATGCCTATGTTTGTGTGTTGCTTACTTCTAATTGTCCAGCAAAATTCACTTTCCATTACTGGCATCTTTTAATCTAAGCCAAGATTATTTTTTAAAAAAGAAAGAAAGAAAAGAATTTGACAAGTATAAAAATAGCTAAAGTCCTATGCAAGTTGTTGTTGTTGTTTAGTCGTTTAGTCGTGTCCGACTCTTCGTGACCCCATGGACCAGAGCACACCAGGCACTCCTGTCTTCCACTGCCTCCCGCAGTTTGGTCAAACTCATGTTCGTAGCTTTGAGAACACTGTCCAACCATCTCATCCTCTGTCATCCCCTTCTCCTTGTGCCCTCCATCTTTCCCAACATCAGGGTCTTTTCCAGGGAGTCTTCTCGTCTCATGAGGTGGCCAAAGTACTGGAGCCTCAGCTTCACGATCTGACCTTCCAGTGAGCACTCAGGGCTGATTTCCTTAAGAATGGATAGGTTTGATCTTCTTGCAGTCCATGGGACTCTCAAGAGTCTCCTCCAGCACCATAATTCAAAAGCATCAATTCTTCGGCGATCAGCCTTCTTTATGGTCCAGCTCTCACTTCCATACATCACTACTGGGAAAACCATATCTTTAACTATACAGACCTTTATCGGCAAGGTGATGTCTCTGCTTTTTAAGATGATGTATAAGTTTGTCCTATGCATACTTACAATATATATATATATATATATATATATATATATATATATATATAGTCTCTTGGACAACCAGGTTCTCAGTATGCCTTCATTTGCTTACACTGGGTTGCATCCGGAGTATCCATTATGTTCCTAATAGGCCTACTTCCAAACACAAGAGGGGCCCAAGGTCCAGCAGAGGCTCTCACTGGAGGAAGGAAAGGAAGGTGACTTTTGCCAATTGCCTCTTTTCCTTGCAGACTTGCACCACCTCCCACACTGTGTCCAAGACTCCAAGCCAATGTTTTCAAGCCGAACAACCCTTTTAAGTGTTCACAGTTGTAGTCAATGAGATGTACTCAATATATTAATGTGCTCACTAGTGCTATCATGAATACAAAGGTGTGGGTAAATACCTTGTATTGTTTTATCAAATAATATTAATTTCTAGAGTTTGCAGAACTGCTATGGCTTTATCTGGATGATCATATCTTGGCTCATTTAACCAAGATATGCACAAGCCTTTCATCTGGACACATAGCCTTATCGCTCCTCAGTCATTTAACCTGCAAGTCTCCAGTTAACTACACTTTCTTGTTTGATTCTGGATCGTTCCAAACCGCACAACCATAGTTTTCCAGTTCAGATGGATTAATGGAAGACCAGTGTTTGATGGCTACATGTCACAAAGGGGGGCGGAGGGGGGGGGAGGCGGAGAATCAGCTGCATATAAAGCCCAGATATAACCATCCAAATTAGGCCAATGGTTGGGTTTATGATAGTTGTAATGCAAAATCATGGTGTCTACTCACATATCATCTTTTGAAGCTCCAGCCCTACAATTGGCAATCCATGGTTTATAACAGAATGTCTGCATTTGTTTCTTAGGACTGTGAGGGGATTCCACAGATCCATGCTCAAAATCTCTTTTTCCTCCCTTGTCTGATTGACTTTTAAAAACAAAACGAAACAATTTTTTACTGGTTTTTAAACAAATACAAATAAAATATCCATTAAAAACCTATCCGGCAGTACAGCTAATGATGTTTGATTTATCCATTTTCTCTGACTTTTATAATCCTATTTTACACAACTGTGCATATTAGCTGCACAAGGTTTGCCCATCCACATGTGGAGTAGTGAAGGAATTTTCCATTCACAACCTTCTGAATTGCAGCCTATGAATTTGGTATGCAGCAGTACTATCAGAGGCATGAAATTACTTTAGCTGCAGCTTTTTATTGGTTCTGAAGACAGGAAATATTTGTTTCCTGGTAGTAAATGGATTTATATAGTATTAATTTTCTATCACAATGATTTTTTTTTATGGTGGCTAGGCAAACAAAAAAGGTATACATTGCGAAGATTTAAATGAGCAAGATGATTGCCTCTCTCTTGAAAGCAAGCAGAAAAATGTCTACCAATCTCTGGGGAAAATAACTTTTATTTATAGATTGCAGTACACAAACATCAGTCAATGAAACAAAGGGAGCCTTTTCATTTTAATATATGAAGTCGAAAGCAATTATGCAGTAGTTACATTTATTTTAGCATTTTCAAATGGTTTCATTTGCACTGCATTCTATAAGCATAGGGAATCTACCTTTTGATAAATGACAAGGCATTATTATGTAGTTTTAAATAAGCTCTAATAAACAATTCACTCATATGCATTGAAACAAATGGTTTAAGTCCATTAAACAGGGAGTTTAACTCAGCATTGTGAACTTAATGTGGTTTACAGCCTCCTTATTTCCCATTAAAGGGAATTATCCACCAAGGATTCCCAATTAACCTTCTAGAGAAATGTGAGTTTATTTTACCACAGTTACACATAGCAAAAATATTTTCTTTTAAGCCATGAGCCTTGAAAGCAAAATTATATATTATACAAAGTGTGTCTATGTGTGTGCGTCAGTGTGTCACAGATCTCTTTAACTTTACAGCTAAATGGACAGTGCAACCCTATACATGTCTAGTCCCACTGAGTTCAATGCATTCCTATGCTCCAAGGGTTGCTGACACAGCTAAGGAAAGTGAAATATACTCGGAGTCGAGAGTGAATTTCATGCTCTTTATTCAGCTCATATTCATCAAGGAGAAGAAGAGAAGACGAATGGCTCTTTTCCCAAAACCATCTGCTTATATACATTATTTACACAATGGGCCTTGCGTGATTGGCTACTTCAGGGCTACACCTGTGGGCCAATTATATTGTGGATTGACTTCTGCCTGCAGCCTGATTGGCTGCTCCTACAGGCCAATCAGGTAGCAGATTCACTTCTGCCAGCCGCCTGATTGGCTGCTCCAGCAGGCCAATCAGGTTGCGGATTCACTTCCACCTGGAGTTGGATTGGGTAGCTCCCGCTGATTCTGAATCCTATTGTTCTAGGATTCAGCTCAGTACATAACAGAAAGGGTCTGTGTCCACATGCATGGCAGAGTTTGTGTGAGAAGTGGCTACACGCATGACCGGCATCAGTGCTATTTTTCTAGAAAAAGATGCCGGAACTCACCATGAATCCCACCCTTGTTCTCTTATAATGCCAATGGCGCCCACCTGAAAGGTGGCAGAACAGACTTCTGGCGAATTCCGGCTGAAAAAATGCCCTGACTGGCATGCACCCATTCCTCCACCACTCCCAGACACTTGGCCAAGAGTGAATGTGGCAAACAAAAAATGAGCACTAAAGTCTTGTATAGGAGTAAGTCCCATTGAACACAAAAGTTCATTTGGTCCAAGTCCAGTTTAAATATAAAGAACCATAAGAAGGAAAAGCAGGGGCTCAAGGTTGCCCATCAGCAGTTGGCACCCGGACAGTAGACTGCTATGGTGATATGTATTGCACTACAGATATGCAAATTTGCATCTATACCTATAAAACCAGCACAGGCAAATGTCATGCGAACTGGTGCCCTCTTCTGTCTGCTTTTGGGTGATGCATTCCATCTTTTTTGGTAACACCTAAACTGAATTGCTTCCACATGAAACCTGGGGTTCAGTCCAGCTGCGCTTCCACATGAATGAGGCCCAGTTGCAAGCCTTCTATTAGGCCTACACAGCCCAGAGGACACTAACTGGAGCTTGCTAACAAAAGTGGACTTGCCCTCAGAAGGCTGCCTGAAAGCAAAGAAATGCAAACACACCATCTTGGAGGCTTCTGCTACCTGAGGCAGTGGCCTCACCCTGCCTAATAGCTGTGCCAGTCTTGGAATATAGTAATTCATTCTCTTACTGCTATTAGAAGTACCATGTATGGAGACCGTATATTCCTGTTCCTGCTGCCTCAGAGGCTGCTGTGTCTGTGGAGACGGGGACACCTCTGGTTCTGATGATGTGCCCCCCTCCCCTGGCTCTGCCCCTGCAACACTGCCACTGTCAGCTGCCCCTGCAACATCCTCTAATGTCCTCAGCAGGTGCAGCTTGACTCAGCACAGTGGCAACGTGATGGGAAAAAAATACCTTCTGAGTTTTTGCATGTCATGCAGCTTGTAAGTGCAAAGCCTATGGAGGAACGATAGCATCCAGTGGCCTGAAACCATAAAGGATACTCGGACAGCCACAGCTGAACTTGGATGGACGGCAAACCCACCTTCAGGGAGAATCAGTTCCAGTGGAATTTGCAAAGAACGTTACCAGAATAATGAAGGGGCAAAAGACACAACAGGGGACAAATGGCAGGCTGACGTGCGTATCTCTGGACTGATATTTACAGCAGTTCTCCAACAAGAGCAGATTTTGTACTATGCAAAAAACCTGTCCTTGTAAGCCCACCACATCAAGTAGGGAACAAGGAGGATTGCCTGCTGAGGGCCTGAAGGACTCTGCCCTTGCCTCTTTCCACCTGGCTTGGGGCAGGGCCCGACAGGCTTCACAAGGACTGCAGCTGCTTTTAAATTGTTTTTAATTTGTATCTGTGTTGTTTTAAATGAGACCACCTTGGCTGTGAGCCCTGGAAGACCTGCACCCTGCCTTGCTGGCCCTTTCCCATCTGGCCTGGGAGAGTGGAGTGCTGACGGACTCAAGCTACAAAAGCTGAAGCTGTTGAACAGATTCTTGGACTGGAGTATTGTTTATTGGGGGGGGGGTTGAGAGAGCTGTTGCTGTTATTGGTACAGTGGTGCCTCGCTTAACTAATGCCCTGCTTAACGAAATTTCCACTTAACGAAAGGTTTTTTCTAGCGGAGGTTGCCTCGCTAGACGAATGCGTTTTATGAAAAATTCGTCTAGCGAATCGCGGTTTCCCATAGGAATGCATTGAAATTCAATTAATGCGTTCCTATGGGCAAAAAAAAATTTCAATGCATTCCTATGGGATTCGCTAGATGAAATTTTTGTTATAAGAAAAGACCCGTGGAACAAATTAAATTCGTCTAGCGAGGCACCACTGTATTATTGTTGTATCTTTAATTTTAGATCTTATGATTTACGTGGAAATTGTTTTCCATTTGGTTATGTACTTTTTGATGTGTTTTTTATTGTTTATGACTTCTGTTATGTTTGTAATTATGTAAATCGTGTCATGTTGTAAGCCGCCTTGAGCGTTGTTTTAACTACGGAAAGGCGGCATATAAATAAAATGACGATGATGTTATCCTGATACTATACTGATATGATCTCTAACTTCCAGGCTAATATCAACATCCCAATGGGAGCCCTTTTACCTGGAGCAGGTCAGCCACCAAAAAGAAAAGAATTTACTGAAGCTGATGAGGTAAGAGCAATACATGTCTTCATCTGCTAGCCTAGTTCATTTCTCATTGTTTTAAGAAGCTATATAATGATCAGTCGGTATAAATCGGTTCTATTCAAGTACAATTAGTTAATACACACAATGGCTGGTTGTATTTTGGGGTCAGTGTATGGGTGCAACATAATTCCGGTTCCAAACTAATGGTGGGTATTGTGTTCCAAATGCAAGAAACAGAGATCCTGAGCAATCTGGAAACACCACTACAGTTAGATGGGTGTTGCATGATTGCATTTCCTAATGTTTGGCTTCTAAAAGCAACTGCAAGGAGTCCTACTTTGCAACAGGGCCACAGTGCATATGGGAGGCACGTCTAACTCTCCTGCCCTGGATGAACCCTATACAGTGGTACCTCGACTTACGAAGGCGATCTGTTCCGCGGCGCTCTTCATAAGTCGAAGTCTTCGTTTGTCGATGCGCCCGTTTTGTGCTTGCGCGAAGTGCAATTTTGTGCTTCTGTGCATGCGCCGACTGCACGCACCGCTTCTGCACAGGCACAGAACGCGTGTGCGGCGAAAAAACTTCCGGGTTTGTCGACATCAGAAGTCGAAACCTTCGGAAGTCGAGTCGTTCGGATGTCAAGGTACCAATGTACAAATATCTCTACAACTCCCACCATTCATATGGATGTCTTCCTCTATCCCCTATCATGTTTGCTTTGTGGTTAGTACCAGCTGCTCGCAGCTCAAGGCTTTTCACCATTCATTGTATTGGGATGGTGTTAGTACTAGTATAGTAGTAATAGTATAATGGGGAGAGGAAGGGAGTAGAAAGAAAGATGTGCTCTTAAAAAAGGGGCCTAGATCCTAAGTTTAGATATCAAAAGGAGCTTTATGAATATCCAAAAATGGGTTATGTAATTTGAGTGCTTGGAGTATACATGTGGGTTTCAGTGGGTTGAAATGTAGGCAGATATTTGGATATAGCTGGAAAATGAGTGAAAGGGCAAGAAGCAAGGAAATTGTGTAGGAGGTGTGAACATTTCAGCTGAGAACACAGTCTGTTCATCTACAGATCTGCTAGCATGCAGTAATTTACCACAACCAGACAGCTAATTGACTCTATAAACCTGAAGCCAAATTCAATTTCAGATGCATGGGACGTACTGAAAGAAAATTTGAGATATGCAGCTATGCTTCATGAACTTCTGAAATTAAATAGTAGTTTTATAAGGAACTTCTGGACTAGAAACTTTGCAGACTGCGGCACAGCCATCACACAGTCCATGGCTCTACTTTTCCAGTTGCAAAGTGGAACCATATTTCAAGGAACAATTTTAAGCAGCTGCTTTGGTCTAAACTCACCAATTTGAGATCTACATAGTTAAAAGGGGGGACATACATATTAAAATAAAAATAAATAGGTCACCTACATGTTATAATGCAGAATTATGTTGCCCATGCACTTAGCTGTTTCCCTCAATCCAATCCTATGAAAACGTTGTATTGCAGGAGCAAAATTGTTCCTCTTAAATCTGAAAAGATGCAAGGAGACAGGTTATTTTAGAACAGATATTGCAATATTTACTGTGATCTATTTGCAGCATTAGCTGTGCTTAATTTTAGGTCCCATAAATGTGCCAGTAGCCCCAACACAAATCTATATTTCAAATCACTTGAAGAAATAAATAATTATCTGGAAAGGTCCACTTTCAAAATGTCGTGCAATTAGAACATTTTTAAAACAGTTTAAAAATATTCACCGCTTAATTTGGCTCTGTTCATTCCTGTGAGATGCTGTATGGTTGAAGACCCACTAGTAACAATGAAAGGGGCATCTGCACAAAATATTATAAAGCTTGTGATAAATAATCCATCCTATCCCACAACTAAGAGAAGAGGGCCTTGAGTGTTCTTTTTCCAAACTTGTTTGTGGTCCTTTAAAAGTGCAATGAAGAAGCCAAGTCACACACCCACCTCAGAAACTTGCCTTCTCGCTTCTCCAGTGGTAGCAGCAGGGGAGAGTGGGTGCCATGCCATGAGATTCTGCCACCTGAGGCAGCTGCCTCAGTCTGACTCATAGGGAGGCAGGCTCTGGAGGAGAAGCATAAAATGCTACATGAATAGGCGCCTAAACACTGAATGACCAGAAGTAATCAGTCAACGCCAGAGATTTAAAGTTCCACAGTGTTTCTATAGCTTCTCAAAAGTGATGTGGTTACCAGGTTAGGTAGATCATCTGGAAGATGTGGCAGAGCTTTCCTTACAGTCTTCAGCAGGCTGACATTAGATCATGTCAGATCTAGTATCTTCTGTGCACTTTACTGGATCTGTCACATAACGGCTTAGTTTGCACGTAATGCCAAGGCAAATCATGGCTTGGCGCAGATGCAGGGCTTTTTTTCAGAATGCAATTCCAGCACCTCTCAAGTGGGTGCTGTTGCCATTATAAAAGAACAAGGGTGTTGTTCATGGTGAGTTCCGGCCCCTTTTTTTTTTTAAAAAAATAGCACTGTGCAGATGCATGAACATGTGGGTTCCCGGAGAAGAGATCACACCCACTGCACTCCCCCCTCAGTCCTTATGCTGCAGCACTACACAGGGCTAAAGCTGGGAGGTTTTAAAAATATAATTTGTTGGCTTATGGTATGTGTGTGTATAACCATGGTTTAATTTAGCATGGAGCGGATTTGCCCCAACCCAGGGATCCCAGTTGGTCTCATTCCAGACAAACTTTGAGCTGTAAGCCAAGAACAACCTTGGTTTGGCTTAGCATTGCATGTGAACTGGGTCATTGTGAAAATGGAAACATCCCCCAGTGTATTAGTTTGAGGTAGCTGGGTGTTTTTTTTGTCTGCAGAGCCTTCCAACTCCTTCAGAAGAGGAAAAGAAAAAGGTGCTCCCAGGAGCCAAGAAATTACCTGGCCCAGCTGTAAACCTGTCAGAGATCCAGAATGTAAAGAGTGAGCTGAAATTTGTCCCAAGAGCTGAACAGTAGTAACAAGAATGAAAAGGTATGTCCAGGGGTCCTTTACCTTACCCTTTTTTTACCTAAGCTACAATGAAATATAGTGAACTTTGCTCTGGTTAGAATGATCAATATGGTGAGATGGAGTTGAGAACCCTGCATAAAAAGAAATGTCATCTTGTGGAAATTACCCTTGATTGAAATATGCTTAAGAATCAGATAAATTATTCCAAACTACGACATTTATCCTGTTTTGGACAGAGATGAGACTGAGTGGCAGGAGCATGAGTACTCCTTTTGGGGTCAGGTCACTGTCTGTGAAGTTTTCCCAAAGTACCCTCTTAATTCTGACCAAAAAAATATCCCTTGAATAGGGATTTTGCACATGAAGGAACCCAAGCCAAGAAATAATGCTACTGATGGCATTTTTATTGCTCTGTAAACCAAAGGAAAATTTTGGAAATCCAATCCTAATGCAGTAGCAGGTCACTTCTAAAATATTTAGAAGCTAATTTCTATACGACCTCAATTTGTTCATAAAAATGCACAGGCTATATTACACTCGATTAGCACTGCAATTATTCTTCTATTATTCAAATTATAATACGCAGAGAGGCAAAATGTAGGTGGAACAATTATGCTTTCACTTTAAAATTAGAAACAATAGGCTTTGATCAACCAAAAATAAGTTGTTAATTGGTACAAAAACAGATAATGCCTTGTTTCCATATAGTCTGCAAGTGAAGTACAGCTTTTTTAAAACCCCTCTCAGGAAGAAGAGGAGCACACTTACAGATTAATGGGGCTCTCACATAGAGGCACCTACAGTGTGCAGGATGGTGGCGCCACATTCATGTTGTATAAGAGCACTAGAGGGGGGGGGAACCTACAAATAAATCGCTATTTGCCTAAATAAACAAATGCCGATAGCTCTGTCCCAATCCTTCCCCTCTTTTCTATCTTGTAGAATACAGCCCATGCTCCAGTCCAGGCAAACAGCCATAGCATAAAGCCTGCACCTTTATTATCCAAAATATCACTGTGGGATAGTACCCAATGTACCCATTGAAAATTGGGTAGCCTGGGTAAAACATTAAAAAATGTCCGTCCCCTGCCCCCCCCTTCTCATTTGTAACAGGGGAGGATAAAAACCTTTTGCTTCAGCTCATTGGATTTGCTTGTTATGGTGTCTGCCTTGCCTTTTCCTATTTTGGTAAATGGCCCCTCCTTCTTTGTGTTTGTGGGAGGGGAGTTATTGGTTTGTCTTTTTCTTCTTCTTGTTTTATTATGTCTTTTGTGTTCTCATACAGTCATACCTCGGTTTAAGTACGCCTCGGTTTGAGTATTTTCAATTTAAGTACTCCGCGGACCTGTCTGGAACGGATTGATCCACTTTCCATTACTTTCAATGGGAAAGTTCGCTTCTGGTTAAGTACGCTTCAGGCTGAGTACTCTGCGGACCCGTCTGGAACAGTTTAATCCACTTTTCACTACTTTCAATGGGAAAATTCGCTTCAGGTTAAGTACGCTTCAGGTTGAGTACTCCACGGACCGTCTGGAATGGATTAATCCACTTTCCATTACTTTCAATGGGAAAGTTCGCTTCAGGTTAAGTACAGACTTCCAAACCAATTGTGTTTGTAAACCGAGGTACCACTGTATTGCATTTTTATGCTGTGAACCGCCCTGTGATCTTCAGATGAAGGGCGGTATACAGATTTAATACTAATAAGCGCAGCTGAGCTTCCCACCACTGTTGTTTCTCACATGGAGGGGTTCATTTAAGGTGCCTTGTAGATGGCAAGCCAGAGCTTAGATCCACAGCTCCTGTAAGGTTACCACAGGGTCATGCACCATTGATGTGAGGCCCCTATTGCTACAATTAAAGGATCAATCCTTTCTTGGCTTTGTTTTGGGGGAAAACTTGACGGGGAGGAAAGCACAATGTACAGGAAACTTCAAGGAGAACATAATTAGAGACTTCTGGCTGAGAATATTATACAGAACAGCTAATTCTCTGTACATGGGCATTGTGCAATCTGTTTGAGCCACAAAAATTGTGCTCAAGGTATTAGGCAACAAGCACTGCCAAGAAAAGGTAATAATAAATAATGCAAATAATTAACCTTACAAATTGCACACGCTTTCCAGCACAGAGAGTCTTCCAAATACCTTCATGAAAGACAAGGGCTAATTGTTTCTAAGGACGTGGAGTACACCTCTTCCCCTATTAATGCCTTAGTTAGGTTTGATAGAGCTGCATAAATTGTAGCCAATTAAGCTGACAAAGTGATCTCGAATATCACAGCTCCAACCTGGTAATCAAGCTAATTTATTTCTCACACACTTTGTCTTCCATCACTCCCTTTTGTAATTTTTCCTCATGTCACTTGATAGGAGACTACCTAATTATGTGTTCACAGTCCTGTACTCAAGAGCAGGCTAAGTTATTACTTCAGTATAATGCTTTTTAAACCTTTATACTTTGAGTATGTTTTCACTTCAGCTTTTTTTGCTGGAGTGATAATTGTAAGCCCTCTGTTGTTGCCCATGAGACCACAGAACTCTCCTGAGGGTCTGAGATACTTTGCCTCCCATAGCCTGGGCTGTTGCCATAGGCCTGGACATGTCTATCTATACTTCAGCAGATAGATAGATAGATAGATAGATAGATAGATAGATAGATAGATAGATAGATAGATAGATGAGCAAGGCCTTATTTTCATCCCAGAATTAGATCTGCTGATCTATATATCATGTATTGTCCAACCATTTACCCACTAAAACATTCACATTTTTAACAGCAGTGTGTTCAACATCATGGTTATTATTACCATCACAATTTATTTCCCGCCTTTCACCCTAAGGTACCAGGGTAGGTAACAACTATTAAAGCATAAAAATAATATTAAAAGCAGAGTTTTTTTCAGCCGGAACTCAGTTCCGGCACCTCTCAGGTAAGAATGAGGGTGAGTTCCAGCGTCTCTTTTTCTAGAAAAATAGCACAGATATTACACCGTGTGTGTGTGATTTATTTAGCACTGCAAAGTCAATTGGACTTATTCCAGTAAATCAGGGGCGGGCAACTTCCATCCTGCACACCAATCTTAGTCTGTCAGGGGGTAATACCAGCTGATGAGTGGAGAAGAATGGTCCAGCCATGCTGGGTGTTGCTTTGTCAGAAAGCAGGACTGAACCCTGGTGAGTAGAGAGTTTAATCCTGCTTGGTGCTGCTTCAGCAGCACCTTCCCCTGCAAGGAATGCTCTGGAGAAGCAGACTCCTGCAAGGAGCAGTATTAAACCATCTGCTCACCAGCTAGTGAGCGGAGAGTTCATCCAGCTGAACGCTGCTTTGCTAGAGCATTGCCTACAGAAAAACAAACAAACCCAAAATAGAGCTGTTAGGACATATCCCCTAGCAGTATTAAAATCAGAATGCCAGTGCAGGTTAATGCAGCTACTTACACACCACCAAGACATTTAATCCCCATAGCAACCCTGTGAGGTAGGTTAGGCTGAGAGGCAGTGACTGGCCCAAGGTCACCCTTCAAAGTGGGGATTTGAACCTTGTTCTCATATATTCTGGTCCAGGACTATAGCTGCTAGGTAAAAAGGTAAAAGGTAAAGGACCCCTGGATGGATAAATCCAGTCAAAGGTGACTATGGGGTTGCAGCGCTAACTTCAGGCCGAGGGAGCTGGTGTTTGTCCACAGACAGCTTTCCGGGTCATGTGGCCAGCTTGACTAAACTGCTTCTGACGCAACAGAACACCGTGACGGAAGCCAGAGCACACGGAAACACCGTTTACCTTCCTGCCACAGTGGTACCCATTTATCTACTTGCACTGGTGTGCTTTTGAACTGCTAGGTTGGCAGGAGCTGGGACAGAGCAATGGGAGCTCACCCCGTCACAGGGATTCGAACCGCCGACCTTCTGATCAGCAAGCCCAAGAGGCTCAGTGGTTTAGACCACAGCGCCACCCCTGTCCACCACACTGGCACCAGTATGCCTTTGCCAGTTGTCATTGTCAGACATTGATGGCTAAATCTGAAGATAACAATTCAGGCCTGGAAAGAGTTGAACACCTAATTGCTTTCGTGTGGGGTGGGGAGAGGATGTTAACCTTTCTTTGGCTTTGAAAAGGCCTGTTTATTCCCCCAGTAATATGTAAAAGCAGGCCTGAAGCTTTGAGTTGTGTTTGTTCTTTATGCCATTTGCTGCCTAGGAGGAAACTTCGTTCCAAATTGCTATTATGCCAAGCTCGGCCATACGAAACTGTTCATATAGCACAAACAATAATAATGTAAGTGCACTTAGGAGGAAAAGCTCTTGCTTCTTCTTCAGACAAACAGACCAGGGAGAGAGTGGCTTGCCTACATCTGCACTTTGTAATAGCTACAACCCTGGTTCCAAAAGTGCTCAGTGAGAATGAGCTTTCTCTCTCCCCCCCCCCCCTGCGTACAAACATAAAAGGGTGGAAACAGCAACCCCAACAGCAATGGAGCTCCCGCTTGTCAGGGGAAAGGAATATATAGGAACTGACATGATTTCAGTCCTCATGGGCAGGCAGGTCATCAAAGGAAATGCAGCCCACATGGATGCAAGTCTAAGCAATGGAATGAGTGGCTTGGATTCTGAGAACCAGGAGTGGAAGCTTGTGGAAGGGGACTTCCTTGCAGTCCTTTATTTCCACTGCAACTCCGAGAAACCTCTTCAGAGGGTTGGGTGCCCATGTAGTGTGGGGTGGGGTGGGGTGGGGTCGAAGTGGGAAGAAATCCTAGAGAGCTGCCTAAGTTGATAGAGCAAAGGAACTGACGGTATCAGGCAGATTCTTACGGGTATGTTCTTTTGAAGACTGCACACGTATTAATTCATGCTAGTATTGCATCTATAATAGCTGGAGAAACTGTCCTGTCAAAGGTATCTGAAGAAGTGTGCATGCACACGAAAGCTCATACCAAAATAAAAACTTAGTTGGTCTTTAAGGTGCTACTGAAGGATTTTTTTTATTGTCCTGTCAAAATCACTGTCTTCACATGGACTCTTTCAGCTGAGTCCTATTTGCTGAGAGCCTTGCATGGCTTTTCCAAAACGTGTATCCACCTAGTCCCAGAAATGGTATCCTTTCATCCTGTGTAACTGGTGGTACACACAGATTTAGACCCTTTTATATTCATTGAAAGCATACCTGCAGCATGAATTCCTCATGGAATTGCCTCTCTTCCAAAGGAAAGCAATATTGTAGACAGGGCAACCGCTAGGTCATGCGTTGGAAGAAGATGTGTTTCCTTTGTAACCAATTTGAGCTTGAGCTAGTGGCCAGGATACACTGGAAGCATCGTTGTGGTTTCTTTCCTTGACCCAGGGTGCTTCCATGCTGTCTGATTGTCAGGTGGGATTGAGTCACATACTGGCAAATTCAGGTTGCACAGTTATAGTTGATTATGAGGTCTTGCACAACCAACCTACTTCCCCCAGGGAACATGCAGTTGAATGTGTGAAATAACTTAATATCCATGCAAACAGATCGGAATAAATTCTCATTTAAATATCCAACTTCATCTAATTTTCCTGCAAACAAATCAGGACTAATGATCAGTAAACCTACCCTGGAAATGTTTCTTTAAGCACAGCAGAAGCTGTTCTGATCTGCAGGACTTGTTGGTTCCTCAAGGAGGCACTCAAGATCTAATTATTAAATATAGTATAAAAGCTTCCTTGCGGTTGGTTCTACTGAGCTTTGCATGACCAGAACCTTTAGATGTCACTTTCGTTTGGACCTTTTTATTCAAAGTTTGTCATTTTTAGTTCTATTTAGCCACGACAGCCTTAATGCATCTCTCTTCATCTCTGCCTCCTTCTAGGAACCTCATTTGGGGAAATGAATCTAGTCATTTTCTCATTTAAGTATCAAAACTATGGAAACTGTTCAGCTCTTTTCATAATTTGGCCTTCTGGGTTTCCCTGACAACCAGAAACATATTTCCTTCCTGTTCTCTCCCCCCCCCTTTCGCTTTTTACTAATAATGTAAATTCACAAAATGTTCTTATCTCTTATTCAACAGCAGGAGTAACACTGCTTTTCTTGGCTATTTCTTGTTCTCAGAATAGTTTGGGATTTGGGGCAGATAGAAAAACAAAACAAAAACCATAGTATCTAAGTTAAATAACCCTTCTCGTTGAATTGCACCATTCTGTCAGTTGCTGAAAGCTGAAGGTGCCTCATCAAAAAGTTGCTCCTTTGCGGCTGAACTGTGATGGATCACAGCTCTGCCCTTCGTGTCTGGAGGCCTTATTCAAAATCTCAACTATAAACATACCGGTAACTGCCTATCCTAATATTAAATTGCAGTGGTGCAAAGGAATAGCATCTGTCTATAGCTCACCCTCAGGATTTTTTAAAATCCTTTGCAGTGTGTGAATGGAATACAATTGTCTCTCATTAAAAAAAACCACATAGTTTATTTACCACAATTAAACAAAGGCATAAAAATTGGATTTTTTAAAAAATCACTTTGTGGACTCTCACAGGGGACTTGAAAATACTTTCTGGAGCTTGCCTGATGCTCCCTGTTTAATACTTCCTGTAATTTTTGCACCTTCTGATATTGCAACTCTTATTTGACAGCCAAATATGGAGGCACCCTGAGGTCAATCCATCATTAAATAAAACTTTCAGGAAAACATAATCACCTGCCAGCAACCCAAGAGTTGCCATGTCCAGTGTTTGTTTGATATTACATATAACATAATCAGCACTGGGAGACCAGCCAATCGGAGGCTCGCGTCATGATATGTACACTTTACTTCATTCTGAAGTGACATCGGTTAGAGCTGACATATTTACTAGCACTTCTCAGAAAGTAATCGGCAGCATGAATGTGAAGTCACTGAATTGTTTATCTCTCACTGATAACCTACAAGCCAGCACAATTCTATGTGTGTTTACTCAGAAGGAAGCTCCATCATTCAATGGAGCTTACTCCCAGAAAACTGGGCAGTGTTAGTAACATTCAAACCATTTCTGAGTTCCTGTTTCTGGGCTGCTGGAAGTGTGTGTGTGTGTGTGTGTGTGTGTGTGTGTGTGTGTGTGTGAGAGAGAGAGAGAGAGAGAGAGAGAGAGAGAGAGAGAGAGAGAGAGAGAGAGAGAGAGCATTGAGCTACATCCTTTCATTGGCTCCTTGAAAGTGTCCCCATTTTTATATAGGCTGTAAGAGCTGGGCTGTACATTATGGTCACCCTTGGAATTATCATCACTGTAACAAATTTTCAGTGCACTCAACTAAAACATTTAGCATCATTCTCAATATGAAGTGGGGACCTGACATAACATACTATAGTGAGTTTACTCACATCTTCCATTGACCACCAATGATAGTATCAATAAGGAAGATTATCTTCTTTTCCAATGAGCTAAAACCAAATCTCTCTCTCTCTCTCTCTCTCTCTCTCTCTCTCTCTCTCTCTCTCTCTCTCTCTCTCACACACACACACACACACACACACACACACACACAGTGTGGTCTCTCAGTTTCATCTATTATGGCAACACCTTTACACAAGCAGCATTTGAAGAGCATCTCCAGCTCTACAATTCTATGAATCTATGATAGCTTTAAAGGATTACAGTGGTATCTCGGTTAAGTACACAATTGGTTCTGGAAGTCTGTACTTAACCTGAAGCGAATTTTCCCACTGAAAGTAGTGGAAAGTGGATTAATCCGTTCCAGAAGGGTCTGCGGAGTACTTAAACTGAAAATACTCAAACCGAATCGTACTTAAACCGAGGTATGACTGTATGCTCCAAGATTTAGGATTAGTTGATGGAAATTGGTCAAGGAATGTCAAGGAAATAAGCAGCTATCCTATTTTTAGAAAATATCTGAAGGCAGCCATGTTTAGGGAAGTTTTTAATATTTAATGCTGTATTGTTTTTAACACTCGATTGGGAGCCGCCCAGAGTGGCTGGGGAAACTCAGCCAGATGGGCGGGGTATAAATAAATAAATTATTATTATTATTATTATTATTATTATTATTATTATTTAATATGTAGAATCTGTCCAGTTACACCATGGCCCGAAACAGTAGCATTTGCATGAACAAAACTATGTCCAGTTAGATCAACAATGTAAATGGAAAAACTGCCTTGAAGTTTTAATTAATATCACTATCAAAGTAACTGTTACCAAAGTTTGCAGCAGGTAGATTTTCTTCTGCATGGGGTTGGAATAGAGTACTTTGAGGTCTCTTCCCAACCCTATGATTCCAAGAGCCAAAGCTGAAAAAGAGGACTTTCATACAACATTTTGCAATTTATTCTCTCCTCTTTTTTTCCTTTTTCTTTTTTACTGCAATGTAGGGCAGTTTGCTGCAGCAACAGGAGAGGGAAATGCCTTTCCCTTTTCGGCATTGGTCTACATACTTCTGTTACTTAGCAACAGCAGGGACCAAAAAGAAAGCTAAAGGATTCATAATTGCAAGTGCTTGCTGAAGGCTGAGAAAATGGAACAAGCCTGACACTCTTCACATTGCATTTCTACCAACTGGAGAGTGGAGAGTGTCCATACTTACACAGCCTCGTTAAAAGTTGCCTATAGAATTAGACATTTAAAAACTACGGATGGCTGTTGATCAATCAGGGAAGACTGAGCCTCATCCTGCCAAATGTTCATTTTTCTATTTCCCCCCCTTGTAAGCACTTACCGGCAACTGTGGCTTTAAAAATACACCTATCAAGTATCGCTGCAGAACTTTTGATTTGCAGCAGTGCCTCTTGCTTTTTCATTCTGACTGCGGTTGCTGGCGGTATTAATTTACTCAGGAAGGTGGTCTCACCTGGTGCTGCTGGCTGAAAAGAATTTCACTTTACCTTCCCACAAAGGAAAACATTCCTTGCCAGCTGAACAGCAGTGGTTGCAGTCTCATGTAGGTCCTGTTGAAATCCATGTCTATATGGAAAGGAATGGTGGCAAGAATGCAAGCTCACATTAGATGGATTCTGAGTGGAGTCCAGGAAGCTCCTTTCTAGGGATAGGGCCTGAAAGAAATACACAGTTTGATGAACTTTTTTCGGCTCTCGTTCATAATGCAAACATTTGGCACCAGTTCTATCTGCAGCCTACAAAGCTTCATGAACTTTTGTGTTTCACCTATATAGGATTGCTTTGTTCATTTCTCTTTTCCAAAAACTTCGTTTGTCTGCTTTAGTGTTTTGAGAACGAAATATTTCTCAATGTCTAAGGAAAGTCATTCCTTCCACATTTCTTCTGTTAAACCTCCTATCTTCTTTTTTCATTCACTGACATGGTCTGAATAACAGATTATTAACAGTTAATGCCATGCGCTATATCATGCAAGCGCATGCATCTTACCCATAACCCACAGGGTGAGATTCAGAGGGATTTTTAATAGTATAATTCAGCAATGCCTCATCCCTTTGCCTTTCTCCAAACAGTATAAAGGGCAACAGAACTTTTTTTAAAATAATAATAATGGGGCATGTATGCTAACTGGGACAGTGGTGAGTAATGTGTCTATAAATGGGTTTAGCCGAGGAGTAAACATCACATGGTCTCTGGCTTAGATTCTTGTTGAGTGGGAAACATTTCATGCCTCTTTGGGCATACAGCACACAATTGCTTGCTCTCCGCTGGAAATATTTAAAGAACCTTAGCCTAATCCCAGCCATGTAATTGCATGTAAAGGTCGTGAGTGAGGTCGCAAGGACAAAGCGCTTGAAAGTGGCATACTAAGCACTGCTAATACAACTTCCACCATCTCCCTTTGTGTGTATGAATCTTAAGTCAGTGTTTAATTACATGATAGACACAGCCAGCCAAGACATCTAGCCTGGAAGTAATCTACCCCTTTGCTTGAGATTCCCAGCATTGTTGGTTTCATTATACGTGGCTTCTCAAATGAGGTGCGGCAGATGGAAGTTTCAAATCTGCACATATATTTTTAAAGAGAACATTAAACTCCAATGTATATGCTTTTCTTTTAAGGAAAGCAGATTTCAGCAATAGCTGAAGAATACTGCCCTGTTATTGTTTTTAAATCCCCACTGACAAATTAATATACAGTACTTGAGCTCAGTTGGTTAGAGCATGGTTCGATCCCCATATGGATCGAACAGCTGCCTATTCCTGCATTGCAGAGGGTTGGACTAGATGCTCCTCAGGGTCCCTCCCAACTCTACAAGTCTGTGATCTCTATGTTTCAGAAGAGTCATACTTTCTTAAAAGGATATGACATTGTGTATTTCTGGGGGAACATTGCCAGGACTACATGCTGCATTGGCTGCATGTGCTAGTTATCTGTGTGGAACTGGCTTGCACAGCCAAACTGAGCAGTATTTACCCTGAGCAAGAATTAAACCCTGCAACATTGGCTGTGTGCACCAGTTTCTTCCATGGAGCCAGCGGCCACAGTCAACACATAATTGAACCCTCAGCTGATGTCACCCACCCATTGAAGTGATGTCATCTGATTGACAGGTGAGGGGTTTTTTGAGGACCTGGCCTCATGGGCAAATTAGGAACCCTCCAACAGGCAGTGGAAATGATTCTAATATTGGACAATGGAAATGACTCAAATATTGCTGGGAGCAAGGCTGCTGCCTTGACATGGGACGCTTACATGACACAAGGCATAGCAACCAAGCAAAGGTAATAAGTACAGTATAATAATAATAATAATAATAATAATAATAATAATAATAATAATTTATTCATTTATTTATACCCTGCCCATCTGGCCGGGTTCCCGCAGCCACTCTGGGCGACTTCCAACAAAATATTAAAATACAGAAATCCATCAAACATTAAAAGCTTCCCTAAAAAGGGCTGGCCTGAGATGCCTTCTAAAGGTCTGGTAATTTTTGTTCTCTGACCTCTGGTGGGAGGGCATTCCACAGGGTGGGTGCCACTACCGAAAAGGCCCTCTGCCTGGTTCCCTGTAACTTGGCTTCTCGTAGCGAGGGAACCGCCAGAAGGCCCTCGGCACTGGACCTCAGTGTCCGGGCAGAAATGTTACACATAAAACATATGTAATATATAAAACATACATACACATGTGGCATATATCTCAGGCCATGAGGCTGGATTCACAGACTTCCCTGTATGTTTTTTTTCTGGTTCAGTTTTGAGGCTCTGGATTGATATAATTACAGCATACCACCCAACAATACTCTGATACTGTAATGAAAAAATGAGAAAAGCTTTTGTTTTGTCAAAGTGTATTTTGGGGCATCAGTTTGCTGGTATGCTGTTATGTATTAATGAAATCATGAAAGGAAACCCTCAGATATATGGTTATTATAGATAATCTAACTGAACCTGAAGTTCTGGATATTTATCAAGATGATATCAAGACTTGATGCTGCCATTTGTAAATTGTGATGGTGATAGAGATACAAAGCCTCATACCTAGAACTTAACTAGTGGAAATTTAAAAGTGGCCCACATTCTCTTCCAAAGGGAAGAGAATATAGATATTTCTACATTTACTTAGTATAGAAATAACTCAGCATAATGATCTGTTTCCCAGATTAAGATTCTTTGACCAATAGACTGCAACTTATTTGCACTTTGATCCTATTCATACTTAACTGGGAGTAATTACCATTGAATTCAATAGGATGAGAACATCGTGATAGGATTGCACTCTTAAGCCTATTAAACAACACAAAATGTTTATTCATAGATGCACCCTGTGTTGTTTATATTTTATATATAGCACACACTACACTCTGCGCTGGCAACGTTTTGCATTAATTATTATCAAAAGAGTTTACTGGCTCTTTGGGGCACATAATGTTCTACAGTATTGAGCTAATAGGCACTGTGCACTTAAAACTGAGGACAAGCTCTTGCCGGTTTCAGTGTCATTTCATCCACCCACAGTTGCAAAGCTCACTCTTTAGGAGAGGAACAGCGAAGGAACATTTCCAAACGAAACTGCAGGGAGAATTTGTGTAGGCAGAGTGTAATTACTCAGACTGGAATGCAAGTACACTTGTGTACTCAGAATATCTCGAGCAAAACTTTAGAAGTTTCATATGTTCTTTTGCCTTCCTTATCAACAGCAGCCTACAGCCATAAGATTTTTTTTCTACGGTAGATGTTCTTAGGTGTTTTAATTGGTTTGTTGTTTGTGCATTTGCCATCCTGGGCTCCTTTTGATAGGAAGGGAAGGATATAAATTGCATATCACAATCATATAAAAAATACAGCATGATCAAGGCCAGCCGTACCATTGGGGAGAGTGAGCCAGCTGCCTGAATTGACAGGTGCTGGTTGGTGAGGAGTGGCAAGAAAATGTTGGGGGACAGTGCTGTGTGTGTCACATGAGCTCATATAGGGCCCCTAAGCTAAACTCTGGTGTGCTGTAGGATTCGGTCTCTCCACCATTGTTGTAATAAGATCCAACTGTCATGGGATGGGTGAGTGCCATCTTTTCCTTGCCCCCTCAGGTAGCAAACATGGTATCAGACTAGGACCACAGAGACCCAGGTTCAATTTGCGATGCAGCCGTGAAGTTAGTTTTGGTGATCTTGGGCCAGCTTACCTTTCTCAGCTTAACCTACCTCTCAAGATGTTATGAGGATTAATAGGGGTGGGGTGAGAAAACTATGTCCCCTCACCCGTGAACTCCTTGGAGCATAGTTAGGACAAAAATTGAAGATAATAATTGAAGATAGTATGTCTGATCCACCAAAGCTATCTACAGATGTTGCACTTTGGTCCTGTTTCTAGTCTTCCCATAGGCATCTGGACCAGATGGGCCACGGGCCGAATCCAGAAAATTATGGTCTCATGGTCTAGCTCCCCACCCATGTCTCCCTTTGATGCAAAAATTAGAGACAGCTTTAAAAATGAATAGGGCTGGCATGTGAATAAACATATTTTCCTCCCCTGCTACCCCACCACCCACCATGTCTAGCTAAGTCCACACAATATCACAGCAAACAATCCAATGGAACAATCCAATGAAAGCATAAAGGAAAATGACTCAGTGGGGGTTTGGTCTACAGGTCTCATTGGCCCCAATCCAGGGATGGGCAAGCGCAATAAATGTGACCAGTAACACATCAAGAAACAAACAAACAAATAAAAAACCACTATGTGCATTTCTCATCCATATTGAGAAATGGGTAGGTATGGTCTTGTGGGACTGTACCAACATACAAGTGTGTTGGTTGAGTTACGCATCTTTAATAGGATCCTCTTTATCCTCTTTCAGTACAAGGCTGATCTGTAGATTTTCTTCCCCCACACAGCAGGAGCTTGTGATGGTTTTATGTGAATCATGATGTTTGTCTCTATGCATAAGAATATATTGCCCTTTAGAATTCCCATGTATTTCCTCCAAAAATGCAAATGAATCTCCTTTGGATTTTATTTTATAGGTCTGCCAAGACGCATATGGAGAAGCTAAATTGATTGTAATGAAGAAAGTTCACTGCAATAGTTTATATATTTATATGATGATTGTGAGCATCCTGAATACAAGAAACGTCATAGGAATATTTGCACATTTATGGACTTTCTTGTTATTGGTTTTGATTACCGTAAAGCATATGGATTATATTAGCTGCACACCAAAGCATATGTGTACATATACATGAAGTGAATTTGATCATACAATTAGAAATAAATGTAGTATTATTTTAAAAGTAGAACTGAAATAAAACATTTTTTCAGAAAACAAGCATTCATTTTCTTCGCTTTTCTGAATATGCTCCAAAGAACATGCTAATAAATATCATAGATATGCCGAGTATATGCATATAAAGGTTAACATCCCATATACAATGTGTGCGCTACAGAAGAAGCTCTTTTTGGTCCTATAAATGCCAATAGGAAAGCTAAATACACAGTTACGGAAACCAATGACCCTTAAATATTGCTAACTTTATTTTGCCCAGTAAACATTTTATATTCCTTAACATCTAAAATCAGTGTCTAGAATTATTTGACATGGATAACATTTTGCTGCTTAAATAAAAAAATCTAATGGCAAAATTGATGAAATACTATACGATGAAATTAATTGCCTGTGTTTTGAATGTTTAAAATACTGTATCCATAACCTCGGGTAATGAACCCACAAGAAGGAGCAGCTTCTGCAGCAGATCAGGGACCACAGGTTCTCCAGCATCCACATTCAAATGTGCACCTGAATACCAATGTATTCTAGCCCACTTTTCTATGCTATTTTATGCATCAGGGGATCAGCTTTCAGACTTGAAGTGGCAGTAAATAACTGAGAGTATTGGAAATTCCATGGCTAAATGGTGGAGACTTGCACACACTAGTTTAATTCCTGATATATCCAATATTAAAGGATTACAGATGGATGGGAGAAACTTCTGCCAGAGTCGGCCTACTTGTAGGGCCAACTGAAGTTTGCAGCACTGAACCAAATAGATCAGTGGTTTTCAAACTTCCCCCCATGGGCAACTTGAAAATTGCTGTTGGTCTTGGTGGACTAAATAATGATTTTTGAGCCTGCTGCACAAATTGTAATGCACTCTGCTAAACGCTGTATGATTTTAAAATTGTATTTTATTGCTTCTTTTATTTTTAATATATTGCATTTTATTATATTACATTCAAATTATAACTGTTCTTCACAGACCAACCACCTGAATGAAGCTCATAGTCCACTAGTGGACTGGCAGTCCACAGACCACAGTTCGTGACCCTGTGAGATAGATCCCTGCTTTAGCTTCAGGGTTTCATAAGCAAACCCTTTACTGCAGAAATATTACATTGGCAAACAGGTAAAAACATTTCAAGTCCTCAGGGATGAAGAAACTCAGATGTGTTGAGTGGAAAGACATCTGTTTTTGGAAGCAGAATTCTATGGACATAGGCAGTTATTACAGTTTGTGTCTAAAAAGAACCTTGACCCTACTAATAACAGGAAGGTTTCTCCAGGTTACAATTTTAAGAACAGATCCTTAATCACAAATATGTAGAATGCAAACTATTTTTCATACTGCTATACTAAGTGCATGATCAGAAGGTTCTTGTATACAACCATTGCCTCACCAATTTCCTTTGAATTAAGTCCTGCGGGTGTCATCCAAATATAACAACAGTTTACATAAAGCAGGGATAGCCAATGTGGTGTACTCCAGATGGACTACAAATCCCATTACCCCCAGTGAGCATGGCCCCAGTGATCAGGGGTATGACAGAGGTAGTCCAGCAATATCTGGAAGACACCATGTTGGCTACCCTTGACATAAGGCTTCAGATACAACTTCTTTAGCAGGTAGTTTAGCAAGTAGCTTTGGAACTGTCCATGGTCCTAAACGTTTTTTGCTTGACTTTGTCTTAGAGAGTTCTGACTGGATACTGCCTGCTTCCCTTGCAAGCCTCAAGCACCTACAGAACTGGACTGGAAATCAAGAACAGCTAAATAAACAAACAAACACTTCCCTCTGTGTTCCACTGAGGGAAAACTTACCAAGTGACACCTTCCTCTCTGGAGTAGAAAATTCATCCGACAGATTAATTCATGCAGTCACTTTCTCACAGTGGCTGACAGAACATCAAAGTAGGCATGATAAAATGATCTGCTGCATTCTTTATCCAGGAATAATTTCTACCATCTATCTGTATCTGTATCTGTATCTGTATCTGTATCTGTATCTGTATCTGTATCTGTATCTGTATCTCTCTCTCTCTCTCTCTCTCTCTCTGTGTGTGTGTGTGTGTGTGTGTGTGTGTGTGTGTGTGTGTGTGTATGTATATATATATATATATATATATATATATATATATATATATATATATATATACACATACATACACACACACACACACACACACACACACACACACACACACATATATATATATATGCCATTTGTTTTTCATTTACTAGAATGAAACTAGAATCATAGGCCCGATGCCAAAGATCCTTCTTCTACGTTTGTAGTTTCGCTCCCCCATCTTAAGCTGCTTCCCACACCCCAAAAAGTGGCTCCAGAGGATTGGGAGGCCCTCTGGGACATCTTTTCAGAGTGAGATGGATTGCAGAGGGGAGGAAGAGAAGACTGGCACTTTCCCGAACCCCCTGGCACAAATAGAAGCGTTTCTATTCAAATCAGAGCAGAAAATTGGATCAAATACACTGTTCAAAATAATACTGATAGCACTTGCCACATGCTATGCAGAAAAGCAAACATCTGATGCTTTCAGACAACAACAACAGATTTATTCTAGCGAATGCTTGATTGACTGACAGGATTCTTTCCTACCTTTCACCATAAGGTCCCAGGGACGGTTAAAACAATATAAAAATGCTAGACTATTCAAGAGCAAGCCTGATTTACTGCCATGTGTGAAATATGTGGTTCCTGTACAGTGGGCTGCCTTCTTCTGAAGAGATAGGTAGCTATGTTGGGGGACTTTGATTCCTACCTTAAGGAGAGCAATTTCCCCCCATACCTGTTGCTGATGCTGCTCTAATGAAGTTACTTTTCCATTAATAAATATTGCTCCTCACAGCTACTATTAGCCCCACAAAACCAACTTTCATGGACACCAGTTGATGTTCCCCATCCCACCAAACGTCAAATAAGGATGAGGGCCAATTTTTGTCATTACCACCATGTGAGAGGAAATGCGCTGAGTTCACCTTGCCTCTTCTTGTGCCTGCTATTCCTATTCTTACTTTTTTATTCTTGTTATTGAAAAAATATTTACAAGAATTGTAATGGCAAGTTCAAAACCACATTTCATTTGGTCATAACTTATTACACCAATCCTTCTTAATTATCTAATAAATGGAAACCAGCCCAAATGTACTTTTTGTCTCCCTTCATTAATTTCTGTATAATTAGTTAATTTGGACATGGAGATCAGGCTTGCATAGCTGGTACCTTACCTCCCCCCTGCCCAATGCTTTCCACAACTTGCAAATAACCACCCACTATATTTACAGAAGTATCTTCATTACTCCAAATTTATTGACTCACTCTAATCCTAGCCCCATTTAGCCAAGCAGCTCTTAACTTTCTCACATTCATAATTTAAGAACATCTCATTAATTTTTGACGCCAGACCATTTTTTTTGTTCCAGCTGCAGCGACTTCTTTAAGGGGCATTAATGCTTGTGTTTAAAAAACTGCAATTGCAAAAAAAAGCTCCAACCGCAGGGCTCTGATTCCCATTTTGATGCTGATGATTTCATCAAAGAATCCTAGATAAACCAACTATAAATATCTAAAAGTGATGAATTGCCTCTGATTGGTCCCTCGAATAATTTATAGTCCCCCTTTTTGTGTGTGGGGGGAGATCATTAATAATTTCAGGGTTAATCTGAGTCAAGCTTAGTCTCTAATTACTGCACATATTACATTTTCCCCCTAAATTTCTGCTGGAAAAGAGCAACAATTGAATGAATCCCCCTCCTTTTAAACTCTGCAGTTTGTTACTGCCTTGGCTTTAGTCACCACCCTGTTTCAGGCCCATTCATTCACTCATTCTCCTTTTTTAATGCTCAAGGTTATTAGGATGAATTGAAGCACGCTGTTCTTTTCCTCTCTAGCTAGGCTTGGCCTAGCAAATAATATCTCCCGAGGTCACTTAACACTTCTAAATGTCACACAGCCATGAAAGCACATGTGACTTGGAGCATCTGCAAGCTGCCCACATGCCCAAATGATACATGAGTGACTCAGTCTCTAAATTTTGTTGGCATCTTAGTATTCTCATTCTTCTTTAGGACTCTTTCCTGCATGTATGGTGTGGCCTTACACTAATCGAGGAGCAGCACTGATAGAACTTTGCTCAAAATGTGGCACCCTCTGTAAGCAATATTCTCAGCCTGTTTGAGTAGTGGGACTAGTAGCATGAAAGCAATGCATATTGTATACCAGCAGTTGCCAATGTGATGCTCTCCAAGCATTGTTGGAAAGCCATTTCCATTCCCCGGGGAAATGGAGTTGTGGGCTGGACATGACCCCGCCCCATGCATGGGGGTGTGGCTAGCCCCCGCGTCATAGGCAGTCCCCTCAGAGTCATGCCCTAGGCCGATCTGGTCAGAGTCTCTCAGCCTAACTTATCTCACAGGGTTGTTGTAAGGATAACATGAAAAGAGGGTAATTCATGTACACTACCTTGAGGTACTTGGAGGAAAGGAAGGAGACAAATGTAATTTTAAAATCTAAAGCAGGGGTAGGCAACTTAAGGCCCGTGGGCCGGATTTGGCCCAATCGCCTTCTCAATCCGGCCCACAGACGGTCTTGGAATCAGCGTGTTTTTACATGAGTAGAATGTGTCCTTTTATTTAAAACTAGCTGGCCCTGCACGCGTTGCTGTGCGTTAGTCTGTAAAATGGAGGGTAATAGCCCCCCTTCAGATCCCCCTGAGCCTCAGAGTCCCCCTGAGTCGAGGTGAGATACTGTGGAGAGGGCAGGTTTCATTCCTGTGTCTCCCCCCACCCTGTTCTGACCCCTTATGTATCCCTGCCCTCTATTCGGTCCCCCACCCCCCCCAGGCAGGCCCCTACCTCCACTTGGCAATGTTGGGCCTTGTTGCTGGAAAAGGCCTATTTTCAGTTGGTTTGGTCTTCAACACCTCTGCTGGATGGATGGATAGATGTGAGTGGTGGATCTCGTGGTGGAGATGGGGTTTGTGGGTGTGGTGTAGATTTCACAGGAAGGGAGGGGGTGTACTGTGGGAGGAAATCCACTTGAGGGCGCTGTTTTACTTTGTTGAAAAAGAGGTTTGTACCTGTGGAGGTGTGAGATTTGATGGAATTTTTTTCTAACAACGCTCGGGGAGTGGCCTGGATCGTTGTGTCAAAATTTCAGGATGATCAGTCAAGTGGTTACGGAGAAAAGTGGATCCCGCACTTTCACGATTTATATATATATATATATATATATATATATATATATATATATATATATATTCATCTCTGGGTTACTTGTGAGGCTTGCCTGGTGTTTTTACATGAGTAGAATGTGTGCTTTTATTTAAAATACATCTCTGGGTTATTTGTGGGGCACAGGAATTCGTTCATTCCCCCCTCCCCCCCCAAAAATATAGTCCGGCCCACCACATGGTCTGAGGGACGGTGGACCGGCCCACGGCTGGAAAAGGTTGCTGACCCCTGATCCATAGCTGCCAAGTTATCCCTTTTTTAAAGGGATTTTCCCTTATGCTGAATAGGCTTCCTCGCGAGAAAAGGGAAAACTTGGCAGCTATGCCCTGATCTAAAGCATGGGTGGCTGATCTATGCTCCTTCAGATGGTCTCATCAGCCCCAGATAGCATAACCAACGGTCAGGGATTATGGAAGTCCAGCAACATCTGGAAGTCCACAGGTTACCCTGATTTAAAGTCTTATTTCTTTACAACTTATTTCCCTCCAAAAGTCTAAGAGTTAATAAAGGGCAATAATGGGCTTGAGACTATCTCAGAAGTTGAAAGAAATGACACAAGTGCAAAAGTTAACCCAAATTTTGGAGCTGTTTTTCCCCTTTAGATAATAAGGCATGCCCAAGCTAAGCCAGGCTCAGCAAAAAAAGGTATACTTGAGCTTCTCATTTATTTTATAAAATGAATGTGACACATTTTTAATGCTGTAAGAGGAAGTGACTAGTTTGCATGCACAATTTTCCTCTTTATTTACATTGTCAAGAAAGTATAACGAATGAGATGCTTGACTATTTTATTATCTTCTTAATTATGCTATTTTAAATTTTATATTTAATTTCCTGTAGTGTTTTTTTTATAAAAAAGTGTAAAAAAATATTTTTTGTTAATTTGACTGTGTTAAGTTGTTGAAATCAATGTTTTTATTTTAAAATATTTAAGATAATATTTTAGTTTCCTGTTAATTACCGTATGTTGCTTTGAATGTATACATTACATTTGACTTTCTTCAGCAACATTTATTCTGGACTGTTTTATTTGATGTTTTAAGGTGTTGTAAACCACTTTGAGATTTCCCGCCCCCTAAAAATATAAAGCAGCATAGAAATAAAATGAACAACAACAACAACAACAACGTAACAAGGAGAAGAGGAAAGTGAAATGGAAGGCATTTGTTGTTGGATGCCAGATACTGACTCCTGAAGGAAATTAAGCAGGCGGCTTTCAGTTAAGTTGTACCATAGGTGTCAGAAATATGAAACTGCTTGAGTTAGTTGACCAAACCTTTAGAGCCGTTTCCCACCATTACCATATACACTACTTAGATTCCCTCCCCCCCCTTCGAATTGCCAGGTACAAATGACATAACCATGCAAAAGTTGCATCTTTGCAACATGAAAGATGGATATAATTTTACTGACCACATTTTGTGATACACTGATAAATGTTGCCTGGAGGATTTTTATACAGAACTAGAAGTAATATTTTGGGAAAGACTTAGGATATTATATTGGATCTTGGGTGCTAACAGGATTCTCTCATTTATGTGAACTCTTCTGCTTTTAAACAATCCATGAATGCCCCTGGATCTGTTGTGAGATGTGCACAAGGGCCATTGGCATGCCACTGGCAGAGATGAGATGCCATGAGACAAGCCGCCCCACCAAACCCCATATACAGTAGGCACACGTGGCTTGCTTTGCTCCTGTTTTCCACGTCCAGCTTCTGAGCTGTTATCTATAACTTCTAATAATAGTTTCAGGACACAAGGTCTGTTGAAATCATTTGATGACCGTTTTGTAAATACTGCTTTTGATTTCAGAAAGAAATACTGTAGCAGGAAAAAAAGAAATGGTGGCCTTAAGTCACTTACAGGTGTTAATGTTTCGTTTTCCTTTACTGCAGGGTATAATTAGGCAGCCCTAGAAGGCATCCTGGGGTTCCTTTGTGGGGCCGTTCTGTGTGGGAGAGTGCATTTATTTCCCTTTTCCTTTGTGGCAACCTTTCTGGAAAGTTTCATTTAGCTAATTTGGCAGAAACCACTTATAATAAAACCAAATGTAACAAAACTCCCGATAAGTCTAAAATTCAGTCTCAGATGACAGCACGTACAAATCCAGTTGCAGGGATTTGATGTATTGATTTCAATACAGAAACAGGATATTCTACAGGCTGTGCTTCTCAGGTTGCTTTGTTGTTTAGTCGTTTAGTCGTGTCCGACTCTTCGTGACCCCATGGACCAGAGCACGCCAGGCACTCCTGTCTTGCACTGCCTCCCGCAGTTGGGTCAAACTCATGTTCGTAGCTTCGAGAACACTGTCCAACCATCTTGTCCTCTGTCGTCCCCTTCTCCTAGTGCCCTCAATCTTTCCCAACATCAGGGTCTTTTCCAAGGATTCTTCTCTTCTCATGAGGTGGCCAAAGTATTGGAGCCTCAGCTTCACGATCTGTCCTTCCAGGGAGCACTCAGGGCTGATTTCCTTAAGAATGGATAGGTTTGATCTTCTTGCAGTCCATGGGACTCTCAAGAGTCTCCTCCAGCACCATAATTCAAAAGCATCAATTCTTCGGCGATCAGCCTTCTTTATGGTCCAACTCTCACTTCCATACATCACTACTGGGAAAACCATAGCTTTAACTATACGGACCTTTGTCGGCAAGGTGATGTCTCTGCTTTTTAAGATGCTGTCTAGGTTTGTCATTGCTTTTCTCCCAAGAAGCAGGCGTCTTTTAATTTCGTGACTGCTGTCACCATCTGCAGTGATCAAGGAGCCCAAGAAAGTAAAATCTCTCACTGCCTCCATTTCTTCCCCTTCTATTTGCCAGGAGGTGATGGGACCAGTGGCCATGATCTTGGTTTTTTTGATGTTGAGCTTCAGACCATATTTTGCGCTCTCCTCTTTCACCCTCATTAAAAGGTTCTTTAATTCCTCCTCGCTTTCTGCCATCAAGGTTGTGTCATCTGCATATCTGAGGTTGTTGATATTTCTTCCGGCAATCTTAATTCCGGCTTGGGATTCATCTAGTCCAGCCTTTCGCATGATGAATTCTGCATATAAGTTAAATAAGCAGGGAGACAATATACAACCTTGTCGTACTCCTTTCCCAATTTTGAACCAATCAGTTGTTCCATATCCAGTTCTAACTGTAGCTTCTTGTCCCACATAGAGATTTCTCAGGAGACAGATGAGGTGATCAGGCACTCCCATTTCTTTAAGAACTTGCCATAGTTTGCTGTGGTCGACACAGTCAAAGGCTTTTGCATAGTCAATGAAGCAGAAGTAGACGTTTTTCTGGAACTCTCTAGCTTTCTCCATAATCCAGCGCATGTTTGCTATTTGGTCTCTGGTTCCTCTGCCCTTTCGAAATCCAGCTTGCACTTCTGGGAGTTCTCGGTCCACATACTGCCTAAGCCTGCCTTGTAGAATTTTAAGCATAACCTTGCTAGCGTGTGAAATGAGCGCAATTGTGCGGTAGTTGCAGCATTCTTTGGCACTGCCCTTCTTTGGAATTGGGATGTAGACTGATCTTCTCCAATCCTCTGGCCATTGCTGAGTTTTCCAAACTTGCTGGCATATTGGGTGTAGCACCTTAACAGCATCATCTTTTAAAATTTTAAACAGTTCAGCTGGAATATCATCACTTCCACTGGCCTTGTTATTAGCAATGCTTTCTAAGGCCCATTTGACTTCACTCTCCAAGATGTCTGGCTCAAGGTCAGCAACCACACTACCTGAGGTGTACGAGACCTCCATATCTTTCTGGTATAATTCCTCTGTGTATTCTTGCCACCTCTTCTTGATGTCTTCTGCTTCTGTTAGGTCCTTACCACTTTTGTCCTTGATTATGGTAATCTTTGTACGAAATGTTCCTTTCATATCTCCAATTTTCTTGAACAGATCTCTGGTTTTCCCCATTCTATTGTTTTCCTCTATTTCTTTGCATTGCTCATTTAAGAAGACCCTCTTGTCTCTCCTTGCTGTTTTTTGGAAATCTGCATTCAGTTTCCTGTATCTTTCCCTATCTCCCTTGCATTTTGCTTGCCTCCTCTCCTCCGCTATTTGTAAGGCCTCGTTGGACAGCCATTTTGCTTTCTTGCATTTCCTTTTCCTTGGGATGGTTTTCATTGCTGCCTCCTGTATAATATTACGAGCCTCCATCCATAGTTCTTCAGGCACTCTGTCCACCAAATCTAAATCCTTAAACCTGTTCCTCACTTCCACTGTGTATTCATAAGGGATTTGATTCAGATTGTATCTTACTGGCCCAGTGGTTTTTCCTACTTTCTTCAGTTTAAGCTGGAATTTTGCTATAAGAAGCTGATGATCTGAGTTACAGTCAGCTCCAGGTCTTGTTTTTGCTGACTGTATAGAGCTTCTCCATCTTTGGCTGCAGAGAATATAATCAATCTGATTTCGATGCTGTCCATTTGGTGATATCCATGTGTAGAGTCGTCTCTTGTGTTGTTGGAATAGAGTGTTTGTGATGACCAGCTTGTTCTCTTGACAGAACTCTATTAGCCTTTGCCCTGCTTCATTTTGAACTCCAAGGCCAAACTTGCCAGTTGTTCCTTTTATCTCTTGATTCCCTACTTTAGCATTCCAGTCCCCTGTAATGAGAAGAACATCCTTCTTTGGTGTCATTTCTAGAAGGTGTTGTAGGTCTTCATAGAATTGGTCAATTTCACTTTCTTCAGCACCGGTAGTTGGTGCATAAACTTGGATTACTGTGATGTTAAAAGGTCTGCCTTGGATTCGTATCGAGATCATTCTGTCATTTTTGAGATTGCATCCCATTACAGCTTTTGCCACTCTTTTGTTGACTATGAGGGCCACTCCATTTCTGCTACAGGATTCTTGCCCACAGTAGTAGATATGATAGTCATCCGAACTGAATTCGCCCATTCCCTTCCATTTTAGTTCACTGATGCCCAGGATGTCGATATTTATTCTTGTCATTTCATTTTTGACCACATCCAGCTTACCTCCACTCATGGTTCTTACATTCCAGGTTCCTATGCAATATTTTTCTTTACAGCATCGGACTTTCCTTTCGCTTCCAGGCATATCCGCAACTGAGCGTCCTTTCGGCTTTGGCCCAGCCGCTTCATCAGCTCTGAATCTACTTGTACTTGTCCTCCGCTCTTCCTCAGTAGCATGTTGGACGCCTTCCGACCTGAGGGGCTCATCTTCCAGCGTCATAACTTTTATATGCCTGTTGTCTTTGTCCATGGAGTTTTCTTGGCAGGGATACTGGAGTGGCTTGCCAGTTCCTTCTCCAGGTGGATCACGTTTAGTCAAAACTCTCCACTATGACCTGTCCATCTTGGGTGGCCCTGCATGGCATAGCTCATAGCTTCTCTGAGTTATTCAAGCCCCTTCGCCACGACAAGGCATTGATCCATGAAGGGGTCTCAGGTTGCTACACGGCAATAAAGGCTATCTTCTTTCCACCTAATTCCAAGCCCAAGGTTTTGGGGGGTGTTTTAGGCAAACATCAGGTGCCAAGTGGAAAAATGGAAGTATAATTGAGAAAGGAGTTTTACTGGAGGTGTTTTCATAATCAAAGAGTTGTTCCTTCTTCCCTATTTCATTTTTTCTTCTACACACACACACTTGCACACTAGTATCATGCATTCAAATTTATCTGGAAGAAACACCATTCTTTACCTCTGTGGTCCCAGTCATGAAATCAGGTTGAAAATATGGCTATGAATTGGGAGGGGGGCGGAGAGAGAAATGGATTCCTTCAATCCTTTGATTATAAGAAAAACAAGGTCCAGCATCCAATACAGACATGCTATAGATCTAAAACCTTTAAATAAATTCACATTTTTAGACAGCAGTGGCAAGTGGCCATTGCAGCTCTAACTATAACATGCTCAAAAATGCAAAAGATAACTGCAGTAAAAAACAAAGACAGATGTTCTAGATCTGGATAATATTTTTGCGGAAGATGGTTCCGCTGTCCCAGGACTGATAGAAAAAGTCATCTTAGTTGTTGCCTGTAATCTGACAGTGATATATGCCCTTGCAATAAATTGTCACTACTAGATCTCAACATGTAGATTGGAGAGAGCACTCCCATCAAGCTGGCTTTCCCAAGATGCAAAGAGTTTTAAAGGTTAGCTTTTTGTTGGCTTTTGCCCAGGGTAGTTTGGAGAGTTTGGTTCTTGTCTGTGTGATAAGACATCACATCACATCTTAAGTATGCACCTTGAGGCAACTGCCCTTTAACATATCTAGGGTAAGTTTTCAGCATGCAAAATGTGTGCCAACTACTCCTTTCTCAATAGAGGGTAATTGCTTGGGATCACATCCAATCAAAACGTGAGGAAAGCAAAACAGGTGCACTGTAGAATTTGCTTAGACCATTTCTCCATTCCCCCCCCCCCCCGGGTCTGTGAAGAATCTTACTTTCAAGAGCATTAGCAAGTTTCCACAGTCCTGCCTGACCCACCAGTTACCCTGGCCATATTGGATGGAAGGCATTGCTTGAAATCTCAGAATATTCTCTCAGTTGAATATATATATGTCAACTTGGGCCAAGGCAGTTTACAATTTTAAAACCATAAAACAAATACATTGTATAAAAAGGTAGAGTGCCACAGTCCTCTCAGGCCAACTGAGGACTGGTGGTATGTGTGCTCCCTGGTGGGGCTCCCTCGCTTCTGTCTTTCCTCAGGGCGCACAGCTCTTGGCAGCCCTTGGGAAAGTGCGGGAACAGAACAGCTGCCCCAACAGTTCTCTCAGGCTGTTGATGGTTCTGTCAGGAGCTGGTGGTTTGTCTGGCCTGGTCTCTCTCACTTCTAACCTAGAAAAGCTATACTATGCCTTGGAAAGTAATGGAAGGGGGGAGGGAGAGAGAGAGACTCACTCTCTCTCTCCATTCACACATAACAATGAATATTGCCTGAAGAGTAAATTAGGAATAATTATGTGGTCTGGAAATGTAAAGAATGCACTGAGGGAACAGTAACAAAAAGCCAGACACTGAAAACCAAACAACCTATGTACTGTGCACATTCACTTCTTATAAATGTGCAGAAGATTATCCCTATTGTTAGCAGTGTAGTTCAAAGTGCCTGGTAAGTGGCACAGGGCCAGCTTCTAGACTTAAGGGGGATTTTTGCCCGAGTATGAGGAAACAGGAAAGTGAGGCTTATTCCCCAGTCCTACCCACTTCGACTCAGAAGTAAGTCCAACATGGCTGCTGCCCAGTACTGCAGGTATAGGAATGCAGCCATAGTCTCTGTGGGGCTCACATGCAGAGTCCTTCCTCCTAGAATATCATTTATTTATTTATTCCCAAATTTGTAGGCCACTCTACATTCAGAGACACCTGAGTATGCAGAAATAAAGCAGAAAACAACACTGAAACATGAAAAGCCAACAAGAAAGAAACACCACAGAAAGGAAATCATCTTGTGCTGTAGCTCAGAGGAGAAGCACATGTAGATATATGCAAGGGCTAGACAAATGAGTCAATTGATGCTATAAGTGAGGTACTTACCTTTGAAGTCATTACACCAATATAAAAAAGTTTGCAAAAACACAGTCTATGACTGAACAACTCTGACTGACTTCTTTGCTACTTCAGTTTAGAATGAACAAATGAAAGGGAGGAGAGAATGCCCTGTGCATGCTAAAACCAGAGTTGCTAGAGGTTTGCATAAATAATAATAATAATAATAATAATGGCTGGGCTTCCCCTGCCACTCTGGGCTCAACATTCAGTGCACCCTTTCTCTTTGCACGACATCTTCTGTGAGCAACTTTCTTAGAAGGAACAAAAGCTTCAATGTTTTCTGCCTGCTAATAGTCCATCAAAGTACCTACAGGTGTTCCTTTTCATGCAGCACTGATGCACTCCAAGAACCATTTATGCAGGATTCCTGCAGCATGCCATAGTGGTTGCTTTTCATGGCTATCAATTATACGGGGTCAGCCAGGACTCACCTGAAATAAACCTAGTTACAGGCAGGGAGCCATGTTGGTCTGCTGGAGTCGAAACAAAATAAAAAAAATCCTTCCTGTAGCACCTTAGAGACCAACTAAGTTTGTCATTGGTATGAGCTTTTGTGTGCATGCATACTTCTTCAGCTCATACCAATGACAAACTTAGTTGGTCTCTAAGATGCTACAGGAAGGAATTTTAAAATTTTGTTTCTGAAATAAACCTGCCTTGCCAGTCACAGACTTCAGATGCGGTGAACATCTGACATACTTCAGTTGTCCCTGTGGATATGAGCGGCTCTTGAAAGGTCAGTAGTTCAAGTTGCAGCCCAAGTTAGATCAATATGGGTGGCAGTGGCACAGGACAAAAGTATACCTCAGTTCTAAACATGTTTACTCCAGGGTGTGTGCTTAGTAACATGGAGCCTTATGAGAAACCATAATTCAAGGGAATCAATGATGTCCTGTCCCATCCCATCCCCCGCTAATTTGTCTAATAAATTTATCCTTCTGTTGGGACTAGGGATGAGGCAAAAGCACCAAGGCCCACTCAAAGATTCCAGGTGTGCTTCTGTGTCACCTCAAAGCTTGCAGAGTTATGAAGACAAATCCATGGAGGTTAAGACTATCAATCTAGCCATGGTGGCTGTGACTCTACCTCCACATGGCAGAGAGTGCTGCTGAGCTCAGGTTCTGCTTGTGAGCTTCTTAGAATCATAGAGTTGGAAGAGACCACAAGGGCCATCCAGTCCAACCCCCTGCCAAGCAGGAAACACCATCAAAGCATTCTTGACATATGCCTGGGCATCTGATGGGCATCTTACTGGTCACTGGTGGACTAGAGTGGTGGACTAGATGGGCCTTTGGCTCTTCCTACATTCTTATGAAACTCATATTGAACATTCTGATGTCTTCCCAGACATTTCTGTGACATTTGTGAAGAACAAGGCGTTGTCATGGCCTTGGTGTGGGGCTGGGAGCATCCATTCTGCCATTTGCAACACACCCTAGATATATCACTGCATTACACACAGGTACTGTCGTGCCTTCAGCACATATAGAAATGCATGTAAATTTATGTATGTTTATTGCTATGTTAATATATTCATCTCCACCTACTGGCCAAATAAGAATACAGCAACACATGGTTGTCTTGCTAACAGGAAAGAGAGGTGCATGATGGGTAGGGAGGCTTCCATTTTAGAGAGCTTGAAGAAACAGGAGGATCCCTATGAGTCAGGATTTCTTTGCTGCATGTTCGGAGTTTCTGCCTGTTGTGATCGCGTCGTTGGTAAGCTCCTGCCTTGCTTGCAGTTAACATGTAGTAATGTAATGATGTGTGGATTGTTGTGTGCTATAGATATACAGTGGTACCTCAACATCCGAATGCCTCGACTTACGAAGGTTTCAACTTACGAAGAGCGCCGCAGAACGGATCACCTTTGTAGGTCGAGGTACCACTGTACTTATTGTATGTATTTCTATTGCCTTTTAGGTTTACCTCATCATTGTTTCTTCAATAAAGTCCAGATTTCCTAAAAAGTCTGCTTATTGGAGAACAGGGAGGTTTATCTGCACGTTGAACTGCACATAAGTCACCAGACAGTGTAGTGAGGGCGTAACAGGTACATTCAATCACCCCAGAACAATTAAGAAAGAATTGTTGTATTCCAATCCTCATTAGCTGCCATCATTTTTAGGATGTTTCTTCAGGGAATCTATGTGGGCATATGCATCTTCTGCATTTTTTTTGTGCCTGGCCAAAAAATTTCCTTTGTCCCAGCCTTTGGCTAAGCAAACAATCTATGGCCTTTTAAACTACATGGTTGGATGAAGGAGTATTGCATTGTGTATTATGATGTTTTGAATTTTTGTGTTTTTATATTATAAACCACTTTGTGATCCTTGGCTGAAGGGCAGTATAGAAATTTCACACACACACACACACACACAACTTTTTTGGATTGAAAGTCACAGACAGAATTACCCTTTCCCCCATCTACTGCATCTATCTTATATATCCCTTATTTTCCCCAAACATTGGCTTTGTTTAATCATGGTTTTTTTCTTAAACAAGATCTCCCCTCAACCCAATAATAAACATTTATCTTATCATATACTGTATTCTACCCTATAGTTCTATATCTACATACTTTACATTTATTTAACTATATCCAGTTATTCTCACCTCATACTCTGTAGCATAACTCCATCCACACTCATTTTGGGTACAATCCACCTCCTTTCTTCTAAAGTGGTACATTCACACACACACACAAGTCAGAGTCCTGCAGTGCCTAAGATTAGGTTGTTTGTAATTCTCAAGCTCCTTCCTTGAAAGTTGAGTCTGTTGTAAGATTCTTTGTCCCTGCAATATATTAAAATTCAAATTAAACTCCTGAAATTTCCATGATTATCTCTGTAACATCATTGTGCTAACATTTTCTTGAATTTTTCATAATTTCTGTTTATTGCTATGGCTAATTAAAATCTTTTTTTAACAAAAAACAAAAAATATATTAAGTTATGCTCCTGGTGGAATCCTTTGTCAGATTCTTCTTTTAAAAGGTTGTCCTGTTTTTCACACCTTATTTTAAAGGCCTATTTGCACTCCTCTTGGCAGCTACAACTTCTCCATGACTCAAGTTCCAGACAGCTGGGACAACTCTATCCATCCTTTATCACACCGGTGCGCTGACTAACTTGGCATGTACCTATGCCCAATTTGCCTGAACCCAAAGGTGGTATAACCATGATGCATGCATTTCTTATTCAAACCCCACCCCCACCCCGACCCTACATCAGAAGGGTATATGAACAACAGACCATAAAGTACCATACCTATAGAATCAATATTACAGATTAATATAGAAAGTTGCCTTATGGCCAGCCAGAATATTTGTCTGTCTATTATCCTGTCCTTTTGGTAGTCAAGACTTTCACATAAACTGCCATTTGACCCATTTAACAGGAGATGCCAGAGATTGACTCTGGTGCCTTCTGCATGCAAATAATGTACATTGCCCTTCCCCCAACTGAAATTGAAAGCACAAGGAGCAGGTGTGTCCATGTGCACACATTATTTGAGCTCTTATCACCAGGTGACTCAGTGCTCTAAGACTTGTAGCTCTTTGTGATCTGACACCGTATGAACAGCAGTGTGCTATGAGATAAGCAACTCCTGTCTTTAACATCTGATCTATAATGGCTCATTCATACATGCAAAATGCAACTCAATAGTCAGGGCAGTCTCGAGCAGGTCACGTGCCCTGGCACTGAGGGGCGGAGATTGCTCCGGCAACCCCGCCCTCGCAGGGCGCAGCATGGTTTCCGCGCGGCTTCGTCACGCGCCGCCCTGCCTACCGGCCCAGCGCCCTGGCACACTGTGCCACCGGGGGTCTACCTAGAGCCGGCCCTGTCAATAGTGCAATCATCTATTGATGAGTGACCCTATGTGGACCAGCTGAAAGAAACATAGAATCAGAGCAGTCACATGGTGCAGTTTTTCCTGGGTCATACCAATGCAGACTGAAAGGGGAGAAATAGAATGTTTCAATTCTCCTGATTTCCCATATTAAACATATCTCCCTCTACATACAAAACAAATGTCAGGGAGAAAACTAGGCTAGAATTCTTTCTTGTGGCTCCCTAGTTTCATACCCACGTGCAATTTTTTATATATAGAAGAAACACTGAAAGCTTGACTTACAGTGTAAAATGGGATGTGCCTGGACAGCTGCAAAATGTCACTGCTTTGAGTACAGTATTTGTTCCCACTCTGACTGACAAGATTCCATAGCTATTTGTCCTTGATTGCTTTGCCAGTGCATGTTCAATAGTGTTACAATAAAGTAGCAGGGAACAGATCACATCAGAAAGACGGTGCATAATTTGTGGTGTATGACAAATGTCTTATCCGCTTAAAATACATTAGAAATGAATATGAATGAAATCAAGATCCTCCCAGGAAACATAAACACTTTGCATAATCAGCTGTGTCCCTTTGTAAACTACCAGGTCAAGCATATATGATATGACTTAACTAGAATAACATTTCACCCCCATTGTTCAAAAGCAGAAACTTACCAATAAGGCAGACCAGAGTTCTCTTTCCAAGTCATGTTGTACCTTCCCCAGGATTGTGTCAGCCTTCATACTCACACACCTGCATTTTTTAATTTTTTACTTAGAAATGAGAGCTGTGAAAAAGGCATTTCAATCAAATAGATCCAAAGGTTGTCACAAGCCAGCCAGCCAGCCAGCCAGCCAGCCAGCCAGCCAGCCAGCCAGCAGGGTGAGTGCATCTGACTGTTTTTAGCCCCTCGGGGGAATTGGATGTTCCAAGACAGAGGCGATAAGGACTGATAATCTCTCACTCCTTGTGTTTAATTTGACTACATTTGTTTTCCCATTGCAAATCTGCCATGTGATGGACTGTCCAAGGAAGTTCAAGCTCGCTTGGAACTCATTTATGCCTGGATCCCACAATATACAGAGCTTGCTTTAAATGACATAATTTCGGGGCTATTTTTGTCACTCCTTTGAAGAAATGTGTTGCTCGCATGATTTCCAACCAGGTCACTCAATGTCAGATCCTCTGGCTTGCACTCCTTGTAAAATGACTGCTTTCCCCTCCCCTTCTCTCTCTCTCTCTCTCTCCCTCACCCATCTCAGTTCAGTGCTTGGACAGCTATGACAAGGGGTCTAGTGTTTGCATTCTATTCTGGTCACTGTGAGTTATGGTGATATCATATAAACTAAACGGTTCCAAAATGCATGTCAAATTAAACCACTGACTAATCCTCATATTTTGCTCGTCTTTCTGCTCCCAGGCTAAAGGTCTGTGTGTCCACAAAATCCTAACACTCTAATCTGTAGGTGCTGATTTGATTTTCAGCTGAAACTTCCTACGAAGAGAAATCACCATACGTGGCTTGTTGGCCCTGGGGGAATAAGAGCTAAACTTGTCTAAGAGTGAAATACACAGCTCGAGCAAAAGCTGCAGCAAAGTTCAGCCCTCCTCCTTCCATTCGTGATGCACCAGCCGCCACAGAAGGTCTATTTAATCAGCTTAAAGAGAAAGAAAAGCCACAGGAGACATCTGAGCTGGCACAAATCGTCACCTGATGCTGGCCAAGCAAGTGCTCTCATCTCCTGTGGACCATCTCCTGTGCCGGAAACAGAGGTGAGAGAAATGTCTGGAGGATGTTACTGAATTCAGCTTTATGAATGAATGAATGCAGGAGACAATGTGTACTAGCAGGATGCTAAACTGGAAAGGGATGTGAAATTAAGAAGGCTCCATTAAGTTGAAGGAGCAGAGCTGATGGTTGCTCTTCAAGTGCTTCCTCATCCAGTTGAGTTAATTCACAGCTGCAGTGTCTTCCCTTCTTTTCACTGACAAAAAGCCTTTAGAGCATTTGTTCTGCACAATGAGTTACTTTCTGTCCTACTGCAAAGGACATTGTGGTTCTGTGTTGTCTCAGTACCAAACCCTCCGCCGTGAAGGCTTGTTGTGTGACATTTTGTTGAAGGTGAAAGAAAATGAGTTCCCTGCTCACAAGTCTTTGCTGGCCTGCTCCAGTGATTACTTCAGGGCCATGTTCAAGAGTTATACCAAAGAATCAAAGGCTGCCACCATTCACCTGCAAGTCATCTCAGCCGCTGGTTTGCAACACGTTCTGGATTTCATTTATACTTCTTGGTTGCCTTTGTCTTTTGCCAGCCTAGAAGACACTTTGGAAGCCGCTACCTACCTGCAAGTGCCTGAGGCAATTGTCTTGTGCAGCCAATATTTAGCTAACAATCTTACCCTAGAGAACTGCTGCTTTTCTGCCAATGTTGCTGCAAGATTCTATCTTCCAGATGCTTCGTCAGCCATAGAAAAGTATCTCATTTTTAATTTCTGGAAACTCCTAGACCTTGATTTTGCAGAACTGCTGGAACTGAATTTCAGATCTTTGAAGGCAGTAGTTGAATGTTCAGATCTGCCTATGGTGAAAGAATCTTATTTGCTAGATCTATTGCTGAAGTGGCTGAAGTATGATAAATTGAGGCTGACACATACAACTAGCTTATTGGAACACATACGGTATGGTCTTATTCCTGTGGAAAATCTGAGAAAAGTCTACACTCAATCAGAAGTGCCTCTAACAGGCCCCATAAAATGCTTAATCATAAAAGCAATAAACTACCACTCATTCGTCTTTAGGCAACCTATCCTACAGGATAGGCACAGCACACTGAGAAACCAGAAGACGCGGATTATCCTGCTTGGAGGTATGATTCAACATGAAGGGCCCAGCAGGGATGTGGTGGCTTTTGATGTTTACAATCACAAATGGCAGATTTTAACACAGGTGCAGGATCGACTACAAAATCACTGTGTGTGTACAGTTGGAAACTTTCTGTATGTGTTAGGTGGAGAAATAGAAGATTTGCAAAGTGAAACGAAAAGTCCCACTTTAACAGTGACAAACAAAGTCCATCGCTATGATCCCAGATTTAACAAGTGGATACAAATCAACAGGATGCTAGAAAAAAGATGCCACTTTTCTTGTTGCATCCTAGAAAATACCATTATTGCAATTGGCGGTCAAGGTGAGGATGGATCATTACATTCATCTGTCGAAGCCTACAACATTAGCAGAGACACATGGACAAAAGTTCGAGATTTGCCATGCAAAATGCATGGTCATGCTGGCACTGTTTGCAAGAATAACATTTATATATCAGGTGGCAAATGCACGAATCAAAGGAACACAAGTAAGGATTTGTACTCTTTGAGTACACTAGAAGGGCAATGGAAGAAGCAAGCCCCCATGAGCATTGCCCGGTTTGGGCATCAGATGGCCACCATAAGAGATTGCATCTTTACATTTTTAGGCCTTTATGAACCATTCTCTGAAATTGAAAAATACGATCCTGACCAAAATCAATGGACTCGTCTAAGGCCATTGGTCTATGATCGATTTAGTTATGGTTTGGCAGTAGTGGAGGAAACTGCCCTTCTCATTGGGGGGAAGAAGTGGCAAGATTCCCAGGAGATTCCAACTCAGGATGTGGTGGGCTATGATATAGACAATGACTGTTGGGAAGAAATATGCAAAGCTTCGTTGCCTTGGTATGGACTGCAGTGTGCCGTGCTAGAGCTTTCAGAATTACTAGATGCTAAAGACATTCAACAACAAAAGAGACTAACTGTTTAGGTAACAACTCACCAGAAAATGATTTGGAAGGACAATTCTGTAACATCTCCAGAATGTCTAAATATTAAAAATGTTGTCCCATTCTATATTAAGAGATAATATTGTGAATCAGTAAATGGGCTTGAATTTTGTATTTCAAAGCATAAACACACAAAGACTAAGAATTTGTTGCCAATAAGAGCTGTACATACACAACTGTTTTGTTTTCAGTAATAACTGGGAATTAATACCTGATTTGCAGAACATAAAGTGAATGTGTGAAGAAAGAGGCATATTTAAAAAATAGAATGGAAGAATCAATTTATATGCCTCTTTCTTCACACCTTCACTTTATGTTTGAAGCAGGTATTCATTTGATACAGAAATTAGAGGCTGCATAATTGCATGATGTTATTGTATTGCCTACATGATCCCAGTTCATTTTTTTTAGTCGTGCCAAAGCTTCAGAATGGGGGAAAGCACTGCAAATTGCACAAAAAAGCAAGCAAAACTTTGCACTCCTTAAATCTCTGTCCTGCTTCCCATTTTAATTGGTGAAATTTTGACACAGTTGTTCTAAACTAAGGCAAAGAGTAAGCAGCTGGTCTAACTATTATAAGGTTGAGTGGACCATGAAACAATTGTATCTTGTTTTCGAGAAATAACACCCTGTACTCTGTGCCCTTTAGGACCATGAATGGGATGAAGATGTTTGTTTCTAGTTGCTGAATGACTCTGTGCTTTAGCACACTTCTAAAAGCTGCCCATGGGTATATTGTACACGATGCATTTCTGTTTGAAGAGGTAAAGGAATTTTCTGCTTTGACTTCAAAAAGGCATCAGCAGCCGCTTTCTGCATTACTGCCAGGGTAGCATGGGGTTTAGTAGTTTTAAGTCATGCCTTATTCACATACTTGCAGATATGGTATTTGATTTCAGAGTGTGAAATCTGACTGTAACTTAACTTTATAATTTAAAATATTCACTTTCAAACACAATTTATTTTATAGCATATCCCTTTAGTCTGAAAGCACTGAAGATGCACAGAAGCACTTCTCAGTCTAATGTACAAAGAAGGCAGCACAATGGAAAAAAAACGATGGCACTATTTCATGCCAGACAGTCTTACAAGATGAAGCTGAATTTTATGCTTGGAACGAAGTCACAAACACTGTCTACAGCAAGATAACATGCAGGCAGTATTACTGTTACATAGCAACAGGATTCAGTTGTATAAGATGCCCTATAGGCCAATCCTAAGAATTTGTTGGCATGGTCTCACTCTGTACCAGTGTTGCACAGCCAACTGGGTCAAGGAGGGGCACTCATTCCAAAGTCTCTGGGGATCCTCAATTTCCCATAAACCCACCAGTTCCTTGTATAAATTGAAAAGACTCCTAGCTCTACTGCATTTGTAATCCTTTTCTTCCACAGAGATGCTTCAGTGTAGGAAGAAACATGTAACTCATCAATATATTTTTGTAACTTTAGGAAAATAGTACAGACATTTCAAAAAATTCCAGGAACGTCTAATATTATCTGTTGCAATACATATTCTTTTTTCTATTTTGAGTTTTAGGTTCTTGGTTTGTGATCATTATGCTGTTTTTGATTGTGCTTCTATTGTATTTTATGCTGTGGTCCATGCTGTGGATACTGTGAGACAGTGTGGCTGGATAATTCAATCAATAAAACAAGAGCAACAGTATCAGACGATCACACACGTGTGAATTTTAGCCTGTGTGTGAAAGCAGCTATGATTGGTCACACCTTTCAGATTGTTTACTGGAAGGCCTTGAGTAGCCCCAGCTTCACAGCTGTACACTGAACTAAAAACAAACAAACAAACAAACAAAAACTAAATACAAACATTAGCATATGTATCTACTAGATACAACCTTCATACTTTATCAATGAAGGAAGGACTTTCTATGTAGGAGAAACATGTGATGTAAAGGTCCACTTTCACCTTTCTACCCAGATAAATTTTTGCCTGCAATTTACAACAAAGCTGTACAGTATTATGTAATCCACAATCTACAAGAATCTTATGAAGCTACAGATTAAATAATTAGGAACATCGGGAGATGGTTTAGAGCAGGGGTTGTCAACCTGGTCCCTACTGCCCACTATTGGGCGTTTCAGGATTCTAGGTGGGTGGCAGGGGGGTTCTACGGCACAAGCTGAATCCTCCTTCCATCGAGCACTGGTGGGCGGTAAGGAAATTTTACCATCCAGAAAGATGCATTAGTGGGCGGTAGGTATAAAAAGGTTGACTACCCCTGGTTTAGAGTCAGACTCTATCTAGTCCAGGGTCAGCTGCAAGCAGATTTCCAGAGTTTGAGATAGAGGACATCCTCAACCCTACCCAGAGATGCTAGGGATTAAACCTGGCACCTTTCAGATGTAAAGCATGTGCTTTACCACTGAGCTATGGCCATTTCCTATTTCTATGCAAGATACTATGCAATTCTGGTACAATGCAGGAGTCCTTATTAAACTATTAAGTGATCCTGTTGCAGGTTGATTTTGACCATAAGGCTATGGTTATGTCTAGAAATATCACATGATGTACATTGTAAATTCATAAAATGTAGAGGGGGAACACAGCAGGAGTAAAAAATCAACATTAGGAACAATTATCATGATTGTTGTTCAAGCATTTTTTATGTGAGAAATATACAAAATATCACAAGTTGTAACAAACAAATCATGCAGTCAAATAAATTGTTTATACAAAGAGATGCTTATAGATGATATAAATAGTTGACCGGACCTGTAAATTCATACAAATCATAATGCATGAATTGCCATTCAGTCTTAATTGAATACAGATTTACGTAAAATTAGCTGTAAAAGGCCACTCTCCTGTACAGTTGTGCAAAGTTTGCAAGACGCTTGGAATCCAAAATGCAGCTGAAATGAAACAAGAAATCCTTTGATCCTTCTTTTAGTCCCAAGAGCAGAAAATAATTGTGCTCTCAAATGTTTATAAGTACATTCACTGCATTGAACAGGCTATAGCTGGAAGCTAGCTGAGAGAGTACAATTTATAAGAAAGAATGGTTTTAAAAGATGTATCCCATTTGGGGGTTTATCAGCTCATCTCTCAACTGCTCCCATCTGCAGAAAAGCATTAAGAAGCCACAATGGCTTTTTCTTTTGTCTTGGCAAAAATTAAGGTGCTGATAGATAGAGGGCATCTCTAGCCAGGCACAGATGGGTTTAATCATTAATGCTGCAACTTCTGTAGTATTTTTGCTTATTGGGAAGCTGGCTTTATGGGGCATCACCAGACCAATTTTGTGGCATGCATGTAAAGTGCAGCCAATCCCCCTGCAATACAGGAGTCTCGTGACACGAAGGTACCGAACATTCTTCTAGAGGCGTGAGGAGTGAACTTTGCTTCCTAGCATCTCCCAAACATCATCAGCACAAAACAAAGATTTTTGCTAATGTCATTCAAGGGCGAGTCTGACTGAAGGTGAATCAGGCAATATGTAGCTCTCAGATGGTTTAGCTATGAGCTGCAGAAACTTCACCCATCCCATTCCCAACACTGGAGTGTCCAGTGCTGCTACCGCTGCCTCGGAAACTTCAAGTGGCCACTGTAAGCAGCTGTAAGCAGCAGCCTCTCCCTCACCACCTCCCCTGATATTCCAAGGAGAGGGAAAGTTATTTCCTATTACCAAGAGTTTAGATCAGCTCCTGCTGCTGACCTTCATCTCCCCACCCTTGCTCGCATATGCTCCGAGAGAGAATGCAAAATGAACTGAACTAGACAAGCAGCTTGTCAATGTCATCTCCTCCCTCCCTCAAAAACACAAGAAGGTATATGCATTCTAGTGCTTGCTCAAGAATGCAGACTATAGGTGTGTATGCATTTATATTGAATGGGGAAATTGATAATGCTACCACTCCCTTCATCTGTGCACTCCAAAAGAAAAAGATAAAATGGAAAAAGCCTGTGTCCATTTCACCCCAATTTCCCAAGCCAGATTCGCTACCTTTTCAACTGCAGGAGCTCCATAGCAAAGGATGGCATTTCCCCCCAAAAATGGTAATGGTGAAGAGACAGAAGGGTGGGATAACATACGATCGCCATGCACATCACAAGCCACACCTCCACATCGCGAGGGCACTAAGTTGTTTCACATCTGGAAAGGCCTGCACTGGACCTCTTGCACTGGAAACTCAAAGGATTACCTGCAAATCAGACAATGGGATGACAATGGAAAATAAATAGGAGTGCAATAGTTTGGGAGAAACATTGTATGGATTCTGAGGAATGCATGAATGAGAAGAAATGTTAAAGTGCCACTGGTTACAGTCATGCCACTTGTGCTAACATAATAATCAGCTTCACATGGCATGCAAATGATTCTGTATTAATATGGATCTTGTTTTGGATAGAGGAATATCCCATTGAGCCTTCTTTCTGCTCAAAGCCTATTTATAATTATTTCTGGGAATATTGTATGACTGAATTTGCGTATAATGCTAAGCCATAGTTTATTGCTGTGCGGAGAAGCTTCAATGAGCTTGATGTCAGGCATATGTATTCCACCCCCCACCCCCAATCCTCCTGATGGAAAGATGACTTCTGGCAAGAATGGTTTCATTTTTAAAGAATCTAGGCTTATAGTTATGTTGAAACCAGGGATCCTAGTTTAAAACAAACTCTGGCTTCATAATGCATTGTTTGAAGCTGGCCTATTAGGAAACTGGCCAGAGTTTGTTTTAAATCAGGATATATGGTTTGAACATAACTATAAGCCAAGATTCTTTAAAAGTGGAAGTAAACTTGTCAGAAGTCCGCCTCTGGCTTACAGGAGAAGGAGAAGTGATGGAGGCAGGTATGATCCCAATTCTTTGCTCAAGGTCATGTGGCCTTTTCACGGAGCACTATGGCATGTTTTTGTGTTCTGTGGGAAAGCAGCCTATTACGGAAACTGAAAACCACATTAATTGTGTATGGAAATTTATGTATTTTGATAATGTGCTCAACTGTGGGCTATACTGATAGTTTTCTCTAGCAGATTAGAAAAGAGATTTGACCCACCCACCTATGCACACCCACCTATGCAACCTGGCATATTTGAAACTTTTTAAAGTTTGACTTAAACAAAAAAAAAATCACTGGATGGAAACTTTTGGCTAACAGTACAATTTTTTTTTTCTGAAAAAGAGTCAGAAGATACCAACAAAGGGCAGTAATAATATCCAGTCAGGTCTCTGCCATAACTGAAACAAAGAGAGCCCTTTAGCCTCAAATGAAATCTGTGCTATAGATTGTCTGTTAACCATACCTCAAAAGACTGGAAAAACGAAACTTTGACTGTTTAATATAGAATCTAGGCTTATGAAAGTCCAGTTTACCCCTCTTATTCCCTGACTGTTTTTTTAAAACACAATCCTAATCACAGCATTATACTTTTTTCATTTTTTAAAAATACCTAAAATATTCCACCAAATATAAAAGTTTTAATTCCTACACTGGCTAAAACAAAAGCTGTATTTTGAAAGTGTAGCTCATTACAACAGTTAAGATACTATTAAAATAGGAAACATTTTTGACAATCAGTAATAAAACACTGTTCTTGTGCCATCTTTTCACTTGATAAATCAATGTAATCCTCCAAAATATATACTCATTAAAATATATATATTTTAATCCTTAAAGACAATGGCCACGATCCAAGGAAAGTAACATGTGTTTCTCTTCGGTTTAAAAGTAGTTAAAATATCAAACAAAATGTGCCGGATTCTGTCCGAGTGCATATTCCTTCTTTGGATCGTAGCCAGTGTTTGTAAACATAAACAAAATCATAAACTGAGCATCAGCAGCGTAAAAAGTATCTAAGTATTTATTCGCACAATGACAATGGAATTTTTACTTTACTCATATCATAAACAATAAAATAGATCTCCTGATATAAAAGCTACTCAGTGTACTTGATAAAGGTCTGAAGTGCCACAAAGAGGCAAAATCATTTTCTCTTATACATGTGTTTCAATATAGGAATGTGTGTGCGCTAAAGAGTCTAGAAGAGCATCAACTTCATCAGAGTCATTTACAAGGTCCTCTGAAGGGTTGTTCTGAGAACTATCCAGAAACAGGTCAAGGTACATTTGTTTCCAGTCTTGAAAGTCTTTAGATGTCAAATCTGGATTATCCAGAATTTTATCTATGATGGCTACTTCTTCTTCTCTGGCCTGGGAGAAAACAAAAAGATCTGTTCAGAACGAGGAACAAACCACCCTTCATCTTGTGCCGGTAGCTTTTAAAGTACATATCTGACATACCATTGTACTTTGTGATGCCATTTTTAGATAAATACCGGTACCCTAATAGCTTCATTTTAAGACCACCGGGAAGTTCCCTTAAAAAAAAAAATCAAATCTGAAAACCACTCTGTTTGGTGTTTTGACTAATTTGAATGTTTGCTCTGAATTAGTGGTGGTTTGAGATTTTGGAACTTCCCCAAGAAAGATTTCTAAAGTGGTGCATATGTAGCTGTGATGGAAACAAGCCAAGAATAAAAGGGGGGAAAGCGAGGGGGGAAATCAGGGGGTGGGGTATAGAAAATGACAAGCAACAGAACAGAAAGAGGATCTCTGTCATATCAACAGAAAGAGATGCTAAGGAACATAAGGGATTTCTTTCTGGTGTCTGAGGAATCTATTTATCATTACATTATTTACTATTTATTGGCAAAAAGGGATTTCTCAGAGCATGGTACCTGGATACATAAAAAATTCTGTACTCCTATGAGAAATCTTGAAAGCTGGGCAAAATTATTTCATATTTTGAATTACACAAAGCAATATGATAGTATCTAAATATCTGTGACATCACCAGGCTTATGGGTCATGTCTTTATTTACCACAGAATGGACCAGAAGCAGATTAACTCTTCATTAAAACGGGAACTGAGGCAAATGCATTTGTTGTTGTTGAGAAACTAAAGTTTTCTTTCTTTCTTTGAACCTCTTTTGTGTACAGCATTTCCCAGTGTCCCTCTGTATTTAAATATGTGCTATATTATCCCTTGAGTTCTATGCAGGATAGTCTCAACACTTTTGGAAATTTGCTGACCCCCTAATTAACTCACCTTTAAAGTGCTTTTCAGAATTCGCAACTGGTGCAATTTTTCATTGACTACCGGATCACTGCATCTTTTAATAAAAAACCTCTTGTACTCCATCTTTGTAGAAATTTGCTGGTCTCCTAAAGGTGACAAGCTAGCTAGTTCCAAGGACCGATACAAATCTTGCAGGGAATCTGCAGGCTTTTCTTCTATAGTTTCAGCTGTAAGACACAGAGAAAATTAACTGCATAGTTTGGGGGGGGGGGAGAGAAACAGTCTAAATCAGTTTCTTTTTAAATTCCATGACAAGGCTTAAGAAGTTTAACTATTCAAATGTGGCAAAGTTTTACTGAAACTATTTCCTTACAGAAAAGGTATGAAATGTGTGGATTGAGCAGTCCTTACACATGCATATATGTATTTTGCAACATGCAGATATTTATATATGTGTATGCATATATCCCCCCATACATATATATCTATACTATACATATACATATATAATATGGGAAGCTGTGGGAAGTTACAAATTCCCAGCACAGGTACATATAAAAAGATAATCATGTGACATTCAATATACAGCTTCCGAATTAATTTGTCACATTAAGATCAAATACAGATTGAAAGTCAATCATCTATATCGTGCGGAAAACTGTATAAAGTCAGGTGATGAGAACTGTATTGTGCACTTCCAAGGGCACACCCATTGCCCTGTTACATGTTGAAACAGGAATGTTGCTTGCTGAAATGAATCTACATATATATATATATTATAACCAGCTCAAAATTCAAACCATGAGGGAAGAGAGGCTGTCTAAAGAATCCTTCCATTGTGCTTTGCAAAAAGAGGACTAATCTATGAAGTCTGCATTCCTAAACACTCTTACTTGGGGGAAAGTTCCACCAAACTCAGTTTACCTCCAAGTAAACACACATAGCATTACACTGCAGAACTTTCATCCTGTACTCTTTGAGGGCACCAGGCTTCAATGAGCACACAGAGCTCCTGTCACAAAAAATCTTTTAAATTGAAATATATGAGCCACTGGAGCTCCATATACATATCAGTGCACACACACTGCTCCAGAAAGAGTGTCTGCTCCAAACAGAAAATGCTCCAATAAAATATCTACGGTAAGTCAAGAATTGCTTTCTAGTCTGCACAAATACAATATACCGGCAGTTTTTTTTTGTTTTTTAAATGTACAAATTACTGAAATCAGGCAGGCAAAAATGTCTTTCTGCTTTGATTTGACAGGATTCATAACCAAATGCCTCAAAAACATACCACCACCACAATTCAATGTGTTTAGAGAGTTACAGTTAATGACATCTCACAGCTTGGGATCATATATATGCCGTGGCTACATTTTTATAATTTAGGAGTGCTCCCCTAAAAATGCAATGGAAACTGAATTGGTTTGCATTCAAAATTTTGATGTAGGGAAGTGCCTAAAGATGTGAGCTGATAAGTTCCTGATTCAAATCTTAACCATGAACTCCTATGATGGCCCTAAGCTACTATTTTCTTAGCTTCAAACCTTCAGGTGCAGTATGGGGATATTAATACTGGCCTACCTTTCAGAGATCTTGCATGAATCACTGAGACAATGTATGTGAATGCAATATATAAATGTTAAATTATCCTAATCTTCTATGTCAGGGTTGGTTTCTTTTTAGCCAAGACCTAGACAAGAAGACAACAATCTTTATAAATTTGGGTAACTGCAGATTGTCAGTATTTTGTGGGAAGGACTGAAGTACAAAGTGAGATATGTAAGTTTGTGCAGTTGAAGTAGATTAGAGCACTTTTTCCCCTGCAGCAACCCATCCACACTTAAAAAACAACACTTTTTGCAGTTAGGAAAGTGACAGAGAAATGCATTGAAAAGTATGGGATGTACAACTGATTAATGGAAAGACATATAAACACCCCACAAGCAAATGAAGACAAATTTTTTTTCGTATAACCTCCCCACAAACAAATCAGAAGAAATGCTCAATAATAACTGGACACAGTCTAACCAACCGTCTGTGCTTTGCACAAGCAAATCAGGATTAATAAACAAGATGGTCTGGAGGAGCTCTTTGCTTGTGCATCGAATTCTGGATCCAATTGAAAGTGTTTGTGACGTATTGTGGATTTGATTGACAAGGATACTGATCACAAAAGACTGAAGGAGTGGGGAAGAATTGGCATAAAATTAGCCCTACATGTTTTATCTTTCTTCTAGCTTTGTTAGTTTTTTCCATCCTCAAATATTGCTATCTCCAGCCTGATCGATGGAATGATCATCAGAGGAGTATTACTCTGTGCTTTATATTATTTACAGACACCACAGAAGAACATAGTATGGACCACTGATGACACCAGTTGCAGCAAGTGGATTGTGCCTTCTTTAACACCTCTTTTCATATAGCTTGTTTATGTTGCCCCATTTGATCCAAAGAAAAACTGAGGCTGCCCCACATGTAAAGCTTGGCTCCGTTCCTAGAGTTTTGGTCATGTTTGAACATGACAAGAATTAAACTCAGGAACTGCAATGCATGTTTTAACTTTTGGCTAAAGTCTTCAGTATTTTGCGCTAAGCATTTGTAAAATCTGTCATGTGGAAAATAAATGGTTGAAACTTGGGAAAGAAAAAGAAATAACTTGTTTTAGATAGGAAATACTCTGAGATATAACCCCAACTCTCTTTTCTAGCAGTTTTTTTAAAAAAAAATCCTTCCCCAATAGCTGTATTGCAAATGATAGCAAGGATGGCATAATATGAAAATAAAATAAGGTAAGTTGGATGAGTGCCACAACCCCAGAGTCGGACACGACTGGACCTGATGGTCAGGGGCCCCTTTACCTTCACCTTTAAGTTGCAAGAAAGAAGATTCCGACTAAACATTCGAAAAAATATTCTGACAGTAAGAGCTGTTCAGCAGTACAACAGACTCCCAAAAGATGTGGTGGACTCTCCTTCCTTGGAGTTTTTTAAACAGAGGTTGGATGGCCATCTGTCATGGATGCTTTAGCTGAGACCCCCGCTTTGCGGGGGTTGGGCTAGTATATGATTCCACTTACGTATTCTGTTATTTATGTGTTACTCTACATTCCCAGCGGATTGAGCTAAATGGGAGTATTACTAAACACAAATGCCAAATACCAGGGGTCAGAACCGAAGGTAGCTTTTTATTTTTATTAACTCAAGAGGGCTGACTCCAGAGTTAGGGACTTTAACACATTTATGCTACAATTTTAACTTAACCTTTTCCTTATCAGTTAACACCCCCTTTCTCTGTGTTTCATATTGTATATCTTCTACTTTCTTTTTTTCTCAGAATCCCCAAAGTCCCCTTCGCGTTAACTATCCTTTTTTTTTTTTTTTACATCACAGCACAAACTCCCTCCTCTCTCTCTACACTCCATAACACATGTTGTCTATCACATCATAGTTGCCTCTTCTGTCTGACAGGATTCTCTGCACCCTGTGTTGCTCACTTATTTTTTTCTGTGTCCTGTCATACTTTCTCACTTCCCTCTGCTCCACCACAGGGTTCTTTATACATGCTAATTCTGGCTGACTCATCTTCAGAGTGCAGCGCCAGCCGGCTTTAATGCCTGGGGAATGGAACTGAGTGAAAACTGCAGTCTCCAGGTCCACTCCCAAAGACCCACACTCCCCCAAGCTGCCACGGATTGGCTGAATTTAAAAAAGGGTCAGGCGGGAATCTGTGATGCTCCATGGCAGCTGGGGGGAGCTCCAACAGCTGGGCAGCAATGACAAGGCTCAAAAGGGCATCGGAGCGGCTGTGCTGGGTCGCAACAGCCACCCACCCTTGCACCAGGTAAATAGCCATTGCCAAACTTCTTTTCTCTTTCCAACTATCCCTCATATCTTATACCTCACTTTACCCCTTTCCACCTTCAGTGATAGGGGTTTTAGGAACTGCAATTATAATTAATCGTCTCTAGAAAAATTACCACCACCACCCAAAAAAAACCCCTGACCTTTAGTTCTTTTCCCATTTATGAGGATGCTGGAATAATTGCTAAGTGGAAATCAGTATCCAATGGGCTTGCTCCATCCCAACATGTCTTAAAACTGGAACTTTCACAATACAGTTTGGGTCTTGAATTTTAGTTTCTTGAATGATTTTGAATTAAATAATAAAGAATATATAATATATCCAATTTCAGGAAGAAAAGATGAAAGATGCAATGAATAATATTTGCTTATCAGATTGTAAGTTATTGCATTTCAGAACAACTGTCCCTTAAGCTACCTTAATTCAGATTATGTCATGTGCAATTGGTTGAATGGTTTGAGGTAAGACCTACTTAACAACCATTTTAAAGCATAATAAAAGGCTTTCAGTATGGAGAAGCACAGTCTGATTGACACTACACTGAGCCTTCATCATTTCAAAGGAAAGAAACAACTAAGCAAGCTTCTTACCTGAAGGTCATAAGAGGTAGCTATTGACAAAGTACAAAGAAAAGAGAAAAATAATAAAAAATAAAATCAACAGAAAATTAGCAGAACACAAATTGCTTCAAAATAATGTATGTGCAATGGCAAACATTAATAAACCTATCCTAACTCATTTGGTTTAAGCACCATACAACAAATAGATCAGCTTGTTTATTTCATGTATTTTTCGGTGGTGAACAAAGCAGTTAGTCATAGGGAAAAGAACTCAAGTAATTTTTAAAAAATCACTACCACATTTCGATGGCAGATTAGTTTTTAGTTTTCATTATTTCAGGTATCAGGTAATACAATACTACGTACTCTGATACTTAATGCTGACAGAATCAGAACCACGGCAAGCAATTAATATGTTGGGGCTTTGTTTCGTTTTTTGTTTCACCTTATGGGAAATCAGTTTTGAAGGGGATAATCCTGTTCTTCTGGAAAAGCCAACAAGTGACACATAATGATTGTTCTTTTAGCAAAATATCTGTGGCGTGAAATGTGGTTATTGTATATGAGGCTGTACTAAAGGTTAAATGACAAATGGTGGAGTTGGCTGGTCTTAGTTACATTAGTCACAAGTCAAATTTAAGTAACACTTGTCTGCCAAGGCTTTTAGGACAAGTATTCAGCTATGAATACAGTACAGATACGCTCAGCACACAATCTTTACTCATATCACAAATGTAATATATGTACCAGTTTTGATTGTAGCGTTTCATTCTGTAATCACAGAAAGCTTGCGCTCACGGTATGGGCCTTTTCAACATGAGCGCAATTCTCTTTCTGTGAACAGAATCTCCTTCTGTTCATGGATCAGATGTGATCCACAGCAATAGTTGTATCACCATGGCAACTATAATACATAGATTTAACCATGAAAGCACCCTGTACAGAAGCCAACAAATGTGCACTCTACGTACTTCTACACAGAATAGCCCAATATTGCAATATCTTTGTGAACTCTATAGAGGGGTTAAATTGCTAAGCACCACACAGTCCTTGTCCAAGTGCCAAAACAGGCCCAGTTCTGCTTCCAGGACTACCAGTATGGTGGTTAGGTTTCTTACTTTATGGCAGATAGATGTCCCATCTGAAAGTAATCAATGCAGCACGGTGCTCTTCCATGTAGTTTTGAATTTTGCATCTGTGTTTAGAGGCAGGGCACACTTTTACTGAGGGCAGTAGCTACTGATAACCAACCAACTTCATTGCTTTACAATGAAACCAAATGTGCCGCATGCTGCTTTGCATCAATGAGTTTAGTGGGTTATTTCCATAGGAATAACTTGAGTGATATGTTGGATATATTGTGTGTATAGCCCTTCCTGTTGCTTTTCATAGTGAGGTATAACCCTTGCAAAAAAAAAAAAATCCTCAGCATACTTATAACTTGAGTTTGTAACATCAGAAATGGGATGAGAAAGCAAGAAGGAAACACAGTGGTACCTCTACTTACGAAAAACTCTACTTACAAATGTTTCTACTTACGAACGGAGCTCCATCCGCCATCTTGGATGCGGTTTAGATAGGATTTTTTCTACTTACGAATTTTTAGATAGGGTTGCTTCGACTTACAATTTTTTTCTCCCAATGCATTCCTATGGAACTTACAATTTTTTTCAACTTACGAATGTGCGTACGGAACGCATTAAATTCGTAAGTAGAGGTACCACTGTATGCCCATTCTGAATCATTCGGTGAATGTCCAGGTTCATCACAGGAAAAGGCCTTAAGAAAAAACGGCAAAGCAGAACAACTGAAATATCTGTCTCCGAGTAAGAAAGTAGAAAGCAATTCACCTCTTTTTTTCATTTGTTAAAAAAACCATGTTTGCATTAAGAAAAAAATAACTGGAATTTTACAAACTTTATTTTTAGTACCGTAGTACAGAGAAGCTTTACAAAGATATGTGCAATTAATGTCTTGGACAGCTAACTGCTGCCATGAGTATCCCTGCCAATTGGAAATGGTCATTCAATACACTATTTTGGGACAGAAATGTCCATGCTGAAATTTGAATGCACAATGGTGCCAGAATATCAGCTCCTTTCAGCCTTAGGCGAAGTGTTACATATGAGCCATCACTGAAAACTGATAATGGAAGATACTTTAAATTCTAATCTCAGCTTTTAGCTCCCTGATTCATTTCTAAAACATTTCATTTCTGTCTAATTACAGAATTTAATGATAAACTGTAAAGGTTTCAAGCCAATCCAGCTAGGCTTGAGTGATAAATCTTCCGGCTTGCAAATCTTTATGCACTAAGCAGTAGCTTATTAACCCTAAAAAAGAGACCCTATATAAAAAACTGAAGGCTGCTTTTGCTGAGCATCAAAACAGCAGTGAATTACAGTAAATTTCTTAGAACATATGATTAATTTAAAAAACGCAGGGAGATTGTATCTTTAGTCAACCGACACAACAGCCCATAAACAGCTAAATCCAGTCAAAATTAAGCACTTCAAACCCCATTGATTTCAATGGGATTTAGGCCTGCACTTAACTCCCTTATTTAATCAGCAGGACTAAAGTGATTATATTTGAATGAATTGTGTCCAAAGATTATTGTTTTACTTTCTAAACATCAGCAAATAATCAACATATTTTGATAAAACAAGAACATAAAAATAGTGGAAGCTGAATTTATAGTCAAATCTTGACAGACCTATGCCAGGTCAAACAACCTTGTTTAAAAATTACATGCATTTTCTACTGGTCTGCCTACAGTATACAGGGTTTATTATTACTATTCAAGCATATTAAAGCTTCTAGAGTTTTCTTACTGCTGTTAAGCAGTTGCTGTGTATTATTTCCTTTTTGAAAAAAAATTGCAACACCTTTATAAAAAGGGAAATATATGCATTTGTATATAAATAACTCTATATATTTTATTGGTATTAACATAATGCAATACCATACATGGACCTGACAGAAATAAAACATTTCAAAATACATCTTAAAATTCTCTCTCCATAATTAGTATGAAATATCAAGAATTTAGCATTGACATTACAGTACACCCTTAGCCAAAAATAGAAAGAAAATCCACATCCAATCACAGAGATACAGGCAAAAAATGATCCATAGGAGACCCAAAACATAATGATAGACAATATCTGAATCTACTTAGGGAGACATTCCATCAAAATCTTGGCCCCTCCAAACTGCCTCCTAGGGATCCTGAAGGATTTACAGAGAATACCTTATGTCTATGCTGCAAGGCAACATCACTCACATTTAAATCCTAGAAGGTAAGGACAAATTGAAGATTTCTATCTGCAGTTTGAAACACACCAAAGTGAGGCATTATATTCACTGTCATAAAATCAGTATTTGTGCACCATCAGATTATAAACTGCTTAACAAACTCTGTTGCAATCCTAAAAACACTTACTTGAAAACAAGGATTAAGCTACACATGACAGTATTTAAACCTAGGTCTGCTTCAATCACATATTAAGTGTGGAGTGGGGATGTGATTTTTAGGCCAACGGAACCTTCCACATGTACACTGCTAATAACCACCTTAAAGCCTCTCCTCCCCAGGCATTTTTCTTCTTCACATTGACCTCACTTCTGGAATTGGAGCTCAGCTTAGAACAAAATGTCCTGGGATGCAAACTGCAGGAAGATACAGTGCATGGAGGAAAGAGTTACCAGTCCCCAAAGGCATACAACCTTTGCTTTAAAAAAGGGATCTGTTCCCATCCTTTGTGGACATTTTTGGTAGAGATGTGGATTTAAACAAATGGTTCTGCTACCATCATGTGTAGTTTGAGCCTAAATCCCACTGAAATCAATAGGATTTGTTCCTAAGTAAACACAGTTAGAATTCGGCTTTAGGTCTTGCAACAGTCTGTGCACACTTGGACTTGATAGAATACATTGAATGAGTATTATACAGCAAGTTATCTTCCTTCACTAATGTGAAATACACTAAGAATGGTATTAGCTTTTGCCACTTTGGATGAATGGAAGTAACTGAAGTTCATTTTCAAAATATGATTTTATAGTTACCACAGCTGATCCCTCTTTCCTTCCTTGAAGACTGCAGAACACACCTGAGTATCATCATAGCCCTTCCCCTGCCATCACCCTTTCCCCCTTCTGTTTCTCCCAAGTTGATGGGCAGTATTTTCTGCAACTGTATTCCATGTAGCCTGGGTCTGATATTGTGCCTAATCCCTCTGTAGAAAGGATGCATTCTTCAAAATAAAAGCAATAGATCTGGCAACAGGTTTGCCCTTTGTAAGACTTTCCTGGAGGCCCCTTACCCAGGCATTTGGTTGTCTATGTTTTAAAGTCAGTTCTTTCTTAAAAACATCAGTTATTCAAGAAGAATTGATTGGCTTTCTGAATGCAGGACATTAGAGGTTGCTTGCAAGAGGCTGAAGATGAGTCTCCGTCGTGCCAATTCTCTCCGATCTAAATTCTCTAACCAATAGTTTATCAATCTCTGAGTCCAATCGGTTCAGTGCCAAGAGAAGTGGATCCGAGTTGGCATGGGGAGGTTCTATCAACTCTCGCAGTGCTTTAGCCTAATACGATAAAGCAGTGATACAATATGGTGAAAGAACTGTGATGGGCTGTTATTACTATATCATATTAGAATTGCATTAGTAATACAATCATGCAATCTTGATAAAGAAAGAAAGCATATATGGCAAGATTTTCATATGATGTTAGCTCCACAGTGCTCTTTTTTTATTTGCATGCATACATGCGCAAGAAAAAAACCCATAGTACTTATTCTGGTATTAGACTTTAGAAGTCTCGGTCTCTGATGAAAGAAAGAAAATTAGCAGGATGCAGTTCTAGATTTTTCCATTAAAATTAAAATGGTGACAGTAATTATAAAATCAAACTAAACAAAAATGATAAGCAACATATATTTATTTTTAATCTAATTATAAACTAGGACTTTCCTATTTAATATGCATTACAAAAATTACTATGAAAATGGGAAATATTGATTTAGACTGAAAAATCTAACCTCAACATGTTTGTGTTTTAGTTTAAAAAACACACACACCTATTAATTTCTGTAATAAAAAAATGATACTGAAAATTGAAGTCTTGTTTATGTTTACACCTTTAGCAGCATATCCAGTATGTTTGTATGATTGTTCTAATTAAAATCAACTTGAATGTTTAAAAAATCTTCATTCTTGATGAGTCCTATGCCTGGTTGAGTTCGCACACTTATGTAAAAATTTAAAGGAACACTAAGTACATTCTAGAAGCACACATACATTCATATACGTATATAAGATGCATCTATCTATCCACCCACATGAATATGACTGTAATTTCAACAGATATGGGAGCTCATATATACATAGAGTCTACCCACAAGCTGCCCTCCCTGATAAGGTAGGGTTTGTATCTAATTAACAAAAAATTAGGTTACTGTAGATTGTGGTTACAATAATCTAATTTCCCCCTTTTAATTTTGATTAATCAATAAGTTAAAATACCAATTATGGTGGACAGACCATGGCTGTTTAGCCATAAAGGGGGGGCAGTATTGGGTTGTTGCTTTTATTTTGATTATATATTTTGTGGTTTTATATTTAGATTTAGTTCTGTGAACCGCCCTGAGATCTCTGGGCATAGGGCAGTATATGAATTCAATAAAATAAAAAAAATAAAAAAGCACCTTTTGGTCAAGTCCAAACAGAATTTGGAGCTTTTACTTACTCCTAAGTAAATCGGGTTAGAGAAATTCAGCCTAAGCCCGGATCCAACCCCATGTCTCTCTATTCACTATATTCACACAATTCCTAACCGTACAAAATTATTATCATGTCCCTCTTGTGAAACCAGTGGGAAAGATTTGACTTAGCATGTGGTCTGAACCAGGGCTTGTGATTTAAGTTTGCTCCTCATTAACTATAAAAGCCATGGAGGAGCAAAGTGGCTGTGAGTCTTCACTCTGGGAGTTTGCACATTTGTGCAATCCTGGAAAGCCATAGTTTGTCTTACTGTGTCATGTGAAGCAGATCACAGTTCTTATATGCTGGAAAAAATCACCTGCGGCTCTCAGCGTTATCTGTAAAACAAATGAACTCTAAAGCCTGAAAGCAACTTTGCTATTCTATTAAGAGCCCAGTGTACTTCCATCTCATTTCAAATTTCCTGATTTATATTACATATAGGTATCAAAGAAAAGCCTTCAATAGAGAAAAGGATTCCAGGCATTCCATTCTTTTGCAGTATATAAGAATGCTTAAAGGTAAAGGTAAAGGGACCCCTGATCATTAGGTCCAGTCGTGACCGACTCTGGGGTTGCGGCACTCATCTCGCGTTATTGGCTGAGGGAGCCGGCGTATAGCTTCCAGGTCATGTGGCCAGCATGACAAAGCCGCTTCTGGCAAACCAGAGCAGCACATGGAAACGCCATTTACCTTCCCGCCGGAGCGGTACCTATTTATCTACTTACACTTTGATGTGCTTTCGAACTGCTAGGTTGGCAGGAGCAGGGACCGAGCAACGGGAGCCCACCCCGTCGCAGGGATTCGAACTGCCGACCTTCTGATCGGCAAGCTGTAGGCTCTTTAGTTTAACTCACAGCTCCACCCGCGTCCCTATATAAGAATGCTTGGGGTGCCAATTTTATATTGGTTAATTGTGTCACCTTCAGGTTCCAAATAAAAACCTTTTCAATGTGTTATCAAAGATCTGCCGTCTATCCTGGGAGATGGCCCTTTCTTCTCATTGGGGTCAGTGTAGGCCTGTCCTTTCGCACAACCCCATCCATATGAAGCAGCTACAGCAATGAACCATCGGGGTGGGGTGGGGGCTTTTAAGCAAACCCTGGTGCCAACTTTGCTCCCCTTGCTTCTCTAGCAACACCATCTAGAGCCCTGACAATTTCAGCCATTCCACCAAGAGGTTATTCACATGCACATCTTGATGTATGCTGTCCTCTGCCAATAATTCCCCTTTACCATTTACACAAGCCAAAACATTCATGTTTTATGCAAGACAATAAAGGCATACAAATCAGACATAAATTTATGCCCAGGGTCGCAAACAACAAGTGATAAAAATAAAAATAGATAAAAAAACTCTTCCTATACAGGTGCAGATTGGTTACACTTGAGAACTAATAGGAAGCATTTCAGTTTTCCAGGACATTCTGTATCAGACAAAGTCACCAAACTCCCAGGAAAAAAGGTTAAAAATTTCAACATGAAGCTGCTGGATTAGAATTCACTAGCACATTTTACATAGTGGAAGTTGGCCTATATATATATATATATAAAAGTCCTAGCTCACCAAAGACACTGATTATCCCTGTTGATCTGGCTATGCCAACCACCAGCCTGGCACTAATTAGAGAAGTAGGTCATTAAACTGAAAAGGACTGACTAGATACGTGTGTGTCTGCATGGTGCTGATACACCTGCTGCTATCATCTCTTGCATTACCTGTCACTCTTTTTTCCAATACTTTGGAAATAACATTTGGCTCCCTTACTTCTGAACACACAGTCCACTCTCTCTCTCTCTCTCTCTCTCTCTCTCTCTCTCTCTCTCTCTCTCTCTCTCTCTCTCTCTCAATCTCTGTGTGTGTGTGTGTATGTGTGTGTGTGTACACATACACATAAGTACTCAATTAAGTGACCATGCCTGTGGCAAAGTGGGTCTAGCTCACAAAAGCTTGTGTCACAGTGCATTAGTCTACCATAAAACATGGCTACCCTTCTGAAATTTGTATTGCAACAATTTCCCTGCCTTAGGGTCCATCCACATTTCACAAAAGTTTGTGTTTTATCCGTTACAGATTTGTCTCACCTCAAGTTTAGTCTGGGGTTTTGGGTCCCCACTGATGCATTTTACACCGATCTTTTCAACTGTGAATTCCTTGAAACATGTAATATCCTGTCCACTCCACTGTTCCACTTTTCTCCTTTTCCCCACCCTTTTCTCCGTCCCTGCATCACAGCAGAGCCACACATCAGGGGCAGAGGAAGGGGTGTGGTGGGGGCGGGGTGCTTCCGGTGTCACCACTGAGGGGGGTGACAAAATGGCGGGCCGCACTCACTATGGGGCCTGCAGCGTGCCCGAGCCATGTGTCTCTCCTGGGAGAGACACGATGGCTTGGGTGCCCGCAGGCTCCGCGTTGCCCCAAACGGTCCACCCGCTATTGGCACTAGAAAGGGAAGCTGCTTTCACACTCACTTGCAAATACATATAATTGATTGCAATGCGATGAGCACAAAAGGCAGGCACATTCTAAAAAATGGTGGGACAGAGAACCGGAGGTGCACAGAAGGGGTGGAGGTGAAAGAGGAACACCTACACAATGCACCACAAGGGAAAGTGCACATTTTTCTGTTCAGGAGCTAAAAAAAAGGATCAGATCAGAAGGGGAACACATTTCTATTCAGGTTTTACATTTGTTCCAATACAGTGTCGGGATATAAATGGAAAGCTTTCAGAGCAGTACTATTTATCCTAGGCAAATTCTAAAAAGTGCAGGACAATTGGAAATGTGGAAAGGCCTTTAATGTTTTTGCTATTCAAAAACTCCAATAATCCAAGAAACAGAAACAGGATATGTCAAATAAGCGCCTGTTAGAACCAATTCAATGCAGCTTCTCTGAAGTTTAATTTTGTTCAGGGGCCAAACACAGCCGAGAATTATTAGAGCAACAACTGTTTCCTTGTCAGATGACGAAAGCAAAGTATTTGAAGAATGATGCTAGGATTGCTGGTCTTGACTACAGCAAAAGTTAAGCAAGGTAAATACTATCAGATGCTGACAGAAAGACTAACAAATTTATTCACACCCTAGTTTGATCTAGCTTCAGAAGGCCTCAAATGACACTATGTGGGGGTAGGGGTGCAGGACTCCGGGTCAATGGTTGAAAGCCTGGTAACAATGACTCCTCGTATGTGCTGATACCTGTAGGGTTTCCTGGACTGTGATGGACCAGGTATCTCAGGCTACACAGGTGGTATTGGTACGAGGCACTCTCTCTCTCTCTCTCTCTCTCTCTCTCTCTCTCTCTCTCTCTCTCTCTCGGAGGGAAAAGGATAAGGAGAGCAATGAGTCCTAGTGAGACACTACCTGGTAGGGCCAGCAGACTTTGAAAAGTGAATAGTACAAATCCACACAGCACCTGCATAGGGGGCTACACAGAACATATGAAACACTCCTGGGACACAGGTTCAAGATCTACCAACTGCAAGGAAGACTCTTGCCTAACAACCAGAAAAGAGGGCCAAGACAAAAAACAAGGGGAGTCTCAGGCACACACAGTGAAAGCAACAGCCTCCACTGAGTCACAGTAGGTCACTTCGGTATGGACCAGGGAAGTCACTTTGGTGCTTCTAACGCAGCACTTTGACTTCACCCCCAGAGACAGACAAATGCCAACAACTCACAGCTAAAATGATGGTTTCATATTTGTTCATTCTATTTGTATCAGTAAATTCAGAACCCATTCAACAGAATTTCAAACAGATAAAACTGATACTGCTTTCAGATTTTGATGAGAATTACATTTGTGCTAGTGTTCTTACATAAGCATGACTATATTAAATATTCTACAAGCCACTGATTTCAGTCCTTTTATTGCTGTGTAAACTGGAAAGAAAACTCTGATTTCAGCCTGTTAGGAAAGCATCTGGGTACTAAACACATAATATGCTGCACTCACCAGTGTAATTAGAGAAAATCAGAACTATACAGGGATTTCATTAGGACGCTGGCTCTTATTACAGAAGTCAAGTGATGCAAATGCTATGCTCTCTAGTGGATTACAGCTTTGCTTAAAGATAGAAACAGCCAACAGCTTTGCTATCGTTTCAGTCTTTCCATATGTGAACAAGAATGGGTTTGTTATTTTTTAATGTGAAACTCTTCTAGTTGCATAACCAAGTAAATAAACAAAGGAACAGAAAAGCAAAACAAACAAACTAGGGAACCCACTCTATTCTTATTTTTGTAAATCTTTTCATTGTGGCAAAAAAAAAGAACATTTTGTGCTTTATTCTATTAAACACAATTCTTCTCATAATTATAATTCTGAGGCTCCTGAACCTTCTAAAACCTTGTTCTTTCTCTCAAGCTTTCCCTGTTTGATCTGCCTCCTCTTGCCTCTTCCATGTCATGTACAATCTTAAACTGTGGGAGAAGTCTATGATGATTGATGTTATGAAAATTCTGCACATGGCTTAGCAAGTTTGTAACCAAAGATGTCATGGGCTTTGAAGACACTCGAACTCAGGACGCAAGGGAGAAACGTGCCAAGAGGAAGGCACACCTGGCAAATCCATACCATGATCAACTCCTACCCGGAAACCAATGTCCCCTCTGTGGAAGGACGTGTGGATCCAGAATTGGCCTCCACAGTCACTTACGGACTTATTGTTAAAACTGTTTATGGAACACAATCTTACTTTGCTATGAGTGATTGCCAAAGAAGAAGAAAGAAGAACTTAACAATCATTTTGCACCCTCTGTCGTCCATTTTCCCCATTTCAAGTGCCACTTTCCTTCCCCTGATACCTTCTCTCTTATCAACTGCCTATCTGGTGCTTTCTGCAAGCTAGGTGCCCGGTATAGGCAAGAACCATAGCCCTCTATATTTGACAGGTGCATGAGATAGGCTCATCCAGACATCCTTTGGGCTTTAAAGTTCCACATCTAAGCGGTTTTGTGTGTGTGTGTGTGTGTGTGTGTGTGTGTGTGTGTGTGTGTTTTCTGGCACTTTCCCTGGTACAACAGTGTTTCAATGCTGAATTGGAGCAAACAGCAGGGGATTGTCATGTACTGCGATTCAGAGGTAAAATGCAGGTTTTTCCTGGGGCAAACAAAAAACACTCAAGACACAGAGCATAGACATATGCCTGGAAAGCACGATGCAAAAGGAAGTCTGTACAAGCTCTATATAGTTAATCTTAAATCAAAAGACTAGCTTCTTGAAAACATGTTTGGCATCAGAGGTTTCCTAATCCTGCCTGAAGGCCTTTTAAAATACACCATGCTGACAGCTATTCAACTCCTAAGGTTTGGAATTGATTAAACAATGCCTTCCATATGCTACATCAATATAAGTATCTGTTAAATCTAAATATAAGTTATTATTATTTTATTTATTATTACTCTATATCCCATTCATTCTCCAGGGAGCTGAAAGTGGCCTACATACCCACCTCCCCATTTTATCCTCATAGAAACCCTGAGCTAAGATAGGCTGAGAAGTGTGACTGGCCCTGGTGAGCTTCACAAATGAGTGTGGATTTGAACTCTGGTATCCCAGGTCCCAATCCAGCACACTAATCCCTACACCACTAACCTGATTGTTTTAAAATAAAAAAGGAAGAGGATTTAGACAGCACAGTACTACCACAGCAAATAATTCAGAATTCAGAGTGTGTGTGCCAGAATCTGAACAATCCCACTTTAAGCTGCTGATCTCAGATCTCAATTGTGTGGGCAGATACCCGTCGCCTTGGTGATGAGAAAGTCTGTGGGAAGGACAGGAAGGAGAATATTTCATAGCTCACTGCAGAAACTGGCAGGGTGAAGTGTTGCATCTGAATTCGGCAATGATAAAGCCTGAAACCCATCAACTGCTGCTACCTAATCACAAGTTGCCACAGCAACATAGATAGGAAACAAGGGATGCTTTTCATATTAACATTAAAGGATGAAAATGCTCAAACCTGAGTATTGGTGTGACCAAAAAACAACTACAAAATATCTACCCTCCCCAACTTCATTTCTTGCACCTAGGTCACTTTAGAGAAAATAGCTTTGCTGCAATGGAAGGATGTTAACACTACGTGCTGAATCTATTATGTGCCAAATTTTGAAACACAACTGAATAGGAATTGCAAGAATATATATTTTTTGATGACAAAGATGATAAACATGAAGCACTGTTTGCTTGCAGAAAACTGGGGGGGGGGGGATTGCAGTGAATGTTCCTGATTCATTTCCTACCCCCAAATAATCATGGTGAATTTAACAGATCACGATTCATGGAAGTTCTTGAACTATTTCAGAAGTGTGAGTGAGATAGGTAACAACCAAGGAAAGAGGCTTTTCTGTAGCAGAATCTGCTCCCCAGAGAAGTTCACCTGTACTACATTTTAGCTGGCAGGTTAAGACCTTATTTTATTTACCCATGCTTGCAGCAATGACTGGTTTATCTGTCAATAACTTTTATATGGCCTGTGCTACATGCTGTTTTATCTGATATGTTTATTCAAAGACTAAGCCTTGTGTTCTTGTAGCCCTACTTTGGCCACCTGAATAAGACCCTTTTGTATCCTTTTGGTACTATGAATGGGTAATATTCCCTTTGTTGACATTAAAAGTAGAGGAATGTTTATAATGAGGGTGTGCACCCCCTCCCAGACTTGGTAGCACCTTGAAAATATTTCAGATGCCAATAAGCAGCCAGTGCAGTTGCTGAAAAAAGGTAACTGACTATGTCCTTGTTACCCTATCACTGTTAGTAGGCAAGGCTATGACTTCTATCCAGTTCTAAATTCTGAAACATTCATCAAAGGCAGGGCCATATATTTGTTTTAAAATCTTAATAACCCACCTTTCTTGCATCATGGTACTCAAGGTGGCATAAAGGTGGTTCCCAAGGGGGGGGGAGCGAATAGCTTGAAAGGCCCCTTTTGTCTATGAAGGGCTGCTGATGCTAATTCCAATGCAGTTAACAAAAAGAATTAAATGGCACTATTGCCCCAGAAATTAGTACGGTAGCAAAGCTCACTCCAGGGGCATTCCAGTGTACCTTATCAAAAGGGAAAGCTAAACCCTACATTGTTCAATCAATTTTCATGAAGCTAGTCAAGCACTGCTTCCAAATACTGCTTTAATTATTGTATTTTAATATTTCTGTTGGAAGCCACCCAGAGTGGCTGGGGAAACCCAGCCAGATGGGCAGGGTATAAATAAAAAATTACTGTATCATCATTATTATTATTATTATCATTATCATTATATGCAGAGATTGATGCACCTGGATCTGTGAAAAAGGTAAATGCAGCTTGTTGTTGTTGTTATTATTATTTATTGAATTTATATACTGCCCTATACCCAGAGGTCTCAGTGCGGTTCACATAATATCATTATTATGCTATTGATGCTGCACTTAATCGAGTGTCAATCTCTTGAGAGGTTCCATATGCACATGAAATAGTATAAATGAAATCTATAGGGGATATCACAGAATGTCTCCATAGCCATGCTCTAGTCTAGTGTTATTTCTCTCCACCTTATTTAAATCATACCTCTTCTCCTGCAAAATGTTTCCTACTTAAATGCTGTATAGCACAGATGGATGAATATCTTAAGCTGTCAGTGTTCTTGCTCGCTTACATTAAACCTAGTAATGCTAGCCTCTCACAAGTATATTCCTAGTTTTAATCATACAAAGCCAGGACATATACCAGCTCCAATTATAATTTGCTGTTATAGAATACATACAGCCTGTGCACATTGTAAGCATCATGCTTCCCAGCAAAGACTTAAATGTCTCCAACCTTGTCTGTATCTTAATTTTAAAAGCTTATTGATTCACTAATCCTTATGGCATTAACTTTAACATTTGATATTGATGATTTAAAAATAGCTCTTCTTGCTTCACTACTTCACTGATACTGCTGTCAAAAATGTAAGATTTGGTTTTGTGACAGCTTTCCTAGGACAGCTGGGAGCTGTTCAGAAGCTCATCAAAATATATTCCATGTTTCTGTGAGCTACATACTAAAATCGTGCTATAGCTCCATTCAAAATTGGTGAAAGCAGTTCATCATTTTCATACCCGCCAACATTTCAAAGAGGAAAGGAGAAACATTATTGTTTATGAGTACCTAGACTGGGCCAAAAACAGGCCCAAGGGAAGTCTGTGCTATAACAATGGTGAGTTGTGGGGTGTAATCTACCAGGTTATACTCTACAAACACAAAGGACATAAGAGACAGGAAATGCCATTAAGACAGGACATTAATTGTGTGACTGAAACATTTTAAAATGTTAATAGCAGCTGCAGGGCCCCTAGTATTGAGGATCACAGCACAAAGGGAGGAGGTTAACCCTGTTCGTTTACACCATGGTTTCAATTAAAATTGGTCCCCCAAAGCTGCTTGATTCCACTGGCAGCGTGGAGTGGTACCAATGGGAATTAAGTAAGCAAACTTAGCTATTAAAAGTACCAAAAATATGTAGGCTTTGAATGCAAAATGCCACTCTTTTCAAAAAAGAAATCTATTCATCTCTGAAAAAAAAACACTGGTGGAGACATACCCTGGCAGAGTGTACTCATTAAATAATGTTTTTGACAGACTAAGGAAGGAGACGTTGAGCAGAAGCCCTAAATTAGTAGTGAAGATACTGCAGGCTGATCACCTCTGAAGATATAATATTTTCATAAACCTAATTCTGAATTCAACAGCAACTAAGGGTAAACATGCTGCTTTTCATTTTATTAGGTCAGCAATTCCCACACTGTGTGCAAAGAAACTTCAGTGTGCTGTGAGAACTGAATTAAATCAATTCAAGTTCCCCCTGAACTCAAAATACCCACTTAGTGAAGAGACAGTTCACTGCATCTATGCATAATTCGCATGCGCAGATTCAGTAACTTGTGCAGAATCAAGGAGGGATGGTCTCCTCTGACGGTGGGTAATTCTTTCTCTTACTGCTAAGGCTACAATCCTACTCACATTTAATGGAGGAGCCTCACTGAACACAGTGGGAGCTGCTTCTGAATAGACATGCATGTGATTGTGCTGCAAAAGTAGTATGAGTTTCAAAGTGGCATACAGTACTGTAGGTACACTTTCAATTCAGAAAGGAGTGTGCTGAAATATGGCATATGACATATGGTACACATACAGCAGGCATTGTCCATAAGATTTATACACTCTTATAGTACCGTAAATGCATACCTTCCCATGGACCTGCATTGAGCTAGCACATATGCTTTGCTCCGTTATTTAATATTAATAAATATATAATAAAATAATATTATTATTAGTTAGGAACAGATGTCAAGCTTGCATTGAGTTTCTAAGTTAATAAGGAAACACTGCATTTCAACAAGAGGCACCACAAATGATTAAGTTGCTGAAAGATGATGGGCAAAGCAATCCTAACTGGGAACAGAGAGTTGCAGTGTGGCAAAATTACCACCACATTCAAGTCCTTGTTGGCTTTTCATCATACTTCAGGGCTGGTGCAGCATATGGCTAATATAGATGGCAGAGAATATAGGACATACTACAGCAGGCATGGGGGCTGAACGCAGTCCTCCTGTGTGGCCCTTGGCTTTCTCCCTACATCACTCCTTGTACTGTGATATGGTGTGTTCCTTGCAAGGGTGGAGTCAGGTGTGTGTAGAAACCTCTTAGATATGCAAGAATCACATTCATTGCTCCTCCTACATTTGTCTTCATCATTGCATCATCCACTTTTTCCTTTTCACTTCAGGACATGGGAATGTAACCCTCTGGCTGAAAAATGCTCCCAACCCCTCTACCATAAGGTATTCACGAAATGAGAAATAGCATACAGTTCTTTCAACTAGAAGACTGTTTCTTTGTACAGAACTTTGTACTAGAAGAGCATATTCATTACCAATGTATCAAAACACTTAACTCCCAAAATGAAAATATTTATGCTTTAAAAAAATTAAAATCTGTAGTTTAGCCAGATATTATCTCAGAGGAAAGGTGTCTTGCTTCAAAACACTTTAGATAGCAACTTTTTCAGATGAATATAATAATTACATAAGGCTGTAGCTGAAACACCAAAGAGTAACATGGTTTAAGCGACACAAAGAATGTCATACAAAGCTTGTTTCTGTAACCACTACTGAAAGAATGCTTCAGGGAATGAAGAAAGCTCTTCATTTAGTTACTGTGAGACTGGGAGGAAATCAATAATAGAAAACAACAGAGTAATTCATAATGAAAAATACCACTAAGGAATAAATTACAACAAATCTACTATGGTATCTCTAATGGGGAAAAAAGAATGCTCAAAAAGGACTTGTCTTTTCACTGCAAACAAAAACAAAGAACTAGTAATGTATTTTCCCCATTATTTTTATTAAAATTTTCCATCATACAATAAAACAAAAACAAAAACAAACTACCTAAATAAAAAGGGAAAACAAAAAAGGAAGAGCTAAGTAAATACTGTACAAAGGTATCTTAATCCTTGTCTCACACAGAAGGGGATGTACCCTCCCAGCTCTCACCTAGGAGCATCCCTTTCTTCTCCCAGCCTTGCACCGAGGGAGATCTTCCCCTACCTGACTCTCACATAGGGTCCTTCACCAGCCAGCCATCACCTTCATGTGTATACAATCCCTTCAGTGACCCAGAGTATAGGACACCAAAAACAAAACAAAAACAAAGCAAGAAGAAAAAGAAGCAGATAAAAATAACAAGAGGCTGAAAAAAGAAATTAAAGGAAAAGAGAAATAAAAAGGGCCTCTATTTCTCCATCTGTCAGTTTTATATATATAAAGATTATTCAAAATATTCACTCCAGAAAGGTATCCCACTTTTCCTCCTTCTGCTAGGCGATATTATCCCAGGCTTCGGATCCAGACATCTCAAGTCCATTCCTTTTTCCTTCCTTACACAAACTCTGAAAGCGGTTCTCCAATTATTATCATTGATAAATGTCAAGAATAGTCTTCCTCCTGTCCAGCACAACAACTTTCCCTTCAATGTTGAGAAGCAATACATCCTTCATCTTTATTCATACAGGAGTCTATTTCCTGTGGTCATATATTAAAACAGTAATCAAGAGTTATTCATTCATTAATTCACACCCAGTTCCATATCTTCCAATTTCCCGTTCGTTGTGGTTTTCCATCCTAATTTAGAAAAAAAAAGTACTTCCATTTTCTCTTCTTCCATTCCACTCTCCTATTCTGGCAGTCATTTATCAATATTATTTTCCAAAGGTTCAGTGTCTTCTTTAACCTCATCTTTCACTGCTCTATTTTCATTCACCCTTTTAGCCATCTCAGCTCTGATCTCTTTTAATTGCTCGTCCAGTAATTGCTGCATGGTGCCAACAGTCAATGGGGTGTCCAACAGTGTTTTTGCCATACTGAGTGTTCTTGGTCTTATTAACAACTCACTCTCCACCTTAAAGTCTTATTGTCTCTGCCTTAACAGCTTGAGTCTCCCATCTCCTTATCTCCAGACAGCATTCTTTTCCCCCAGTGGCATAAATAAAACTAATTTCAGTTTGCAGCCAGTACTTTCATCAACGGGATGGAAGGTTAAGAATAAAATAAAGATTTCTAACAGTTGGAACGTCTCTTAGCCACTTAAAATCTTTCTTAGTAATAAACTATTAAAACATTCATTCTGTTTTGCTTTCAGGCTTTCAATTGTCATCTCTTCGTAAGCCAGCAGTCAGTTCACATTCCAGATGCAAATTTCAACAAGCGGAGAGATCACCTCAGTTGTAATTTATAACAGTCTCAAAAGTAATTAAAGAAAGGGAGGTTTTGCCTACCTTATGCCCTCAGGACTGACCCTCCAGACTATTATGTTGTGTTTGGACATGATTGAAGTTCCTCTATTCTAGGCCACTCTGTCCATCATCTCTGTCTTCTCAGAGAGAATGTACAGTAATAACCAAGATTTATACCTTGCCTATCATTAATCACCACATAATTATTTCTGTTGACAGACTGTTGACAAGTGATATCTAGTCCGCCATTTTCCTCTCCAGAAGTCAAAAGAGCATACAGTGGTACCTCTACTTACGAATAACTCTACTTACGAATGTTTCTACTTACGAACAGAGCTCCGTCCGCCATCTTGGATGCGGTTTAGATAGGATTTTTTCTACTTACGAATTTTTAGATAGGGTTGCTTCGACTTATGAATTTTTTCTCCCAATGCATTCCTATGGGATTCGACTTACAATTTTTTTTGACTTACAAATGTACGTTCGGAACACATTAAATTTGTAAGTAGAGGTACCACTGTACTAATGTACTGACAAATACTTTGCCTAATTTAAATCAGTTTAAATCAAACCCCTACCTTGCTTGCATTTTTGACCTTCTAACCACATGCACCCCACACTGTCAACAGCACATAGGTCCCATATCAACAATAATAAAATTGGAGTATCAGAAGTAGTGATGAAACTGGCTTAGAAGTGAAACCAAATTTATAATGAAAGAAAATTTGGGAAATTCATTTTTAGACTTTATTTCTTATGTTTGGTTCCGTTAAGAACACAAGGAGTGATCATTTCAGGTTATACTGGGTACATGTTTTTTAAACAAGTGAAGGTGACTTATAAAAAACATGTTGGCTGTTATAGAACAGAAAGTTCTTTCCCAGTTGTAGTATACTTTCAACTACTCAACAAAACTTACTCATATTTCTAAAGTGATACATCACTTGTCATTTTTTTATAGCTTTGAACATCCAAGATGCCACTGGATACATGTGCATTTATTACACTGAAGAGTTCCAGAGGGAGAAATATAACATGTTAATGGTCCTTCTGCCTGCCTGCCAGGGAAGATTCAAAGAACTAACAAAGTAGCCAGAACATCAACTATACTTAATAGATTCTGTCTGGTGCAGACAACTCAAGTGATCTATATCATTTCAAAGTCTATCCTACCCAACAAGCCCTTGGGGGAAAACCCAGCAACTTAGGTTTACACAGCACCAGCTTAACCAAAGGATGTTCAACACTGCTTTATGCTTCCCAGATAAAAAAGGAACCACAATAAAAATGCTGTAAGTATAAATTATATAATCTATATAAAAAGTAGGGTGTATGGTACTTGTTCTTTCCCTTCTTTCTTTGGTGATCATTTGTAGCTAAGTAAGATTGTCTTCCATGAACACCATCTTAACAGTGAGTCTGTAAGTGACTGTGGAGGCCAATTCTGGATCCACACATTCTTCCACAGTGGGGAGAGAGGTTTCCAGGTGGGAGTTGATCATGGTGAGGGGTTGTCAAATGTGCTCATTTCTCCTTTTCACCCTGAGTCCATGCTTCTTCAAAGTCTGTGACACCTTTGGTAAAGGCTGTTCTCCAGTTGGAGCGCTCGCAGGCCAGTGTTTCCCAGTTATCAGTGGTTATGGTACAGTGGAAGCTTGGTTTACGAACACCTCGGTTTACGAATTTTCGGTTTTCGAACGCCGCGGACCCATCTGGAACGGATTAATTCACTTTCCATTACTTTAAATGGGAAAGTTCGCTTCAGTTTATGAACGCTTCAGTTTATGAACAGACTTCCGGAACCAATTACACCCATGCTTCGGATTAAGTACGCTTCAGTTTAAGTACTCCGCGGACCGTCTGGAACAGATTAATCCACTTTCCATTACTTTCAATGGGAAAGTTCGCTTCAGTTTATGAACGCTTCAGTTTATGAACAGACTTCCAGAACCAATTGTGTTCATAAACCAAGGTACCGCTGTACTTGTATAACAGGATTCATTCTTATTTTTAGGCATACAGTAAGCCACGCAACATCTACCATTTCAAGTTAGAATGTAGCATCTTTAACTGGTACACATGAGTTGCATGTCTCATGTGATTGTTCTAAGTCACTTTGTAAGAGCCACCATATAATTTAAACTTCAGGTACATACACTTATGTTTGCCAGAGTGTTTATCATGCATACAGTGCAAAGCATGTAGAAGTATGATTGGTGCAGACTGTTATCCTTATTAGCATCAAGTTATTCACTATTACTATGGTGCTATGACCACATTGGTCTTATTTTGTAACTGTTCTGATATCTAAATGAAGAGAGTGTTTGTAAAAAATTATTAATAAATTAACTAATAAATAATTTAAATGGCTTCAGCTCCTTCCACACACAGCTCCAAAAACATGTTGGATATGAGCCAGGAAACTAGACAATTGTGTATTCTGATGTAGGTCCTCAAGTGTTTAGGGAAATACATCTCTCATTGACCTTTTAAGCTTTCACTGTGGCAGAAAGCAACACACTGTTATTCTGCTCAGAATGTTAAACAGCTAAGGCAAAATTTATGGCCAGTTCCAGCACTTGCATTAAGTATTTTCCACCAGTGCTATGTGCTTTCTTCTCTGGAGCATTGCCTTTCTTAACCTAGTAGATACACAGCAAAAATAGTTTTCTCTCTTCACATTCTACAAAATGAGAGGTGGCTGAAGTAGGTCTGAATGAAATGAATGAAATTCTGAGAGGATCTTCAAAACCCTCTGAGATGAGGAATCTATTTTACACTACTTCAAAAATTTGTATGTTGCACCAGAAAACAGTTTCTTGCATCCTCTAGCATATTACAAGTATGGCTTCTCAGCACAGATAGCATAATTTTATATAAACACATATATAAAGCTGAGTTTACTTCTCTCCCTTATGACTTCCCCTTATGACTTCTTTTTTTAAAAAATTTGCCAGTCTGAATTTTACCCCTGCTCAGGGCAATGAACAAAATAGCAGTGAAAGCTGTGAAGTGGCAACTATTTTTCACCAGGTTTTGCTTCATAAATGTTAAGTATGCAATGTTCCCAGTAAACCATTTAACATTTTGAAAAAGTATTGCTATCTACACTTATTACTTTTTTTTCTTTTCTGGTGCCTTTAACAGTATCTTAAGATGCAGAAATTAAGCAGGACAAGTTTTTTTAACCACAACTCTCTATGTCAGGAAAAATTCCAGCCACTTTTGTAATGTGAGGCTGCAGTTAATGACAAAGGAGTAGAGCAGTAAAATATGTGATATGTACATATACTGTAAAATAAAGTGCCAATAATATGAACAGAATACTGATAACCATAGTAACAAGAAACTTGAGTTTTTGCTTGTATGCTCAGTAGCTATTGTGCTTATATTTTACACCCATTCATTTACTGGGTTATCAGTATGCAGTAGAAAATGGTGCAGTATTAGTGAACAAAGTTTCATTGCATGTTGCCTTTTTAAATTAGCATCTATCTATGTTGGAATTTAGGCCAGCCTAATTGTACAAGAAATCCATAACAGCAACAAAGGAGAAACTAGGACCTATCTAGGACAAAATATTGTAGTCAAATCTAACTGGGGGAGGATGACTTTACCCTAGCAATGGAATACTACTCTTAAGATCCAATCAGGATCCTCTGTTGCCTTGTGGGCTGCTGGCTGGCTGGAGGCACCAGAGGCTGCAGAGGAAGGGTGATCTGCTGTCATTCCCACTTAAGATCTCTCCTCCTTGAAGAGGGGAGACTTTGTGAGCGGGAACCGCTTCCCGCGCTAAGCGTGTGTGTGTGTGTGTGTGTGTGTGTGTGTGTGTGTGTGTGTGTGTGTGTTTTCGGCCCCCTGCTCCAGCCTATCCCTGCTGCCATGCCAAGCCTCTCAGATGGCCAATAGGGCCGGCTGGGGGACGGGGTTTGACTGCATTTAAGCAGGCGCAGCAGCGTTCAAATTCTCTTTCTGCTGCTGCACCAGAAGAAAAAAAGGGGGATAGTGAAGAGACTAGACAAAGAGGAGGCAAAGGAGTTGGTTTTAATGTTTTTTAAAGTTTTTGTTTTTTAGGAAATAGTAGAGAAAATGTGAACCAGCGAGCCACAAAAGGGAGAAAATAAGCCAAATGCAAGCAGGGCAAAAGGCAGAAAGAAAGAAAGACTGAAAAATCATACAAAGAAAGAAAAATATTGCCTCAGAAGAGTAGAGATGGGAGTTTAATGGCAGCCTGACTCCTTTCAATGAAGGCAGGAGCAAACTGAATTAGGAAAGCTACCTACTGCCTAACTTAAACTATCAGGATTGGAGCCTTCCAGAATGCAAGAGCCCTAGGACTAGAAATAAATATTTCATAATCACCATCAAAGATTTTCTTTCCAAAGTTTGAGGAACAACACAAACACACTTATCACAAAACAAGAAATTCATGCCTGTGAAAGAAACTAGCATCCAAGACAGAAGCACACTGGTATAGGCAAAATACCCCTCCATGGAAAAAAACAAAGAAAAATAATGATAAAAAACATGAAGAATAACTGTGCTGCAAATAAAGCTGTTCTAAAATTTGATTTATCAAGTTAACATGCATAAAAAGTTAATTTTTGTGTCAAAAGCTAATTATTTCTACTATGTACAGAAAAAGGTATGATGTAAAGTCATATTCACAATTAAAAAATTTCCCTTTTCTACATGCAATTTATTTCTAATCAATTTTAAATATAATTAGTGCTTACTTTCATCTTCTTGGTTTTCTGGTGCCATTTGCCTTCCCTCTTCTTCTTCTTCTTCTTCTTGCTCTTTCTGTGGCAATTCTTCCTGATGGCTGGAGGTACTGACAGAGAGTGTGTGGCAGCAATGGTTGAACCCACTATCCCGGGGCAGAGTATAACTGCGGGGCTTGCCCCCATTCCCATTTAGGGCTTGCATTTTCTCACCCTCCACTAAAGGGAAAGGGCCATAGTGATCCTGCAGGTGGCACTTTTGTGTAGGAAGAGTTGACTGCCGCCTGTGTTCTGGAGAGATAACAGCTGAGTCAGAGAAAACAGAGTCCTCAAGTGGTAGAGTCTGAAGGTAGTGCAACCCTGAGCTTGTCAGTGGAGTCTCTATTAAATCCTGCCAAGAACGTCGCTGGCTGGCTGTTTTGCGGATGGGAGATTCAGTAGTACTCCCAACTGGTTCCTGGCGGAATTCCTCATGTGAAGATTGTGACTGGGAAGTTTCAGTGGAAGAGAGTCGGCTATGCTTTGGTTCCACAAAAGGGCTTGCGCAGCTCATCTGCAACATGAATATAGATTCTGGTTTCAGATCAATTATGAAGATAGCTGAATGTTTGCAATATTCAAAGGCGATTATGTACCACAGCTAGCAAGGATATAGGTTTTATTATTAACTTATGTATTTTCCAACTCCTAGTTCATAAAAGGATATTTCAAAGAAATTGTTTTTGAAATCTATCTACAAAGCCGTAATCCTTGGAAAAAGAACTATCAGGACTATAAAGAGAATAGAGTACCCCAGCCAAAAAGGCCCAATACATCATATGTAGCCACCCAATTAATCTTAGGAGGATCATCTGAAGCACAAATTTCCAGACTGATCTTTAAGTAGAATCATTATTTGGCTTTGTTGCACTATATTCCTTGCCATTCTGTGTTACATATTGGGTACAAACATCAATATTTAGAAGTGATTATTGGTTGCTTTTATGCTCCTGCACATACACCAGACAAACGTTTTGAGTAAGAGTTGTATTTGCTTCTATCTAGCTTCAAATTGTTCAGTCAAAATCTCAAGGTTCAAAACAGTAAAGAAACAGTGTATGCGACATCTGTTTGTATAAACGCCCAGGAGATGCATCTTGGAATACTTGTAGTCAAACAACTACAAGACCTTCTTACCACTCCAGTCTTTGGGCCCAGCTCTGATATTCTCCCAACTGTTATTACAATGAAGCTAGCAATTTAATATACTTAAGGATTCATTGATTCCACAGTTAAAAGGGTTGCTGTTTTATGATAAAGTCACCCTCATAATGCATTTGAAAGGCAAGGTTAATCTAAATAATAAAGGCAATATTCAGAAAACAGTGTGTTACTAAACTAAGTGATTCAAAGAATGGTTCAGTTTACAGCTAATAGTACTAAAATCTGATTTTAGGTGAAACCTTGCAGATCACTGGAGAAGAGGGAAAAACTTGCTCCTAAGAAGTTATGAAAATGCAGTCACTGACATTTACAGAATGCCATAAGAATTTATGAATAGCCTTTAAATAATAATCCAGAGAAGTCCATATGTGCTTTGTGTCAGTTTCATGGGATCTACCGTGGCAAAGAAAAATCTGGAGTGTCAGTCCCTACACTACAAATTATATGAATGTCAGAATTAAATGGTGGTTTTATTTCAGTTTGAAAAACCAGAAACCAGAAGCTGTCACAAAGATTACCTATGTAATCTTCTACCAGGATATTGTTGAAAGCTCTTCCAAAATGAACAGAGGGGTAAAATGCTGAGTAGCCACCTTGACCACTTTTTAGATAAAGATCACATGGGTTAGCCACTTGGTTTGTGCACCACTGAAGAATTTCTCTATCCCTGTTGCATTTGGAGACAAATCTATCGTTGGAGTGCCAAAGTGATGAAATACATAGTCCCTACTCGTGAACTGCTAGAAAGATGCTCTTGGTGTTCCACACAGATTATTAAGATCAGGTTGCAAGGTGAGATATGGGAAAGACCTGGCAGTGAGGCAATATACAGGAAGAAAAGGCAGCTGTGGAGAAGTCACGTGGCCCTTGCCTTTTGTAAGGTCAGGTAAGCACTGGATAGAGGGAATAAGAAATCACTTTTCCAAAGTCCTCCTGGGGTGATCCAGATAAGTCTTAGCTGCAAGATTTATTAACATGCCTTGAGTCTTGCTGAAACAACCAGCAGCCGCCACCCAAAGCATAATACTTTTGGCAGATTGCAGAAAGGAGTATGATATTTTTTGAGGCAGGCAGTGCAGTGGGAGGGTGTTAAGACTACAGCAGAAGCTTTGAGATTTACCATTCATCAACTTTACCTTCCACCTGTGTGTTATAGCACCCCTGACACCTTCACAAACTGAATGGTGTAGTGGTAGTGGGATGAAACTGTGACTGTAGCTGAGGAAATGCCTTGCTACTCATATCGGCATTCATGCACAGTGCAGTCATTCAGTCAGCACTCAGAAACCACACTTGGCACAAACGCAAAGGGTAGCTTGCAAAAATCTCTTTGCTGGATATGGAAATTCTAATGTAAGATCAAAGATGACTTCATATGATTTCAGTTATGCCTCTTTAAACAACATCATTCTATGACTCATTTAGCATAGTTGAAAATAAAAAGAAAATCAGCTAGGCAAAGTCAGAGCTTCAAAGCTATCATGGGAAAATACTATTTATTTTATAGAATCATGGAGTTGGAAGGGACCCCAAGGGTCATCTAGTCGCCCCCTGCAATGCAAGAAACTCAACTAAAGCATTCATGACAGATAGCAGATAGTCATTGAACTTCTGTTCAATGAAGAAATCTCCAATGAAGGAGAGTTTGCCACCTCTTGTGGGAGGCTATTCCACTGCCAAACAGCTCTTCCTGTCAGAAAGTTCCTCCTGGTGTTTCATTGGAATCTCCTTTCTTGTAACTTGAAGCCATTGGTTCGGGTCCTAGTTTCTGGGGCTGGAAAAAGCAAGCCTGCTCCATCTTCCATATGACAACTCTTTAGATATCTGAATGTGGCTATCATATCTCCTCTGAGTCTCAGGCTAAACATACCCAACTCTCTCAACTGTTCTTCATAAGCTTGGTTTCCAGACCCTTGATTATCTTGGTCATCTACCTTTGAACACATTGCCGCTTGTCAATATCCTTCTTAAATTGTGGTGCCTAAAACTGGAGACAGTACTCCAGGCATGGTCTGACCAAGGTAGAATAGAATGGAACTACTGCTTCCCTTGATAGGGATGCTATACTTCTGTTGATACAGTCTAGAATAGCACTATAGGTTTTTTTTGCTGCTGACTCACACTGTTGACTCATGTTAAGCTTGTGGTCTACTAAGACCCCTAGATCCTTTTCACATGTACTACTGGCATGTCAGATGTCCCCCATCTTATATTTATGCAGCTGGTTCCTCCAGCCTAAGTGTAGAACCTGACATTTGTCGCTGCTGAAATTCATTTTGTAAGTTTGGGCCCAGTGTCATTGGAGACAGAATTGGGATTCAATATGACCTCAACAGATTCTTTAACTATTAAGATACCTATTCTCTTGTCTATATATATAAAAATGTAAAAATCATGAAAGTGCGGGCTCCACTTTTCTCCGTAACCGCTTGACCGATCGTCCTGAAATTTTGACACAACGATCCAGGCCACTCCCCGAGTGTTGTTAGAAAAAAAACACCCACATATCTCGCACTTCCGCAGGTAAAAACCTGTTTTTCAACAAAGTAAAACAGCACCCTCAAGTGGATTTCCTCCCACAGTACACCCCTCCCTTCCTGTGAAATCTACACCACACCCACAAACCAAATAATGACATCATCAACCAAGCAACTGAAACCATCAAGGTGGCCATTAGCAGAACCCTAGGCCCCTGCCAGGCCCCACTAGGCCAGGGGGGGGAGGGCGAGCACCCGGATCGCAGGTTGCAGCACGGCCTTTGTTTTATGTAGGCCCCTTCCAGGTTGCCAGGCCCCCACTAGGCCTGGGGGGGGAGAGAGGGAGTGCCCGGATCACAGGCCGCAGCATGGCCTTTGTTTTATGTAGGCCCCTGCCAGGCCGCCAGGCCCCCACTAGACCCGGGGGGCGAGAGGGGGAGTGCCCGGATCACAGGCCGCAGCACGGCCTTTGTTTTATGTAGCCCCCTGCCAGGCTGCCAGGCTACCACTAGGCCGGGGGGGGAGAGGGCAAGCACATGGATCGCAGGCCGCAGCACGGCCTTTGTTTTATGTAGGCCCCTGCCAGGCCCCCAGGCCCCCACTAGGGCCGGGGGGGATAACCCACAGCAATGCACTTGGGGGCACGGCAAGGGGTTTTTACTTTAAAATTTAACGGGCGTTGTGTCACATGCGAGGCTCTGGCGGCCATTTTAAGTAAGGGCAGTCATGCCCCTTTTAACCTACACTTTATAATATGACTGATTGCAAGCCTCTGTGTCTTTTAAAAAAACAACCATGCACTTTCTCTCCCCAGTTTAAGTCCTCAGATATTTGCAGTGGCCAACCCCCCCTCCCCATTTACAATCCTTCCCCTTGCCACTTCCTGGGTTTTTTATGGAATCGAACAGCTCGGGTGCTTTGGAACTCGCCTTATGTTGCTACGGGGCTGTGGGTCTTCGCTATTTGATCCCTCCCACCCCGGTCGGGATTATTAAAGTAGTTCTCTAGGTTCTCTGGGTCACCTACTCCAAATTAGAAAATCCTAACAACAAAACACACACACACACACACACACACAAACCAAAACAAACAACGACGCCCAAATCATACAATACTCACCAAAATAAATGACAACCCCAAAAATAAAATTAAACAATAATAACTTCTGCTTCTCATGTTCTTATTTCAAAAAAATGTGATCTAAATATATAAAAATGTTCATGATGCGTGCACAGGGGCCAATGTATGGCGATACAGGGGGGAGGGGACAACACTCCCCAGGGAAAACAGAGGGAAGGGTGTCCTACCGAAACACAGGGATGAACTAGGGGGTTGGAGGGAGGAGGGGTGGGAGACGTCATGGACAGGGTGGGGGTGGGATGACCCACAGCAACACGTGGCCAGGCCAGCTAGTAATTAAATAAAAAGCTTTCCTTTTTGAAAATGACACAATCACCTCCAGACTTCTCAAATGAACTTAACACTTTTTTGGATGAACTAGAATGTTCTTCTGGCACTTGAACTAGCTTCAAAAACTTAAGTTCTTAAGGAAGCATTTTAAAATATGCAGTCTGCTTCCTATAGACTTCAAAAGAATATAGCTGAAATTGGGAAGATGATTTAGGAGGATCTGGAAAAATAGGTTTTCCTATGGTATGGGGGGGGGAATCACCTCTATCTACTTGCACTCAAATGCATCTATCATATAAGCTTATTGTTTGCTCTTCTTACATCAGCATTACTTCACATCTGATGGCATATTAAGGATAGCCTTTATTATCTTGCCATTTGTACAATTTTGTATTCATATTTTCTATTTTGTCTTGTAACATAAAAGTCTATTTTTAATATACAAAGAACTTGAAAGGAAGCATGGAATCTATTCTTATCTGAAGGAGGATGAGCTTTTGTGAGAATCTTAGTTCATGTTAGTTAAAGTAGGAATGCTGCCAGTATTTTACCTTGGCTTGGCTTCAATTTATAATTGCAATGTACAGATTTAAATTTGTTCCTCGAAGGATATTCTAATAAAGATTTCTTATTTCTTAACAAATTTTTTTTAATAAAGCAGCTGTTCTACTATTTTAACTGTTTTAATGAGAGCTGGAAGATGCTTTTTAAATATTAGATCCTGCTAAATAAAGATATAAATAAAGATCCTATATACCTGTCATGATTGTTGTTCTATGCAGTGGTTCAGGGTATTTATTCTTACATTATATTTTGATACAGGACCAAAAAACTGAATATATACAAACATAATTCCTCTGACATCAAGCATTTATACAGGATACTTACAACATCATTTACCCCAAAATACAAACTCAGTTAAAATGGATGAAGGTTGCATAGGAGCCACTACCCTAAAAGTATTTCTGTATTCTCACTCTGGGTCAATGGCAGCTAGTTATTACAAATGAACACTTACCGAAGGAGGTCGTGGGTATGTGTCGTATGGTGGAGGTGGGCTGTCTTGTTTGGGTGTTGATGGCGTGTCTACTTCTTCCTTATCACTTTCACTCCAGTAATCTAAGCAATACAAATTAAAACAACAACAACCCTGCATTATTGCAGAAATCAAGTTCTTCAAAATTCATGCATCATAATCAGAAAAGGGGAGCAATGGAAGATATATATTAATGTGGTTTTTAAGAGCCATCTTCATAATTCATTCTAATGAATAAAAGCAGGCCTCCAAGGGTTCTAATAAAACCATCCTAGAATTGTGTTGTAATAATCCCCTTTATCAAAGTTCTACAGGACTGCTATTTGAGAATATAATGGTGGTAGAGAAATAAGTATGTTTTGTCACCATCACTGGCATAGAGTAGGCACTATGATGATCCGTACTTGTGTTCTCTGTACACAATTGTCTCTATGCTTGTTCCATGGGTCTTGGCTTCCTGGTAAAGCAAACAGCCAGCCAAGCACAACAAATGAGAGATGTTCTGGTCAATTTTCAAGGGCAGCCCCACACAGGACACATTGCAATAAACAAACACAAGGTCACTAGAGCATGAGTTACAGGTAGGTAGCCGTGTTGGTCTGAGGCTGATGGGAGTGGTAAACCTGTAGATGGCTGTTAATGGCTACTGATGGCTGCAATTAGTCCTGGGCTGAGGTGCTAAAGAAAGCTTGATCATTGGAAATCATTACCAAGCTTAAAACCATGGAAGCACCTGGGATGAATAGAGACATCGGATTCTTATCTCATTATGCATGATCAAGCTTTCTTTAGCACCTCAGCCCAGGACTAATTGCAGCCATCAGTAGCCATTAACAGCCATCTACAGGTTTACCACTCCCATCAGCCCATCACCCATTCCCACCCAACCCCACCACCCTCTGTATATATATATATAGGGTCTGACACTTTTGTTTCTAGTGTATCTGAAGAAGTGTGCATGCACACGAAAGCTCATACCAAAATATAAACTTAGTTGGTCTTTAAGGTGCTACTGTAGGAATTTTTTTATTTTACTAGAGCATGAGTTACTGGTGGCAATCTATCTTGGTCCATGAATGACCATAGCTACCAAACCAGCCATAGATGGAAATATGCACTCCTTGCCATTGAGGCCAACTTAGCTGACAGGATTGTTCCTTCTGGAATACATAGCTAGGATAGAATCCTTCCAGTTTAATCACCCACTGAGATCCCAGTTATATATGGCACATCAGTCCTATCATGTATAACTGTTAATGGCAATGAATTGCCCTGCAATTAAAAAGCAACACTAGCAGGCTGCAGGGCAGTCTAACAGGTCAACCCCAAATCTTCTGGTTAAAGGAACAACCACTCCATATAGGAGCACTCTCAGGTGGAATCTACACAGATATAAAAAAAAGTTCTTAAAATGCTTTTTTTAAAGCTTTTTTAAAAAAATAATAATACATGAATTTTCCATAAGTGTCATATTATATATTGCACTTAAAACACTTTATTTGCAGCTGTATAGCTGAATCCTCAGTTATCTCACTCCCTTCCCTCACAGTGCTATCTACTAAATAAAATGACACTGTTTTATTACACTTCTCTGTATCTCTGTATCATTTGCTAAGCACACTTTGGCCTAATAAAGAATTAGGAAAAATAAAAATGTTATCAACCTTTAGTGACTTTCCAAAGTCAAATATATAGAATCAATATGCTTTAGGGGGAAAACCTGATCCATCAATCATCAACACATATATAACGGATCCTTTTTTGTAGTCAAACACGCCCTGAATATTTTTTAAAGTTCCTATGTCTTTGAATAAAGTACTGCATAAGAACAATAGTTGCGGCAACTAAGGGAATATTCTTAAATAAGAAAATAAAGGTTCTGCAATAAAGCACAGAATACATATCTTTTAAGTAGGGAGGTTGAGTGAATCAAACAAAATAATTATACCATACCTTGCTCTTGTTTGATCCTCTCTCTTTCTGCATAACCAGCAGCAAGCATATTAATTCTGTTTAACCACCTGTAATAATATTTTTAATGCATCACTGACAATGCTTTAACAAGTTACATGACTTCGTATGTGGTCTTTCATTCAACTATTTACAGCTTCTTGACAAGATAAGGCAGTAAGACCTGTTTCATTCAGCTGTCTTGTTAGTTGGAATTTTCTTGTAAAACTATTTTGACATATACAATGCTGTTTCAAATAGGAAACCTTGAACAAGAATTCTGGAAGTCCTTAAAATGAAACATTTCAAGGTATTCAAAGATCTGTTAGATATTGCTCACAAATACATCATACTGAAGAATTTTTGCTGTTCCAATTTCTCAAGATCAAATGCTGTTACAAAGTTTTCATCAATACATTTAAAGCCTTATTTGTCATACCAGCAGAAAAAAGTTCACTCTCTAATTTTGAAGCACATGTATCATATAGTATAACAAAGAGATAGGAGAAGCTTTGTGTGCATCAATAAGAGAGAGGGGAAAAATTCTTTTAAGTAAAAAAAATTCTAACCTTACGCCAAATCAGACTTCCAATCCCCTAGACTTCTTCTAACAGAACTGTCTGCTTGGTAAAGCTCGATGTATTTCATCATGCTTTTTTCTTCCCATTGATTTCAACAAATGACACAGCTGCTATTCTGCCTGCAACATCTGTGCTTCTTAATGCAATTTCCAGGCATACTACTTACTACCCCACCACCAGCAATCACACTTGCCAAATTTCAGAGATATAAGGAAAAGGTTTCTCACTTTATAGCCCATTAACAAAGGCATATAGGAAGAAATTGTATTGAAGTAATTTGGTTTGATTTGTAATAATTTGGAAAACTAATAAAAATAATTTGAAACCATCACCACCAAGGCATATAGGAAGACCTTAACTCCTATATATACTAGCAAGTTGAAAGTGTCAGGTGTTGCTCAGGAATTCTAACAGCCCCCTGCCCCAATTTATAAATGGATAATGGATACAGCTTGTCAGAGCCATAATTTATTTTAAATAAATGTTTCTAAAGTCAAAAGTGTTTTCATAGGTGAAAACAAATGGCAAATATTACCAAGTGGTAAATGGAGGTGGGGCAAAGATTTGCCACTTCATAAGGCTCCCAAATTTTAGAAAGTGTGGCAGAAACTCCATACTACATCTTTTATTTTTTATTTTTTAAAAAAAGCAGGGTAGAAGACTACTTGGTTAAGATGGTTGTCTGTGTTGGACCATTGATAATGCAGTATGAGGAAAAGAACTAAACCGTCTGTAAAAATCAGCTGCTTCTGTTATGATGACATGGCATTTCCACATTTTGAGTCAGTAGAGGTCTATTTCATCAGTCAGGCCTGTCCTGCCAATAGTTAGTTTCCAAGTGAAAACAATCGGTGCATAATCTTGGCAGGAAAGCCTGATTATTGCTATAACCCCAGATGTGGTTCCTGGCACAGCTAGATAGGCACTATTTTTATTGCTAGTTCATAGCAAAGCAGCAACATGGAAAACAGGTTTGAGACAGAGTCATGCCTCACATTTAGCCCTGCCCTGGCTCAGATCTCCCATCACTATTTTGAAATCAATGAATTTTTTTCCATATTGGACTTCTTAAAAAGAAGAAGATGGAAACAAGGAGGCATTTTGTCTCTAGAAAGGAATTTAAATGAACTTAAATTAATTTCTATATCTAGGAGACAGTACAATCTTTGATGGTTGCAGTTAAGTTGACATTTAATCATGGTAATTTGCAAGATACCCTTTGAAAAATGTATATGAGCTATGTATCACAAAGACTCATTGTGCCACTAGATAATTTCACAAGTTTCTTAATTACTGGAAACTATGTTCTGACAACTACTATGTTGGCAGGTTGATATGGCTGCACTAGAACATATTGTACTCATCCACTCACCTTAATATATACTCTTCAGAGCTCTGATATACACACATTTACGGAAAACAATGCATTTACGGGCCAGTTGTACTTCATGAACATTTAGTGTGTATAAGCACTTATGTGATCTAACACTTGAAATATTATGCAGTGTACTCAGGAAACAGTGAAAATTGTATTTTTGAAGAAGAAATGCCAGAGAAAATTGAAACTGAGGTACAGTACCCTCCATGGTCTGATTTGTCTTAATATATTTTTACTTTAATAAAAAATGAAATTGATTTAAGTTCCAAAATAGTTGAAGGTATTTTGGGTTCCTTTAAATTGCTCTTAACTGGCTAACTACATTGAACACTGCAGCTGGATTAAATCCAGAACTAGGCAGGAGAATTAATGAGAACACTCAACAGATGTTTACACTCAGAGCAGCTTCTTGTTTATCCAGAGGAAATAATCCATACTTAGAAACTGATCCTTGCTGGATCAGTAGGTGGGTGGGTGGGTGTGGGTGGGTGCGTGCGCGCATGCACACACGCATGCACACACACAAGGATGCACTGCTGCTTGCTTCACTCACCAACTCTGCCTACTCCCCCCAAAGTCACCCCTCCCCTTATTCACTGCCAAATCCACTCACTTCCCATAATCCTAGCAAAAGCCACCCTTTACCCTCCACTAACTCCTCTCCAATGTTATCCCCTCACTGTATACTTCGCATTCGGGAATATAACCATTCCTCCAATGAGCTCAAGGTGGCATACATGTGTCAGGGGACCACCAGGGGTCAGCAGAGAGCCTGGTGAGGCGGTGCAAGGGGTCAGAGAGGCAGGGAGCTCTGCGGAGGGAGAGGTCTCAGATGCTAGGGACATTGATTAGCACTTGAGCAGCTCAGGAGGGGAGGGAAAAGTCATTGCCCCGTCTCCTCGACAGCGCAGGGATCTAAAGCGCAGAGAGGAGAGGAGGAGACTAAGGGCGTCCAAGATACTTTGCTGGAGGCAGTCCCGACGATCGCCACTCCTGGAATCTGACTCGGGCTGAATGGACATGAGAACTTGAACTCTGTCTTGTATATAATTGTATAATAAAACACTGTAAATATGTACCCGTGCAGTCAGTAGTCATCACTTGTGGAAAGCACAATCAGCGTCCTCATAACATGGTTCTCTTCCTCCAAAGTTTATGCATACAACAACCCTGTGAGGTAGGTTGGGCTGAGAGACTGTGACTGGCCTAAGCTCTAAGTTTCATGACTGAGTGGGGATTTGAACCCTGAACTCCCAACACTCTAACCCAGGCATCCCCAGACTTCGGCCCTCCAGATGTTTTGGACTACAATTCCCATCTTCCCCGACCACTGGTCCTGTTAGCTAGGGATCATGGGAATTGTAGGCCAAAACATCTGGAGGGCCACAGTTTGGGGATGCCTGCTCTAACCACTTTACCACACACACCAATTAAACTTTTTAAAAAATATTTCTCTTATATTACTCACATTCAGGAAATAATTTTTTCATTGGCCTTTTGGACTGATAAAAGAAAGGTGGTGAATACAATAAAAATACCAAAAATACTCAAGATTGATTCATTACATAAATTAAGTTACAGTACCTGCTCATGTCATCTAGATGCTCAGCAGCAAAGTAAAAGCTTTTGATCTTAGGATGGCAAGCTTTGAATGCACTGGGGGGGAAATAACAAAGCACCATGGGTATACAACATTATTTTTCAGTATTAAAAGGATGGCCCAAAAGTAAGTATACTGCTTTAGAATTCACTTTCTTTGTCCTTGACTCAAGTTCTCATCATTCACAATATCAGTAAAGAAAAATAATCCTTGATTGATTGATTGATTGATTGACTGTATACCTACTTTTGGGCCAAGCTGTATATCATCTATATTTTGTATATGTTTCAATTCTACTCTGAAATCAAGAACATTTGCACTTTATACACTTTGGGATATACTTGTGTGAAAAAATACAGTAAGCATATAATCCTATGTATGTCTATGTGGAGGTAAGCTCCACTGAGTTGTGTTTAATCCTATGTAAGTGTGGACAGGATTACACCCAAATTAAATCTATCTGAACATGGTGTCAAGTTAAACACTATCTTGACTCAGTATACTTTTGATAAATATGAAGCAGTTTATTTATTGGGGCACTTGTATTTAGTAGGCAAATATATCATAAAAGTTTCTGGATATAATACCATTCAGCCAAATTATACTTAACTGGAAGTCTCTATGATTTTTCATACTACAGTGTTTCTGGCTTTACTTTCAACTTTAAAACTCAATAGTTGAACAGAAAAACAAATGTGTCTTAATTTCTGACAAGCTGTTGAACTTGTAATCATGAAGTTATTCACAGTAATGAGGTATTTCATAGGTCTTTTCCCTCTCAACCAACTATAAAAAGCATTACTGTCAACATTTGAAACATCAGATCTACATTCTAGACCGCAGGGTATTACACTGGCACAATCCACTATTAATCTAAACAGGCACTGAACTGCACATAAAGGTTGGCATCCATACCAACTTACAGCTTTGTGAAAGATTTGGCTGGATGCCCAAATGGCATTCTTATGTATTCTACTATTTATTACCATATATATATATATATTCCAAATTGAAGTCAACATTAGTTTAGAAAAAGTGAACTTTGCTTTATCACATATTAAGAATTAAAATGTATTATGATAATGTAATCAGTTAAAAGTAAAGGTGAACTATCCAAGCCTCAAAAACAGTAACCAAGAACATCAACAAAAAAAATTATGCCCTATGCATTGTCGGCTGACCAGGCATGGCCCACAGCCAATGCCCAGCCAGCTAGCAATGTACTGTCCATCTGGCAGGGCCCATTTGAAGCTAGCATTTTGGCAAGGAACCCGTTCCTTGATTCTGCTGGCTGGGGAATTTCCCTAAGGGCTGGCAAGACACACTGGGACCTAGCTGCTGGGGATGGGGGATGGAAGTGAGGTCTGCAACCACAGTCCACCTGAGAAGGGGGTGAGTGGCCATTCCTAAATCCTTATTCCTATATACCAGGAATGAACTTGGTGAGTATCTAAAGTAGCAAATGATAATATATATTAATTATTAGTAGTAGTAATGATTGAACTTCAACAAAGATGAATACTACCAGACAAAGGCATCAATAATGGAACATTTTATCAAAATTATGTTTGTTTCACTGTTTAGTTTCATCTACTTTTGAATATTGTTCCAATACTTACTACTTCTTGCGACATTCACTAGCTCTATCAATTTTAAATTCTGGCAGACTGATGAATCCCTCTGCTTTTTCATCCTATGAAGATGAACAGATTAAAGAACAAAAGCAAAAGCAGCAGCCAATCAAAAAGAAAACAAATACAAGCATACAGAACTATCTCTTTTCACAAGATAACAATTTCTGATTTATTGCTTCATTAAAACTTCCACAAAAATTAATGGAAGCATCTTCCCAGAAATGTGAAAACATCACTTTAAGAAGAATTATTTTTAAGAACAACTTAAACCACGTCTTCAACCATTTCTCTTTGGGGGCAATTGACATAACTTGGACAGTAGAAGCATACACAATTACCTTAAACATGCATTTTTGAAGACAGAACATAGTATTAGAAGCACAATGCAATGGTCTGGTTTGTACAAAATGCTATGCCAAACTATGGCCTAGCAAGAATGAACAAACATGTGAGTACACAGAGTAAAAATTGTTACATTTGAACTGAGCCAAAAATGTGGGAATTTAGTTGCCTACTCTTGTTACTGTAATCTTGCTGTCTCTTCCTCATTGTTTCCTTAGGGTTGCAAAGGCACAACTTTGCAATAACAGCCAAAGCAACAATTGCCTGAATTCTATTGCTAGCATCTACACATCAGATCTAGCACTTCTGTATCCCCTTTATTCTATTCCTTGCCTTTTCCCAGCCCTTCTGCCAATACTGCTCAGTCACATGTGCTTGTCAGTTCTATGTATACTTTTGCCCTGATCCTAATTTTTATCCTTTTTTCAACTATGTATCTCCATGACCCAGAGTTTCTTCAGGACCTTAGGTCACTACCAACTTTGTCTTACCTTAGTAAGTCATCCCGTATCTTAATCAACATACTAACACTCTCCCCTCCTTCTCACTTCTCATCTTAAGTGCTAAGAGCTCTTCAGAGTTCTCATTAATTCCTTCTTGTCTCAATTCTCTACCTCCTTAGCTCTTTTACTGATGTCTCACTTTTCACCTACATTTCCATCAGATTCTTCTTTCTCAGTCAACTGCCTTCTTTACATCTTTTCTTCATCCTCCAGGAATCATTATATTGCCTGTTTCTTGTGACATCTTCCTCCATCCTACGTTTTGTCCCATGTGGAGTTCTAATTCCAGTCAAACAAACAATACTCAATTCTCTCACAAAAGCTGCACTACAAACTATTTAGCTCTTGCCACAACTGAACATTCCACACCATCAAACCAGTTCCACCAATCAATGTCAGAGATTGAGACATACAATACAGATACTGAACCCAAGGTAAGTGTAGGATTCACATTATATTGTATGAGAAAGAAATGGAGCATGTAATGGGATGCTGGTATCAGAAGCATTTCATTCATATGGGGAACTCCTGAATTTGTATGGCTTCTGAATCAGGGCCATAGCATCTGCTGATATAATTTTTCTGCGTGGTGAATGTTTAGTGTACCCTGGCTATTTTTGTTTTAATGAAGAAGAAGAAAACCTAAGTTACCAATATTAAGCATGGCTTGGAATCACTAATTTAAAACATGGACAGCAGAGAGTTGTACACAGTGTCCGAACTGCACTTTTTGTTTCCACTGCTGAAGGGAAAAGCCATTATTAAAGGTAGTTTGTCTCCCCAGTACAAACAGACAGTAAAAAACAAAACTCTACACATGTAATGACCAAATCAAGTTTGGGCAGTTATGTATGGTTCTTTCCCACATGCATATATCATGTTTTTGGACTGTAGCCATATTGTTCAGTGCAGCCACATCCGTCTGCAAGAAGAACACCATACATGTCAGTTTCTTACCTCCTCATTGATATACCAGTAGAGAGACGTATCCTTCAGGACAAACCAGTATTTCTTCCATTTTTGTGAGAAATAACTCTTGGCATCTTTCTTTTTCCAAAGCCAGCCTTCACAGTCTCCACGACCAAGATCTTTACAAGAAATTCGCCTTTTACTCTTACTTGGTGCGAGACCTTAAAAGAACAGTTGTTTCAGAGATGATTCATGTACCCATATTATACTTCTGTTCTGAGCTGGAATGCATTGTTGTGGTTCAGGTTTTCTGGGGGGTGGAACTTCTCTCCATCCATTCTAATAAGTAGCTATGACTAAAGCATAGTCTACTACTTAGATCAGGCATAGGCAAACTAGGTCCTCCAGATGTTTTGGGACTATAACTCCCATCATCCTTACCTAACAGGACCAGTGGTCAGGGATGATGGGAATTGTAGTCTCAAAACATCTGGAGGGCTGAGTTTGCCTATGCCTGACTTAGATGGAAAACAAAATTAAGGCCTAGATAAGGTCATACAATTCTCATAGGAGATGCTCTGGCTTAAGGTCATAATGACGAGTGGAGGAAATGGCAACATGCACTGAGAAAATTATGAATGTTTCATAGAATCGCAGCATTTGGAAGGTACCATGAGGGTCATCTAAGTTCAACACCTGCAATGCAGGAATCTTTTGCCCAATGTGGGGCTTGAACCCAAGATCCTGAGATTAAAAGACTCATGCTCTACCAACTGAGCTATCCCAGCAGCACATATCAGCATTAACTGTTACAAAATTGGAGTGTGTCTGTTTTAGAATTGCCATGTTTAAAATATATGCAGGCAAAAATGTTTACACAGTATAAAATTATGTTTAATTTTTCACCAGATCTATTTGGTGAAAACTGTTTTACATAATATTTACCTTTGTTCTTCTTTTTAGATTTATGCTGTAGAGAGGATTGTTGAAATGTCTAAGAAAAAAACACACAAGAGTTTGGTTAATGTGTGTCAATCACACCACAGTACTTCATGTACAACAACACAAACCTTAGACTAGAAGTTCTCTTAAACTGTGTCCTGCAAGCTCTATTCAGACGGAATATGTTACGGAATGGCTGAAAAGTGCACTTGGCCCTGCAGTTAATTTACTATCAGGACTTTAAAAAACTGGAAAAGTGGAAATATCAAGCAGCATATGCAGCAATAGAAAATAACTAGTTTCAAGAACTTAAAATCTGTTTTGCTGCATTTTCAACAGTTCTACAATTACTGGTTTGCTTAATCTGACAAATCGTTACATCAAAAGCATGTTTACTGAATATAAGGATTGCATTGGCCCAATATTAAAGAAAGAGCTCTTTTGACCTTTCAGTGTTTGCTGCTGTAATAGATCTTTCACTTCATGGACTGAGGAGCACCAATGCTTCATCATCAAGTTAACAATGCATTTCTGGTCCAATTATGAAAAAGCATACAATTTCCCATGTGTACACTGCTACACACACACACACACACACACACACACACACACACTGCAACTTCCAAGTCCAATCAATCCTCTTTGTTAATTCTTCAGAAGTATACAGTAGAAGATGACAATTATCTCTGTGCACTCTCCTCTTTATCTAAATGGAAAGTAACGGTAACTGTGAGAAAGTTCGGGTATGTCTGCCTAGCCATGTTAATTCAGAAGACTAGAGACTAATAGTTCACAATAGCATTATCACCAGATTTCAAGAGTTTCATGTTAATGGACTTTGAAGGTCCGAGTTGTTTATGCCTTGTCCCTTCAAGTCATTCATTCATTCATTCATTCATTCATTCATTCATTCATTTTCTATACTGCCCTTCACCTGAGGATTACAGGGCAGCTTATAATATAAAAACACAAAAATACATAACATAATAATAAGAAAGAAAGAAAAACCCAGGTTCAAAGGCCGTAATTAATCAAAGGTCTGGGAGAAGAAGAATGCTCTTGCCAACTGAGATGGATCTAGAAAATTAGATCCCCCCCAAGAGCATAAGCTCAAGAACGTTGCCCAAGAAGGGGAGAGTACCCAAATGAGCACAGCTGAGTGAGACCAACTCCACCCTGCTCACTCACCTGGGTCTCAGTGACACAGACCAGTGATAAAGTGATACAGATTGGCCTCATCATCCATAATCAACTCATTGGTGAGGGAGCTCTTATTTAGAGTAACCTGGTATTCAGCAACAGCAGCTGCAGACTCGAGGGCTGGCTGGTAGGACAACTGCAATTGTTCAGGTTGGAGGAGGGGCTGGCACATGGCACAGTCACTAATTGCCTGTGCTATGTGCCCCTTCCCCTGCCTTCCTCACCTCCCACACCGTATCTCCCCCTACCCTGAACCACTATGATTGGGACCCCAATGCCCTCTCCACAAATTAAGAGCAGTTGAAATAATTAAAAACAGAACAATTATAGCAGCATGGGCCCTGTCTGCCAGAATTTAGACATAATATCAGTCCAATATATTGTTAATGAGGTGTGCTCCTGCATAGATTCCCCTTGCCTTTCTTCATACTCCTGGTTTCAGTGCTTCGATTCTGGTTTGTTCAACCACAGTTTATCATGAAATCTGAATCAGGAGACTCTTGTTTGATTGATGTGTACAATTCCAGAAAAGAAACAAGGATCACCGCCTATTTAATTTCATTACTTTTAAAGACCAAAATAGCAAAAATGGTTTGTATCAAATTTTGTATTTACAGGAAAATTTACAATAGCTTAGACTATCATTAAAAAAATCAGAATTTAAGTAGATAATTTCTATTTATTTAAAGATAGCACTAATAGAAATTATTTTTATGAAGCAGCTGTTTCCCTGTTGCAAAACATTTAACTAAACTCCAAGAAAGACAGCCATCACATCCAAAACCAAAAATGAAATCCATGTCTTAAATGGATGCAATTGATTAAGATATGCAAAACCATTTATATTGCTTTGCTTTGTGCATATAGGCAAACAGATGTCACACAAAAAAATCAATTTTTGTTCATATATCCTGGATCATCCTGGATGAGTCTGATGACAGTCCATAGATTTGTTCTGTATTATTAAAATATATGACAATAACTTTATCATGTGAGAAAATTCCCCACAACTGTACATGAATGAATTCATTATGAAAATAAAATACAAGAATATCCACAGGCCCTAAGGATTCTGTTAATTCACATGTACTATGAATTGGGTTCCTATAATACTTTAAGTTATTTCAGTCACCCAGGCTTCAAGGGAAGCAATAAAATGAGTGTGCTGGAATAAAAGCAGGTCATTGGTTTTAAATTGGGCTCAGTGGAGAATCATCTGCTTTGACAACACTCAATGACAACAGAAACTGGGACACAGCCAGAAACACAAAGTCCCACAAAGACTGGATGTGTTTAAATCCGTTTGCTAGTTCACTAAAAAAAATAAATGGTAAGATAGCACTGGGGCATAGCTGCCAAGTTATCCCCTTTTTTAAGGGATTTTCCCTTATGCTGAATAGGCTTCCTCACGAGAAAAGGGAAAACTTGGCAGCTATGCACTGGGGATTGGGAAGTATTGGCTTTCCCCTCAACTTTGCAGGATTTTAATGGTCTTTTAATAGTTCTTTTTGAGTGGTTACTTAAATTCATTATTTTCAATTCAAAATAAAATTGGTGACTATATTTTCTAATCTTTCCAAAGTAGTTATGAAAACAACAAGAATCATATGAATATGACTGCACGATTTACATTTTGATTCTATTTTTATATAATTGAATTTGCAAAAAAAAGGTGTATATAGCAATGACCTCCAGCTTCATATCCTCATCATTCAATACAACTGAAGGGCAGATTACACTTAACTGCCAGGCTTCTTTGCTTCATTTCTTACTAAAAATTTTAAAAAAACAAGCAATGGTCATGTGTCATTCACTCAACAACAGCATCAACATAGAGTGAATTATTTTGTAATTTTACTCACGTGATATAAAGATGTTTCAGGCCCAGGTGTGCTCATGCTGTCTTGCCTTAATGAATCCATTTGTAAACTAGGTAGCAGAGAATAATGACTAGGGCTGTTGCTTTTATCTCCCCTCTTTTTAGATTTTTTGCCTGTGTCCTTTTTGCTGTTTCTTTGAAACATGTAATCCTCTTGAGCTATTTTTTCATTGCTCATATACCGAAGTAATGAATTTTCTAGGTAGAAATTGGAAAGGTTATACTGAAAACCAGTTCTTAATTGTCCAGCTGTTCAGTGCATATTTTGCTGAAATCAGGACAACCTGCTTTAAAACCTGCCTTTCATTGGACTGAAATACACAAGAATGCTGAAATTCTCTGTTTAATACCATAAAATCCAGTAAATAATGGTGCACAGTGTACGTAGATACACTACGTACTTAGCTCTACAAACAATTCATAAAAATGTTTGGAGAATCATAGAAACTATACCGGGGTAGGCAACCTAAGGCTCATGGGCCGGATGCGGCCCAATCGCCTTCTCAATCTGGCCCACAGATGGTCCGGGAATCAGCGTGTTTTTACATGAGTAGAATGTGTCCTTTTATTTAAAATGCATCTCTGAGTTATTTGTGGGGCCTGCCTGGTGTTTTTACATGAGTAGAATGTGTGCTTTTATTTATAATGCATCTCTGGGTTATTTGTGGGGCATAAAAATTTGTTCTTATTTTTTCCACAAAATATAGTCCAGCCCACCACATGGTCCGAGGGACGATGGACCGGCTGAAAAAGGTTGCTGACCCCTGAACTATACTGTATATTCTGTCTTTGCTTGAATAACATTTCTTATTTTCATTCAAACTTTTAAAATAACTTTATATTCTCATCAACTATGAGGAAAAGGGGGACTTAATCATAGCTCACTTTGAAGCTATAGGATACTTTTTTTGTATGCAAGCTGCAATATAGTACCATTAGTAGAGAACCTTATAACAATCACTGCATCTATTTGCTAACTTCATGGGGTGACTGTCAGTGCTTATGTATACTATTCAGGACTCAAGGGAGCCCTAATGTTTGCAGACCTGTGTATTCTTTTTTAAAAGAAAAGGAAGAATAAGGGTCTCTAAAACAGGGGAATACAGACTGCCTTTATGCTGTCAGGTGAACTAGAGGAGAAGTAAACAGAAGCTGAAGATCTGATTTGATCTCCTCACCTCACCCTCAACTTCTTTTCTCTCCTCATTGCACCACTACAGCTTTCTCATCTCTATTATGAGGCTTCTGCCAGCCTACCTAAGCATCCCCCTTCTATTCAGGGCCAGGCAGCAGCTGACAAGATCCTTGCCTTCAAGGGCTCTTAGGCTGCAAGCTTATCCAAGCTTACCTGGAGTATGTGTCACTGAACTCCAATGAATATGAAGAATATGTATTATCAAGATGAATTCTATTAACATCTCATATATTCTCACAAGAGTATTTCATTGACATTGAAATAATAAGATTTTAAATTATGTTGTTCAAATATGTGTGGGGAAACCCCTCAAAAGCTAGGGTTGAGTTTCAATTACTTCCCTGCTGCTTCTCTCTGGGAATCAAATTGCAATAGTATCATGCATGGTCTTATAAAATTGAGAAGTTGGCAATTTGTTCTTAACTGCCAATTTGTGACACTGGCAATGAACCATCAACAAGAATTCTCAAATATTAACAACATAACCTGCACTGTGTAGAATGATCTGGAATAATAAGGACAATTTACATTTTAATAACTTCTATAAATATATTCAATAATTTCTGTAAATGTATATTAAAACACAATTCAAATGTACAATTAGTACCTGAGGTCACTTACCTCTCCTGCTATCTCTTTTTGTCTTGGTGGGATCTTCATAATCCCCTACCCAGTTATATTCTACTGGCATAGATATAGGTCTTAGCTTGCCTGCAGCAAAATATATAAAAGTGTTTGACTTCAAAATATTTGTAACAAAGTTACAAGATTAATGTATTTACACTTCCTTCTTGTGCTACAAAAGTAATTTATCATGAGTAGGCTACTTGTAACTTAATGGTTTTTGAATTATTTTCCTATGTGCATACAAGAAAAAAAGTACCCCCCCCTTTAAATATACCCATCAATCTGAATTCTTCTAAAATATTGTTAACCTGATCTAACTTTTCACATTATAATAACTTATATTTGGGTCATCATAGAGCAATTTAGCATTCAATAAATCTTGCATACATCCGTAGGATTTACTGTGTAAGCGCTCCAATGGAAGCAAAAGATTGTGTCTTTTCCAGCAATAAATTAGGTACAAAATGGAATTCTTAAAGGAGTAACCCAATGTCCTGGAAAAATTACTGCGGAATATCATGTTCAAAAAGGCTGAAGAATTGGTCACCAATACTATCTATAACACAGAAAGTCCTAATTCAGAGTCTGTAAGACTGGACAATTGTACGTGAGATTCTGTGGACAGACACACAATATGGCAGAGACTGCATACAAATGGTTACAGTATTAGCCTCTGTCCATGTGAGGTCTATACGCACAAGCACCATTATTTAAGCAAACATGGTGTCTTCAAAAAGAATTGATTCATATCAATTAGCCTATCCCTAGGCCTCATGTGGAAACATAAGTTTATAGAACTGATGATGCCATGGCTACAACAGGCAACAATTTGAGAGTAGCAGGGCTGACCTCCCAAGATGCAAGTGGAAGGCAAAGAGATAGCTGAGAGTTAATCAGGAATAAGATGGGAGAGTAATGTACATTTTAGGTTATATAAATATGACTGCAAAACTTATTTTCTTTTCAGTCTGACAGCAATTTTAATTTTAATTTTGTATCTGGATTTAAAATTAATACAAATCTTTATATGCCAATAAGAAAAGACTTCCAGCTTTTTATAACACTATAGGACCATATTAGCTTTATTGTTGTGAATATTGTAAATAAGAGCTGCCACAATTTATGTGTGTTCCAGGTAAAAACTGACAGATTATCAGATGTTGTAGTATTCCTTCAATCTAATTATCTGTGCTCCAGACATAAAGGAGTCACATTTAAAAGTCAAGTGAATTAAAAAGTGATTTTGCTTTCAGATTTGCCATTTCAGAATTGAAGCTTAAATTGTGGTGCACTGAAAATGGAAAAAAACAATGAAACAAAGCTTTTATTTAAATAACAGCTATATAGATAAAATAGTATCATTCAAGGAAAGAAGAGAAGTCTGAAAGGGTAATTTATAGAGCTAAACCAAGGCTCAAACACTTTTCACACAGATTCAGGATTTATGTAAGCATGACATTTTCAGCCAAGAAAATTGTCCACACAAGTTAGACTTTAATATTACACAGTGAAACCTTAAACAATGATTTTAAATCTATGGTAGGCTCATAAACAGCAAGTTAAGAATCTGACAGCCAGAGAGGGGAGGGGAGAGGGAAAAGGAGAAGCTAAAGCTTTATAAAACAATAAACACAATGAAGAGATAACAGCAAAAAGATTCACCATCTGTGGAAGTTCAGGACGAAATTAAATCAGAATTTATCATTAATTATTTGCATAGTGCACAATGTGCTATGAAATTAATTAGCACAGACACAGAACTAGCACAGGTGTCTTTAAAAAGCCGCAAATACACTGAAATAGTATTTTATCAATGACTATTGGAAGAAGACATGGAAGAAGCAAATGAACCTCCATGTTGTGAGGCAGTTAGTGAAGTTTAGGGGTGAATACTGATGCAAATGCAGTCTGAAGAGCACCATGTAAACCTAGGAGGGGGGCCTTTATGTACATGGCATTTGCATGCAAATTATGAACAAGTACAAAAGAACACCCTGTACAAAATAATCAAGAGAGGACCAAAAACCAAAATCAAAATAGAAAAGCGGGCATGTGTATGTGTGGAACAGAAGGCATGGGAGAAGAATCAGGAAGGAAAAGCGGAGGTGAAGAAGCTGATCTGCAAAGTAGGCTAAGGCTCATAGTATGAGCCTCATATTGACTGTTAAGGCCAAATGACTATGCTGGCTCTTGGCTATTTCAGGAGGGGTTGAATAATTGTCTTGTGAAAGCCAGGGCTGGATGTAATACACAATGCTGTAAAGCACAGCATAATGTGAGAAGAAATATGTGGTACATGAACTCTAATGGATACAAACAAATGTATGTTCCAGGACAAAACTATGTAAGATCCATGAAGGATTATATTTTCATTATAAGTGAGTGCCATACCATAGGTTGGAGTGCTCTCTCTCCTTCCAGAGCTACTTGTTCTTCCTTTTTCATATTCATAACAGTATAAAACAGCATCTTCTTCAACCACATTAAAACGCTTTCGGTATTCTTGGTCCAGAAATGAATTTGGAGATTCAGATCCCTTGTGCACTGGTTTTCCCACTAAGTGTCTTCCGATATCATCACATGGAAGATTCCCCTTTTCATCCCTTTGAGGGGAAAAATAAATTTGGATGCATTCTGATAGCCACATGAAGGAGGAAAGTAAGTAGCACTGTGCATAATGATGGTTTTGCCTACCTCATGGCAATTGTCACAACTTAGTTAAGCATTGGGACAGTCTTAGTCTTGGATGGAGGAACAGTTGTGGTCTCCACTTGCCCCTCCAATGCTAGGGCATGCTGTTAAAGGGATTGGGGGGGGGGAGTTGCGTACGTCCTTATGCCCAGTTAGGGGCCAGGACCGATAGCACTCCCCCAGACAGTGATTCCTGTGGGGCTCCCTCTATTTGACATAAGACTTAGGAACCCCCGTGGCCGGATTGACCTATGGCATCACTTCTGGCAGATGGGCCAGAAATAATGCCTAAGCCTCAAGCCTAAGCCAAAACTTTTTCATCTGCATTCAAAAAGTTGTGGCCTGTTTCCATCCAAAAAGCCAGTCTATGGTGTCCTTTATTTTACTTGGATGGTTGGGGGCAGAAGAGGCCTAGCAGAAGAGGCCTAATTTGTACAAAATGAAGTGGCAGAATTCTAAACTATATGAGAAATCTGTTCAAAACTAACATGAACGATTTGAGTATCTAGTACCAAGGAAATATTGCTATATTCCTTTGAGTCACTGAAACTCCATTTTCTGTATGGTGTCCCCCCCCCCCCTCAAAACTGTAAGGACAGGAAGCAGTGTCATTGAAAATGGGTGTGAGATTTCTTCTTCCATAAGTAACTTTCTCTGTAAAGGCTGTCATGTCTATGGGTGGGTGACAGTTGGTCTGTGGATCTTGGTTTGTGGATCTCCCCTTTATATTGCAAAGTTTGCAATCTGGTAGAAGAAGTTTGCAATTTCACACCTCTCCCCCACCCACTTCCCAAAAAAGGATGTAGTTTCGCTTTGTTATGAGAGCGATTACAAATTATCAGGAAGATCAACAGCGAGAATTCACCTGGGAATATAAGGCTCTGCTGGAGGAGGAGGTATGTAGAGGTCCTGAAGGGCTGAACTGTCTCTCTTAGTCGGTGTGCTTATAGTACTGGATGGTGTTGCCACACTGCTTGTAGGACTTCTAGGTACAAGAGGCTGGTTAAAACAAAATATAAAGAATTAAATGTATATGTGATTATCACTGAATCACTTTCATGTTTTTATTGTCACAGTAATTTAAATCGAAATGTTTATGCACCAGAAAATGCAATGCTTGCATAGCTGACCTCTTTGTGAGTTACATGGATAAAAGTATTCTATGTCATCCAGGGAATATATACTGGTGACATTACAAGGATTGTTTCAGTCCACCCCTTTCCTCAACTGCTAGGTGCCTACATGTTGTAAATTTCCTAAGCTACAACATATACAAATCATATTCCTAGAGTTTAATATAAATTGCATCACACAGACACAGCTGAAATATCTCTTTCTGGATATATTCCCAATGTTACATGTTTTGGTTCTTAGCTTCACAGAAGTCACATAAACAATGTTCTTCCAATGTTTTTAGCAAGGGGTGTTCATTAAAAGACACTTCTTCAGTTAACACATTTTAAACCCTATGTCTTGGTTAGCTATGCTAAACAGCTATAGTACTTGCTTTTGGGGGTGGGGAGTCCACTGACTTCTAGTTGTCATAGCATGTAATAACTCTAATTTCCAGGATAGTTAATTTGCTTTTATTTTAACTGGAATATTAAAAGTAAGCAGACACATTTTTATGTTTGCCAAACAATGGACTTGTTTTGATATTTTTCTGGTAACAAATGCATTTAAACACCATTTAGGACTTGCATCTACAATAGCAATCATGTTGTGTTTCTAGCAGGACACAAATATTTCATTTTGGGATTTCAGGGATAGAGGGCATAGTAGATCATCCTTTGTAAGAAGAAAAATGAATAAATTGTGACAGCGAATTGGGACTTTACTGTAAATACTAATCATGACACCTTTGTAGGGTACAGAGACTGAAATATGAGGTCTGCAAAATCTGGCAAGGTATGCTTGGTGGTATAGTGAGATGTAATGTGATGGAAAGACACACACAAAAATGGAATAGATATACATCAACATGAACATTAAAAATGGACATAGATTCAAAATCTGAAGGAGAGCTCCCTCTCAATTCTGGAAATCTGACCTAAGGAGAAAGATGTTTGGAGTACCTACTAAAATAGAAGACATTATTCTGGATAAAAAACAATACACAGAGTAGCAAAGCTTCAATTTTACGAGCAGGAGTGAAAAATGTCTACTATAAGTAGCAAAACATCTCTTGAATCCCAATAATCTTGACTGAAAGGCACAGCATTAGCAAATAGATATCACCACTGAAAAAATGAGGCAAGCATAAATACTGTTTCTCATTCAGAAGTCATTTTCAATAATTATAGAATGGCTGTCCTGCTGTGGTTCAGGTTGATAGCATCACTTCAAAGGTGCTAGCAGGAAAAACCCACACATTATTTGATTTCTAGATTTTAATAATCTTGGTTAGCAACCTTTTGAATCTTCATGAATAAGGCTCCCCCATTATCATTCAAATGTAGACTGAAATGTGCCATGCTCAATTCATTATGACAGCCAAAGGTGGCTTCAACATTCCATAACAGAAATTATCAAATTTGTTTCTGTGTTTACAGGGCGTGGGGTTCCTTAGTTGCCACTGCTTCTAAATTAAGATATTAATATTCCAAAGTAGTGATGCACTTATGAAAGAAAGATTGTTATTTGACAAGAAGCTGCCTGAGCACCATTTGGCAACATATGGAATTCCAAAGTATGTTCAAGTTATACATTCTTCAAAAGGTTCTCATTAACAAACAAACCAATTTCAATCAGATGGTTCTTTTCACAGTTACTGCCATCTTATTCTTCAGATGCACTTAATTGTTAATTTAAATAACTGAGTCATTTTTGTTATTAAGGCAATATTCAAGATGGAAGCAAAGCTAGTAGCTGACATCATAAATATGAGCTCAATGTTGCATGAACAGGGGAATTCCAACAAGGTGTTCCATTTTGTAGAGTACAATTTTCTGTGTAATACAACCTTCTCAATTTTTAACATTCCCAGGCATTCCTAGAAAATGGCACATGTTACACACTTTATAGTTCAGATATTGTAAAATTTCAGTCACGCAATTAAGAAACACTAATTTCATGTAGTTTTAATTTAATATATGAAATCACAAATAGTAATTCAGATTTCAATTGTTTTCGTTTAAAAAAAGGTCCAGAGGCTGCAGTCCTATGCACACTTACCTGGGAGAGAGTCCCATTGAATTTAGCTGAATTTACTTTTGAGTACAAATATTTCCGAATGCACTCAAAAATTAACATTAAAAAATTATGTCTAGTATATTTTTGTACAAGATATAAAACTAGTGAAAACAAATTTGCCTGATGAGTGTGTCTGTTTCTGGGTCAGAAACTATACAGTAATTGCTAGATTACACACAATCTGAATGTCACAGCAACCCAGCAACCTTGTCTATGTGGTGCAGCATCACATCTCCCTCAAGGGTGGTTTGCTCTCCCCAACATGGGTTGTGATTGAGAGGAGGTTGATGTGCAACTGTTTAGGTATGTTTCTCAGCCTTCAGGCAGAAAGACTGGCTCATGTCTACTAGCATTTATATTACAGCCAGGAGTTTTCAAACAGTAAAACACAGATTTCACAATTGCATATCCTCACCATAGCTGCTAGCACACAGCTGGCTGTACATAGATTTTTAATAGCAGCAAGAGTCCTAAAGACTCATGGTAAGATGAAAACAAAGATACTCCACTGTGTGTGAAAAAGGGAGGATTGAAATGTCAGGAGCAAAATTATATACAAACACAATTTGTTGCTAAAATTCAGCAATTGTATAACATATGCAGACTGAGAAACAATTGCTAGGAAAATTGCATGGTCTCCCATAGCTTCAAATTCTGGGATGAGCCTTGATTGAGTGAACATGTGGCGCCTGGATGTCTTGCATAGTTCTCCTTCTCACAGGTATTGCTTTATTTGAATTTGAATAAACGCTGCAGAGTAGACTTGTTCCCTATCATGTTCATTCTATTTGCATCTCCTAAGGCAGCCAGCAAGTTCTCATTTTTTATTTTAATAACAGTGAAGATACACTTGAATGGCAGGCACATTGTGATGGCCCTCCCTAGGCCAGGTAGAGAGTGAATAATGACCAGGACACAGGAGTAGGTGAAAACAGGCCGGAACTTTTATTGACTACAATGAGGTAAGCAGGGTTGGCATGGCATTGGGTCAGGGTCTGTCATCCTGTAAGATCAGGGTCTGATCTGAAAACAGATACACCATCCCAAAACACCTACTAAGGAATTCCTTGGAAGTTGACCAGCATAACAGGACCCAGCACGGTGCACAACTTGCAGCTGGAATCCTGCTGGTAACCTGAGATGTGTGACACCAGACCCCACCCACCCATGCTCAGGCCAGGAGCTAGTGCACCTACTAAAGGCCCTTGTGTTCAGATCCTACCCAATGCCATTTCTGCTCAAGTTGTGACAAACAGATTTGTAGAAGACACCCAATAAACACCTGCTATCCACTGGGAGAAAAGTGAAAACCTTTCAATGGAAGGTCCATTGTGGTTAAAAGTAAAATTCCTTTCTGGCCCTGTAAACCAGCAACCACTCATGCCTCAGTGGGAGACTCTAGAACTGAGGCAGTGAGAGTTGGAAAATTCAGCCCCAAAAGGAGAAAGGCTGAGTCTGAGGGCAACTGACACTTTAAGAAGGCCCAGTGTCCCCCCACCCCTGATCTCACCCAGCCATTTGATATGCAGAAGCCCTATGAGATTCTGGGGAGACAACCCCCCCCCCAGCTGCAAATTAGCTCATGGCTCAAATTCCCTTGCTAAGCAGAGAAAGTTTGAGCTGTCCTAATATGCAGGAAAGTTGGCTACAGAAATATCCAATAATTTGAGTTATGTTTGCAAAACACATGAACTAAACATATAAAAACAACTAAGACACATGGAAGCAACAAATCTTTCAGCTAGTTATAAACCAAATAATTTTCTAATTCATGGTACTGGTTAAATGACCATAATTTATTATGAATCTACATTGATTTATTGCAAACTTTATGTAAGCATTTTAACTTGAAAAAAGCTTGAAATAATGCATTCAAACATTAAAGCTTCTCAAGTTTCCTTGCATCACAAGTTTTACACTTAAAAGGTACAACAGAGCATCCTTGAATTATAATCTGTTGGAAATGGGGGGGTGGCTTATAAGTCTTTCTATGAACATACATTGACACTTGATATATTTACACATCTGGAGCTTCCTGGAGCACTGAACTTATAGACCCCCAAGGAGACTTTTGCGGTAAAAGACCCCTTTGCACAAACAGCCAAGACTTACAACAAAGTAAGAAGGGTGCACTGCTAACACTTGCTACAACTGGAGATGCAAGGACAAGTCACTCTACCCTGCATGAATAAGCAATGGAGCGGGAGCACAAACAATGAAGTAGGACTCCCCAACACCCTTTATCTTTCACTTTCCCTGAGATACACAGAGCACTCAAAACACCAATGAATGGAATGTCTTGCCCCACTGCAGCACTGGAGAACACGTAAGCACTTTGAATTGGCCTGGAAACAGAATGGCAACCAGTGCAGCTATTTTAAAACAGAGGTCACACAAGATCTAAACAGAACCCCAGCCAGTAATCTGTGCACTGCATTTTGGACCAATTGAAATTTCTGACTTGTCTTCAAAGGCAGCCTCACATAAATCACATTGCAATAATCCAATTTGGAAGTTACCAGAGTATAGAATGCAGTGGCCAAGTCATTGTTGTCCAAAACGGTCATAGCTGGTAAACCAGCCAGAACAGAAAAAGGGGCTCCAGTTACCAAGGCCACCTGAGCATCCCAGTAAAAGTGATGAATCCAGGAACACCCCAAGCTGCAAACCTGTTCCTTCCAGAGGCGTGCAACCCCATCCATATCAGGCTGCCTCCCCACCACTCACACATGAAAAGCCTTTTCAGGATTCAGATTCATTTTATTGTCTCACATCCAATCCATCATCACCTACAGGTATGAAAGGATACACCACCACCTTCTTTAAGGCAGGTGGCACCTGCCCTGCTCCAATGAAGTATTAGTCACTTGCTGGACTCACCCAGTCAACTCCCTACAGCTAGCTGTAATAAGCCAATATAGATAAGGGTCAACCCTGCTTTGCAGAGGTCATCCAATATGCTGGCAAGCAATTTTATTACCAAAGCCAGTCCTTATCAAACACTATTATACAGTTACCACTGTTCAGGTCCAGGCAAGCATGTTGGTCACTGGACTTGATCATGTTTGTTATAGTTGTTACAATTTTGGTGTCCAAGGAGCATGTTACAGAACCATGGCATTCAGTTCAGGTGGAAACCCACACCCACTCCCATCTTCACATTCCACAAAGAGGCATTCACTACCTCCTGGACTTAGCCAATTTCTTTCTGCTAGATGTTACAGGCCAAGAAGAGCAAGGGATATGTGGTTATGGTTTAGGCCTACTTATCTAAATACTTGTCCATATGCTTTAATGAACCAGGTAAGCTCCTGAACCAATGAATTAAACTCCTCAGTTGGGTGGTTAGAGAAGTACCAGTAGATGCCACCACCATAGAACAGGCTTGATAACAAATTCTTATTTGTGTTTGTTTCACATGTGGTTTTCCACCACTTGCACCCAAGTGGTCTCCTTGCCTGCTTCATAGTTCCTGCAACCCCCAGTAAGGAAACTTCCCTTTTGTTTAGATGGCTGTGCTAATGGAGCACAACTTTAGCTTTGGTGATAGCCCTAGTCAGTGGCTATGAGGAACAGTGTGATCATAGGACTGTCCTATCCATCAGACAAGAAAGTTTCTGTGCTCAAAAAATATTTATTAACTAGCAAAAATCAAGGGGGAGTAACAACAAAAAATATACAGAATGTGTGACCCTTTAATGATAAAGATTGTATTTCTTCAAGGGAAATAGCACAGCAGAGAAACGTTTAATTTAGCAAAAATCATTTCAGGTATCAGATTGCTCATATTGAATTAACAGCAGAACCTCAGCAGAACATGACAGTCAGAATAATTTTAAAACTTCTAAACATGAAATGTTGTATGACTATAGGGATAAATTATAGGTTAGAATCAAAGGGATAATTATGGATAAACACTGAAAAATATATTTTTCTATTTAGAACTACACCAATGTTCACTTACATAAATGGAAACCTTATACACATAATTAATATTTGGGATCTTATATTTTTTTCACTCTTCATTGTCTGTTGAAACAGCATTATATAGATTACCAAATTAGTCCAAAGCACTTTTTAAAGGAGTATTTTCCAGAGGGCAGAATAGTAGGTTCCCCAGCAGCAAACCCATCTTTGATTAAAGTTTACCAGTACTTAGCTTTGTGAGGCATTATTTACATTATTGGAAACTATCGAAAGAGAACATCATTCCATCTCCACTCCTTCCAAAAAGGGAAATAACAGGATTGGGAAATGAAACATATATCACAAAAGGAGGGTGATAAAAATATATATTTAAAACCTGGAAATGAAAGAAACATATTTTCAAAAAACTCAGATAATTTTAAGCCAATAGCTTTGAGAAAATAATATGCTTATTTCAATGTTCTGTTAAATAAAAACTATATAGAAGTTATGATTACCAAAACAATACAAAGGGTATGGTCAAATGATGATCCCTCTAAGGAACATGGAAAAAAAACCTAAAAATCATGTATAAATCCTGAAATTTCAGTTTGTAAATTTTGTAAAACATATTAGGATTGCAACGAATATTTTAAATTTGAAAGATGAATTAAGAACATGCATCAGCAAAACACTAAGAAACAGTAATATAACGATAATACTCTGGATCTGGATCTTTGGCTACTAATTTACAGTCCAAATATAACTATATTTACTTCCAAGTCCCACTGATTAAAAAACAAAAACAAATTCCAGTCAATTAACTCAGAAGGAAGTCCCACTATGTTCAATGGGATTTACTTTCTGAAAAGGATCACAGCCATATTCTGAATAATAAATCCCAAGATTGACTTTCCACATTCTGCATAAATGACTGTTGGGTAGAATAAAGAGTAAAATTTATTTACTTCACTCATTAAAAGTGTTTAAAAGCAGGATGCTGTAAAAGAAGAGTGAATCACTAGGTGAGTCACAGTTTTTGATATAATTCACATACTACCGGTATATTACCTTCCAGGGATAAATCTTAACTTGATAAATTAAGGACCATTTCACTATCCCTTAGAATGCACTGAAAACAATGCAAAATAAGTTTGTGTTCTTGTGGGAATCCCCACATTCCAAAGTTTGGGAATGACATGTTCAAGTACAGTAAATTCTGCTTATAGCCAAATTGTCTGGTACTGGTAAAACAACTTTAAAATCATTACTAATTTTAAATGATTATCAGGCTGGCGTATGGGAGAGGGGGATTTTGGGATTTTGAGAAATGTCCTCTGAATCTGGGTGCTTTAGCCTGGTGTCTCTCTTCTTTCTGCACCCCAAAAAAAGTTTTCAAAAGCTGCCTTATCTAACTTCCAGAGCATGAGGATTTGCAATGCAATCTGCTAAAGAACATCATCTCCCTCTTGGTGGTATTTTAATGTTGTTACTGGTCATAGAAACATCCTCATGTTTTACAAATGGGGAAGCAGACCCATTCTGTGAAGTGTGAGAATATCTCTCAACTATTCAAATGCAGCGCATTTACCATAATGGCTGCAAAATGACTATGGAAATGGCACCCCTGTTAGTCTAAAGTTATGCTTATCTGAAAGTGTAGGAATGTTCTCCAGTTCTTTGGAAGAAGCATTTGTCCTATGTGTTTCAGAAGTGTAACGCATATTCAACTTTAATTATGAAAACCGTATCTTGCAAAATAAGCATACTTTTATTTCAGGAACATATTTAATAAATCATGCTATAATATTACACATTACATTAATGCAAAGGTGTAAGCATAAATATGCATGGGCATATTTACAGAAATAACAGTGTATCAGTCTTAAGAAGGCAAGTTTCATGAAACCGTTCATGAAAATTAAGACTAAAGGCTACTGATATCTACGGTATTAATACAGTTAAAAATTCCATGTTTACACAGAGGGTTTTGTTAATTTCCCATCAGTTTTCTTTACTAATGTTCTAACTTGTACATATAGGAGCTCACTGAAAGTAAAGAACCTCTTTTGGATAAAAGATCAGATCAGAACATAAAAATGAGAAAAAATATTTTACAAAGCTATAAAATGTCATAAAATAGGAACTCCAATTGAAGTTGCATTTTCAGATTTGAATAACATCATAGAACTATATAATTCTGAACTATCACGATCAGCAAACAGACTTTTGTTAGTTGTGTAAGATTTATGTTTTACAATTATTGAGACTGTGATCCCACCCCCATCCTACAAAATGAATTCTAGATTTTTATCTTTATGTCTAGATCTATATTAATAAATATACATTTATAAAAAAACATTTTAAAGGCCACTTTAGTGTTCTTCCACGTCTTGCTTTTTGTTTTAAACAGGAACACTGTAACTGTTCTGGAATGTACCCAAGAAGGAAAACAGTGTTCCTTGGGAGGGAAAGGGTTTTCAGTGTACCTGCTGATATTTTAAGTGACATATTAATCACAACATCAATATTTTAGTTTAGAAAAAGCAACAAGCCTTTATATATCCAATTGTTAATTAAATTGTATAGAAGTCCAGTTTATCATAACAAATATTTTGCAAGGAAACAAAAATACAGAGTTATGGTTTAACTTAAAATAAGAAAGAAGAATCAGTTAAAAATCAGGTCAGCAAAATACTATATTCAACAAAGGTATACTGAAAGCAGACCAATTGAAATTAATGGACCAACATTATATGTCTACTCTGAGTAGGACTAGCATTGGATATAACCCAATATACTTAAATCTATGGATTTCAATGGATCTAGTCTTGAGTATGACTAACGTTGGATATTTCCCTTAGGAACTATTTACCCGAGCAAAATTATGCAGGGATGTGACCTGTATGTATGTAAAATATAGCTGACTATAGATGGGCTTAAGATAGCATTTGTCAAATTCTAATCATATTTTGTGTTCTAAGTTGCTCCTATGATATACTGACAATATGTTTAGCAGGCAACCAAACAGCAATCTATGATTGTTTATGGTTTGATATGAATAATTGTTTTCATTTCCCTTTCCTTTATTTCCTTTCCTTTATATATTTTTACTTTCCTTTATTGCCATCATTCCTATTCTATTACATGATTAACAAAGCACAGCAGTAGAGGCAGGCAGGCAGGGCATTCAGTAACATTCACAAGTGATGGCATTCATTAAGTGTACCCACCTTTCCCTCTCTTTGTCGGCAGAATAGACAAAGGGAGGTACAAGCCTGTCTGGGGCTGAAACCAATATGTGAAGAATACTCACTGTTATTTACTTGCCTGGAAAGTAAACGAAACTTAACCAAGGCAGGAAATTACATTTCCACATCTGTGAGGGTTACATTGACATCCCTGAAAAGCTTCTTACTTTGGCTGCTCTGTACTGTGTTCCAACTCAGGTTGTTGTTGTTTTTTTGCCACACACTCCTCACCCCTACCTCGTTGCTCTGTGTCTATAGAACCTGATGTCTAATTATGGGCAGAGGAAGGAAGACCTTGAAGCTCCTGGCATGGAAACTCTACCCACTGTTTCTTTCCCAGCAACAATGAATCAGGGCTCTACCACTTTCTTCTACTCTGTGTGTCTCTTGCTTATATACACTTGAACTGGTGGGGCGGGAGTCTAGAGGTGGAGAATGGATTTAACAACGTGGTCTATTCAATTTTTTTATTTTTATTGAATCAGGACCGCATACTGTAACAAACTGTTTCCTGTTTAATGTTGCATAGTAACCTATAAACATTATATATGGTGGAAAGCATATCTAAAGTTATGTGAAATAGAGCAACTGAGATATATGCAACTGAGGAATACAAGATTGTCTAAATTTTGCAAGTTTGGGATTTAATGTTAATTGAACTCTAGAGAATAAATGTGCAAAGATCATGTCAAAAACCATTGTCAAAGCATACAAGACTAAATCCACATATGCTGCTGAGATGAGGCACAATAAAGCAGCATTGAGATAATCTATAGCTAATATGATGGTGTATGATTTATGATTAAGCATCATTACCTGCAGAGCAAGGGGCTTCCATCTCATATTTTTCAGTAAAGCTGGTGCTGAGGTAAGCATGCTCTGAGGTCGCTTTTTCAAAGTTAAGATAACACCACTCGGATCCTCTCGTAGTGCATTCACCAAATTTTTCAACTGCCACCCCACCTGGTAACCAGCAAAATTATTACAATAAAATTGAGGTACAATATTCACAGTGTAATCTTCCCTTTTTAATAATATTAGTAAAATCAACAAAGTTTTAGAAGATTAAATTTTTTAAAATGTCACAGTTTACATCACTGAACCATGCCATCTAAAAATCTGTATTATCAGGATGCAATAAAGTAGGTTATGTGCCATTTAAGCTTAAATAATGAATACACTGCTGCTGCTGCTGCTGCTGCTGCTGCTGCTGCTGCTGCTGCTGCTAAGCTTGTTTGGGCGCTTCTTTTATATGTGATCCTTTAATAATTTGTTTGGAACTAGTTACAGTTGAGCACTAGAATATCAAAAATAAAAGAAGCTTACACATTTAAAGGACTTTAAAGGACACTGCCCTACAGTTTAAAAAAATACTAGCATTATTTTAGCTACATATTTCATACTTTATTATTTTCTACAATCAAACATGCTACTACCCCTCTCCCCCATATTTCATGCGTTGTGCCATTATAAAATTAATTATAAAATTTGTTCTTTCAGACTGATCAAAAATTAAGGGCTTATCCAGACTTCCTCTTCTTCCGCCGCCTTCCCCTGGGGAATACTGCTCTTTAGTGCTCAGTTGGGGCAAACGGCAATTGGGTTTTCTGTGGATTGCCATTTGTTCTGATTTGAAGCTAAAGAGCGGGTTTTTCCTGGGAAAGGAGGGGAGCAAGGGCAAAACCCAAAGACCAGTGCCTATGCACTGATCAGAAGACTTCTCAGACCTGTGCTTTCTACGTGCAGGGCAAGTGCAATTATGGACAAGTCGTAAGACAACAAAAGCAAAAACACCCCACATTCTGGTCTTGAGTGCATCATAAAACCAAAGTATACTATAAATGCTTCATGCTTTTGCAGTGCAATTCTAAATGGCTCCAAAAATTTCAATGTCCATCAGTAACTACCAACATAAATATCAATTATTCAAGATCAAGATGTGCGTTGGATATATAGCATTGAAGTGTGGAAGTGCAGTTACAGAAGTCATGGCACCATCTTCATGACGGCACATTAGGCACATATGACAGAACTAATGTTTTTAACTGGCCTATATTATCACCTGAAGCAGCTAATAGTTCTGGCACTGGATGTTCTTCTGACCCCTTTAGTACACATATTCTAAGATGCTTGTATTCTGCTAGTTCCCATCTGTCACCTACCATCAGGTATAGCAATCCTTCCACACCAGTGGCAGAGTTTCTATGACTAAATTTGCTACGTTAGTCTAATTACATTCCAGCTCTGGGGAAGGTACAGTACTTGATTTTTCAAGGGCAAGCGTCCTACACATCCGGTTCAGTGATAAAATTGGTGCACAGAGAATAGACAAAAACATTTAGGAAGGCTTTTCCTAATTAATGCGACAAAACCCTTAGCTTTAGAAAACAAACAAATAGGTTTAAATAGTTGGTACTATCATATGTACAGAGCAACTTAACTGTTAGCTGTTACTTTTATCCAAAGACATCAGGCTAGGGAAATGAGATGCTGCTGTTGATGTCTCCTAAACCATTATGTTAAATGCATAACAGACCCCAGTATATAAAAGGCATCTATTTCACTTCCTTATCTTCTGAGAACTAATCCTCTCAGTCACAGTAGGTAAGCAATGCTCATATACTGAGAACAATGTGAGAATTTGAAATAAATACAGATAGCTTATCTAACTTGTTCTCCAAAATGGGAGGACTTTTGAAGGTGTAGCAGACCAGGCAGTGAATGTGTCCTCCCTTCTCCAACCCATTTGTGTGTCTACCACAATGAAGATGAAATAACTTCTAGACACCCACAGTCAGCAACCAGAAAAATGAAAGCAGAGGCATGGAAATTCAATGTGATGGCAGAAATCAATACAGCAATTATTATGGCCATGGCAAGGATAATTCATCACAAGGACACCACACTCTGTAGGATCCCCGTGGTGACTGGAATATGTGCTTGTGTACTTGTACACAGAACAATTTTGTTATTGTTTAGCAAATGACATAGCAACAAGAAGTGAAGCTTGTCCCTTAAACTCCAAATACGTTTGAACAATTCCTATAAGCAAGATGGACAAATGTTGATTACTGGATGTTTCCATTCCAACACAATGTAAAAAGATATCCAATCAAAAGTGAATTTTATATAAAATTATTTAGCTGCAATAAATTTATTGCAGATATATAATGGTAAAAGTACTAGGAACCTAACCTAAACAGTATATTGTAAGAATAAATTGAAAACCATATCCTGACATGAAACTGCATCTCCATCTCATACGATCCTTCAACCTTTTTCTTACTAATATACAACAAATATTTCTTACAATTTGGCACTAATCTGCATTATTCATCTTTCAATATTCATATTCAATATTCATATTAACTATAAGGGACCCAGGTGGCGCTGTGGGTTAAACCAGAGTCTAGGGCTTGCTGATCAGAAGGTCGGCAGTTTGAATCCCTGCGATGGGGTGAGCTCCCATTGCTTGGTCCCAGCTCCTGCCCACCTAGCAGTTCGAAAGCACATCAAAGTGGAAGTAGATCAATAGGGACCGCTCCAGCGGGAAGGTAAACAGCGTTTCCGTGTGCTGATCTGGTTCGCCAGAAGCAGCTTTGTCAGGCTGGCCACATGACCTGGAAGCTGTCTGCGGACAAACGCCGGCTCCCTCGACCTATAGAGCGATATGAGCGCCGCAACCCCAGAGTTGGACACGACTGGACCTGATGGTCAGGGGGCCCTTTACCTTTATTATATTAACTATATTCACAGAATTATGCAGGGGACTAAGCAGACTGCATGTATTCTGTTTGAAAAATAAACCATCAAAAATTCTGCAACAATATGAACCAAATTTGGGGTCCAGAAGGAATTATGCCACATATTTAAATTATACAAATTGGTCACTATTTGCTTCTTTTGCATACAGTATTCTGCTTCATGTAGGGCAGGGGTGAAGAAATTCAGATGAGGAGACTGAATGTGTTCCTCCTAGAGCTTTGGTCTAGCTCCCAGGCCACAACCATCATGAGATCTGCTCTGCACCTTTCTCAAGTACTTTGCCTGAATTGTGTGTGTGTGCGTGTGTGCGTGTGTGTAAACCTCTCACTTCTGTGTACAGTACTTGAAATGTAGCTTACTATACAAAAGTAAGAGTCATATCTGCCACTCCATCCCCTTTTGTCTCTCACCTCCCTGCTACGGGCATGAGGCTCCCAGAAGGTTGACCATGAGAGAATGTAACCCTCAGGCCGATAAGGCTCCTCATCGCAGCAAAGAAGTACTAGGGTCTAGAACCCTGTTCCTGATCACAGGGAATCCTTCTCAGCTTCTCTCGACTTCAGAGATTTCAATAGGCTTTACTAACATAGAATCATAGAGTTGGAAGAGACCCAGAAGGTCATGTAGTCCAACCCCCTGCAAAGCAGGAATCTTTTGCCCAAAGTGGTACTCAAACCCACAACCAACATGCTTTCAACCTTATTTTTGCAACTGCAGTAAGTACAAGATAGTGCAATGTGTAATCATCATCTGGAGTATATACACATTCCCTGAAATAGGGTTGTTTACATGCAATATCAAGGATGGTTGTACCAAATCACTATACTCTGTGCTATCTTTAGCATGGGTACCCTTTGAAGAAAGTGACAGAACAGCACGTAAACAAGTTGGTTTGTTAATATGCCTGATGCCAAATACTGTATTTAAGTCAATAAATACATCAAGATACTAATGTGTTGCACTTTGAATAGTGTCTAGCTGATAAACAGGCTTTCCATTCTCTACTACGACTGATGCACTCTTATGACCTCACAGTGATTTCTCATTTTATTTGAAGCACATTCCTTTGCTCAGGCTCTCTTCTTAGTCTTTGCTCATACCTTTCTGGTTTCTACTACAACACTTTACAAAGGAATTACTGTATACAGCATAACTATACAAACTACTTGTTTGTAGTTAAGCCTTTCCCCTCATGTTTTTCCAAGCTTTCCCCCCCCCTTTTTTCCCCATCCTTTGGCTCAGCATCTACATGATCCTAATGTTTCAGTGGAAATTAACTTTCTTATATGAATCCTGCCCATATACTATAAGGCTGTATACAGGAATTATCTAAATAAGGGCTATCTATTTTTCAGTTACCTCATGTACCTCCTAGATGCTTAAGTGCTTATTATTTAGAAAGTGTTATTAATATGGCATAGAGCAAGGAATACCCATGCATGCAGGCCTCAATCAATATGCTAAATTTGCCAGAATCTATTAACTAAAGGCTATCTATTTTAACCTTTATGTTTTGTTCTTTATGTTTTGCTGACAGTGGGTAGTGATTTTTGCCTCCTCTCTTCAGCCCTTTCTAGAACAGTGTGCAAAGTGAAGCTCAGAGCTGCAGAAGGAAGTGATGGAATTCACTGGATCCTCATTCCCTGTGAAAACGGAAGGAGCCTTTCCATTCATGCAATACAGTAACAGGTTTGTATCCAATCCAATTACCGGTATAAAAATGCCAATCCTCATTTGCAGGAACAGTCATTGAGGAGAGAGCAACACATGCCTCACCTCCCAGCAGTGGATTTCCTGCTGCTTACTATGAGAGAGAGAGGGAAAGTGGCAGGAAGGTAATTTAACAAAAGAATTGTAGAATTGGAAGGGTTTCCGAGGGTCATCTAGTCCAAGCCCCTGCAACGTCCTTTTAACTGATATTCCCAAGGATTGAACCTTGAAATTCTGGATTGCAAATATGTGTTCTCTAACTGACCTATAGTCTTTCCCTGAAAAACTACCGTACCTAACTTCATTTGTTGATCTGCATGACTACGTCAGTCAAAGGGTGGTTCCACATGGGTGATTACTGCATGATTGGTGTTTCTGATTCATGTATATTTTTTTGGAACTGTCCACATGATATCTTCAGCATCAAAATGTCAGCCCACATTTCTTCTATTTAATCTAGTTTTATTCATTCTGTGGGGGGGGGGCCAAGGAAACACTCTTGCCAATGAGCCATTTAAAATTATGCCCTTGCCCAGAAGTATGCTAAATCTGAACTAGAAGTTACAGAATCCACTTTAGAGAAAGTAGCAGTAAAATCACCATCTTGCAGGATCCATGCATGGGCTCAGTTAAAAATATGATGACCGGAAACCAAACACTATTTTTGCATTTGACCACTGACAGCTTCTTCCAGCATTTGAAGATGGTTCCTTGGCTCCAAGTTACTTAGTGTATGTTACTGAGCAAGCCAAAGATGGAAAAGGAGCCATATAGCAGTTAGGGAGTCTGCCTCTTTAAAAACCTGACCTATTGTCCAAATCCTGAAGCGTTGCCAAGAAATCAAGACTTCTCTCAAATCATGGTGTCTGATGGGTATTTAAATCTTCTTTTAAAACTTGCTGATAGACATTTTTTTTCTACACAAGCATTCAGAATTTGTATAATATCCCAGCATTCCAGATATTTTACAAAGCTTTCCATCTAGGGCTTCTTGTTTCTCTACTCCCAACCTTGAACCTGTACCTCTTCACTGCCTGCCCAATCTTCAGCCCACAACAGATTAAAGGTGTGCAAGAATCTTAATCTATACACACAAACATGAACTTTTCCCAATGAACTGTGCCATTCAAATTTCCCTTTTACAGTATTAATGTAGCAATGGCAGTGACAGACATGGAGTAGTAGACCTTTTGACCAAAGATGGCTGATTTCTTCTTTTACATAATACTTTTCATAAAAATTATCACAAAAGCATAATAAATTAAATGACTATTTCTGAAAAGACAGACTGAGCATTTTTAGATAGCAAAAGGTGTGTCATCAGAAATATCTAATAATAAATTGTCTAGAAAGGAACACGGAATTGCTGATAGAATTTTCTAGTTTTTCTTAATAAAAGATTCACTTCTGACAAACTCCTTAATTTAGTCTTAGCACATTCTTAGCCAAAATACAATGTTCTCTATTCTGATTATGATAAACAGCGGAGTATACGGCATAAAATTTTGGTAGCTAATTAAAAGATCCATATAATGTTTAAACCACTGCTTACCCTGTCCACATTTAATGTAAATAAAAAATGAAGTCGATGCATTGTCCACTATAAGGAATGCCCTACATTGTATTTATGCTTTCTCTAAAATTAAATTTTTAATATGCAATACAACACGTAACTCTTTAGATATCTCTGTAGGTGTTAAAATATGGAACCAAACAAATAACAATGTAACCATATATGTGTTGACTCAGAAGTAAGCCTCATGAGTTGAATGAGACTACTCCTCTGTAAGTTTATATAAGATTGCAGCCAAAGACAATTTTCAGAAGCACTAGGTGCAATCTATTTTTGTATTATGGTCTATTTAATGTAATTTAATAATGGTCAAAAGCAATACTTTTAAGAATAGATGCAGAGTTTTCAAACACAGTATAATTAATATGAATTTTTATTTATTTATTTGCAAAAGTGCTGCTAAATTATGTGAACTTAAGTAACAGGTGTGTGTGTTAATCATAAAGCCCTGAAGCATATATTTCTTGAAGACTTCATATGAGTAAGGCTCTCACTTTAAAGGTTTCATAAAAAGCACCTGATTTTAAAAATTAAAAGGAGTACTCAAAACTTACTTAATTTACAACATTAAAATGCAATTTTGTGAATATACTCTAATAGCAAAAGGTCCTTTTAAGCTGGAAGCTTTACTGACCCAAATGTTTGACTCTGTCAAGTAGTACGTGGGTGTTACCTCTGACTCAGGATGCATTACTCACGTTACAGTTGATAAGAGGCAGAGCCTGGAATGACAGAGACACAGAAGTTTAGGGTGAAGAGAGTCACAGATTCCAAGTCCTCCTCTTAGGCATGATTGTGAAAAATGCTTGGAGTCGGAAGAGCCTTATATATGAATCATAACTTTAAACTGATCAATAACTTAATTCTGAAAATATAATAGCTCTTTTAATAATCATATACTGTAATTGTTTTCCTTTTACAAAGCCCCCTGTATTTATACACTTAACATCCTAAACTTCTTTACTTGGAAATCCGATCAATAGCTTTCACTTTCATATGATTATACCTAGGATCACAGGCTTCAGACCATGTCTTCAAATCACTTGCAAATTTTTTGAACAGGATTAACTTTAATCACTTATGGATCAGATGTTCTGTTTGGGCCTGGTGAAAGGGAAAATGGAGAGCAGCAATTTAAATAAATAAATAAATAAATCCCCATTTTAAAATGTTCTGGTCATAGCCCAGGCAATAATGGGCCAGATTCACAGAACCTCAAAATTAGCCCAAATATACTTAAAACCTGTGGGGGGGGGGTTTCTTTCCCCCACTAGCGAGTGTAACTTATTTTTAAATAGAATATAAATTCTAAAGCTGTTTGTGATACAAAGTGGGCTTAACTGTTCAAAGAAGAAATTGGGGAGGGGAGAGGCACACCTCTTCTAGGATCTACTGGGCTTGTGGGACTGAAGTAGGCTTTTGAAATATAGCCAGTATTTAATTCCTCAAAATGGCTTGTGCTTATTCAGGAGGAATGTTATCTTTCTGAGGGTGGCATAATACTATGCTTCATCACAAACTACTCTGAAAACACCCTAGTTTCAAAAGTGGTTTATATAAGACTGCTGTTTGAAAAGCACTAAAAAGAAAGCATAAATGGAGATGCAGAACTAGTTGTTTTGTTTTGATACATTGTAACCGATAGTTACTCACTGGTAACTAGGCAATACAAGCTACAACATTCATCCTAAATTTTGAACATTTTGATTTTATTTTTCCTCCTGCTAACACCCTGCACTTTGTGTGGCATTTTGCCTGAAGAAGAGTGCTGGAGAGCTTGAAAGCTTGCCTCAAATTTGTGATGTCTTGGTTAGTCCTACAAACAACTGTGTTTCAACTGTTGATTTTTCTTCTTCTTCTTACAAAACAACATATCCACCTTTCTGTTTTAGTAAAAGTCATTGCAGACTGCCCTGAGCTGCTGAGCTAGGGGAGAATTACATTCTTCACTATAAGTGGACCTCTGAGACAGAATGTAAATTTCATAATAATGATAATGATGCAATGATGACTAGGTCACACATCTGTTTGGTATTAATTATTTTATACTGTTCTTTCCCTTGTGCCAGTATCACCTGCACTGAGAGAATCAAACTGTTTACTAAGATGGGATGACAGAACCACCACACCCACGGTGTGTGTGTGTGTGTGTGTGTGTGTGTGTGTGTGTGTGTGTGTATGCATGCTATAGTAACAGGTATCTATAAACTAAGGTTACTTGAACTTAGTCCCCCCCCCATATTTTGGGGGTGGGGGCCTGCCTCCCATGTCCAAAAAAACACAGAGGCGAAGCTGAGAGCCAAGTGTGGCACAGCTCCAGTGGCCAGCTCCTTCTGCCAGGGACAGGAAGGAGGGTTAAAGCAGCCTCCTGCCGGTGGCAACACCAGGAAGAAGCAGAGGAGGAGCCATGTAGCCGTGCAGCTGCCGCATTCAGTTCCACCCACAGATCTTCCCAACATCCTAATATTACATGTGCAACCACTGCTCCCGCCCCCTTAAATCACCCTCACACACCAGCGCTTCTGCTTGAACTTGGCACAAAAGAATGGATGGCTCTGCTCTACTTACCAAATGCAGAATGATGCTTGTTCTGAACTGTGATCATTCATATCTGGAGCTGTCATTGTTTATTCCTTTACAAGACTAGGCTTACATCTAAAACTAGGCCTAGTTTGTTCCATACAGGAAAACCTCTAATGGAAATTCCCTTTGAGCAATAAATCCCTTGAGTAATTGGACTACAAAAATAGCCATTTTAGCGGGACTGGGAGACATAAAGTATTTTGTATCAGAATGGACAAAACAAGTTGCTGGAGAAGATTGAAAACAAATGTGGAAAGGGACTCTAAAGTTACAGGGACTCTAAAGTTACAGGGACTCTAAAGTAAATGGATAACTCCAGGCCTGGAGTTCCCCACCCCGATTCACCCCAATTCAAGATGATATCCAATATTAGTCATACTCAGAGAATCAATCCACTGTAATAAGTGTTAAGTATCTTATGTCCTTTGCTTCTCATCGGTCTACTCTAAGAATGACTTAGTTGGATCTCACCTTCAGTTGTTTTACTTGGTTGAACAAAAGGTTGATCACTGATCAGTGAACAATCCAACATGCAATGTATGCAGTTTTATTGAATTAAATAAGGGCAGGCAGGAAATGTTCCAGCAAATACAGATTGTAGCCCAAAGTCCACTGAGTTTATCAAATATTTTGATGACTGTTTCTTCAACTGTTGTTGCTACAGATTGCATTGTTTCATAGTAAACTGAAGTCTGAATTAGCTATAACATTGTTGCAGCATAATCAATGCAAGATTCATACATTTTCTAATATTATTTTTTATACTTGGAGGTAGTTTGCACTGCCACACCATCATTAATTCATAGCAATAAGCAGAAAAACTAATTTCTGTATTGTTGCATACTATTACTGCATTAAACTAAATTATACACAATTGACAGAATATACCTTAGCTATGTATTACATGGGAATTATTTTATAATTAGGCAGAACTTTAACTAATTCAAGTGTATAAAATCTTTCAATTCATTCAGCTGCATATCTGGAACTACAAGATAAATTCAAATAACTACTATGACCTCTTGCATGCTAACAAGAATCAACTAGCTGATTCCTTGATGCATCCATCTTTTTTTAGGCAGAACTTTCAGAATTAATGATAAGGGTTTTGCACAGAACTTTTCCTAAGGGCTACACATGTGGTTCACATACATTGTCAGTGATCCTCAGAAAACATTGAAGGCAAGCCATTAGTATTATTCCAATGTAACAGATAAGGATAGCTGAGATAGAGGCTCACTTAGTGAGTTCATAACAGAGCTGAAGACTAAACTGGAAACTTCCAACTGAAAGCTTACATTCTCAACCATTATGCCACATTCAGCATATACAAACTGATGCACAGTTTGCAATTGTGTGCAGTTCCGAAAACCTACCGTATAGTACAGCTTATACAAGGTATCAAACTATTTGTAGTGCAAAACTGACATTGGAATTAATCTTTAGCATTTGTATCTAAACTGATATCATTCCCTTGGCAGCAAAACAGAAATGATTTATTGTAAGAATAATCTCACTGCCATTATAAACAAGAGCATTGACTTAGGGGCCTATTGGCCTCATGGCGAATGGATCTTCAAGTTAATACTACTGCAGGGACTCGGTACTACAGCAGCTTCTCCCCAGTACTGCTTCAATTGTACTGGCTTGGGGGCTGGAAATGGGCTATATACAAGGCAGGTTGAAGGAGAAGTATTCTAAGTCTAAATCTTAAAATCACTCAGACCTGTTCTGCCCTTATATGTTGGCATAATGTTATGTTAGTGACAGAGGTGGTGCAAGCCAAAAGAAGCAAAGCAAAGCTTCTGAGAGCAAGGCAGAGCCAAAATACAAGGCAGAGCCCCCTCACTTCCTTCTCCTTTGTCCACACCATCACAATGAAGTATAGAACTGCAACCAACTCTGCACTCAATCACAGAAAATCCACAACAGAATATAAATCCTTAAAAACAGATTCCACAGCTCAGATGACCAGACACTTGGTATCACATCTAGCCTCGTGTCATATACCATTGGAGGGAACTTTGGTAATTGGTACTATGATAAAATATTACACTTCATACAAACAGCCTGGTTTCAGAACAAGTAGAGGAAGAACACACTATTAATGCCACTTATCTCAGGCCCCTTACAAGTACTCTGCTGCAGGACTGTCTCTTCCACAGCAGGAACTTCTGCTCTATTATGCCAACTGGGGATACAAGAATATATTCCACATAGATAAGCAAAGGTGGTGGGAAGAGAGAAACTATTTCTCTAAATGTGACGGCAGCATATATCTCCCCATGTCTGCAATATTGTTAACAATAATTTAGTTAAATTGTGTGGCATAATCAATGCTTCTTGACTCATCAGGTAGCAGCAATGTTTCCACACAGGACACCAAAAACATGCATTCTTCACAAAGGGGATAGGCTAGAGGTTATCAGCCATCAAACATTGATAAATGCCAGGCACTCCTCTTCAATAATTGTATGGCTACTCAAAAACTAATGTACCCTTTTGCATTTCAGGAGAACAGCCTGGCCACATGGAGCAGAACAAGTAGGCACTGAGCAAAGCTTTATACTACAGCTCCCTAATGTAGTTTTAGTGATGAGTCTCTCCCAACCTCCCCAAAACAGAAAGAAGTTCAAGGAGGAACATGGATGAGTGCATAGGTGGCAGCTCTCTCTCATTGATGCTCACCAGCCTCTACAGACTACATATTGTAGCTACCGACCATTACTATCACTCTTGGGTCTTGATGCAGTCCTCCCAACAGCTGCAAAGACATTCCCCTCTCCCAATACTATAAAGAACACAAATGAGCATAGCCCTGAGGCAGCTATTGCTTACTAAATCAAGTCTGAAGCAATACCCAATAGAGGGCTTTCTCCAGATGTAAAGAACAGCTTCAAAGGAGCAATATCTTGTCATCAGGGAAAGAAAGGGTTGTACACATAAGTGGAAATAGGCATTCAATATACATCTAGTTTGGTCCTTGGGGACTGCATATGCTTTCAAGTGCGCAACGTGGGAGACTTTCTCCCAGGTTTTCTAGTGGGTCATAACTCGGTGGTACAGTATATCCTTGGCATCTCCAGGTAGGGCTGGGAGAGAGAACCTTGCAAGAAACCCTGGAGAGCTATTGTACTACTTGGGCCAACATCCTAAGGACTTCCTATGTTCTTCATAGAAAACGTCCTACATTTGACACATATACTGTTCCACAGAGCTAGGACTAGTCAGGCAAACTCTTTAGTCCCAGTTGAATCTGTAGACTGGTAGCTGTTGTTGAGTACCTAGAAGCTGCTTTAGGGAATGTGTAGTGTGGGTGTGGATTTCGACCTGTAAGCTTCTCCACTTTTGCATCTAACATGAAAGTTAATACCAGGCATGCAAAAGGTGAGCTTGGTGTTGGTGGGGCCCAAACATGCACCTCTTTTTTCCAGCCTGCTTCTCTATTCCTGTGGGCTAACTGGCTTTGTCCTTCAAAAAGTGCAGCTGTGACTCCTTTGTTGTGTGTCCTGGCTATTCCCTGACAAACTACTCCTTTGCCAGACATAACTGATTTTTGGTGTTGTTTTCCTCAGTTTTGATATGTTCTGCAAAACACTGAGCATCAACCTTGCAGAATGGTAAGAAAAACTATGCCAAATTAGCTTCACAAGTTTATCTATTTGGATTTTACATCCCTTAATAGATAACTATAGTTAAGTTCATAGCATTCATAGCCAATCCATTGTTCTTTACATTAGATGTTAAAGACAACTGCCTTACATTCCTGCAATGTTATCTAAATATCTTGCCCAACTCTCTTTGTAAAGAATTGAAGTATTAGTCTCCAACTTGTTAAGACAGAATTTCTCACACTGCTGTGGCATGTATATCCTACCAGTGCAATTTCCCATGGAGCTGAATCTCAACTTGACTCAGCAGACTGGACATAGAAATGGCCAGAGAAAAGTTCAAAGACCACTTAAAACATATTTCGCTTGCCTTTCTCACCTTCAGGAGGAATCCTCCTACTAACAGCTTCTCATAAAGAGGGCACTTCAAGACAGTTGCTATTGTGCAGGTGGGATTCAATGGCAAACCTATCCCCCCAGCCCCGCAAGTTAGACTTTTTGCAGTAAGCAAAGTGATGGTTAAATAAACTGGAAAGCATGGAGTAACAATCGCTTGATGTGATGTTTTAAACCTCCCCACAAACAAATCAGAATAGAATGCTCAATGAACAGGTCATATAGAAGTAATCAGGGAAATTTCCCCCCACAACTAATGTCCATCTGATACTTTACTTCTCAACCAGAGAGGTGCCCTCCATTCAAAACAGCAGCACAGTCTTTCTCATATTGCCAATTGGGGTGCAATGAGTGACAATCCCAGAATCTATCCCATACCCTTCCTAATCTAGGTTTTTGCACCATTTAGACTGTGTAAAGAAATCCCTACAGGAAAAAACTACATGTGACACAGTAAGATGTCACATTGGGGGAAGGGGGGGAATTAACAGGCTGCAAGGGGACCACAGTGCATGGGAAGAGTGCTTAATCCTTCCATTCCCAACCGTGAACCCAACTAAAATTGCCCTGCCTGTGTAGGAGTCCTGTAGTCTTGCTCAGGCCTCATGGAGAACTTATTTTTTGTGGCTCTGTTTTGTTATCCAAACCACCTAAATTTGCTATTAGTAAATATTATGAGAAACTGGCAGTCTTACACGCATTTCACTTCCACACTACTTATTTTTTAGAATACACAAAAATTACAGAGTCTTTTTAAAATCTCTCATGCAAAAGCTACTAAAACAACACATTTTAACATGTGCTGCTGATACACCATCATCTTCAAGTGATACAGAATTCAATCATACCTACCACAGTTTGGTGGTTAACTTGGATCACTTCATCTCCAGCATGGATTTTCTTACACCGATCTGCAGGTGACTGAATTTAAAATAAAAGAGATGATAAAGAATACAGTCCTTACTGGCTATCATCTCTCCTTTCGCAAAAGCAAGATTATTAAGCTATGCACTCTGTGTTAGTTCTCTATGCTGTATTTATATTTTCCAGGAAGTAAAATATTTCTCGTTTTCAACACTACAGTCCTGGCAACATATATAAGGCTTCAACTGGAACAAGTTATTTGCATAGACAACAGCTCAGTGAGCTACTATGGTAATAATAAGGGAGTGCTCTAAGGTCCTGTGAGTGTGCTGGGTGTCTTGAACTTGTGATGGAACAACACCAGACTTCCTCAGTGAGCCTTAAACTTCTAGAAGAGGACATAATCTGGGTCAAATAACACAGTGTTATTCCTCACTGAGGAATCATGGGTTGGACTACAAGCATCCATTTCCCAGTTATAAATGAGACATGCAGCATTACTTCAAGCCAGAGAGGCACACTTCATGTAGCTTTTTCCTCAAGATGAATGGGTGTGGGGCAGTACTCCCTCTTGCTACCAGATACAACCCCCCTCGTTTTCCTTGAGGGGGGCTGCAAGACAAGGAGAGAAAATACAAACACACTGAGTTTGTGTGTCCACTGAGTACTCACAAAATCTCTAGAAGGGTTTTGTGATACAAGCAGGGGTAGTGTTCAACTATTCTGACAAGATGCCACCAAAACAGCTTCTCTGCCATTACTGATCTTTCCCTAGACTGCATGGTGTGTGTTTGTGGGTGTTGAAAGTCCCGGTGCACTTTTAATTCAGGACAGATATAGAGGGCAACCATGAGTACTGAAAGTGTTCCCTAGAACATGCATCCTGAATCATTCAAAATGACAGGAATTTTACAAAGATCCTTGAGCTCATAAATTAACACAGAAATGGTTCCCTGAATGTGGTAAGTCTGAAAACCACTCATGTAGAACATTCAATGACTTAAAAACAAAACTCTTCCACAAGATAATGACCCTGACTGCTGTGCAGTTGAAGCTTTTAAGCACTCAGTGGATCAGCCCCTCATGAGAACCATGGGATCTTGCAAGGGTGGCACGAGAGGTTGACTCCTCCCTTGCTGCCCCAGGTCTGCTGTGCCACTGGACAAAGGTGCTCTGTGTGCAAGGGCACAAAGAGTGGTGATCTATGGAATACACAAAATGTCCCAAATTCTCACCCAACTGCAATAGTTTTAAAGATAATTGCATAATATATTTATTTGGAAGTTTAATAAATCATTTCCCAGTGCACAGACACTCATTTCTCTTCACCACAGACAACCCAGAACACCAGGAGTTCAATTTAAGTACTATGATCAGAAGGCATTTATCTCAATTCCTACTTCTGTCCTCTGGAAGTTGGAAGATTTCTAAAAATTTAGTGATAATATAAAACACTGTAGATAGCAACTGGGCAAAAGTTAAGCATTTTAAATCAATGCAGCTTAAATTCAGGACGGACTGACTCGGAAGGATACAGGTCAAAATCCAGAGAAAATAAAGCATTCCCATGGCCAATTGAAATGAACGGGACTAAAGCATGCAATAGGGTTCTTACTTCTAAAAATTGTGGGGATATCACACAGTTAGAGAAAACTTAGTCCATCATTTGTACAAGTTTTACTCAATCTGCACTGAGTAGAACCAGGAGTTCTGAACAAACAAGACCCTTTTTATTTTCAAATTATGCATGCAAGTAAAGCAACAAAGGAGAGGCATTATATACTGCATGAGAAAGAAGTGGGATATATCTTCTAAAATGGCACATGCCACACACATCAAAAAGTAAATGTAAGGTTGGACACTGTTATGATCTATGTCGTTTGCAACCCTCAAACCCTCTAGTGAGATTACCACCACTAGGTTCAAGTTGTTTGAATGTTTCACAATATTACAACTGATCTTAAAATCTAGTAACATACATTGGCTATTATTTTGCCAATACAGCACACAGTAGTCACGCTCATTCTAGGCCCATTGGAGATCCCAGGATCATGGTTTAGTTTCAGTTTGTGTGGTCAGTTTCAGTTGTTGCAGCCTGATGCCATGGATAGGAGCCTGAAAGTGAGGGTGACTATATGCTGTCTTGATCCTTGCCCATCAAGGCTAATAAAATATGGCAGGAATGGACTGACTTGATTGATGCAGAGAGTGGTTGTGTCTTTATAGAAGGGAGTTATCCCCACCACTCTGAAAGAGGTTATGGAAAGCCATCTCTTGAAAAAGCCCTCCCTGGATCCAGGGATTTTAGAAAACTACTCTTGAATCTCTAATTTTCCCTTCTTGGCCATGAGGTAGGATCTGCTTCACCTATTTTTATGGATGTGTTGTTTTTTAGATTTTTATTCACATGCAGGCAAAGTACCATTTGTATGCTGATGACATGTAGCTCTATCTATCCCATCTGAATTGGTACAGGCTGTGAAGGTGTTGGATCAGTGTCTGAAAGCAGTGAAGAGCTGGATGGGGGCCAGTAAACGAGGTTGAATACTGTTATGAAGGAGGTGCTATGGTAGGTGGTTCCTGTGTCTGGGAATTAGGTACATCATCAGGTCTGGGAGGGAATGTACTCTCCCTCAAAAAGAGGTTTTGAGTACTGGAAGTACTAATGGAGTAGAATTCAGTGTCACAATATTACAAATTTTCCATCTGTTCAAGTATATCACATTACCAGATAGAACAATTCCCTCCCCTGCACACTGTTCTGAGGGTTCTCCTGACCATCACCATCCTGGAGCCAATAATGGAAAGGGAGAGGGAGCAAAGCCTCATGGTGCAAGTGGTTTGTCACATGAATCCCAGCTTGCCACTGGAGTCTCTAGTGGCTTCTGTGGCCAGGAGAATTATGCCCATTTTAGGATAAACTACCATCTACAATTGTTCCTGGAATAGAATAGCCTGGTCGCAGTTGTCCATGCTCAAGCGACCTCCTACTTAAACTACCGCAATGGGCTGAATGTGGGGCTGCTCTTGAAGAAGCTCTAAGCAAAATAATCACATTGAATTTAATTACACTGCAGTAATGATATTTATTAAGGCAAACTAGAAACTACTTTACATTTCCTCCAAATATAACTTAGCCGTTACGGAATAAATGCTTTTAATATTTATAAAACAAGGCAAGTAGTACTATATATTATTATTTTTTTCCAATTATTTTGCTCTGATAACACTAAATATTAAATACCACCAACAGCATCCATCTATGGACTCATTCTAAAAATGTATCAATATCTGTGCAGATGTTTTATTAAGTGACAAATTATGTTGATAGCAATACATGGAAAGTATTACTATTATATTGATACCGGTCACAGTTCAAATAAATTATGTTTACACATATGGGAGATTATTCAGTTTAACCATATTATTATTATTCAGTCTGACAATACAAATTGTTTCAGCAGAACTATGGAAGGCTGTAATTGTTCATATTGTTCTGCTCCACGCACATTAGCAATTCACTTATAGCCTCAACTAAATTTGCAAGAATTCAGACCTATCATTGTGATTAGTCATGTTGATTAGATAAAGAGACTGATCAGGGGATCTTGTTAGTCACTGTGATGTGACTTTCATCCCAACGGAAGCTTCAATCAAGGCAGTTTCAATGAAGTTTTTACTATAGAGAAGCAATGCAATTGTGTGAGCATGCATGCCAAACTGATACAGGATGGAGTATGTTACTAGTTTACTAACATGCACATTAAGTACCAGGAATGCAAAGGGTTGCAGCATTTCGGTGGTGGGCTGTGCCCCTAACCTACAGTAGAACACCTGTTGGAAACCCTCAGGTATTTTCCTGTGGGAAACTGTAGTGGCAGGAGCTTTCCAACTATAGTAAACAATCTACAAACACTACTATTGGTGACTTGAAGTTTAATAGGATAAGCATACTTCTGGTGAAGTATGGGAAGAAGAATTCTATGGTTGATTTAAGAATGTCAGTGGAAATTCTATTTTCAGATATTTTCAGCAGTTTGAGTTTCCTTCATAAGAAGGTGGGTTCTGTCCTTTAGAGGAACCTAGAGAATACCTCTCATACAACACAAATGAATAAGCGCAGGTCTGAAAATGGCTACTATATGTGTAGAGATGAATGTTAGCAAGAGAGACTATCGTTTCTCAGACTCTCATTAGTTGGTCTGGTGACATTACATATATTTTTATAAACGAAGAAGACATGAAGGAGTGTGTGTGTTGCTTAGATGGGATATTAACTTATCAGCTTTTAATATTATTTGATTTCCAGTAAAAAATAATAAACATTATTCGATAGGAAATGTGTTTATTGCACCACAGCAAACTCTAGCACAAAATCCTATCCGAATTAAGACAAATTTCCTTTAATTCACAACAAGGTATGAAGGCGATACACATTTTCCTCCCTTGAACAAAGTCCAGTTTATACGCATTACTGAAGCTAACTTTCTCACAACTCTAGCCCAAGCTCTTTCAAGCTGTTCTCCCACGTGCACTCCTTCCTTCCCCAAACATGCTCTTGATCCTTTGCAGTTAATACACACGTACGCAAGCAAAAGGGGCATCATAATCCAAAGTTTAGATTAAAAATATGTTTCAGACTGCAGCAAATTTGATAACAATACTTACATTTTCTGTTGTTCCAGTAATTACATGAAGACCATCATATGTTGATTTAATGTACATACCCTAAGAAAAAGACATCATGGGGAAAAAATTGTAAAGTTCTTGCAAACTATTGCCATCCAATATAAATGTCCCACCCATCTAACATCTCTCTAACAGCATTTGAGTAATACCACTAACACATGCCACTGGAATACCAAGTGTTTCTGTCAGAAGAAAATACATGTAAATGCCTTTTATTTGTTGCAGCAGGTGTCTCTAGGTGCAACTCATTTGTATGCAATGGCTCACAATGTGGATTAAGAGGTGTCTTCATAGCACTGTAAAAATATTGTAGTGACATGGGGAAAAAATCCCAATCCACATGGCAAGACTGAAATGAACTATGTCAGTGGAGCTATTTAAGGTGGGAACAATTTCATATTCACTGACCTCAAGTGTAAGGTTATAATATGAACATAACCAGAGAAAGTGTCAATTTTATAAGTAGAATCCATAGGCATTCCATTATAACACTAAACACAATCCCTTGAAAAAGGCAAATCCAGGGTAGTATTGAATCAAAGCACATCCTGTGCATAGTGCATACAGATTTACATATTGAACTGTAAAATCTTGGGGGGGGGTCCACAGGAGAGAGTACAGTGCCATTGATCTAAGATTTGAGATGCCACAATTTTTTAAATTAAAGTCTTCTGAGTTAATAATTAGAAACCAGCTCAGCTGACCAAAACATCACTACATGTATTTATCAGTAACATAAATAGTATAAACTCATATTGTTTAAAATCCAATATTTTAAAAGACACATTGTAATTCTGAGATACTGAAATAGTGACTATATAGTCGAGAATTTTAAAACAACTGAAAACTTTAAAAGCAATTCAGCTAAACTGCAAACCTGCAGAACCTGTGAGCCTTCTATTTACCCACTAGATCTACAAATAAAGTAAAAGTATTATTCTGCAAAAGAAGGAATGTATTTTGATCAAAGAACTATATATAGAATTTGTATATAACCAATTCATACCTGCTGATTAATACGGATCACAAAGATAAATAAAATATGCCCAGTTTTAGAAATGGTACATGAACTGAGGCCTCTATGGAGCACATGAGCTATATTTTTATGACCTAGGGCATGTTTACATGTGTTATACCACTGGTTGAATACTAACCTACATCTAAGGTGCTTTATGGATTATCACATTCAAAAATGTTCTAATCAAGTGGAATTAAATAGTTGCTGGGAGAAGCTAAATTCCTCTATCGTACTATTTTTCCATCTTGTACCACACAATGTGGACCACATGCCCCAGGATATTTTAGTTGATCCTCTTCCACTTTTACAACAACCCATATGATATTTTCTTGATGAGGGCAATAGTTTTAATGGTCTTCTGCATATTCACATTATTAGACCACTGCATTTATAAATGAAATCTTGTTTTCTTTTAGTTGTAGAAAGCTAATTGGAGCAGGGCAAGGCCCTTCTGAATCCTTCTAAATGCCTCCTTTAGGCACTATCCAAAATAATCTCCTGATGAATTTAGGTTGTTTCCCAGAGGCTAGTCAGTAAATGATGCTATTCCTGACCAGCTTTGCACAGCGTATTATGGCTCCTTCAACAGTGCTGTCTGTATGGTTCAGCACTATGGTAGGCGTGCATTGATGGGTAAATGTGGCATTAACTCAATCTTTCACCTTCTCCTAGTCCATCTGGAGGAATTTTTCCATCTGGGTTTTTTCTTTGAGGGGACATATTATGTGGATTGTGCATTACCCACGTGGTGTTCGATTTCATTTTCAGCCTTTGAGCATTTCAGTGTGTTTTTGGAGTAGGCTATGAGGAGGCAAACTGCATTTTTTTGACACTGTGTACAATTTGGATGGTTTCCTGTTTGTGAGCCTGGCTACAACTGGGTCTTTATGATGAAATAATTTGCTTATTTGCTTGACATTTTGGGTGTACCACTTGCTAAAGAAAAAAAGGAGTGTCCTTCACCTGTGATTCTCTTTCTCAAGAAACATTCAAGGCAGTGTACAGAATAAAATGGGGGGGGGGAGGATAATGGCTATTCTACTTCCATTGCAGAGCACCTATCTGAAAGATTACCCTTTATCATTTACAATGAGGAGCCAGAAGAATTCACAGAAATAGCTCCCCTGTTTTTATAAAAAAAGATATTCAGGACCTTACAGAGCCTGAAAGCTTTAATCCATGAAGAGATGATGGGCTATAAATGTAATTTTTCTATGCCATCTACTAGCAGCATCAAAGACAAAGGTAAATTTCCTACAGAGTAACTTCACTGTCACTGAAAAGTAGAGAGGATAAATTGTGTTCAAACACAAGCATGCCATATCCAACCACCGGTTTCTTTATGGAATTAAAATGACAGTAAAATGCAATATACATTCTAGAACCTCTAAAGATTTTACAGCAAAGGCAAACCTCTCTGCAGGATGAAATTGATTTTGCTACTATTACTGAAAGCATTCTATTGTCATGGCAAGGCTAGCCTTAATATGGGAATGAGGGGCCACCTCAGGCAGTACATTTTAGGTGCTACTACAGCTTTGATCCAGCCTTGTATCAAATGCTAAACTCAAGAAAATGGAGTCTTTTTCCAGCAGTATTATATTGATACTGTTTCTTCAACTTGTCCTTTTTCTTTTATTCTTCCTCCAAATCTGTACACCGTCTGACCTCTGGTGGCTTGAATGGGGCAGGGGGAGCCATAGTACTTTATAGCTATATAGAGCTTTGGAGTCTTGTCAGCCTGCTTTGCACAAGGGACCAGCACTAATGAACAGAAATCCTTTTAATGTAAAAATATCAAGTTATAACTAGCACCAATAAAGAGCTGCTAGATTACCTTTAAGAAGCCTGTGTCCCAAAACAAATTTCTTGCTTTTACTTAAAAAACAACAAAAAATAGACATTTGGCTGCTGATTGTTTTCTGAAACAGTACACATAAAGCAAGGAAAATCCAGAACTCAAAACAAGTTAATTCAACATAGCTGAAGATAGTACATGTATCAATTTTCATAGTCATGACATAAAACACACCCTTTTCAGGTAAGTAGCCACAGACCATTTTATGTCATTACTCTGAAGATAATAAGGGCATAAATATGCAAAGATGAGAAATGTCAAGCAAATTAGTCCACTCTAGGGAGACAGAACACCTAAAGCATTCACTGAGCAGAAAAGGCACAGGTGGGAGGATGCACTGCAGAAGATCTTCCTTGAAGCACAGAGGTTTACTTTATTTCCAAATATTAAAAGAAAAAGCTTCAAAACAAATTGCATTATTCAAACAAATAGGATATAAGATGTAACTATGTTTAGACTACCTTTTTTTTCTAACAGTCATTTAATGAAATAAAGACAATAGCTTGGATATTCATTGGTGTTCAACACAGTAACTCCTTATGTCCATTGAAGAAACAGATTCAGCAGAAACTTCCATTGGAGTAGGGAATGGTGCAGGATTTTTTGTGTGGCCCCTGCGCCCCCTAGCTTCTGTACTGCTTCTTATGGCAGGAGCAACCCATGAGCGGACCTCTAGCAGAAGCTTCATGAGGCGGCAAGGTATCACCAAATAAATAAGCTATGGCAACTGTTCTATATAATACAATTGTCAAACACTTGTTACACATACTACACAGTGGTGTTCAGGGTTTATATTTGAACATAAATAGCAAAGTGGGAAGTATTTATCTCTTACATACTTAAAACAGGAACATCTTCAGAGTGTGAATAAGGGGTTTTAATGTGCATCTTTCAGTAATATAAATCCCCAAGATTCTGAAGCACCTATCATGTTCTGATAGGAGATAATCCAGTTAATCTCTCTGTAAAAAAAAAACTTTGAGTAACATTACAAAGAGAATATGTAACCTGCATGATTTAGTTTAAGGAACATTTTGATTGGATTCTTAAGATACTGTATGGTTCAAAAACTGAGATTGACTAAACTCAGATGTTGTTTACAACTCTGAGAACAACTCTTTCTTGTCTAAACAACATTGTTATACCAACACTAATCTTAATCTTATCACATATTAGAAACAGTCAAAAATTTGTAAATTAACTTAGCAATGTCTGGATGTTATAATCAGTACTGCTTTGCAAAAGGTCTCTATGCTTATTATACATATATTTAAACTTTAACATAATTGTCACAGTTTGTATATTTTGCATGTCATTTGCTTCTGACTCACTATTTACATTTCCTCCACTGTATCCGTATGCATAATTCAACTGAGGATAACACTGCATGCATTTGATAAAAGGAACTTTGGGGCCCTGTAGAATGACCCTTTTTGCAGGTATATTCTGCAACATGCCATTGATGCAATACTAATGTATCAGTGGTGGATTTATACTGGGCAGGTCATATACATTCTGCTTTATTAACTGCTTTGCAATGCTTTCCAATGTTACCATATTATTACCACTGGGCAAGGGGCATTCTTGTGCTACAGCACAAGCAATAAACCAAAAAAATTGTGGGGGGGGGGAAGGATTTCAGCAGGAAGCTATGGGCATATAGTGATTAGAAATGAAGCAGTACATTTGCCCTAAAATATTTTCAGGCACAACCAGTATTGAATCACAAATCATCATGATTGTACAGTAAGAATGATGTCTGGTTCATAAAACCTATGCCATAATAAATTTGTTACACAGCATTCTAGAGAGGTTAATCCTATTACTGTATGTTTCTCCATGCCCACTGATACAATTGATTATATGATATTAGTGGTGTTACCTGTAAAACCTGCCACTGTATTTCTATTGGTTCTTAGCTGTGAAGTTCAAGAATGGTGATGATTGGTTACTTGGTATTTCCCTGCCTTCCCTGAAAAATGCCCACAAGTCCATCCTGTCCTCTTTCTCTTTCTGTCTCTTTCTGTTCAAGTTTGTGTCTTGCTGTTTGAACTTGGGAATTTAATTGTTCAGGAATGCCAAATTAGGTTTTATCAGCACAATGATAAAAATGCACTTCTGACTTTTCTTTTCTATCAAGATTCCAGCCCTACACAGTTGACACCAAAAACTAAATATAGAGTTGCTGATAAATGCTGAATCCAGGCAAAAGTGAAATAATGGTCCTTGGCAGGTTAAACAAGTGTTAGTTAAACAAGTCCAATTCATATTTTGAGAATCTAGATCACAGAAATACACAACAGTGATTATAATTAAACCAGTGGTGTAAAATCTCTACCCTCCTCCTACAAACCAACCCATCTGGATAAAAATCTGCAAATTGATCATATGAATGAATCTTGATGCTTCTTAACCACTACAGCTATTTTCTTGCCTGTGTCTTAAAATTCTGCAAGCTATACTTTACCTCAGGCTTTGCACATGGTATACAACTTCCTCATACATTAATCACTGATCATACATTAATCACTGATCACAGTATATCCCTAGTACCATGCAATTGTGCAAGGCTATCCAAAGACATATATTCTTTGATATCACAAATGGTACACTAAATTAATAATGTCTAACATCCCAACAATGTCAGTAGCAATTAAGTCTTAGAGCCCTCAAATATAAAAGGAATAAAAGCTGAAATACATTCATTAAAAAATAAGCAGCCAGCTCATTTCCTGCCCACTCTTCCACCCTCTCTATCTTGTTTTTATCGCCTATAGTTCAACCATTTGGTTCCTAAAAAGCACTCACAATAAAAAGTTGGCAAAAAAACCACCATTTACTTCACTTTGTTCCTTATTTCCATCCTTCTTGAGCTCATATTGCCTATACCTTAGCTGAAGAGGTTTTACTTGTCTTTGTTGTCTGTGCCTTCTTTTAACATGTATTATTGTAATTCATTTATCTTTTGTTGTTATTATTTCCAGTTGGCAACAGTAAGAAGTGGGGATCAGTGGTGAGAAATCTCAGGCCCAGAGGATGAATGGGATCCCCCCCCCGACTTCTTTATTCTGCCCTCAGACCTCACCCCAGACTACAACCCTCACCATTTGTGCCTCACATTTTCCCCAGCTGTTCTGCTTACATTTTCCTACATACAAATATCTGGAAGACCCTTCAAAACTGCTGAATACCCATGATAATCATAGCAAGGTTTGAATACATCCATTCACACTTCTATAGCAATCATTATTGCAGAAATTTAAGTAGTTTACACAAATTTAGCTCACGAAACATTTTTCAATGATAGGTGTCGAAAATAGTTTACATAAGCAGTGAACCATTACAACTCAGTACTTTACAGAATGCCCAAATATCATGTTTTGCCAGGAAATTGATACCACTTGGGTCTGCCCTAAAGAGCTTACTGTCTACAGGGGAAAGGCAAAAGTTAAAAATCTGAAGATACATTCAATGTTTCTGCCATCCATTTTTTGTTCTTGAAGTACTCTTAAGAGGCATAACTTTACTGTATAAACAAATAATGAATAAACAGCTCCATGCATGGAGAACCTTGCCATCTAAACCGACAAAGCAGCAGAAAACCAACCACAGAGGCTTGAAACATAGAAAATTTACAGTAAAAAAAAATAGTTTTGGTCACATCTTAAAGGGCACTTCTGGAAGAAGAAAACAATAAAAGGAGAGCTGAATTAGGAAAGGTTTATGAATCCCAGTGAAACCATGAAGAACCAACATTAGTTACGACATGTGAGATGGAAAAAACAGCAGACAATGGTACTGAAAATGGTCTTTACCTGAACTGGTGGCACTGAGACAAATATGAGATTACAAATGAACGGCAGTATAGTAGTACAGTAGGAATGGACGGTTTGGGCAGGGCTGAGTGCACCAAGTACAGTATGAACAAATTTTGAAAATATTTAAATAGTATCCAGTCTTAAAAAGCTTCAGGCGACATATATAAAGTATCCATTAAAATAAAGACTTTGAGCTTTATCACATGCTGCAGTACTGCTGGTACATCAGACTTCGTGAAAACAGAACTACTTCAGCCCCACCACAAATTCAAAAAGAGCTCCAGAGGGTTGGGGGAGCCTCCAGAACACTTGTGGGGCACAGGGCAGGAGAGGAAATTGAAAATTTGTTGCACAAGTAGAATTTCACTTGCTCAGCCTTGGCTACAACCCTTAGTGCTTATTAACTGTTGCATAAACATTCATATCAAATATGAGGAACCCAGGAAAGCGTAACTCATTGTAAATATACTGAAGTTCATATAAGTAACAACATTATCAATAAATCATGCTATAACAGGGGGGGAAACATTTTCCTAAATTAACCAGGATTTTTTCCTTCATTATGAAACCAAGATGGAAGTATTTTCTTTAAGAACTTTCAGCTGCTACATATAAATTTATTTTATGGGATGCAAGAAATCCACATCCCAGGCCTGAACCCATTAACCTAGAAGCAACTTCATTAAATATCTGATTGCATTCAGAGCCTCTTGCTGCAATCCTACACCTACTTACCTGGGAGTAAGCACCATTGAACTCAACTTTTGAGTAGACATGTATAGGATTGCACTGTGAGCTCCTCATTAATGTGACTCAGGACGTAAAGGAGGGACACAGGTTTGCAAGCTTACCAACCTCTAAAGATACAGTACTTAAGGGGTAGCTTTCAACTGGTACTATTTTTGTTCAATATTTCCTTAAGAATTTTATACAGTAATTATTAATATGCAATTTCCACTGGCTGACTGAAAATCACATCTACAGATAGAAGGACTAGATATGCCAAATACAGATCTTATTCGTAGAATGTATTTCTTTCATCCTGGATGACAGTTTTGATTAACTGCGTACATCTTACCAGCCCTTCACTTGGTTTGATGTTTGCCAGCTGGATCACTTCCAGGTGAGCAGATTGAGACACAAGAGGATCAGATGAGAGTGAGATTATGTGGTCACAGACGCTAGACAGTGTCTTACACTAGAAATAAAAAAGAGTATTTTCCGTTAACAATCAAGAATATGAAAACTCATAACAGTGGACAGTAATCATGTTTGGCCTTTAAAATACATTATAATGTATTCAGATTAAATTCCTATTTTATCTAAGTGGCAATGAATTTCATTCTTTGGGGAACAAGCATACTCCCTATCCCTTATTCTAGAAAGATCATGATTAGAGGACAATCCAAAAAACCTGGAATTCTTCTACCTGAGCAGGACTGGGAAAAGGATTCAAATAGCATCAACATTTCTACACTTATCCCTACTTCCATGGTAGTGCCATGTAAAAAATGGTTTAAGGGCTGTTCAGACAGTCTGGACCTGACTTAGATTTTGTTCTTGGTTTTTTTTCTTGAATAATTGGCTTAAGAATACAACAAGGTACATATTTTCAGACCACCAATGGCTGTGTGCAATCTACAAATATTTACATTCACTTTTTAACACCTCCTTTTCTTCTACTGCTCTATCAGCACCCTCATGATGGAGAGTATTGAGGTTTTGGATTTAAATACAAATTTGAAGTTTTCCACTGACATGCAGAATATGCTGGTTACCGGTAATTCTATAATATACTATAGCTCAAATGTTCCATTTTATTTATTACTCCATGGGTGTGTAGTACACAGCCACCTACCATTAAAGAAGATATAGGAAATCCACATTAAAATATCAACCCAGTTCAGAGTAGCCTTGGGCACAGCCTTGCCTCCCTTGTAGGATTGCTGTGAGGTTAAAACAACTAGCTAAATCCAAAATTGCACAAAGAGAAGGCTGCTTACAAAATTTGATTTTTCTTTCTCCCGACCTTGAAACAGCCTCCTCAATGGACACTTTTGATAGCATGGGCTGTAGCATAGGGGCTTCAGGGGAAAAGTTATCTACCAGCAATCAAGCAGAGGTACTATATGTTAGAAAAAGTTAAGCACAAGGAATTGGGACTCTTCTTCTTCTTTGGCGATCACTCATAGCCGAGTAAGATTGTCTTCCATAAACACAATTTCAACAATGAGTCCGTAAGTGACTGTGGAGGCCAATTCTGGATCTACACGTCCTTCCACAGTGGGGACATTGGTTTCCAGGCAGGAGTTGATCACGGTGTGGATTTGCCAAGCGTGCTTTCCTCTTAGCACGTTTCTCTCTTGCGCCCTGAGATCGAGTGTCTTCAAAGCCCACCTGGAGCGCTCGCAGGCCAGTGTTTCCCAGCTGTCAGTGTTTATACTACATTTTTTAATATTTGCATTGAGACAGTCTTTAAACCTCTTTTGTTGGCCACCAGCATTACGCTTTCCATTTTTAAGTTCGGAATAGAGTAGTTGCATTGGAAGGCGATCATCAGGGATCTAGAGCTATACTCACATTATTTACAGCCACTAGTTCAGCGTTTCTCAACCGCTGTTCCGCGGCACAATAGTGTGCCGCGAGACACTGGCTGGTGTGCCGCGACGTGCGGCGGGGAGAAGGGCGATTTGAAGCCGGACGGGTCACGACGCTGCTTCTGTTCCCGCCGCCGGCCGACTCGGGTCGGGTCCTGCCTGCGCCTCCCGCCCAGCCGCCGCTCGGCCTAGTCGCGGCCGCCTCCGCTCTTCTCCCTCTTTCCCGCCTCCCGCGCTGCTGCCCTTTATGCCACCTGGGTGCGAGCGGCGCGTCCCCCCCCCCGATGCCTGAGGCTCCGGGTAAGGAAGCGACAAAGCAGAGCTCTCTGCCCCTTCCCGCTGCCTCGCGTCTTTCTCTCCTCCTAAGCGGGAGGCGGCCTCGGCGGCCTGTTTATTAGAATGCAAGGCCCGGGATGGAGAAGGGGGGTTCCCTTTGCATTTGCTGGTGGGGGTGGGGGTTTCGCCGCAGCCGTACGACCCAGCGGCTGCGAAGAGCCTCCTTCCGGCCCCCGACGAGGTTTGCAGAACAAACTTGCGAGCGAGCGGTTGCGCTGTCTTCCAGGACGAGGTCTTTCTTGCGTGGATGGGCTTGTTTTTGTTTTGCTCGCTTGGGAGCATGCACTGCAGTTCCCCCGCGGTAAACTGATAACGTGTGTGTGTGTGTGTTTGTGTGTAAATAGTAACATTGCATTTGGGGGTGGGGGTGGAGAAGCAGCTCCCTGGAGGAAGTGGCAAGGCTGCCCTTTGTTCGCGTTGAAGCTGTGTGTAATAATGTGGCCGATCCTGTCAGCGTTTAGTGAGCAGGAGTGAGGTTTTTGATGAGACAGAGATGGTTTGGGCCATTAAGGAGTTTTGATACCTGGCTGCTTAAAAAAAAAGTTCGAAGTTGAGGCCTTGTATGTAGCACATCTTTCAGTTGTGGCAAACTGCTGTGCAGGGAAATCTTTTAAATACCATTGTTTAAGAAAAATTATTTTTAATGGAAGGTTAATAAAGAACAAAGGTTACTGACAAGGCTGGATACTGAAAATTGTGTAAGTAATGCACACCAATAGATTTCTAATACAGTATGATGTAAAATGTCAAGCAGGTAATACCTTTCTTTAAAAGAAAACCAGAAATGGGTATTCAGCTCTTAATGGAAGGTTAATAAAGAACAAAGGTTACTGACAAGGCTGGATACTGAAAATTGTGTAAGTAATGCACACCAATAGATTTCTAATACAGTATGATGTAAAATGTCAAGCAGGTAATACCTTTCTTTAAAAGAAAACCAGAAATGGGTATTCAGCTCTTAATGAGATATGCATACAGTCATAATTATATAGTCAATATAGGGCGGCACAGAGTTAATTTTTTAAACTTTTTAAATGGTGGTGTGCCTCGTGATTTTTTTTCATGGAACAAGTGTGCCTTGGCCCAAAAAAGGTTGAGAAACACTGCACTAGTTTACCAGAATCCATATCACAATACAGAATCAGATTAATGCATATTATAAGCATGCATACACACACTATCTTTCAAAATATAAGAGAAGGAGGAAGACACAAAGATTGGAGAGAAACCAGGAGGAACTACAAATCTATGATTCTATGAAGCAGAAGGGAGTAGAATGCACAAACAGGAGGAAAGGGAAGCAAGAAACTATGTGGATTAATGAGGATTAATGTGAATATTTATGAAAAGAGCCAGAAAGAGTGACAAGAATGGTTTCTCTATTGTTTGGAAGTAAGGACACCCTTTAGGGCTCTGAGGGCTCTAATTGTAAGAGAAAGCTGCATACCATATTTGATTATTTGATTACTTTTGCACTTTAAAAGATAATGCTCAAGATAATGCTGAAGTGACCAAAAGACTATTAAAGGAAACTAGAGGGACCTGAAAGAAAATGTTGCACTGTGATTCCCTTTTTCAGGATAAACCATTATAGTTCTCTTCTTCCAAAGGCCCCTCCAACAGTCAGCCAGCTCTGTGGTCACTAAGCATATACAATCCTCACTGAGCTGGTTTTTTTGGTGGGGGTGGCGGCGCTGCAACCCTTGTCAGCCTGCATGTTGCAGTTTTTGTTCCTATAAGAATTGGCACTCAGATAATTGAGTTCATTATCAGCATATATGATTTTAAAAATTCTACTTACCACATGAAGAATTTTGTTCTCTGTTTCATATACTGTGCAATCCTGGGGAAAAACAAAAATAACAGAGTACATCAAATATTACGGAAATATTATTATTTTTGTGTTCCAATGATACGTTTAAATCTAGAAACAAAGGAATGATTTTAATTGTTCATAGACTTTTGCAGACATCCTCTATCCCATCTGTATTCATATAGAAATAATGTCCATGTCAACTTCACAGATATGCATGCATGCATCTTTCCTTCACCATTCTTTTCAATTCTTTCTATCACTGATTTACTTATTCAATCAGAGGCAGGACTGGTGACAGGGGACACAGCAGGAGCACAGGGGATACTCATGTCCAAGCCAGTAGGGCCCCCAGGCTCTTAGCTTTCTTTCTTTTTGAATAAATCAATCAAACATTTATAAAGAAAATTAGAAAGCAGAATGTAGAAGCACCATTCTAAGGCTGCAGATACAGAAAAACTACTGTTGCTAAGCACACTTAACCACTTAGGGTGGAATTCAACACTGGAATATCACAATTTTTTTCTCAGTAGAAAGGAAGCCTACGTTTTCAGGTCGTTTTATCCACACTGGAGAGTAAAACTACTAACCTATCTTTCATCTTTAACATTTTTTAATGGTAGCACCAATAGAGACATGTTGGTGCCATCCATTACTCCAAAGTTCTCGGTGGTGGCGCCTGCCCTGTGGAACGCCCTCCCATCAGATGTCGAAGAGAAAAACAGCTACCAGATTTTTAGAAGACATCTGAAGGCAGCCCTGTTTAGGGAGGCTTTTAATGTTTAATAGATTATTTTATTTCATTTTTCTGTTGTAAGCCGCCCAGAGTGGCTGGGGAAACCCAGCCAGATGGGCCAGGTATAAATAATAAATATATTATTATTATTATTATTATTATTATTATTATTATTATTATTATTATTATTTCATTTGTATCCCATGCTGGCAAGCTTGATAAATCTTGCAGGAACTTTAGGTAATATGGCAAGGACTACAGAGAAACTCGTGGTCATTCTGGGTTAATTTGAAGAGACCAGTGGCACTTAAGCAATGATGAAATTGTTTTTATTTATTTTTAATATATGCTTTCTTATATTTGTTACAGACAAAGTAAAACATGGCTATCCTTCTGGAATTTTTCCAGGAGAGGTATTTTAGCAGACCTTTTTTCATGGCAAAAAGAATTCCTTTCATGAGCTGGCATGTCAGAAAGAAATGACGACTTTAGACTACAAATCAAGGATTAAAGCTGTATTATTGGTGTACAGATGTATTTCTTATTAAGGATACTTAATAAGCACACTTTTAATTTCCTGGAAGTGGAGATGAAGTATGGTGTGATTGTTTGGGAGACACGGCTTACAACCAAAGGTTGCAATTCCTCAGAGGTACCTTTTTACCAAAACAATTCTTAAAACAAAACTGCTGTGAATCACCAACAAACAAAGGCAAACTAGCCAGAGAAATGTTTCTAGGAAATTTAGGCTGCAATGCTGTACCAACTTACTAGGGAAAAAATCCCACTGAATTCAGTGTGCCTTACAACTGAGTAGATGTGATTATGACTGCACTGTGAGTCGTTGTAGTCACACTTGTGCTAATGTAGGGAACAGATGAGCCAATCTGGTCTGGTGGAAGGGAAACTTAACATTTTCTTTGTGCACATGCATTTTAATTCTGAGAAAATAGATCAAAGCACCACCGCTCTTCTAGCACAAGTTTGGGGAAAATACATAGAAGGCAGCCAATAAACACACAAACAAAACCCCTAAGAAAATAAAAAGAATGCCCTTTCTTCTGCAATTATATTTGAGTGCCCAATTCACCATAACCATGTTCCTCAGAATACAACCTGATGGAAATCCAGAACACAAGGGGGGGGGGAAGTTGGGTCGATTATAGCTCAGGCAAAGCCCAAGACTTACAAGGAAGATTTTATAACATGAGCATAAGTGTGCATAATTCAACCATGGAGCAAGTTGCATAAAGTGCTATAAGGAGGATGGGACTTCTTACTTTTAAAATTATGAGCAAAGACCTGTTACCAGCATACACTTTGAAGTAATGAGAATCTGAGGGTCCCCAAAGCACTTTAGGACACAGAAAGGTTCTTCTTTAGCTCACTGACTGTGTTCAAAACCTTCCTGCTATTTCCAGAAGTCTCAAATTCAAAAAGAATAATTTGAAGGAATGTGAACAACATTCACTAATGTCACAGCTGGCTTCAACAGTGAATTTATTATCCTTGCAATGTCGATAGTATATCTAAAAATAAATGTAAAGTATTTGCAGGTGCACCAGGTTTTAGGATTAAGTGCTTCTAGTCATAAATGTGCTTTCAGCAACCTGTCTTCTGTCCTGGCTATTAGTATACACAATGGAAAAAAGCAACTTTCAGTGCTTACTATGAAATATAAGTATGAAAGTTGCTCATTTACATGATTCTAAATATCTAGGCTCATGCAGCCTTCAACACAGCTAGAGCTTCACTACTGTTATGGACTCCCACCTCTTCTAAACTTTTTTATGGTCAGTGTTAAAAACACCAGTTGTTCTAGGTGCATTTTATGACAGGGAATTTCATTAGTGCAAGCAGCTTTTGAGCTCTGGGTGCCGTACTGCACCTAAAATTTCAGATTAAAACTGCAGAGTGGAAGGAAAGGAAGACCTTTTTCTGCCTCCCCACTTCAAGCTACTCTCTAGAGACTGGAGAAGAGACCCTCTTAAGAATATTAGGAGAGTAGGCAGGGGAAGGACTAGACCACATGAAAAATGAACGTAATATTTTAGTTGCAGTTAATTCATTTTCATCTCTGTATTCTTGTTATAAAAAAGTGTGCCTAGACATTCCGTTGTTGTGCCCATAATCTAGGTTTAACGTGCCATTTAGCTCCTAGCTTTCATATTTCAGTTTCTAACACTAGTTAAGGTCCTTTCCCCACAAAAAAACTCTACCTAAACACAGTATAATGCAACAGAACAAAATTAAGACGTAGCTATTTAAATTCAAGTACAGCTCCTTCAGTTTCAGCAGTTTAGAAACTGTGATGCCAGTATCCATGGGAACTACATACTGTAGTTTCAAAGAAACAGTAAGCATTTTGTTTGTGTAAATCACTTGGAATGGATAGTACTGGATGAAGTTTTCTAAAAGCAAAATACAAACTCACATTATCAATATATGAGGAAAAGAAGTGCATTATGTAAAGAAGAAGAAGAAAGGTTTGAACAGTCCAAAACTGAGCTACAATCATGAGAGTTTCAGTATCTAAGGAAACTGTGATTTATACAGCAACAACTCAAGACCATGGGCCAAGACTGACACCACAACACATTATATGAAGTGGAGCCAACAGCATAGAGTACAGGCCAAAGACAGCCCTGCTAACTACTGAACAGGACATATTTTATTAAAAATTTATATTCATTAAATCTTTTTATCTCTGTTGCAAAAAAAAATGCAAGAGACCTACAAATGACAGTAATGCTTGAAAAATACAGCATATCTTAAAAACAATTAGGTGGACCAGAATTCAGGGCCAGGCAGTCACAGAGCATATATCTCCAATGTCCCATTGGACATTCCAATGTTCCATCATTGGACTGACCGCTCCTCACATCAAATGGGGGGGTGCCTTTTGCATGGTCGTGCGCAGCCCCCCGGATCCTATGCGGCTCCCGGCCATATATTTTTTTTTAAATGATTTTTATTGATTTTACAAACAAAACTAAACAACTACACAAACATACAATATAATACTGTCCCTTCGTTCTCCCTCCACCCACTGGTTCACCTCTGCCACCAGTGAAACCAGTGGGCTTTGAGCAACAAAGGGGTCCATTGTAAGTTGGGTTTAGCCTCCCCCCTCCCTCCTCCCCCCTCTTCCCCCGCCCTGCCACTGAGAGGACAGGAGTGGAGGAGTTCTGAGGATTGGATTCCCCCAACTCTTTCATAAGTATATCTTAACACAATACAAACATAATACAGACATAATAGGGGAGAGTTTTAACTCCCCAATTCTTATTACCTTAACCTTATACTTGTGACTTCCTCGATAGTCTTCCTCCTGGTTTTCCTTAAAACAAAATCTAAAATTGATGGCGGGTTTTCTATTTCAGATTAAAATCCTTTTCTTATAATATTAACTCAGCCCTCCTCCTTTTCCATGCTGCCCTCCCACAGACCCCCTCCTGCCACAAGGGAAATCCGTGAGGCACAGCATTTCCAAGGTTCCATTATATCCCCTCCTTACCCCTCCGAGCACCCCCTGCCACTGAGTATCTCAGAGTAAGGAAAGAAGAGTAGACAGCTTTCTGCCTAAATCTAACTTATCTTACAAAAATTTACATTCACTTAGATTCTTTCCTAAGCTGCTCTTATAATTCCCTCCAGAAAGCACAACTTTTTCCATTCATTTTTAAACTCCATCTCCTCTCCCTAAGTCTTTTCCCCCAATTGGATCAGCATTTCCATTAAACAAGCCAAAATTTCGAAAAACCGTCTCTCAAAACCAAAAACAAAGTCTTTTAACTAAAATATTCACCCCACACCCATTCTTTCCCATGTCCATCTCCAGACCCTTGTCCCCCCCTGCCCCTGTCTTTTCCATTCCTCCTTATCATCCCACATTTCACCCCCTCCAGGATCTTCAAATCCATCAATCCTCAAATTCCTTTGCTTCTCATTGTCTTGCTCTGCTTGATTTTCTTCCTTTTGAGGTCCATGCTTTGCTTCATCCCAAACATGTTTTTTAAAGTCCAAGTCCTCTTTAAAATTTTGATCCAATTGTTCTTCCTGACATCCAGATTCAATCTCCACAGTCTCTAAAGTCAAATTTTCCTCTATGTCCTGGGCTTGGACTTCATCCTCGTCTGCTGGTAGATTGGGATGCTGCCGTTCCTTGTAAATATCCTCCCATATTTGCAGATAGTTCAGCACAGCCTCCTGGAAGGCTCGAGAGTACTTTGTTTTCATATTTCTCCTGACCGCAGACAAACAGGAGGTGGAGAACAAAGAAGTACTGGAAAATTCCTCTCTCAGACGGTCGACTCCATTTTGGCTGGTCTTTTCCTTTGTCTTTTAAACTCAATCACAACTCCAATCTTAAATCCAAAATTAAATAATTCTAGCACATTTTCATCCAATTTTTTCCGATTTTAACAGTACAATCAGTCCACCCAGTCTTTTGACAGCTTGACAGCTTTTTGACAGCTGTCAAAGCACTCTCCCCCTTAATGATGCTGTACCTCAAGGGGAGCCGGACTCGGGAGTTGAGAGGGTTCAAAAAGGTCTTCTTTCTCTCGGGTCCACAATCTCAAAAGTCCTTTGTCGTTCAGCTTAAGGTTATTTAAAGCGCCTCCCAGTTTTCCATTAGGAAGAGACCGACTTCCGTTTCTTTAAAGTCTCTCCTATTTTTCCAATTAACGAATTTAAAGTCCGTAATCACAATTCCACTTACTTTTTTGGAAGTTCAAATTTATTTCGGAAGAATCTGCCGCTTGCCGGGTCGGGACTCGGAGCTTCACTTCTCGGAGGTAAGATCAAGCCCAAAATGGCTCCCGTGGTTCCACCCCACCGGCTCTCGATCGCTCTATTGAGCTCTCGGGCAGCGGGGGATCCGCAAAAAAACGGAGCAGCCGCTGGGCGCATGAGTCACCGGGACTCTCTACCCGGTGTTTTTACGGGGAATCCGCTCGCTCTGCGGACCTCCCCCCCCCTCCGCGAAGCCAGGGACATCGGCGCGCGAGGTCCCTGCGTCCTTCTCTCCGCCGCGACAGACCGGAAGTCACCTATGCGGCTCCCGGCCATATAGCCTGGCTTCGCCCTCCCCAGGCTGGATATCTGGAGGTCTCCGCCCACCTCGAGCAGTTACTCAATCCCAACTGGGGAGGCGTTGCCAGGGGACCTGGGCCAGGTAAGGGGAGGGACCGCCATACCCACACAATAGAGGGTGGATCTTACCTGGGAATCGTCAGTTTGCTCCAGAGCTTCTCCCACCCTGCCCTCCCTCAGTTAAGCCTTCCTTTGCAGGTTAACCTCTTCTCCACAGGTACGCGGACGCTGCTATGTCATGGTAGCTGTTGAAGGGCCGTAAATGAATTTTTCTGCATTGGCAGGTTTTGCCTTCCCCGTAGCAAAACGTCACAACTTTGGCGGTTTCAGGCATTGGGCAGAATCCTTTAGTCGATCTGCCCTAAATGGGTGTGTGTGTGTGAAGCGGTGACCCAGCCCCCCCCCTTTGCGGCAGTGATCCCAGGGTTCCCCGTTAAAGGGATTGTTTTGAGGGGAGGCATTGGCTATACGCCAATTGGATGCCATTGCTCTCCCCTGTGACAGCGGTGAAACAGGGGGCAGGCTCTCTGCTTGAACACATGTTCTCCAGAGCCAGCCCAATCCCCACACACTGGATAACTCTGATGTTCCCCAGATCCCTGGCCGGGGACTGGGAGGGATAGACGCCCAATGCCTAAGCCAAGGTCTCCCTACACCTGAAACTTTAATAAAGTTGTGGCCGATTTTAATCCCGTAGCACGTTGTCTTGAGTCGTTATTCCACTCGGGAGTCGCCTGGGGTTGGGGGGACTCCACCTGTCCATGCAAAAGCACCTTGCGTGAAATCTTTCAGAGAGGACAGGATTATGTGGAAGGAGACAGCCCTCAAGTTATCCTGCACCTAGAATATTTAAAGCATTAAAGGTAATAACCAGCACCTTAAATCACATCTGAACATGCAGCTATTGTAAAAGTAAGTATTATCTGCACCCAATTGTGAGTGTTCATCAAAACTTTTCCTGGTGCTTTGTAGACCAACTGAAATTTCCAGAGACTCTTCAAAAGCAGCCCCACACAGAGCACACTGCAGTAATATTTGGTGTAAATAAGGCAATGTGCCACTATGTGCACCAGCGTAAACTGGACAAAAGCACCCCTGACCATGGCCTCTACTGAGCATCTAGAAGCGAAGTTGAATGTAGGAGTATTCCTAAACTGAGTGTTCAAGGGGAGTACTACCCTATCCAAAACAGGGTTAATCCCTATTCCTAGTTCATTTCCCAAGAACGCTTTTGTCTTGTTTGAGTTAAGATTCCATTTACTACGTTTAATCTAGCCCATGATCATCTCTCACCACTCACTAAGTAAAGCAACAACTTTCCCGAAAACAAATCAAGAGTTTTTCAGGACATCTTTGCTTCTTTCACTCTGTTCCAATATATTAATAATATTACAAACACTGGTGCTCCTTCCCCCTCATTTACAGTAGATGCACTGCAGTAGCCAAGCAATGCATCCTCCAATGAAAACTAGTTATTAATGATCTTAATATTTGAAACTGCATATTTTTTACATATTTTGTAAGGCCTCAGATATTTTACCGAGCATATTCCTCATTTCTTAATTCTCTTTGCAACAAATATATATTTAGTAAGATGTTTAAAAAAGAATTATATATTTTTTCTTCCAGTGACCTATCTACCATTTCCAATGAATTTTACTGATATTCTTCTAATAAATATTGACCTCTTTCACTGATAATTTAATGAGTTACTCTCCCCCTCCCTGGTTTTACCCTGGCCTCCATATTCTGCAATATTCACCACATGTCAAAGCTTGTGTTTTATGATGAATCCCAAAGATAATCTATGCTACTTTAAAATCAGTGGGAAATGGTACAGCATGAAGATTAAGGACTCACATTTCTACAAATCATTTTTATTAAAGTCTTGTTTAAAAAATGCAAATAGCTGCCAAGTTGAATCTATTTCAACAATGAGCTCAATAGGTTTTGCTGTCTCTGGCTGTTTTAAGAATAGAACCTTGTTCTTATTTTTATCTTTTAAAAGTAATCTTTCTATATATTATGGTTGTACAGTTAAGTTGGAACATACAATGAAAATAAGAAACCCTATTCTTTAACACTGTCTCTACTTTGGGAAGCAGGGTGAGTTGGTACCAATGTTATTGTTGTCTCCTTAGTTGTTATACCTGAAAATCAATACAGTATAGTTTTAATAATAATAAAAAATAATAATAATAAATGAAATAACCAATGCAAGCACGCGTACACATATAAACACACACTTAAATACAATCCTCAGTGCCAAAAATAAATAAGCATACTTAATCATATTATTTTAATTCAATAGAAACAAAAATATGTAAGCCCTAGAAATGTGAACAAACAAGTTCACAATCTTAAACGTTAAGATCTGTCTTGCAACATAAATCTATATATGCATAGAACTAGAAAATGTAAATTCTCCATATTTTTAAGGTTTATAATTAAAATAATCCTTACTGTAAAGGAAAATGGAAAAAATAAGAAAACATTGGCATATCCAACATTTCATGCAGCCACCAGGTAAAAATGCTGTATTGTTTTTCTAAATTTATGACAGCATGCTCAACTTACAACAGTAACAGCCATGCACAACTGTACACACATCTAAAGCACCCATGCTCAGTCCACTAGATCCCTTTTCACCAATACAGGACAAATATAGATTATGTTTGCAAACAGCAAGTTACTACTGTTTCCTCAAAATATCCAGCTAGAGCATAATCTATCATCCACTAAGGCAAAAGTGGCACATGTCTTCAGTTCCACAAAGCTTGAGTCACTGAGAAGGCGCTGGAATAATAAAACTATATTCATGGGGCTAATGATTATTCTCTCTGTTGTAGCAACTGCCATGAGCTGTGCTACATGTTATATGATTTTTTAAATTGTACTTTTAAAGACATACCACAGATCACCAGTTTGGGACCCCTGCTGTAGGGTTTTGGGGAGAGCATGCAAAGATCTGCACCAGGAAGTCAATTTCCATTAAATAATGGCTCAAAGCAAAATCACAGTACATGTATACTCAACTGTTCATATTTTATCATATGGGTGAATCTCCTTCTGAGTCTTGCAAATATATATCTACATCACATCCATTTAGCTATCCAAACCTTCCAAACAATTAAATCTATCCAGCTTCATCTGGTACATCAGGTGAGACCCTACCTGCCTGCATCCTGTCTTGCCACTGTGGTATATGCTCTGGTTATCTTCCACTTGGACTACAGCAATGCGCTCTATGTGGGGCTTTCCTTGAAGGTGACTTGGAAACTACCATAGCTGCCAGGTTTTCCCTTTTCTCGCGAGGAAGCCTATTCAGCATAAGGGAAAATCCCTTAAAATAAGGGATAACTTGGCAGCTATGGAAACTACAACTAATCCAGAATGTGGCTGCACCAGGCTGGTGATTGATATTGGCTGCCAGGACCATATAACATTGATCCTAAAAGATCTGCATTGGATCCCATTGGCTTTGGCCCTGTATACCTGAAGGAGCATCTCTACTCCCATCGTTCAACCTGGACACTGAGATCCAGCTTTGAGTGCCTTCTGGTAGCTTCCTCATTGAGAGAATTGAGGTTACAGGAATACAGGCAGAGGGCTTTCTCGGTAGTCACGCCCACCCTGTGGAATCCCCACCTGTAATATGTCAAGGAAATAAACAACTATATGACTTTCAGTACATCTGAAGGCAACCCTGTATAGGGAAGGTTTTAATGTTTTATGTTTTCCTGTGTTTGATGTTTTAATTTGTTAGAAGTTATCCAGAACGGCTGGCAGCATAAAAATATAAATTATTATTATCCTACCTATCTAGTTATTCCAGGATCTACCTACTTACTTCCTCACTCATTGTTTCTTGCTTGTCCCGTGTGAAATGCATTACAGTAATTTTCATATATCTTTCTCCTAATGAAATGAGGTGAATATGCGGGAAATAACTGAAGGCACTCACACCTACACTAAACTTAAAGATGGAAGCCTATTGTATTATCTACATAAATGTCAGCTGAAATGTCTAGCAAGTAGGTGAAAATGCCCACACAGCTGTCTCCCAGGGCAATATTCTTTCCCTGTTGAAGTATGAGAAGGCACTAATAAGCACTAAGACAAATAAATGTGATCTTTAAACCACAGGAAAAGCCACTGGAAGCCTATCTCTTTTCTACAAATGGAATTTTTAAAAATTAAACTTTTAAGTTATGAAAAGACCTTGACTGTACACATAATTTATTATATAACTTGTGAAAAGGCTCTTGTTGCCAGGGAGATAGACTTAGGACAACCAGTTCTATGCACAATGCTTATAGCAATGTGGAAACCAATCAGATTTTTGTACATGCTGCTTTTCAAAAATATATATAGAAACATAAAACACAAAGCCCCTTTCCTCCACCTGAAGCAGTATAAGCAAGGGGCTTGTGGGAACAAGATGAATAAAAATAACATTTCACCATTCTGCTGTTCTGAAACCCCTAATCAACAAAAAGTAGATGAGGCTTTCAAAACCTATCTGCAAGAGGGCTTTGTGATTACAGTGGTACCTCGGGTTACGAACACGATCCGTTCCGGGTCGCAGTTCGTAACCCGAAAAGTTCGTAACCCGAACCGCCATTTTGCGCATGCGCAAAGCACTATTTTCGCGCTTTGCGCATACCCCGCACGCTGCTTCTGCGCACGCCCGTGCGGCAAAAATACTTCCGGGTTTGCGCAGTTCGTAACCAGAGTTGTTCGTAACCCGAGGTGTTCGTAACCCGAGGTACGACTGTACTGTAGATTCCAAAAGGAAGCCTTGGAAGCATTTGGATGCGAAGAAAAAACAACAGACCCTAATCTAGAAATATCTTTCTCCCCCTCCCTGCAACCTTCTTAAGGTATGTTACCTTACCCTGCATACCTCTTAAGGTATGTTAGGAAGCTGCAGCACTATTTTATCAGGTGAACACATCAAGAAGAGACAATCCATGCTTTCCTAAGTACCAATATTAAGTAACTGCTTGAATGGAATGTTCAATGTTTCACTGATACTTTTACATAGAAAAGAGCATAGTTCAAGAACACATGATCCACTTTCATGTGTGGATATTATTATTATTATTATTATTATTATTATTATTATTATTATTATTATTATTATTACTGCTAACTCACCAAAATGGCTTCTATATATATGAATTGTAGGGAAAGACTTATAAAATGTATTTAACTAACCATGATTTATTGAACTTATTTATAAAAGATTATAATTGAAATACGTACGGCAGCTCTAAAACCTGAATACAATTTGTCAAAATGCAACTAATAAAGTAAATATGTCCCAAAAGCCCCAAACCACCATATTTCTCAAGCACAGTGAACAAGTAATAATTAAACCAAGAAACCCATGCCGCAAACCCAATACATTTTATAAATGCCTTCAAACATAAGAATGAATGTAAGAACAATTGCATAATCCCTGCCATTATTTGATTTTATATAATCTCCATGCAGTCAAAGTGGTCTTCCAAAAGTAGTCCTTCAGATAAATTCTGTCATAAATCTCAAATGCTGTGAACTAAAAACAGGTATGTGATACCTTCAATATTAACTACAAATTTTGATGAAGTATGATAGTCCCCAATTAGCATCACAACACTTCTAAATGTAAACAATAAAACATGGGTATTTAATTTAAATTGTATAATGAAAAATACACAAAATTTACAAGACAATTATTGGTATTATCCTATGCAATGGAAATCTGTCTACACAATGGGACTTCCAGTTTCCTTCTCCCACCCCTGGCATGCCACAAAAATCTGCTCTAGAATGTCCCCCAACCTTCCAGAGCAGATTGTGTGCAGGAGTGTGCAGGGGGCTGCAGCAGGGGGATGAACAGGAACACTAGCTGCATAAGAAAGCACTGCTTGCACTAACTGAATCTCACCCTCTGTCCAGCCACAGAAACACAATAAAATGTAGGCTGTTTGTATTATAATGAATGCATGTTCAATTAAATCAACATTACTTGTAGGTAACTTACTGTATCTCAAATAAGTAGGGGCCAACTTTACATGTGCAGAAGCAATCTTTCAAACATGCCAAAGGGGCATGAGGAAAAATGAGACACCGACTAAAGTAGGCTATAATAAAATACAGATGGGAGACAGCTATGATCCTGATGGCTGATTTTTCTCCACTTTGGTTCCACTCACTTCTAAACTAATATGTTCATATGTTAGTGTTAAACTGTCTGGTGGTACTGTTCCTTCTTTATATTCTTTAATAAATAAATCAACAGTGTATATTGATTCCTTCCACTCCAGAAAAGTCAAATGTGCAAATTAATAAATTGTCTTGTTATAGTGTTATAGGTAAACAGCCATAAAAACAGAATACTTTCCTCTTCATTGGGGAGGGGAGATTAGATTTTTATTTAATAAATGTATATCCTGCCTTCTCACAAGGTGGTGAATGAAACATCTCTAAGATACTGGAAATGAATTACTTAACATTAAGAATTCCAAAGAATACAAAATTTTCTGACACATTCTTCCTCTCCTCTCCCTACAAGGAAATGAACATAAAATGAAGTATTATAAAATTACCAGGCAGGAACTGGCAATGTAGATATCTTAGTCATTAAGCAAATAAAAATGGTTTGACTATAGAGGAAACCTCTGTTTACAATCTTTACACAAAATGCTTCTTTTAAAATAAAATTAAACAAGATATGAAGGTGACCTCGTACCTGCTGTACAATAGTTGTTAATTCAAGACAGAGCTGTATGACATTGTTCCTTGTTACAGAATAATCTGTCACAGCAGCAAAAGGTGATCTGAAAAAATGAAAAAGTTTAATAAAATGAAATCATGGTTTCTCTTTAAGTACCAAGTATACACAGACAACTTCAACAATAGTGTTTATGAAAAACAAATATGCTACAGTTATATACAAAACACCAGGCACAGGCAAACTCGGCCCTCCAGATGTTTTGAGACTACAATTCCCATCATCCCTGACCACTGGTCCTGTTAGCCAGGGATGATGGGAGTTTTAGTCCCAAAACGACTGGCGGGCTGAGTTTCCCTAGTCCTGTAATACACTGCTTTGCAAGCAGGTACAGTACAAGATCATTACATGTGGCCACTGCTGAAACTTACTACTTTGAAGTGTTTTATATTCATAAATATGACATTCTGAATTGTCAGGACTTAATAAGGGTATTATCATCCTATGGCTTTTGAAGTTTTCCAAATGGATAAAAATAGCTATCTACAATATTTGTGTATTTTGGAGAACATTGAAAGAGAAAAAATATCTTCTACCACCTGAAGCTGGAACTAAATTTGAAGGGAGAAGATTAACCATACCCTCCAACCACTAGGCAAAACTGGTTAATAACCAGAAAAGAAGAAACACATTGGTCCCCAAAGAGAACAAAAGACAACATAAATTTATATAAATGTTGTATATAATTATTTGTGTAGATGAAAATTCCTCTCATGCCATTCTTTGCTACTCTAATACAACATTATTTACATCCCAAGGCAGGAATGTTGCCCCATTTATTGAACTGATTTAGGCTGCACTATGAAATACAGCACTATGATTGACCTTAAATGAAAGAAATGTTTTGGTTTTTTCCCCCTTCATATAAAGGGACATTGGAAATTTTAATTACTGGTACACAACTTCTACTACCGGTAAGTGTGAATTTTTCAGCTTATGATCCTTGAATCTGAGGGACTCATTTGTTATTTTTTACTTTTACTACCCATATAAAAATCAGGTGTGTACGTGTGATAACCCTTTCCCTCCCCCTCTGTAGTACCCCTTTTGATTAAGTTTACAGACATTGACTTCTCAAGGCCACCCAGCAAACTTTGTGACTGAGTAGAGATTTTCCTTTAGATTTCCCAGCCCAAGTGCATTCTATACCTATAACTGGAACCTGCTGCATACTAATGCAGTGCCCAAGGTTCCTCTTCACTATTGCAATCAGTTAGCTATGCCCACCTCTGTTATGCCCCATTCCATTATCCTACATTTCTTCCCCTACTCCCCAACTGTCATATAGCATTTCAAGGTCACTCAACACATTCATTGGCTTGTTCTGGGGGGGTGTTCAAAAGCCTTTTTCTACTTCTGCAAAACCTCTTTTAAAAACAGAGGAGAGAGAAAATAAACATGAACATTTTAGCATGGGCACAATATTAACCACAACACATACCAGAAACATAGCACATTTTCCAACCATCGTAAGTTATGTCTCCTTCTGGACTTTTCTACACCACTAACGGCAACTCTACCCCATTCTGACTTGTAACTTCCATTCAAAGCACTTTAATCTTCAACATTATCTATATTATGAACTACCACAGTCTTTTGAGCTTTTTAGCATGCTCTATTAGAAATAAGGGGAAACGGGAGGAAAGATTTATCTCAGACAATCAGGTAACAGTGTTTGGTTCTGGGGCTCTCATTAGTACTTTTCTATAAAATGAGACAGCAGAGTATAGCTACAAAAAGAATCATGTTGAGTGAAATTCTAAGCCAGATTCTTTTAAACTCTTTCATGCATGACTGCCAAATTATAAAGAATTGTATATTAAGCTTGCTCAAGACTTTCCATCTCGATGATATTTTTTAAAGGACATTTCTTTGATAAGTTCCTGGTCCTATACTTCTCACCCTTTAAATTTGTTTCAGATGGAAATATGAAGCATTTGTAAAAAAAATATTCTCCTGCCATCTCCCCTCACTTGTATTCAACACTAAAAGCATGGAAGGATGGGGAAAAACAACAGAAATCTCAGAGGAAACCAGTGAGTTGAAGGAAGGGTGAGGTGTAATGCTGCTGCCAAATGGAGCAGATTTAAATACTGCAGTGAAATGGCTGTTTCAACAGGTGGACCAGGAAAGAGTGAAGTGGTCCTAAAGAAAGCAAGTAAAAAAAAGAACCTTATAAATATTCATCTCATTCTTAACATATTCTACAGCACATTAGCTTTGGAGGCTTTAAGATTGGGGAAGCATGAACACAGGAACGAGACCATTGAAGCCAATTATGCAAAAAGAAAACAGTATTACATGGTATGAGAAGGAGGATAGAACAGGATATATAAGAACAGTTAGCAACCACAGCTTCTAAAACAACTTTCTTCCACAATAGTAGGTACACAAGATGGAGAACTTTACTATCCATGGTAAATCACTTTCATTTTTGCTCTTTGGTATCTTGTTAAAATGTTGTTAGTGTGAGTTTCTTGCATTGGATTTTAAGATTCACATACATGATTAGTAAGGTACCATGCCGTGCAGTCTATTATTCCAAACACTGCAGCTGCTAAACTATTGGGCTCCTGATAACATATTGTAGATCAAATATTCTATTATCTTCTGAAAAACTGCAGGGTATCGAAGAGTAAAATATAGCTGTATAGATCCTTTAACAACGGGACAGCAAGCTTGGGCAATGCTCTGTTACATGTGTGTCCCTACAGTGGCAAAATGTTTTAAGCTACGGGATAGAGGCAGGTAACCACTAACCAAAATGAAGAAGAAGAAGAAGAGTTTGGATTTGATATCCCGCTTTATCACTACCCGAAGGAGTCTCAAAGCGGCTAACAATCTCCTTTCCCCTCCTCCCCCACAACAGACACCCTGTGAGGTGGGTGGGGCTGAGAGACTTCAAAGAAGTGTGACTAGCCCAAGGTCACCCAGCAGCTGCATGTGGAGGAGCGGAGACGCGAACCCGGTTCCCCAGATTACGAGTCTACCGCTCTTAACCACTACACCACACTGGCTCTCAACCTTTCTCCTCCATGAATTCCTCCGTGCATTCCCCAAAGCTGTTTTTTCCCTAGGAAGAACATGTAGTTGTGGGTAACATGTAATTACCGCTCTTAACCACTACCACACTGGCACCACTAATATGCTGTATAAAGTTACTGAGTCTTCAAGAAAAGCAATAGAGAAGACTGAGACTTCATTTGGAAGTTCATCTCTGGAGAGATAAAGAAAGAAACAGAGATGCAGGTCTTTCTAATAATAGGCCTAATGGTAAGCAGAAGCACATACAATTAACAGGAATGTGATTCACTTCCAAATTCATCTACTCTTTCCTTGAAGACTTCCCCACTAAATACTGAGGTCAAATTTAAATGAAAGAAGAATGAGCAGGCAGAGTAATCCATGCCTGGGTTACATCCATATGGGATTTCTGTAACATGCTGTAAATAGGATATTAACTGGAGTTGGGTGCTTGGAGCATATTACCCCAATCATACCACTATCTTAGCTCTCAATTGGTTTCAGGGGATAATTCAAACTGGCAATATTGACATTTACATCTTTAATACTCTGAGCCAAATAAATATGAAGACCCACCTTTGAATATTTGTTTCTTTCCCCATTTTTACATTTAATAGCTACCATGGATGTGTGGTTCAGAATTTCACTCCACAGAACACAAACAGGGGTACCAATGAAGGTTTTCTTTCTTAGCTAATAGTAGATTGTGGAGCCAATTTTCATCAGGATCATGGCAAGTGAAGAAAGGGTTAACCCCTCTCACCATGCATTCTGGTCCTAATGAAAATAAAATGGAATTGCATGTAACAAATTTGCCTTCATACCTAGTTAGCCCTTCATATGAGCCCTACCTGCACTGAACATCTATGCCTTGGAATGCAGCAGGTAGCTATAGTCTTGTGTGCTGGAGTTTCATATTTTAGGCAGTTGGCCCCAAAGGCTATCATTCCTTTGCATTTGGGGGTTTTCTGGGTGGCCTATCTTGGTAGTTTTAATATTTTATTTGATTTGGGGGAATGCGGATTTTCAAACTTAAAAATAAGATACACATTTCAGTGAAATAAAAATACAAATGTTTCAATGAAACAAATAATAAGAAACAAAGTACCAAGACCTGTCATTATTTTGCTCCTTCCTGATGGGTGAAGACATATATTCCAAATATGGCAGAAGTTGTTTCAACATACTTTCTTTGCATTCTGAGGATTTGTCTTCAGGAGAGAAAACTTGTGTTCAGACAGTTTCTACCACACTTGCAGATCCAGACCGAATAGTGTAATAGTTCCTATTTTTTTAAAACAGGTAACTTACTTGCAGATATAACTTTATAATATAGAGTTCTAACAGCATATGAACATGTAGGTGAATCTGCATGACTAAAATGGTCATCCATGAAAGTCCTGAAATGATTTACCTGTCTAGCCAAGCCAGGAGACTTTTTGCTGCTCCAATCAGATCCACCACTGAGGTAAGGAAATCATTTGGTAATTTTCTGCTGGTTCTGCCATCATAGTGACCACTTCTCCTTCTTCCCGCGATAAAGTTCTGAAGGTTTTTGGCAGATGCATTTAGCTTGTGAGAAAGTGTCTTTAGGTTTTCAGTTTCCAGTCCATAGTTCTGCATTTAAAAGAAATTGGGAAAACAGTTAGTTCTTCGTCTTTATAGAAAGCACACAAAAAGCCCAAGGACGGTTAAAATCTAAGCATACATGGCAAATTGCTTTAAAAAGTTCTTGCATGCTTTGTTTCCAAAAAATATTGACAAACTCGGGCAGACTATATAATCTTTATCTAGGGAAAGAAACAAGTATACTTTTCTGATATCCTGTAAAGCAATTTTAAGCCTTTAATCAATTTAACCTCTCTATAGACCCACTTTCATCTGTGTGACATACAAACTGAAGTACTCTGTCAATACAGGAAACTGAATCTTGAATCTCATGTAGACGAAACTGTATCTACTAACTGCAGAAGAGGTGGCCCTCTTCTTGCCAGGGGCTAACATTTTGTATGTCCTCCAAGCTTGAAGTCAAAAGCCACATATTTACAGCAACAGGTATGACCATACTCATTCATAACCAACATATTCATGTTGTATAACCATGTGGGCTGCAGATGATTAACACTTGCCTTCCTTTGAGTAGCTTTTATCAATGTGTGGATATTTCTAGGAAAAGCTTCCAATATGCTGTGAAGCTTATCCTTAAAATATACTTAGTTACATTTTAAAAAACTTTAAAAAGCTTTTAAACTTTTTTAAAAAAACTTTTTTGCTATTGTTACTTAATAATCCAGATGTAGCTGTGGCTTGCACTGTGCACATGTGAGCTAGCACATTTATTTTAATAGTTGGTTTAACTAAATGGAGCACAATCAAAAGTAGACACTCCTCAGTGCCTTACAAACAATAATTTTCATGGGTGGCATTCAATTAAGTTTCACTCACAGCTGATCCATTGAAATTTATGAAAATGACTAAGTTAGATCCATTGATTTCAACAGGCATACTCTGAGTTAAATCCCACCTCATGTGTGTTATGCTTTGTGGAGTTTTAAATTGTGGTTCTGTCTTATTTGATTTACTTTAAATATTTGTTTGACAAGTTACAATAAAGGTGGCATTTTAAGAAAGAAAGTTAATGCTTGCAACAAAATGCTGAGTTGGAACACAGGTGCTCAACTGGGCTCTGAACCATTACCTCTTTTGCACAAGGATCCCCACCCCACCCCCAGCATGTACACAGCTCATTTTTAAACTAAGGAAGGGAAAATGGGATTGCCAAATTAATTAAACATACAATATAACAGGAACATATTTTTGTAAGTACAAATTTATTGACTATAATTGTTGTTGTTGTTTAGTCGTGTCAGACTCTTCATGACCCCATGGACCATAGCATGCCAGGCACTCCTGTCTTCCACTGCCTCCCGCAGTTTGGTCAAACTCATGTTCGTAGCTTCAAGAACACTGTCCAACCATCTCGTCCTCTGTCGTCCCCTTCTCCTAGTGCCTTCGATCTTTCCCAACATCAGGGTCTTTCCCAGGGACTCTTCTCTTCTCATGAGGTGGCCAAAGTATTGGAGCCTCAGCTTCACGATCTGTCCTTCCAGTGAGCACTCAGGGCTTATTTCCTTCAGAATGGATAGGTTTGATCTTCTTGCAGTCCATGGGACTCTCAAGAGTCTCCTCCAGCACCATAATTCAAAAGCATCAATTCTTCAGCGATCAGCCTTCTTTATGGTCCAGCTCTCACTTCCATACATCACTACTGGGAAAACCATAGCTTTAACTATACGGACCTTTGTTGGCAAGGTGATGTCTCTGCTTTTTAAGATGCTGTCTATGTTTGTCATTGCTTTTCTCCCAAGAAGCAGGCATCTTTTAATTTCATGACTGCTGTCATCATCTGCAGTGATCAAGGAGCCCAAGAAAGTAAAATCTCTCACTGGCTCCATTTCTTCCCCTTCTATTTGCCAGGAGGTGATGGGACCAATGGCCATGATCTTGGTTTTTTTTATGTTGAGCTTCAGACCATATTTTGCGCTGTCCTCTTTCACCCTCATTAAAAGGTTCTTTAATTCCTCCTCACTTTGCCTTGTCATGGGGAAGGGGCTTGAATAACTCAGAGAAGCTATGAGCTATGCCATGCAGGGCCACCCAAGATGGACAGGTCATAGTGGAGAGTTTTGACTAAACGTGATCCACCTGGAGAAGGAACTGGCAAGCCACTCCAGGATCCCTGCCAAGAAAACTCCATGGACAAAGACAAAGACAACAGGCATTGACTATAATATATGAGAGCAATTCTTATCCACAAAACTTGCTATTCGACTATAAGATCTCTGTCCAAGAAAATGAAAGTTAAGGATGCCAAAAAATGGCAGAAGAAAAGAACTGTGTCCCTCTGGGAGTATGTTTTCATTCTATGTGCTCACAATTTATTCCGATTAACCTGGCAAAAGGGAGTCTAGACTATAGCTATTATGAACAAAAAATCAGTGGGCCCATCTAGTCCAATGTCCGCTTCTTACAGAGACCAAACATATGCTTCTGAGGAAACCCACAAGCAGGCTTTGAGCAAAACAACACCTTTCCCATCTGTAGGACTCTTAGCAGCTGGTATTCAGAGGCACAGTGGAGATAAATAGTAGAGGTAAAACAAACCCATCATGGCTAGGAACCATTTATTGTCTTATTAATTCCCGAAACAAACCTTGTGTCACTTCTGCCCCCACTACCCTGTGATATTAGTTACAGTAACTTTAGGAGAAATAGAATGTTGGTAGATGTATGACAGTTGATGTGACAGTTGACAGTTAATGACGAGATGTTATGCTTTAGCTCTCAATTCCAATAGAAACATTCCAAAATCTCCGCTCAGGCATAAGTATAAAAATAGGTGCCTTTCTAGTGCTTCTTTAGCCAATACTAATCAATTTTCACAAATCCAGGCAGCTCAAAAGAATTATAACACCTCACATCTAGCAAGTTTTGGCAGGGGTGGGGATGGCTATCTTCAGGCACATCTGGCGTACCAACTTGACAGAATGGTTGGGTTTCCTGCTTAAGCCTTTCACAGTCCTCAGTAGCAGTGCAGGGACCCATAAATTAGTTTCGGGCACGAGCAAAATTTTGCTGGGAAATGGAGACACGAGAAAAACAGTGGGGAAAGCTCCTGCTCTTTCTTTCTCCAGACTTCAGCACAAGTGAGAGCTCAGGCAATATGTGTTGCTGAGCCTTGTTTTTGATTAAAAACCTGAGAAACTTACCCTTGGGCAAGATGGCAACTGGATGACTGATTATGTGAGAATTTAAAAAATAAAATAAATCATTTAATGTGTCAACACAAATAGAAGTTATTAATATTGCAGTTGTTGTATAAGGGATTGTTATTATGACCGGAATGTAATGGAAATTAATAAGATTCTGGAGTGCAGAAATGAAGCAAATAATCAACCCATCAATTCTAGCACATAGGCGGCCACCTTATCTAAATTATATAATTCAGTACTTGAACGACTGGTATTAATAATTGTACAGTGGAACCTCGCCGCGGACCCATCTGGAACGGATTAATTCACTTTCCATTACTTTAAATGGGAAAGTTCGCTTCAGTTTATGAACCCTTCAGTTTATGAACAGACTTCCGGAACCAATTACACCCATGCTTCGGGTTAAGTACGCTTCAGATTGAGTACTCCACGGACCCGTCTGGAACAGATTAATCCACTTTCCATTACTTTCAATGGGAAAGTTCGCTTCGGTTTATGAACGCTTCAGTTTATGAACAGACTTCCGGAACCAATTGTGTTCATAAACCGAGGTACCACTGTATTATGAATTGGTATTGCTATAATGAGTCTATTATTGGATTGTAATCGAAAACTAATAAACATTATTATCAGATTATGTGAGAAAAAGTAAGAAGTCTTTAAATAATCCATAACAATAAAGTGTCTCCATCTTATCATTTCACTTTATGCCACATAATGTATTATGCTAGATCTCTTTACCAAGGCAACTATGCCTTTAAAATAGCAAATTCAATTTATAAAAAAATAAAGAATAATTTATTATTATTATTATTATTATTATTATTATTATTATTATTTATACCCCACCTATCCGGCTTGGTTTCCCCAGCCACTCTGCGCAGCTCCCAAGAGATTAAAAACAGAATAAAACATCAAATATTAAAAACTTCCCTAAACAGGGCTGCATTCAGATGTCTTCTAAAAGTCAGATAGTTGTTTATTTCCTTGACAACTGATGGGAGGGCATTCCACAAGGCGGGCGCCACTACCAAGAAGGCCCTCTGCCTGGTTCCCTGTAACCTCACATATAGCAGTGAGGGAACCACCAGAAGGCCCTCAGAGCTGGACTTCAGTATCCAGGCAGAATGATGGGGGTGGAGACGCTGCTTCAGGAATACTGGGCCGAGGCCATTTAGGACTTTAAAGGTCAGCACCAACACTTTGAATTGTGCTTGGAAATGTAGCTACCGGGAGCCAGGTCCATTAATTGGGAGAGAAATCATAACTATCCAATGGTTGCCAGGCCCATTAATTACCACAGTCAATTAAAATTCTCTCTGAGTAAAAACAGTTTAAACTGTTTATATACCACCTTTAATCCTATTACACACATGCATAAATACTTGTATAATTTTCTTTGTATGTCACCTTTCCACAGTTCACACCACGCTCAAGGCAGCTTACAACATGAAAAGAACTAACTACAACATAACGAAAACTGTCATAAGCAATAAATAAAACATTAAAAACCCGTAACCAAACAAAACAATTTCAAAATAAAGCACCACATGATCTAAAATAAAGATTAAAAGAACAAACTGCAACAACCACCACAAAAAACCCAAACAACACCCCAGTGATCTTGAGGCAGCTCACAATGGTTTAAAATACAAAAAGCAAAAAAGAGAGAGCAAAACGTGAAATATAATTAAAATTGCAATCACCAATCCATCTGTTAAATATTATAAAGAACATGGCCATGTTTCCCTGTGCACAATATGCACATGCACAACCAATTCAGAACCCAGGCAGTCTAAGTAGGCAGCAGCTGAATGGCAATAGACGGTTCCACAACTGGAGTGCTATTGCCAATGAAATAGACCAGGCATCCCCAAACTCGGCCCTCCAGATGTTTTGGGACTACAATTCCCATCATCCCTGACCACTGGTTCTGTTGGCTAGGGATGATGGGAGTTGTAGTCCCAAAACATCTGGAGGGCCGAGTTTGGGGATGCCTGAAGTAGACTCTCCTCCCCATAGGATTGCTGGACTTGTTGGAGAATGAGCCAAATCAAGATCAATGCTGAAGTGGGCATGAGCTTTTTGTGTGTGAATGTGAGAGACAAAGACAGACAAAGAGAATGTATGCTATGGGGTTTTTTGTGTGTGAGAGAGAGAAAGGGATGGGAGAGAACATTTCAAGAACATGAATTAGACCACTGTTCTATCTAGCTCAGTCTTTTCTATGTTGACTAGCGGCAGCTCTCCAGGGTTTGAGGCATGACGGGGCGTAGGTAGGTAGCCCAACCTGGAGATGCCAGGGACTTTCTGCATGAAAGATAGATGCTCTACCACAGAGCTACAGCCTTTGCCCCTGGAGCATGTGCTGTATGTGTGACATGTTTGAATGCATATCTGCTAGCAGTGCATTCAGTGTATGCCAGTGACAATGGGTTCAGGGTAGACACACTAATCTTGGCAGTACTCACTTTCAGTTTGGTCACTAACATGCAGGTCTCAGAGGGTTGGTGAACAGCAAATGCAGCCCTCGAGTCAAAATAGATTATCCACCCCTGCCCTAGGCCTTCGTTGAATGCTTTCACAGTCACATCATGCACATTTCTCCACAAAAAGTTCATGCCAGAAATTTTACATAAGTAAGATTCCACAGTGCTCTTGGAATTTTGCTATAACAAATTAACATGGCCACTCTGAATTGGCACTTATTATGTGGAAACCTTTCAAAGAGGCTTCTTAGAGGTTAGCAATGTGGCACTATGACAAATCTTTCTTTTAAGAAAAGACTATTGATCCTATTCCCTGATGCAGTTCCTTCCAAACCCTTTTTCTTATTGTCCAGACAACCAGTTACTGGAAGACATTCTTTACTTATTTAGAAAAGGTATAAGTGCCCTCTTAGCTTGGGGCTTTATCTTCAACGTAGAATGTTACATAGCCATGTAATACAACTGTTATGTTCAAGATCCAAAACATGTCATGGCAGTCAAGTCTAAGGTTCTTCAATAAATCTCCCCACATATGCATATACTTATACATATAATCTGAGGAAAAGCTAGAAACAGAAGCTTTAGTAGTATTACAATAGAAAAACCTGTTGCAACTAAGGTTTGATTTCTCTCTCTCTCTCTCTCTCTCACTATTATAGTGTGGATGTATGCTTATAAAAATGTGATCAACAAACTTGAAATGTAAGATCTTATGTAAGCAATTGCACATCATCTTTCACAAGTGCAAGACACCAAATGGATCTCTGGCTGTTGCACAAGTGGGCTAGCAAAACTAGTCATCACCTGCTGCATCATTCATTTTTTAACCTATGATTTATATTCTGGTCTGCATTCTGCTAAAGATACATAGATTCACTGAATAAAATACTGACTAGAAACTGAAGGCTATGTTCCAAATCAGTAAACAGGCATATTATTACTACTGTCACTTCTGTTTTTTTTTCTGTATTAAAAGCTCAAGCTGTGTACAATGTTGTCGGATCCTTAAACGTATGAATGCAGTTTCTATCCACAGTGTCTGTTCAAGTGAACAAATACATGTTCAAGATCACTTGTGGCTTTTAAAATAACTAAAACAAAGGTGATCATGTGGCTACTTTACTTAATTCTTTCCACAATCTATGGAATGGACTGCAATATCAATTTATCCAACTTCTGTAGATCTGATCTCCTGTAACTAACATTTTTTTTACTAAATTTTCGGGCAACTATGAAACAATCTACCGTATTGTTAAGATCAGAATAATTATTTTACTTTCGTGCAGGTATAAGTTGAGGGAAATGTGAAAAGGCAATGTGACATTTCGGTAAGTATAATATGCATGTTGCTTTTACTAAAAGTACAAAGGATGAGAATAGATTTTAAAAGCACAATAGTTTTTATTATAAACATCTAAGAAGTAAAGCAACAGCAGGGAGTGGGACTCAGGAAGCCTAATATATAAAATCTACAGAAGCAATTAGCTGAGTGCTGCTGCTATTTCTGCTCTTATAATAGGAGAAAAAGTTAAAAATCCAAGAGCTATAATAGGAGAAAAAGTTAAAAATCCAAGAGCTATGAAGCTAGGGTGTTATGAAGGCCAGATATTTTTTTAATATCCAAGTTTAACAGTTTTACTTAAACTAAGATAGCTTTTTCTGAACAATGCTTGAAGTTCGACATGCAAAAAACATAATGTGCTTCAGGTAATGTCTTCATAACTTGTGCTTCAGGTAAAGTCTTGCATGTGTGATAGTTATGAATTAACAATTTAGAATAATATTTAGAAATTAAATCTATTTTTCAACACAACTCCAGCACGAAAGGAAAACAGAAGGAAGTTCTAGTGGAACAAGAGAATCAGCATTATTTTATTCTTTTTCATTTATAAATAAATACAGTCGTACCTTGGACGACTGGTGGCACTGTGGTCTAAACCACTGAGCCTAGGGCTTGCCAATCAGAAGGTCGGTGGTTCGAATCCCCACAACAGGGTGAGCTCCGTTGTTCAGGCTCAGCTCCTGCCCACCTAGCAGTTTGAAAGCACGTCAAAGTGCAAGTAGATAAATAGGTACTGCTCTGGCAGGAAAGTAAACGGCGTTTCCGTGCACTGCTCTGGTTAGTCAGAAGCAGCTTAGTAATGCTGGCCACATGACCCGGAAGCTGTCTGCGGACAAACACTGGCTCCCTTGGCCTATAGAGCGAGAAGAGCAAATTGGATCCCCAATGATCGAAACCCAGAAGTGAGTGTTCTGGTTTTTGAATGATTTTCGGAAGCCGAACATTCGGCGCAGCTTCCGATTGGCTGCAGGAGTTTCCTGGAGCCAATCAGAAACCGCACTTTGGTTTCCAAACGTTTTGGAAGTTGAACAGACTTCCACAACCAATTCTGTTCAACTTCTAAGGTACAACTGTAAATGTGTACTCAGTCTTATGTCTGGGGTGTTTATGGAGGGGTAGTACCTCTGTTGGCGGACATGTCGTGCACCTTCTGGCGTATTTTGTCCACCTTTGGTTCTCACCCTGCACTCAGCACTCGCCTGTGGCTCCCATAACCTGTCAGCATGTGACAGCGGTGACACCCCAGGAATGGCTTTGATTGGCTGACTAAACCAGGAAAGGGTAGTCAATGGGTCTCAAACCCTCATTGAGTTAGGGATTCCCCTGCAGGTGAAGACAGGCTCCAGCGGATCGAGTGACAAGACCAGTAGAGGGTCCAACAGTTAATAAGGTGGTTTCTGCATGGGCTGTAGATGGGGTTCATCAACCTGAAAAGGTAGCTCACCTAGAAGTAAAACTCTGATCCTAAACCTCCACTGATTTGCAGGATATCTTCAGGAGTAGAAAAGGCTAAGTACTAAACCCTACACAAATTTGGAGTGGAGAGCCTAAGACAGTTGGATGGCACCTTGTATGCTTTCTTCTGGCAACTCTTACAGCCAAGCTGGTGCCAAACATATTGCTCTGCTTTCCTTTGGACCACACCAGCAAGGCTGAGTGGGGGGGGGGGAGAGATCTTGTCATCCGGGAGGACACTTTGGTGCTGCTAATGCAGCAGTTTAACTTCACCCCCAGAAGGCACACTCCATTGTCTCTCGAGACAGATGAGTGCCAACAACAACAACCCAGCCTTTCAGGGGGGAACGACCTCCCAAGGTGGCCAGATTTTTGTCACTTTTTGCTCCATATTCTAAAAAACGGTAAAGGGACCCCTGACAATTAAGTCCAGTCGTGAATGACTCTGGGGTTGCGGCGCTCACCTTGCTTTAAAGGCCGAGGGAGCCGGCGTTTGTCCTCTTCCGCAGACAGTTTTTCCGGGTAATGTGGGCAGCGTGACTAACCCACTTCTGGCGAAACCAGAGCAGTGCACAGAAAATCCGTTTACCTTCCTGACAGAGCGGTACCTCTTTATCTACTTGCACTGTGTGCTTTCGAACTGCTAGGTTGGCAGGAGCTAGGACCAAACAATGGGAGCTCACCCCTTCACAGGGATTCGAATCGCCAACCTTTCAGTTGGCAAGCCCAAGTGGCACAGTGGTTTAACCCACAGCGCCACCCGCGTCCTGCTCCATATTCCATACTCCTCTCCTATTGTTTGCATAATTGTAACATAAACTCTTAAGTCCCTTGAATTTATTAACTACTAGCTAGAAGTGAAATGCAACCAGGGCCGTCTTAAGCATATGCGGTGCCGGGGTGCAAAGATCCATCCAGCACCCCCCCTTGACCTTTTTTTAGGAAAGGTTCCCCAGAGTTGTTGACCTTTGCTCAGGAAAAGAAAACAGGAAACATAAGGAGCCCAGCGCAACAAACCAGTCTGAGGCACCTTGTGTAAGCAGCGTACGCTGGGTGGGTCTTTCCACGCCCCTACACCAACCCCCGGCATGTAGGAGGGCGGGGCCAGCAGCTTGCCTCAGCACCTCGCTCGCCCCCAAGCTCGCGACGCAGAGCCACCCGCAGCAGAAGAGCTCCCATATCTTGTCTCTCTGCCTCCTCACCCCTTACCTCTCCCTTTTAATTTTAACCAGGTATTCAAATACATAATTTGTTTTTAACTGCAGACTCAGTTCAAAAACAAGTTCAAAAACATGTTCAGTAATTGATAGACTCTGGGTACTAGTAAAATGCTTTTTCTAAACATGATGTAAATCATAAGCAGTCTTGAAATGTCCCCAGAATAAACTCTATACAAAACCAATTTTCTCTTAAGGCAACTGCAGGTTCTAGTGCAACTCTTGAAAATGCAAAACACCTGCTCGGAGTTCTGTTAAACAGCACTGGCAATAACACAGAGTTTTGAGATATATCACAGATCAATTATCATCATGCAGACTAGCCTCCTCAATTAAAATTCAATTTTGTAATACTGTAAGAAACTGGCACATTGAAAGTGATGTGATTAAAAGTGGTGGATTCCAGATTGATGTAGTAATTAAAAGAACATTTGTGGCATTCAAACTGCGGGAAAAAAAAACCCTGACAAAAATTGTCTCTCTCGCCACCCCACAATCTATCACAAAGACATTTACCAATGCACACAGCAAGTCAACTGCTTCTAAGATGAGTTCTTGATGACCAATTCGAGTAACCCCTAGATCCTCCAGTTCTTGATGAGTGATACGTAGCAACTGATCTCCACCAATCTTTTCTCTCTCAAAGTTCTTGATATACTGCTGCAGGCAATCATCGAGACCTAAAACAAAAACAAACAAAAAATGTGTGAAGGGAAGAAAGAATTATTTTTCTGTATAAATGAAATAAGGGGGAATATATATTAGACTGAATAATTTAAGCAAAATGTTTCACAAACTGATCAACAGAGATTTGAACATTTAGATGAATATGGAGGGAAATTGGCGGAATCAAAATTCTTGTATAAAATTCTTTAGCTTCGTTGAAGCAGTATTCCACTAATTTGTTCTCACTCATTCACCTTAAAGCCACATACCTTTAAACCCTAGTTTCAAACTAACTTTCAGCAGTGCTAATACTAACTACAGTATTAGAATTTATAGTATAATTTATGCAGAAACAATAAGGAATGAAGAAAATGAAGGCTCAAACCCATTGCCCAGTCCCTGCTAAATATGGTTAAAATGTCAGCAATGTTAAGTTTGTCTGCATCTGGCCTATGTTGTTTTCTCATTCCTTGTACCATGCTCACTTTCGTCACAATATGTTAGCTGAGGGGTTCCCAAACTAAGGCCCGGGGGCCGGATGCGGCCCAATCGCCTTCTAAATCCGGCCCACGGACAGTCCTGGAATCAGCATTGTTGGGGTTAAAAGCAAAATCAGCAGAAACTGGTTGAGGAACTTACACATAGAGACCAAGACTTAAACAAATGCTTGGTTTAATGGAGAAAGTAAATTTAACAAAAATTAAATCAGGCTTATACAAAATACCCACACAACCAAACCACCCACCAAGAGCACACTGGGAAAACGCCCAGCACAGAGGCAACACACAACACCCCTGATATACCCTGCATCATCAGCTTCACAGCAACACCTGTAGAGCTGCTCCACAGCTGCAGAGCCCCAGTCATTAAATCTTTCCTGACTCTTAAAGATACAGTGAAACAATAATGACACTTTTACACAATCATTCAACATATCCCCTGCAGTTCATTATTGTGAAACAGAGACAAACTTTGTACATGTCTTTCATGCGCAACTTTTGGAAGTGCTTTAGTAAAGATGTCTGCAACTTGTCTGTCACCGGGGACATATTCAAAAACAATTGTTTTGTCAGCAATCAAATTCTTTACAAATTGTAAACGTAATCTCAACACTCTAGTGCGCTGTGTGTTGGTTTCTGAGCACAGGATAGCAAGTCCACTCTGGGAATCGAGATAAACTTTTACTGGGAGTGATGCTGGCATCTTTAAGTCTTCAAATATTTGTAAATACCACTCTATATCACGAATGGCCTGAGTACAGGCATATAACTCACTTTCAGTTGAAGAAAGACAATTAATCCTTTGATTCTGTGCTTTCCATTCAAAAGGACACCCATTATAAAAATAAACCATACCAGATGTACCTTTGTAATTATTTTGCTCTACAGCATGAGATGCATCACAATATATTTCAAAACCTTTGTCAATAGATGGTGTAAACTCCAACCTATAATGTTTTGTGTGTTTGAGGTACATCACCACTCTCTTAAGAGCTTTGAAGCATTGGGTAGTGGGTTTTTCTACAAATTTTGCCAGAAAATGAAAAGCATAAGTTACATCTGGCCTTGAAACTCTTTGAATAAAATTGAGCTTGCCTATGGCAGAGCGATACAAAGTTTTGTCAGAGAACGTGTTATTGCCATCTGTAAAAGTAAAACCACATACCATAGGCGTTTCTTTCCCATTTGCATTCTTTAAACATAACATTTCAACAAGATCATCTATTTTTGCATTTTGATGAATCAGATAAGAACCATTTTTGCCTTCTTCAATTTGCATGGATATATAGTTTTTAGCTTTGCCTAATTCTACCACATCAAATTTTTCTTGTAACAGTGACACTATCTGTGTATATTCATGTTTAGTTTTTGTAGAAATTAATATATCATCTACAAACACACATAATTTGGTCACAGAATTTCCATTTTCTTTTGTAAATACACAGTTATCTGCCTTGCCTTGTGTAAAACCAAAATTCAGCAATTCCTTCACTAAAGTCTGATGCCAGTTTTTACCACTCTGATGCAAACCATAAAGAGATTTATTTAGTTTGCACACTACTCCTTTAGTGGCGATTACGCCATCAGGGACACGCATAAAAATTTGTTCTTCTAAATCTGCAAACAAATAGGCAGTTTTTATATCTACATGATAGACAGAATGTCCACGCTGGGATGCATCTTTTAACAAAAGCTTAACAGATTCATATTTTACGCTCGGTGAGTAACACAAATCATAGTCTTCACCTGGGATTTGCTGGAAACCTCTGGCTACTAACCTAGCCTTGTACCTTACAACTTCGTTTTTATCATTCATTTTCACTTTATAAACCCATTTTGAATCAATAACTCTCATGTCTGGGGTTTGTGGTACAAGAGACCAAGTGTTATGCTCTTTTAAAGAAGCTATTTCAGCATCCATAGCTTTGTACCAATTTGCAGCTTCATGCAAAGGTAATTTTTGAACATCGTTGTAGCATTTTGGCTCAAAAACTGCTTTATTGGCATACACAGTGTATAACTGCTCTTTTGAAAACCGTCTTGGTTCCTGTCTCTTTCTGTCTGAACGTCTTAGTCCTGAAGAAGAGCTAGGCCCTTCAGAATCAGTAGAACTATTTGGACTTCTAGCTTCAGACTGTAAATTGCTATCATCAGACTGATGAGACTCTTGTGGGCTTTTCTTACTTTCAGAAAACTCAGAAGAACTTAACCTTTCTTTAGGTGTCTGTGTCTTTAAATTTTCAAACAAATCACCAGACACAACAGGCTTTTCGTCTTCAGATCCACTAGTATCCCCTGCTCCAGCGTCTTCCTCTTCTACTTCTACTTCCTCCTCATCAGCATTATCTAAACCATCTCTATCTTGAAAAATAGCAACTCTATTCCAATTTACAGTTTCAATCATGCTTCTGGTAATATGAAATTTGCCAGTTGCTGGTACATAAACTCTGTACGACCCCTGCTGGTAGCCCATGAACTTTCCTTGAACACTACGTTCATCCAACTTGTGTCTAGCAGGGTAGTGAATAATAACGTCTGAACCCCAAATTCGCAGGTATTTCAAATTAGGGCGTTTTTTAAACAACATTTCATAGGGTGTAACATTTAAACTAGAATGATAGGATCTGTTTTTAACAAAAAGATAGGCATGAAGAGATTCCGCCCAATATTCTTTCCCCAAATTAGCATCATGCAAGTAAGTTTTAACACCTGCCTGCAAATCACGTTGCACTACTTCTACAATCCCATTCTGCCAAGGACTTCTAGGGCAGGACAACTCGTGAACAGTCCCCTGCGCTTCCAGGAAATGTGAAAATTCCTCAGAAACAAATTCTCCCCCCCTGTCAGAAAACAAATGCTTTATAGGTTTGTTAAAGTGGGTTTTTACCCAGTTGCAAAAAATCTTGTACTTCTCAAGTGCTTGTGACTTTTCAGCAATGGTGTAAACAAAACAATATCTGCTGTACTGATCAATAAGAGTAAGCCAATATTTTGAATTTCCTAAAGAAGGAGGGAGTGGCCCTACTAAATCACAATGCACACGTTCAAATGGCTCTGTTACTTTCCTGCCTGAGCATTTACCCTTTCTTGCAACTTTTATCTTATTCTTACAACAAGATACACATTGCATATAGTATTTACATGGCTTCAAGTTTAGTCCATCAACAATCTTCTCTGTCTTTATCACATCTGTGAAATTTAAATGTCCCAAAAGTCTATGCGCCTCATGAATACATCCGGAGTGAGGCTTTACATTTCTCAGCCCCTGACTTGGCTGGGTTACTCTACAGTTCACAGGTGGCTGTGAATGCTTTTTAAAATATAGTCTATATAAACCTTCAGACTCTCTGGCATACAATACACGCTTTCCCCCTTTGTAGAACTCACATAGTGATTTTGTGAAGCACACAGTTACTCCTTGGCGTGCAAAGCAACTTACTGATAATAAATTGTCCACTGATGGGCAGTAAGTGCAATTTGCTATTGTGATGTTCAAGGAGTCAAGTTTCACAGTACCTCTGCCAAGCGACTGTAGAACGTCGGAGTTGGCCAGATGAATGGTGCCAATTTCCTCTTCGAAAGAAATAAACAGACTTCGGTCGTTACAAAGATGAATTGACGCCCCGGAATCTACTACAAACGATTTCCACGTGTCATCTTTAATTACTTTACGACCTAATTCACGAACATGGAATGCTCGCGGCTCACGTCCATCTTTACGATATGCTGCCGACTGCTGGGTTGCTGTCTGTGATTTACGAAATGGAACGGACCCTGAAGCATTCTGCTTTTTAAATCTGCAGTCCCTCGCAAGGTGCCCCTGCTTTTTACAAAACCAGCAATGCTTGGAAGTTTTGAAAGCAGATGAATCACCACAGACTTGCATACGGCGTTCCTCATTTTTAGAAATAGGAGTGCTAATCCCACAAGTCTCCCTTCTGTCCAGCTCGCCCATCAATCTTGCTGTTACCCCTTCCACAGTTAATTGTGCTGGAGGTACAGCAGATATCTGGCTAGCTATGGCAGACGCTGACTCCTTTCTAACGTGCACTGCCGCAAGACTGTCCCACATTTCTTTGGCAGTTTTCTTATTTCTTATGTACACAACTTGCTGATCACTAACAGACAAGTTAATTAATGCCCTTGCTTTAGCATCACCTTTCGACCAGGCATCGGTCATAGGAGCAGGAGGGTCCTCTGTCACGTACTTCCACACATCACGGGAAGTTAGAAGTGCTTCCATGCGAAAGGACCATAGACTGTAGTTCTCGGCCGTTAGTTGCGGGAATGTTAAAGCCTTCTCAGCCTCAGCAACACGGTCTGCCATGCTGGAACTTTTCAACCACCAGCCCACAAAACCGTTGCAGCAAAAAGAAGGAAAAAACCTTTCTAAACCTTTCTCCAAAAACTAACATGTGCAGTTCCACACTCAACCACTGGGCCCATAACCAAGATGTTGGGGTTAAAAGCAAAATCAGCAGAAACTGGTTGAGGAACTTACACATAGAGACCAAGACTTAAACAAATGCTTGGTTTAATGGAGAAAGTAAATTTAACAAAAATTAAATCAGGCTTATACAAAATACCCACACAACCAAACCACCCACCAAGAGCACACTGGGAAAACGCCCAGCACAGAGGCAACACACAACACCCCTGATATACCCTGCATCATCAGCTTCACAGCAACACCTGTAGAGCTGCTCCACAGCTGCAGAGCCCCAGTCATTAAATCTTTCCTGACTCTTAAAGATACAGTGAAACAATAATGACACTTTTACACAATCATTCAACAGTTTTTACATGAGTAGAATGTGTCTTTTTATTTAAAATGCATCTCTGGGTTATTTGTGGGGCATAGGAATTCGTTCATATTTTTTTTCAAAATATAGTCCGGCCCCCCACAATGTCTGAGGGACAGTGGACCGGCCCCCTGCTGAAAAAGTTTGCTGGCCCCTGTGTTAGCTCATTTCATGCAGGTTTCATTATCATTTCTCAACTCTGTTTTAAATCCTTCTTAATTCTTCAGCCATGCAAACACAGTCCCATATAAAGGCACACATGACACTTGACTGTACAAATAACAGCATAATTTTATGCATGTTCAGCACTTATTTTCACTTTTAAAATGATATAATTGCGGTTCAGTGATAATACTACTTAGTATTATGTAAGTCTTTTAATGCTGGTCTTCAGGTGAACCTCACAAATTTAGCTGAATTTACCACACAGTCACAAACGCTGTTATTCAACCTAAAGCTTGGGCCTCTGGGTACTAGAACTGCTGATTTGCTATTAAAAAATAATGTGATTTGCACTTGAAGTAACTCGGTCTTCATGCTAAACAGTAAACTATTAAAACAGAACCCACAGTATGAAAAAAGTTGGAATCTTTGGAATAAAAGTAAACTTTGATACAAAGAACTACAAGAAAATAAAAGAATATTGTCTGAGCAGTATATAATGAATGGCCATTATGTAAAATATAATAAAGAAAAATTTGGCATGTTTTCTTCATATTTGATGCCAGAAACCCTTCTGACATACTATATAAATCTCTCACATTGCTTTCAAATTTGAAAATATCCACTGAAAACAGAACACAGACTAGTTGACGTAATCTTAAATGTTTGGTAGCGTCCTTAGTCAAGAGGGAAGGGATGATGCAAAATGTGAAGGTTGCTTGCTTCAAAGAGCAAATACCACATTAAAGGCAGCAGGCCCTCTGCTCACAGTGGTTATGTTCACACCAAATGTGTAGTTTGCCTTATCAAGAATGTGCTTCTATAAGTTTTGTGGAGTAAGCAATCCCAATTTCAGTTCAACACTAATTAAACCATGTCAACTTTCCTCAACCTGGTGCCCTCCAGATGCTCTAAGCCAAAATTCCCATCAGCCACTGCCATCATGGCCTATGGCAGGCATCCCCAAACTTCGGCCCTCCAGATGTTTTGGGCTACAATTCTCATCTTCCCTGACCACTGGTCCTGTTAGCTAGGGATCATGGGAGTTGTAGGCCAAAACATCTGGAGGGCTGCAGTTTGGGGATGCATGGCCTATGGTCATGGGTGACAGAAGTTGTAGTCCAAAACATCTGGAGGGCACCAGGTGGAGAAGACATGCTACAAATATAAAGCAGTATGCTTTATGCACAACAGAAGGATGTCCAAACAACACAAATAACTACAAGACTATTCAAAAAGTGTTCAAATCCACAGAAGTAGGAAACTGCCCAATGCTATTTTCCCATCCAGCCCATAGAAAAAATTCCCTACCAAACCAAATTTGCAGACATGAATCCATTATTAATTCCAACACCTTGTGAGTTTGTCACAGATTATCAGTATTAAATGGGGAAATAAGCTTTCCTGATGAAAGTCAGTATGAGGAACAAAAAATCACAAATACATTTATCATACTTTTGGCCAATACTATCTGAACTTTCTTGGCTCTACTTTGCCACATGAGATACACACACCTGAAACCAAGCGGACATGGTTAGTATGCAAGAACATTATACCAAGCAGGCCCGATTCCAGGCTTAAGAGGGCCTTTGGCACAGTGCCCCCACCGGCAAGCCAGCAAGGCCTTACTTGGCAGCAGGCTGCAATGGTGCCCTCACGAGTGCTGGTATTTCAGAGCCATCATGTAGATATCATCTAACTATCTGGAGTGCCCAATTCACACCATAACTCCAGAGCATTATGGCTGGCACTACAACAGATACTCCAGGGCACTGTAGGAAATTAAACAGGAGGGTTCATGGGAGCCCTGGAAAAGCAGGGCCCTGGGCAATAATCAGCAGTAGAACCTCCTAGATTCCCAGCCACTGCCCCAAGATTATGAGTTCTGATGCTACACCTCATACAGAGTCCAACTGTACTGCCCCATCTAGACAGACACGGTCTCACCCTTCCAACCTGATTTCCAATGAACTTAAATTTCCAGGGCTTTATTCATGCAGGGAAGATTGTCTACCACTCAGCCATCATCAAGGTTTGTGGCCTAGAATCAAGTAGGTGGTATTTCCATATCAGCATCAGACCCTTCCTGGAAGAGTGTAATGTTGCCTCATATGATGAGATAGCTATATCAGTGGTGAGAAAAGGCACACCACAAGCATTGCACAAAGGCATTTCACATAATAAGTGTACTGTGATTACCAACAATGATATACAGCCTTAAGAAGGCAGAAAGCTGATGCACCTATAACCAGTTTATGGAATTCAGATTTGCATGTGTGCTGAATAAAGCATCTTAACTATATTTTTAGGTCAAAGACAAATTTCATTAATCAAAACTTAATACTTGAGACATGCATTAAATCCTAAGACATCTGTTCTACAAGCAACTGTTAAATACTTGCAAGTAAAATAATAGCTGTCATTTTGAATAAGTTAGTGCCATAAATTGGGACCCAGGTGGCGCTGTGGTTAAAGCCTAGGGCTTGCTGATCAGAAGGTTGGCGGTTCGAATCCCTGTGACGGGGTGAGCTCCCGTTGCTTGGTCCCAGCTCCTGCCAACCTAGCAGTTCGAAAGCACATCAAAGTGCAAGTAGATAAATAGGAACCGCTACAGCGGGAAGGTAAACGGCGTTTCCATGTGCTGATCTGGTTCGCCAGAAGCAGCTTTGTCATGCTGGCCACATGACCTGGAAGCTATACGCCGGCTCCCTCGGCCAATATTGCGAGATGAGCGCGCAACCCCAGAGTCGGTCACGACTGGACCTAATGGTCAGGGGCCCCTTTACCTTTACCTTTTTAGTGCCATAAATTAACAACATTTTATCATCACTTTTTTAAACTAAATATTAAAGCTCTTTTGATGCTCATGATTTAATTACTGCATTGAAGTCCTATTCCAACAACTGCAAAATGCAATCAGGTGGGACAAATTGTTCTTGATCTTATGTCAAAACTAGTGTGATTTTAATATAATAATTTGATGGTAATGTTACAATTACAATGCATCACTGGAATAGAAATTTATGTCTTCCATGAAACAGTTGCTTTACAATAAGAGAGCTAAGTATTAATTATTTCTGAATGCAATATGAAAATAAGGGTAAGGGTTTTGACCTAGCAACATATGCAATGACTTTATAACAGGACAAGCACTGTTCAGCAATTTCACGGTTGAACATAATAAGAGTCTCTATTCACTTCCCCCCCCCCGTAAGTTGTTTAACGATTTGGTCATTTCCAAGATACAGCTGTGCAAACAATATTTCATGTCTAGCTAGTCATCATTGTGTCTTAGTCCTTAGTCTACCTACCTCTCACACACACTTCCTGGGCAGGGCGGTGATGAGAAAAATCAAGTTACACACATGTACCAGCAGATATAAATGTTGAAAATATTCTAAAGATCAAGTCATGTAATAATTTCATTACCTTTCAGAATCCTTCTACAAGTCAGCCATATTAGGCTATATATAGCATCTTAGGGATTGCCACTCGCTTTCAAAAATTAAAGTCACTGAATACATGAATAAGTAAATGAGTGCTATTTCTTTCAAAATCAAGGAGGCCTTTAGACAAAAAAAAAGCATATGAACACACAATAATTGATTGATTTTTTAAAAATTATTTGGGACATCTTAATTGATACCTGTGGATCGTATTTTGGAAGTGTTTTTAACATGGTAAGATTTAGTTCAAATGAAAATGTTTAATTGCCTAAGAAAAATTCATGCATATGAGCAAAGTTCCAATTTTAGTTCATACATAGGTACTAAATCTTATAACCAGTAATTCAAAAACAGTGCCTGACGGTTTCCAAACATAGACCCAAACCTCCTCCTGGGAGCCATCATGCCAAACTGGGCACCAATGTTGTCAGAAGCATCCAAATTGGTGCAGTTTGTAACTGTCAGTCCAAACTGGATGATGTCACATGAAACTCAGGAAAAATATCTTCATTGGCATTCAAATCAGCATGCTTTGGAAGAGTTTAGTTCTGCCATCTTGATTCAAAATGGGGTCCAACCATTTCTAAAAGTAAACCAAGGGCTGCTTCCTCATCTCAGTGGCAGTCTTGCCAAATTGGGTGACAATATATTCAGAGGCATCCAAATCAGTGCTATTTAGAATGGATCAGTCCACTATCTTGATTCAAAATGGTGCCTGTCCAAACATAGGCCAAAAACCCACTCATCAATCTTAGCAACTGTCACGTCAAATAGGCCATGCTAACTCCAGAGGCATCAAAATTGGTGCAGTTTGGAACATTTCAGTCCACCATCTTAATTCAAAATGGTACACAATGTTAATCAAACATAGACAAAAATTGGCTTCTCCACTTTGGGAACTGTTGCACTAAGTTTGGCAACCATATCACAAAAGGCATTCAAATGCATGGAGCACAGACAGATGGGCAAAATATGCAGCAGACATACAAAATTGCATGGAAATCTGAAGGGGGGGAAAACCCAATTAAGAACTATACAGGAAACCTACTGGTACATAATTGTTTGTATCTCAAAGCATTTGTATACAAAGCTAAGGATGCAATTCTATGCACACTCACTTGTGATTAAGACCCACTGAAGTAGTGGGAATTACTTCTGATGATGTATAGAATTGAGGTATGATATTGACACATTCCAAATATCAGTCTATCTAGGGAGGGGGAACACCTCTTATATATTCTTATATATAAGTATGTAGAAATAAAATTATTAATAGCATTAACATTTACTATTACTAAGCACTGGAAACATAGCAGTTAGCTTTTGTAGTATGACTGGCTTCATTAAGATTTGCAAGATTTTAATAATTGTTGGGGGAAATATTCATTATGTAAGGCAATCAATATATTAGTTTAAATTATTATTGTGCTTCACATTGTTTCCTCAAATAGTAAAAATAGTTAACGTGTAAAACAGCCCAAATGCATCGTGTTTCGTGTCATAGGGTTGTTTTGAAAATCCAACATACAGTATCTTGTGAATAGTACAGTATGGTCAATACACAGATACTTTAGGAAACAAACAACCTTCCAAATTTACTGACCCAATGCCAATTCTTAGCCATTTCAAGTAGCAGTTTTGTTTAGCCCTGGCTCCTTATGCAAAATATCTGAATTTGAAGCTGAGAATTTGGGCATGCAAAAAAAATATGACATGGCAGTTATGTCTTCCTCAAATTGGTTAACATTGTCCAGGGGAACAAGCCCACACTCTGCCCCATGACCTGCATTGGGTATTAATCATTGCAGGGTTGTTCTTAAGTGAGAGGCCAAAGGTTTTAGTCTCACTCTATGAAGCTGATGTGTTTATCTATACTTCTGCACTTTTGTATTCAATAGTATTATTTGCTGAACATCAATAAACATACATATATGACTTTTATACAATGTATCTGTAACAGTTGCCAGACCTGTTGCTGAGGAAAGGGAGTGCCAGATGAAACAATGAACACCACGTGAAATTTTATATTAAGTATCGTAGAAAGGGTTAGAGATTGAAAATGTTATGCCTGTATACCAGATCACAGACCAGTCATGTGTGATAAGTGATGGTTTTACTAGTAAAACCAATAACTTCTGGAATTATTGCTGTATTTTTATTGTGCGTATTGTGCTAATGTTTGCTTGTTTATCCCCAAGTGTTTCTTTTCCAACCAACCCAGCTTAGTTTTGCATGTTAAACACAGGCCAAAAGTGTGGTGTTCTGCTGCTTATCAGTTTGTGCAAAATCTGTTGTTTGCTTATTAATGTTGAAAACTTCACCTAACGTATGCTGACCATAGTTTTTAGTGCAGTATTTTTGTTCTTATATATTATTTATTAACAAGCATATACTTTAAGTAATATGTTAAATAGTACAGTGGTACCTCGGTTTAACTACACAATTGGTTCCGGAAGTCTGTACTTAACCTGAAACGTCCTTCACCTGAAGCGACCTTTCCCATGGAAAGTAATGGAAAGTGGATTAATCCGTTCCAGACGGGTCTGCGGAGTACTTAAACTGAAAGTACTCAAACCGAAGTGTACTTAAACCGAGGTATAACTGTAATAGCAAACTATATCAGTAGCGTTTAGTATTGGTGTGTGTTAGAGGTTAGCTGACACAAAAAGCAAATATATGAGTTTTAGGTCTATGCAAGTGACTAGATACAATGCTAAGCAAATAATAACCATAACAGAAGCAGAAGCAGCTGGGTTCTTTATAACAAAACCAAAACCTGATTGGGGCTATTAGATGCTTATAATAAATCTAATGTGTTTGTTTTATTTGTAGGCCCAATCAATGGATTAGGTTACATAACAAGCAATACACACAAAACCACATAGAATAAAATTGTGAAAAGACAACATATTTACAAACGATATTCCTGTTCTTTCTCAGCTTGACGGATAGTCATTGGAAGAACAAAATATCACTGCAAATGCCAAATCACCCCTCTTAAAGTCTCTTCTCCACAGATCATTTTATTGAGAGCCAACTGGCAGCAAGAGCCATGTTCTCTTTCCCCTATCCTCCAAGGTACTATTAAGGAGGCATAGCTGCCAAGTTTTCCCTTTTCTCACGAGGAAGCCTATTCAGCATAAGGGAATTTCCCTTAAAAAAAGGGATAACTTGGCAGCTATGTAAGGAGGAAGGCCCCTTTCCTAAGGCCAATTTCCCAAACCCGCCAGATCACTTCTTTCTGAGAGTCAAATGCCAAATGCCATTGCCCAGAGTGGCTGGGGAGACTCAGCCAGATGGGCGGGGTATAAATAATAAATTATTAATATAAATTATTAGTATTGCTCCCCTACCCATTTTTTCTGCTCCAAACTACGCAACCACAACAGAAACTACTATTTCGGCTAGCTCAAAGGTGGATTAATTCAGGTGAAAGACTGGATCAGTGGATAGCTAGGAAAACACAGTAAAACCAGATTGCTTTGGAACAATAACTACTATAAAGGATTTCAATAGTTGAATTCATCCTGTTTTTTTCTTACCTGAAAATTACAATTTGCTGATTGCAAGAACAGTTCAAATACACTTTTTCTATTAAGTATATCTAAAAATATGCTAATATTCTTTCTTAGTAATATGAAGAATATCACATGTCATATTCATTTTTCAAAAAAGGAACACAAAAACAAAATTTTTAAAAAATCTAAATAATTCTTGACCATATGCATTTAATCATCACTTCAAAACAGAATGTTTAAATTATCAAGACTTTAGAAAATGCTTTGAAGCTCTCTCAGTTACTCCTAACTACACTGATGAATGACATACACATCTGTCAAGGGCATCATTTCCACTTACAATTATCCTTATCCAAACTGCCCTCCCTATCATGTTAACTTCCACTCATGTTGTCATGTACCTTCAAAATACATGTTTGATAGCTGTGCAGAACCACTTTGCAGTAATATACTGGCACTCAAGTCATTTCCACAACGCAAGATATCAGCTGCAAAACTACGTATTTCAGCAACAGGTGGTTTCTCCGGGAGACTATTAATACCTTACCCTCCTCCATAGCCCAATCAAATAATATTTCAAGGCTGGGTATCAGCAGTTTCAGATCTCTTGTATCACAAAACAGCATAGTGATAGGCACATATTTCAGTTCACTGTTAGTCCATCTAGTTCAATAACTTAATCCTAAAATCAAAGATAGGAAAGATTGGGGGGGACAAGTACCACTGCTCTTGCTAGATTTATGATGGCACAATACTTAAAATTCATGAAAGTTACTCCCCAGTCATTCATATGTAGGAATTACACATGTTAATTACAAAGAGTTATAAAACAGTCTTGAGTTATTCATCCATGTTTTCTTATTGCTTCAGGCCAAATGTTGACATTTCCATCATTACATTCCCTACTGTCATGTTCTTCATGCATTCAATATTGAAGAACAAGAGAGCAAGGCATTAAATACCTGGCTTGATTTATTTATTAAGATGCATAATAAGGTCAGCCCTTACAAACAAAGGCAGGCTCTTTTAAAGATTCTGATAATCCAGGGGCAAAATGTTCATTTGAGCCCTTCTGTACCTCACTGCACCATGGGTCAATGTAATTTCACCCCTCAACTTGGGTGGGGGATTAAATATGCATATAATCCCACCAAAAAAAGGTCTGTATTAGATATTAGAAGCAATTTGTTAAGATGGCATGCCTCTCAAATTCAAGACAATATTTATGACAGATTTAGTTGCAATGTATGCCAGGATGTATCCAGAAAAATTATTGAAACCCAATTCAATAAATTTATTGGGGTCTATTGTAATTTGTACACACAGCTTGCACTGATACACACATTGGAATTTGGAATTTGTGAAAATAGTGTGTGCTGCTACAACATACCTGTGCATTGTGTGCATACTTTGTTACTCTGAGCCACATTCCATCACATTTAGAAGCCTACATAGAATGGCAGAAAATAATCAAACTGGAAATTTTATAGCACTATTGTAGAAGAGTGTTATATGCAAGCTTCACACAGGAGACAAAACTTTATTTGGAGTGAGGGATGCAGCTGCTATTGCATGCGTGGAACAGACTTCCACTTCCTCCCTTCCTGCAGCCACCCACACCCCCTCAGAATCAGCTCCAGAAGGTTAGGAGACGCTCCAGATTTTCAGGGCATGCAGGAGCGGCATAGGAGAAAGAAGAAATTCTGTTGTATGAACAGAACCTGCTTTACTCAGAGTTGCAGGCAACTCATAGTTAAGGGAGCACACTTCCTCCTTCTCATCAATTCAGTTTAAAAATGAGGTTCTTCTCGGTAGGAGAGGGGGTGCAGGACTTAGTGCAAGATCCTCCAGACTGCAATCTGGAAGCCTTGAACAGCTTGAAAGGAAGCTCCCTGGAGGAAGGGAAGATCTGAAGTCCTTTCGCAAAACACTGGACCATAGTCCAAACAGTCCCCATTGTCATTAAAGGCCTGCAGTATATTCCAGAAATGTCATAGCAGAAGAAGTCGCAAAATAATTCTTATGTATTATTGTAATATATTTATAGTATCTTTTTCCACATTAGGTTTATGTTGTAAGAATTCAAATAATGTACACTGCTGCATATTAGATTGGATCAGAAGTGAGATAAACTTTTAATAACTTATATTATAACAGCTTGTGTAGCCAGGAAATTATAAAGCTGTGTGGCATATATTAAAGTTCATTACAATGGTCAGCCCTGGCTTAAGTTATACCTTTGAAGCCTATAACAAAATTTACACATGAGTAGATCTGCTAGGTGGCAGCACTCCCAATTATCCTGCCTTCCACCTGAACTGGCAGCTGTGAGCCTTTCTCAGATAAATGATCTATCATGACAGAGGCCAGGGTTTCTACAAATGAAAAGATTAAATGTTTCTATAATGTTTGTTCATATGTAAACTTTTCCTGCAATCCTCCTGTGACTGGACATGAGATTTGTTTCTTCTGCTTCTCCTACCCATATTTTCAATATCTATAATACTAGCGGAAGCCTCAGGGTACATGGAAGTGGGAATAGAAAGCATATCAAAGTGCAAGTACCGTAGATAAATAGGTACTGTTCCGGCAGGAAGGTAAACGGTGTTTCCGTGCGCTGCTCTGGTTCACCAGAAGCGGCTTAGTCATGCTGGCCACATGACCCAGAAGCTGTATGCTGGCTTCCTTGGCCAGTAAAGCGAGATGAGCGCCACAACCCCAGAGTCGTCCGCGGGTCCCTTTACCTTTACAGCTGTGAATACCGAAAGGAAACCAAAGCTTTTTGCCACACAATGGGAGAGAAAAGTAAATGTCACTGGTGAAGATCCTGGACCTAGAAAAATGTACTCTATAGAAGTGTATATAAGTGATACTATTATAACATACAGTAGTTACATATCCTCTTTCTTTCTTTCTTTCTTTCTTTCATACATTCATTCATTCTTGAGACACTAAAAGAACTGAAATCTACATTAAGGTCTGCATAATAACTATAAAATAACCTACCAAATGTGTCCCATTGCAATACTACAATATCCACTACAAGTGCACTATCAACTATGTTGTTATTGTTGTTTAGTTGTGTCCGACTCTTCGTGACCCCATGGACCAGAACACGCCAGGCACTCCTGTCTTCCACTGCCTCCCGCAGTTTGGTCAGACTCATGTTCGTAGCTTCGAGAACACTGTCCAACCATCTCATCCTCTGTCGTCCCCTTCTCCTTATGCCCTCCATCTTTCCCAACATCAGGGTCTTTTCCAGGGAGTCTTCTCGTCTCATGAGATGGCCAAAGTATTGGAGCCTCAGCTTCACGATCTGTCCTTCCAGTGAGCACTCAGGGCTGATTCCCTTAAGAATGGATAGGTTTGATCTTCTTGCAGTCCATGGGACTCCCAAGAGTCTCCTCCAGCACCATAATTCAAAAGCATCAATTCTTCGGCGATCAGCCTTCTTTATAGTCCAGCTCTCACTTCCATACATCACTACTGGGAAAACCATAGCTTTAACTATACGGACCTTTGTCGGCAAGGTGATTTCTCTGCTTTTTAAGATGCTGTCTAGGTTTGTCATTGCTTTTCTCCCAAGAAGCAGGCGTCTTTTAATTTCGTGACTGCTGTCACCATCTGCAGTGATCATGGAACCCAAGAAAGTAAAATCTCTCACTGGCTCCATTTCATCCCCTTCTATTTGCCAGGAGGTGATGGGACGAGTGGCCATGATCTTGTTTTTTTTTATGTTGAGCTTCAGACCATATTTTGCACTCTCCTCTTTCACCCTCATTAAAAGGTTCTTTAATTCCTCCTCACTTTCTGCCATCAAGGTTGTGTCATCAGCATATCTAAGGCTGTTGATATTTCTTCCGGCAATCTTAATTCTGGTTTGGGATTCATCTAGTCCAGCCTTTCGCATGATGAATTCTGCATATAAGTTAAATAAGCAGGGAGACAATATACAGTCTTGTCATACTCCTTTCCCAATTTTGAACCCATCAGTTATTCCATGTCCAGTTGTAACTGTAGCTTCTTGTCCCACATAGAGATTTCTCAGGAGACAGATGAGGTGATCAGGCACTCCCATTTCTTTAAGAACTTTCCATAGTTTGCTGTGGTCGACACAGTCAAATGCTTTTGCGTAGTCAATGAAGCAGAAGTAGATTTTTTCTGGAACTCTCTAGCTTTCTCCATAGTTCAGCGCATGTTTGCAATTTGGTCTTTGGTTCCTCTGCCTCTTCGAAACCCAGCTTGTACTTCTGGGAGTTCTCGGGCCACATACTGCCTAAGCCTGCCTTGTAGAATTTTAAGCATAACCTTGCTAGCGTGTGAAATGAGCGCAATTGTGCAGTAGTTGGAGCATTCTTTGGCACTGCCCTTCTTTGGGATTGGGATGTAGACTGATCTTCTCCAATCCTCTGGCCACTGCTGAGTTTTCCAAACTTGCTGGCATATTGAGTGTAGCACCTAAACAGCAGCATCTTTTAAAATTTTAAATAGTTCAGTTGAAATATCATCACCTCCACTGGCCTTGTTATTAGCAGTGTTTTCTAAGGCCCATTTGACTTTACTCTCCAGGGTGTCTGGCTCAAGGTCAGCAACCACACTACCTGGGGTACACGAGACCTCCATATCTTTCTGGTATAATTCCTCTGTGTATTCTTGCTACCTCTTCTTGATGTATTCTGCTTCTGTTAGGTCCTTTCCACTTTTATCCTTCATCTTTGTACAAAATGTTCCTTTCATATCTCCAATTTTCTTGAACAGATCTCTGGGTTTTTCCCATTTGGTTGTTTCCCTCGATTTCTTTGCATTGCTCGTTTAAGAAGGCACTCTTGTCTCTCCTTGCTATTTTTTGGAAATCTGCATTCAATTTTCTGTATCTTTCACTATCTCCCTCGCATTTTGCCTGCCTTCTCTCCCCCACTATTTGCAAGGCTTCATTGGACAGCCACTTTGCTTTCTTGCATTTCCTTTCATTGGGATGGTTTTCATTGCTGCCTCCTGTATAATGTTACAAGCCTCCATCCATTGTTCTTCAGGCACTCTGTCCATGAAATCTAAATCCTGAAACCTGATCCTCACTTCCACTGTGTATTCATAAGGGATTTGGTTTAGATTGTGTCAACTATACTATTGTATCAACTAAACTATTTACTATTAAAAAATAGCATGCACCATGCAAGAATAATGCTTATTTTATTTTAGCCAAACACATTTCTTAAGGAGCAATTTACATGTGTGCTTCTGTTTATATTGGTATTCATAAAAACAGACTCTGGTGAGGAAAAACAATGAAGTCATAATATAGGATACTTTCAAGCATGTTAATGTTATTGAAAGCTCATCCGTGCACATAAGTGAGTTCAGCACTGAGGTTACTATTATCTTCTCTTCCCAACTCCAACAAGGGTGAAGTGGATATAAAACAAAAACTGGAAAATTGTTAATTGATTTTCTTTTAGAAACACAAACTGCAGTTTTTAAACAGGGTAACCAGTCACAAATACTACACAAATTAAAGTTAGAGATAGGCTTGTAACTTCTTATATGTAACTTATATGAAAGGACGTCATATAGAGGAGGGAGAAAGATTGTTTTCTGCTGCTCCAGAGAAGCGGACACGGAGCAATGGATTCAAACTTCAAGAAAGAAGATTCCACCTAAACATTAGGAAGAACTTCCTGACAGTAAGAGCTGTTCAGCAGTGGAATTTGCTACCAAGGAGTGTGGTGGAGTCTCCTTCTTTGGAGGTCTTTAAGCAGAGGCTTGACAGGCATATGTCAAGAATGCTTTGATGGTGTTTCCTGTTTGGCAGGGGGTTGGACTGGATGGCCCTTGTGATCTCTTCCAACTCTATGATTCTATGATTCTGCTTTATTAGTCAAAATATTCAGACCTCAGTCCTATACCTAATGACCTGAGAGTAAGCCACACTGAACGTAATTCTAAATAGGATTGCATTGTAAGTCTCCTTGAAGTCAATGGGGCATTTTATTTATAGAATTTATACCCACTCCATCAAACATACACAATTTTGTATGTCACCTTTCTACCATTAAAACCATGCTCAAAGGCAGCTTACAACATGAAGATATACGTGCATAACTACAACATAACAAAAGTAGCCATAAATGAAACATTAAAAACACACAACCAAACTGAACAATTTCTAAATAAAGCACAACATGATCTAAAATAAAGACCCAGAAACCCAACAGCAACAACCCCCTGCAACAACAACAACAAAAACCCAAACAACACCCTAGGGATCTTGAGGCAAGTCACAACCATTTAAAATGCGAAAAAGCACATGATAGTCCCCAATCCATCTGTTTAATGTTGCAAAGAACATGGCCATGTTGTCCCATGTATTACATGCACAATATGCACATACACAAATGTTCTAAGTAGGCATCAACTGAATGGTAATGAAATGAACTAGTTTCATTGATTCCAATAGAATAAGCTCAAAGTATTAGACCTTCCGTTTTTATGATGCATTTTACCATAATACTGTCTACTGTTTCGCAGTTTTGCTGAACAGCAAGTGATTGTCCTGTTTTGGGAAATGTTTATATAGTTAATAAGCATTATTAAAAAGGCTTACATAACTATTTATGGAAATGCTTACAAGAGTTAAATAACTAAGACCATATGCCTCAAGTTTTAAGGAGGATGAAATTGCCATGCATTAGCAAGGTAAAGAAGTCTGAGAAATAATGCCCACAACATAGCAGTTCTTCATAAATCAGTCATTCAATTGTACCAGCTTCACAGATATACTTGATACTAGCTAGATTTATTCACGCTACAAGCTAGGATTAGAGAACTCCAGTTTTCATACTTGGGATTTTATAAAATAAATATGAAAACTGGAGTTATCTCTAATACATAAAAGCCTTTCCTGTAACCCACATTCATATGTTCATGTTGTTTTTACACTGGGAAGGTAAACAAACAGAAATATAAGTATGGTCAAAAGAAATGCCAGTATAAACAACGTATCTTAAAATATGGGCTATTTATGCTAAAAGCCTCAAAGTATATCCTTTCATATTCTGTGATACATTTCACAATGAAATATTGATTTCCAATGCTTCATTCAGAAGCTCCATGTTTGGGAAATGAAATGGGATTTTTTAAAAAAAGGATATTACTGCTCTTGCCAAAAAAAAAAAACCCACTACTGTACAGTACACACAATTGTCCTCTTATAATACTTATCACATCTTGGAGCCTTCAGGAAATATTACAAAATGAAACTGTGGCTAAACCAATGCTAAATCTATTGAGACACATTGTGTAGAATGTTGATGCAATATTTTGTTACATATGAGTTTAAAAAATCTAATCCACCTAGAATTTACATTTTAAAATAAAGAGAAATACAAGCATCTTTCTTGGGCTTCATTCATGCCCAGAATTATGTATCAGTAAATCAGAGATTGCAACTCCATAGAAAATGGCAGACCTGGAAATTAATTATTTAAAAACCAAAACTACATCTTCCACACCAGTTTCTTGATAAAGAAAACAACTGCCAAGTATTTTAGTGTTTCAAAGAGAACAGGTGTACTAATGCTCATTCTCACAGAATGTGGTGGTCTCATTTACCAAAATAGGGCAATTAAATGAGCTACGATACTACAGTACAGTATGTAGAATAAGAGAAGTTTATAGTTTCTGGGCACCATACAGCCAAAGTTAAGCACTTTCTGGTTGTGCTGCTTTCGATGGGCCAGAGTTGAGCACATGCTTGGGGCTGTGATCCTAATCACACATTTCCTGAGAGCACATCCTATGTAATAAACTGGAAATTACTTCAGAGAAAATATGTACTGGAAACATGTACTAAATCAGGCTGAAAAGTTCCTATTGAAATCAGTCAAAGGTTTAAGTATATATTCCCTGCCAGCATGCCCCCTTTCCCAAGCAACTACCAAACAGTGAGTAAGCAAAATACTAAATGGCAAGAACAAACATGCTCCCCTACTTTTCAAGGAGAGCCTATCTACTGAAAGAGATAAAAGCACATTTGACAACAGTGGCTACTAAGCTTACAGTGCAATTCTATGCATGTTTAAGCAGACTTAAGTTCACAGCATTCAACACAGCTAGAGTGTGTTTAAGAGTGGGCCACAGATGGACCTCAGCTGCTTCAGTCAAGCAGCAACTGGATGTAATGAAGAGGTGAGGCACAATTTATCATTTTATCAGCTGTGTAAAAATAAAAATGTCAGTTTCCTCAAAGTTACAACCCACAAAGAAAGCAATGGCTTTAAATAGTGGGTAAATGGCAGGACTGATCATCTAAGCCAGTGTTTCCCAACCTTGTGCCTCCAGCTGTTTTCGGACTACAATTCCCATCATTCCTGACCACTGGTCTTGCTAGCTAGGGATGATGGGAGTTGTAGTCCCAAAACATCTGGAGGCACAAGGTTGGGAAACACTGATCTAAGCCCACATCCTAAAAAAAAACAACTCTGTTTCTGATGCCATCAATAATAATAAAAAATGAGGCTGGGAGTGGACAATGGACTGACAATTGCTAGTGGAGGAAAGCTAGAGGAAACCGACTAAAAGAAATATCATTCCAACCTCACAAGTGATGCCAGCAGGGCTAAAAGAGCAACTAGGGAATGACAAAAAGACAGCTGCTGAAAGTGAGTGCTACAGCAGCTCAGCTGCTATTGTGGAGTAGAATGAAATGACAGCCTGGAGCCCCTCAGGTGCTCCTTGTTTGGCTTCAAGGAAAACAAGTGGAATGCTTAGGAGCAGCAGTACAAGTCACTGCATGTACCATTTTAAAGGACACCAGACTGCCACTCTGTGAGGTGCAAACACACCATGAAATACGATGTTCTCCGTTCACCCTCCTTCCTCCAGTAGCTTTGTTTCACAGCGCCCATGCTTCCCATGACATGTGATGCTGCCCCCTTCCCAGCCCTCTGACCCGGAGATCAGCTTTGCAAGGTCTCACACGCCCATGCAGGGCTGTCGTTCCAGCTGCTCCCTCCCTTGCCAGGTCACGCTGACACCAGAGCCACTGTTCCTCAAGCATGAGCTGGCGCTGATTGCAGCCCCTCTCCTCAAGAGGCGCTGCTGCGTCTTGGCACCTGCTCTCCACTATCTCCCGTGTCATCCTCCTCCATCACCGCCCTCGCCCCATGGCCAGGATTGTTTTAGCATTCCTCCACAGTTCGAGATGGCCTCTTCGTCATTCTGGGTCGCTGGCTCGCATTTCGCCAAGTGCTCCAAATGGAAGGCATATTTACAAACAGCCACAGAGTATTTTACAGTACTATGCTTATTAAACGCCCTTTTCCAAATTAACCTCCTTGGGTTGTTGTTGTTTAAATTGCTATTCCGTCTGGCGATCGGGGCTTTAACTCTATCTTTGCTGAAAGTTTTTTGTTTTGTTTTTAAACCACTTCAATCTCGGCTCGTCGCCTAACCGGGGGAACGAGGGGTCGGTATCCTGACTGCCCAAGAACTGGAGTACCGTAAATGAATGGGAGGCTAGAAGATCGAGGCAACTGCATGCCTCGGATGAGGTCAGAAGTAGATGTCCGGGCGCTCCACTGGAGGCCACCTAAGTTAGCCTGCAGTAAGCAGCGGAGCCTCTGCCTAGGGCAACACGAAAGCGCGAGATGAGGCTGGGAAGGCGCGGTGGGTGCCTTCCTCCATTCGCCCCGCGAGACAGCAAACAGCACCTGCCAAGCGGCGCCTCGAGTCCATGGGGATACGGAGTAAAATCAAAACATAAAAACGAATGGCAAACCCACAAAGCTAGCTCGAGCCGAGCTGCAGTCTCTGTGTCTAACGTCGAGAACCTGCTTAAGACATCCAGCCAGCTTTTCCAACATTCAACTCTCCAACCCACGACTCTCAAACATGCGAGGGCAAAACAAGCCACGCTGTTCCCTCAGCGGGAGGGGAGGCCGGGGGGTACCCAGCCACCTCCCGCCCCCACCGCCCCCGAGCTCCGGGCTCGCTCTTTACCTTTCATCCAGTCCACCACTTGGCTCGGGGTCCATTTACTGACAGGTTCCATAATGAGCGCCATGGGGAAAACTTTGCGAGAAGTGGTGTCTCCTCCTCTGGAACCGCGAAAAGAAAGGCGGGTGGCGGGTCCGGCTGGCCTAGGAGCCGCGGTGGAGTTGGGGTTTTTTTTGGGGGGGGGGTCGTATTTCAGCTTCTTGCCGGCTAAGGCGCAAAACGCCGGAGAGCGAAGGAGGCAGCAGCAGCAGCAGCGAGGCTGCCTGGGGGGAAAAAATCCTTGCCTTCCTCTCGCGGCTCGTCTCCTCTCGCTTGTGTGAGAGCGGGTCGGTGTGGCGCGCGAGCGAGCGCGTGTGCGTATCGGCGCCTCTGGGGGCTTTCAGTTCATGTTGCCTCCTCAGCAGGGAGCGGGAGAAGAGGGCTGCTGCTCCCGCACGCTCCGACGCCTCCTGCCTGCCGCCCCCTCTGACCTGCGGGCGAGAGGCGGCGGCTGCCACTCCAGGATGCTGGGGGACGTTGTCCGGCGCTGCTCCGAGCACTGAGGGCGCCAAGGCTTAATGGAGCGGCGGCGGTGGCAGCAGCAGCAGCGACGCCGGGAGCCCCGCTCTCTCGCCGCGTTTGTTCCCAGAGCTGTTCCCTCGCGGAGCTGCACGCTTGCCGCGCGTTTTCTTTCTCTTTCTCTGTCTCTCTCTCACTCTCCTCTCGCAGCCCCCACCGTTCTCACACTGGCGGAAATGACGAGAGCTCAGAGCCGAAAATATCTGAAGTCAAGCGGCCCCCTGAGCGCCCTGGGGAGGGGGCTGCATGTGGGACTTGCAAGCGGGGGTTCGAGCGCCCGGAGAGATGCCCTCCTCGTGCTGCTATGGAGTCCGAGGGAGTGAAAGGGAGCGAAAGAGCGCGCGCGCGCATCCCCTTCCGCGGGGAGGGGGGAGGAGCGCGCGAAGACTCCCTGCTCCCAAGCAGCGCGAGGCCTCGGCGGTAGGTGCAGCGGCACCTGCCTGGCTGCATTCGGCGGAGCGAGGCGCCTGCTTATCCCTCCAGCGTTTCCTGACTTTAAAGCTCTTCCCTGGGGAACGGAGGAGGGAATTACCATGAGGTTATGATGCATACATTACTGAGGGGGAGGAAATCCAGCGAGGTGGGGGTGGCTGCGCGGAGAGCGGATTAGGTATTTCTGTGTGGGCTAGGAAGGTAATTTCTGAGAAAAGCCCTTGGCTCAGAGTGGGGAGGGGAATAGGAACATCATTTTTTATTATGATGATTCTATTTCACATACTTTAGATCAGCATTTGGAGGCTGTCAGAATAAATGGACCTCCAAAGGAATGGTTATTTCCTTATTTGGCTGCTCAAAGTACAGTATATGATGGATGGCAGAGAACAATAAATGTTGTTATCTTTGAATTGCTCTGATTCCAGGAGTCATATCTTTCCCTGTATTAAGAACAGGACATGTGTGGCCCTCTGGGAGGGGAATAGCTTTTTGGACAGGCCTTATTGCTATTATTCAACAATAATTCAGTTCCAGCAGCATGCCAGGTGCTATACAGATCACTGAATTGCATTGCTTATTGAAAAGTCTACAGGATTCATGGGCGTTTGAGCTTCCCTGGTCAAAAAATGCATTTATGCAGAAGTAAGCCTCATCGATTTTGTGAAATTGACTCCTGTAAGTGTTCACATAGGATCAAAGATAAAGGATAAGATAAGGTTTGATCAAGGATGAAGGAAGATGGGGCAGTGAAGGGTGAAACCGATAGTAATTGAAGGTGGTCTGGGTAAGCATGAAGGTTACGAAAGTTCAGAGCTGAGACTTGGATAAGTTGCAAGGCTGCTGCAGCAACAGAGGGAGATGCTACAGTGGTTTGCAAAGAAAGAGGTAGGAAGGGTGGAGTGGCAAAGCAGAGGGTGAAAAGGTCAGTTGCTGGGAGAAGTAAACGAGGCCCAGTAATAGCTTACAGGGAGAACAAAATGTGAGAAAGGTGATGAGAAGAGAAAGAGAGCACACAGGGCAGAAAAACGGGCCTTATAAATGCAAATACAGTTATGGGATGATACAGAAAGGTGACATTCTCTCACCTATCCTAATCACTGCTCTTCCTCATTCTTCACACAATGTATGGCTATTGAGGCATTTTAGAAGGCAATGCAGAAAATACAGCACCGGCTACTTTTAGCCCCGTATGTCAAGAAGCACCAAGGTGGCCTCCACTGTGAGGAGCAAAGCTAGGACCTAACTCAGGCATCCCCAAACATTGGCCCTCCAGATGTTTTGGCCTACAACTTCCATGATCCCTAGTTAAGAGGACCAGTGGTCAGGGATGATGGGAACTGTAGTCCAAAACATATGGAGGGCCAATGTTTGGGGATGCCTGACCTAACTTCTAGGCCAGGCATCTCCAAACTGTGGCCCTCCAGATGTTTTGGCCTACAACTCCCATGATCCCTAGCTAACAGGACCAGTGGTCGGGGAAGATGGGAATTGTAGTCCAAAATATCTGGAGGGCCGAAGTTTGGGGGTGCCTGTTCTAGGCTGATAAATTATCATGTTTTTATTATCAACATTTGGGTTCAGGTCAGAAACATCAGGAAAAAATGGTGGCCACTCTTCAGCTGAAGGTTCTTGTGACTAATCCTATATAATAATATGCAAGTGTCTCTGCGTCCAGTCCGTGTGTCTGTGGGATTGCGCTACTGCACATGTGCCCCACGGACAGCCGTTGGGACTTGGAGCGCAGAGACACTTCAGAGAGAGGAGCTTGGTGTCCGCTCGGCCCGGCAGGGAGACGAGCCAGTTCCCCTTCGCTGGGCGCTGCTTCTTCTTCTTTGTAGGCCCTGATGGGAGAGGCAGGCCTGGCCTCCTCAGGACGCGGTTTGGCGGCGAGGAGCGACCCCGGCGGGAGAGAGAATGAGGCGGGCAGGCCGCTGCGGTGCTCGAGCCGGGCTGAGGTAGGAGGTCCGGGAAGGGAATTCGTAAGGCCGCTTGCTGGCCTCGGTGGAGGAGGAAAGAAAGAAAGGCCTTCTCCTAACTCCCACCCCATCGGGTCAGTTCTATCCGTTGGGATTTGGAGCGCAGACCCGCCGCTTCATCAGCTCTGTGCATGTCCCCAAGGTTGCTAGAGCAACAGGTCTGCTCAAGCACCCGTTATTTTAACGGGCTTCATGATACTAGTTGATAATAATTCCCACTGACAGCAGTAGACTTGACTCCTGAGTAAACATGCAGAGAGTTGTGCTGCCAATCTTTGTGAAGGCAATGAGCCTTAAGTAACAATTAAGTTGTTTCAGTGGCTTATATATATACCCATTGTGGCTTATATATATATATTTATTGTTTATGTTTATATGTTATAAATAATAAAGCAGGTGCCTTTAGCTAAATTAATGACAAAATTGTTTGTTTGTTTGTTTATACCCCAGCCACTCTGGGCGGCTTCCAACAAAATATTAAAATACAATAATCTATTGAACATTTAAAGCTTCCCTAAACAGGACTGCCTTCAGATGTGTGTGAAGAATAATTGCTGTTCTGCTAGAATGTTAATATAGGTTTATATTGCCCAGAAAATAACATGGAACATTTTCTCCCCTTCTTATTTTGTATTTTAAATATAACATTTACCCGTACACATGATAGTACTGTTAAAGTGGAAAGAATCCCAAGGCAGAATTGGAGAGGAGGCAGATTTAGGTTCTGCTGAAATAAATTGTTGTTGTTGTTGTTTTGTCGTTTAGTCAAACTCAGTTTGCAGTTTAGTCAAACTCATGTTCGTAGTTTCGAGAACACTGTCCAACCATCTCATCCTCTGTCGTCCCCTTCTCCTAGTGCCCTCCATCTTTCCCAACATCAGGGTCTTTTCCAGGGAGTCTTGTCTTCTCATGAGGTGGCCAAAGTATTGGAGCCTCAGCTTCATGATCTGTCCTTCCAGGGCTGATTTCCTGAAGAATGGATAGGTTTGATCTTCTTGCAGTCCATGGGACTCTCAAGAGTCTCCTCCAGCACAATAAATAAATTAGCTGATAAAATTACCAAGGCAAGTGAGGGATTCTATGCCTGGGTGCAATGGTGAAAATTCATCACTTGGTAAGATATTGGTAAGAGAATTCTGTCCCAAAACAAGTGTGTAAGGATTTTTACCTCTTGTATGAGATTATGTACCGGTATGATCATCACACCATCTCGAAAATAAAATATAGACAGTGGTAGATTGTGTAATGTGAATTGCACCCCGTCCCTTGTATGGTTGTACAACAACTATTTTGGTCAACTGTTAGTTAGTTTTTAGCTCTGTTCCTGTGTGAAAAGTTAGGTATGTTTGTACTGTACAGGAATTAGAAATGGCTGCTGATAATTGAGTACATGCCACCATTTCTTCTCTTAATCTTTTCTTACTTAAAGTTGAGAAGTGGGATTAGCCCAGAACAAAATGTAACTGTTAATACATATGACTCATGTTTTCTGCTCAACATTTTGATATAAAGAGGATAGAAAAATACTATGTGTATATCTATGCAAGATGACCTAAAAAGAAAATAAAGAGCCTAATATTTTAGCAACAGATTTTCGGGCAGGAAAATTCTGTATAGTTTGTCCGTACATCCCTAAGCCATAGCCAGATGGCTTAGGGCCAGCCCTACCACTATGCAAGTTGGAGCAGCTGCCCTGAAGACAGCTTTTAGGCATGCTGGAAAGACAGCAAGCTACCAGTTCTTTAGCTTACTGTTTCTTTTGTTATCGGGGGTAGGGGGTTGTGGATTTAATGTCTCATGAGTCCTATAAATGCCCTATATACCAATAGCATGATTTTGCTATTTAATGAATGGCAATAGAAAACTGTACTGGCATGGTGATGTTATCTTGCTATGGAGGGGAGGTTTAACTATGTTTGTGTTTTGCTCCCCTACCCTTGCTTTTAGAGGATGGAACTACGTGTACTCTATTACTTGAGAAATTCACACTGTATAAAGAGGAAATTTGGAAAGAGACTGAAACACAGTAGTCTCAGGGCAAAGTACCGGTATCAGAAGCTTCTCAGCTTGCAACTAGCCAGTTTCAGTGTCCATCATTGCAGGGTAGTGCAAATGCATAAAATGCATTGCTTCTGGACTGCTGGGAATGTGCAGCATTCTTGAAATAGAAGCATATCCCTGAAGGAAGACTGTTCTATTCCATCTTGGGGGGAAATGCTCTTCTCTTTTAAGTGCAGCATCTTCAAAACAGAAGCACTTCCTTAAGGGAAGACAGTTATATCCCATCCAACAAATGAGCACAGCTGCACATTTTTCCTCTGTAAACTGATACGGCTCCTTTGCATTCTCATGGCCACATTTATGGCAAAAACTGACACTGATGATATCCTGGCCAAATGGAAAAATACATTTGTTGAAATTGAAATTTATTCATTATCTTACCATGTGTTCTGCTTTACATTTACAAAAGAAATCAGCGCTAATAAATCTGGACATACTTATTTGTGTTGCAAATGATAAACATAGTTTCATTGTTTTCAGATATACGGTAGAAAAACAAAGCAAAAATCAAAAGTTGAAATGCAGGCCTCTCTATGCAGTGTAAGATGTACTGAAGCCCATTGCAATCAATTTGGGCAATAGGATTTGGCCAGAGGACCAGATTCAGAAGTGGCCAAGCCTCCATGGGTTACTTTGACAAGTGACACCAGACATTCATTCATTCATTCATTCAATTACAAGTATGTATATAACACTTGATATTTCAAAAACATGATGTCAAGCACAAAAAAGGCAAGTGCGGTTCACCCAAAATAGCCATATTAGGTCCATGGTTTGAAGGTTCCCCATCACTGGCTTAGGCAGTTTAGGACTAAGCTAACTGTTAACACTGTAGATCAGCTTTTGAAAACGAAATGTAGACATATTTGGTTATTCTGCTTGTTTTGTTTCTGTGTACAATTGTGCTATGATTTCACTGGATTATTATTATTATTATTTTAAAAAGCACCTCCTCAACATGGGAGAGTTAAGTCAGCACCATTGGAAATCTTTTGATCGCTAATAGGATTTCTTTGTAAATGTATGAAGTGGGTCTAAATTCATCAAAGGAAGGGAAGATCAAAACCAGGAGAGGAGGAGAAACAGCTATGCATCTACCCACCTCGCCTGGCATGCAGCGCCTGTTACAGTTCAGACAGCTCACTCCACCCACAACGTCTGAAGAATCAGATGTTGCTCTGCCATTTTAGCTTTTCTTTCCTTTGTCTTGTATATGGGAAGGGTGCAGTTTCATATTTTCATCTGTGGTGTGGTAGAAGCTGGAGAAAACATAGGTTTGACCAAACAAATTATGTTCTGAATCGGAGGGGGAAATGGATGACAACTGTTCGTCATTTGATATGCAAAGTTCTTTTACTTGACAACAATATTTCTTTAACAAAGATTGTCTTTTTGGCTATATATCTTAAATAGAAGAAAATATAGTGAGTTGTAAACGTGCATGTCAGTTGAATCTTTTAATCATGATAACATTTTAACCGTGCTCCTGCTGTATAATCTGAAACACAAATCATTGGCCTCCATAAATTTGTTAATAATTGAAAACATGTAGGGTTTCATTAAGGCTATTAAGAGATTAAGAGGACTTTCCTAAGCAGAGCTTGGTACAATCAAGTCTATTGATTTCGGCGAGTTTAGAGATCATCCTAACTCTGCATAAGATTAAGATGTTCAGCCATTTCAAAGACTTCAACCACTTTTTGCAAAATTATATCATTTTAAGTAGATTTTTTTTAAAAAGAAGTGAGATTTGCCTCAAATGGGGAAAATCTTTTTTTTCTTTTTTCTTTTGTATAGGATTTCAATACAGAAATAAAGAATGCAGAAATCTTACTCGGTTGGCCATTGTCAACATAAAAATCATTGTTGCATCTTTTAAAAATCCAGTTCAGGCACTTAGTGTCCTACCCTGCTGCTTTGTCTCTTCCCCCTTCATCTTCCTCTTTCAGATGCTGTAAGGTAAAACTAAAAATCCTGGCAAGAGAGAGGTTAGTGACTGTAGGTTGTGGCAATAGCAACCAGTTGATCCAACAGGGTCTCAATGCTGAAAGTCAAGGGTGTTGAAAGTCGAGGGTAAAAGTCCAATGATGTAGGTTGAGCAGGGACCAATGATAATGATTATTGATGTAGTTAATCAGAAAGTCACATCAGATAACACTGGGTGATATTCAACAAACCTATCCCATCAGCAGAAGGGTTTCTACTTGTACAACAGGACTTTCCCCCTCTCCTCTGCCCACACCCTCCCCAAATCTGCTCCAGGGGACTGGGAGCACCTAGAACAAACTTTGGGGGGTGCGGGAAAGGGGGAGAATATTGTTCTGTGCAAGCAGAAATTCTTGTGCTGACGGGACATTCACTTAGTGATACATTGGATTCCACCCATAGTCTTAAGCCATGCCTGGATGAACAGGGCCAAAGTAAGGTCTAAGGCTAGGTAGTGCTGATAGGCTTTTCAAACTCAGATCTGATTTTTAAACCTACTCCAGCTTTCTGGATGCCTTCCTCACAATATTGCACCAATGATCTGTTTTATAATAAAACATGAGAAGATTCTTGTGCACAGTATTATCCTTTTCACTGCTGTCCATGAGGATCTCTGGATTGGTATAAATAGACATTCAAAATGATTTTAGCAGGAGTGATCTCTCACTTCTGGGCCTTCTAATGCCCTTGTTTGGTGATATGATCCACCTGGCTGTTCTGGGAACTGGCCCAAAAGACAAGAAATGAAGGCTCTAGCAGCTGCTGTTAGAATTCTAGCTCAAAGTCTCGGATCTAGAGAGGAACACAACCCTTGTTTGGGTCATTCCAAACAGTGGATCATTCAAATAGTGCTGATACCCACCTAATACATTGGTTCCACTCACACTTTGAGAACATAGGGCCCAAGCTGCAGATAAATCAAAAGATCTCCTTCCTGAACAGCAGAAAAGCTGGACTTCTGTATACATACTTGGCTAACCTTAGCACATCACTGTCAATATCACCAATTACCATATGTCTTTACCATACTTCCCAGTCCTCTGTCACTGATTCTAAAATGTAGACTATAATTTAGCCCTCGTGTACCTTTTTGCATTTCCAAGGAGAGAGCGTGATCCACATTACCAGCAAGTATAAAAAGAAATCTTGCAAATTTCTGACTCTCACTGTGTTAAATGCAGTGTTTATTCAAAATGACATCACCCTGAAAGGTAAATTCATTGAGGAAAAACCCACATAAACAGCATGTGAAGCTATACTTTCTTTCAAGGGAACAAAAAAAGAGTGGAGGTGGAGGTAGGTTCATTTTTGCCTCTACATTCTTGATAAGAGCACATTTATATACAAATGTCCAATAAGTTTTCTAAAAATCCCAAGGAAATTATGCATTCTGTGTAAAGATAGCCATATATGTATCCATGTCTGCTGTATTATTTAAATCACAGCACTAATTATGGTACATTTTCATGTCACTATGACAAGATGCAAAATTGCTGCTAGGAAGAATGAGTCCAGAACTTAAAATGTAATAAAAACTGGGAGAGGAGACGGTAGGGAAAATAGTAGGAAAGGAAAGGGGAAGGGGGGGAACAGGGAGGATGGGAGGGGGGAGGGGGGTTCTTATTTACATAGATATAGGAAATGAGTATGACTTGTAAGATTGGAAATATTTGAGTTGTACCATTACTATATGTGCTTTTGTTTTATGTAAAGTTTTAAATTGATTAATAAACTTGTTTTTAAAACTCAAAAAAAAAGAAAAAAAAACTGGGAACTTAACAAGGATAGGGACACCAAAGCTTTAAGGGTGTTTTTCTTTAAAAAATAAAAAAATCATTTGAATATTCAGGTTCAATGTCTAAACATGGTTAATTAAAAAAAATGGACATGACTAAATTAAGCCTATTAATTTCCATGGGTTTACTATGAGTAAAGCTTAGTTGATTAGCATCCCTGCTCTAAAAGCATAGTGTGTGTAGAGTTTAATAAAAGTAAGTAAAGGGTTGGAGTATGTGTGTTGAAAATCTGAAGTTTGTGTGTATGTCTGTGTTCTCTTGTAAGATTTAAATTGCTTTGAACTGCATTAGCCACTTCTTCACACAAGTAATGAATCATGGAGATGCATCCATTGCTGCAAGCAACTTTATTTGAAATCTCTGTTCCTTTCTAGTACAACGTATGCTTTAAGGAAGAGGGTAATCGTGATGCAGATCTGTTCAGATTGATGTAAGGAATTTATTACAGCCTTACATTTATCACTAAATGAGCGTACACATGCTCTGCAGAAAATGAATCCTGCCTTCACAGGTGTTTTGAGGTTCTGGCTGTTTGAACAGAACTGGCAGTCTAATTGCAGTTATATTGTATTAGATCCCATGTTGCTGTATGTCTTGCTGCGAAAACACAGTTGCTGTAAAGAGTTTTATAGAAGCTGATGACATTCAAACTTCTGTGAGATCAGAATTAAACCATTAGATTTAATGAGACTTTGTACTTGATGGCATCCCATTAAACTGGGGAGAGCTGAGCAACCTGGATGCAATAAAGCAAAATTATTTTTCTATTGTTTGTTTATTGTATCAGATCCAAGATTTTCAGCAGCCAATATAGCTTAATAGATTCTCATCACAGCATCTGCTATGTCAAGACTTCACAGGTGGAGGCCTCTATTAGGCAATTAGGCTGAATACAGGGGACTCATCCATTTTACATGCATCCATGAAGCCCTAGTAAAATAATACAAATAGCACCTCTCTGCCAATGCAAGCTCAATAGCCTACCTCAGTGTTGTTGCATGAAGCCCATCTTTTCTTAAATGATTTTCACAGGGGGGGGGGGTTAAACATGTAGCATAAATTATTTTTAATGTACTTTTCCCTATACAGCAAAGAAATTGATTTTGTTTGTTTTTTAGTATAAAGTTTAAGTATAGTTTCCAAATACCTTGCTAGCACTTTGAGAAAACATAAAACACAGCCTATTAGTGACAATGAATGGGGCAATTGTGTACTTGAGGCCTTAGAAATAACTTTGATGTTTGTTTGATCTCAATAAAATAAATTGGCCAGACGTGACAGAAGTTGTAAGGCTGAGTCTGCAAGTCATTAACACACATCATTATTCTCTGCAAAATAGTGAGGCAATATTCCTTTTGAAGGGTATCTCAATTCTACTCTATCTCGTTATGGTTATACTTCGTTCTATCTATTGCCAGCAATACAAAATGTCATGGTTAGCTTCCAGAGCCTTGAGCCATTAACAACAAGATTCCACACTCATTCATTGGCTGGCTATGATCTATAAAGCCTTAAACAGCTCAAGACCACAATACCGCAAGGACCGCTTCTCCCCACATGAACCAATCTGGACCCTGCAACCATAATCTGTCATCGACTGGCTGGATGCAGAGGAGCGGTGGCAGGCACCAGTTTGGGAACCCCCAAGGGAGTACCCACGGGAAGACATCTCAGAGCCAGCAGATTGGCTATGGGATGACAATTAGTGGCCAGAGGGAAAAGAGGGAGGAAGAGCAGACTGCAGGGAGGAAGGGTCCTACGCAGGGAGTGTAACAAGGTTTAGTGAGCAGGAAGTGTCAGGGGCAAAGAACAGTTCAGACTGAGGCAGAAGAGGGGGCTGGAGAGATGTGGGGCCAGGAGACAGAGAAGCAGGATGCTGTGTCCCATGCCTCCAGTCATTACAGCAGCATGCTCACAGGGTTGCATTTGAAGCACACCAATCTGCAACCCACCATTTTCTCTCATGTCTCTTGGTCATGGCATAGTTCAATAGCCGGATTGCACCTTCTTGTTTCTATCTGCCATAATCCATTTCCACCACCAGTGATCCCCACTCCATTCTGAAGCAGGAAAAGCAAGATGAAATCCAGATCAGTTTCACCAATGCCACATATGTGTGTGTGTGTGTGTGTGTGTGTGTGTGTGTGTGTGTGTGTGTGTGTAATTATGAAAGAAGGCCAAAGAAGAAGGAGTCGTCTGAGGAGCATAGCTGCCAAGTTTTCGCTTTTCTCGCGAGGAAGCCTATTCAGCATAAGGGAAAATCCCTGTAAAAAAGGGATAACTTGGCAGCTATGCTGAGGAGTGCCTTGGCAAAGCCATCGGACTGGCCCTAGGATGCTAGCGCACCACTCGACATAATCAGACAGGAAGATGGAGTGAACCATCTCAGGTGGAGCACTGGCTACATCCAAACCTACTGAGTTTCACAAAGGTGGCAGCCTCGTGTCTTCAGCCTGTACTGTTGGTTGTACCATCTGATGAGACAAATTGATGTAGCTCAGTTCTAGCTAAACCTGGATAGACTTTTGAGGCAAGTGGGGGGGGGAGCACAACCTGACACAAAGTGCTTTCTTCTGCCTAGGTACAGCAAAAAAAAACCCTGCTGATTCGCAATGGAAAATGCAGTTTTCTACTAGTAATAGTTTCTACTGGAAATGTGCTGGAAAATGACGTTTGCGTTAAAAGTAGGTCTGTGATACAAATATAAACAATTCCAAACCACAAGATGAAAGAAGAGGGGTGGGGAAGAGAGAGAGAGAGAGAAGAGAGAGCTGTTCCCCACAGTCATTGATGATTGTATCAGAACTGTCCAGCCCTCGTAATTATACAATTCTGATAATGAAGTGTTTCCATGTCTTGTTGCTCATGTATTTGATCATGATGTCCAACTCACAATACATTAGCACTGCAACAAAGATGAACAAGCCACATACTGTATAATGAAATGCTGAGTTGTGAGTATTTCCCCTTCATACACATGAACCAAACATACATTCGGGGTGGGGGTTGTAGTGAGATAAGCAAGCAACTAACTTGGAAAGCAAGAAACAGTTTCAGAAGTTTTCCCTCACACATTTTAGGGATAGAGGCTGCAGTAAAAAACACTATACCCAGTAGACACAGATCTATGCACAACCACTAAGGAAGATCATATGCTGGTTTGTGGGTATGCAGTGGCGGAGCTTCATGCTCTGCCACCAGGGGCGGAGAGCAGGCGCGTGTTCTGGGGCATATTTTGGGGGTGGGGTGCGCCGTGTGCAGGGGCGGGGTGCGTGTTTTGGGGGCGTGACGTGTGTTTTGGGGCGTGGCGGGCAGCCGCGATGCTGCCCCTGTAATCGCGCCGCCCGGGGCGCCCCGCCCCCACCGCCCCTATCTTCCTACACCCCTGTGGGTATGCTCATTCCTGAGGTGTTGTGCATCCACTTTCAGCTCAACACCTGTACAGACTGGTGCTGTCAGGAGTATGTGCAGGAGTCAGGCTCTGGGGCCTGTAGTGCTTTGCAGGACTGGGGCATGCCTCAGCTTGTGCTGGAGAAGCAAGGGAGACCTCAGCTTGTGCTGGAGAGGCAAGGAGTAGTCTCTCAGGTGAGGCCACTTGTTATCTCACTGCACCTGGTGGCAGGAGCTGGGAGGGATAAAAGCTCAGCATTTCCCTTCAGCTCTTTGCCACAGCAACGCTATCCCTGCCTGGTTGCATCTGGCCTCTTGATCCTTGCTCCTTGGACCCTTGCCTTGCCGACGTCTTGATCCTTGCTCCTTGGACCCTTGTCTTGCCGACGTCTTGATCCTTGCTCCGTGGACCCTTGCCTTGCCGACGTCTTGATCCTTGCTCCATGGACCCTTGCCTTGCCGACATCTTGATCCTTGCTCCGTGGACCCTTGCCTTGCCGACGTCTTGAGCCTTGCTCCTTGGACCCTTGCCTTGCTGCTTGTTCCTTGGACCTTCGCCTTGCTTCTTGACCCTTGGACCTTTGCCTTGCTCCTTGCTCCTTGGACCTTCGCCTTGCTCCTTGCTCCTTGGACCTTCGCCTTGCTTCTTGTTCCTTGAACCTTCGCCTTGCTCCTTGCTCCTTGCTCCTTGGTCCTTCGCCTTGCCGACGCCTTGCTCCTTGACTCCCAGACCTTCGTCTCTGCCTTGCTCCTTGACCCTGCAACTGCCTGCTGCTGGACCCTCAGCCCTGCACCTGTCCTGCTTCTACACCACCATCTTGCCTCTGGTCCTGACGCCTGCCGACCGGACCGTGACAGTTTGCTGTGGCCTACCCATGTCCCGGCCAGGGTGCGAGATGGACAGAGCCCAGCCTATGGACCTCGCCACTGTGCTGCAGCACCTCCGCATGCAGGTAGCTACGCTCCAGGGGGAGGTGTGAGCACTTCGAGCAGCCCCTGCTGCGGCCCCAGCCGAACGGACTCTCCCTGTCCCAGTGCCAGATAATTTCAGGGGGGAACGTGGGGCTCCTCCAGCCACTACCCCCCCCACAGGCTGTCGCCAACCCCTTCTATGGACTTACGCAACCATCCCTACACACCAGCGGCATCCCTCGTGCCTTCCGCCAATGATCAGGTCTCCCACATCCCGGAGACACAAGCTGATCTGACACGGCACCTAGAGAGGGCCAAGGCGGACTATAAGGCGCAAGCGGATCGACGGCGGTGGCAAGGGCCTGTGTTCCAGGTTGGGGATAAGGTTCAGTTGTCCCTGGAACGATTTTGGGAACCAGCTGACTTCGTGCATGCGCCCGCCAAGGTTCGGGTCTTCCATCAGAGGTTTCCAGATAAGCCTGGGCCATGACCGGGGGTGGAACCCCGTTTCCCTATGGGGGGGAGTATCGTCAGGAGTATGGGCAGGAGTCAGGCTCTGGGGCCCGTAGTGCTTTGCAGGACTGGGGCATGCCTCAGCTTGTGCTGGAGAAGCAAGGGAGACCTCAGCTTGTGCTGGAGAGGCAAGGAGTAGTCTCTCAGGTGAGGCCACTTGTTATCTCACTGCACCTGGTGGCAGGATCTGGGAGGGATAAAAGCTCAGCATTTCCCTTCAGCTCTTTGCCACAGCAACGCTATCCCTGCCTGGTTGCATCTGGCCTCTTGATCCTTGCTCCTTGGACCCTTGCCTTGCCGACGTCTTGATCCTTGCTCCTTGGACCCTTGTCTTGCCGACGTCTTGATCCTTGCTCCGTGGACCCTTGCCTTGCCGACGTCTTGATCCTTGCTCCGTGGACCCTTGCCTTGCCGACGTCTTGATCCTTGCTCCGTGGACCCTTGCCTTGCCGACGTCTTGAGCCTTGCTCCTTGGACCCTTGCCTTGCTGCTTGTTCCTTGGACCTTCGCCTTGCTTCTTGACCCTTGGACCTTCGCCTTGCTTCTTGACCCTTGGACCTTTGCCTTGCTCCTTGCTCCTTGCTCCTTGCTCCTTGGACCTTCGCCTTGCTCCTTGCTCCTTGGACCTTCGCCTTGCTTCTTGTTCCTTGAACCTTCGCCTTGCTCCTTGCTCCTTGGTCCTTCGCCTTGCCGACGCCTTGCTCCTTGACTCCCAGACCTTCGTCTCTGCCTTGCTCCTTGACCCTGCAACTGCCTGCTGCTGGACCCTCAGCCCTGCACCTGTCCTGCTTCTACACCACCATCTTGCCTCTGGTCCTGACGCCCGCCGACCGGACCGTGACAGGTGCTCCACCTTTGGCTTATCTAAATTACAATCTTCATGATTTATCATACAATTAAAGTACCTTTAGCCAAAAAGATTACCAGTAGAAGTAATATGTATCCATTCAAATGAACAGGATTCTATATAGCAGGTACTATTAAACAATTTTAATGTCAGCCATTGCTACTTCTGTGTGTCTGATGTTGGGTTTGAGAATAATTACTGAAATAAAATAAACTCAGAAGTGCTTTTGTGCAGTGGTTTGTACTTTACCATTGAAAATATCATCTGTGTCATATACCTTTCGGGCAAACCATGGAACCACTTCCGAACCTCCTCTAATTGGTTAAGTACAAAGCCAGCTTTGCAATGCTCACAGAATTTGTGCCATCAGCTTGATCTGATGAGGCTCAAATACTAAGTATAAGATGGTCCTGATGTCCAAGTATTGTACTGCTTTCATCATATTTCTATGTAAAGGAGAGGTGGGGGGAGAAGGCTGGAGGGCAGTCCTACAAGGAAAGGAGCAGGCAAAGGGGGGGGAGTTTAAAAAGGGAAATCAAGAAGAATGCCTAATGCATATGTGTATTTTTTTTGCTGTTTATAAAAGCGCTTCTCTGATCCTCTGAGAATGTCATATAACTATGCAGTATTACCATGCAGGCGCATTATTAAGTATGTTCCCTTTAGATTACTGTCATAGGTTAACACCAGTTTAGAAGATTTGCTTATCTCCTACTGCTCAGAGAAAAGGAAGCCTTGCTTCCTTCAAGCCCAATGTAATGGGTGCGCAGGGGATTGTCTGTCAGAGACAGCTAGGGGTGATTTGCCTTCTTCCCTAAGGAGACTGGATGTGTCATCTTTGCAATTCTCCATCTGGCAGGAGAGAAGTCTGGAGGTTACATATCCTTGAATTCGCTTCTGCTGACCTGAATTGCTCCATACATTTTTCGCCTGTACTTGTGCTGGGGTTGCACAATTGGTGTATATATGTCTTTACATGATTGTATTTGTCTTATGCATTCAGTGTCACACTGCTGCTAGCACACTCCAGATGCAATTTAGCACCAATATGCCAATTATTTGCACAAAATGTATTGTATGTCACCATAGGACCCTCCGTGCTTGTGCCATTCACATTGTACAAGATGACATCACATTCTCTGAAACTATATTCTCAGTTCATTTTCCCTACTCCTTTATTTTTCATATCTGTGTGAAGAGGTGGCTTTGGTATGACACCCTACTAATGAATACAACCTGAGAGTTTTTCTGAATTAAATCAATCAGCATAACGAATTAAGTATTGGCTACTTAAATCCCCTTCAAATAATTCTGTGAAAATTTGTGCCCGTATGCTTAACCTTTTATTTGCATATTATTTAAAATAAGTTATCTTAACATTTTATAACAACATGTTTTTGTATAGCTAGCTCTTTTCTTAATCAGCACAGTGGTTTTTTGGTGCTGCTGCTGCTGCTCATTCATTTATAAACTGGGCTGCATCATTGGCTGACTTATTAAGGATCTGGATACTCCACGAGACAACAGTTCAATTTAAAAATAAAATAAAATAAAAATATTACATTGGTGGTTGCATGCTGTGTTATCTTAAATCTGTTGTTTTAAGTGTTGTGCACTGTACACACAGTGCTTAAAATAAAATAATAGCTCTTCAGCCAGAGTGAGCTGCTGTGATCAGTTGCATCAAGTTCACCATAATCAGTGAATGGGATTAAAAAGTCCAGGCTGTGAGCTATGCACAAACAAGGTGCCTTCTGATGCTTTTAGCAACTCACTCTGCAAATCTGGAAGGACATGGTTTTTAAAGCAGAACCTGTTACTGTACAGTAAACTGGAAAATGCCAGTGTAGCCTACTTTTGATTTTAAAAGAGAGTATGTGATCGCAAGCACTGAATGTGTTGGTCCACTTTATGTTTTGTTAGACATATTCAATCTTTTTACGAAGTAATATACAAAGTAAGCATGGTCTTCATTTACAGGATCCCAGACAGCAAACTTAATTAGAAGGATACAAGAAGAGCAACAGAAGAATCTTTTGGGTGAAACCAAGGACTTGCTTAGTCAAGCATTCTGTTTCCCACAGTGATTCACCAGATATTGATGTGAAGGCCACAAACAAAATATGCAATAATAATGATAATGATCATTTTATTTATACCCTGCCCATCTGGCTGGGTTTCCCCAGCCATGCAGCTTCCAGCACATATACTTTTGACCAATTAATATTATGGTTTAACATTTTGTACTTACCAAGATTTCTGCTTTAAAAATAAACTGTTTTTCTATATATCTCAAAGACAGTTTATACTTCAGTATGGATATTTTAATGAATGGACAGAGAATCTGAAAAATACATTATTTTATTAGTGTTATAGCCCATCTACAATGCAGCTAAACTGAGTTTAATAGAAAGTGAGCTGATTTTGCTCTATTGACTTTAGCTGAACTAAACTGCCTTAAAATACTTCAGCTTAATTGGATTGTGGATCAGACTGATGCCTGCAATTCTACTGCAACTTTTTTTGTCTGTTCAGAGAACATCGTGCAGTGTTTCCAATGTGACCACTGCCAGAGTTTACAAGCTCAGTTTGAATTAAACTCTTATGACCTGCCAATGTTTCGATTAATTTGATAACAGCATATGACTTGATTTAACAAGACACTCAGTACACTTGACAATCTGTGCTACAAGACATAGCCAATTATATATGGACATTCTTGTTTCCATCATAGTATGCTCTTCATATCTACTTGTAACGTTAAATACTTGAACCTTTGAACAGATGCACCCATTTCAAAATTTGCTAAAGATGTACCCTTAAAATGCATGAAATTGACTCTGCTTCTGCTATCTTCACTCATTTATCATATGATGTTCCAGGCACTCTCTTTACCTATCCTTGGGGATTATGCTAAGGGGAGAATGGTGGAAATGTGACAGAAATAGAGCTACTGCAGGAAACATCTAAGTTTAAATTTCAACAGCATATAATGCTTCAAAGTACTATATTTTGCCAGAACCAACTTTTCCGACCATTGATTTTTGAATGCAATATTTATAAAAATGCATTTAAAAAATCTGACTTTAAGAAACAAAAATTCTGTGTCTGATACAAGCTCTATCATGGCATGAAAACAGAGTTTTGATGTTTCTCTTTGTAGTTGCCTACAGCTTTGAGCTTAATCTAATTTTAAAAGTGTAAGAATCTTGACTGAAGATTCTGAGTATTCTTTGCTTCTTTTTAAAGAACAAATTTAAGTCTCTTTTATTTATTTGATAAATATGGTTTACTTGTCTGAATTCAAATACATACTGTATTTGCCTGCATGCCCATTTTGTATTTCATTATTCCGTATCACAACATGGTAAACTTGGGGGGGGGGAAGCAAAATGAAATTAATATGTGCTAAGGTGCCTAAAAATAAGCCCATTTAATTCTGTCTAATTTAGCATCATTGTATGTATATTTTCCCCTTTTCAGATTTTAAAAATGGTAAACAGATTACTATTCTTTGTATAAGCATGTGCCTACATCCATAAAAATATACTTTATTGTAGTCAAATAATATAATGCATTACATAACCCAGTGGCTTGATAGCAAAATGAATAATGGAACATTTATTTCATTCCAAGATAAATGAAGGCCAAAAAGCTTCCATCACAGCTAGTTAGGTGTTTTGACTTTAATAAATTATAAGACCAGATCCTTATAATATTCTCCTAAATTATACTGCTCCTTCAAACATCTGCAAATACATGGTTTTAAACAGCTACATTCCTGTATTCCAAGAACTAATCTGATCTAGTCATTAGCATTAGTATGTTATAATATGTAAAGGAACCAATTAGAGATGACAACCACCACCTAGTCTAACAACTGAGACAAACATTAGCACACCATTGATCCTGTGAGGAATATTAGTTTCACCTAAAGGATTCACACAGATAAACAAAAAAGCTAGTTATTTTCCTCCATGAATTATCATAGGTTTGTTCAACCCAGAGTAAAAACATCACAAAGTCTACTCATAAATCAAAATAGAACATCAGCAAAGCTAAGCAGGGTCCGGTATGGTTTCAAATTGGAGAGGGAACCACATGTTGAGATAGCTGCATTGAAGGGGGTTGGACTAGATGACCCTTGGGGTTCCCTTCCAACTCTACAATTATATAATTACATTATTCTATGAATACATATATGTATTTACCTTATGACCAAACTATGCTTCAGTCTCTCTTTACTGAGCACATAGGTTGTACCCAGATTTTGCACCGCCAAACATTGTCACCTCGATAACGATGCAGAAACAAATGTGTGTTCTCACACTCACACATGCCCCCCAAATAAATCCTTTAGGTGTGAAAGTATTATTAGTAATCCAATACATTGTCACCTTTTCTTCTCTCTTTAGATGCATAAAAAAGAAGCTGCTTACTCCAAATGCTGAATTTGACTTATCTTAACCTCAGCCACCACAGGATGTGATTGACTCTTACGAACATCTGATCACATTCATATAGCCTATATTAAGCTAGCTGACCTTTCCAGAATTCACTTTTTGCCTCCCATTTAGTAGAAAACAATTCTTGGCATGATTAATGAACCATTCACCCCATAATTGTGAATTTTGTTCTCCCATTACTTAATACAAACCAGAGATCAAATGAAGTCTGAAGATGGTGATTACAGAGAAGAGACAATCTGACCTCTCCCAAATTTCAGAATTTGTATAAACTGCCTTTTTCATGCTTTCCACAATCTTAAATATATATAGCAATGTGCTTTCATATGCTGGCAATATCATGTCTGTGGATGTTATCCTGGTCTGACTGTTAGTGCACCCTACCATTAGAAACACTTATTGTTGCTGATTGTCCTGGGACTGCCCATGCTCCATCCACATGAGTTTGTGGTTCAGATTGTTGGTGTCATTAAAACAAAACAAAAAATGAATTGTGAATGCAACTTTCTCCAGCTCAGAATGTCCTGCTGTATTGATTCTCTCAATTCTCTCATAAACCGTTCTCCAGATCGAATTGTAGTAAGAAATGGTGCAACCTGATGTTTCCTGGTGCTTAAAAAGTGGCTGCAGCAGTGGTCCAGGCACTGGTTAACTTTGGAGTTACATGATCCAGGGTGCCTGACATCCACAGTCTCAAGAAGGCCTAGAACAGACAGTGGATGCCTGACATCCAGAGAATGGGCTCAGTAGTCCTAGAAAACAACAGGCCTCGAGTTCCCCATCATCTTCAAGGTACCAGGAAGGAAGGCCTCACAAAGAAGCCTCTGCCTTGAAACGAGCAGGTGTATTTTCAGAAAGGGAAGGGAACAGTTGATGGGGGAAAAGACATTTGGATCCTGTTACACTATTGAACTGGGAATTGTGCTCAGGAAAAAGAACCTGAGCTATTTTCTAATTTAGGGATAAAACAGCTTGATTTGTCGAGCCCAAGTGTGAACATCACTTAACTATTCATTGATGAATAGTCATGGGCAGGTGGCAGACTCAATGGATGCTACAGCATCCAGAATAAGATCCATACTCTCCCGATTTTCCTGTGTCCCGATTTTCCAGGGACAGTTCCAGAATTACAAAAGCCACCCTGGCTTCTGATTTGATCCCGGAATGTCCCTAATTCCCTGCCAGTGGCACCACTGCTGAGCTTGGGGAGGACGAGGAGCCAGTACTTGTCCCATCCTGTTGCTTCTCCATGGCCTCTCCATGGCCACTACTGCTGGCCTCCCCTCTTAGGCAGCTGGTACTGGCTGCTGGACAGACAAGGAAAGTGATAAATGTCCCTATTTTCATATGAAGAATGTTGGAGGGTATGAACTTCTACTTGCCTGCTACCTACCAATAGTTTTAATTTAAACATTTCCATTTCCCATTCGGCCTAGGAGTAAACCACAGTTTAATAGATGTATAGCCTCCATGCTTTTACTGGAGATATGTGTGGAACAACAGGGATTGAAAGGATGAAACAAATGGAAAAGAGGACAAAAATCTGTAGAAGGGATATACTAACATAAGGAATTATAGGTGTTTTGATTGCCATTGTGGAAGACAACCATTTTTCTGTATATGTACTATTATGAGGCTGCTCAGTATATCTGAAACAGGAGTACCGTTCGTCAGATAGGCTCATTACAGGACACATCCTGCAGAGTTCCTGGAATGTTGCAATAGCAAGCAATGCATTAAACACCAGCTTCTGTAATGTAGGACTTAGGGCCAATTCATTTAGAAGGTACACCAAATTCTTCACTTTATCTGTACTCCCCTCCCTGCCCCACCATTTGTTGCATTTCCATGTAACAAATTGATAATCAATATTTAATTCAATTGAAAAACATGCTAATAGGTCTAATGGGAGACATTTAACAATATAATGCTGAGAGGCATTTGCAAACTATAAGAGACAAAAGGCATGTGAAGCACAAAGTGCTGGTAGTGCAATAATATGATTACATCCATAGCCCTGGTTCAGCAACACAGCAACCTCTGGGCAAGTCTAAATGACATCTGTTCCATTTGTGTAATTAAGAACATGGAACAAAGCAACACCAGGTTCTCAGTGTTTTGCTAAGTCCAGTATCATCCTCCCATCAGTAGTGCTGGATGCTTTAGAGGCTATCAACAAGAGGAAAAGTGGATTTGAATGATGTAACCTACAGATGATCAGATCATGAAAGTTCTTCTATTCATGTGTCACTGTCCAACATACCAGGAGTCTCTGGGTCTGTGGTCTGCTGCCTGTTGAACAGATCCAAGATCCCAGGTTATGGGTCCTGCATTGCATTTCCTTACAATAATAGCTGCATCACTACCCAAGAATCCTGGGAACTATAGATGAGTCATCACAGAGCTACAATTCCCAGCACCCTTAGCAAAATGTAGTTCCCAGGATTCTTTTTGGGGGGAGGGCATGGTGTGTAGGTACCCTGAGACTCCAGGCAAAACTGGAGAGTTACAGCACCTACTGCTGTGGCTGTAGAGACCAATATGGGTGAGACATGTTTTATTGCAGGTGTGGCAGGTGACAGCATCTGTTCTTGCTGCTACAGATGCACCATGGCATTTATTTTCTCTGTGCTCCCACAGGGTCTCTGCTTCCTCTAGCATGCTGCAGGCACTACAGTAGCAGGTAGGAAGTCCTTGAGCAAACACTCACTGCTAGGGATGTTAAGAAGGCAGCCATTTCCATTCTGGCCCATGTTCATTGAATGTAGCACTGTTTCCATGCCACTGCAGTTTTGCTTCCAACAAAAATGAAGTTATTTGCCTCACTGTCTGCTGAATGTTATATAATTAATGATGTTACCATTACATTATTCTGCACTATTCATTTGAATGCAAAGACCATTCATTTCAGCGCAAAGGAAATGCAAATGTAAAAGGAGGAGGAGTAATCCATCAAGTATCATTTGCAGACTGAAAACAACAGCAGTGAACACTGATCAAGTTTGCTGGATTGGTTTCCATTCCAGATATGGGATGAATTAATGAACACCAGTCATCTCCAGTCCAGTTTCACTTTCTGTTGGAATTCTCCAACATCCCTAGTCACTGTTATGAAAATAGTGAAGAGGAAGAGACGTCTGCTAAAAGCTCTTATAGCAGTCAGAATGATGGAACAAGGTGGCTCCTGATGGCATTTATTAAATGCAGTTTTTTAAATTTAAAAAAATCATTAAATGATAAGGTATAGATAGATTGTGGGAAGCAAATAAGATGGTTCCTATTGTGATACACAGTTGTAGAGTCACTGTGCTTGTATGAAACACCATTTCCCATTTTTCAACTGCTATAAGTCAACCATTTTTATCCTATTTATTTGAAATTATGAAAATCATGTACTCCTAACCCATAAGATCTTCCTTACCATTGTAATTATAATTACAGCCCAAAGAGTGATTTGGGTATTCTCATCCAAAATCAGTTCAGGTACATATAATCAATATGTATAAACAATAACCCTATATCTTTGGGGATATTTTCACAGCAGCCATAAATATCTACATATCTATCAACCGGGCTCACATCGCAGGGGGAAATATTAGCAGAACAGGTCATACTGCTTGCTATTTTAATTTGATACCTTTACTTTCCAAGAAACATTTTCCACTTCCAGATAAAGAAAGGTATGCAAATATGCCAGTGAGAAAAGATCAGGTGCAAGACCTTTATCCTTTTCTCACATTCCCAAAATAGTCACGATAACTGGATTACTTTAGAACATTGTATGTCTCTGTTTTGATGGCAGAAAAACACAACTTTAAAATCAAATCCTTTTATTTCAGTATTCACAGTGTCTGGCATCCTTTCACCTTGAAAAAAGCTGGGAATCATAATTTTGGATATAATCCAGCCATCAATGCTAGGTGAAAATGCCCTCTTTACTTTCACAGGACTAAAATATTACAGGCCTTGCTGCTAGACTGAAAGGTGCACACTAGCTTCCAGTGTTTTAAATGAAATCTATACACAGGCAATATACCCTGGGGTCAGCAGGCACACCTGGCCCCCATTGTCCAGCATTCACCAAGGTGTGCACACCAGGCCTAATGGGTAGCTCCAAGGACTGCATAAACCAAAGGCTGTGAGTGGTACCTCAAGAGTGGGTAGGGAACTTTAATCTAGCCGACTTGCTACTGGCCAGTATATCTGCTTTGACCAGTGTTGGCTAAGGCAGTGAGCCTTTCACATCACCTGCTGCCTGACCTTGTTAACTGAAGACACCATGGAATGAACCTGGGATCTTCTACACGCAGAGCATGCACACTCTGCCCTGAGCTGTAACCCTCCCAGAGAAGTGTTTTCAGCAGTGTTATGCTTTTAAATGTGGCATAAATCAGCTGCCTACTGCACCTGTGGATGACAGGAGGCTCAGTCCAAATAAATAACTAGATAACTTTGCAAAGCAATTGATATAGACTTTGAAAGCAGAGAAAACAGAGGCCGGGTGGTTTGTAACCCTCAAAATACCAATTCATCATTTAATACACCAAACATATGAAAAGTTACAATGTTGTAAAATACTGGGGAATAAACTGGACCAAATGCAAATGCAGTAGCTCCGTTCACGCATTGGCAGAGAATGGGTGAAGGGAATGCTGGGTTGCACATGTTGGTCTCACCACCAGAGAGGCATATTGTGGAGGGTTGGGCTAATGCGCACAGCCCCACTGGTCCATCCATGAGGAATCGTGTCCTCCCTCAAAGAGGGCACATGTTGCAGTGAGGCCTGGCAACCTAACCCTTGTGTTGTGGGTGGGTACGATTGGATAGCCACAACACCCGATTGGTAGGTCCCTTGATGCCGGGTTGAATCTGACCAATGGGGACACTAGCCAAATGGATCAAGGGACCTATATATGCCAATGCATGTGACCCTGAGCTTTCTCTCTTGGTCAGTGCATCGGAACACCCGCCCACCTCTCCCTATATTTAGGGCTTGCACGCTTGACCTTGCTATGCTGTCGTGTGTCATCTGTCGTTAGGACAGGGGCACGGCAGGAATTTCCCCTACTTGGCTGATTGGCTGGTGCTATTTGGGTTTCATCTGCCACGTAGCAAATCAATACAACTTGTTAGGTTGCGGATAGGCTCTGATTCAGGTGATAGGGATGGTGTACACCAGTGTGGTGTAGTGGTTAAGAGTGGTAGACTCGTAATCTGGGGAACCGGGTTCGCGTCTCCGCTCCTCCACATGCAGCTGCTGGGTGACCTTGGGCTAGTCACACTTCTCTGAAGTCTCTCAGCCCCACCCACCTCACAGGGTGTCTGTTGTGGGGGAGGAGGGGAAAGGAGATTGTTGGCCGCTTTGAGACTCCTTCAGGTAGTGATAAAGCGGGATATCAAATCCAAACTCTTCTTCTTCTTGCCATCCCTATGTGAAGGGGTATTCCGTTAAAGGAATCCAGGGACTCAGTGGTTTAGTCAACCCTGAGAGGGGTTGTGCCTGTGCCTGAGTCCAGGGGGACATCTGGGTGGTGGACATAGCAAGTCCTCGGCTTTACACCATTCCGGGTGTTCACCCTAGGCTGACCTATGGTAGAGCCTGGGTCAGCGCTACCTGCAACGGTGCCGGGAGCTAGTTGAACCAGAGCCTATGCAACCACTCACTTGCTGTAATCAATAAAGTTGTGGCCTAAATTCTGTGACCAAAAATTTGAGTCTTGTGTGAATTTATTTAAGGGGGAGGTTTAAAGGTCTAAACACACAACAGGGCTATTATCGTATTGGGATTAATTCCTTTAGATGCGCGCAACCACAAACATATTTCTTTGGATGAAGTATTTTTTTAAAAAAATCACTAAAAACAAATCTTAGGAGTTGTTATTATCTGCTCTTGATTACGCTAACCTGGTGTGTTATATTTATCTACATGTATGTGTGATGCCTGTTCAGTATTCTGCTCACCAGTGAAACAGAACTTCCTGCTTAACAGCACTACTCTGTTGGGCAAGATTCATTCCACCCAGGTAAGATATAAGTTCTTGAGCTGAAGGCTTAAAATAAGAACTAAGGAGCACAGGGTCTTTCCTTATCTTACATATCAACTTTAAATAGAATTTCAAAGGCCCCTGCTGAGTTTAAGTCTTGTTGGTGAAGGGTGAATTGCAGTTATTTATGAAGCGGTTTGATGCCAAAGAGGTGAATATGAGTCTGCTCTTGGTATTGTGAGTTACGAATGCCCTTTCTTTTATTTTTCTCAGTGACTTTTATAGAAAGATATTGAAGGAGCAGAACAATCATATTCCTTTGTGCTATCCTGAATACTGATATTGTTGTAGGCATTGTAGTGATTGCAATCTTCAAGTTACAAAATGTATGAGACAGCATTTTGCATTGGCTTCTAGATAAGCTGATCCGATATAAATATACAGGACAGGGCTCCTATATTTTAAATAATTATACAGAAGATCAGATGTTGGCAGGTGTGGATTCTCATGCATGAATGCCTAGGCTTCAACAGGAGTCTGCATTTTGGCTGAAATGGGTCTGACTGCAAGAGGTGCATCATTGAGCAAAAGTGTCTGACCTACATGAACAAATTAAAAAAGCCTGCATTTGCTGAAATTCTCTTTTCTATGTAACTATTAGATGGTCTAGGTCTAGGGCAAGGTTCCCCAACATTTGGGGGCCAAGGAACACATTTGGAAATGCAAAATACCCAGTTCACAGAATAACAACCAATGTTGCTTAGAACACCACACAAACAAAAACACAAAAAAGGCAACCCCACCCAAAAAAACAGCAGGAAACCACCAGCCCAAGAACAAAAACAAAAAAAACCCCAAACACCCTAAATAAATAAGTCCAGTATCTAAATAAGAGTATCTGTGGGTGCCATGATCCTCAAAGGCACAGAGTTAGGGACTCCAGGTCGAAGAGTCCACCCTCGTTTGCCACCTTATTCCTAGCCATTTCTGTCAAATAAGGCAAATTTGGAACCAGTATGGGAGCTATGCTGTATGCAAAAGGCCTCAGATTGAATCCCCTAGCATTTCCACAATAAGGAGGGAAGGAAGACACCCTCTAGAGCAGGCATGTCAAACCTGCGGCCCTCCAGATGTTTTGGCCTACAACTCCCATGATCCCTAGCTAGCAGGACCAGTGGTTGGGGAAGATGGGAATTGTAGTCCAAAACATCTGGAGGGACGCAGGTTTGACATGCCTGCTCTAGAGGCAGATGTAATAAAAGCCTCTTCCTGAATTATTGGACAGCCACTGCCAGTTAAGGATGCAAGAGTACAGGACTAAGTGCACTTGTGGGCAGATTCGGTTTAAGGTAGCTTCATACATTTATATATGCTAGTAGGAAACAAAGAAGAAGAAAATAACCTCTGCAGTGTATAGGTATGTATCAATATTTCTTAGAAATAGGACCTAAACCCACATTTACCAAAAGTTGCAGTCCTCTTTCCAATGAATAATCAGCCAGCTTATCATGACCTCCTGTGACTGACTCTTTTCATGCACATTTTTTCTTGTTCATTCACCCCACCTACCCTTCTCCTTCCTTGAAAAAGGCTTGCGTCAAATACCGTGTTTCTCATATTTTAAGGCATCCCTAAAAAATAAGGCATGGCAGGATTTTCAAGACCTGGCGAAATATAAGGCATACCCCGAAAATAAGACATGCTGGTACGGTATGGCAGGGCACGCCACGCCAAGTCCCGACCCAGCGGGACCCGGCAAGGGCAGCAGCGCGCGCTTTGCTGAGCCCCGACTGAGCGGGAACCAGCAAAAGCAGCAGCCCGCCGCCGGCTTGGAGCTCGGCAAAGCGCGCACTCTGTTGGAGCTCCATGCCGGCGGTGGGCTGTGCAGGGGAGAGACCTGGATCTTGTAGCTGGCAAAGGGCTCGCGCGTGGTTAGGGCAATTGGCAGAAAAGTACTTTGCAGCTCTTGCGCTTTCGTTCACAAGCTGCTTTTTGGCTGTTGCTGCTGCTTTTCTTTTCTTTTTGTCAGCAAAAACAAATGTGAGGGGGGGAGGCGGGGAGAGCCCAACGAGCGGCAGAAACGCCTTCCCCTTAAAACCCGCCCTCTGCTGCTCACTCGGAGAACTGCTCACTCACACAACGGGCTCCTCGGGTGCTGCAGGCGCCTCGCCTCGCCTTCCACGCGCGCCCAGCAGCCGCCTCTTGCGCGGGCGGCGGCGGCGGCGCACCCCGACGCCCCTCGGCTCCCTCAGCTCGACCTGAGCGGGGAGAGGAGAAGCAGGGCAAGGTGGCGAGGATGCTCCCCGCCGCCAAGCAGTTGCTCCGGGGCTGCAGGAGAAGGTGGCGAGCGCCTCAGCCCCCGGGGCTCCTCGACGCTCCTCTGAGAAGGGAAGGCGGCATCTTTCTCCCGGCGGACCGGCTGCCTGTGAGTGGCGGACACGGCGTGCCCCCGACGCAGGCGGCGACCCCGTCGCTCACTGCTTCCTCCTCCTTTCTTGGCTCAGGCCTGAGGAAAGAAACTTCTTGGCGCACGCGCCACCCGCTCCTTCCTCGGCAAGGCAAGGCAAGGCAAGGCAAGGCAAGGCAAGGCAAGGCAAGGCAAGGCAAGGCAGGGCGAGGCGGGTGCTTGCCCAGCTTTGGCCATCTGTTGCTCCACAGCCTTCCTGCCTTGCTGGAACTTCGGCTGCCCGCGGGGACACGCCCGCAAGACGGCGAAGTGTAAAGTTGCAGCTGGCTGTGGAGGGAAGGAAGGAGCCGCGCTCTTCCTCCTCCTCCGCCTTGGTCTCTGTCGTCTTGAGTTTCAGGCTGTAATCGTGTTTACAGGCAAAAGCAGCAGCCCGCCGCCGGCTTGGAGCTCGGCAAAGCATGCGCTCTGTTGGAGCTCCATGCCGGCGGCGGGCTGCTGCCTTTGCTGGTTCCCGCTCAGTCGGGGCTCAGCAAAAAAATAAGACACCCCCGAAAATAAGCCATAGGCTTATTTTCTTGAGTAAAAAAATATATAAGACATGTCTTAAAATATGAGAAACACGGTACAAAATAAAAAAAATCCTTCCAGTAGCGCCTTAAAGGTAAAGGTAAAGGTACCCCTGACCATTAGGTCCAGTCATGACCGACTCTGGGGTTGCAGCACTCATCTCGCTCTATTGGCCGAGGGAGCCGGCGTACAGCTTCCAGGTCATGTGGCCAGCATGACTAAGCCGATTCCGGAGAACCAGACACACATAAACACCGTTTACCTTCCTGCCAGAGCAGTACCTGTTTATCTACTTGCACTTTGACGTGCTTTCGAACTGCTAGGTTGGCAGGAGCTTGAACCGAGCAAGCCCTAGGCTCTGTGGTTTAACCCACAGCACCACCCGCGTCCCTTAGAGACCAACTAAGTTTGTCATTGGTGTGAGCTTTCGTGTGCATGCACACTTCTTCAGATACACTGAAACAGAAGTCACCAGAACCTTATATATAGTGAGAGGGTGGGAGGGGTATTAGTCAGAAGGGTGGTAGGAGGAATGGGTGATTGACTGATAGGTGTGGAAACCCTTCAAATACAAAGACAGTGTTCTAAACATTGTCTGTTGGAAGCACTCCTACTACAAGAGGACTGAAACCCATCTCCCTGAAAACCTGTAGATATAAGCTTCCCAAGAACTAGGCTATGGAAGCCGAGGGACTGGAGGATTCACTGTGGGCACTTCCTGGCAGGCTGCTTGCACACTGTGTGAAACAGAGATAGGAAACAAGCTAAGCAGCATCCTTTCAGTGCTTTGCCATTGCCAAATGCTGCTTTATGCTTTTTCAATAAAACTCATTTGGGAACCTTATTTAGGGATCATCACACATTACACTGAACACAAGTGTGTGTGTTTTTTTTGGGGGGGGGAGTGTCCCCTCCTCATTTGTACAGTTTAGCAATTTGTATACACAGGCACACTGATGGTATACTCGATGAACATTACATTACAGCTCAACTAATTGTGTATGCAGGCACGCATACCATACCCTCTTTGGATGTAACATGCAAACACTCCTATCATGACTGGTGGGGAGCTTGTGGGAGAAACGGAGTTCCTCCTAAATGATTGTTGTTGTTCAGTCGTTTAGTCGTGTCAGATTCTTTGCAACTCCATGGACCAGAGCACACCAGGCACTCCTGTCTTCCACTGCCTCCCGCAGTTTGGTCAGACTCATGTCTGAGCCCTAAATGATATTCCTATGCTAAAACAAAAACAAAACTAAAAAGATTGCTGGGGGAGCACATCAGTCTCAGGAAGATTATGCCAGTGCACATCCTGCTATAGCACCACCTGTCTCAGCTGTATCTTAGCACTGCATTCTGTATCTATAGATAATCAACATGAGCTGATTCTCCACAATACATACAGTAGTCCCACATGCAGCCACACACAAAGCCACCCCTGGCCAGTGCATGGCACTGAAGCAAGACCCACTCCATTTCCTGATTAGATACACACAAACAGTTGCTAGCAACATCCTCCCCCCCCCCTCTTCTTGTGGATAGAAAAGGAGACTCCCTCATTTCACAATTTCAGTTTAAAACCATCTGAGAAGGTGGTAACCATCTTGAACGGAGCTGAGGGGTTGCATTTTCAAATAATGTCTTTGTAGTGGGCAGAGGGTCATACATTAATGTGGCGTTTTCTACCCAGAACCATTGCTACAGAAATAATGAAAATCATTTTGTTCCCCAGAGCCTTTGGCTCACAAAATAGAATGGTGGCCTCCACTTTGAATGTTGGTGGGGAAAGCATGACTGGCTTGTCAGATCTCTGTGGGAAACCCTCTTTGGAAGAACACAGATTTCATGTTGCTGAATCAGTAGTTGGCACTTTGCTTGAAATCAGGTCACCCTTGCATCATGAAAGAGATAGCACATCCTTGCAGAAACTCTTCTGTGTATCTGTATAAGATTCTCAGGCCCTATTAATCTAAAAATAGGCTAACTCGTGCCTGTGTTCAGACATATGCGTATAATGTTTTATAATTTGAATTCACTGAAGAACATTTTATGTTCCTTATAGAGAACTAGGTGTTTTTCTTTAAAGGAAAATAGATACACACAGCTCAAACTTCCTGCAACAAATCCCCGTTTTATCCTCACAATAACCCTCTGCAGGAGGTTAGACTGAGAGACAATGGCTCCCAAGGCACAGGCACTGCAATGGGCTCTTACAGGAAATGGAAAGCCGATGTATGCTTCTTTCTTGTCTAGTTTCTTCCCCTCTACTTGTTACTCAGACTTTGGAGTTCCAGTAACCTGACCAAACATTTTGGGGGTGGGGAGGGATAGCAATATAGAAGGCATGCACAGTCCTACAATTTCCCAGAATTCACTGAAGGTCTGCCTGCATGTAATGTAACAACACAGCAAAGCAGGCAAAGGGTGCTCATAAATGGCTCCTCTTCATCCTGGAGAGAAGTGACTAGTGGGGTGCCACAGGGTTCTGTCTTGGGCCCAGTCTTATTCAACATCTTTATAAACGACTTGGATGATGGGTTTGAGGGCATCCTGATCAAGTTTGCAGATGACACCAAATTGGGAGGTGTGGCTAATACCCCAGAGGACAGGATCACACTTCAAAATGACCTTAATAGATTAGACAAATGGGCGAAAGCAAACAAGATGAATTTTAACAGGGAGAAATGTAAAGTACTACACTTAGGCAAAAAAATGAAAGGCACAAATACAGGATGGGTGACACCTGGCTTGAGAGCAGTACATGTGAAAAGGATCTAGGAGTCTTGGTAGACCACAAACTTGACATGAGTCAACAGTGTGATGCAGCAGCTAAAAAAGCCAATGCAATTCTGGACTGCATCAATAGGAGTATAGCATCTAGATCAAGTGAAGTAATAGTACCACTGTATTCTGCTCTGGTCAGACCTCACCTGGAGTACTGTGTCCAGTTCTGGGCAGCACAGTTCAAGAAGGATACTGGCAAGCTGGAACGTGTCCAGAGGAGAGCAACCAAAATGGTCAAAGGCCTGGAAACAGTGCCTTAGTAGGAACGGCTTGGGGAGCTGGGCATGTTTAGCCTGGAGAAGAGAAGGTTAAGGGGTGATATGATAGCCATGTTCAAATATATTAAAGGATGCCATATAGAGGAGGGAGAAAGGTTGTTTTCTGCTGCTCCAGAGAAGCGGACACAGAGCAATGGATTCAAGCTACAAGAAAGAAGATTCCACCTAAACATTAGGAAGAACTTCCTGACAGTAAAAAAGCTGTTCGACAGTGGAATTGGCTGCCAAGGAGTGTGGTAGAGTCTCCTTCTTTGGAGGTCTTTAAGCAGAGGCTTGACAGCCATCTGTCAGGAATGCTTTGATGGTGTTTCCTGCTTGGCAGGGGGTTGGACTGGATGGCCCTTGTGGTCTCTTCCAACTCTATGATTCTATGATTCTAGCTCTTTTCCCTTGGATGAACAAGCAACTTGGAATAAGGCCACTTCACATGTTTTCTCCATGCAAATTATCTCCTTTGTTTTCCTTCATGGAGATGATCTGTGTGTAGGAAATAGTGATTTACAGTACTGTACAAGCTGCAGCATATTTTTTAATGCTTCAGGTAGGTGAATTAGCAGTCCAAGCTTACACATCACAGAGAAAGAGAAAGAGGTGGAGCACTAATCAAGGGGGGGGGGGGAATGGAAACAGATTATTCCAGGGGAAATGCATATATCCCTTGTGTGATTTTCTTTAGCAGACTAAGCAAAGTAACTGGACACGTTTAAGTTACAGTACTGTATATCTTTTGCTTCAGCCAAAGTGGAAACTGGAGCAATAAGCAAAGTGATACCAGATTGCAGAGACCCAGGGGGAAATAATGCAGTCCTGTGTTTTGCTTGAGAAGAAAGCTGTCACTCAGTAGCAGAGTGCACACATGCAATAAGTCCCCGGTTTGATCTCTGGCATCTCCAGGTAGGGATTGGAAACATTCCTGTGTGATACCCTACAGAGCAGCTGCTAGTCATTATAGACAATATTGAGCTAGGTGAACACATCATTTGACTCATCAGCAAAAAGTTTCCTGTGTTCTTCTGTAGGATCACTGGAGGAGAGACAGAATAACAATGCAGAAAAGGTAACAGCTTTAACTTTGCTCAATGGAGCTTGGTGAGTAACTGGGAAATGGTGCTTCTCTTTTTTTTCTTGCTTCAGATCAATTCACCAACTCCTGTTGAGAGAGTACAGTCTCCTGTAGTCAACCCAGTGCCTACAGCTGGTGACTGATCGGCTGCTATCAATGCCTGGTGCAGCATTACATCAGGGCAAAGGATGGATCCAATCCAGATTTCATGAATAGAATCTGGTGTAGGGTGACCACCGCCTTGCCCACTCCCAACCACACTTCAATCTTCACCCTCCAAGTCCTCTAACGTATGCCAGAGTTGTCTTGTAGCTGCCTACCATCCTGGCACTACAGCCACACAATGTTAAAGTAACTTTGTGTTCCATTGGCACAGTTCCCATCCCACCCATCAGATGTTCCTGAAAGTTGGATGGGATCATACTGTGGGTGTACGGTGGTTTCACCAACAGCAACAAACATTGTTGAGAAGAGACTGAGATAAGCATCTAGGCAAAGGTGTCAAGGGATTGGGCCTTTTTAAAGTATATTTGGAAACGTTGCAAGAAAGGAACATTGTGCTTGTCTTGCCTTTCTATTTTTGGCGAGAGTTGTTCAGCCAAAGGCCTCCTACACTTCAGCCTGTTCTATTCCTGTTTAGTTGTGAGATATTTTAAAATTATATAAAGCCACAGGGAGGTGTTAGATAATGAATTTAGGAGCAGAATGCTACATCTGCAGAACACCAGGTCCGAGTTTACTACATACTCTCATGACCACCATGATGGAAGGAGCCACTTTAAAAAGTTGCATTGCTGCCACTAAAATGGAATCCTAAGTGAGGCAGGGAAATGTAATTTTGCAAAGTAAAAATCCATCTGTTGGACCTACAGTGTAATCCTGAGCATCTTTACTCAGAAGCAAGTCCCACTAAGTTAAGGTTACCAGATTTTTTTCAATGAATCTGGTGACACTTTTTAACTTCAATGGATTTTGTATGAGGACTGATTTGTAAATCCGGGGACTGTCCCTGGGAAAAGGGGACGTCTGGTAACCTTACACTAAGTTAAATGGGAATTGTAACCCCCTATGTACAATGACTTAGGCAAGCCTCTTTCCAACAGCAGCAGCTAGCGACCCACCTAGGAACAAGTCAGACCCTCGGTCCATTGAGTTCAGTACTGCCTACTGGTAGTGGCTCTCCAGGGTGTCAGACAGGAGCTTCTCACAGACCAATCTGGAGACACCAGAGATTGAGCCTGGGGCCTTCTGCATGTGAAGATGTTCTACCACTGAGCTATGTCCTCCCCGCTACAATCTGGTGTGTATTTCCATTTCTAATCTGAACCTGAGACTGAGACCAGATCCCAGAGCCACTACAAGAGTTGTCCCCTCATGCTTTTTCTGAGTGTCTACTACTCATTCAATGCTTATGCAGTGACACACATGAGCGGTCAGTGGATTGGGTGGTGGGGTGATGGAGGAAAGCAAGATTAAGCACGTTCAAATAAAAAGCTGTGGAATAACCATAAGGAAAAATAGGAAAATGTTTCCAGGCCTATCACTCTTTTCCAGCAGTCTTACTTCTAACTTTGTATTAATTGCCTTCCTTTGAAATGTAACTGCTTTGTAAGTCTAATTAAGAGTGGGCCTACCCATGCTCTGCTCTGTGCAAACATGTGGGTGCTGCCATAGTAACCGTAAAGGAACACTGAGAAGAAGCTCTCTCTGATTAATGTAATTACACAGCGTGTGCGTATATAATGCCTTTAAACACAACTTACTTCTGCATGAAAAAGAAAGATGAAATGTCAGTATTCTGTGTTGCATGTTTCTTAACTTTCTGAAAAATACGATTGGAATGTATTGATGTGCATTATCAGCAGCTGCAGCTTGTATTATGCAAAACATTTTTGCACAGTTAAGCGAAGCTTGCGCAGATGGAATCAGGAGCAGGAATGGAGTGGAGGGGGGGGAGATGCAGGCTTTGAATGAGATAGTGGCCCTGATCTAGGATGTTCAGTGGGTGCATATGCGGGGGGGGGGGGGCGGGCTTCAGAGAACACACATAAAGACTTCTACAAAGCTTTTGGGTAGAGTGACGCTGATTGACTATGAATCCCTTCTATGGCTTTGGTGTCTCAACAGCTAAGTATGGGTGTGCATGAATTATTTTATTCACAGGAAATCAAGGAAGCGGAATTGTTTATTCCTATGTTATCCCCATGTAATTAAATACTTGCAGCATGTACTACTTGTCATCTAATGTCCAGAAGCCTCTCCAATTCCCACTCCTTGTCCTTAGCTCCTCTTCCACTTATCTGGACTTTGCTGCCACCTCCACCCTGTCTCCTTCACTATGTTAGTTAACTGAGGTATCTCAATGCAGTACTTTGGAGCTGGAAAAGATCCAGTCAAACTGCCCAGGCTAGCTCGCTGCAGGAATGCTGACAGGGCCCAGCAAGTTCCAGTATCAAACTGGCGGAAGGCATGTGCTGCAGTCCGTGAAGGCCCATTGCTCAGGACAAATTTGCTGAAGTGCTATGGTCGGTGCTGGTGCAACCTGACTGTTTCTGTGTATATCACAGCTTTGATGCTTGACGCACATCTGTAGCTTAAAAGAATCTTGGTTTTTACATTCATTGTTCACTGACAACATCAGCTGCTATTGGAAGATGGGATGTGGTGTGGTCACCAATTCAAACCTCTCTGAATGGTCCAGGCAGAAGGATGTGGAGTACAGTAGTACCTTGGGTTAAGAACTTAATTCATTCTGGAGGTCCGTTCTTAACCTGACACTGTTCTTAACCTGACACTGTTCTTAACTTTAGCTAATGGGGCCTCCCGCTGCTGCTGCTGCTGCGCCACACTGCTGCCGCACAATTTCTGTTCTCATCCTGAGGTAAAGTTCTGCATTCAGTGTTCTTGGGCTAGTCACAATCTCTCAGCCTAACCTACCTCACAGTGTTGTTATGGTGATTGTTATCAGGATTTTCTCACAGCTATGGTGGCTATCTTTAAGTTTATGAATTCTTCTTGTTGTCACTCTGTTTCTGCTCTGGGAATCCTGATTTGATGAAACCATGTCAGCACAGACATCAACAGCAAATTATTTGGGGCAGTGTAATTTTTTTAACACTCCACCATTTAACAGCTTAACACCCAAACTTTGGATCGCTGTGATGTCATTATATAGGATGCCTCCAATGGCTTGAATAGATTGTTAATCATAAAACAGAGGATAGAATTCCATCTGGTTGAATGAGCTTCTTGAAGTGAGAGGTCAGAGACAGGCTAATCTCCTGAATTTACTGCTAGCTTGGTTGAATTATTCATTGGAAGTAAATTATCTGGGAAAGAAAGCTCTATTCTCCCTGCTCATGAGCAGATCCGGACTTCCCTGGATTTATTTTTATACCCGATTGTTCTGTTCATCTGAATGAGCTTCGGAACATTCTCAAAGGCTTGCCTCAGCTATTTGTTAAACATTGTATTGTTTAAGTACACATTTAGGATTTTGTGTTGCGCTGCAAGTGACAGGCTATGCCAGGAAATGTTTGCAATTATTAATTAAGGTGTGACACAAAATGGCCCAAATAGCCCATTTGGAACTGTGAAATTTTCATAGAGTGCTTACTCTTATCAGCTTATAACATCCTTTAAGCCTCACAGTAATGGAAGTAGAGTAATCATCTCCCTAGTCTTTCTCAGTGGGCAGCCGTGTCTAAGAGCCTGGTTGAGACACTGAATGTAAAAGAAAGAAAGTGTGAGTAGTTCAATTTTGCACAATTAAGGTTTGGCATCGTGATCCTAGGTCAGTATGAGCTCAGCAAGCTTCAAAAAGCAAACCTGCTGATCTTTTCCATCAGAGCTTAGGAAATACTGAATAATCATGATTATCTAAGTGAGACTTCACTACATCGTGACTCCAGAAAGATAATTATCATGTGCATCGTAATATCAAATGCTATTGTCATTTGCCACCAGTGTGCACACAGCGATAAGGAATCTGTGGCCCTCCAGATGGTTGCTAGACTAAAAATCCCATCTCCCCTGATCACTGACCATGCTAGCTGGGGCTGAAGGGAGTTGTAGTCAGTTCAATAACATCTGGAGTGTCACAGGTCTCCCAACTCTTGATTGACAGGGTACAACAGGACTACATTCAAGGAACATACAACCTAAAATTCAACATGGGAAATAACAGAGAAAGAGGAGAGAAGTGGAGGTAAGCCAAGTTACAAACTGAGTTACAAGCATGTGGGGCAGCAAGGGAGAAAGGGCAGAGTCTTTTAAGGAAGCAGGATACCTTTAGATTGTGGGTAATATTATTAATTAATAGTAATAATAACCGGATGCCCAAATCTACATTATTCCAATGTGTAAAAGACTGGAGAATATACAGAACTTTGGCCAACCAAGCAAGCATTAGAATCTCTGGATCATGCAGCAAGCTAATACCATGGTATAGGGCGGGGATAGGCAACCTAAGGCCCATGGGCCGGATGCGGCCCAATCATCTTCTCAATCCAGCCCACGGACGGTCCGGGAATCAGCGTGTTTTTACATGAGTAGAATGTGTGCTTTTATTTAAAATGCATCTCTGGGTTATTTGTGGAGCATAGGAATTCGTCTCCCCCGCCCAAAAAAGTAGTCCGGCCCACCACATGGTCTGAGGGATGGTGGACTGGCCCATGGCTGAAAAAGGTTGCTGACCCCTGGTATAGAGGCTGGAACTGGTCATTAGTGCTGATTTTTTACAAAACTACTCTTTGGAAACAAAACTACTCTTTGGTGCTGTATTTCATTATTCTCATTAAGCCCTATAGAGGAACACTGAAGCAATACATTGAACAACAGCAGAGGTTAATGTTAGCTGGTTAGTTTTCTTCAGTGGTCACAATCTTTTGTTTGCGTCATGAGTTATTTAAGTAGTTCAATAGTTTTTAATTCCCTGGCTCAAGTAAAAACAAATAGGCTACATTTTTCATCAAATCACTATTTGGCTCTTTATTTCCAATCCATTAATTTGCTCTAGGAGTAGTTCTTGTTATGTTTAAGATCAAAACAAGGGAATTCCACAGGAAATTGGAAACCAGCCATAATGTGGGTAGGTTTTCTGTGAGAAATCACTACAATGTGCAATACAGAAATAATCCAGAACACGTGCCTGCAAAACTCTATGTGCTGTGTACACACCCTACATTTCAATTTTCAAAGTACATTTAAAGCAGATTAACTTCCTGAGAACTGTAGGTTACCTGTCACAGAGTTACAATTCCCAGCACTCTTAACAAACTACATTTTCCATGAATCTTTGGGGCAAGTCAATGTGTTTTAAATGTTTGGTGTCTATAAAGCCTATTGGTTATGCTTTACAATAACTTGGTAGTAAATTGCTTTTTTAAAGGTTACGCTAAATTTAGATCAGAAGTATATTGATCAAGAGTATTCTTGGTTCCGGAGGAAAAAACATTATGGCATTAAGAATTTTTGCACATGTATTTCTGATCCTGTTATTGTTGCTTCCATTTTAAAAAAGAATAGCTATGACTAACTTTTTCAGAGAAATGAATGAAAAAGATCCAATGAGAAATGAATTATCTCTGTGTGCATATGTATGTGTCTAGATTACACCAGCACTAAAATGTGTCAATAGACAGTTTGATTGTAGAGAATATGGTTAATACTGTTGGAAGCAAGTAAAAAATAAAATAGGTATAAAAGGACAATTCCTAGATGCCAATATCCAAGTTTGGGGCATGTAGTCTTTGGTAAAAGAATCCCAACAGAGATTTAATATCACAAATTATGAAGCAAAGTAAAGCATGGAAATATAGGCTGTTAGACCTTTAAAACATGTTATTCTAAGTTCCTTCCAAAGTTCCCTAGTTCCTCTAGCATAGAAAAATACCACGTTTAGTAAGTTAAAAATGGTTACAATCTCTTCAAAGGTCAGATTCATGTGCTTTCTTGGGAAAATGCACAGAAAGTAAAATTTGGCATAGTTACAGTGGTAAAAGTTATTACATTATTGGTATAGGAACTAAAGAACAGCTTGTGAGAGCCATGTGGTCTGAGTCTGGAGTAATATGCTGAGCTTCTTGGGTAGACATAAGGGGAACAACAGGCTTGATTACCTTCCTCCCAAGGTGACAAGGTATGACCTAGCTAAGCCTGGCAGGACAGCTCACTCTGTGAAATTATCCCTTTCATGCATTTATTAGAGTTAAGCATGTTGGTTATGTTGTTGTTGTTTAGTCGTTTAGTCGTGTCCGACTCTTCATGACCCCATGGACCATAGCACGCCAGGCACTCCTGTCTTGCACTGCCTCCCGCCGTTTGGTCAAACTCATGTTCGTAGCTTCGAGAACACTGTCCAAAGATCTCGTCCTCTGTCGTCCCCTTCTCCTAGTGCCCTCAATCTTTCCCAAAATCAGGGTCTTTTCCAATTATTCTTCTCTTCTCATGACGTGGCCAAAGTATTGGAGCCTCAGCTTCACGATCTGTCCTTCCAGTGAGCACTCAGGGCTGATTTCCTTAAGAATGGATAGGTTTGATCTTCTTGCAGTCCATGGGACTCTCAAGAGTCTCCTCCAGCACCATAATTCAAAAGCATCAATTCTTCGGCGATCAGCCTTCTTTATGGTCCAGCTCTCACTTCCATACATCACTACTGGGAAAACCATAGCTTTAACTATACGGACCTTTGTCGGCAAGGTGATGTCTCTACTTTTTAAGATGCTGTATAGGTTTGTCATTGCTTTTCTCCCAAGAAGCAGGCGTCTTTTAATTTCGTGACTGCTGGCTTCCGATTCGTCGCGCTGGTGAAGTTGGACGCAGGGACTCCGTGCTCCGAAGTCCCTGGCTTCGTGGAGGGGGGGGAAGTCCGCAGAGCGAGCGGACTCCCCGAAAAAACACCGGGTAGAGAGTCCCGGTGACATAGTGCCCAGCTGTTTGCTCCGGACGCGAATCCTCTGCTGCCCGAGAGCTCAGTAGAGCAATCGAGAGCCAGCGGAGTGGAGTCGCGGGAGCCATTTTTGGGTTTCATCTTACCTCCTTGAAGTGAAGCTCCGAGTCCTCAGCCTGCAAGCGGCGGATTCTTCCAAGGAAATAAAAGACTTCTTCAAAGTAAGTCAAATCTCCATTCGGATCTTAAAAATTTTAAATTTGAAGATAGGAAGAGATTCTAAAGTAACGGAAGCCGATCTCTTCCAAATGGACAATCGGGAGGCGCATTAAATATTCCTAAGCCGAAAAGGGAAAACTTCTTTCAAGATTGTGGACCAGAGAGAAAGAAAGACTTTTCCAAACCTCCCCAGCCCCCGGTGTCGTTGCCCCTTGAGGTTCAGCAGCAACAAGGGGGAGGACGCTTTGACAGCTGTCAAAAGCTGTCAAATTGTTAAAGGACTAAGAAAGACGATTTTATTCCTGTGAATTGGAAAAATTGATTCAAAAGGTTTTAAAAGGATTTAAGTGGACTGTAAATTTGAAATCTGATGAGGTTAAAGACAAAGGATAAGAACAGCCAAGATGGAGCCGACAACGTGGTAGAGAGGAATTTTCCAGTACCCTTCTGCCCTTATCTCTGGTCTGCCTGTGGTCAAGTGAACTATGAAAACAAAATTCTCTCGAGCTTTCCAGGAGGCTGTGCTGGGCTATCTACAAACATGGGAAGATATCTACAAGGAAAGGCAATGCTTCAATCCAACAGAAAAGGAGAATGAGGTGCAAGAGCAAGATTTAGAGGACAATTTTGATTATGAGATTGTGTGTGAGGAGCAACAATTTGAGGACAATTTGGAGACTGATTCAGACCATAAAAAATATGTGTTGGATGATGAAAAACAAAGATCAGAACAAAGAGATGAGGCCGACAAGGAGAAGCAAAGTGAAGAGAAGATTGATGGAAGTGAAAATCCTGGAGAGACTGAAATGTTGAATGGTGTTAGTGAAGGGAGGGAAAGGCAGAAAGAGGGAGGAGCAGAGGTCTGGAAGTGGATGTGGGAAAGAATTGGTGTGGGGTAAAAATTTTAGTTTAAGGTACTTTTTTTGGTTTATGAACAACGGTGTCGGAATCTTGGCCTGCTAAAGGATATGCTGATCCAATTGGGAGGAGGGACATTGGGGGGGGGAGGAGAGATTTTTATAGTTTAAGGTTAAGAGCTTTCTGGAGGGAGTAATAAGAATGGCTGAGGAAATATGCTTAGAGTTTGTTTTTGAATAATTTTGGTGATCAGGAGGTGTTTGGGTGGAAAACTGCCTGTCTCCCCCTTCTTACTCTTGGTACCCAGTGGCAGGGGGTGCCTTGAGGGGAGAGGGAAGGGTGGAGGGAAACCCAGACACAAAAATGGAACCTTTTGACTGCTGGACTCCTCGGGCTACCCCAGTGGCAGGGGGGGGGCTCAGAGGGGGACAGCATGAAGAAGGAGGAGGATTGTGTTAATATTATAAGAATAAGATTCTGAATTGGATTAGAAAACCCGCCATAACTATGTAAAGAGGTTGGGAAATCCAGGAGGAGGAGAGTCGTGGAAGCCATTAATATTTTTCCTTTTTCCTTTTCCCCCCCTTTTTTCCCCCCTTTTTATATTTTTGCTTCCCCCCCTTTTTTCCTTGTTTTTCTTTTTTCCAGTACAGTGAAGAAATAGCTGGGGGATAAGCCAATCCCCAGAGATCCTCCGCCTTTGTCCTCTCAGTGGCAGGGGGGGATGAGGGGGGAGGAAGGAGGGGGGAGGTCAAACCCAGCTTAAAATGGACCCCTTTGTTCCCCAATACCCATGGGTCTCACTGGTGGCAGAGGGGGGCTTGTGGGTGGAGGGAAAATGAAGGGACAGAGTTTATGTTGTATATTTTGTATGTGTTTTCTTTTTCTAAAAATTAATAAAAATTATTTAAAAAAATAATAATTTTGTGACTGCTGTCACCATCTGCAGTGATCAAGGAGCCCAAGAAAGTAAAATCTCTCACTGCCTCCATTTCTTCCCCTTCTATTTGCCAGGAGGTGATGGGACCAGTGGCCATGATCTTGGTTTTTTTGATGTTGAGCTTCAGACCATATTTTGCGCTCTCCTCTTTCACCCTCATTAAAAGGTTCTTTAATTCCTCCTCACTTTCTGCCATCAAGGTTGTGTCATCTGCATATCTGAGGTTGTTGATATTTCTTCCGGCAATCATAATTCCGGCTTGGGATTCATCTAGTCCAGCCTTTCGCACGATGAATTCTGCATATAAGTTAAATAAGCAGGGAGACAATATACAACCTTGTCGTACTCCTTTCCCAATTTTGAACCACTCAGTTGTTCCATATCCAGTTCTAACTGTAGCTTCTTGTCCCACATAGAGATTTCTCAGGAGACAGATGAGGTGATCAGGCACTTCCATTTCTTTAAGAACTTGCCATAGTTTGCTGTGGTCGACACAGTCAAAGGCTTTTGCATAGTCAATGAAGCAGAAGTAGACGTTTTTCTGGAACTCTCTAGCTTTCTCCATAATCCAGCGCATGTTTGCTATTTGGTCTCTGGTTCCTCTGCCCTTTCGAAATCCAGCTTGCACTTCTGGGAGTTCTCGGTCCACATACTGCCTAAGCCTGCCTTGTAGAATTTTAAGCATAACCTTGCTAGCGTGTGAAATGAGCGCAATTGTGCGGTAGTTGGAGCATTCTTTGGCACTGCCCTTCTTTGGAATTGGGATGTAGACTGATCTTCTCCAATCCTCTGGCCATTGCTGAGTTTTCCACACTTGCTGGCATATTGGGTGTAGCACCTTAACAGCATCATCTTTTAAAATTTTAAATAGTTCAGCTGGAATATCATCACTTCCACTGGCCTTGTTATTAGCAGTGCTTTCTAAGGCCCATTTGACTTCACTCTCCAAGATGTCTGGCTCAAGGTCAGCAACCACAGGTGTACCTGGGGTGTACGAGACCTCCATATCTTTCTGGTATAATTCCTCTGTGTATTCTTGCCACCTCTTCTTGATGTCTTCTGCTTCTGTTAGGTCCTTACCACTTTTGTCCTTTATTATGGTAATCTTTGTACGAAATGTTCCTTTCATATCTCCAATTTTCTTGAACAGATCTCTGGTTTTCCCCATTCTATTGTTTTCCTCTATTTCTTTGCATTGCTCATTTAAGAAGACCCTCTTGTCTCTCCTTTCTATTTTTTGGAAATCTGCATTCAGTTTCCTCTATCTTTCCCTATCTCCCACGCATTTTGCTTGCCTCCTCTCCTCCGCTATTTGTAAGGCCTCGTTGGACAGCCATTTTGCTTTCTTGCATTTCCTTTTCCTTGGGATGGTTTTCATTGCTGCCTCCTGTATAATGTTACGAGCCTCCATCCATAGTTCTTCAGGCACTCTGTCCACCAAATCTAAGTCCTTAAACCTGTTCCTCACTTCCACTGTGTATTCATAAGGGATTTGATTTAGATTGTATCTTACTGGCCCAGTGGTTTTTCCTACTTTCTTCAGTTTAAGCTGGAATTTTGCTATAAGAAGCTGATGGTCTGAGTTACAGTCAGCTCCAGGTCTTGTTTTTGCTGACTGTATAGAGCTTCTCCATCTTTGGCTGCAGAGAATATAATCAATCTGATTTCGATGCTGCCCATTTGGTGATATCCATGTGTAGAGTCGTCTCTTGTGTTGTTGGAAAAGAGTGTTTGTGATGACCAGCTTGTTCTCTTGACAAAACTCTATTAGCCTTTGCCCTGCTTCATTTTGAACTCCAAGGCCAAACTTGCCAGTTGTTCCTTTTATCTCTTGATTCCCTACTTTAGCATTCCAATCCCCTGTAATGAGAAGAACATCCTTCTTTGGTGTCATTTCTAGAAGGTGTTGTAAGTCTTCATAGAATTGGTCAATTTCACTTTCTTCAGCACCGGTAGTTTGTGCATAAACTTGGATTACTGTGATGTTAAAAGGTCTGCCTTGGATTCGTATCGAGATCATTCTGTCATTTTTGAGATTGCATCCCATTACAGCTTTTGCCACTCTTTTGTTGACTATGAGAGCCACTCCATTTCTTCTACGGGATTCGTGGCCACAGTAGTAGATATGATAGTCATCCGAACTGAATTCGCCCATTCCCTTCCATTTTAGTTCACTGATGCCCAGGATGTCAATATTTATTCTTACCATCTCATTTTTGACCACATCCAGCTTACCATTATTCATGGTTCTTACATTCCAGGTTCCTATGCAATATTTTTCTTTACAGCATCGGACTTTCCTTTCGCTTCCAGGCATATCCGCAACTGAGCGACCTTTCGGCTTTGGCCCAGCCGCTTCATCAGCTCTGAATCTACTTGTACTTGTCCTCCGCTCTTCCTCAGTAGCATGTTGGACGCCTTCCGACCTGAGGGGCTCATCTTCCAGCGTCATAACTTTTATATGCCTGTTGTCTTTGTCCATGGAGTTTTCTTGGCAGGGATACTGGAGTGGCTTGCCAGTTCCTTCTCCAGGTGGATCATGTTTAGTCAAAACTCTCCACTATGACCTGTCTATCTTGGGTGGTCCTGCATGGCACAGCTCATAGCTTCTCTGAGTTATTCAAGCCCCTTCGCCACGACAAGGCATAGATCCATGAAGGGGATGTTGGTTATATCAGGCTGCTTATCCCACAAACACTTATGTAATATGAGTTGCTGCCACACTATTTTTCAACTCATGTCCAGGCACTCTACCAATAGGCAATTTACTATTACTTTAAAACCATTAGTAACTGAAAAGTAACTCATGGGTCATTTTTTGGTCCACCGCAGACACACACACACACACTTTTGGGACCAGGTCATTGGAGTTGTCCATAGCAATGGGAAGTGGGAGAGACAATAAATCATAGATCCCTTGGGACCCGCTTGCAGGGGCTATAGCATTGAAGCCTTAAATGTTTAAATATGCAACAGAGATAGAGAACCAAGACATATATGACATATCTATGGTCTCAAAGTACTGCTTCAAATGGTAATTTATCCTAAATCTTTGAAGATACAGAACTTGGAGGGGTCATGTTTTCCTGAGCAAAATGCCTGCTACTGTAATGAACTTCTAATCCTGTAAACTGCTACTTTGAGGGTCTGAAAAGTTTGAAGACGAGTGCTTTATCTTTATGAATTCAAGAAGTAATTTGGGGGGGATATTTGTACTGAAACAGGAATATAGTGCCTTATTATGCAATCTGCAAGGTTTGCAAATGTCTAATCACCAACATTCTCCGATTTACAAGTTAGGCACAGCCTTAACTAATTCAAGCAAAAGAGTTCTCTCTCTTTTTTTCAAGCATAATGAATTTGAAAGCACAACTGCCTCTTTTTCTGGGACAACTCAGCAAAGAAGATCTGTGTTCAATACATTGTGATGCCAAGTCACAGATCTTTGTTAATAAATATCATGACAATATTAGATGTGCCTAGCATACCAATCTGTTGAAAAGTTACTCTGTAGAGGAAAGTGCCTTCTTGTTATTCAAGTTCCATACTAGTAAAGAGAATGTGTGGCAGCTAAGCATTAAATCTAGCTTTAAAAGTTCCACGGTAAAAGGCAGCTTGTTACCAATGGAGGTTGTTAGCTTAGAGAACCAATTGCCATATGGAGAAAAACAGCATAATTTGTATGTTTCAGAGTGTGCATCTTGTACTTTCGCTCCATGGGCACAATCTGTCTTGTGTGGCTCCCATTCATTTCAATGGAGCCTGCACATGAGGACTTCCCAGATAATATATATTCTTTGTCTTTTAAAAAAATGCTCCTCTTTGAATTTGTAGAAGAATGAAGATACAACCCCCGGCCCGCAACAGCAGTGCACCAGTCTGGCAGGCAGCAGCTTTCTTTCCATGGTCTTAAAGAGTGATGTCTCCTACCTAATCCTTAACTAGAGATGCCAGGGATTGAATTTAGTATGATTTGTATGGAAAACATGTGCTCTTCTGCTGAGCTACGGCAAGGTGAAATGCTGCAAGTGCAGTCCTGAGATTCCACATGCAGCATCCACAATACTATGAAAGCCTATGAAATTAATTACTATCAGACATGTATGTTCTTTTGCTATGTCATTCCTGTGATGATGCTATTTGCACATGGGCATTGCTGGTGGTTGCATTAATGACATGCTTGTGAATAAGGTTCTAAATGTAAGTGTAGGACCTCTTGTCAAGTTGGGCATACAATGCACTGGAGTTTTTAGAGATTTAATTCTTGCCTTAAAGGTCATGTTCTATTTTCAGTAAAGTGTTATATGGATTTTTAACAAGTATTGTACTACAGTATTCTGCTTTTTCTGAGACTTAGCATTTCAATCATGAATTGTATGTAGGAATATGATCACTTGGTTTGTATATGTTGCAAAACTACATATATTTGTATGTTGTTCATAATATGTATTGAGTTCCACATATTTTTCATAGATGACAGAGGCAAGAAACTAAGCTTGTGAACTTCTGCATATGCATTTGATGTAGTATTCTCTAACCACAAAACCTTATGCCAATACACATTTGTTAGGGTGTTACTGGTATAATATTCCTTATTGTTTTTCCTCAGAATAAGAGTATGACATCATACCCCAAACATTTGTCTTTTATTTGGCAAATATACATTTCACAGAATGTACCTGTTCCTGAGACTTGGGTGGCCTGAGGTAGGTCAGAGCTCTAAATATCTTTATATTTCCCCAGTGTGGTTTACAATTTGTTCTTGGGTTTACAATCAACACTCATTGGTCCTGCCTCTCTGATATGCTTTTAAGCAAAATTTAAGAAGTCAATTTACTAATGTAAAGCTCTGGAACCAACTGGTGCTTGGAGGTTAGATTCAAATTCTATTGTGTGAGCTAGAAAGTCCCTCCCCTTACCTGGCCATCCCCTGGATACACCTCCACAGGCAGGATTGGATGCTAGGCTGGAGTAGGCGGAGACCCCTGGCATCCTACCCAGGAAGGTGGTGCCAGCCCTGAACTACCAGGGAGTCGCCCTATGGGATCAGGGGGCTGTGCGCGACCACGCAAAGGTTACCCCATGTTTGATGTGTGGGGTAATGTATGCATGTGTCAATTGTAGCAAATACATTATTTTCTTCCATGACAGTCTTCATATGAAAAGAAACCTTGTTTTACTTCTTTTGATGTTTCATGAATGTAATAGTTTTCATCTTCCCCATAGGGCTGTGACTAAGACTGTTTTATATACTGAAGGGTACTGCTAAACCGTTTTTCAGCTCTCCGTGACATTTCCAGCCAGAAAGAATTTACTGGCACTAGTTTGAGGTGCCCTGCATTCTGCTTCCCATACTGAATACTAAGCTAATAACTCGTAATTCAGGCTCCTTATCATCCCAGGCAATTAAACACAAGAGCAGATGAATCAAATCAACCTTATTCATATTCTTATTCACTTCCATAGCCTAAATTTAAATTTTATGAACCCAGACATCAAATTTCCAGATACAAACATAAATACCTTGGATGCAAAAATAGGTACCGTACTTTGCCACTACTGTGCTCTCTGTTCACTTTCACATTATCATGCTCCTTTTCTATAGGTTCCCATACTTTTTCTGTATACATATTTTAAGGATTTAAATTTTTTAATACTGGACTGCTTTCATATGTCCCACAAGTGGCACTCTGGATGTTGTTGGACTCTCAACTCCCATCAGCCCCATCCAGCATTAGACAATGGTCAAGGGTAATGGAGGGGCACAGGTCCTGCCTCGCACTGAGTAATAAAACTTACAATTTTTTAAGCCTTTGAACCAGCAGCATTACTGGGTTATTTCTTTCTGTGCATCACTGCAAAATATTTACCAAACTTCAGCACTCTGTTTTTAATGTTTGTATTTCCTGCTGCTGGGTTTTAACATTTCTGACATTCTAAGGAGGATATTTTATGTGGTCTTTGCATTTGTATTATTCTTGTTTCTTATGGTTGCTTTCTGTATTTATGGGTGTTAGCTCCCCTGAACCGTCAATAAAGGTACAGTAATATATAAATTTGTCAAACAAACAAACAAACAGTGCTCTTCAGACACATTGGATTCCTACATTCTCTGGTTTTCTGCCATTCTTCTCCATATGAATACCACAATTGTAAAAAATAGAAGCCCTCTAGATGTTGCCGGACCACAATTCCCATCGGCCACAGCCAGTGTCACTAATGGACAGAGATGATGGGAGCTGTAGACCAGGGGTAGGCAACCTAAGGCCCGTGGGCCAGATGCGGCCCAATCGCCTTCTCAATCGGCCCGCAGATGGTCCGGGAATCAGTGTGGTTTTACATGAGTAGAATGTGTCCTTTTATTTAAAATGCATCTCTGGGTTATTTGTGGGGCCTGTCTGGTGTTTTTACATGAGTAGTATGTGTGCTTTTATTTAAAATGCGTCTCTGGGTTATTTGTGGGACATAGGAATTTGTTCATATTTTTCCCCAAAATATAGTCTGGCCCACCACATGGTCGGAGGGATGGTGGACCGGCCCACGGCTGAAAAAGGTTGCTGACCCCTGCTGTAGACCATCAAGTACATCTTGAGGCCAACAGATTCCCCAGCCCTGGTTTAGGTACTAGGTATAACCAGAATTAGTTGTATCCAACTTCCTGCATATTCAAGCCCTGTTTGGAGGATTTAAACTACGGTAGTTTGGGAAGTAAAGAAACAGCATGGATTTGGAATAGTCTACAATGCGTAGCTTTTGGAGAAAAACAGATGCTGATTTCCAATCTGTTTTGTGACTTGGATAGTTTCTAATTGCTCTGGTCCACGGGGTCACGAAGAGTCGAACACAACTAAATGACTAAACAACAATATACATCTGCAATTCAGCTTGGTAAGACACCACTTACCAGCTAATGACCTATCAATCTGATGTGGATATGTTTAGGTAAGACCAACTGCTCTGGATTGTTGTTGCTTTTAAATCCCACTATTATTATCTATGCCTGGCGTGCTCTGGTCCATGGGGTCACGATGAGTTGGACATGACTAAACAACAACATTATTATCTAACCCATTCACCCAGTTTCTAAACAAGATCAAGTTGAAATAGATTCGAATGGTGCGGGATGGAGAGGACCCATACAATACATAAATCTTTCAAACACTTTTAAAGTTCTATACTGAAGGAGTCACAATTTTCTGTCATCAATCCTTGTGTCTGAGTCTTTATATTCTTCTGCCCTATTCTTTCCCTCACTCTATGTATTATCTTTGAAGACTGTTTAAGAGCTGTGACATGCAACTTCCATACATACTGTTATGTTTCAGTCCAGCCAGTGACTTTCGAGACATATTGAATCACTTCTACAGCAACTCTGTGCTCTGATCAAAGCTGTTTAATTCCCAGACAACAAATGAAATTCCCCTGAGTGATGTCTTGACCTGAAATGTAGATGTCCCATCTTCTGCTGGACCAAGATTAAAAACAAGGCTACTAAACTTTATGCCCATTTGTCTTCAGAAATTTGTACTTCCTACAACTACAGAATTTCCTACTGCTACTCCAACATTTCACAAATGCCAATAATGAATCCAGTTTCCTCTCATAACTTCTCTCCTACATCACTCAACACAAGTTGCTGCAGATATACAAAAAAGAACAAGGCTAGAGGGCTTTGGAGTGGCCCCAAAGAGACTGAACCAAGACCCCAAGCAAAACAGAGGCTTTTAAGGTGTCCAGAGGGGTAGATCTTCAAAATAGTTTTCACAATCTGCTACAGAGCATATAGTGTCAAAAGAGAATCATCCTCATATCCCATTTGTATTACATTCTCATATCCCATCCTTATCACATTCCCAATGATCAAAATGCTTTATGAACATTATCTGAAGACTTTTAGAGAAGAGAATATCTTCTTCAGTAAAAAAAGACAAAACAGATGGAAATGACAATTTGCTGCTGTTGTTTTCTTTTTCATGGAAGATAGCTGACACACTAAATAGAATGGTTAGGCTTCTGCCTACTACAGCAGCTAACTTCATTTGAAGCCGTTTCAATGATGGGATGAGTCATATGCTACTGAAAGTGTGCTGACTGTTCTAATATTGGTACTATATGACATGCACCCACTCAACTTCATCACCATGCTCCAAACAAAGTTAATGAACACCAAAAAGCCTTAGGAACATTACCTCTTTGGGCAAGGTCTTTTCCCACCCGAAACTTCAAAGACCTCACACTTGAGACACATTCATTTGAGACTGTAATAAATAAATCAAAAAGTTATTTCATTTCTCCAGTTTCCTTTTCAGAGTGAGTACAGATTTATATTATTCTGCCTTTCCTGACTACAGTAGGATGGTGACCCATATGCATAGTATAGTGTGATGTGGGACGCGGGTGGTGCTCTGGTCTAAACCACCGAGCCTCTTGGGCTTGCCGATCGGAAGGTCGGCGGCTCGAATCTGTATGACAGAGTGAGCTCCAGTTGTTCTGTGCCATCTTCTGTCAACCTAGTAGTTCGAAAGCACACCAATGCGATTAGATAAATAGGTACCGCTGTGGCAAGAAGGTAAATGGAATTTCCATGCGCTCTGGCACTCGTCATGGTGTCCCACTGTGCCAGAAGCGGTTTAGTCCTACTGGCCACATGACCCAGAAAGCTGTCTGTGGACAAATGCCAGTTCCCTCGGCCTGAAGCAAGATGAGCACCGCACCCCATAGTTGCCTTTGACAGGACTTAACCATCCAGGGGTCTTTGACCTTTTACCTATAGTGTGACGTATAGTGTGAAAAGTGCCCCCTTTTATGCATAGTGTTCTCCCATTATCCAATAATAATAATAATTATTATTATTTTTATTTGTACCCCGCCCATCTGGCTAAGTCTCCCCAGCCACCCTTTCCCCTAAGTATCATCTAAGTTGTCATTTGAACAAATTCCCGTGTATGTATGGAATGACCCCCCCCCCTCTGAGGTGTGTTATGTTCCTGTTGGAACTGCAACAGCAGAGACCATTCTGTGTGTAATTTAGGGGTTAATTCTTCTAGTGTTCGTCAACTAACCACAAGGGGGATGGGAAGAGGTGTTGTTTAGCAACCAAGTAGAGTGGCAAGATCTTTGCTGAGGTAGCATGTGCCCTGGTTGGCTGTGTGGATTTGAGGGAGGTTTTCCTCTGTTTGTTTACTTGAATGTCTCACTGCTATGTACATGGCCTGAAGAAAGACAAAACCTCTCTGTTCCTTTCTTCAGGCCTTGTATATCTGTTCTCTGTCCACATTACTTTGTTAAGAACTCCAGCCTTACAGCCCTTTCATCAACAGGCTAAGATGCACCTCTTTGTTAGGCTTTTGATGAGGTACATTATATGTGCTTTTATAGATGGTGCTGATTTAATGTATTATTTGTTTTGTTCAGATTTTATATTGAATTCATTGTGGTTTTGCTTCTGTGCCCTGTCTTAGGACCTTTGAGTGAAGGGCAGCATCACTTGACTTGCTGAAGAGCAAGCTGCTAAAAGTAATGAAGCTGTAGCAGTGTATTTTTCAAGGCATGACACTATGTTTTATCGATGGGGGGAATCAATGCTGCAAAATTACTTCTCACACAACCATAAAAACTGCTACTACAGTATGGTATGTAGAAGCCCCATGGGATTGAGATTTATGCAGTAGGACACCTAAGAAAAAGCTAGATGCCAGAGGATTTACCACCTCTACTAAAGTCTTTCAATATTCAACAACAACTTGCTTCACTTGTTGCATTCTGCATTTCCCACATTAGCATTCATGCCAACAGAAAAGCAAAAAGCAAACCTAGGAACGCATTCATAGCAATGGACAGTTTACACAGAGCTGACTGCAGCGTGTGGCTCTGCTCTGAGAAGATGCAAGTGTGCACTGTGCTCCTGGTCTTCCAAGAGTCAGGCTGATCTCCTGAGTGTAAAAGCAGAAAACTCTAAATCAGACAAGTATCATATTTATTCAAATGAATACATCATAGATTTGCTGCTTTAAGGACCTCGTAAATGTTTTAGCATTGCCCCATACAGACTTGAGAGGGAAATTCATGACTCATTCACTGCAAAATGTTGAAACAAAATAAAAAAATTCCTTCCAGTAGCACCTTAGATACCAACTAAGTTTGTCATTGGTATGAGCTTTCGTGTGCATGCACACAAAAGCTCATACCAATGACAAACTTAGTTGGTCTCTAAGGTGTTTCTGGAAGGAATTTTTTGTTTTGTTTTAACTACGGCAGACCAACACGCCTACCTACCTCTAATTGCAAAATGTATTCGTTGTTCCATCTACAATCTCCCCCAATCTTTTCTCCTTTATAACATTCTGTATCTATCGTTTTCTCATGTATGTTAGTTTTTCTAGTTATTTTCCTCATGTTCTTTCTTTTTTTTTTCAGAGCTAGGTGCCTTTTTCCATATTTCCCCATTGTGTCTTGAACCCATCAAATATTTGCATCCCAGTGTACCTCCTCCCTTCTTTAGAGCTTTCTGCAGTGCATTCCAACTTAACTATCACCTGAGAATGCCATTCTTACTCTATTTGCTAGCTCCCCTGGGTCAGGTTCATGTCAACATACATGTAGTCACTGGATTTAGTTGTTTACAAAACAAATGTCAGCCCTTTTCACAGAGGGTGAATTTGATATAGATACCAATAGCAGCTCAGCTAGCCTCTGGAGTTCTTAGAACAATTTTGCCAAGTAGCATTTGGGGATAGTTTTTAATATACTTTATAGTGTGGATTCAATAAACAAATTCAATTAAAAACTTGCCTGAATCTCATTACTTCTAAGTAATAAACCACACAACTGGTGCTGAGACCAAAACACTAGAAATTTAGGTCATCCTCATACCTCCCATTGTCAAATCTCCTGAACACCAATTCATGCCATTTTCATTTCTTAGCGCTGATTTCAATAAGTGTGTGGATTTTATGCATGGGTTGAACATCACCAGGCAGACCCATTGTGCAGTACAACTGGAATTCAGTTTGTACTATTAGTTAATCCTGTGAAATAGTCAAGTAACAAGTTTAGTATTGTCAGTTTCCTGTTTATATACTGTATTGTGCATTCCCCCTGATCATCATGTGATGTTGCAAAGGGTGTGTTTGTGTGCACGTAATGTTGTCAGAAGCAGTGCAAGCCCAGACTCATCTTCTGGTCCTAACATGGAATTTACCCACCCTTCCATTATGGTTAAGCTGACCCAATATAGAGAAGTAGTTTGATGTATTAGCAGTCTGTTTATATACAGCCAAACTTGGTGCAATCCTGCTACCTCTATAGCTGCAAGCCAAAAATTCTTAGCACTTACAGATATTTGTAATGTGGACCCTAAGAAGATTGTTCATGAAAATGTCTGGGGCACAAAGCTTAGCTTTATGAAAGCAGACAGCTGTCAACTTCTTAAGCCTGGAACATGTGAGGAGCTTTGCACAACTTGCCTCTTTCTGTTTCAAATCTTTTGTATGCATTGTAAAAGTGGCAGTCTAGTTGTCACCTAGAGAACATATATGGGAATACAGAACCTAGCTTGTGGTCTGAAGCTGCCCCAGTAAGTACAGCAGAGCTAGGTCATGCTTGCACAATATCTAATTACTGCATAGTAATTTCCATATGGATATTTAATTAAAGTTTGCTTGCTTTGGAATGGCCAGTTTTTTAATAAGAACAGAATTGCACCTTTGTGTATATGTGTGAGGGGGTGAGGGACAGAGAAATAATTATTCTGCAGAAACTATCCAGCAACTCTGTGAGCATGAGAACATTAGCTAGCTTTGAGATAAGACTCTGGATCATGAGCCTACTGTTAATGCTCAGTATCACTTTCGTCGTGTCTTTTTTTTTCCAATTCTTTATCCCTCGTCAACCATACATAGTAGGTTTGCCCAGAAGAGAGGGGGTTTGACTGGATTTCGTTTGTGAGGTTCATTGCTGAGCAGGGATTTGAAACTGGGCCAGGACTCCCAAATTTAAGGCCTAATCTCTTGCAGCAGGGATAGCCAACATGCTGCTTGACAGTTATTATTGAACTACAGCTCCCATAAGCCTCAGTCAGCATTGCCAATGGTCAATGGTGATGTGAGTTGTAGTCCAGCAATATCTGGAGTGCATTTATAACCCTCCAAATATTAACTGACTTGGGATATAGAGTCCCATAGTCAATTTTTTAAATGTCAGCTAAGGGCCCCTTCAGACACCGTTTTATTTCACATTCATTAGAATTTTTGCTCTTGACGCTATTGGGGTAGCTCACAGGTGACCTTGGGCTAGTCAGCCCCTCTCAGCCTAACCTACTTCACAGGGTTGCTGTGAGAATAATATTGGGGAGTTTATGCCACCTTGAGCTCCTTGAAGGAAAGGTGTGACATAAATGTAATATTAAAATTAAAATTAAAATTTAAAAATACTGTTTGTAGCTGCGAAAGTTTTGGAGTGGTCACACTGCTTCAGTTTCAATCAGTGCATATTCTGTAACTTCCTGCTGAAATCCTGAAACTTTTTTAATATTACAAAAGTTCTGGGCTTTTCCCTGCTTTTGGTGTGCTACAGCCCCACTTGCTTCCCACTGGGGAAGCATCACAAAATAAACTAAAGCAGAATTAATCAACTACTAATGCACCATTATTGTGTCAAGAATATATAGCAGAACACACAGAAAAATACCTGGAGGGGTCTGAGTTCAAAAAGCAGTTTTTTCAAGCTGTATGGATGTATATTCATAGATATATTTTCATTGTTAAGATTTTCAAAGTTCATGTGTATGAAGATTTCTAGTGCAATCATATTTATTTATCAAAAGTATCTGTCTTCCTGCCCATCCTCCAAGTATCAAAATCAATTATTCACTTGATACAGCAATAGCATTCTTATCATTTACCATTGCTGAGCTGTTCTCTTCTACCCAAGTTCTGTTGTGTTGCTTTCTGTTCTTCTTGCTCTTCTGAAGTAGCCAGGTTTCTGTCTTTCCGCATTTTGCCTGTTATTAACTGTTATCAAATAAGGTCTGAGAATAACATTAATCTCTATGCAACATCTTTGCATTTCTAATGCCAGAGTTAGCTTCTCCATCTGAAGCTAAGTAATTACTTCTTCCTAATGCTTTAATACTTCATAACACTTTGCCAAAGAAGTATTTAATATCACTGCAGCAGAATTCTCTTCTAGCTTGAAATTGTCCGAATTAATTGTACTTTTGTGTGGGATGCTGCCACTTGAACCTGGTGTTAGTCAGTCGTCTACAATTAAGAACATTGCGAGAAACAGTATATTTCTATCATCAAATGCTTGAGCAAGCAAGAATGTTTTGAGATCGCCCCTGAATATTAAGAATGAGGAAGACAGACACACATTGGCAGGGAGTGCATTTCACAAACTATTATTTTAGGTGCTTTGGTTCCCTGGAAACCAGTGTAGTGCTTCCGGGACCAGGGGCACATGGTCCCATTAAGCTGCCCTTCTCACCAACCTGACAGCTGCATTCTACACTAGCTTGCAGCTTCTAGGCCATCTTAAAAGGCAGCCTTATGTAAATCACATTAGACTAGCTTGGAGGTCACTAGAGCATGGGCAACTGAAGCTAGGCTCTCTCAGTTCAGGAATGGCTGCAACTAGTGAACCATGCTAACCACAAAAGCCACTGGGGACTCCAATGACAGGTTGGAATCCAGGAGTATCCACAGACGACAAACCCTCCCATATAAGCTCTCCATCTAATTACCAGACACAAGAACTACCCGGCCAAAGCACCTCTGTCTTATAAGTATTTAACCTTAGTTTATTAGCCCCCAGTCCAGCATATCACTGCTTCCAGGCATCATTCCAGCCTCTCCTGATTCAGAGGGAATGAAGAGATAGCATATTGACATTGTGCTCCAGATCTTTGGGTGACAGCTCTGAGCAGCTTCTTACAGATGTTGAATAGCACAAACCAAAGAATGTGTTGAAGGAACTGGACATGGAGGGGGGGTTAATTTCCTTCATGGTCACACATCACCCCATGTATGAGATAAGCCAACAGATGCAAGGCCAGCCAAGCCAGTTGAGATGGCAGTGGCCCAGTGCCATCTATATAAGTGATTACGGCATGTCAGCTCTTTAGTCGATGAATCTGTCCATGAGTCGGAGTCTGTAATACATCTTGGAATTGCTGGAGCAATAGAAATACTTTCAGCTTTTGTGTGTGTGTGTGTGTGTGTGTATCTGTGTCTGCAAAGCCTATAAGCTATATGTATAGATCAGTGTCTGGAACTGTAATGCTGAATACCCTGTCCTGTAAGGTAATGGTAAAGGTAAAGGACCACTGGACAGTTAAGTTCAGTCAAACTTGACTATGGAGTGTGGTGCTCATCTTGCTTCAGGCCGAGGGAGCCAGCATTTGTCTGCAGACAGCTTTCTGGGTCATGTGGCCAGCATGACTAAACTGCTTCTGGTGCAATGGAACACAATCACGAGTGCCAGAGTGCATGGAAATGCCATTTACCTTCCCACTGCAGCGGTACCTATTTATCTACTTGCGTTGGTATGCTTTTCAACAGCTAGGTTGGCAGAAGCTGGGACGGAGCAATGGGAGCTTACCCTGTCGTGCACACTTGAACTGCTAACCTTCTGATTGGCAAGCCCAAAAGGCTCAGTGGTTTAGACCACAGCGCAACCCGCTCCCTTCCCGTAACATGGGCTTGAATTTCCCCTCTTTTTCCATTTGGTTTGCAATATCAAACTACCAGTGCTGGATAGAAGGGCTGATGACACTGTAGGTTATGGGGAAGTCACATTCATTGCTCTACATTTGTATGCAGCCTTTGTCTCCGCTGCCATCACAATGCATTACCATTGTCCTTAGAAAGAGGTTAGGAAGATTAGATGCAGAAGTTCTGATGGCCAACAGTGTGATGAAAAAAGACAGACACATTCATAGAACATAGCAATGTCGAGAGTTATTAAACAAGACCAGAGTGCTAGGAGTGGTGCTTTGATTGTTCCAAAAAATGGGAGTGTGTGAAAGAGCATAAAAAGTGCTGCTAAACACTTCCTCTAACATTTAGATCTACCGACTGGAAGAAATAGTTACTGGATTGGATGGGCCACTGATCAGAATCCTTCAGGCTGTGTGCGTACTTAAATCCAGTATATAAATTTTTGAACATTAAGTTTAAAATTGATAGGATGTTTTGAAATATATGCACTGCAACCCATTAGCTCAGTCTTCTTTAGCCCACTTTTATATGATTAATTGAGAGGTCATCTGCTGCAGCAGCAGGCAATAAATGTTTCTCTGGAACTGTGTTTGCTTCTCATTATTAACATAATCACAGCTGTGTTCTCCAGTGGGTGTGAACTCATAGGGACTAGCAGATAACTTAATAATAACAATAAATCTTTCACTGCTAAATCTAAGGAGAATGAAATGTTAAAGCAGGTCATGCTAAACCTGGAATCCTCCACATGTTGTAAGATTCCCAGAAACCCCAGCCAGCATAGCTAGTGGTCAGGGGTGATAGGAGTTGTAGTTCAGCAGCATCTGAAAGGCCAAAGGTTGGCATGTCACCAAAACACCCCAGCATCCCTATCTGTTTGACATCTAATGGGAGGGCATTCCACAGTGCAGTAGCCACTACTGAGAAGGCCCTCTGCCTGGTTCCCTGTAACTTCATTTCTTGCAGTGAGGGAACCACTCATGGGCGTAGACAGGGGGGCAGTTGCCCCCCCCCAGAAGCAAAAAATTAATGTATTTTACAGACCATAACCAGCACTTTCCTCCTCCAAAAACTGAAGTGGAAAGGGCTTTGCTTTAGCTAGAGCAGCTCGTGCTCCGCTTGCTGGGGGGGGGGGCAGGAACACAGCTGTAACAAAAACACATCAAATAAATAAAGCAAAGTGGCTACTGGTAGTTAAGCAGTTAAGACAATGGAGCAGATATCCCCTTTCAGGCAAGATTTATAGCTCATCACTTCACCCTATTGTTCTTCAGTGGGAGTTGTTAATGAGCATTCAGGGATCACATTTAGAGTTCTATTGGCAATTTAATGAGGGTGCAGAGGATTCAATTTGACTAAGGTGGCTCTGCAAGGCTAAAAGGAAGTGAATAAGAAAAGGGGGGCTGTAGCTTTGATAGACACAGTGATGTTTATAAAAAGCAGTGGTGTTCCAATCTGCCCCTCCCCCTGCATCTGTATACTGTAAATCAGGGGTGGCCACCTTTCAAGAGACTCTGATCTACTCACAGAGTTAAAAACTGGGAGTGATCTACCCGCTTTTGGGGGGTTCAGGTCAAAGCTGTTGAGTTTTTTTAAGGAAGGGAAGCCCTGTTTTGGGGGGTTTAGGTCAAACTCTTTTAGGAGGGAGGGAGGCCCATTTTTGTTTAGGGCTTCAGGTCATAGTTCAGCTTTTTTTTAGGGAGGAGGTGGATCTCAGTGTCCGGGCTGAACAATGGGGGTGGAGATGCTCCTTAAGGGCTGAGGCTGTTTGGGGCTTTAAAGGTCAGCACCAACACTTTGAATTTGAGAGGGGGAAGGACCACTTGGGGAATTCCAGGCAGGCTCCAGTGCAGTGACAGAGCCTCAGGGGGTGCCACTGAAAGATGAAGATCAATGGATGAGCATCTGGTGGGAGGATCTCAGGAGGTTTTCCCATATGTGTCTCATTTTTTTCCAATCTTAAATTCAAATGTGTGGAATTCAAAGAATAGCTGTGTTTCAATTGGCTTACTGTTCTGGAAAGTATGAATTAGGCAGGTTCACGTTGAAATGCAAACAAAACTGAACCCCCCCCCCATCCATGTTGGCTACTGACCTGTACCTTTCAAAGGTGAAGACAGGGTGCATAGGTGTAGCTGAACAATGCAAGTCCCAATTGAATAGACTTTGAACTTGGCTTGGAAGGAATTTGTATGTAGGAATGTTCATCTGCAATTTATCCACAATACTATAATTTGGCTGCCAAATATGAACCTGAACCCAAAGTACAGATGCTTCAGAAAACAAAGGGATATTTTCAGGCCCAAATTCTCTCAGAGCAAAGCAATTATGAACCACTCTGTCATATTGTTGTGAGCCTCAAGGCAGTTTGGAATGCCAGTAGAACATTACAAAGGTGAACCCGGTTCGAGTGTCCCATTTTGATGACACTTTGCTTCAGAGCCATCATTTTGAAAGGGAACAGCCATGTAATGAAAGCCTATGTGCCTTCTGTCAGGTACTAACAGAGAGGGACCACACAAGCCCGCAGAGCCTATTTGATTATTCTCCCATAATTTTCTGGTATGATCACCTCAAGTTCTCATTATGAATAATTCACAGCTAAACAGCTTGAGTGTGAAGTGGGGACATTCAGAGCAGACAGAGAAGCTGAGTCATCCCAAGGATATGGTTGTTTATCACATTTTGAACAATACACTTCAAGAATCATTCTCTTCTTTAGAATAAGACAGTCAATTTTACTAGGCCTCTACAAAGATGAAATCTGTAAGAAGACAATGTTCCTTTTATACAGTGGTATGTGTATATGGCTGTTGTTAGAGAGCCTTACATGTTTAACTCCAAAAGAAAAACAAAGATCTTGCTATCTGTATTAAGTGCTCTTTTGAATGCCATAATTTGAAGTCTAGAACTAGTACAGTCTAACCAGTTCTGACAACATAGAACTTATTCATTTCAATGTACTTTTTGACGGCACATAATTTGTAAACCAAGCTGGCCATTCTCAAACAAGGGAGGCTGATACTGGCAAAAGGAATTGTGAACTACATATTCCAGGATCATAATCTCCTTCTTAGCTGTAATTTTACTCTTCTTTATAACTTGAAGACATAAAAAGATCCATTTTATAGCCGTTCTATAATGTCATCTGCTGATGTAAGGTTAAAAATGGTGATTATAATGTCACAAGATAAACGTAGACTGGAATTTCTACATAATTGAAGCTGGTCTGATTCTCCTCTCCTAAACGGCATATGAAAATCTAAAAGATATCAGCTGTGGATTTACAACAGTATATGTAGAAGAAGAATAACCACCCACTTATGATGTTTGAATTCCCACATCAGAGGGGTTTCTATAGAACTCTGGATATTGCTATTATGACAAAATTAATGTATCATATGCAAGTTCAGGCAGGACTTGTTACATAAAGAAAAAGTACAAAGAAATGATCAATGTCTGCATTATTCTAGAATGATAAATAACAAGATACATTATGCTAGTACTACTTTTTGGAAATGACCCAGCAGGCAGGAGTGGAATTACCGTAATATAGTGCCTCCATCTCCCACCCTGAGTTGTTCCAGAAGGATACCATGGTCAATGCTAGCAAAAGCTGCTGAGAGATCAAGGAGGACCTACAGGGTTACACTCCCCCTGTCTCTCTCCAAATAGAGGTAATCAAACAGGGTAGACAAGGCTGTTTCAGTGCTAAAACCAGACCTGAAACAGGACTGGCATGGATCTATATAATTTGCTTCCTCCAAGTATACCTTCAGCTAGTCAGCTACCAGCTTCTCAGTTACCTTCCCCAATACTGTAAAGGAAAAGTAGAGACGGGACAGTAGTTTTCTAAAACCTCTGGATCCAGGGAGGACTTCTTCAAGAAGGGTAGTTGCTGTCTCTTTCAAGGCAGTGGTCATTTAGTCCCTCCCATAATGAGGCATTAACTACTTTCTGGATCCATCCTGTCAATCTCCTTCTACTAGATTTTTATGAACCCTTGTGGACAGGGACTCGGAGGGCACCATAGTCAGCCACACCGCAATGAGTTCACATCATCGGGCTTCAACGTCTGAAACTGATTCCACATATTGAAACTCAACAGCACTCCTAAGACCTCCAGTGGGCCTGGACTAACAGTGGCATCAAGTTTGGCACAGATTTGAGCAATTTTGCCCTCAAAGTGCTTTGTAAATCTTTCACATCAGGCTATTGAATGTATTGCCCTGCACCATCCTAGTTACCTCTCTAAACAGCTCTGTTGGGTGGTTCACTCAGTGAAGGTCAGGCACAGGTTTTGACAAGACCCCTCTATTTCTCTTTATTGGGTCTGCACTCAAGAGACCCCCAATTTACTGGAAGGTGGCACACATCACAACAATGATTAATAATGCTTTAATTGTTAATGAGAACATTGGTGTTAGACAAAGGCTTTTAGACACATTCCTTACCAGCTGACACCAATTGTGTTTTCTCTTTGTGTAGTGCCCCTGCTAGACTAAATGTATGCAATTTATCCATTTTTAATCCTTATCAGCTGCATGCACACACAAACACTCAAAAGATTCACCATAGATTGTCAGGTATTGGGTAACCTCTGACTCAGGAAATGTAATATCTGCTTAGAATGTGTTCTGTTACTTTGCCATTTGGGAGAACAGTACTCATATGTCCTCAGTTTCTTGAGCAGTTTCAAGAAATAAATGAAGAATACAGTTTGTTTCAGGAAGATACATTCTTCATCTGCTGAGCTCTCCTAAAGTATTCTGTTTCTGATGAAAACATATGGCTAGTTTCATGTTCTAGTGGTAGCTCACTGTGCTAGAATGATGCCAGCACAGTCCAAAATTTTTGTTTGCACAGCTCAGAGAGCCTTCCTTCATTGCCTTACATAATTTATTTTTTCCCCTGTATATTAAAATACTGCACGCAAATCTCTAGTTAGATCCAGAGAACTAAAAGTAAGTCAGAATATAACTACTCATCTTCATCCATGAGTAGTTCTCCAATAATAATGTTATGCCAATAAAATGGTCATTACTGTACATGATTTGACATTTGGCAATTCATGCTAGGTCAAATATCAATAGGAAATATTTATCCTACTTTTAGCTATACTTAGGTTGATTTGAATATGAGTGAACACCACACAGGTCCTGTCTTCAATACTATTTTCAAATTCAACAATACCACATGCTTACTTTCATTAAAGTACAAGGTTTAAGAGCTGGGTAAATTTGTCCTGGAAAACCGTTTTTAAAACATTATTAATAGCACTGATCAAGTTGCATAGCGTGCCACCTCCCACCAACCTCTGCAAAGATTGCTATTGGACTATAGCTGAGCTTTCCAAACTGTGTGTCGCAACTTTAATAACAAACTGAATAGACTATTCAGACTAGAACAAACTATTCGCGACTGAATAGACTTTAATAACAAACCCATGTAGAGTTCATGCTCACAAAATTATGGCTGACAGGTCAAAATTGAAGAGAGCAGGTTACAGTGGTACCTCTGGTTAAGAACCTAATTCGTTCCGGAGGTCCGTTCTTAACCTGAAACTGTTCTTAACCTGAGGTACCACTTTAGCTAATGGGGCCTCCTGCTGCTGCCGCGCCACCGGAGCACGATTTCTCTTCTCATCCTGAAGCAAAGTTCTTAACCTGAGGTACTATTTCTGGGTTAGCGGCGTTTGTAACATGAAGTGTTTGTAACCTGAAGCGTTTGTAACCCAAGGTACAGTCTTTCCATCACATGGGATACCCTAATGTCTCTTTTTTTGCCACTGATGAGTGAGAAGAATAGAACAAGGAGCCAATTTATCAAAGCCCAAATGCTGAAATCCTGCTCCCAGAAGATAGGAACATGCACCCATGTATTGGATGGACTACCTTGACACTTTGTTTGGACAGCAGTTCACCTAAGAACAATGTCATTCCCTAGGTGGAACAAGAGCAACAGTGCTGTGCTATCATGCTTCCTCCGAGGGTCTTCTGCTGGTTCCCTCACTGTGAGAAGCGAAGTTACAGGGAACCAGGCAAAGGGCCTTCTCGGTAGTGGCGCCCTCCCTGTGGAACACCCTCCCTTCAGATGTCAAGGGGATAAATGCATAACTTTTACAAGACATCTGAAGGCAGCCCTGTATTGGGAAATTTTTTTATGTTTGATGTTTTATTATGTTTCGATATATGCTGTAAGCCGCCTAGAGTGGCTGGGAAAACCCAGCCAGATGGGCGGGGTATGATGATGATGGAGATGGAGTGTGTCAAGCTTGTGCAGCCTTCTGCTGAGACAAAAAATGTCCAAAAACAAACACAAAAGCACTATTGGCAGGGGGCAAGGGCAGGGGTAGAGGGAGAAACTCCAGGTGCTTGAAGGAAAGTTTATTTTAGACCAACGTATTTCGGAGCAATCCTTCCTTGGGGCACATTTTGAAAAGCAATCCTCATTAACTCCTCAGAGGAGACAATTAGTATTTAATCTACTGTATAGGTAAGTGCTGGACAGAATCTGATATACTTCCTTCTTCTTGGAGATAACTCAAGAACTACATAACCTATTTTCTTGCTTGCGTTCATCTTAAGCCTTTTTAAATTTTAAATTTATACCTTGCCTTTACATGCAGTGGTGGTTGTTTTTGTGTATATTTGTTTTTTCTCTCAATTACATTTTTATTGCTGGTAGTAAAAAAAATCTCTGGATTTTGTGAAGGATTTGCTGGTTTGGAAGTGCTTGTTCTGCTTCCCATGGAAGCGCCCATGGGCCAAAGTAGATTGTTGTTTTAGCACCATGGATAGCTCCTAGTGCTCAATTTGTTCCAACAAGGCTTGGAAGTGAACCAAGGTTTTTTGAGCCTCTTCCTCAGTCTATTTCTCATTGACTGATCCCCATTTTAGAGAACTAGAGACTAATCCTTTTGGCCTGAAGACAAGTAATTCTTCTGCTTTCCAAGGCCTCCCACTGGATGCACTCCCTGAACCACTGGACTAGCAAGACAGTGTAGGAGATACTTGGTTCCTCAAGCCCAGAGAACATCTTAGATCAGGTTCTAGGGCCCCTGGTGCTGTGGGATCTGGCTCAGTGTGCTCCTGCCTACCCCAGGCTCAGTGGTCCTCTGATTACCATAATCAAGCTCAGAGCTAGAAACCCACTCTGTCTCCTTAGCTGGTGACACTGTAGTCTCGGATTTGGTGTCTTGGATACTGCTGGGTACTGCTGAATTGCATGGCACGACAGGACAAGTAACCTGTTTCCATGCCCAAACCCCAAATCCTAGTCAATTCTCTACCACCCTGAAATGCCAGAGGCAGTGAAGGATCCTGGAGAGTCACAAGCCTCTGTTGGGGCAGGAGAGCAGGGGGTGTGGCATTGGACCTGATGAAACACAGAATTGTATCCCTGTCTGACTCTGAACTGATTGAACACAGCCAGAAGATGGAGGCTCTGTGCCCCATGAAATTGGAAAGTGGTGAGGAACAGAGATCTGTTGCTCTTGACAAGTACAATCACCAATCCTGAACTTAGATGCATTCAGTTGACAAACAGACAAAGGACAAAATGAAATAAGTTATTTTAGGCTATCAGCCTTCCAAATAAATTGATTTATTTTAAAACTGAAGGTGGGTATTTTACCACTATATGAAAAGTATTTATCCATAAGCTTTTCATTGGGACTTATTTCAAGTCAGCAACTTCAATCCATGCAGCAAAGATACTCTCAATGACAAACAGAAAACAAATCCGACAATGCAACCGATTTTTCCTAATGGACATCATAGATTTATGGCTGGCCTATTCTTTTCACAGCCACAACTCCACACATCTTTTAAATATGGCTTTGCTCAAATATTAATGCAAGCCTAGCAGGCAAGCATTCATATGCCAAATAAAATGCCAAAGGTTACTAACGACTTCTGAACAAACACAGTTCAAGTTACTACACAGCATTTGAAAAACAGTCTACACCTCCAACAACAAAAAAGGTCAATATTTTAATTTCACAGTGTGCACAACTAGCCACTGGATGTGCTCATTTGTTAAGAGTGAGCAATAGAGTACTGTCAGCAGAGTACTACAGTTGGAGCACTAATTGTTTTTTGTTTGGTGTTTTACTCTTATTTACCCGTTATCTTAGATCAAATAAACCAAATGGCCCCTGGTCAAAGCAACAGTAAGGTTACAGGAATAGCGGCAACAGTTCTTAACTATCAGTTTTTTTTGCAATTTGGAGACAAGAAAATTCACTGGCAACATGTGTGATAACACTTTGATACAACATCATCTAACCTCCCCACAAACAAATCAGAATGATTGCTCATTGAGTAGCCAACATAGTCTAATTTCCCCACAAAGAAATAGGATTCTCAATAAGCAAGTCATCTAGAAGTACCTTCTATATATTCCACAACAACTGCGTAAACACTGCTCGTTGTTTGTGATAAAAACTACCATCTGAAAATGTGAAAGTAGACTAAAAGAGGGGATTTTTTAAAAAAATATATAACATCATAATCATTTGCATTATAAGTTAGTCCCTTTGTGCTCTATGATACTGTTGTGCACTGCCCCAATCTCTGAGAGGTGCAAGATTCCAGGAGTTCCATGCACTTACCAAGGTTTCATGTTTCCTTTGGAAATGAGGCACATTAGAGACTGTGGTGTCTTTATGATATTTGGATTTGTTTACACATATGTACAACATATATCAAAGAGAAAAACAACTACTAGACTTTTAGAGGACATCTGAAGGCAGCCAAGTTTAGGGAAGCTTTTAATGTTTAATAAATTATTGTATTTTAATTCTTTTGTTGGAAGCCACCCAGAGTGGCTGGGGAAACCCAGAAAGATGGGTGGGGTATAAATAAAAATTATTATTATTATTATTATTATTATTATTATTATTAGCCTAAAATGGAGTCGGTTCAGTGCACCAAAAGGATATTGTTTCTACCATAACTGGAGCCATGAATTCAAACAGAAAACAATCATTGCACACACTCTCTCCTTCCCTCTCCAGTTCTATGCTTTTCCTTCTAGGTCACACCACTACAATTCTACAGGCATGTCAAACCTGCGGTAAATACTACAGGCATGTCAAACCTGCGGCCCTCCAGATGTTTTGGACTACAATTCCCATCTTCCCCAACCACTGGTCCTGCTAGCTAGGGATCATGGGAGTTGTAGGCCAAAACATCTGGGGGCCGCAGGTTTGACATGCCTGCTCTACTACAAACTCTGGCTTTGTCTGTTGGGGGAGGGGCCCCCACCCATTTCCTGTCTTGCACTGAGCCACTTAATCTCCCATAACCTACCTCACCAGGAAGCTACTTGACTTGATTAGTTTTTAACACATGCTGGATCCAGGGATCTGGGACTGCCCTCCTCCAAACTCATAACAATACTTATTTTCTAATAAGTGTGCTTAGATCATTCAAAAACCTACCACTCCAGAAACCAGTTAACACTGGAAAACCCTTTTTGAAACCATAATGTAATCAATAATCTAGGCTAATCTAGGCTAGGACCAACTGTCTGAGATTAGACTCAAATTCATGGAGTATTATTTGACTGAAGAGTGAATTATTTTGGCTTGCAGTGGTTGGAACATCTTTGGGTGACATTTTAAAGTGTGCCTTTAAAACAAGCAGCTGTGCATCTGAATGCTAGTGATTGTGTTTACTATGAACTGCAGATATTGCTGGGGGGGGGAGGAGTTGCCAAAAAAAATGATAAATAGAGATGTTAGACCAACAGCGGAAGTTTTAACAAGATCTACAGCCAAAGTTGATAAACTGGGAATTCATTATGTAATTTTATTTCTAAAGGGTCTTGTTGGTAGTCAAGTTGACTATATAAATCATGCATTTGTAAGAGAGGCTGTGATTTAATACCTAGGCTGAGATTTACAAGCATAGACCAATGAAGTGGGGGAATCAGTAGACCATATACAAATCTGCACAGCATTGTTTGCAGTGGTAGGACCACTCAGATATTACATTGAAAGCAATGTAATGCAGATAAATGGCATCAACAATTAGATGCCAATCCAAATTATGCTGTAATATGTAGAAGCAAACTACAGATTATCTTTTTCTTGAATTCACACACAGCTGTTGTTGTTTAGTCATGTCCAACTCTTCGTGACCCCATGGACCATAGCACGCCAGGCACTCCTGTCTTGCACTGCCTCCTGCAGTTTGGTCAAACTCATGTTCGTAGCTTCGAGAACACTGTCCAACCATCTCGTCCTCTGTCGTCCCCTTCTCCTAGTGCCCTCAATATTTCCCAACATCAGGGTCTTTTCCAAGGATTCTTCTCTTCTCATGAGGTGGCCAAAGTATTGGAGCCTCAGCTTCACGATCTGTCCTTCCAGTGAGCACTCAGGGCTGATTTCCTGAAGAATGGATAGGTTTGATCTTCTTGCAGTCCATAGGACTCTCAAGAGTCTCCTCCAGCACCATAATTCAAAAGCATCAATTCTTCGGCGATCAGCCTTCTTTATGGTCCAGCTCTCACTTCCATACATCACTACTGGGAAAACCATAGCTTTAACTATACGTACCTTTGTAGGCAAGGTGATGTCTCTGCTTTTTAAGATGCTGTCTAGGTTTGTCATTGCTTTTCTCCCAAGAAGCAGGCATCTTTTAATTTCCTGACTGCTGTCACCATCTGCAGTGATCAAGGAGCCAGCTATGAAACACATATTTCTGAGCAAGGTAATTTTAAATATCAGTTTACATTTTTTTTAAAAAGTCCTAATGAAAATTCTACAACATTTTCATGTGAATTTCTCCTACTATATGTATCTTTTCCTCATACACAGTTTTGCAAAGCACTTTTTCATAACATAATGCAATTTTGTATGTTATTTACACTAATATATGTTTTTGTATAAATGCTTTACCAAGTATATACACTTTTCTACACACTACTTGGCTAGAGGACTACATTGCCAAATTCGGAGTATGAATTTCAAAGGATACCGGTAGCTGAATATCAGTTTGAACATTATTTTTTAGTTTGCTAATTAAGTAAGTTTGTCATTAAATGAGAACTGAATCAAGTTTCTCCTCCATTCCTCATTGCGGGTGGTTTGGGGACATGTCCATGAAGTGACCGGCTCAGGTGGCAGAATCCAAAGAAGCAGCAGATCTGGCCTCCATGTTTGCCTGCTGCCATTACCACTGGTGCATTCCTTAGCACCCAGATCTGTCACCTCTTCAGCAGCCCCCCCTGCCACCTCTACAGAGATCTCTTTATGAATAGGGGTGCTGCTGGTTTCCTCCCACTCTTGTTCCCATCATAGATCTTTATTCCCCCTTCATTTCTGATGTAGATTTTTACTCACCCCTTTTCCCCTGGTGTTTGTGTGTGTGTGCCATTTTGTGGTATGCCTTAGGTGTCAATATGTCTTGGGCCAGCCCTGGGGCATGCTGTAGTGATTCCTGTCCCCATCTTGTCCCAAGACCACAAGGGAAACTATGCTAGCCAAGGAACTGGTGTAGCTTCTTCCCATATATTCCCCTCTCATTGGAGGAAACAATGAGAGGAAAGCTTTTAAAGGAAAAGGACAGAGGCACACAGGAGCATTCTTCTCCCCCACATCCCACCTGCCCTACTCAGGACATTGGAGAAGGTGAACAAGTAGCTTTTAGTCTCCACACCTCCAGCCATCTACCTGCAGCCTAGAAGCGTTAGGCATCTCAATAGGTCTAATAAAAAGAAATAATGATTAATTTAAAGTGGGGAAGATATCTAAAATATTGACAACTGCTCATCACTGTAACCTAGGCAACTTTAAGTCAATGAAAAGTAAGTATAGTTTAAGCTTCCTAACATTAAGAGCCAGTCTTCTGAAAAAATCTCCATAAAAGCTGTAGGAACTCCCATTTTCAAGATTCATCAATACCTTGACAGTATATTGAAGGACCACAAAAGCTTGTCTTTACATTAGAGAACCCTGTTTTATAGGGCAAGTGACAGACCAGTGCTTTCTTAAAATGTCTTTCACATCATTCCTTCAGTTTAATGGTAACAGATTATTCCTGTGAACACGGCAACTAAGGCCTTTACAGAAGTAAGCAAAAGCTTAAAAGCTTTATAATCCACCCACCAAAAGTTGGAAGTGTTGCAGCTATGCCTTTGATGCCAAGTCAAAAATGACAGGCAAATTAACTGGAGTGCAAACATATCTGTCGAGTATTACAGATAAAACACACTTTGTAGCTCTTGCTGGGCTATAGGCTGCAGTCTGAGGTGAGCCAGAAACTGTGAGAAATGCAAGCAGTCAGGCCTGAGAAACAGCCAGGACCAAAAGAGCAGATGAGGCAGTAGGGCTAAGGAGCAAACCAGATATCAGGGCAAGTCAGAACCAGAGGACCAATCAGAGAAAGGAGTGAAGCACAACCAAGATACAGGACCATAGCAGAGTTCAGGAAGACTGTATAACATAACTCAACCAGGCTCAGCTGGAGCAAGCAACTTTCTGTACAGAAGGAGCGAATGCCCAGCTCAGATGGGTGGACTCAGTCCGTTACCAGAAGGTTCTGAGAAGGCTGTCACTTTAGTTTACAACAAAGGGTGCATACAGATTCCAGCAGCTTCTGACAGTTACTGAAGGACATACTTATTTAGCCAATAAGGTTAAATGATCCCTCCACCCAACCTCTTTTTTAATGCATATCTCTGCAATGTGCTTGCAGCTTCAGCTGAATGGGATTCTATGCTGCAGCGAACATCTAGAACCGCATGGGTCTAGAGGCTGACATGGTTTTCACAGTGACCGTGCTGCACAAAGGGAGAGTGCTGCTGACATGAGAACTATCCATTGAATCTTCACTTCCCACATCATTCGTCGTGTCAAACATCATCATCATCATCATATGCATAAATGTGACTATTTTAAATGCTTAGAGTTGATCATTTGTAAGTGCCATGAAGACCTCAGGATTGTGAAGCATACAGACATGTGCCAACCTACAAAGGGGGGGGGGTCAAGGAATAAGGTGGATTTGCCACAGACAACATTAGTGGGAACTGCAACCCAGCATTGCAGTATGCAGTGCTCCTGTTCACTGTCCCAGTCAATCAGCCATGCCCTCTTTCAGAATACACCTTTCCGTTCCCCATCACAACCAGACTTCCATTTCCCCATCACCCCGCATTCCATGGCTACTGTGCATTTCAGTCCTCAATGGGCATTTCTGGAGATCCACCCTTAGCATTTCCCCTCCTAATTTTTCAATTTATTTATTTTTAGCTTTGTAAACCTTTGGGTTCTTCTGAGTATGCTTTGCATGAGTGGTGCACTTTTGGCTACATAAGCAATGGCACTCACACATGAATGCTGGAAGTATTCTAGTCACCCCAAAATTGTGAAAATACTTTCTCTTTGGGTCATTATATGGAGGGAACAGCATGGCTGCTGCTTGAAATGTCATTACCATATGGTAGGGATAAGCAGCAGATAAACCGGGATTACTCTAATATTATCTTATTTCATCTTCATACAAAACATTCCTTCCATCAAATTTGATTCTCTAATATTTTTTGCCTGCTCTAATTGCTAATGCTCACAGCTTAAGGGGGCAGTGAACCATTCTTCATGGTTCCACCAAATGGAACTGATAGCTGTTAATATATACTGGCTTTAGACAATGTCTTACACTATAAAAACACCTTATTTTGGTGTTAAGGATAGAACAAGGGCAGAATGGCATGAAGATGTGATCAATCTCATACAGCAATCTGAGCTAAAATTCAGGACTGATGATCAAATGCTTCTTTATTCCAGGCTTAATGGTTTACAAAGCATAGTTATGATTGAATTACTAAGGGCAACCATCACTATGGGAATGAACAAAACACAGATATTTCTATACTTCTATGCCAAACCATGAAGAAAACTAGAGTGTGGAGTGATCCAGCTCAGGGTTCCGGTCAGCCATTCATGTCCTCTTCCAGGCCCCTCTCTGCAAAAAGTTTTTAAAAAATCTGTTTGCCCCCTTCAACAGAGAATAGACACTCAGCATACTCAGTCTTCATTTGAGCTGGGGGTCCCTTAGGATTCCCCCCACAAAGATATATCAAGTTCCTCCAAACATGCTGCCATGGGCGTAGGCAGGGGGGGCAGGAGGGGGCTGCTGCCCCCCCTAGAAGCAAAAAATAATAATGTATTTTACAGACCATAACCAGCACTTTTCCCCTCCAAAAACTGAAGTGGAAAAGGCTTTGCTTTAGCAAGAGCAGCTAAGTCTCCGCTTGCTGGAGGGGGGGGGCACAGCAGTAACAAAAACACATCAAATAAATAAAGCAAAGTGGCTACCAGTAGTTAAGCAGTTAAGACAATGGAGCATATATCCCCAGGCAAGATTTGATAGCTGACCATTTCACCCTATTGTTCTTAAGTGGGACTTGTTAATGAGCATTCAGGAGCATTAAGAGTTCTATTGGCGATTTAATGAGGGTGCAGACTCAGAGGATTCAATTTGACTAAGGTGGCTCTGCAAGGCTAAAAGGAAGTGAATAAGAAAGGGGGGGCTGTAGCTTTGACAGACACAGTGATGTTTATAAAAAGCATTGGTGTTCCAGTCTGCCCCTCCTCCTGCATCTGTATACTGTAAATCAGGGGTGGCCACCTCCCAAGAGACTCTGATCTACTCAGAGTTTAAAACTGGGGGTGATCTACCCCCTTTTGGGGGGTTCAGGTCAAAGCTGTTGAGTTTTTTTTAAAGGAAGGGAAGCCCTGTTTTTTGGGGTTTAGGTCAAACTTGTTGAGCTTCTTTTAGGAGGGAGGGAGGCCCATTTTTGTTTAGGGCTTCAGGTCATAGTTCAATTTTTTTGAGGGAGGAGGAAAATTTTGGGTGAGCTTTTTTTTAGGGGTGCCAGTGACCTACCAGTGATCTACCACAGACATCCAGTGATCTACTGGTAGATCACAATCTACCTGTTGGACGTGCCTGCTGTAAATCAAGCAGAGAGAAAGCTGCTTACAAGGCTCAAGTACATGCAGAGTTCCAGCATCACAGCGTCACCCAGAGGCACCCACAAATATGAGTTATCCCTCTCTCTATTTCTTCCTTCCTTCCCTCCCTCTTCCATCCTTAATAAAATACGGGGGGGGCAGATAAGCCCCACATAGAAAGCCCATCAACATGGGGGGATGACTCTTTCAAATACGGTATTTACCAGTAATTGGGGTGGGGAGAGGCACCTAGGCCTCTAGGAGTTGGCTGCTATGCCTAGGAGTAGGACAATTCAAGAAAGCAGAACGATGCATATGGTATGGTAATATATCAATAGAATCATAGAATTGTAGTCGGAAGGGACCACAAGGGTCATCTAGTCCAACCCGCTGCAATGCAGGATTTTTTTCCTAAGGTGGGGCTTGAACCATGGTTGAAATATTATGCTGATATGCAGCAACGCCTCGGAGCTGTCGTAGCTGCGGCCATGCCTTGCCCCGCCCTCGCCCGCCCTTCCACCCCCTCTCGCCTGCCCGACCCTCCTGTCCTCTTGCTGCAGAGTTCCAGCATCACAGCGTCATCCAGAGACACCCACAAATATGAGTTATCTCTCTATTTCTTCCTTCCTTCCCTCCCTCTTCCATCCTTAATAAAATACGGGGGGGCAGATAAGCCCCACATAGAAAGCCCATCAACATGGGGGGATGACTCTTTCAAATACGGTATTTACCAGTAATTGGGGGGGGGCACCTAGGCCTCTAGGAGTTGGATGCTATGCCTAGGAGTAGGACAATTCAAGAAAGCAGAATGATGCATATGTATGGTAATATATCAATAGAATCATAGAATTGTAGTCGGAAGGGACCACAAGGGTCATCTAGTCCAACCCCCTGCAATGCAGGATTTTTTTCCTAAGGTGGGGCTTGAACCATGGTTGAAATATTATGCTGATATGCAGCAACGCCTCGGAGCCGTCGTGGCTGCGGCCGTGTCTTGCCTCGCCCTCGCCCGCCCTGCCACCCCCTCTCGCCTGCCCGACCCTCCCGTCCTCTCCAGCCAAGCAGGGTAGCCGCCAACGCTACCAGCCCCAGAAGCACAAGGTGGCCGCTGCTGCCACCGCCACAATGTCATCAGGCCCGTTGGCCCTTTAGCCCCGCCCACTTTGTGGCCCCTCCCCTTCTGTGCCTTGGCCCCGCCCCTGAACGACCATGGCTTGCCCCCCCCCCCAGTTTTGATCCTGGCTACGCCCCTGCATGCTGCCATGTCCCTCTCATTTCACAGTTGACTTTAGTTCTGTTGGCACTCCCCACTTGAGTTCAGCATTATAGGAAATTTGCAGGTGTTCTTAGTACATCAACATAAATGCCTCCACTGATAGGCATTTAGGTCATCTCAGGAGATGGGGTAGCAGATAGCTGAAGTCTGTTCCACTGAGCCACTCCTGGTTCAGCAAGTCTCTCGTGGCCATGCCAGACATGCCTGTTGCTGCTGCTGGTGAATACTGGGGAGTCCATAACAAAGCATCTCTCATCCACAACATGATTGTGGATGAAAGGCATGGCCGGTCAGGCATCTGACACAACTTGGCACACCTGGGTCCCTGGCATAGCTGCCAAGTTTTCCCTTTTCTCGCGAGGAAGCCTATTCAGCATAAGGGAAAATCCCATAAAAAAGGGATAACTTGGCAGCTATGGTCCCTGGTGCAGCACCAGTCCTAACTGGAGCATCAGGCAAGGGGAAGATTGCAGCAATCCACATAAATTCCATCTTTGCTGCCTGGGACTAAGTTGGGGAAGGCACTAAGTTGGGGAAGGTTGATCTACATCTCTAGGATTAGCAATGGAAGTAGCAAATGTCTGGATTCAAATAAGATGGCTCTTTCATTTAGTCCCCTTATTTATTGCACAAGTGGAAGGGGGGGTTACTCATCTCTTTACCAAAGTATCAAATGATTTTGTCCAAGCCTAACGTTAAAAAAGCATCTTAGGGTAAAAATCCAGAAATCGTTTATGCCTCTGTGATGAATCATAGTCACACACATCTGAGTAATCATTTTTTTACCACTACATTTCCAGAATCTTCATGTAAAACTAGGGCATTGCTATCAGAGAATGTGTGGGTTTTTTTGTTTTTGTTAATCATTTTCAAGCTGGTCTTTACAACAAGATTAATGTAATTGCTTTTTAATAGTGGTGAAGTGATGCCTACCTTCTTCAAAGCTTTGCCCAGCACTCGGGTTGACAGGGGACAGTGGGCAGATGTGGAGACACTGCGACGGGGAGTGCAATGCTTGGAGGCCAAGAGGTGCAGCCACTTCCCATGATAACTTCAAACAGAAGGCTAACATCTGCATGCATATGATTGAAAATCTAGTTCATGATATTCTGAAATTAATGAACATGATTGTGGCTGCACTTGTATATGTTGTTATGGGAGAGAAAGTCCCATTGAGCTCAATGGGATTTACTTCTGAGTAGGCAGGGATAGAATTGTGCTGTAAATTAGGGTCATTAATTTCATTAGCTCTACTCTAAATAAAACTTGGTTGATTGAATACCATCTCTATTGTCATATGTACAATGGCCCTAGAACTAAAATATTGTCAGAATTTTTCTCAAAATATCTGATGTTAACAAATTATTTGTGTGTGTGTGTGTGTCCTATCAGACCATGTAAAATACATCTGTATATAGGATATCCTTATTTGCCAAAGCAGCCCAGAACATTAGAAGCAAATACACACAATTGATTATTGTATCTTCTTCTTTGGAGGGTTACTTTATATACCAGTTTTATTTACTACAGCTAAATAAGACTTGATGGTATCAGGGCACAAATTTGATTTAGGCATTGAAATAAACCAGCAATGTTCATGTTGAGTTGAGAGACATGTATGCAGTAGCACATGGTACGGTGGGACCATGCCATTCACCTGACGTCCCTCTAACTGAGTCATTGGTTCATACCAGAGAGGAGAGGAGGAGGGGAAGGTGGCAGTGAGACTGGCAAAGTGCAGACATGCCAGCAAGAGCATTTGCACCACACCAACCACATGGCTGCCTTGCCCCCACCCTCTCCATCCTAGTATGCAGCAACAATTCAGCTGGATGGAGCTTAGCCTCACCTCACCATCTGCTTCTGTATGTATGTGTTGCCATTCTTTATAATATTCATTGTGCCATTCCACACTATGAGTTTTCAATGGTCTTTAGTTTAAAACAAAAACTGAACTGAACTTTAACAATGGGCCATATTTTGAATTCATATTACATTTTATTTGGGATCTGTGTACTAAAACACCTCTTTTTCTCCTCCAAGTAGGTAATCAGAAGTTGTTTGCTTATATAACTTCGGTTAGAAAGGGTTTTGACAAGGTCAGAAGTGGCCAGTGTTTATTCAAGCCTGCTAATGGATGCATTCCACCATTGACTCATGGAGCACTCCCAATACAGTTTCCATTAACCTTATTCTGATTACATGTGTAATTCGTCTATGGGCAATCAATAGATTCCCAGCATTAATGAAAATCAAACAGAAATGGGAGCAAATCAAACACAAGAAGGAACCTCTTCTTGCTATGTATTAAATAGCTACAGTCAGTGTCTGAACTTGTTATTATTGTGCTGCAGCCTATTAAGATAAAACAGGTGTATGAAACAGTGCTAAATCTCCAATGGGAAGTGATTCAAATATCATATCTGGAAAGTCAATGAATGATCTAAACCTTCTGAGTCATTGCACCAACAACATCCAGGTTGAAACACAATGTTCTCATTTTGCCATTATCTTTAAACAGTGCAGAAGCGTCATGGTGGCATAGGACGGTTGTGACAGTCCTGTGCTGGTAATCATTGTCATCATCTCTGGTTTTTATTTGGGCCACTTCCAGATGGCAGCTTTGTACAGCTCACCTTGTCATTTCTGAACATTTTAAACACTGGGATAACAATGCTCAGCTGCCATCATTCTACCAAGCTATTGATAAGCCATTACATCTATGATGGGACAGGTTAGATGGTACCTCTTCCCAATCCAGCCCATACAGGTGGAGGAGAATGAGAGCATGACTGTCCTACATACCTGCACATTGTCATAGTGTTGATTGTGTTTTCTGAAATTTGAGGTTTATTTACACATATATGCAGGCTGAGCATAAGATTTGAAGGTTTACAGTACAGTATTAGCACTCCAAATAAATCTTGCTCCTCCATTATGTTTCTAAGGTAGCCACCAATCATAGTTGTTGTTGTTTTTTTCAGAGAGCAGGTCAATTCTCTGTCTCAAGGCTGTCAGTTTCTTTAGTTCTCTTTCACACACATGGGAATCTCCAGACAGGGGACAGGGAAGAAAGACATGGCTGCTTCAGCTCACCTTCCAGGAATGTTTCCAACTATTTAGTTTCTATGGCAACACTTTGGCCTAAGCTTACATAATAAAGCAGACTCATTTGAGCATTTTAGAGTTCTCACTTTTCTGCAGATCTTACAGCTATAAAATCACAGGATTGGAGGGGACCCCTCAAAATCCATGACACCTAACCCCATAACATTATTCAGAAGCACATTCCATACTTCAAAGGAATGAATTCTTAAATCTTTGATTTGAAACTATGCCTCTGTCAGTAGAACATCATTAACTCCCTTTAAGCAAAATGTGTTTGGCTTTTCCTTCTACAGCACATTTTTCTCATAGTCAATGCTTAAGTAGGGGAGGCCCTTATCAGTTCAGAATGGAGCATATACATTCAGAATTGTACTGTTGAACATGGCAACATCTCTACAGTCAGTACTATTTTTCTAGAAAAAGAACAAGGAGTGAGCACTGGTTGGGCAGCCATTCAGCAAGGGGGCTGGCCATTCAGCGAGCTGGCGGTGAGGCTAGGCTGGGCTCCAAGGCCCAGAGACCCCTGGTAGCAGGCAGTGAAAGACAAGAAGCAGGGGATGGGGCCTGTCTGGATGTGCCTGGGCAGGATGGGCATCCTCACAAAAGCCAGCGCTTGCGTGGGGGTGCCTGGTTCACACAAACACACTCAAAATTGTGCACCTGGGGCCACAGCCCCCTCCCCTCCCCACACACTACACCCCTGGATGTAGCCTGCTGTGCAAAGGTGTGGGTCACGTCTGTTGCTCCACCCACTTTTGATTCTTTTCCTGCTCCCCACAGGCATGAGAACCCAGAAGCCTCCTCACAAGCAGAAAAAGGGTTGCCACCCCTGTTGTAGAGTATCATGCAGAGTTTCTGTCTACCTTTTAAGTAAAAAAGGGGGGCTGAAGCAACCTAGAGATTGATTTAATATGACTTGAGTTCTTGCAGACAATAGCCACTTTCATCAGCTCACATGTTTTTTCAATATATGCTCATGCCACAAAGAATATTAGTCTCTAGAATGCCTGACACTTTTTGCTTTAGTGTTTTTATAGACCTACATAAATATGCTTCTGGATTTTTTCTTTTCTTTACAAAAACACAATCTGACAAACCAGCTCCAGAATACAGTGCAGATTTTTCTTTCCTTATCACATACCAGTACAGTGACAAATATTTGCACAGATATATTATTGCTCCATATTGTCTGATAATGCGCAAGGCAGATTTACTTTTTAGGCATTCCTGATAGTACCACAAATATTCAATTTCTGCTCATTTTCTGTGGGGAGTTTGGGCTTCTTTTCTGAAATGATGCATCTCTGGCAGAGATATTGTGTATGCCAAGCAGTCATATTGTAGCATTTTATCAATGAGGAAAGTGCAATTTCATCTAAATTTTGTAGTTTAGAGTACTGCGTTGAATATAGTTTATTACACTATTTTATTTTTCAAATAAACTGTAGTAACCAACCTCAGGGCTCATCCTGAGTCATGTGATAGAACAAAGCTCTCAAAATAAAGACATATTTGTGTCACAATCATCTATTTGATCGTACCCATGACATCATTAGTAGCATAGTATCCCAGACCTTTGCGCTTTGGTATGACATAGGCAGCAAGGGAAGTAACACTAAATAGTGGCTATAGCATGCTGAATACTGCTTTATATTCTTGACAGGCCTCACACTACATCTCTGATTTTGTTTGCTTTCTCAGGGGACTAATCACTACTTCTCCTGTTATTCATCTTAGATACCAACCCTTTTGCCTAGCAGTAATAACTCTTGGCTCAGAATAACCACTCAGAATAACTTCTTCCATATAGAAGAGTTGAGGACCCTGTTATTAGACTACCGTACATCCCTGACCATTGGTTGTGTTGGCTGGAGCTGGTGGGAGTTGAAATCTAACAACTGGAGGTGACCCATTCCTGCGAAATAGCAAAATGGCATATTGTATAGCGTTGTCTTGTTCATATCAGAGATATGTGGCATGATAACAGTAAAGCAATGCTGGGGTCAAGGAGGCAAGTGAAGTCTGAGAGTGTCCTTTGGCAGGCACAACCATTCTACCACAGACTCCAATTCAGAAGCTATCTATAGACAGCTTTGCTTCCTAAGGGGTGGGATGGGGAATACAGAATGGAAGTCTGCTATTTCTGGAATGCACAGCAGTCAAATGATGAGCTTATCACAAGACCATCCAGTCAAGATTCCTATTTGTAGAAAAAGCACAAACCATTAGAAACTTTGTGAAGTGATGACAAAGGCAAAGATACCAAATCATTACTTAGTTTGCGGTTCCTACCGTGATACTTGCCAGAACATGAACAGAAACCAATCATGGTGTATAAGTGGATGACACATGCAATATCATCATCTAGGGACCAGGTCCTTTGTCAAAGCTTTAGCTGTGCATTAGAATGTCTTTCCTAATCCCCTTAATCCTGTCATCAGCTGCCATCATGTCAAGATGTGTCAGAGCTAAATATGAAGTAGTGTCTCAGAAAAGTTCTGCCTTGGTAGACAGAAGGATGCATTTGGAGCAGGAACATCCACTTGGTTGCATAACTGTATTGTATTCATAGCACAGCATTTTTTTAAAAAGCAAGAGGCAAGCTATTCCTGTATCTGGTACAATTTCCAATGTACTTTTGATCAAACAAGTTCTTTTAGCCATGTTTCAAGTAAAATTTAGAACAACCATGACAGATCCAAATGACTATTCCCTATGGATAGATTTGGTGACTGAAAATTTAATAGCAATGTGAAGGTTTTAAAAGCTAATTCAAAATGCCTACCCAAATTGAACAAAAACAAAACAAGAAATTCACCAACCTAAATCTGTTGAGCCAGGTACAGTTTAGGGGAGAATTTGTCACATGGGACATCATAGGGTAGGTTACAATTTTCTGAGATCTTTAGAATAACATGGCATATATCCAATTTGTAGAAATATACACACATAAATGTATGTGCAATATTCTCGATCCTTCCTTCTCCATTTTAGGTTAAATGATAACAGAATGAGGCATGTATGCAAGTTCATGCACACATGAATCTTATATGTTATGTTATATGCATGAGGCATTTTAATGTAAATTTAGCCTAATATTTACATTTGTATGCATGTTTGCCTAAGATATACATTGTTTAGTCGTTTAGTCGTGTCCGACTCTTCGTGAACCCATGGACCATAGCACGCCAGGCACTCCTGTCTTCCACTGCCTCCTGCAGTTTGGTCAAACTCATGTTCGTAGCTTCGAGAACACTGTCCAACCATCTCGTCCTCTGTCGTCCCCTTCTCCTAGTGCCCTCAATCAGTTTTCCAAAATAATTTCCCCTAACATGATGCATTTTTGTACATTTATTTTCAGCAATATAGGCATTTATAGGCAAACTTTACTGTAGTAAATGCATTCTTGTATACACTATTTGGCTGCAGATCTGGATTGTAAAATTTGGAGAAGTGCTAATTTTGAATGGTGGCTGTGTTTCAGTTCATGTTTCAGAAAGTATGAATTAGGTAGGTTCATTGTAAATATGAACTGAATCAAATTTCTCCCCCATCCCTAGTGAAACTTCCCTTTTCAGCTTAGTGATCAAGTAGATTTGGAGCTAGAATGCTGGTGAATGATACATATTCATCATGTATTATACCTGCCATAGGCAGAGATATCACATACAAAGATCTCTGAATGACTATTATAAGTCTGTACAAAAAAGTGGGCAGGTTGTCTGGTTATATATAAACCTGCATGCTTGCTTGCTTTGTGCTTTATCTGAAGAAATCTGCTAATCTCTAAAGCAAATTGAATGCAATTAAGCACAAGAGACAGCCATTTATAGAAAACTGAGGGAGTTATAAATTGTTCTTACTGAATTTACCACACTGAATCTTTAGAAAAGTTCTCAGCACAGGTTCTCGTGGTTTGACCTAAAACTGTTGGGGATGCTGCGCTTATTAAAAAGCTCCTGCAAGCAAGCAATGAGGGGGGAAAGAATAAATAAGAAATCAATGGTTCTCACAGGAACAGTTCAGGAATAACCTAGTGAATCTGTCATGTTATAATTCAGTCAACAGCATCAGGGTCAACGTTGTCGCTGGTAGGAGAAGAGGGCAGCTTAATCACAATACTGAAGTAATTCTGAAAATCACTTTTCTAGATCAGACACAGTTCTTGAACTGACAGTTGCTGGTGATAAATACATTTATTAAACACAAGTTGTCACCTTCTGGTCTCTGAAGCTCTTTTCCTTCAGTGGAAACTGAGAGTTGGTCCCCACAACATGAGAAACTCATTAATGGGCTATCCAGACTAATGGTTTTATTCTTATTTTTCCAATATGAAGTCTCAAGGAAAGAAACTTACTGATGAGAATCTCTTTTTATAAGGTTGCAATTTACCATCTGCTATCCAAGGCACATCCTAAGTCATAAATCTAGAGTGCATTTTAATCAGACAAAGCTGGTATACATTCCTGGCTCCCTTGGCTAGGCTGAGTTGGCAGGGATTTTTCCTCTACAGAGAAAGTCAGATCCAACTCTAGTTTGCAGGATGCTGCCATAGCTGCCAAGTTATCCCTTTTTTTAAGGGAAATTCCCTTATGCTGAATAGGCTTCCTCGCGAGAAAAGGGAAAACTTGGCAGCTATGGATGCTGCCTCTTTAGTGGACTTCTGCATTCACTCTACCCCAGTCTGAAAAGTATCTGCCTCCTTTTATTTTCTATTCCTGGATGGCGGCTGCCACCACCTACTTATGATAATAAGACTTACTATGAACAACCATAAGCTTCTTAAATGATGGCAACAGTGAGCCTGTTAATGGCAACCCAGTAGTAGATGTGCATTCAGAGTCTGAAACTGTACTACAGGGCCCACAGTTATGAGCCACTTACCTCTCCTCCCATCCCACCCCCCACAACATTCCTTTCCCTCTAAGTTAGATTTCACCAGCTATTTACTGCAACTGCTTCTTCTCCACAGTCTTGGAATAAACACATTCTGTCAAATTTACCACCAGTGATGAAGAGACACCAGCCCTTGTTTGTCCTTCTAACAAGGAGGGGTGCATAGAGAGCAGGGATGAATGTGGTTGCTTGACTTCCACCATTGTCCTTCTGCCCTCCAAATGTTGAAGGCATGATACTTGAAACACAGAGCCTTTTGTGCTTGTGGAGGCTGCCCACCCTGGTCTCCCAGGGTTCTAAATAGGGTAGGAAGCCTACACAAGCAGGCTTCCCTCTTTAGATATTTGCCTCCATCCCATGGAGGGCTACAAGGATGAACTAGCTTGCTCTTCTTTCACCCTCCCTTGTCTGATTCAAATGATGTGGGGGATTAGAGCACCTCAATAGCAGTACCCACCAGAATGTTTCTTCGGAGAGGAACAGAAAAGCATAGACTGCATTTCTGGCGCTGAAGCTGACCCAGATGATTCATTGTTTTTCTGGTGCGAAAAAGATAAAAGTGGGAACTAGCCAAGACTAGGGGAGAGTAAAAAAGGAATGAACAAGAATAGAATCTGGGAGGAAAATCAGAAGTACTGCACAATTTTCATGTTTAGCAGGCACATGTTACAGGCCTACACTGCGTGCCTGATGAAGTTTTTGCACACATTTGCAATGCGTTCTCTGCATAAGTCATCTATGAAGAGCTGTGTGTGTCCTGGAGGATGGAAGAAGAAAGTTCTGCAGTGGTCTAGAATGAGTAGCAAGACCAAGTGGCCAGAAACTGTGTTGTAGCTCCACAGGTCTGGGAACAAGAGTTGAGTCAACAGAGATGAGTAGGGATTAAAGCCCTGTGTAAAAGCACTGTTTGTGGCAGCTCACACTTCTCCTTTAAGTAAGTGGATGAGCAGCCAGGCAGCTACAGCAGCATTGGGGTGGCTCCTGCCACCTACTTGCCCACTTAAAGGAGAAGAATGAGTTACTGCAAACACTGCTTTTTGCAAAGTGCTTTAAAGCAGCCCCCATGTTCCTGTTTCAACCTTTGTTTCATCATTATGTGATGTCACAAGGATGTCATGTGATTGGCAGGTGGGCAGCCCAGCTCACCTATCATATGTGGCCTGTGATCCTGCCCAGGGAGCCAAAAGGTTTTCCCACCCCTGGTTTAGACAGACAGAAAGACAGATAGATATATCCATGAAGATGGTGCAGGGTGTAAAAAGAACCCATTATGCATTTAAAAGAACACATGCTGCTGACATGAGATAAGCCTTGTGGAGCTCCATCACTATTCTCACTGTGCCTGTCAGAAAAGCATATTGTTGAAGGCAAACAGGGGTTATTTTACACTTTCAAACCAGAATCTGCGTGAAAGCCATCTTGGAAATTTCCCAAACAGCAAGGATTTGCTAAATACACACTTGAATTAGAAGAACATATTGTACAGAGCAATAGAAAATGTACACTGCTATACCACTGTGGTTAATATTATTACTATTAGACAAAACAATTAATAGAGCTTATTAGTTTTCAAAGATTAATACATTTTTCTCTTGAAGTACTATAGAAATATGTCACTATATTACACTCAGTCCTCACTGCTCTCATGTTTTGGAGGGGTGGCTTTCTGTTAATATTAAAAAAAGCAGCCTACATATATATTCTGTTTCAATAGGCACTTATTATTGGTAAGACAGATAAGAGACTTTCAAGCTAGGGAGGGCACAGCATTGTTCAGTTTCAGAGTTGTGCGTCAGAATGGGCAACGTGCCTCCTAATAAATTCTGATAGAGTTTTGCTAGCAGATCTAACAGGTTGCATCGCCATATATAACAACGAAATAACTAAGCAACAAAATAACCAAGGATGTCATATATTTCAGCATGGGGTGAGATGCCATTCTTTCCATACAGACATTATTTCCTATGTATCTGTAGGGATTAATGTTGTGATTCAGTCAAAGTAAAATGCATATCATTCCCATTGATTTGCAAAGGATGAAAGTAAAGCACATGTGCATATCCCCAGTGGAGTCACTGGGTTTCCCACCTAGGACAGGAAAGACAAGAGAAAAGGGTGACTCCAGAGTAGGGATGCTACGGGGAGTTCCAGGACCCAGTGTACTATACATGGATTGGACCTCCTGTATTCCTCTCCGCCCCTGCCTCCCCCCCCCCCGCCACACACACCTCCAAAAATCTATTGACAATAACATCTGCTGATGCTCATTTATTAACTTAACCTAGCCTACCTCACAGGATTGTTGCAAATTGTGTTTTATTCTATAAAGGCGACTTACTTGAGGAATGAATGGAATAATGTGGACACAAGGAAAGTGCTTTAACAAACATACCCCAGTATCCTCCTCCATCCAGCTTCTCCTGCTTTTTTTATCAACTTTCCTTCCTCTAATTGCTTAGCAACAGTGATTAAGTGTCCCTAGCAAGGATGCTGTCTGCCAAGTGCCAAAGTATTAGAGCTATGCCCACATTTTGTGCTCTAACTTTCTTCAGAAATGTCGGATTAACGTGCTTTTCTTTTAAAAAATGAAAGCTGATAGTCAGAGGCACCCGCTGACCTTGAACCCCCGCCCCTTCCATCCTAGCCCTTCTACCTATCTGTCAGCGGTCTTGCCCAGGAGAGAAAGTGGTCATCTACAAGCACCTGATTTGGCATCTGCACTATATATTTAAACAGTGCTCTGAATCCAAAGAATGGCTCCTCTTCTTTGTGTGCAGGTAAGCCTACCTGATCCTACCTGGCCGATCCCCCTGGCACGCCTCCCTTCGGCTGGATTGGTCGGCTGACTGAGTGGGCGGTGACTCCAGCCTCCAAACTTCCAGGACTGCCTCAGGGATCCCAGGGGGGGCTGCAAGCGACTGCGCAAAATGTGCCTCCCCTTTATGTTGGGGAAGCGGTCATTCTTTTTAAAAAATGTTTAGGGGTACTCTCATTTTCCTACTCATATTGAAATACTGCCCCTCAATAAAGCCAAACGTAGATTCACAAAATGTTTAGGGGTATGCTTACCTCTGCATACCCACCCCCCACCCCAGAAAAAAGCACTGCATTTAAAGCAGCATTATACCATTTTAAACAGTTCCCAGAATCCTGGGAGCTGTAGCTTATTAAGGTTCCTCAGAGTAGTTAGAAGACCTCTATTCTACACACAAAGCTGCAATTCTCAGAGTGGTTTAGCAGTCAGTCTTTCTTCCCAGGGAAGTCTGGGAATTGTAACTCTGTGAGGGAAATAGGGGTCTCCTAACATTTCTTAGCACCCTTTACAAACTAGTTTCCAGGATTCTTTGGAGATTTAACAACTGTTTAAAGTGAGTGATATGACACTGCTTCAATATATAGTGTCTTACTTCCAGAAGAAAAATTAGAGGACAATTTTGAGGGGTGGGTGTTAAAAAAGAGAGGCATTTAACCAGTGCCACTGTATCTTAACAAACCTCATTAGTGTGCACTGTGTTTCATGCTGTCAGCTATGCAGCAAAACACTTCCACTTTTCAACAATAAGTAAGTTTCACCTTCCAAAGAAACTGGTATGAGATCCTTATTGGAAAACATACTGTCTCTATAGATTTACAGCAAGCCTGTTCTCCCAAACTCCTAAACATTGGAGTGAATATAAGTGAAAAGCTGCCTTTTATTTATTTCCCTCTCTTGCATTTCCCCTTGATGCATTGTTGCCTCTAAATCAGACCTATTCCAAGTATAACATAAAAATGAGGCTTCTGTTCTAAATGTGATTCTTCTCCTTGTGCCTCTTTTTAGGTGAGGAAAATATGAAGAACCTACAAGCTAATGTTCCACAGTGTGGCTTATTTTCACCACCTGCCTTGGAAGCCTATGGTTTATGCTAAAGTGCTAATGGTTTGTGTTGCAATCTGTGTTTTATTTAATGAGGATTTTAATGTTTTTGATTTGCAACCTAAATGGGGTTTGTGAGATGAGGAAATGGCTTCATTTTTGTTTTGTTTGCTTAGTGTATTTGCGATAGCTATGCAGGCCTCACAATCTACGTGTGAAGTTCTGTGCATGCAGAGTCCTCCTTCGTTAAAATTGGTTTGATATCTCTGCCTCTAGCATTTTTTTATATAGGCAGTTTTCATACATCTAGCTGATACTTCCTTCTCTTACTACTTCTGAGGAATGGGCTGCTGGTTATATTACTCATTATTTTCTGACAGCATTTGAAAGTTCTATCATATATGGCTCTGGCTTACATATTATAACCGTGTGTGTGTGTGTGTGTGTGTGTGTGTGTGTGTGTGTGTGTGTATTTGTGTATAAGTTGGTAATGTGTGGTATCCAATTGATGTCACTCTGCTAATGGAAGTTATTCATCACCAGAAAAGGGAGAGGTATTTTTTTGTGATTCTTCCTTTTTGTGATTCCAGTAGGCCACTGTTCCCTCAGTCTGCTCCAGAGGGTTCCTCAACCAGTTGGACCAAATTTTGAGGGGCGGGGACTGTGAGGGGAGAGGAAGTATTGCCCCGCTTCGTGTTCCACTGATGGCTGAGTTCCATCAGTAAAAATCTGTTTTCACTGTTTCTAATTCTGAATGTTAAATTGTTGAGAGTCAAGGCCCCATCCCCTGCTTTGTGATGGGATAAGACACATGGACACAAGTATTTTTGGTTCATGGGCTAAAAAAAAAAGGCCACAACTTTATTGATTACAGAATGTGAGTGGTATTGGCTAGCCATTGGATCCAAACCAACTATACTGGAAACCAACTCAACTGGAAGCTTTCCCCTAGAGTCACCGGAGGGTCATGCCATGGCCCTAGTCACCACCTGGGCTTCGGACAGGAACCACGACCACTGGATTCCTTTAATGGAATACCCTTCAAAGGGAGGGGTAGGTGATGGCCACACCCTCCCCTCAAACACACAACACGTTTTCCTATGCCTAACTGCCATACCTTACAAAGTTGTGATAATTTGCTACAAGGTAGGCGAAAAACCAAGTGGCTGGTGCCAATTTGCCAAGTAGAAAAAAAATCCTACCAGGCCCCTTCAACAGGTGACCAACCAAGGTCCATAGCAAGGTCAGGTGTTGAATGCATGACATTAGAGGGAGGGCAGGTGGGAGATCTGTGCGTGCAGGAACAAAACAGGCAGAGCGTCGGGCCCGCAGCCGTTTAAATGCGGCAAACCACACACCCCAGCTAGCTGGATTGGCCAGCTGGGGGCATGACGTGGGCCCGGGGCTCCCTGTGACGCAGGGGCCGAACCACACCCCCCTTCAAAGTGCGGGAAGTGAGTCCTGCTCGCAACTCCTCCCCTCGCTTTGTAACCTACCCTGGGATCTGCTGATGAAGGGCAAATAATAAACTTCATCATCACCATCATTACCTGGCTGGGCAAAATGTGAGGGGCAACATACAGGATTGGGCACTGTGAGGGGTCAGTGCGACGTAAGAAGTCCCCACCTTATGCCTTTTGTTTCCAAACCTCTCAAATTATAAAAAGCACTAATAGGGATTTCTGAGGTAACACTAAACCTCTCCACCATAGCTGCCAAGTTATCCCTTTTTTTTAAAGGGAAATTCCCTTATGCTGAATAGGCTTCCTCGTGAGAAAAGGGAAAACTTGGCAGCTATGCTCTCCACTCTTCCCTATAGCCTTATTGTAATCCCCCTATCCCTTGTGGGTTTTACAAATAAAATGAGAGTACTTTTCCAGCCCAAACGTGGCCCGGTATCTTCTTAAGCTATGGGGTGGATATGAGACTATTCTTAGTGTACACACCAGTAAGGGGTTCTCCTCACTTGAGCTTTCCCCACTGTGAAGCTTTCCTCCCTCCCGAGGAAACTTTGTGTCACCCTTGAACCAGTCTCGCTCTTCCTCCCCCTCTCGGTGCACTCAAGGGACAACAAACTATCCTTTCTGCCTTGGATAGGGGTTTTGTCCTTTTAATGAGTATCCCCATCAGATGAGCAATAGATACCTCTGCTGGAAAGATCACACCAACAGTAGTTTAAATGGCACTTTAACTTAACATTTAATGTCTTAAAATCTTAACGGTTGCGTTCAAGTTTCATGCGTACAAGCATGTGGTTTCAATAGAACTGTTCTTGTTAATTATATAATTACAAACCTAACCAATTCCTCATCTACACCTACTCTAGTAACCTACTCCACAACCTCCCACACGCTCCCTCTCTCCTCCGAATTAAGGCTACCCATCCTCTTTAAACCCGTGGCTGTCCCGCCCCTCATGGAATGGAATGCCGTCAATCAACTAAGAGGCTGGGTTTAACACTTAACACCCTGGAGTTCTACTCAAGCCAGCCCAATCCGTCACAGTCAGCATCTTCATACCTGCACTCCTTTTTCTGCATCCCTCTTTCCACACCAGGTTTGTGGAACCTTTTGTTAGACATCTGAGGTGAGATACCCATGAAGCTGCCCCCAGTTCCAGTCACCACACAGAAGTAGCTTAAGGTCCAAAAGTAGTTTACTGCTGCAGAAAATAAGGCTTCAGTAAAAACAGTTCCGCACATAGTCATACACCTTGTAGGCTTTGCAGTTACAGATGCAGATATATAAAAGTAAAAAGTGCCTCTATTGCTCCAGCAATTCAAGATGTAACATAGACTCTGGCTCACTTCTCAAGACTGATCCTGACACACACAACACAAGACCCTGGCCCCAATGACCTGACATGCCTTAATCACTTATACAGACAGCACTGGGCGTTACCAGCTTGGCTGATCTTGCTCCTGTTGGCTTATCTTAGAACATGGGGTGATTTGTGCTCTTGAAGGAAATTAACCCCTTCCTTCATGTCCAGCACCCCAGCACCTTTGGCCTGCCAGATGTTGCTGAACTACAGCTCCCAACATTCCTATTCAGTGGCTATGCTTGATAGGTCTGAAGGAAGTTATAGGTCAGCATCTGGGGAGGCAGAGGTTCCATATACAGTACTTGTCCTCCACAATTGGAACACTATCAAGTTTTGACTTGACACAAATGTAAGTGCATTTGCTCACATTCCTGCCTTTTTGCCCTGCTTCTCCCTTCATCTCACTGTCCTCTTGTTCCCCAATCAAATTTGGACTGTGCCCTTTAAGTGGGGTCCAAGTCTTTTTTCTTATGTTACTGTATGTTATGTATGTATGTTACTACGTAAAATAATAATCATATATTTGGCTACTACTATCTCCCCCTCCTCCAATGTTAAAGTGGTAAATGGGAAAGGAAATAGCACCATACACCAGAGTTCTGTTTTAGGTGCTCCTTCATCCATTTTTAGATATGTTTTGTCTGACCCTGGAAACTGCATTCGTCCCCAATCCCCAATCCACACTGTCACTAAGCTATCTTGACTTGGTCTCTGTGAGAATTTTTCTCTCCAACGAAGAAAATTATATGGTTTGTGTTTTGACTGTTAGCCACAACAAAGTCCCATTTCCAAATTCTACTAATAATAAGGATGTTTGTTACACACACAGTCCAAATATTCAGCTCTCTGTCTCTTGTGGAAATACCCTTGCAATTATCCCATTAGTGAGTGAGTTAATAATAGAATGAGGCCCAAATATCTTTGTATGCTTATTGACCAAAATTATTCTGTTTGCGTTTTCTTTCCTTTGTAAGTTTTGTTTTTAATTGCTTTCTTGTCATTTTCAGAAAGAAACGTGGGAGAAAGCATTTCTCATTAACTGAAGCAATTACTGGTTGCAAAGACAGTAAAAAATATTGACTGTTCCAGAGTAGTTAGCGATTTCAAAAGTGACAAAAGTATAGAAAGGAAAGGCCATCTTTAAGTTTTCATGTGCTTAACTCTACGCAGACAGAGGCGGAGCCAGCTGCTCTGGCACCTGGAGTGGCGCACATGCTGTGCACCCAAGGGCGGGGCTAGCTGCCCATGGGGGCACTACCCTCGGTGAGTGTCCCAGGGGGGCACCGCCTGCAGTGAGCGTCCATGGGGGGCGCCGCCCGCAGCAAGCATCCGGGGGGGTGCAGAAATGTCACCCCCTCAGGGATGACACCCGGGGCGAACCACCCCCACCACAACCCCCTTCCTCCACCAGTGTACGCAGATGAACACATTAACTGCAACCTCCCCCAAACGTGTTATTTTGTGCAAGTGAGATCAAAATGAGGAAGGTCTCATTTGTTCACACAAGTTAGTAGATGGTATCTGTTGACTAAGTTCTGTGTGGTACAATCCTAAATATGTTTACTCAGATCTTCCTTTAAGTTCAATGGCACTTACTCCCTTGTAAAATAGAATTACAGCCTTAAAATATAATTGGCAAAAATATGACAAACTATGTCCTCAGACTTGGTGGCAGGCATTTGTGTACATGCTTCCAAGCAGTTTGTGCTAGGTAATTTGGTGTACCTTAACCATTTCCCTCTTTACTCCCAGGTGTATTTTATATTCATTTCCTAATTAAAAGCTGTTTCTAGTTTTTCATAATGTTTTTTAGCTGATTACAGATAAAACATAAGCCTTGCAGCTGATTATATTAGTTCATCATGGCTTCAGCTGGGTGCCCCAACAGTAGGAAACATCAAGCAGCCCCACAGACAATATGCAGCACATCATACAGTCCTGATTATCATGCAATTACAGGTTCTTTGGTGCTAATCAAATGGCAGATTCTGATTAAGGTGAAAATGTAAAATTAGGATTCTGGGCACATCATCGGTCTCTGCATTTGTACCGTAATATCTGAACCTCTTCACAGAAGTGGCTCTGGGACTGGAATGAACCTAGGTAGTGGCCTTATATACCAAGTTGGACCATTTGTCTATCTAGCTCACTCTTGTCTACACTGACTGTCAGTGGCTCTCCAAGATTTCAGGTGGAGTACCCTCTCAGCCCTACTTGGAAATGCTGGGGATGGAGCCTAGCACATTCTGCTTGCAAAGGAGATACCTTACCACTGAGCTACAGCCCTTCCCCAAATGAAGTTTCTGGAGATTGTGAATGATGCCAGTTGAACCTCTCAGACCACTGAAGTAATGCACAGCATACATGTATAGCTCAAATAGCAACAACTTCAGGTCACTCTGTGAGACCCTTGGGACTCTCTATCCAGGCTTTGCCCACCAGGCTGCACCCCTTACTGGCTCTGCTCTTCACCAATCTGACCTGGTATAAATGAGCTGTCTATGTTCCACTGTCCTATTCTTGCAAAGCAGAGCGCACATCTGATTGAATACATCATAGCCCACTTCTTTGGTTTCAGCACTATTGTTTCAGATTTACATCTGCAAATATTCAGGATCATCAGGCCCTCAACTTCTCACAAACAACCTCCCATGGTATACATGGTGCTGGTAAGAGCAGGGCCACTGTATTATTCCATATCCCTCAATTTTGCTTTTACTTTATGCCAAAGCCCATGAGTAGGCGTCATATAAGATAAATCTCACTAATTTTAAAAAAGAAAAAAAGCGAGTGAACAGGAGGTGATAAATGCTGTGCTGCCTACTCAGGTTCTGTCACATAAGATGTCAGTTCTTTATTTTAATTTTATTTTGTGCTAGCTCACAAAGCCAAGCAGTTTTACTGCACATTATCCCACCTTTGTTAACATATGTTTTTTCACAGTCTGCAGCAAAACGCCTCTGCTCGTTGTTTCTGTCTGAGAATTGATTTTTTTTTTTTAGTCCTCAATCTTCCAGCTCTTTCCTAATGTCCTAGGAGATAGGCGTTGCATGGAGGAGGGTGTGTGTGCTCATACGTACGTTACAGATTGCTGGTTACTAAGCTATTCAAATCATTTGCACAAAGAACCAAAAAAAGAGACTGGAATAATAAAGAAGCCAAGGAACCAGCAAGCATAAGATGCCCCACCCAAGACGCTTTGGTGCCTGTGCAAAATAATCCACACAGCAGTCTTCTTGTCTGTAAAAATGTAACAATGAACTAAAGATGGTGACCCCAAATCTGCCACCTAAGGCAGAATGCTGCACCCTGCTGCATGAGCCAGTCTTGAGTGGGATATTCTGAAAGGCCAAAGATGTTTCCAGTACATTAGGCTGGTGTGACTGAAATCTAGCTCTAGATACATGTCTTATTGGATGTTCAAAGGGAGAGAGACTCAACTGGAGCACATCTGTCCAACACACTGGTTCTACCTGGTCTCTAGCATCTCTTCACTCAGAAGTGACACTCCTCCTATCCCAGCACTGCAGCTTCCTTGAGGCATGGTTCTGCCAGAATCAATAGCTGCACATGTGGTGCCACTCTGAAATGACTGGCCTCATCCCTGCCAGAGCACACTGGAGAAATGCCTAGGAGAGGAGACCTCTGTTCTAGGACATCACTTCGTGCAAGCCAGAATGAGAGACTTTTGGCCAGCTCTCAAGTGACATTCACTTGCAGCACACAGATTTGAAACAAATAAGACTGCCCTTCTTATATAGAGGGTGGGTTTGTTGTCATATCACAATAACAACAAGTTTGTTAAAAAGGTGTTGTGAGCTATTAAAGGTAAAGGGACCCCTGACCATTAGGTCCAGTTATGACTGACTCTGGGGTTGCGGCACTCATCTCGAGTTATTGGCTGAGGGAGCCAACGTTTGTCCGCAGACAGCTTCCGGGTGGCCAGCATGACTAAGCTGCTTCTGGCGAAACCAGAGCAGCGCACAGAAATACCGTTTACCTTCCCGCTTTCAAACTGCTAGGTTGGCAGGAGCTGGGACCAAGCAATGGGAGCTCACCCCCTCGTGGGGATTCGAACCGTCGACCTTCTGATCGGGAAGCCCTAGGCTCAGTGGTTTAACCCACAGCGCCACCCGCATCCCTATGTGAGCTATTACTATCACTTAAATAATTTGGGTAGGTAGGTGTTTTAAAGCATCCGTATTTGCTTTAAAACATATCTGTTGTTACTTTCTTTTTCATTATTACAATTCAGGTTTGGGCTACTACAACCATGGGCAGGAATAAAGTCCAAACCCACCTATTACTCTTGCAGATATGGGTGGTTAGTCATGTAGTAAAACAGGTGGTAGCATGGAGAGAAAAGAACCAACTATAATAGGCTGGGTGGGGGGGTCCTTCTAGGTTAAGCCCTGCTTCTCATTTGACACCCCCCACCATGGAAGGAGGGGGCATCTCCCTATGGAAAGCTGAGAGGCATAAGGCTCACAGAAAGGTGCCGGTGCCCCTGTCAAAACACTAGGCCAAAGAAAGTGATGCCTGCTATGTTGCTGTGTGTGTGACGTTTGATGGAATGCCCACTAATTTCACAGACTGCAAATAAATAAGCACACTTCTTAGTAAGTATTGCCTCTGCTGCTGAACATTCATGAAGGCTTTATTTGTTCTTTGTTCCTTCTAGCACCATTTCCCCCCCTAAACAAATTGTTTACCATTTGTGGAGTTAGAAACAATTACCCTTATAAAAATAAGTGGTGGTATAATGAAAGCGAGTATCTCATTGAAAAAACAACTGTTTGTTAATTGCTACTCCCTGAAACATAAGAACAGCATCCTGTTCTCACAGTGATGCTAGTAGGAAGCTCATAAGGAGCACATAAATGCAATGGCACTCTGCCTGCTTGTGATTCCTAGTAACTGGTCTTCAGAGGTATACTGCCTCCAGCAGAGCAAGTAAAACACAGCCATGGTGATTAGTACCATTGAGAGTCTTCGCCACCATGTTGTCACTTTATTCTTAAAAGTAATATTCATTTGTTTCCCACCCAAAAAATGATGCCTCTACATCTTTTTAGAAGCCTTGCTTAGAAAAAGGCAAACTCTCACAATCTTAGACCTATCATGTGCTTTTTCCATATTAGAGGCCTACTTAAGAAACTCTATAGTTAATGGAACATGAGGTGGACATGAAGCATGTAAGATCATAATTGCTCCATTTGCTTTTATACGCCTTTTACTGTTTCCCCTGGAACCTCAGTAACAAGGGTGCCATCATGAAGATCTAAGATGTTTCTAGGATGATGTAATTAGGCTTTGACGTCTGTGTTTTACCATACCAAAGAAAATATCTCTTCCATGCTGTGTTCAAAGAGAGACTGGGAGATGACTCAGCCAATGTTACCAGAAAAACAGAAATAATCCCTAACCAAATAATAATATTTCATCACTGTACTTACAGAGTTAGAGTATGTAATGTTTAAAACAAATTCATTTATTCCAAATATTGCAATGAATAAATACAATATAAATTTACTCCTGATCACACTGTTATGAATTCTTACATATAACTGCTACTAAGTCAAGTATGTTGCTGATAGCATGTTGGCAGATTCAAATGCCAGTTGTGTTTAGTTCAAAGCCTTATTAATGTTATTTTACACGTATAACACCTTATTATGTGTTATTTATGTTACACCATGCCACAGCCAATATGCCTGGAAATATGAGCTGCATACCAACAAATCTTTGTCTCAGAGAGGTGTTGAAAGCAATCTACAAGCTAATGAGGCTTTTGTGAGCTACCTGGTGGTCAGGGTTAGCAAAGTCTTCTATTAAATGCAGATTAGCTGTTTCTGTGAACAAAAAGGGGAGGGGATATAGGTGGCAGTACAAGAATTATAGATTTGCCATGTCATTTGAAAAACAAACCTGAAATATGCAAAAGGAAAAAATGCAGTGTTAGAAATGGTTGTATAAACGGCACAGAGCATGTTTCATTAATCAACTGGACTTTGACACTAGCCTTATTTAGTCATTATATCTACTAATGTTCAGCAAATATGTTGAGGGAGGGGGTCCAACCCCAGCACCTTCATGTGTTCTGTGCAAAAGTCTGAAGGGAGATTCTAAGTGAATTCAGGCGCTCTGATCATAGGAATGTTTATAAGCATGCTCAAATATGTGTTTCATCAGAAGTGGGGAGCAGGTTGGGAGCACTGGAGGAAGAAATGGTGCATGTTGCCCTGATCCTTCTCCCCATGTTCTTTGCATGTGAGTAAACCAACTATTGAATAGGTCTACAGTCTTAATCAGAATAGGTCTACAGTCTTAAACAGAAAATGAATCAGTGCAGTGCTCTGCTAGATTATTAATGTGAAACATAATCCTAGATATGTTATTTAAAAGCCAACCCTACTGTGTTCAAAATGGCTGTTACTTGATCTTAACAGAACTTTAGGCAACCTTCATAGGATTGTCCTGCATGTAAATAATTGTTTGTAAGGTTTTTTTATAAAAAAAATAGAAAGTATAAGGGCACTGGGAGAAAATTATTTCTTGGCCTGACTTCTGCTTTCAGACTGTGGTAAAATGTTAGTTGCAGCATGTGCCAGGACCATCATTCAACTAAAAAAATTGTTAGGGTTCCAATTGAGTGACATACGTCATCTGAAACTACCATATTTTTTTCCTTCCTTATAAATTGGCATACAACTCAGTTAAACTCCAGTATGCTAGGAGTTACAAATCAAAGTTTGGTTCATAAGAGGAGAGGAACATGCTGAACTGTACAGAAATAGAATATTAGAATTAAATTTGATTTTCCTAAAGTGTATATGATTGGGTATGGAGGAGCATTTTGATTCAGTTCACATTTAGAACTGAATTTATCAAATTCTCCCTTTCTGAAACAATACAAGAACCAAAACACAACCATCCTTCAAAATTTGCACTTATGAGTTTTGGAAGGGAGTTCTCCAACCAATAAGTTTACCCCAAAAAAGCATGTATACGGGAAAGTTATAGAAGTGAAAATAACATACAAAAATGCATTGTTTTAGGAGAAATTGCTAGCAACAATGTATGTACTGTATTAGTCAAAACTGCATGCTACAAAACTGTAGAAATGTAAATAATTGAATTTAATATTGGAAAAATGAGAAACTAAGAGAACCAAAATTGACATACCCTTCCATCTCTAATAGCAATTCCTACCCTAGAAATATTGTAGCTACTTGGGGGGGGGGGGTTGCAGACTTAGAATGATAAAATTGTAATGGACCCCAAAGGCCATCTAATCCCCCCTACAAAGTAGGAATCTCAACTAAATTATAATGACAGATGGCCATCCAATGTCTGCTTAAAAACCTCCAAGGAAGGAGACTCCATCACCTCTGGTGGAAGCCTGTTCTACATAGAACTTAAGGTGCAACATTTACCTACTCTATCAAATTATATTTTTATTCTGCAGTTATCTCAAAGCAGATCAAAAACTTTTAACAAAATGAGATGCTGGGGGCAGCTTCATGGGGATCTCACCTCAGGCTTACATGCTTAAAAGGCAAGACACACAGGGGAACAGTAGATGAGATCACTTTAAGAAGGCCAGAATGAAGTGATAAGTTGTATGCAGGTATTTATATCCACTAAGGATGGACAAGTCTGTCAATTTTGGTTTTCTCAGTTTCTCAGTTTTCCAATCTAGTTCTCCACATTTTGGCAACAATTTGCGATTTTTAAAGAAGTCCTCAAGAAGCATTTTAGTGCAAATTTCTCTTAATATATGCATTTTTGGATGAAGAACTGCATTGCGAATTCAGAATTTAATATTGGTTCAAAATGGCATATTAGGTAGTTTTTCATTAACATTAAAGGACAATCACATTTCTCCACTATCCCTAATATTCACTTAACTCCAGAATGGTCTCTTCCTTGCCATGGAGTTCTTTCTAGGAAAGAGACAGGGTGTGATATTCTACTGCTGCCCTTTTTCTTCTGGCCAGTAGCAGAACTAAATATGTGAAACATACACTGTTACTTATTTCCAAGTAAATGTGAATATGATTGGGCTGCATATTTTATGTCTACTAATGATCTGCTTTTTATCAGAGATGGAAGTAATGGCAAACATTTACAGTTGACAATTTTCAAATTTTACAGAGCTTTCCAACACAATTACACCATGCTTTCTCCCAAGCAATGTGAAGTACCAAGGACAGCACTCATAGCACTAAATTTGTCTTCACTCTGCTCCACTTGCATATTGGTAAGCAAATATTGCAAAACACTAAGCCTCCAGCGTTTCCTCATCTAAAGGAATGGCTTCATTTCTTTTAGATGAGGAAGTGCTGGAGATTTACAGTATCTTGTAATATTTGCTTACCAACATGCAAGTGGAGCAGAGTGAAGACAAATACAGCCCTATTAGCAGACCGTAGGGCTCACGTCTGTAGGGACCCAGGTGGCACTGTGGTTAAACCACTGAGCCTAGGGCTTGTTGATCAGAAGGTCGGCGGTTCGGATCCCTGCGACGGGGTGAGCTCCCGTTGCTTGGTCCCAGCTCCTGCCAACCTAGCAGTTCGAAAGCACGTCAAAATGCAAGTAGATAAATAGGAACCGCTACAGCGGGAAGGTAAACGGCGTTTCCGTGTGCTGCCCTGGTTCGCCAGAAGTGGCTTTGTCATGCTGGCCACATGACCTGGAAGGTATACGCCGGCTCCCTCGGCCAATAATGCGAGATGAGCACGCAACCCCAGAGTCGGTCACGACTGGACCTAATGGTCAGGGGTCCCTTTACCTTTACCTTTAGGGCTCACGTCAGATTCCCAGAGCACAATTTATGGACTTTCCTGTGGCTACCTCCTCAGTTTCAGATCATTGCTGCTGGAAAGTTTTAGTTCCCTCTCAGGCTGTTCCAAAATGTCTCCTCTTGTTTTTGCCACCACATTCGCAATTAAAAGGTTCATTTTGGAGAAAACATGAATTAGAGTAAAAGGTTGGCAACAGTGAAAAGTGCACCGCAGCCACTCATCTTAGCAACCACTGCCTGGTGGCCACTAACACCCCCCCCACTCCATCAGATATTATCTGTGTGTAATACTAAAGAGTGATGTTATATCACAGAGGGAGTTTCTAGGGAGATTTTTTCTGCAGGAAACAATAGCTAGCAATAAATACTGCTGCTACCATCATGCATGAAATCAAATAAAGTAAAAGGGAGTGACTAATGCTGCATTTCCATTCATCTCTTCCCCCCCCTCTAAATGCTGCAAATAAAAAAGGGTGAGATTAATGTGAAATGTATGGCACTCAGCTGTTTTTAACAGAAAATATGGGCAAATAAAATATATGCATTGTAGGACAATATTGAATCATGTTATTGTCAAGATCAGTGATAGCAACAGCTGAATCACACTTTTCTTCTTTTGCAAGGTTATGGAACTACTCCATGAACATCAGTTTTCAGGCACTTTTCCTGTGGAACAAGTATCTTTTCTAGCAGTCCAGTGTGCATCACAACACCACTTCAACTGATCAGTCATGAAATATAAGCTATACATCTTGATTAATGTATTTTGTAGGTTAGAAGGACATGTTTTATATTTTACAGTACAAAGAATCTTTGTACAAAGAAGTGGCAACTTATTTAAACCTGGAATCATGGAATCTGTCTTCTCTGCATTGATAACTATGTGGCAAACAAAGGAACACTTGACTTGGTATAAAATCCTGCCCTACCAAAGACTCCAGCATGACTCCTATTAAGAATCAACAGACTTCTATCGCTTTTTATCAATAAATTCTATCAACTGTTATTAATAGATTATAGACAAGAAGCAAGGAGTGCTTCTCTAACTTTTACAGCCTGTGCTAATTTTTATGAATGCCGTATGGAAAAGAACATGAATCTGTGCTTAGAGAGTTTGTAAGTAAACTATTTTTAACTTACCAAATCTATTATTATTTTCTATGCTAGAGAAATAGGGAAATTTTGGGACTCACTTTAAAGGGCATATTTTCTAACAGCCTATATTTTCACATTTACTTTGCTGCACACTTTGTGACTTTAAATCTCTGCTGGGGTTCTCTCACAAAAGAGTACTTGCCCCATACTTGGATCTTGGCATCCAGGAATTCTCCTTTTATACCTGTTTTTCCTTGAACTAGCATGCTGGTCATAAATTCTGACAACAGCACTGCTGCATCTGGTATATTTTCACAATATGAGGTCCATGTTTCCTGGTGTCACATGATAGCAGCTATGTAGCAACAACTGCCTATTATTGTCATGTTTTGCTTACGTTATTGATACGCGTAGCACAGCACCTCCACAATGCAAATAGAATATAACATTTATCTTGTACAGTGACTGGCAAAATACTGATGTCTATCTTACAACGACAAGCCCATTATATATTTATTGACAAATTATATCCCTTCTGCTGAAGAAAGGAGTGGCTTTTATCTTCCTGAAGGCATGCCTGACATTTGCTGGTCCTCTGACCAACAGCATACTGTGCTCTTTCCCCGAGTAGATCATGCTTCCTTCCTAAAGGAGCAGACCTTCACAGGAAGGTCCTGGAAGGCAGACACAGTGCCACAGAGGGCAGAAACAGATGGCCACAGAAGAGTTTTATTTGCAAAGAATCCTATTAACATAGGACTCTAGGGGGCTTAAGCTTGTCGCAAGCTACACAATGCAATTTGCTTCAGCACAGAGGAAACAGTGCACATTTTATTGGTTTATATTGTATTAGAATTGCCATTATAGCATAGGCATAGGAAAACCCGTTTCTATATTTCAGAACCCATATTACATGCAAGTTTTATTTTAAGCATCTTCCCTTTGCCTTTATCAAATATCAGGGGCATAATGAAGTCAGCCCATATCCTATTGTTTGGGAGCTGGTGACATTTAAAGCATCTTAAGTACTCCAAAGTAATAATTTGCAACGTAATGCAAACCCAATATCTGCCAGGATAAGCAAGTTTGGAATAAGAAGCTGGAATAGGCTGTCCTAGCTAAGCTAGGGCTATACCAGCACGATTCCCCCATTCCAGCACAGTCAGGGGTACATTGCCTGGCTCAGCCTGTATAACTTAAGCTAGTGTAACCTATGGCAGTGTAAGTTATTTTAAAAGTGTTCTAGGGACAGGGCTAGAAAATACTTAAACCTCTTTCAAATTTATTTCAGCTCAGTCATGTGACCTGGCAACCTGGCAGAACTTATACTGTACTGGCAAAAAGGGTGGTGCAAGTCGAATTCTGTTTTAAATGTGTCTTCCCTCAGTCAGGGTTGGAACAGGTCAGCCAGGAGTAGCATCACTCCTTAATGGAGCTTGGAATAAGGGTAATTTAAAGGTAAAGGGATCCCTGACCATTAGGTCCAGTCGTGACCAACTCTGGGGTTCTGGAGCTTATCTCGCGTTATTGGCTGAGGGAGCCGGTATACAGCTTCCAGGTCATGTGGCCAGCATGACAAAACCACTTCTGGCGAACCAGAGCAGCACACGGAAACGCCGTTTACCTTCCCGCTTGGAGCGGTACCTATTTATCTACTTGCACTTTGACGTGCTTTCGAACTGCTAGGTTGACAGGAGCTGGGACCGAGCAACGGGAGCTCACCCCGCCACAGGGATTCGAACCGCCAACCTTCTGATCATCAAGTCCTAGGCTCTGTGGTTTAACCCACAGCACCACCTGCGTCACTATAAGGGTAACTTAGGCTAGCTTAATTTAAGGAAGGTCAGACTATTTGTTATCTCGTCCAGGTCAAAGTGTTTGTTGTCTAGCCTAATACTTATCAAATACTAATACTAATACAAAATAGCCACAGGTAAGGTCCTTATGTGAAGGCAACGCATAAAATACTGGAACACAATAGTTTGACAAAAAAATAGTCATCTGGATTCTTCATAATAATTGAAAATACTGTCCATTCTAGGGGAAAAAAATAGCAAGTGTGGAAACAGACAAATGACCAGACATTACATCTTCAAAAATAGTATTTGGGGTAGGGCTTCATAGAGACAAAGAACTTTAATTTAAATGTTTGTTATGTAAAGGTTAAAAAAAAAAAAGTAAAGTACCCCTGGACGGTTAAGTCCAGTCAAAGGCAACTATGAGGTGTGATGCGTATCTCTCTTCAGGCTGAGGGTGCTAGCGTTTGTCCACAGACAGCTTTCTGGGTCATGTGGCCAGCATGACTAAACCGCTTCTGGTGCAACAGAACACCATGACGGAAGCCAGAGCACATGGAAATGCCGTTTACCTTCCTGCCGCAGCTGTACCTATTTATCTGCTTGCACTAGTGTGCATTCAAACTTCTAGGTTGGCAGAAGCTGGGACAGAGCAACAGAAGCTCACCCCATTGCGTGGATTTGAACTGCCAACCTTCCGATCAGCAAGCCCAAGCGGTTCAGTGGTTTAGACCACAGCGCCACCCGCTCCCTTCATTTGTTATGCAGAATGTATTTATGTTGATAATATTTTTAAATCACTGCTCTGAAAAATCAATTCAATTAATTAGATTGGAGTTGCAAAGTATTGTTGAAAAATATAATTCAAAAGAATACTGTGCTCGCCATTAAAAAATCATTGCCCCAGAATGGCTTTCTGCTATATGTATTTCGGGGGGAAATGTCTTCTGTGTATAATGGGATCATAGGTTTTCTTCCCCCAGGTCTACAAACATGTTTTCATTTCAAAGTGGAAGTTATTGGCCCTTGACATAAATTCAAGGGAGTTATTTTTAAGCATCACAAAACAAAATCAATTTTCAGCTACAGTAAGTTTTACTATTTCAAAAAATCTCAGTAAAATATTTGCTATTGTTAACTACAGTCTTTGGTTCCCAGGAGAAAAAAACAACAGATTTTTAGTCAGATTTATAGAAGAAAGTTATTTATGAAATTAGCTTTTAAAATGTTTTTTAATTTACCAAACATTTTTATTTATTGCATCTATGGTTATGATCCCGTCTTAACAGAAAAGAAGTTGCCCTGGGATTGTAGAAGCATGAAGCTGGCCTGAAAAACAATGGTCATTGGAAGCTGTATCCCTTCTCTCCGAATGACAATACCATAGCAAGGAAGGAGAAGACCAGTCTGTCTCTAGCTGTTGGCCAAAAGAGGGACTGCTGGAGGAAGCTTCTCTAAAAGATCAAGTCCCACAAAGAGTTGTATAGAAAAACTTTGCTGTTATTAACAGTTGCTTGAGACTACAGAAGCTGACCTCTGACACTAGCCAAAGAATCAAGGACCACTGTATAGTTGTACCACCTCAGAGGAGGATTTACAGTAGTGCCACCAGTTTTGCCGCACCGGGTGCCGAGCCTAGAGGGCAACGTAAGGCCTCATAACTATGACGTAGTGAATTGAGCAGAAAGGAAGGCAAAAGGCAGGGGGTGCTGGATTTTGGGCTCACACAGGGTGCTGCTGAAATTTGAAATACCAAAATCTACCCCTGACCATCTCTATCAAGCTAAGAACAGCAGCAAAGGGGAATTTGTTGTCTCCACATGGTGCTTCCCATGCAATGGATCTACGTGTAGGCTGGGCTTTTGTCCCCACACCACCACTGTGTTCCTAAACTGCAAGGAATTGGTAAAATAAATCAGTGTGAATTCAGTGTAAGCCCTTAAATAATTTGATCTCCCCAAATCTAAGTGACCAGCAGTTGAATGATCCTTTGGGCCCTTGCAGACTTGTCCTTACCATATTATGTCATAAATACAAAGACATTCTGAGAATTATTTAATGTTTGTAGGATACTTTTTGAAATATACTTTCTGCATGAAAGACAATAAGTCTTTATTTGAGCTTATAATCTATGAATACCAAGTAAAACATATTCCAACTGAGTGTCGCAAGAGAACATAAGATAATGAAAATTAAACAGGAAAAACAGGGGAACAAGAAATAATGGTTATCATATAAGCCAACATATCTGAGGTTTTCTTAGCTGTCTGTCCCATATGTAGATTAGATTATTAATAGGATTTTATGGAGGTGGTGTGAAATGACAATCCTGGAACTGTTAGCCTGATGATAAAGTAGTCACACGTTCTATACTGTGGATTACTACAAGAAACATACCATTTTAGGGAGGGAGGGAGGTGTGTGTGTGTGTGTGTGTGTGTGTGTGTGTGTGTGTGTGTGTGTGTGTGTTGAAAGCTGTTGAAAGGAAATATAGAGCTGTATCTGTTTGTATCCAGGCCTAGCCTTATCATTCAATAGGGAAAGCATTTTCTTTCTCCCAGTCTCCATCTCTGAGTATCATTTTAAAGAAAATATGAACTGCAATCCAGAATTGTGTGTGTGTGTGTGTGTGTGTGTGTGTGTGTGTGTGTGTGTGTGTGTCCCTTTCAACTTTCCATTTCAGTTGTGAAAATATCTAAGAGTGCCTCAAAACTGTCACTATTTTGTGGGAGGGATTCAAATGTGTACAGGAACTTTAGGCTTGCGCAATTAAAAAGGATTAAAGTTTTCTGTTGAAGGGCACAACAAATCCACATCTTCCTTTTAACAAATCCAGACTTTTTGAAGTTTGGAAAGTGACAAGGAAATGCGCTGAAAACTGAGATGAGTGAATGATTCACAGGAATATGTATAAACACCAGGGGCAGCCCACCTTATGAGGCACCTTATGACTGCCTCAGGTGGCAGGATTTACAGGGACAGCAGATCCCGATGTAGATCTTCCTTCCCCCCTTGTTCCTGATATAGATCTTCCCTCACCCCTTCTTCCTTGGCAAGGAGGCGAACACAATTTTGGCATCCGCCTCAGGTGCCAAAATGCATTGGGCAGGCCCTGATAAACAATCTGCAAGGAAATCAGGATGAATGCCCACTGTCATACAGCCATTGGTAAAGAATCATAGAATTGTAGTGTTGGAAGGTATTATGAGGGTCATCTACTCTAACCCTCCATAATACAGAAATATTTTGCCCAATGTGGGTCTTGAACCAATGACCCTGAGATTAAGAGTCTTATGTTCTACCAACTGAGCTTTAAAATGCTCAGTAAAGACCAGACATAGTCTGAACCAATGTGTAAGTTCTGTACAGTACGAGCAAATGAAGATGGATGCGGAGTAAAAAAGTCATCTGGAAGAACTTATGGCAAGTGCTACTGGATGTTGGCAGGATAAAGAATTTGCTCCTACTTCACAGGTCAAGTATTAGAAGGATTCAGTATGTGCAAGGTTGTACAACTGACTGGAAGGTCATAGACCCGGAGCTGGTCAGAAGCCAATCTATTCAGCAAAAAGGAAGACTACTGCAGGGAAGAAATGAACTGTTCCATTAGAAAACTGCACAGCATGTACAGATCTCATGCAACCAAGAATTACTGTGAATATTGGGACAGATGGGCTTGGCAATTCATACCTCAAATGCCATCCAGAAAAGGGAAGAAGGGATAATCCACTTTGAGTGTATGTATGTGTCTATATGGAATGAGAGATTTGCTGCAGGCCTTGAAGGGAAGCATTTTTTATTGTTTGCTTTGTTTCCAAAAACTTTTCAAGCTTTTTTTTCCCCTTTCCCATCTAGCTGATGTTTTTTAACGATATGAAAATATGTCCTATATAGCTCAACTTTTGTTGGTAAAAATTAGCTTTTATTCGGTATTTGCAGAATTATAACAAAACGTATTTTCCAGTGCGTTACTGCTTTTTCCAACAGTACCATACCGCAGTTTGCGACAGTTCTGCAGTATTTGGTTCATTCACACTTTTTTTATTAATCTGTTTTTAGGCATTTATATACAGTCTTCCAGACCAATTCCAAGGCAGTTGACAATATTAAAAGATGACCTCATAACCAAATTTTTAAACCAATGGAAACAATTGCAATAAAAAGTATTACAATAAATATAAATTAAAACGCACCCACCTATTCAGTAACCAGAACAGCTCTCAAGGCCAGTTATCAGCACTCTCACAAAGGCCTGGGTGAGTAATGTATTTTCAGAAAACACCAAAACTCAACAAGGTTGGTGCCTACCTTATTTTCAGTAGGGCTGTGCATGAACACACACACTAATCCACCCTGTGGCCCCCAGATCAGGGTCATTCAGCCTGCCCTGGAATCCACCCACCTCACAACACATCCTTCTCTGAAACAATTCAAGGGCAGGTCTAAAGGTTTTTTTTAAGGGTTTTAAAACCCAATTTTACGATAGTTAACTACTGCTTTCAGGAAACAGGTACAATCTTGCAGACAGTAAGTGTATGCTGATTTCATACATAAATATAAAGTTGAGAATATTTAAAATGCATCCATCAAGTACAGCAAAATATAACATTACGTAGCATACACACACAAAGAGAAAGTTATTTCATGATAAACAGAGCAATCCTATCCTTAGGAAGTATGTCCCACTGTGTACAGGATTACAGCCTTAAACTGTGGTTCTGTGCCAAGAATCATCATGCACATGATTTTAATCTGTAAAATAAACTGCTAAAAGTTGTAGTAAATGGGGCAGTTGGGATAATATGATAGGAAAATGTATTTTAAAATAAAAGATAATACCGGTACTAATAAATGAAGATGCACTTCACTGTCGTTTAGGCTCGTATCCATCTGTTAGCTGGTGATGGTCTGCTTGATTATCTCTAAACTCTGCTAAAGATCTGTTTATGAGCCTGATTAAATGTTTTCCATAGCAATAAGGGAACATTTGATGTGCTCTCAAGTCAGACAAGGTAATCAATTTTAACTATAAAACAAGCAAGCTACTCTAATTTGTGTTTTTTTTTAAAAAAAAATGGTTATCACAGGCTTTAAAGTCAAAATGACTTACTGCTTGTTTTACTGCTGTAAATCAATGTGTTTTAAAGACTAGAGCCGGAAGCACATATATTTTATTTATTTAGTTCTGGCATTTATAGTTTATGGACAGAGGTGGGAAACCTGTGATGCCAGAGGAAGATGCACCATAATTAAAGGTAATTTAAGAGAAGGCCTCAAACTGCTGAGTTCCAAATTAAAAACAATGTTTTATTTGTTATTGATAAAGATGTGATTTAGGAAGAAAAATCAACTTGGCTCATTTACAGAAGGCTGAAACCTGACATGTTAATTGCCTGGCTTTATACTGCATTACCTGTAATCCACAGTCCCAGGTTCCCAAATCCCTTTACTGGCACATTGACGTGCCAACAGTCAAAAATTAACAGGGAGGTGAAGGTTCAGCAAGGTTGTAATTATCTGTATTGTGTATTGTCCAGAGAGTAAGTGCAATAAATGTGAGAAGAAAAATAATGCTGGAAAGGACTGGGATTTCTAGGACCTAGAAAAAGTAAAAGAAATGAAGTGGAAGGAAAGGAGGAGGTGGGAAATGCTTAAGAGGAGGAAGCAATCAAAGTTGGTACCAGATTTAAGAGGGCCCTGAACAAGCCTCCTGCAAGACAGACAGTATTTTATGGTAGTAGAGGAATGAACTGAGATAAGCAATATGAGAGTTCTAATCCCCTTTAGCCCACTGCTGGCTTGGGGCCAGTAAACCTGCACCCTTGTCACCTGTCTCTTAGCAGCCCTGCAACAGGGGCCTGAGAGGAGGCAGATGGCACAGGGGACGGAATAACTGGACCTACGGAAAAGAGAAAGCAGGAAGCCTAAGAATGAAGGATTAGAAATTCACTGAATGTAGACGAAACAACACATTCCATTTTCAAGCATCTCTCTTTTGAAAGCAATTTTCCTCTTCAATCGGTTTTCAACGTCCCTGTTTAAATGTCATGATTTGCAGCAGCCCTTTGTAACATGAAAGCATATTTAAATAAAAGTGCTTGGGCTTCTGTGAAAGTAAAATGAGTTGGTCAATTTTCCATCCCTGTGACAACTTTTTTGATTCATTTAAGTGCACATTTCCCTCTAGCAAGATGCATCATGTATGCAAAGATTTGTGGCACAAACAATGTAAGAGTAAAATGCAAGACAAAAATCTTGGAGGAAACCAAGGATCATTTACTCCAACCTCCAAGGAAGACTCATTTATATCTAACACCAGAAAGTCCTGTCACTCACATGAAAAATTTTCTTTGGACACAGAAGACCCTAAGAACAAAAGAAAAGTTTCTGGGGATAGTAGTTACAATGAGACGTCTGTGTTAGAAACTGTTTCTTGTCTTGTTGAATAAATACTGTATTGACCACATATTAAATTATTATTATCTTTCCCAGATTCCCAGTATGGACAAATAAAAATACAAGCAGCTTGGGTAGTCTTCTGTTTCTGTATAAATACAATATCAATAATCACAGGCAACTAATCACAATCATTCTTCATTGCAACTAATATTTCACATGTTCTTGTTATTTGTAACAATGTCTTTTAGTGTTTGTTCAATAGACTCTGCCAAATGTTCTGCTGTGTGTTTTGACCACCAGTAACATCTGCACATAAAAGCCTAAATTACTAGAAAATCTAAATCACTGGTGTTGATGGAACATTGGAGCTCCCTCAAGCACCACTGAAAGCTCTGTGAGCTTCTGGGTGAGGATTCATCCATAAATCTTTACAACATAGCTATGTGGCATATGGCTCACCTTTTCCCATTGGAAAGAAGCACTTAAATAGACAGGTAATGGTTCTGAGTGTACCTTGCTCCATGATGATAATATTAACCCAAGGCAATGCAGGCACTGAAAGAAAAGAAAGGAACAAAATAATAAATTGTGCTTCTCTACTTTTGAAGCCATTTTAAAAGCAATTTGAGGTTAGGTTGAATACACACATTAAAAAATACCGACATGTTTGCCAACACTCATAATCTATGGCACATCATTTTTCAAATGAAGCTGGAGTTTTTACCACTGCATCAGCTAGTACTGTTTTGAAAAGTAATTCACACTTGCAACAACACTTTGTGAAATAATCATCTCAACACTGCCAGCTTAGTATATCTATTTCTAGTCTTACAAGCTTTACTTTCAGGAAAAAGGTTTCTCAACCTCATATTTTTGGATCAAAGTTATTTATAACATGGAAATCTTTGAATGCTTTAAAACCAAACTGCAAATTCAAAAACAATCCTATTGATACTCTTTCAGAATCTAATGACCATTCATTTCAGTTTAGAAACCAGAGTATTTTTATTTTTTACTTTCACCTTTATAAATGTTCCTGCCAACCTAGCAGTTCGAAAGCATGTCAAAGTGCAAGTAGATAAATAGGGACCGCTCCGGCGGGAAGGTAAACGGCGTTTCCGTGCGCTGCTCTGGTTCGCCAGAAGCAGCTTTGTCATGCTGGCCACATGACCCGGAAGATGTCTGCGGACAAACGCCGGCTCCCTCGGCCTATAGAGCGAGATGAGCGCCGCAACCCCAGAGTCGGGCACGACTGGACCTGATAGTCAGGGGCCCCTTTACCTTTACCTTTTATAAATGTAGCACAGCATTATATAAGCCAGTAACTAGGCAATAAAAAGTTGCATTGTTTTACAAGCTTGTTTGATTATGACTGAAAAGAGTCTACAAAGATATGCAAAATGATTCTCGTACATACTCTCTCACACCCATATCCCCCAAAGCAGATTTGGTCAATCAGCTAACTACAAATCCACCAAACACTTAATGGTAATAAAATAATAATAATAATAAAAATAATAATAATAATAAAAATAATAATTTATTTATTTGTACCCCACCCATCTGGCCGAGTCCCCCCAGCCACTCTGGGCGGCTCCCAATCAAATATTTAAACAATACAGCATTAACAAGATTACAAAAGTCACAAACAATACATAAACCACATCAAAAAATACACAAACAAATGGAAAACAATTTCCACATAGATCAAAATCTAAAACTAAGAATACAGCATTAATACAGTTTAAACTGACATAGGTAAAAAAACCCAGGAATTTAAACAGGAAAAAAACAAAACAAAACGGAGCCCTCTCTGCCCAGCAGTAACTTACTTAGTCCACACTTTACCAGCTTCCATACAATAATATCTTGGGGGACTGTGTCAAAAGCCTTACTGAAATCAAGCTACACTATGTCCACAGCATTCCCCTGATGCACCAAGCTTGTAACTCCATCCAAAATAAGAAATGAAATTTGTCTGCCATGACTTGTTTTTGAGAAACCCATGTTGGTCCATCACAGCATCCTTTTCTAAGTGCTCACAGACCAACTGTATAGCTATCTGTACTGGGACCTTTCCTGATATTGATGTCAAGCTCACAGGTCAGTAGTTACCTGGGTCTTCACTTTTCCTCTTTTTGAAGATGGGGTATGTCCGTAGCAAAAGGAAGAACAAGGAAACAGTGGGGTCACTTAGAGGAGAAGATGGTGAAATGTGAACAGGGGACAGAGAAACGGCAGAACTCCTCAATACCTTCTTTGCCTCAGTCTTCTCCAAAAAAGAAAACAATGCCCGACCTGAAGAATATGGAGCAGATGATTCATCAGGGGAAACACAGCCCCAAACAAGTAAGGAGGCAGTACAAGAATACTTGACTAGTTTAGATGTATTCAAGTCTCCAGGGCCAGATGAACTACATCCAAGAGTATTAAAAGAACTGGCAGAGGTGATTTCAGAACCACTGGCAGTATTCTTTGAGAATTCCTGGAGAACAGGCGAAGTTCCAGCAGACTGGAGGAGGGCAAATGTTGTCCCTATTTTCAAAAAGGGGGAAAGAGAAGACCCAAACAATTACCGCCCAGTCAGCCTGACATCAATACCAGGAAAGATTCTAGAGCAGATCATTAAGAAAATGGTCTGTGAGCACCTAGAAAGGAATGCTGTGATCACTAAAAGTCAGCATAGGTTTCTGAAAAATAGGTCATGTCAGACTAATCTGATCTCATTTTTTGACAGAATTACAAGCCTGGTAGATGAAGGGAATGCTGTGGATATAGCCTATCTTGATTTCAGCAAGGCCTTTGACAAGGTGCCCCATGATATTCTTGTAAAGAAGCTGGTAAAATGTGGGCTAGACAATGCTACCATTCAGTGGATTTGTAACTGGCTGGATGGCTCCTCTTCATCCTGGAGAGAAGTGACTAGTGGGGTGCCACAGGGTTCTGTCTTGGGCCCAGTCTTATTCAACATCTTTATCAATGACTTGGATGATGGGCTTGAGGGCATCCTGAGCAAGTTTGCAGATGACACCAAATTAGGAGGGGTGGCTAATACCCCAGAGGACAGGATCACACTGCAAAATTACCTTAACAGATTAGACAACTGGGCCAAAGCAAACAAGATGAATTTTAACAGGGAGAAATGTAAAGTACTACACTTGGGCAAAAAAAATGAAAGGCACAAATACAGGATGGGTGACACCTGGCTTGAGAGCAGTACATGTGAAAAGGATCTAGGAGTCTTGGTAGACCGCAAACTTGACATGAGTCAACAGTGTGATGCAGCAGCTAAAAAAGCCAATGCAATTCTGGGCTGCATCAATAGGAGAATAGCATCTAGATCAAGAGAAGTAATAGTACCACTGTATTCCGCTCTGGTCAGACCTCAGCTGGAATACTGTGTCCAGTTCTGGGCACCACAGTTCAAGAAGGATACTGACAAGCTGGAACGTGTCCAGAGGAGGGCAACCAAAATGGTCAAAGGCCTGGAAACAATGCCTTATGAGGAACAGCTTAGGGAGCTGCGTATGTTTAGCCTGGAGAAGAGAAGGTTAAGGGGTGATATCATAGCCATGTTCCAATATATAAAAGGATGTCATATAGAAGAGGGTGAAAGGTTGTTTTCTGCTGCTCCAGAGAAGCGGACACGGAGCAATGGATTCAAGCTACAAGAAAGAAGATTCCACCTAAACATTAGGAAGAACTTCCTGACAGTAAGAGCTGTCCGACAGTGGAATTTGCTACCAAGGAGTGTGGTGGAGTCTCCTTCTTTGGAGGTCTTTAAGCGGAAGCTTGACAGCCATCTGTCAGGAATGCTTTGATGTTGTTTCCTGCTTCGCAGGGGGTTCGACTGGATGGCCCTTGTGGTCTCTTCCAACTCTATGATTCTATGATTTGTCTGCCTCCAGTTCAGAGGCTCTGAGATTGCATTCAAAAGCTCCTTTAGTACTCTTAGGTGCAGTTCATCAGGCCCTGGAGATGTGAATTCATTTAAAGTAGTCAGGTGTTCCCCCACCACCTCTTTTCTTGTATATTGGGCTGCAGCTCCCTCCTTGCATCGTTTATTCTGTTATCACCAGGTTGGGCGTTGCTTTATTTTGGGGTGAATACAGAGGCAAAGTAGGTGTTGAGAAGTTTCATGTTCTCTCTTTATCTTAGCTGCCGCTCTTGGTGGTTTGTTTAGCCAGACAAAGTGGATCTTAACTCCTGGCAAAAAAGAGAGAGTATAGAACTAATACCGTATTATTACAGGAGGTTCAATATATTAATAAACAAAATTGTATTTTAGTCTGTGTATATCTTGTTGTTTCCACTATTCATCCATACCATGTTAAGTCTACTTGTTTATTCATTCCCAATATGGGTTTGTAAAGTATTATTATTATATTCTGAAATCTCACATATCCTACAGTACCTGTTGACAGAAGGCAAATAAATTAATTTGTGGTGAACTAAATTTGTCTGCTTGAAAGGCATTTTTCTAGATGAATAAAATTGATCAATATTCCCACCCATCAGTCAGTGGAGAACAAAAATGGTACACAGGGTATTCCTTAGCTGTTCTGGCTGTGGTCTCCATGACAACACCAAGGGCTTCAGGAAGAAGCCATGCATAGCTTAATGAAGCTACATTGATAACTGTTACAATTCCTTTCCATACTAAATCTTTAAACATCTCTCCCCAGCAGTTTATAGCATCTGTTGCTGTAGTATTAAAATGCAGAGTACAGTCTAAAGGTGTTTGTAGGAATCTTAAAAGAGATTACATAGCATGAAGCAAGGCTAGGTAACTTGTCCTTTATGAAATGCTCCCTCATACATATTTTTTGTACCCAAAATCTTATAGACCCTATCAACTATGCACACTAGTGTTGGTTCTTGGAGTGGGAGGAAGCACAATGTTGGAGTACATGCTTTGCAGGCATAAGGCCATAGGAGGGTAGGGATACAGCCAAAGAAATGAAGGGGGGTCAAGTTATAGTGACAATAACAAAAGATGTTACCGTACTTCAAGGCAGGCAAGAGTCAATCCCCCTCCTCCAATGGGTAAGTGCTGGTCAGCCAGGTGGGAGGCAGAGAGGGCGGTTTTCACCCTCTGTGCTCCATGCCACGATCACCAGAGCACCTTCCAGGAAGGCACTGGCAATCCTCAAAGGGATGCCTGTGCATCCCAGCAGTCCTGGCCAGACTGGGGAAGGGGCGTCACACATGTGGCTTGTCAGGTTTCAGGCAGGGAAACTTTCCCAGCCTACCCAGAGATGCTGGGTGTTGAACCCAGCACCTTCTGCATGCAAAGCAAATGCTCTACTACTCCAGTGTAGAAAGAACCCTTGAATTATAGAGATCAGGATCAAACTAGATGTTCCACTCCCAATATTTGCTTTTTTTCCATTTACAAAAATGGAAGTTGTAGGAATCCAAATCAGGACAGTAGCATGGGTGCTGGGGGGAGCGGGTTACTGTAGTTTTTTTCATGTGCCATTTTCTCACTGAGTTTACAAGCCCATACATTTATCCAACAGGGACAAATAGAAGATTTGGGGGGCGGGTGTGATTTTTGTGGGAAAACAGAGCAGTGGAGAAAAGGGTTAGGACGGTCCTTGTGCCATGGTTAGACGAGGAAAGGACAGCTGCTTTTGTAAAACCAAAATATGTTGTTGAGATTTCCAGTCATGGAATTTGCACATCATGTCTAGTTTAAGCCTTACGTTTATACCTGAAGTCTCAAAATAAATCAGAGAAAATAAACCTTGTAATTATTATCTAGACCCAGCATGTTATATTTCAGTTATTAGCTCTGGTCAAGTATTCTTTGGCATATACTTTTTTGAGTTCATTGCCTTTTTTAAAACTGATGGCTGATCAGTTACTTCAGCTACACAGTTTGGGGTTTGTGCGTTGAGACGTTGTCTTCTTTAAGCGATGGCCTCCTTAATAAACAGTACCAGAAAACAATAAATTAGCCTACCTTAGCTTCTGATTCTTGACTTATTGTAGTAAGGTCTTTATTATAGAAAATGATATTATCTGCCTTGTCTCTATTTTTACATGTCGTTAGCTTTATTTCTTTTTGGCTTTCCGTTATGGAGATTTCAGGGAACCTTTCCAAATCTGCATCCATACAGCCTGAGTCAACATTTTCACTCTTGATGCCTCAAGCAAGAGTAGATCATACTGCTCCACGAGGAAACAGAGATGGAAAGATTTGTGTCTGTCAGCAACTTCTCTCCTGTGGCTGAATCTACCATGACGTAAGGATCAGAAATATGTAACGATTTGGAGTCTGAATATAAAGAATCGCCGGTGAACATCATTTAAGAATAATCATTTTTTGCTATGAAAATATAACTTTTAAATGAAACGTGAGAGAGAGAGAGGGAGGAGAGAGAGAGCATTGCAATCTATTATAATCTAATCATTAAATCACATCATTTTAAAAGCCCCATAATGAGCAATATATTGGCTGATATACCCACTGTGACCATACCTGAATGCAGATGTCTTGGCCACAGTTATCCATGCTTTGGGAACCTCTATGCGCTGCCACTAAGTGAAGTGAGTTGGATGGCTAACAGGGAGGCTGACTAATGTGCCTAATGGTAAATAGGCTGGCCAAGGGACATGGCACCATTCACAAGGTGGCTGCTCCAAGGCTGGGGAGTTTTGTGTCAGCCACCGACAGAGCAGGCAGCAAGACAAAATTTGCCAACTCAAACAGCTTCTGATATGCTCTTTTAGAGCCCAGCCCTCACAAGTCTTTCTCTGGTTGCAAGCTAAATCTGTCAATCACATGACTACTCTCCCACATGCCCCTTCCTTAGTATTTTCCTTTTATGTAGCGGTTGGAGAACTTGTAGGAAGTTCAAAATAAATCAACTTGGGACACACACACACACACACACACACACACACACACACACACACACTCCTTCCAAGGCAGTTCTGAAGCCTCAGGCCTAGACCACTTCACCTTGGGCTGCTTTGGACTCGAGGCACCTCATAATCAGAGGCAGCCCAAATATCTCAGAAGAGGTATTTTCACAGGTATATTGACCTAATATTTTCCCTTATTTGTGGTGGTTTTTATAGCCCACTGGTGTATATTGCTTTAATGATTCTGCGCTTCCTCAATAAGGCAGCAGAAGCCAATAAACAGCCAGTTACCTCAGTGCGATTAGGATGGTGTCCCGCTTTCTCCTCTCAGCAATTCTCGAAGCCCTTTTAAAAACAGATTAGGTGTGAGGCTTCCCTTAAAGTTTCAAAATGAGTTACGAATTTCCTTGTCTGTTTATACTGTTTTATATTCTAAAAGACTAAGTAAGTTTCTGAGTTGCTGTCCCTGTCAGCCATTTTGAGAAAAACGCTGTGGAGCTGAGGTGAAATAAGGAGACCCTTTTCCCTCTTGGGCCAGATGAAAGATCAAACTTCACAGAGAGGTTTCTTCAGGGAGAGCCTGAAGAAAACAGACTTCTGAGAGGTTGGTGTTGCGTTTTACTGTGTTGTGATTTATTTATTTATTTATTGGAAATTGTATCATGCATGCAAAATTGTCAGCTCCATAAGCTCCCTAATCACATTTTATGTGCGATTAATATGGAATACCGTTCCTCTTGGATACTTAAAAATCATATGCTGTTTGCCTCTGTATAAGTCCTTTATTGTGAGTCCCTCCCGAGTCCCTTAATAAAGAACTCTGAATGTTTATTTTAGAAATAGTAAAAATCTTACAAAAGAGTTACATCTGCCCCTCTCTGTACTGGGTTTCCCTCACAGGCATAAGGCTTCGTCTATTCAGGCAGTAATTTTTTCTGGAAATTTGAACTGTGCCCATGCAGAATGCAGAGGAAGTAGCGCTAGAGGACACGCTTCCAAAAAGATTTCTTAGAAACTGCTTACACTAAACTCCATGAAGTAGCTTTAAAGTAGACAATGCATTAAATGTGTGACTGTACCTAACATGCCTAGTTTTTTATATTAAAAGCAGCCACAGGAAGGCCTGGTCAGGAAAATTTGGAGGTTTTTGTTGTTGTTTAATTTTATTAAAGATTTCTTGAATTGGAGTGCTTCCCTTGCAGAGCAAATAGCTTTGAGAAATTTTTTTGTGGTGGTGGTAGGTTTAAAAACCCCACTCCCTGCATGCTGAGTGGCCCCTCCTCCTCCAAAGCTTTTCTTTTCTTTTAAATAACTAGACACATTAAATGCAAATGGATATTTAATATGCTTTCTAGTTTGGCCCAGTGTTGAAGCAATGTCTTAAAGAAACTGGAATCAACCCACAGTAAAAGACACTGTGTTCTTAAAACTTTCTGTTCCTTCTACAAACAAACCATTGGGAGATGGAGACAAATCCACAAGAGAACAAGTGTTCTCATGAATTTCTTACTGCATCCCCATGGCAGCAAGCATTCTGTGACTTTGAGACAGGAGTCAAGTCTATCCAGCAGCATCTCACACCATCTGCTATGATACTGCTGGTTCTGCTTCATTTACGTTGTCTCCTCTGCCTTCCTTCTGAGTCCTGTTTTTTCTATTTGACTCTTTCTGCTTGAGTTCATGTTTTAGAAACATTAACGGTTCCTAGGGTCACTTTTTCTGTTTCCTCACGCACATGTTATGGCTTTAATTAAAATTTGCTTTTAGAATTTAGCCTCACCACAACACACACAGATCCCCTAACCATGACAGCTTATTTTCTTTGCCATCTCCTTTTGTTATGGTCAGCAAAGAGTGGTTCCTCTTCTCAGAACGAGAAGAGCATCAACAATGGGAGAAAGATGAAAGTTGCAAAATAGCCCACAGACAAACTAATGAAGATGTGACGATAGATACATATAGCAAGCACAAATCACATGAAATAATAGTAATTCTATGATAGAGAAAATAATAATTTCATAAAACTATCATTTTGATTATTCCATTTTCTTTTGAGCCTATGACCTAGCTAAATTGAAAAGGCCTGTGTCTGCCTACTTTTTGCATCACAGAAACTAGGAGTTTTCAGGTACAGTACTTTATGTAGCGAATGTGCATTCTGGAACACTGAAAAGATAAAACTGTTAGACTCTATGGTGGCCGTTTTATGCGTGAAAAGAGCATCGGCTAAGCATGGCAATTGTGATTAGTTTGAATTGTTTTGTAGCTTGATAAAAGGATATTGGGATACATAGTGAATAGGAAAATTAGTCAAAGTTCTAAAAGAAGGACACTGAAAAATTATATGTACTCACGTAATATTATGATGATGGCTGATCTGGAGAGCTAAATGATTTTGATTGGTTTAGAATTGTAATATTTGGTTGCAACTGTTAAGATTGCTGTGATTCTTGTGAAATCAAATCACATATGTAATCTGGAAGTATAGAAGGAAAATTGCATTGGCAGTTTTTCTTTTTTTCTTTGCAGTCCTCTTATTATTGTTGAGACTGTATTTCAATAAAGGCCTATCTTTCCCCTTTGAGCCTGCATACTTTTCTTTTGGATTTCTGGGAGGAATACCTCCAGTCTAGGAAACCCTTTTAAGTTTTTTCAACATCTCATTACATTATAGCAGACGTCGCCAGTGTTCTCTGACCTACATGATGTTGGACTACAACTCACATCAGTCCCAACTGGCATGGTCAACACTCATGGACAATGGGAGTTGTAATGTAAGAACATCTGGAAGTCACTACATTAGTTTGTACTGCATTACAGACATTCCTTGGACTGGATGCCATGAACCTTAGAGGAGCTGTTGGAGACAGGCATGGTCAGACTGTCATATTCCATCTTAAAGAGGAATATTTCGTTACCAGTTTTGGAGCAAGCCAGGATCTTAAACCAGCTTCAGCTGTGGTTTAATATCCTGGTTTCATAGAATCATAGAGTTGGAAGAGACCACAAGGGCCATCCAGTCCAACTCCCTGCCCAGCTTGTTCCAAAGCTGGCACCCATATTTTCCCAGTTTGTATGATACTGTAAACTTACTGGGTTATTGATGCATTCTATAAAGTGAGATGGAAAAAAGGTTTTGTGTGCAGGTGAAATGCTTGCTTGTGCATTGGTTTATTAAACGAAGATAGAGTAGCTGGAAAGCAGCCATACTTTAGCATCCAAAGAGCTATTTTAGAGTAGCTCATGTTCAGTGGAATTTGATAAGCAGACACTCCCATGCTATATTACAAACTGCTTTTTGGAACTCCTCTAGATTTGCATGCTGCTGTTAAGGAAATACAAGTCCGAAGTATTCTTGGGAATTTGTATGTATTTAATCTGCTTTGGATCTTGATCATAGACTGTAATCCAAAACATAGGCATAAATTTTACTGCATATGAAAAAAGATGCTTCAAAGCAGACTGATAATCTATTTTTATTATGATGGTGTCAAGAGTTCTAATTCTCCTTCAAGATCCAGCTTTAGGATTATCATTATGTGCATCATTATTTATTTCTAATGACCCTCAAATGGAACAGAGAATCTAATTAATTCTCAAGATAATCTATATAAGATTTCCTTTAGTTGCTTCTGTTATATTGGCTAATCATTAAGCCATTTGTGGGAGCATTAAAAAGTGAACATAAACATTATTCTTATTTCTCCACCTAAGTGTCACATTTACATGTTTTCGGGTTTTCATTTTGTTTCTGCTAAACTGGCAACTAATGTATGTTAAGCCCATGGTCCACCTATACTTGATAGAAATCATTAGCTTTCAATTAGATATGCACATAATTATATGTTCCAACTTATGGACCTGTACATTGGCATGCATTTATGGTATAATTAGCACTTCTGGCAAATTTGTAGAAAGAGGGCATTTGATGTAAGCTGTAACAGGATGCTCTGGCGCAGAAAGGGTCTCTCTCCCTTAATGAGGCTTGCTGTTCTATTTTCCCTTAGGGAAAGATTCTTTAACAAATACCAGCATATTTTATCCATTCCTTTGGTGGTTTCTAATGTTTCCTGTTAGGGATACTGAACAACAAATGTGCTAGGTACTGCAGAGTAAAAAAAAAAAATACACAGTTGTCTACATAGGACTGGAGTAGAGGACAAAGATTGACAGTGGTTTAGGGCCTCCTGTCAAACAGGAGTCAATATGAGTGTACCAGAAGGTTATAGAGAAACAGTAACTGGGTAGAATAACCTGGTGTAACTTCAAGAGGACCTGGAATCTGGTAAAGAGTATTAGAGAACACAGGATAGCATGATAGAAGGCCAGAAACAGGAGGGAGGGAGAGACACAGGAGATTAGCTATCACAGACCAAAGGCACCAGGAAACATTGAAAGCAGAAATGAGGAAATGTGTATTTGTACTTACTTTTGTAATTACCACCAAGTTGTTTCCTCACAAATGGCTCCCATGCTGCAGTGATCATGTATAGATTTTTAAAAATTATTTATTGGGACTCCAGATCATGTCTGAGAGCAGTTCTAATGGAACCTGGTACTTGTGTTGGCAGTACTCTCAATGCTGACAACTTGCAGAATTCTTTAGTGGTTTTATCTATAGAATCCATTTAAAAAAAAATCTAGTTAGATGCACTCTCGAGTACTTCTTAAACTCCCTCATGGAGCTACAATTCCTAGCGCCCTTAACAAAATACTGTTTCCAAGTTCTGGGGGTGGGGGGACCATGTGCTTTACAGTGTGTAAGTGGCCACAAGACACTTGTTTTTGTAGCTAGTAATGCAATAACTACTCCCCCAAAATGAGCAAAATTCATTTTTACAAGTTCAATTTTCAAATAATTCTAAATTAAAACACCAGAATAAATGTCAGCATTCAAACGGGGGGGGGGGGCTGTCTTCTTTACTTTCATTTCTATACAACTCCAATCACAAAACTGTCAGAGATAGCTTATTAGGTACTTTAAATAGACACTTGATGAATAGCCCACACCCCACAGCGTAATTACAGGCTAAATTAAGAAGACAAGGAATTTAAATTGGTATAGCTAAGACTACACGCTACAAAATGCCAAATCAAATAAGTCTTTATTTTGTATGTCTGTCCTGCCTTCTCAGCCTTGCTTCCTCTATTTCTGTTATGGAAAGAAGAGGCAAAATGTGGCCTACATTCAGCTAACACAGCATACTAGTGGAAGCCAGCATCAGAGCTCCTGCTAGAACAGAAGGGCTCCCCCCGCCCAGCTCCCCAAATCTGCTCTGGAGGGTTAGGAGACAAGCAGAAATGCTTGTGCTGACGGAACAATAAGAAGAGTGTGATGTTGAATTACTCCCTATGTTTAAAATCAGAAATCTTCTACTTTCCCTTTATCTTATGAAAACAGCTTGTTAGCTTGTTTTAGCCTCCCCAAGTTTAGCCTCCCCAGCCACACTTAGGTACACTGGGGGCTGGATATTTTGTTTTGGCACCTCCGATCCTGTAATCCACACAGTGCACTGTTCATTTGAAGAATTCTGGATTCTTCACTCTGCATGGTGCATGGTGTGGTCCTCAAATTACAGGCTAAACATAGCCCTGACTACTATGTACTATGTATATAAAGCCCTAAGTGCTGTATGGAAGACAAAAGTGGCATAAGGTAACTCCTCATTAATATTCTAAGCTTTGGTTGAGATACTCAGGTACAGAGTACATCATCTATTAAAAGCACATCATGTGTCTTTAACATCACTTTTCTCTACTTTTACAAGATGACCAGGAAAAGTTCCAGTTTCAGCAGTAAACTGAAGGCAGGCTTTATATTGTGTTTGCAGTTACATTTGTAGACAAAAGAAGTCTGAGCTAAATCTCAGACTTGCTACTTGTGGCCTCCATCGTCTGTAAAGGATAAGGTGTGTGAGCTGACTAACTTCACTTCTGGATTTCCACTGTTCCTGGCTCTTATCCAGCGCATGGCTCATGCTAGTGAACTGTGAACAGAATGTGAGTAAAACTCTTATTGTTATTTTCAAGAAGACTGTGTTGTTTTATTCTTATTTTAAGAGGGAAATAAAGGGGAAATTTACAGAAAGACTCTAGTCTGGACAAGTCAGACTGGATTGCTTAATTAAAAGAGTCTAGCGAGTCATCAACTTTCTTCCAGTAAGTTGCAAAGGGAATGTGCTCTGCTGTTTGCTCACTAGTGTGAGAGAGGAGAGATAATAGCAAAACAATATATCCTCTCCTACCTTCCTAATCATTCCCACAGCAGTGAGATATTAACTCAGAAACACAGCTTCTTAAGTAGGAGCTAGGGTGAGAGTGTACAAAAGCAGGCATGATAGCAGGTTCGTGAGACAAGACCAAGGTCAAACACAGTGGAATAGCCCAAGGGTAGGCAGGATTCCAAGAACAAAGTCTTAACAGATGGACTGGGTCAGTCAGGATTAAAAAACAAAACAAAAAAAACCTAACAACAACTGGAAGCTTTTGTAGCCCGATCACCTAGGTCCATCCAGGCCCAGCTACAACTGGTCAGCCCAGCTTTTCAGGTTCTCTTCCAGGTCTCTTACTCCCAAGGGGCCTTGCTCTTCTGTGGCTTGAGTTATGCACTCTGTTGGCAGGTAGGTGCCTGCACCTTCTGACATTGGCTGTATTCATTGGGCTGAGTGGTAGTTCAACCTCCTACTCTGATTCCACAGGTGAGGCAGCTACTGCAAATCCCTCTGTGTCCTCAGCTACAGCTAAACCTGGCCTCCTGAGGCTGGAGGTATCTGGGATAGTGCTGGAGAGTAGGTGTTCCATAAAGTTTTCAGACTTCATGACCTTGGGGATTCAATCTGATGAAGAGTCTTAGGCTTAGGGCTTAGGCATCACACTCTGACACAGAACCAGCACTTGCACTTTGTTCACCTTTTCTAGACACTTTCTGGAACTAACAATACTGTAGTACTGCATTATATAATCCTGCCAAGGTGCACATCTGTATTACAGTCAAAATTATAGCTCCTATTCCTTCATAATATGTAGAAGTATGAATTATGACTTCCTTAGCAATATCTTTTATAACTCCAAAACTGGAGTGATTTTTCATTTTGGCACCAGTGTTAACAGTCTCTGAAACAAACATCTGAATAATAAACATTCACAAAAACATGATGTATCCTGTCATATTTTTAAAAAATCTGATTGAAACAGGTGCAGTCAAATATTGTCAACACTTCCCACTGTCTTGTTCCTGACAACTTCAGTGCCCTCTACATTTGGTAGATGCAAGTAGAGTCCTAAAAGAATAGGTGTTCTCTATACATGAAGTCAATGACAAAATTTCCTTGATTTAAATAGAGCTGGATTACACCCAATGCTACTATAAAGGTAAAGGGACCCCTGACCATTAGGTCCAGTCGTGACCAACTCTGGGGTTGCGGCGCTCATCTCGCGTTATTGGCCGAGGGAGCCGGCATACAGCTTCCAGGTCATGTGGCCAGCATGACAAAGCCGCTTCTGGCGAACCAGAGCAGCACACGGAAACGCAGTTTACCTTCCCGCCGGAGTAAATTATGTGAGAAGACTCATTCCAAATACACTTAAATAGAAGTATTAAAATCAGTGAGGTTTAGAGCCAATTCTTCCAACCACTTTTGGGTTGTTTTCAAATGCATGGTAATATTTTCATTTCACTGGGGATTGAAATGACACCACCATTAATCAAGCTCCTGATTATACTCACTACTGAAAACAATGGCTATGATCCAGCCCTTTTGTACATGTAAAGTGAAGGGAGGATGGGAAGAAGGAACAGGCTGGGATGGGTTATTTCTAGTTATCTATATTGTCGAGGTGACAGTGCCTTACAATATACCACACCTCAGACACATTCTGTGATTCACACCAATGTGCAGAGCTAATCCTAGTCCTGGTGTGAATCACCAGCAACGGGGAGAAACTGGCTTGTTCTGTGTGCCCACCTACAGAAGGAGGACAGGAGTTACAGAGGATCAGGCATTGTTAACTGCAAGCTGGTCTATTTATCACAGGGACAGGGATCAACAATCCTGTAGTGAGTTTCCTGCACACCCTTGGCTGTATCATTTAGTACAGCTTACTCACATGAGCTAGGGTCTTTGTGTTTCCCATTCCAAATCCACACCAGAGTTGTTTACAAATTGGAGTGAGAAAGTTCATTGCATGATAACCACAATTCACACAGTAAGTTGTACAGTTTGAGTTGCTAATCGTGGTAGTGGATGGTAAGTCTAGAATGGCTCTGAACTTTCCCCTTTACTCTCCTTTATTTGCCCTTCACTTCAGGTGAGGATTCTGCATACTCTGAATGACTGAATTGACCTCCACACATTCAGCAGAACTGCTATAAAGAGCCCATGCATGAGCAACTTGCACTGCTCAGTGGTCAGGGACAGACACAGCTGATGAAATCCTGATTCTTTCTCCACAAATTTAGGGTTTGTGGAATCATAGTATGAACAGAACTTTCCTGTCATCTGCTTGTCTCTGCATCATGCTCTCAGTGAGCCTGGATTCGATTGTAACACCATTCTTTTTCAAGCATTTGTGGTGGCACAATAAGGAGCTGGATAGAAGGCGGTGCATTGAGCTGACTGGTTTCCCTCCCCTATGTATATTTTTAATCCATTCTAGCAAAATAAGCTATCACCAATTTTAAAAGTCACAAAGAGTGACTGGGAATCATTTGTTTATAAACAGGGATTTGTTTAGGATTCGGCTATCAAAGTTTTTTTTCAAATTTAAGTGTTAAGCCAAGTCACATGAGGTATGGCTGAAAGAGCTGATATGTTTTAGAAGATTTGCAGGAGACATAGCTGTCTTCAGGTGTCTCAACTATCAAGCAAAAGATGGTTATCCACACTACATTTAAAGTACACTTAAAGAACATAAAGGGGACACGGGTGGCTTTGTGGTGTAAACCACTGACCTTGGGCTTGCTGATCGGAAGGTCAGCGGTTCGAATTCCCGCAACGGGGTGAACTCCCGTTGTTCAGTCCCAGCTCCTGCCAACCTAGCAGTTCAAAAGCACGTCAAAGTGCAAGTAGATAAATAGGTACCGCTCTGGCGGGAAGGTAAACGGTGTTTCCATGTGCGGCTCTGGTTTCTCCAGAACTGGCTTAGTCATGCTGGCCACATGACCCAGAAAAACTGCGGACAAAACGTCGGCTCCCTCGGCCAGTAAAGCGAGATGAGCGCCACAACCCCAGAGTCATTCACAACTGGACTTAACTGTCAGGGGTCCTTTACCTTTACCTTTTTAAAGAACATGACTTTCTCCAAAGAATCCAGAAAACTGTATATTACGCTTCACACAGTATCCTAAGCAATGCGGCTGGAGTAGAGGACCTCTTAAGATTCCTTCAACCTCTTATTCTGTTTGATTCAAGTATTTAGGGACAAAGGCATATACAGTACTCCATTTGATGAATATTGCAACAGCCTCTGTCATCTCAATTGCAGATGTCAGAAAATAGCATGTTTATAATATCCTACTTCTGAGGAAAATACAACGTTGGCTGTTTGAAAATGTTTACACCGAAGTTATGTTAACTGTGAAATCAAAAGAAAGGCTTAGGGATTTGGGTGTGTGTATTTAAAACTACTCTTAAAGGCACCCTATTCGGGAAATAAATGAGATGGACATTTGGATTGGGGGAAAGTAAGGCACAGTGAAGAAATAAATAGCATTCATCGTTAAAGCCAAGACCATAAAATCAAAATGCATAGAATTTTTTTTAATGGTCCAGTGTGAAGGGAAATCATGCTATATATCTGAAAAATACTTAGACTGCAATGTTAGCTGCATACAAACAGCTTTTAGTAGGCTAGGCCCACTAATGAAATTCTGCCTTTGGATGATGAGCCTCAGACGGATGAAGCACACTTCTTACACCTCCTGCATAGTGAATTACATACCTTGGGTTCCCATTCCCCAGCTTGCATCTTCTACAGAAACAAGTCCATATTTATATTCTAAAATTACTTCCACACCTACACATCCCATTCTAGCTAGGATCATACCTGCATCCATGTGAAACTGCATTCTTTAACAAGTACTGTGCATTATTTCCAAGCCTGGTTCTGCTGCCAGACCTGCACATATTTAATGTTGAAAAAAGATGTAGTTTCACTCAGTTGACCAGAGATGGGAGAAGATAGCTAGATTTAGAGGTGTCTCCCACACTCCCGATCTCAAACATAATGAAGCAGTCATTTTCTGAATTCCTTGAATAGTAACAATACAATCCTAGTAACATTTAGTTACAGCAGAGATGAGGCATGATGTCACTGAACTGCAAAGCAGAGGGAGAGAAAAGGAGGGGCATTCCATTGGCTCTGCTAAGAAGCCAGTTGCTTTAGGTTCTTTCTCAGCTGTTACCTAGTAGATGCCATTCCCTCAAGCATGCTTCAGTAGATGTAGAGTTATGAAACAAGGCCATTCCACTGAATGGCTCTGCTGAGACCAGTTTCCTTTGCCTCTTTATTTACCTGAACAGTTCACGTTGCACCTGGTCTCATTAGATCTTTAAAAAGTTATGCCTGGGTTTGCTTTTGGTTTTCCTCCTCCTTCTCCACCCCCCTTTTTGTGCCTTATAGATGTGGGGACAGGCACAGTTTTATTTTATTTATCTGTAAGCCACTCTCTGAACTTTTTTGGCTGAAAGGTGGGGTGAAAATGCTTTAATTTATTTAAAGAAAATCCTGAAGTGTTTCCCTGTACCTGCTCTACTTCATTGGTTATTGCTTAGAAGGACCAGAGAATTGCTAGGCATGACAGCTTTGTAACACATGTCTATTTAACAAAGCATTGCAGGGAGATGAAGGGAGGAGATCTACTGTAGTTTTTCAATAGCCACTCATTTTTGGTAATCTGTAGTTCCCACTGAGAACTATTTTTAGCTGGAACCAAATCTACATTACTATGCACCATGTAAACAATAAAAGAGGCCTTTGCTAAGATAGCTCACAAATTTGTCTCTTTAGGGGTGAGTGGGGGTCAGGTCTAATGAATATTGATCATGCTGCAATAAACTGAAGTATGCCATGTCATGAAACAACTTATGAGGTATTCCCCTGAGGTCAATTTAACATTTTACAACTGTCATTTTTAAGACCTCCTTAAATTCTGTGGCGTTACTCTCCTAGTACACACCCCCATTCTCTCTCTCAGATGGAAAAATTAACTCTACAATTGATTAGCTAAATCAATGAATATGAGAAACACAGCAAAACAATGACCTAATTCTTACTAAGTTGGATCTTTCTCTGGCCTATTCAGACTTCATGTGGAGATTTACATGATAGAATGCTCCCTCATAAAAACAATTTTAAAAAAAGTCTAGCACACTTTGATAGTACATGCATGCTGGCAGGAGGATCATGGGATCCAGACTACACTTCCAGAAACATTGCACCATAATTTAATATAGCTCTGAATACCAGCAGCTGTGGAACTCTCCAGTAGGGGAATGCTGTTGTGCTCATGTCCAATATAGATAAGCCTTAGATCTGATTCAACATATGATTCGTATGTTTTATGCACTAGGGTAGTGCTATTCTTTGTACAAAAGATCATTCAGTCTTGTGGTACCCCATCTGAAATAGTACAGTTGGGATACAGGCTTGCCACCTCAGTGAGAACAAGGCCATTATATCTGTCTTACTTTAGCTGAGAAATCCATATTTTCACATTTTATTTTAAATAGCATTTTTTTAAAAAGTGTATTGAGCAACATTATTTCTAAAGTCTAAACAAAAGCGGGGGGGGGGGGGAATCCCTGAAAGACCAGAACGCTTAGAGTCAACGCTAGGGTTAACTGTTCCTGTATCTTTTAGAACTAATTTATCTACATATATTAACATATTATACTGATTGACATCATGCTTAAAAAGCTTCACCTACTTATTTCTGTGAAAACAGCTGCTGTTAAAGGCATAGGAGTAAAACAGATTGTGTTTTTAGTGAGTTTTCTAATTGTGGTAGAATTTTACTATTCCAATACCTTTATTATTTAGTGCTGTACAACAAACACTTCAATCACGGCTGCAAAAGCAATATCCTGTTTACCTTAGGCAAATGATTCTATGTTGATTTTTTAAAAACAGGTAACACAATTAGAAATCTGAAAATAAATGGTTTCAGTTTATGAATTTTCTAATATATATTACAAGCAAATACAGTGGCCTGTTTTTATTACAAGAGTGTTTTCTTGGGATTTTATTTAAATATAGCTAGTTAGCTCTTGCTCAGATGTATGGACTTAAACCTTCACACTGCTACTATGACTCATTTTATGAGTGGGCTGGTAGCATGCAGAGGCCCTGAAGCAGCAGCATCTATACATCAATTTCAGGCTTTTTTTCTTGTTCTAGACAGAGCTCTCAAATCAGTTCCCATAGGAAAATTAATAAAGGACTTCATCAGTGCAATAGATAGAAGTCATTTGCAAAAAGTTCAGAGTCTTTCCTACAAGCTGGCGTTACTTAAATTCAACACCCTCTTGCATATCATTCAGAACAAAAAAGTTTAAATCTGTGAAAATGCAATAACAGGATTTGGAAAGACTGAATAAGTAATGCACAAATGAAACTCATAATAAGGAGCACAAATCCGGATGCATTTGCAGGATAAAGTCTGGCAACAGGTCCAGGCAGAAAAAAGTACAACATAGAAGACAGAGGATGAAACCAGAGACTGTATTATGATAGCATGAGACTCTTGATCTTAGGATCATGGGTTTGAGCCCCATGTTGGGCAAAAGATTCCTGCATTGCAGGGGTTGGTCTAGATGACCCTCGTGGTCCCTTACAACTCTACAATTCTATGATAGCTCAAGCTGTTGAGTAAAAGAAATTGAAGTGTAAGCATGATGAAGTGAAGCTTGAGAGTCTGCACCACAAGAGTGAGTTGAAAATTCCATGTCAAATAAAATATTTTAAGCAGAAGGATGCCTTCACCCACAGGATAAAATGGGAGCCCAGGATGATACTACATGAGCACTTCCATTTTAGGAAAGGATGCATGTAGAGATCCAGTTTCTGCCTAGATAATAAGGTAAAGATAAGATTGTAAAGGCTTTGACAATGTGACATCTAATAATTTGGAGGAGGATGGCAAGTTCCTGACACATTTGGTTTTCCTCTCCAGAACAGCCGGCTTGAAGCAGATATTGTTCTAAAGTGATGAAACCACTCTACTAATCTCAAAGAACAGCAGAATATTAATTCAACTATTGCAGAAGATGAAACACTACATAGAAGCTTCTGTATAAGATTTGTTTTTTAAAAAATTTAAAAATACTAAATGTAAAATATGCTTTTCAGAACTGAGACTTCCTCTAATCTCTTCATAGCTGGAAAAAAGTATTATTTGTTTTTGATAGACTTTTTTTGAGTCCTATCTTTTGGTTTTTGCATTAAATAGAATAGAATAGCAGAAGATTCTCAAGTAAGATGTGCCAAATTAAATAACCGGATCCCCTTTGCAGTTGACCGCTATTTTATCTAGTTCTTTCCTCCTGATCTTCTTAGCTATATCTTTTAGTTAAGAGTGCCCTCTGGTGAAGAAATGAAAAATCAGGGGGAAATAATCTTAAAATAAATTAGCAAAGAATGGTTCTGCAAAATCTAAACGCTAGATTTTGTTTTGTTTTGTTGCATTCATGTTTGAAAGCATTTTAGGCAAGTCCCCCCCCTGAAGTCCCTAAACAGCTTATATTGTCTGTTTTACAGATGCTCATGCCTCTGTAGCTTGGCATGCATTTGGAGTGGGTAGCCAAAAAGCAATAACTGAGCAAATCAATTGGGTTTGTACATAGTACCAAATCATAGTTAGAACAAGTTATGCTGGCAAAACCAAGGTTTCACATCATGTTTTGCTGCTAGAAAACAAATTATGATTAGATCACTGGGACTGGTTCAATCATTCACATATTCATTTGCTGTAAGAGCACTACCGGTAGTACCTTTCTTTACTTGTCCCACAACAAAAATCAAGCACTCTATCCACCCAGGATATATGGAATTTAGCTCCAAATCTGTGCATTTGCCAGAATAGGCATTGCCCTTCTCACTCATGCTTACTTCACACAAATGACACCTAGGATGAATTCCACAGTCCTAATTGCAGTGTAAGACTCCAGCCAGTGTCAGTTGCAGTTCTCAGTGGAGCTTCTTGCATTCCAAAGAGTGCAACGGCGAAAGAACAGCCCAAACCCTCTATTTTCTTTATTATTCTAAGGGTACATCAACTTGGGGTTTGCCATCACCTAACAGCAGCTTGTGGACGCGGGTGGCGCTGCGGGTTAAACCACAGAACCTAGGGGTTGCCGATTAGAAGGTCGGCGGTTCGAATCCCCACGACGGGGTGAGCTCCTGCCAACCTAGAAGTTCGAAAGCACATCAAAGTGCAAGTAGATAAATTACCACTCCGGCGGGAAGGTAAACGGCGTTTCCATGCGCTGCTCTGGTTTCGCCAGAAGCGGCATAGTAATGCTGGCCACGTGACCGGGAAGCTGTATGCCGGCTCCCTCGGCCGATAAAGCGAGATGATCGCCGCAACACCAGAGTCGTCCGCAACTGGACCTAATGGTCAGGGGTCCCTTTACCTTCACCTTTAACAGCAGCTTGAGCAATGAGGAGGAATGAGTATGCTGTGAGTTACTGTATTGCAATTCTACTGAAACTCCTGCCTACAATTTCTTCATTGCAAAAGGTTAACACATATTACTTGGTGCTTTAGTGGCCAGTAATTTACTGGGGCATTAAATCAATAGTCGTCATATCAATAGTCAAAGGCCCATCACATTCCGTTTTTCTACATTGTGCAACTTTATATGACAATGCCACCACCTGCTGACAGTTATATGAGCTGATTCTTGAAGGGACTGTCCTATGCTCGTTCCATGGACTAGTATGAAGCCCTGCTGTGTACAACGGCTCAGACACAGCAGTTGTTTGTCAAATGTTTTTAACAAGTATTTATATTTGTGGGCACACAGCCAATAAGTTGCAGCAATGTGCCTTGAAAGTATCTCTTCATTCTCTACAGGAGAAAGATTTGCCACTGCAAAAAGCACTCCAAATTAAATAAATGAAGAAACCATATAGGAAGGCCAAGTGAAAAGCACAGGAAATGTAAAAACAGATGTAGTAAAGATGAAAAGCAAGGACAAATATGGGTTTGGATTAAATGTAGAAGGCTGAAACAGAATAATTGAAACAGAAAAAGAACAGATATTAGTGAAATTATGACCCACAGTCTTTAAAAAAGTACCTCAATGACTCAACCCGACATCAGTTTTGTAAGGTTTATGTGTTTTTCTTTATATATAACTAACACAAAATTAATTTTATAAAAGAAGGCAGAACTTCTGGTAGAAAATATAGAAAAATCCAGTTTGAATTTAAAATATTTAATACAAAATGTTTGAATTAAACAGTGATGGTACATAGCCTTGATCCTCTGTCATGTTCAGATACCACATTGGTAATCTGCAGAATTCCTTTTGGCAATGTTTTGTTCATCTGTTACACTACCAGATTTTTGGGGGGGGGCAGGGGATGGCAGGTCGGCAAGTACCGTAGCTGAAAAGGTGACAGCAGGGAGGTAGCTTTTTCCTTTTGTCCTTTGAGAATGATAGAAACACAAAGGCACACAATGGATTAAGAAAAATATCAAAACAAAATGGCTTTTATTCACTTTGCTGCAGGCAAAATGAGAAACATGGAGAGAGATTTAGCAAAAAGGCAAAATATCAACTGCCCCCATTTAATCATTGAAATACAAAGATCCTCAGAACTACTCCAGTAATTCTCAGCAGCCTTACTCTTGTTATCAGGTGAACCATGATTTTCTGGTAGTTCCCTGCAGCAACAGTGAATTTAGCACAGAGATGATAACGCTGAAAGCTCATTTCTCAAACATATTGCTCCTTATATTTCAATGCTAGTATATACACTATCTAGAATGGAAAGTACTGTAGTGCTTTGTTTATAACAAAGTGAATCTTGTGATTCGTTCTAACAGATAAAATATATTTATTGCTAGAGGAGAGGAGAGAACATGGGGAAAGGCACATCAGTAATTATTAAAGGTAGTTTTCAGGCATATGGCTGATTTTCTTGGAGCCTAGCTACACATTACACGCAAGGTTTCCCTAATTCAGATCTCCAAATCAGAGGCATCTTTTTTGCATGTTATCTTTCAAAAGCAGGGGATCCAAAAATACTGTAGCCCAATGAGGACTAGGTATTCTTAGAGGGCACAGAATGCTGGCTAAAGGTGGGGACAGAAAACTATAGGGTCCCAAAAAGAAGCACTCCAGGCTCCTATGCTTTGTTGCAGGTTTCTCTTCCACTCTTTAAGTAGAGGGGCTGAAATGCATTTTTCCCCATGGACCACCTTCATAACTCTCAGCATCAAGTTTTGACATAGGGAAGCATTTAGAAACTGTCAGACGTGTATGGCTTCGCAATCCTGGGATACATCCATATGCCTCATTTACACACCCTGGCAGTGCTACTGCTGAATAAATGCTCTGGGGGAGGGGAGAAAGCAACAACTGCTATTTATTCCATGGTGGTGTTCTCCGAGTGTTTCCTTTTTACTCCCTCTAAAGAGCTATGTATGTAATAAAGGTTTACTCCCTCTAGGTGTAATTTTCTATTATTTCTCTTTCTTCAGATCTCTTCAAAACCACACTATGGCTGCTCCAAAAGAGAAAAAGGGACTGTGTCCCTGGCATTCCATAGGCCCGGTTTTACACAAGAATAAGGAGGGAAAGCTTGGTGGCTGGTCCGTGGGGGGAGGGTGTGTGTGTGTGATGCTATATCCTGGAGGGGAAAAGAATTGATTTGTTGTGTGAATAAGAGCAAATGTTTGTTTTCTCTTGTTCTAGTTTGCTGATAATGGAGGTGACGCAAGTGTTTAATTTCTAAAGGGAGAAGTGTTGAGTCTTTAATTCACATGGGAGCTATGCTTAATTATGCAAGCCCAGGCCCCCAGTTCAGCATGGGGAAGCTATGGTTATTTAGTGATTAGGAGGAAGCTTATGAATAAAGCATTGCTATTTAATATTTCTGCTTAAAAATACTGTGCTAAGAATTCATCAACTAATCTTAAGCTAGTCACCTATTACTGCGCCTTGATGTTTCTTAGCTGTAAAGTTAGGCTGGCATCTTTGGAACAGAATAAATTTGAAGTGGGCACGATTGGCTCTGAAATGAGTAAAGCCATTTCCACAAAAATCAGGAATTGGCTCATTTGTGAACCAATAGAAATTTGATAGCTTGAAGCAAGATTGTTTCCTTCCTGCTTCATTTATGCTCACATCTGAGTTAGGCTGAGAAATGGTGACCAGTCCAAGGTCACACAGTCAGTTTCATAGCTGAGTGGGAATTCGATGCAAATGAAGTTTCTGTAGTTTCTTTAAGTTCAACTTAACAAATCATAAAGTACTTGAAACAAAATGAGTTAATATTTGTTTTCAGTAGCTAGAAATTGTTAATACAATCAGATGAAAAACACTAATGAAGACAAGCATATTTTGAATGTGAAGGTCAGTCTTCCCCACAATGATAAGGTGCATTTATATTATAGAAATTATTTCTAAATTTGAATCTGTATGTAGAAATTACCAAATGTAAATTTGTGTCCATTTTGGTTCTCTTTTGGCTGATGTATAAACAGCCATCCTAAGGGAAAAGGTAGTCCCTGACAGCACCTTCATAGATGAAAGGAAACTAATAATGAGTAAGCTTGGAATAACCCTAAATAGTCCACAACTGGCCATGAAGTCCAAATGACAGAAAGAGCAAGATGTAAACTACATTCAACATTTATTTATTCAAAATGTTCCTTGCCAACTCAGTTCTCCATGCAGCTTGCAATATATTATTTTTAAAAAATATGTAAAGCAAACATCAGTACAGAAAAACAACACAATTTTATCAGGTGCAAAATAGCAGCCTACATGATTAGCCACTCTTAACAGTGTTTAATTGCTTTGGACCTGTCTCCCAAGCCAAAACCAAGTGGCAGCTGGCTAGCTTGTTTTGGTCGCACATAGTACCACAGTTTTTCAGAAGCATTTAGTACTTGAATTGTTTAGTGGGCAGAGGGGAGTTAATATGGCCCATGATGAAATTCACAAGCCCCTTCCCTTACTCTCAATTTTAGCCAAATCATGCCCCCATAACCTTAATAGGATTCTAAAAGGTAAGAGGGGCAGGGGTCCTTTCAATGCCATGGTTAAGCGGAATTTGGGTTCCTGGTGAAAGCTCAGGTCCCACATACATGTTTAATAAAGGCTTACAAAAAAAGCCTGGGTCACTTGAAGAAATACTGTAGCCCCGAAGTGGTTCTGAAAATGCTTTTTAAAAATGTACAGTAATATTTCCCCTATTTTGAAACATTAACTTTTCCAATGATTGGGGTGCCCCCTTGAGTATTCCATGTTTATTACAGCTTCATGATAACTGGTGGTGTTTACCTGAGTATGGTAATTTTTGTTGTTGTTGTTTAGTCGTTTAGTCGTGTCCGACTCTAATATAAACTAATAATATTGCAGCATTTTGAATAATACATGAAAAGGAAATAGTGGGAGGGGTGACAAGTTAAATATATTGTATACCTAACATTGTGTTTAAAATAAAGAAAACATTTATTCTGAAGAAGGTTGTGGGAGATACAGTTCAAATTTACATTTAATGTGCATCCCCACATCTCAGTCTATTTCAATCTGGTTTCAGGCCCTGTTTTAGCACTGAAAGAGGCCTCCTTGTGCAGATTAATTACCTCTTTCTGAAAAGAGACTGGGGGAATACAGCCCCCTTGGTTCTCCTTGGTCTCTCAGCAGTTTTTGACAGCATTGGCCATGGTGTCCTTCTGGAACAACTTAGGGTGGGAGTAGGAGATACTGTGTTATGGTTGAAATTTAAAAATGTGATGATAAGTCATTGTTTTCAATGCTTTTAGATTTAATATTCTAAAACATATTTAGCTGTTTTTAATTGCTTTGAAATGATTTAGATGTGTTTTTAATCTTATAATTAAATAATAATAATCTAATTGGGGTGCTCCTTCTGGGAGTTTGTCTACCTTTGGTCTGCACCCAGAACTCAGCTCTCAAACCCTGGGAAACAGCTTTGACTGGCTGGCTAAACCAGGTCATAGCTGCCAAGTTTTCCCTTTTCTCGCGAGGAAGCCTATTCAGCATAATGGAAAATCCCTTAAAAAAAGGGATAACTTGGCAGCTATGAACCAGGTGAGGGTAGCTGATGGGTTTTAAACATTTGGTGAAGTAGGGACTTGCCCTGCATGCAAAAACAGGCTCCAGTGGATTGAGAGGACAAGACCAGTAGTGAGTCTACAGCATATGCTGTAGAGGGAAGTGGGAGGCAGATGGGGTTTGTCAACCTGGGAAGGTAGGCAGTCTAGGAGATGGAAAACTCAGATCCTAAGCCTCCATTGCCTTGCAGGATGTATTTGAGAGAAGAAAGGGCTAAAGAGTAAATCCTATAGTGTACAAATCTGGAGTGGATGGTTGGATGGCACCTTGTATGCCGCCTTCCAGCAACTCCTGCAGCCAAGCAGGTGCCAAACGTATTGCTCTGCTTTATTTTGAACCACATCAGTGAGGCCAAGAGGTGGGTCTTGCTGTCTGGGCAGCCCAGGACCCCCAGGCTTGTGCACTGTGGAAAGACACTTTGGTGCTGATAATGTAGCAGTTCAAGAATAAATTGTTGTCACATTTTATTTATTTTATAACTCTTCAGAAAAGGGCACACTTGGTATATCGCATGTAAATGAAGACAGGTGTACCAGGCCATGGTCATCTCATGATCACCTATTTGGGTGATCATTTTAACTCAGTCTCACTCCCATTGAGGTTCCACAGAACACAAGGCCACTCTTGCTTCGGAGTAGACCAGGTGGGTCCTTTGTTCTCAGAACCTGTGAGCCCAGATCATCACAGTATCCTCATATAGACTTTTCCTAACTTTCTATGCTTAGGTTCCTACCCCGCCCCCTGTAACTTACTTCTTCTAGGCTTACCGCGGTGCACTATTAACAAAGAAATAACTACCACTTCTTCTATATTCACCACAGCGGCCTTTCCTTTGGTCATCACTTCCTACTTGGCCTGTAGGAAATTATCTGCAGTGTTGAGGTAGAGTGAACCATCCAGTAGCAGATGGGGCAGTGAAACTACACCTCTTACCTGGCCTTCCTTCAGCTAAGTTGCTGCTGCATACTAAGGAGGGGCAAGGCATTGGCGAGATTCGCATGATGCAAACATGCTGGCACAAGCACCAGTGTTTGCACTATACTGATCTCACCATCAGCTCTCTCTCTGCATCCCAGAATTTAGCAGCAACTCAGCAGGAGGAAGGTCAAGTAAGTAGTGCAGTCTCATCACCTAAATCACTACTGAAGTCACCCTCTTCTTTGCCTTTTAAGGTCTGGCTGTGCTCTTATAGCAAGGGCCAAATTCTATGAGGATTTTCCTGCAGTCTCCTCTTCCTTTGCAGCCTGACCTTGCAGTTGGCCCCCCTGCAAGGACATATGGAGGCATACCACCATTAGTGCTGCCTCCTTCAGGCATGTTTCAAATGGGCAAAAATCTTTACTCATTCAAATTTAAGGCAGGAAGCATTGTCTTCAAGTTAGATTTGGCTTCAGTCAGATTTTGCTATACGATAATTATATGTTTACATGCCAGTATAATAAATTCAGAGGTTGGGCAGTGCTTTCTGCCCTCCCTCTGAATTGCCTTCATGAAGACATCACATAGCCATGATTGTCATAACTTAATCACATTCATGGCATGTTCCCAGATTGGCTGGGATCACAGTTTTCTGTGATTTAAAAGAAAACCCTATTAATGGCACCGTAGCAATTTCTAGTCAGAGTGGTGCACTGGTACAAAAACTATTTTTTTCTTCAGGAAAAATAGCCTCCCGGCTTCCTCAGGCCCTGCTTTTATTACCAACCTTTTTGGAGGGGGCGGGGCTGAGTAGTCTCATTCACATGAGATAAAAAAAGAAAGAGAAAATAAGTGGCCAACATTAATGATGATACAACATTGCTCAAAGTTTGTTGGGGGGTTTTAAGCTTTATGTGACTTTCAACTTTTTCTTGCCATTGCTATACAGTATTTATGGAGATACGGCTTTCTAACATAAGAGCAAGCTTTTATTGCTGTTAGTATGACAGCATTCATGCTATGCTTTCATTCCCCCTTTTCTCAGTCCCATCCTCCACATTACTTTTTATAGCGATCAATACCTTGAGTCTGGCAAGGAATCTCTCAGGGCTTTCAGACTTCTGCTTTTCTCAGTTAATGGTAAAAGCTCCATTTCAGTCTAACACAATGTTCTCCCCCTACAGCCCACTGAGGTAACTAATGTAATCCGGAGATGACAGATAATAAACTTTACAATGAGATCTGTTTCATAGGAAATAATATAAGAAGAAAACACTGTATTCAAGAAATCCCAAATTCTCCTATGTCTAAATGATTTTCCCAGTTTATGACCCTCATATTCTATTATTTAAAACCTACTACATCATTTGTATAGAACAGTGGGTAACCCTATAAATCCCTAACAGCCTGTGACACAGAAGAGATAGTGGAAGAATGATTGATAGCAAGAGAGTGGAAATAAATTAATAAATGGAATGTTGGGCAGCATTAGCATGAGTGACAGGCAGAGAGTGTCATTTGAAGAATGACAGAGTGGGGGAACTGTGGCTGTGAGAAGCAGAGGGAAGCTGAAAGAAAATGAGATGAGAGAGATAATGACAGTATATGTAGAAGTGTTAGGATAGCTGTTATGAAACGTGGGATAGTCAGTAATGTTAAATTAGGAAATAAGAACGCTTAACTCTGTATACAATCTTCTTCTTCATGTTCCTTAAATATATCTTTATATTTTAAGTGACTATGTTCTCTTCTGGGTGGATTCTATGGTCTGTATGTCACACCCCAGGTGTCTTGTACTCAAGTAACATTATAAAGGGAGAATTCAACAGCGCTCTACAAGTCTATAGATGTTGACAACAGGTAATTTGAAAGACATCTGGAATCAGTGGAGTAGGCCCTTTTGAGGAACCCCAGGGATATCACAATAGGCTTCAGAGTGTTGGACTTGGTAGTTGGGGTGCTGCATACAACCAGGTCTTGTGCCAGCACAACTACTGCAGTGTTCTTCTGTCCCTGGAAAGGTTGGCAAGAATATGCTTCTCAAAATCCTTATTGGTGATTGAAGCTGCACAAGCTAGCTTTCATAGCTCTGACAAAATTGCAGTGTCTCATAATTTTTCACCCGAAGGGCAGTGCTCAAATTACTAGGATAAAGATAGAGACCCTTAATGAAATGCACAAGTTGCAACCATGCTCTCCCCCATCTTAGTCAAATTGTAAGCCCCTGTAGCCTTCTATAGTTGTGGCAGCTTATCACAAAAAGATAAGAAGGTCCCCTGTAATTCAAGCCCTGGTTGCTAAAGAGGTAAGTTGCTTATCAAGAATTTGAAAATTGATCAGAATTAAAAATAATGTTATCAGTGACTTCAACTTACAAGGTTTCCCTGCAAGGCAAAAGGCCTCATATACCACTCGGAAGGGATAGTACTATTCTGGGGCTTGCTATGAAGACCCAGGCAGTCATTATTGTCAGGTAAAATGCACTAATTAGGCTCCTGTGGAATTTGGATTCCAGAGTGTTGTGCACTAAATAGCCACAAAGCACTGCTTATATTTCTTCTTTCATTTTGCAATACAATAAGCACCAAATAAAGTGTGTATAAAAGGCATATAAAAGTTATGACACAGGAAGATGAGCCCCTCAGGTCGGAAGGCGTCCAACATGCTACTGAGGAAGAGCGGAGGACAAGTACAAGTAGATTCAGAGCTGATGAAGCAGCTGGGCCAAAGCCGAAAGGTCGCTCAGTTGCGGATATGCCTGGAAGTGAAAGGAAAGTCCAATGCTGTAAAGAAAAATATTGCATAGGAACCTGGAATGTAAGAACCATGAACCTTGGTAAGCTGGATGTGGTCAAAAATGAGATGGCAAGAATAAATATTGACATCCTGGGAATCAGTGAACTAAAATGGACGGGAATGGGCGAATTCAGTTCGGATGACCATCATGTCTACTACTATGGGCAAGAATCCCATAGAAGAAATGGAGTGGCCCTCATAGTCAACAAAAGAGTGGCGAAAGCTGTACAGGGATGCAATCTCAAAAATGACAGAATGATCTCGATACAAATCTAAGGCAAACCTTTTAACATCACAGAAATCCAAGTTTATGCACCAACTACCAGTGCTGAAGAAAGTGAAATTGACCAGTTCTATGAAGACTTAAAACACCTTCTAGAAATGACACCAAAAAAGGATGTTCTTCTCATTTTAGGGGATTGGAATGCTAAAGTAGGGAATCAAGAGATAAAAGGAACAACTGGCAAGTTTGGCCTTGGAGTTCAAAACGAAGCAGGGCAAAGGCTAATAGAGTTTTGTCAAGATAACAAGCTGGTCATCACACACTCTTTTCCAACAACACAAGAGACGACTCTACACATGGACATCACCAGATGGGAAGCATCTAAATCAGATTGATTATATTCTCTGCAGCCAAAGATGGAGAAGCTCTATACAGTCAGCAAAAACAAGACCTGGAGCTGACTGTGGCTCAGATCAACCAGCTTCTTATAGCAAAATTCTAGCTTAAACTGAAGAAAGTAGGAAAAACCACTGAGCCAGTAGGATACAATCTAAATCAAATCCCTTATGAGTACACAATGGAAGTGAGGAACAGGTTTAAGGATTTAGATTTGGTGGACAGAGTGCCTGAAGAACTATGGATGGAGGCTCGCAACATTATACAGGAGGCAGCAACGAAAACCATCCCAAGGAAAAGGAAATGCAAGAGTCGTCTCTTGTGTTGTTGGAAAAGAGTGTTTCTGATGACCAGCTTGTTCTCTTGACAGAACTCTATTAGCCTTTGCCCTGCTTCATTTTGAACTTGCCATCTCATTTTTGACCACATCCAGCTTACCTCCATCCATGGTTCATACATTCCAGGTTCCTATGCAATATTTTTCTTTACAGCATTGGACTTTCCTTTCGCTTCCAGGCATATCCGCAACTGAGCGACCTTTCGGCTTTGGCCCAGCTGCTTCATCAGCTCTGAATCTACTTGTACTTGTCCTCCACTCTTCCTCAGTAGCATGTTGGGCGCCTTCCGACCTGAGGGGCTCATCTTCCAGCATCATAACTTTTATATGCCTGTTGTCTTTGTCCATGGAGTTTTCTTGGCAGGGATACTGGAGTGGGTTGCCAGTTCCTTCTCCAGGTGGATCACGTTTAGTCAAAACTCTCCACTATGACCTGTCCATCTTGGGTGGCCCTGCATGGCATAGCTCATAGCTTCTCTGAGTTATTCAAGCCCCTTCGCCATGACAAGGCATTGATCCATGAAGGGGAGTGCAATGATAGAAGAGACCAAAAGCCACAGTTTTGTGCACCTGTCTGGGCTGGATGTGGCCAGCTGTCACTGTCATCCTTGCATCTGATCCAAATGCAGAAATAGTGAGTGACAAGACAACAGCCCTTATAGAGGAGGCTCTGCGACAGACCAAACCAGTGTATGGGAGACTGATGTGGTAGAAGGTTTTATAGTAATCACCAGCACTTTGAATTGTGTTTTGATGCAAACAAGAAGTCAGTGGAACACTTTAAGCTCTGGCAAGAAGTTCTTCCCACGCCAGGTTCCAGTTAGTTCCCTTGCAGCTTTGTTTTAATTTAAACTAACTGCAGCTTCTGGGCAATCCCAGTGCAGTGCATTGAAGTAGTCTTGCCTGAAGGTTACCGAAACATGGGCAACTGCTTAGCCAGGCTGCCTATCCTTTAGTTTTTTCAGTAGCACCTTAAAGACCAACTAAGTTTATATTTTGGTATGAGCTTTCGTGTGCATGCACACGAAAGCTCATACCAAAATATAAACTTAGTTGGTCTTTAAGGTGCTACTGAAAGAATTTTTTTATTTTGCTTCGACTCAGACCAACACGGCTACCTACCTGTAACTATCCTTTAGTTGTCAAACTTAACTGGTAGCATTCTCTGCCAATAAGACTACTTGGTTGTCTAGTAACAAAACTGGATCAATGAGCTACATTCCTCTAAGCACCTTGTACACACCCTCAGACCAAATAACTGGCATTCTTCTCTCAATCCACATCTACATGATATTCTAGACATATCTGTTGACAGAATTACTGAATTGGTGTAGTTCAAGTTGAGGCAGATACCAGTGACCTTTGTCCTCCAAGTACTTAACAGAAATGTCAGAGTGACTTTTGAGAGTTCCCTAACATCATCCTATAGGCAAGCTGAAGGAGATCCAAGACCCTGAGGGTGCAAAGCTTGCAGAGCAGTATTGCTTCTTCACTGTCATCACCACCACAGAGAAAGCTCAGTAATAAACTCTTAAATATATTTAGTCCGATTCACCAGTAGACGATTTCCACTTTCATTATCCTGCCCTGCTTCTAGCTCCCTAGAGCTAAAATAGCAGAATGGACACAACTGAAGGAGTGCCAATCTTTTTATCAGTTCTAAGTGGACTTGTTAGCTAACAATAACACCTCAAAGCTTGAAGTGCCATGGCACTTGTACATTCTGGGTTGACAACCCCTTTTATAAGCCTTCCAAGGAAGGATTGTGGGGCAAAGCATCTAGAAAAAATCAACTGTCCTTTCTCTGCAACAAGTTGAAGAAGTTGAAGTCTTGTCTCTTTCATTGAAAGTGTTTTAACGTTTTACAGTTCTAAATTCTAAATCTGAATTTAGGTTAAAAACATATCCTAGGAGATTTCTGTGCAACAAAAACATTTTTCAGAGAAGTGCAAACATTTATAAATAAATCTAAATTGAGAGGGTGTTAACAAAAACACAACAAAAATGATATACTGAGGGGTAAGTAAACATTAATCATGAAGGTATAAATAACGCAGTTTGATGTGTGTGCCATTTCACATTAGCTGGAAATGAATGGTTTATGTGTGCTTATGCATGTAAAATCTGATGGTGACTCAGCTGAAAGTCTGTTTGCTTTTGTGTCAAGGTCCGTATGTGAAGTAAATTTGAGAAGAATACCTAACACCATGAGCTCTGTCTGTAAAAGTTTAAAAGGCAAGAGAACTACATAATCAAAGTAGAGAAGAACAGGAAGTCTCAAAATTGGCAGATTAAGGATAATTTTTAGTGTCCTTAAAAACTAATTTCAATAGATTTTATTTAATCATACATTTAAACATTTATATATCACTTCTTATCCATGGGGTCATGAAGAGTCGGACACGACTAAACAACAACATACCACTTTTCTTTATAAAATTAACTCAAAAAGTTGATAAAGAAACACATTTAAAATAAATCAAGAGTGTGATAAAATTAATTCAGCATAAAAACAGGGAGACAGAACTATAACCAACAGTAAAAGCTCAAGTTACAGGTAGGTAGCCGTGTTGGTCTGAGTCGAAACAAAATAAAAAAATTTCTTCAGTAGTACCTTAAAGACCAACTAAGTTTTTATTTTGGTATGAGCTTTTGTGTGCATGCACACTTCTTCAGATAGCTCAGTGAAACAAAGGTCTAAGCAGCTCACCTGAAGTTTAGAATGGAGGGAACGCATTTGTGCAAAATGTCAGTATGAGATGAACCAAACTAGGTGTGACAGTGACAGACAGTCCCGTGAATTTAAACACGGAACTGGCCCAATCACTTAGAAATGTTTCATTTTAACAGAAAAGGGACTGCATGTACAAAGAGTACTAAATCGTTACCCCCTTGACCCCTCATCCTCCTCATATCGCCTTTATCCAGCTGCTTTTCTTCCCAGCCAAACTGCAAAGCTAAGTGAACTTAGCTGGGCAAAAACCACTTGGGCGTGGGATGAGTTCAGCATTCCTTATCAGTATACTTCTTGTGCTATTAAAATCACATAGAAGTCATTTAGCAGAATACAGTACCTGTTCATTTTGCCTTGTAACTTTCGTTCTAGAAGGACTAGACTTAAAAAAAGAGAGAAAAGAAATCTCAGAGTCTGGGACCTCTTCTGGTTGTGGGTTTGGTACATCTGTACCTCTTGTACTGCCTCTAAGTGTTCCTGCATACACCTGCTGACTTTCTTGTGAGTGAGGAATTTTGAGTTTACATGTGTTATAAGAATTTTAAGGTACATATATAAAATAAATGTTCATAAATGTACCAAGCAAACACACACACACATATATAAACCACATGTCTGAAGCTCACAGAAAAAGACCTGAAACCATTTTGTCCTTCCCAAATTGATCTCAAATATTTCTCTGCAAGGTCAAAGTGGGAAAGCTCCCCATTGTCTCTTTCCTCACAAATCCTCTCTTAAGGGCACATTCAAGATATGAACAGGGTGTGAGCCTATAATCTGTGACCTAGATTCAGGAATTAAGTAGTTATAATAACAAAAGAGTGGCCAAAACCCAGATAATGCAATCAGGTAACTTGCCAGACAGGAGATAAACAACACACTCAGATTTCTGTTGTAGACCGCCTTTTCTGTGACGTATGTATGATGTTTCTGGGGGTGGTCTTGGACTCCAGGGCAGGGAATTTCAAAATGGATATATAAGGCCTTGCACGCCATTGTTCGGGGTCTCCTCCTCTCTCCTGCGTGTGGGGGAGCACCCTGTTGCAACAGTTAATAAAGATCAGGCTTACTAGCTGCTTTGCTTCTCAATATTATCTGGTTGGTCTCTTATTTTCTCCTACCAACAGAGAACCTACAAAAGGACACTACAGTATATGGCCTCTTTGGTGCCCCATAAGGGAAAAGGAGCAGGTTTGTTGTTTTTTACTTATAACACATGGAACTACAATAATCATTTCTAGTTTAGTCCTAATAAAATATACTGATAGTCTTGCAGTGGTGGTGACTTTCTTTTAATTTGAGAATAACTCCCACCCACTTGCTCTTGGTAGGATGTCACCTGTGGGACAGAAAACCATGGAAAAATCCCTACAGTGTATATTGCATTTCCCATGCACTTCCCCAGAGTTAGCAGCTGATACCCAAAAGAATCTGCATGCAGGAGAGAAGTGCACACAGAGCCCAAGCTCTCCACTTGCTCCCTGCGGAAAAATATAATGTGCCTTTTAAGCTAAACAGCAACTCCTTTCATTAGCAGCAGGAGCAAAAATAGCCAGCCAAGCTTGGATTGCATGCACAGGTCTTTCCAACCCATACAATTCTCTCTTTTTGGATCTTGGCCAGTGTATTCAGAACTAGACTATTCAGTTCACATAGCTATGGGCTGGATTGTAGCCAACTGTATTAAGTGGTTCAGATCATTACTATGCAAATTGGAAAGGAGAGAGAAGAACCTAAAAGATGTATCATTCCATCATTTAAAAAATAAATAAATCTGAGTTTATTATATTGTTAGTTCAACCACAAATATAGAACTACAAACAGCAGAAGAGTTAGAGCAGTTTCATTTACTTCATAATTGGTTACTTATTTGCACACTGAACAAGTCAAGGTGGTCTACTTGTGTGTAATGAGAAGGGGACTCACAAAATACTGTATTGGAAATGTCCATAATTAGCTCACTGACAAGGAAGTTTCCATGAATTTACTTTTCCCATGTTACACGACTATATGTGCAGACTACTGAAATGTTAAATGCAGAAATATGTGGATAACTGTAACGTATGAATCTGGAATTAAGGTAATAAGGGCAGAACATGCCCTTAACGAACTTCCGGTCTGTCGCCAGCTCCGTTGGGCAGGACTCGCCTCAGCTCCGAGGCAGCCTGGCTCCGTGAGGGGGGGGGAGCTGCGAGGGCAACGCAGCCCCCCAAAAAGAGCCCCAGATTGTGCGTTCTGGGGACGAAGGGCTCAGCAGTGCTCCATTTGCGCCCCCTTTACCTCCCGGTAAGCTCAAGAAGAGCCCCGGTGAGAGTGGAGGTGAGAGACTCAGGAGCCATTTTTGAGCGTCATTTTACCCTCATGGGGTGAAGCCCTGCGCCGGCGGAGGAGAGCGGTGGATTCTTCCACTAAAGTAAGAATTTGATTTGTTGGATAAGCCTAAGGATAAAACTTTGATTTGACAAGAAGATTTGGAAACGGGGCAATTTAAAGAGGAAGTCGGTTGCCACCCTCTGAGAGACAGCGAAGCAGTTAACTAACTCTTAGCTGTCAAAAGGAATGGAAACATTCAATTTATCAGGAAGTGGACTTAAGAGCTCCTCTGTAACAGGCACAGGGGAGAGGGTTGATTAAAGTAAAATTGCCTGCGAGATACTGACATTTGATAAAAGAAAGTTCCTCTGAAAGCTGGACCCGAGTCCCTGGATGGTTCGATGAAAGGACTTGGAGTTAATTAAAGTATTGGATTATTATATTTAATTGGAAATTATTATTTTGGATTTGGGGGTTTTATGGACTATGCACAGAAAATGGAGGAAGAGTGCATTCAGTTCAGCCTAAAAAATGGTGAACTTTGTGTTGGAATCTGATCCCTGCCATTTCCAGTTCTCTAACTTGTTGGATGTGTATGAAATTTGAGATGCAGGAGAAGGAGATAGCCACAGCAAAAGCACAAGACTTTGTTTTGCAAAAAAAATTCTCACTGCTCACAGACATTAAACAGGAACGAAAGGAAAATAAAGAACAGCTGCAATAGATCAACAGTTTATGGAGAGACAGACTCATTACAGAAAAGGGAAATGAGAAAGGATTGAATTTGGAAAACAAGGAAGAAGTGCAAGACGAAGCAATACAAATTTTGGAAGAAGAGGAGGACGAAGAGCATAATGCCCCACAACCAGTGAGAGGGGGGGGCCAGGGGGAACACTGGGAAATGGAAAAAGAGAAATGCTTTCATGATGTAGTGCAAAAAGAGATTGCAAAGGAAGAGGAGAGGGATGGGGTTACAGGTGCAGCGAGAAAGGTGGGAGTGGGATGATTATGTAAATATTATTTTTAATGGATGGATATGTATGGTTTGAACTGGGTACGACAAATGGATTTCATTGAATTGTCCTGAGAATTCGGCTTCAGAAGTAGGGGGGATGATTTAAAATATAAAAGGAAAAATAAAAGCAAGATAGATCATTTATTATTTAAAATATATTGCATTCCTGGTAAAAAATAATAAGTTAAGAAAAGAAGTGTTAGATATAAGAATGATAAGTTAGAATTGAATTAAGGTGAGGATTTGGAATGAGTAGAAATTGAATAAATAAATATATAATTATATGTATAAGGTAGTAAAATTGGGAATATGTAAATGGATGCATGATGTATGAAAATAATGTGAAAACTGCTTTAAGGATAATAATAGGGAACCCAGAGGGGGGGAACGGGGAAAGTCTAAAGATTTATGGCAATGGTTAGAATCAAGAGATTTTTCTTTCTAGTCATGGGACAAGCAGAAATGTGGGTGAACCCTTAGTCAGGCGTGGTGTTAGCACAATACTGGGCCATTTGCACCTCTGCAGGGCCCAACAGGGTTGGTCCCTTGCCTGGGCACCCGCCTGGGCACCTGCAGTGTCTGCCACTATTTAGGCCCCCTTGTGACCGAGTTTTGTCTCGTAAGATGGAGAGGTTGTACTCATTAGTCAAATGGAGACTGGGCATCTGCCAACCTTACCCTCCCACTTAATGGGCTTACCTACAAACATTGTAATGGACTGGGATCTGAACAGTCACCCAGTTCTGGGCCCATTACAGAGCCACTGGAGAACAAGTTCATTAGTAACTTCAAGGAAGCGACTGGTGGATGTGCTTTCTCTCTAATAGCTGGCTCATTCTATCAACACCTTTGCCAGGTAAGCCTGTGAGCATGAGAAAGAAGCTGTCTGCCACCAGCTTGGGTGGCTTTAAAAGAGGATTTGACAAATTCATAGAAGATAAAGATATCATTGGCTACTAGCCATGGTGGGTATGCTCTGCCTCCACAGTTAGAGGCAATAATGCTTCTGAATAATAGTTGCTGGATGTCACAGGAGGGGAGAATGCCCTTGTTGAAAATCTGGAGCCAGACCTGGTGCTAGTCTTTATATTTCATTGTTTTAAAGTTGTTTTATTCAGAAGTTACAAATATTAAGATGTCTGTTAGCCAACTTGAGGGCCTAGTACTGAAACACTGAGCATCCCAATTTCATTATGCCCTCTTCAAAGGTATTTGTACGGTGCCTGCTTTTCAGCTTTCCCAACTCCATGGAATAACTTTTTTTATTATTTACTCAGACACATTCTACCTTCTTGTAAAATTTAGTTGGTTTTTTTATTTCATCTGTATGTAGGATTTAAATAAACAAATGCTTTAATTTAATAAATAGAAACATTTCAATAAATAAATAAATTGACACACTTTAATGTGTGTGATTGGCAAGCACATGGCATCCCATGTGCCAAGCAAAGTTCTTTTCCTTACAACTGAGAATGAAGTGCTTCTAAAATAAGATGCTATCATAAGACGTCAGCAAAAAGCTAAAAGGCCAGGTTCTGCATGAAGTTAATGGATTAGCTCTCTGCATGACTGAAGCCATCCTCACAAATTGGTACTAATTGGGAACCTTGTTGACAGTGTGGGTGCAAAGACCATGGATGATATCAGCCCAGAGTGGCTTCCTACACTTGAATCAGATCCTACTGTGCCAGAAATCAGGTAGTATGCCTGGTACAACAAAAGGGCCAGGCTTTTATTTATTGAGTCATGCTGCGTGACTATATATTCCCCTGCAGATCCAGAAATGTTTATTTAAAACATTTGCCGTCCCACTGTAATAAAACAGTTTTAAAATCAAGAAATGAAGCACTTTTTGAGAAACAACGAGGAGCTGTTGCAAAGAAAACTCGCCTCGAATCACTACCTGGTCTGGTGCAGGGAAATATACAGAGATATTTTCCTTTCCTTACTGTCTGCACAGATGTGGTGAACATGAAGGAAGATAGTGAAATGGATTTTGGCAAACACTCTGCTATTAAACTGAAAGTCAAGGCTAAAAGCAGAGTAAAAGCTTATTTAGCTGCAGGATGTTCCTTTGTCGTCAGGAGTCCTGATTCAACTATCTCTTACTTAAATGATGCATGCGGTGGGCTGTAAGTAAAGGATGACAACAGTTCTTTTCTTCCATCCATAAACCAGTGACTAACACAGCCCTGCTTTTTTGCCTTAATGAGTCATGAGGGGCACACAATGGTGATCATGAATCTTTTGCAATCAGGACTTTCTTTCAGTATATGTTAATTTTTGCAGGCCATAATCAAGATGTTGTAGGTTGAAGGACATTGTAGAAAATGAGTCCTTTTTGATTAGCTTTTATATTCAGAAATACAAGGATAATGATTGATGGACTCATTTCCTGTTTACTGGGGGGGGAAGGGGAGAAGAAGAGGAGAAGGGGGGAACAGGCTCAGAGAGAGGGGAGGACATGAAAGTGCAGCAGCCCTCAAATAGACTTCTGTGGGAGTTTTGGAGCTTAAGGTAGTAACTGATGGAAGCATTTGTCATTCAGAAAGAAGTCAACACTACAGCAGATAATAGATGGACACAAGATGCCTGGGGTGATAGACAGGGAGAGGATCCTGATGAGCAACAATAGATCTAGCAGAGATGGCATATGAAGGCAGAAAGTTAAAAAAATGAGTTGGGTATTCCCCCCCCCCCCCAGATATCTACTCAGACAGTAACCTTAAAGAAATAGTTTTGTAACAGGTTCAGCAACCTTCAACTAACCAGAAGGAACCCCAAGTAAGTGTGTATCTGATTTCATTTTAAAATCATCAGAGGAAATTAAACATTTTAGTTTATAAGAAAAGGTGCCTGTGGCAGAGGGGTGATGGAGGCCACATACTTATGAGATTCCTAGCTGTAGAGTTTAGGACAGCGGTTGGCAAGGCTTACCGGCATGGGCCAGATCACTCCTGTGAAGATTCTCCGTGGGCCGGGCCGGCATAGCGCAATGCCAGAAATCGCTTCTGCGCATGCCCAGACGCTGAAAATCGTGATTTCCAGTGTCTGTGCATGTGCAGAAGCTATTTCCAGAGCCGCGGAAGAGAGTCCCCGCACCACACTGTGCCGGTTTAGCACAGCGTGCGGGGACTCACTGAGAGGGTCGGTCGGTTCGGGGGGGGGGCTCATGGGCCGCTTCTGGACCATTGGCCTTAGGTTGCCAACCTCTGGTTTAGGAGATTCACATCCATTGCCAACCTTCAGCATGTCATAGTTATGTTGCTGCTGATCCTCTTTCTTGTTGCCTGTTCATCTGTCCTGTCCCCAACAAGTGAGCAGTGCCAAAAGCAGGGAATGGGAGCAGTATCCATCCTCTGCAACATGCCTTGCTCTCTTCCTCTAGGCCAGATGTGGTGTCTCTACCTGGCCCTTGGAACTTTCTCCAGGTTTCCCCCCTTACTGGTGCAGCTTCACACCCCAAATGTTTTTGTTTGGTTGGAATGTACCCATGAACTCTGCTAATACTCCATTCATGGATGGAGGATACAGAGGGGTATATAGAAACCTGCCTACTGCACAAAGGTGAAAACCACATGGGGAGAAGGCCTGTTTATAGCATGCTGCCCAAAGCCCTTCAAAACAGACCGCAAATATATATACTAGTGGTCCTGTACTGTTAAAATGTTCTGAAGCGTCCATATCTGGTCATTTGGGAAACGGGAATAAGGGACTATTGGTCTGATTCATTATGCCAGCTCTTAAATTCAGAATAAAATTCCAGATGATCTTTTACCTACTGCCATGCACTTCACTGAGCAAAAGAACATACTGTTTTTTATTCCAAAAGGTTCTGCAAAAGTACAGGGTTACACTTCATTTTTCAAATAGACATTGAACCTACTCAGCATGACCATCAGATAATGTGATAGCTAAAGGAAAACCTGCCCATGTTGGTTCCCAGCCCAGTGATGACTATTAATGTGCATTTCCTAGCAAAAGCATCATTCTTCCTTTGGAACTTCACCCCAGGTATTTCAAAGACAACATTTGTGATGGTGTGCCAAAAGCAAACTGCAATAGATGCACAAACCAGATTTAAACAGACTGAATCCAACACGGACAATCTCCCCTAATGCTTTTTCTACATCCACCAGGTACTCAGTTCAGGTAAATAATCCTTAAATCACCTTGTAACAAGCTTAGAGCAGGAGAAGTTAAAGTGTTTCGGTGTTGTAGAGTAAGACCTAGAGAGCAAGGGACCTGGAAGCACAGGGTACTACTGGTATTTTAAATTCCAAACCTATTCAGATGCTTAATACATTTATTTCTTTGAAATATTTTATATCACGTTCTTTTTCAATTGGCAATAATTGCACCTTGGATTAATCACATTGGCTACAATACTGTCACTGGATATGTAACCAAAGTAGTTTGCAAAAGGTTTGTCACTGATAATTTTTGTTTTAAAAAAGACCATTTATAGTCTTTAAAACTGCAGCACCAGCAAGGAAAACAGTCTAAAATGAGATGAAATTATCAGTAAAAATCTATGAAGCTGAACATAGAAAGTAAAGTATCATTCAATACAATCCTGTGGAAAGCAGAGTGCATCTTGGTTAATCTAAAATGACTCATTTCTCAGGGGATGATCTTGCTACACTCACTTAGCAAGTAGCACTGTCAGCATAAAGACGAAACGTGAACCTTTAAAACAAGCAAATCTGGTCTTGCAAAACAGTTATCATTATATTTAATAGCCAGTTATTAATGTGCTGCAATAAGTTACACAGTAGCTTTTAACAGGCAGCAGTATTTTGTCCCATCACATATTTCAGAGAGAAAGTAATTTCAGATTTGTTATCTCCTCCCACTTCACAATATAAGAGAGATATATTTCCACTGATTGGTCTTGGTCATCTTAAATAACACATTTGGCCTACTAGTCAGTTGTGGAAGATGAATGCTTTAATTTCATACCATCTTCCCAGTGGAGATAATCTCACAAAACATAAGAAAGTGGTAACATTAATTTTCTTGAAATTAAAATATGCTGATCAGACATTTTGTTCTTGGTTGTAATTTAAGGAAAAAATCAGACTTGTTCAAGAGTAACAAAATAACTATTTAAATTGAATGTACATTTATGTTTTCATTTTACAGAAATGGGAGACTAGAAATATTTTGAATAGGTAGAAAATAGAAAGTGGGCAAAGGTTTGTATAAGCAGAAGATCCCAGATTTGTTTTTGTATATTATATTTCTTTTTGTCTTTTCAAAATCTTTAGTTATCAAATAACCAACTTAAGTTAAACAGGAAAAACAACCTCAGGTCAGAGACTTCAAATAATATCAAAATATGCTGAAATAATATTTTTGTTAAATAATGTATTTTAATTTTTATTCAGTTGTATTCTTTATTTAGTCTTGTATGTTATTGAATTATATGTTCTTGCTTAAATAATTTTTACAAAGCAATTATGGAGCTTCATAGAGACACTAGAAAAGCATCTGTCAAAGTTGATTTAAGTGTAGTGCTCAATACAAGAAGTTGGACCAGATGACCAAAAATGGCTTCCAAATTTATGAATCTATGGGTTTTATCTAATGCTGTGTACATGAAGTTCCTCAAACATGATGGGACTCCCTCATGTCCATGCAAAATCTGCTCTGGAGAGTCCTCCAACCCTCTGGACTTTATTTTAATGGCAGGCTGCCATTGGCAGTTCGTTGGACTAGTTCGTTGGACTAGTCATGTTGTGTGGATGCCTGATGATCGTCTTCCAAAGCAACTACTCTATTCCGAACTTAAAAAGGGAAAGCATAAAGCTGGTCTCTAGCATAAGACTGTCTCAAGGCAAATCTAAAAAAATGTAGTATAAACACTGACAACAGGGAAACACTGGCCTGCAACCGTTCCAGTTGGAGAACAGCCTTTACCAAAGGTGTCATGGGCTTTGAAGACACTCGAACTCAGGACGCAAGGGAGAAACGTGCTAAGAGGAAGGCACGCTTGGCAAATCCACACCATGATCAACTCCCGTCCAGAAACCAATGTCCCCACTGTGGAAGGACGTGTGGATCCAGAATTGGCCTCCACAGTCACCTACAGACTCATTGTTAAAACCGTGTTTATGGAAGACAATCTTACTCGGCTACAAGTGATCGCCAAAGAAGAAGAAGATAGGAGAGGGAGAAATACGCTGCGCAAGCAAAATTGCTGTATTAGCAGAACAGCAGCATTAGATAGGACCCTATATCTTGAACTAGCCATGACGCTTCTAACCTCCAAGACCGGAGCAAAAACATATGGTGTCCTTTCTCCAGATTTGGTTGCCATATATCCTCTTTTTCCAGGGCATGTCCTCTTTTGCATGGGTAGAGTTGTCATAGTGATCCATAGTTAAAAGTAGAAGTCGGCAAATGTGTCACCTTTATTGCTTTTCATAATATGACAACCCTATGAGTCCATTCTTGTAATCCCTTTTAGGAATCTACTTGTCATCTGCAGTTTTTAGAAGTACTTGTCTTGGTGTGTAAAAGGTTAAAATGAGATTGCCTGCAACCACTGCTGCTTTTATGGGATTTATGGTGTGGGTGTATGGGTGTTTCAGTGTTCTACCAGTTCAGTTCTATGTAAGCTGGTCTCAGGGGCAGTCCTGTTTAACATCTGTATAATAAAGCAACTGTTCTGCTTTTATCCTGGAGTGTGTTGTGGTGTGTGATTGACAGAAAGCCATAGAACTGTGTGGATAGATACACAAAGGGCTCACTTAAAAATATTACAATTTCAAGTATTCATCTCCAACCAGTGAAGAACCACAAGTTTACGTGTCATTATATAAAACATTTATAATACTGTGTGTAGTTTTTTAATTAATTTATTTATTGCACTTCTGTACTGCCCAGTAACCAAATTCTTAGAGCAGTTTACAACAAAAGGTTCTGGTTCCTACCTCTCAATGGCAGAGTAAATAAAGGCTGCTCTGGAGGCAGTTTGACAGCAGGTTACACCCACAACCTACTGGTAGGTGTTTTCAAGGGACATCTCTCCGGATGTTCAAATAAACCTGCATAGATTGGGAGCAAAGCCTGCCACCTTGCTAATACACCCCCACAAGTACATTCACGGAATGCACAAGGAATATTTGTAAGCTGATCAAATGGCATTCTTGCACTTGATTTCAAAGGTGAGGAAGCAGAAGTCTGTAAAAAAATTCCCTCAGCATTTGGTATGATGATTCAGAAAGACAACTTTTGAACTGGTCTTAGGCATGTCATGGTAAACTTTCATTTGATAGTCATTTGTATTCATCCAGCAGCATGATTTCTGAGTCAACCCTTTCTATTTCAGCAGATGTTTCCTGGAACTTTCCAAATGGGCTACAACACCTGTGTTCAGAACCCAATATTATCTGGGATCATCTTAAGTCACCCATCAGGAAGCCCTTATGGTACAGTGTTATAATGCCACACCAGACCTATCATTTACCTTGACAAAAATAGAAAGTCAGAACTCTTCAGGTTTGATCATCACGAGTCCTGTTGTTACCTCAAATCATACAAAGCCAAGCTTCAATTGTCAACAGGTCAAACTAGTTGTTATATTAACAGCATTAATTAACGTACATTAACAGACGGTGATGATTGGGAAAGATTGAGGGCACAAGGAGAAGGGGACGACAGAGGACGAGATGGCTGGACAGTGTTCTCGAAGCTACGAACATGAGTTTGACCAAACTGCGGGAGGCAGTGGAAGACAGGAGTGCCTGGCGTGCTATGGTCCATGGGGTCACGAAGAGTCGGACACGACTAAACGACTAAACAACAACATCAACAAACAGTGAATCCCATCTGATGGGACCAATTAGCAATGCAACCCAAGGAGGGGTAGAGGAAGAGTTAAACGCTTTCCTCCACACAGCCAAATAAAATCCCCTCCCTGAAGCTGCTATTTGCATAGGAAGGGAGGTCTCAGTTGGTACCACTGATGTATGTGGTGGACATATTTATATTTCAGACATGACCTTTTGGATACTTATACAGTATATAAATTATTTTTAAAAAATAGGGGAAGGCATACTTCTAAATTCTCCCCATTTCTTGCTCTGACTTTTTGGACAATCTATTTTAAAAAGAGCATCATTGTCTGGTAAACAATCTGTTGATCACAGCTGGTACTTTAACGAAGTGCCTTGCAATCTTTGGTGATGATGAAAATTATTCATTATAAAATAATATTGGAAATTAGACTGTCCAATTTTATGGAAAGCTGGAGATCCTTTTTGATGTACCACAATAGAATTGAAACACACAAAGTGAGTATGGCAAGAAATAAGTACTGTGTATAATAGTTTTTCAGTAATAACTCTTTTTGGTAGTGAGATATTAACTATATTTTCTTGCACTTTTAACATTTTAAAAACAAATTTTATAATATAAATCTCACCCACCTCAAAAGAAAACTGGTGCTACTGCAAACATTTGTCAAATTATTCAAAATTATGAATCAACAAGGATATTAACCTTTTTTTAAATCTTAAAAATACACAGCCAACAGCAATATTTAGCTGATATGTCTTAACCTTTAGCAAAGGTAGAAAAATTAGAGATCTACAACTCTCAGTGAAATTATTTCATGTGAACAGTAGAAGCACTGCAAAGTGCCTAATTCCCTATTCAAACTGGAAAACTCATTTTCTTGAATGACAAATGATATCTTTCTTTAACTCACATACTGAAGTAGTAATTTACAAATGTGGATAATAATCTTTTTTAAAAATGGGAAAACTGAGATACAGTACACAGAAGTTAATTGCCTTGCCCAAGGTCATTCAACAAATCAATAAAAGAATAAGGCATCAAGCCAAAATGCTAAAGATCTTCCTTATAAATTATCATTTGAATATCATTATACACAACCCTTCCTGACCCCTCTCTATCTGTGGGTTACATACCAAGCTAGAAAGAAGCCACCTAATTTCTTTCTGCTTACATTTCAGATCCAAGTGTGAACCATAAACCACCTCCAATACAAGTTTTTGTTATCTACTTTAGAATGTTTTAAAGCGGTTTCTTTGGATTTGTTTGATAGTGTGGGAGGAAGAAGGGGTAAAAGTTAGAGGCTGGCCTTTATATCATATAGATATGTTTGCTCTAGATCTGTTTGCTCGCTGTTAAATTTGAGACCTCAGGTACTGAGATATTCAAAACTTTTAAAATGCAGCTAATGAGCTGCTGTGCCCTAGTAACCACGGCAACAGGCTGAGAAACCTCACTGCTGTTATCTGTGGGCAAACCCTGCAGGAGAGTATTTGCATTCATTCTGGTTGTATCTCTACAATGCTGGTAACTGAAAGGAAACTTAATTAGGGTATACAATCAAGATTACTGAATGCAGGTTACTTTCCTTTTTTATGCATATCAACTATCTTTTTATTTCAACAATGAGGCTCGCTGGAGATAGGGTTTTTTCCCTTGCTTGCTAAATAGAAAAGGAATCACTCTTTAAAATAGGCTTTCTAGATTGATTATGTATTTCCTTACATTAACTTTTTAAATTTAATTGATCATGGGTCATTAATTAAGGGACAGTTGCTCTCTCCTGTTATGATGAGTTATTTTAACTTCTTGTTTTGTTATCACCTTTGTTTTGGCAATAATACATTGACAAATGCTGTAAAATAGTAATTTTCAAAGACTTAAAAAAGATAATATAACAATTATATTATAATTGATGTGGGTGGCGCTGTGGGTTAAACCATAGAGCCTAGGGCTTGCTGATCAGAAGGTCGGCGGTTTGAATCCCCGTGACAGGGTGAGCTCCTGTTGCTCGGTCCCAGCTCCTGCCAACCTAGCATTTCGAAAGCACGTCAAAGTGCAAGTAGATAAATAGGTACCGCTACAGCGGGAAGGTAAACGGTGTTTCCGTGTGCTGCTCTGGTTCGCCAGAAGCGGCTTTGTCATGCTGGCCACATGACCTGGAAGCTGTACGCCGGCTCCCTTGGCCAATAACTCGAGATGAGCGCCGCAACCCCAGAGTTGGTCACAGCTGGATCTAATTGTTAGGGGTCCTTTTACCTTTAAGTGTGTATAGGGTTGCTGCTTTAAATCATTTCTATCACAAGTTTCCCTTTTGCAAGTTTACAGAAAAACATAACAAAACCAGTGTCTAAAAACATTCAGTCAATATAAACAGCAAACATAAAACAAGCTTGAAATCAAGCAGCTCGCAATCCCTCCCCCCAAAAACCACTGTCACCAGTTTGCCTTGTGTTAATAGCTGGCTGCTAAAAGCGGGATTTTTCTTATCTCTCTCCAAATGAGGCTGAAGCTGAAGCACACAGAGTATCTTGCACTACAATATGAGATGAACATGTGCAGAGGAGGGTGACAAAGATGATCAAAGGTCTGAAAACCAAGCCTTATGAGGAACAGTCGAGGGAGTTGGGTATGTTAAGCCTAGTAAAGAGAAGACGGGATATTTTAGCCATCTTCAAATATTAAAAGGACTGTCACATGGAGGGTGGAGCCAGTTTGTTTCCTCCTGCACCAGAGGCTAGGACCCAAACCAATGGATTCAAGTGACCAGAAAGGAGATTCCAACTAAACACTAGACAAACTTTCTGACAGTAAGAGCTGTTCAACTGGAACAGACTCCCTCGGAAAGTGATTGGCCCTGCTTGGAGTCTTTTTCACCCGCCCACCGCGCAGGGAAACAGGGCGGGAGGGCGCCGGAGAGATCGCGCTGCGCCCACCCGCCCACCGCGCAGGGAAACGGGGTGGGAGAGCGCCGGAGAGATCGCGCTGCGCACACCCGCCCACCGCGCAGGGAAATGGGGCAGGAGGGCGCTGGACAGATCCAGTGCACCATGGCACCGGGGTCGCTTAAGACGGCCCTGCAGCAGAGGTTGGATGACCAACTGTAATGTATGATTTAGTGGAGATTCCTGTATAGCAGGGTGTTAGAATAGATGACACCCAGCACTCCTTCCAACTATATGATTCTAGGAAGCAGTACAGCCGCACAATAGTGTTAGGCCTGGTTTTTCTGCAGCCAAGAAAGGACTGAGGGACAGGAATGCAAAAGAACATCAGCAGATAACATCGCTCAAACTTGTGAGCTAGTTTGACCACAGATTATGGAGATAAAGGGATATCATCTGATGATCTGACCTATTCTGGCCTTTTAATGCAGGGAGAATTTTTAATTCATGAAGCTTGTTGTCTTCTGCTCTCCAGTTTCCAAGTTGAGTGGTAATGTAAAGGTTAAATACTTGCATTGTAATTGGGTGCCAAGATCTAAAAGGCTGCTAAGTATCAAATGAGATGGGAGGAGATATTGGCATCCAGTTCACACTGCTTTTATGTGTCACATTACAGGCATCCCCAAACTTCGGCCCTCCAGATGTTTTGGACTACAATTCCCATCATCCCTGGTTGTATACAGTCATTCATTGGGTTGTTGACCACTTTGTGGCTGGAAATATATCAAGTGTGTACTTACAAACATGTTAGAGAACCCTAGAATGAATGGATGGATGGCATTTAGCTGCACACACGAGTGGCCTTTTAAACAGCAACAAGCCATGCATTCCTTCATAGCAACAACCAAACTTCTCTTAATGGCAAATGGTACACTTCTTGGATTCTATATCATACTAAAATTGACATTTGAATGCAGCCCTGTTTAGGGAAGCTTTTAATGTTTAATAGATTATTGTATTTTAATATTCTGTTGGAAGCCGCCCAAAGTGGTTGGGGAAACCCAGCCAGATGGGCGGGGTATAAATAAATAAATTATTATTATTATTATTATTATTATTATTATTATTATTATTATTATTATATCACTGAGCAGAAAATGACACACTAATTCTAGGCGAATTTTACATTAACACTACAGAGCATGAATAAGAATTCCATGTCCCACATGAATAACTCCAAAATGAGGAGCATAGAAAGAAGAAACGGCATGGTACACCTGTATCAGCATAACTGGATGCCTTCCACCTGCTCCACCTGCAACAAAACATGTCTTTCCTGTGTTGGTCTCTAGAGCCACAGCAGGTGCTATAAGTCTCCAACAGTTTGACTTTACCCATGAAGGCGCACTCTTCTATTGTCTCCCAAGACAGACAGATGCCAACCAACCAGTTTTTTCCCTTCTTAGCTAGATTTGTATTTAAGAGTGATTGTTGCTAGCAGCACAAATTTGGCACCACCTCTTTCCGGACTGTCATGACTCATGCTGACAAAAATGTTGTGCCAGTACTTAAATGGCAATATTGATGAGTCCCTTAGCTGCAATCAAATTAGTTCCTTTTGCCAATCACTTCACTGTTGCCAGTCTCTGTCCTTCTGTTCCATCTTCTTTAGGCTCTGAAGAAAGGAAAGACATCTTACTTACATAATGGCAATTATTTAACAGGTCTGGTATGAAGTTGCACACCTTCTCCCTCCACCTTGCAGATAACGTAATGTAGAGCAGCGTGCTTCTCATTCACCATGCAAAGCCTATGGCAGCACCTGCTCAAGACATTTAAGCACCTGAAGCAAACCGCAAAATGGTTCTGTTGTAGCCCCCCCCCCCCCCCCGGAACAAGGGAGGGAAGTAAAGATCAACATTAGTAACAGGTAATGGTAGAAGACCAGCTGGCCACTGTGGAGGTAGCATCTGGGGTGGGGACTACTGAAAGCATGGCAAATCCGGCCTCCATGGAGTGTGCTACAGTTACTACTGGCGCTACAAACTGATGCGATGGGTGATGCGTTCTTTGAAGGCTAGATCTGCCATCCCTATGGATCCTGCTGCTGCAGTCACCTCCTCTTGCCTCATGCATAGGTTGGTCCTGCCTCTAGGTTGCCTATAAACTGGCCTTCAAACTTAAATTTATTCAATGGTCAGTTACCTAAGCACTGGCCTTGTCTCAAGGTCATAGGAAAAGCAAAGCCTTAGAGCACATACCTCAGCTTTAGAAATGGGAGCTATTCCTGTTCCCATGCAAGGAAGGAGGGAGGTCTCAGACTATCCAAAATGCTTGATACTCACACAGAAAACAATTGGTGTTGCTAAAACTCTAAAAATTGGATTATATTACAATTTGAGCTTATGGAACAGCAGCAATTGCAATACTGATAACAGGAAACATAACAGTTCAAGATGGAAACAAAATACAGCAAACCTTTAACTGTGCTGTAGGGATGCTATATTTTCTGGCTCAGGATCTACTGTACTTTAATATCTAATCAATAAACCATTTGCTAGTTATACATGGCAAATGTTTCTGGAACTCAAGCTATTATGACTTGTTTATCTGTTGTCTGGCTATACCTTTTCCTTTCGTCAGCTATTTCAGGAAGTACTATTTTTAACAGTGAGTCGCTATGAGTGAATCAACCTCTTTTATTATCGACCAATAGGATTTGGGAGAGATTTTCTATATTCTTCACAAAAACTATTCTTGGAAGTGAGGAGTGCTTGGGAGAGATCCAACTGCGGATCTTTACTTTTTTTCTGAAAGCAAGACTTGATTGTTGTAATGTTGGTTTTACATTCTATTACACATTTCTCCTTAAAAGTTGAGAAATAATACTGTTTTGCCCCCAAAGGCACAGCTACAGCACTTGACTATCTGTTTTGGGAGTGAGCCTAACCTTTAAAGTTTTAACTTTAGGCTCAATTTTATTTTCCAGCACCAAAAGGAGCACCTAAATTGTGAGGGGGGTTCAAGATGAATGACAATAGTTTTTGTGAGGAATAGAGGACACTCCAATTTCAGTATTGTTATTGTTGTTTAGTCGTTTAGTCATGTCCGACTCTAGTTAATAAAAGTGCAACCTTCATAGGAAGGATGAATATTCTTTCGTTTTCTTCTCTGAAGTTAATTTTTAACATTTAATATTGTATTATTTTAAGACTAATTATAAAAATTATGAGAACACTAAATTTACCAGTTGCTATGAGACACAGATATGTCTAATCCACCCCAAGGTCTTCTTATACTAGGCTCTAAATGTTTGCTCAGAAAAATAATCTTTTTTTTAACAATGGTTATGCAAGCAATTCTTGGCCCCTAGTGAAGCTTTAAAAAGCTATAAAAATAAACACTTTTTAAATTATATGTGATTACTGTTTGTAAATACTTGGGTTGTGGAGGCACTGATAAGTTCTAAAAGGGCAATTTCATTTTTGTAAGCTTTGCCCAAACAGCTGCTGTTTTTACTTGTTTGCTGACTTCATATTTCTGAAGCACACAGAAAACAAATTCTGTTCTTAATAATGAGCCAGTTCCAATTGCTGTATTGCCTTGGGATAGCATTGCAATACCTGTGTGTATTTGGTGCACATTTTTGTTTTTATAACACACTGGGGTAATATATATTTTATGATAACCACAGCCTCATGCATTATTACCATGCAACTTAATATTGTTACATCATTGCAGCTTTATCTTCTAATCTGAATGCAGCTGGGATAATGTTATTAAAATACTTTTGCTAAACATCATTGACAGTAAGCTCACGTGATTTTAAATAGATTTATAGTCTTCATGGTGACCTAACTCATTGCTCAAGACAATGAACCCAGAACATACACCCATACGGTTCTAGTTTTAGGTTTGCAGGTGCCCTTGGGTAAGATACCCTCAGTGGGTCCACATCTTCTTTGCCACAGCCACAAGTGTCCGGTTTGCTTGCCCCCTCCCTCTGAGTCCAGCTTACATTGCTATCAAGAGGGAAAGTGCTAAGCACTTTCTCCTTTCTTCTCTGAGCCAGCTTTGCTACCTGAGACCAAGGACAAAATAATATCCCTACTGGTCCACACACACAAACTGAATGGACTTGTAAGTTGCATCTCACTTCAATGATAGGGGACAGTATCATTCACCACTCCTGCAGCCATCTTAGGAGGTGCAAAGCAGGTCATGTAGCATACACTGCTGTCTTTCAGCAGGGGTGAATAGCTGGGAAAATTCTGGAGGAACAGCTAGTAATGGTTGCTTTAGCTGCCTGATGCAGCTGCCTCACTCCACCTAATAGGGCCTGCCCAGCCTCTCCTCCCTCTTGTTGCTGTTCACATACTCAACGATGGCAGTGAATAGACAGTGACAGCAAACAAGGATGGGGTTGCAGGAGCTGGCACTCAGAACCACCCTCTGCTTTGTACTCAGTTACTTGTTTGTAACTAGCTAGTCTTCATGGCAGCCATTTTGTGATCAGCCATGCTCTCAAGGGCAGCCATTTTGTGGTGATGCCCACCAGTTTCTCAAATTTCTACATGTGCTCAGCAATATGTAGTGCTTAACAATAGAATATGGCAGAATAAGATTAACCAGAAAACGCCTTGGCATCTTGTCTGTCTTCTATTTCCACTTCTCATTAAAGTTTCAAAACTAGTTTTGCTGCCAAAAGTAAATATTCAGAAGCAGATAGGTGATATATCACAACACTAAAACAAATAATCCTTATGGGGAAATGTGGCGTGAATTGCCAGAAGCTTAAACAGAATAAGAAGTTCATGAAGTTTAATCATCTTTCACTTTCTTGCGCTTCCTTTTAATTGCATGAATCTACAGCAAAGGACCAATATGATCAATTTGTAGACATTTTTTCAGCAAACCAGAGACAGGCTTAGATTGTAGTCTGTGGCAATCAGCCTTAAGTACAACACTGCTCTTGGGAGTTGTTTTCTTGCTAAATAAACTTTATGCAATGCTGATGAAAGACAGATACTAAAATTTAAATCTTGATAAATATGGTTCTTTACAAAAAACCAAAAAAAAATGTACTACACGTTTTGTTTATCAGCATACAATATAAAGGAAACCACATTGCTGAGTAGTTGCTTTCCCTTTACCTCTAATAATCTGATACTGAAGGCATGGAACAAACCTTCAGATGGGACCAAATGTTGAGTTGTAGGACTCTTCTTTTCTCATACTGGAAGTATCCACAGTTCAAGGACTGGAGGAAATTTGCAGTAACAGTCAGAAGCATACAGATGGGTCAGCCATTTGCTACTCCCTGAGTTGGAAAGCAAACAATCAGGGAGCTTCCTATACTCATGGAGGGCCCACAGCCCTCCAACTGGGTCTGGCTCACGAATAAGGCAAGTGGAGGCAACCACCTCAGGCCACTTCATCTTGCTGCTAGTTATGGAACCTCTTGGGACAGTCGTATTTGCTTTGTTATGAAATTCCCTTCATAAGACACTTATCATTTCTCATTGTCTATAATGGATTAGGATGTAATTTGCAAATGGATATCTTGTTTTAAAGTTATGCTTGCAATAAAATAACCAGAGCCAATTTCAGAAATATCTTTTGTGTAATTGTGAAATAATGAAAAGACACCCTTGGGAATCTGCTTCAAAATCGAAATGGCTTAAAACATTTTGGAAGATTGCGATGGAATATATTGTTGAATTGAAACAATATAAATGTGAAAGAGACAAAAACTCTTCAGTTCAATTGATGAGTTCATTAGAAATTAATGGTAGTAGAACAAGGAAGAAATGACAGCTTGTTTCTGGGCCTGGCTTGTGAAACACACAGGTATGTAATTGCTTTTGAAAACAATTAAGACGAAAATGTGAAGCTGGTATACATAAGCCTATTGTATAAAGTATACAGAATATATATCCTTTGAATATCGCAAATGACACTCCCTCCCTATGATCCTCTTGAGTGTTAAGATCAGGAGAGAAAAGTCTCTCAGTAGTTCCACCACATTCTGAAGTGTGGGGAATGGTGACCTGAAGAGGGCTTTCTCTGTGGCAGTCCCTGTGTTGTAAAATTCAGTCCCCACAGAAGTGCATCTAGCACTGTCATTATTCAGCATCAGCTGCTTGCTGAAAACACACCTCTTTATCCTAGTCTTAGGTATTTTGGTTGGATCCACCTCTTCTGTTTTGTTTATCTTATACTGTGCTGGTTTTCTTACAACTGTTTTACTTTTATAATTGTATAAACTGTTTTATCTGTTTTACTTGCTTTTAATTGTATTATTATATTGGTGTGACCTGGGTTTGGCTCTTGTGGTGAAGGACAAGTAAGAAAACTTACAAATAAAACAATATCTGCAGGATTATGTGTTTTGTAGTAGACTGGTCCCCCCCCTTCCCCCATGAGCTCTTCTGAATCTCTGGAAGTTAAATCTTAGAAGATAATTTAGCATTTTCAGAAACATGCTTACCCAGCAGCGGTAACCTCCACTCATTTTTCTGTTCCAGTTCTACACGGATCTTTGGTTTCACCACATAATCTCTGTCGAGACATTTCATACCCTGAAATACCCTGTTCCAACCAGCACTCTGTGGAGATGGTGCTCTACCAGGGGAACAGAAAATCTGGAAGCTGAGTAAGTTTCAGAAACATTTTAAGACTTGCAGGCCTGAAGCCACATTATGGCTGTGGGGTTCTTGCCCTCTTAGATATTCTTGACCCCTTTATTGTTTGGTTTTTTTTAAGCATGTCTATGGCCCTTTTTTCTTTTACACCTTGAAGGAAAAGCTCACAGGCAGTATTGTGTCTGCTTCCTTAGTAAGAAGGAACCATGCTCCTGCCTTCCTGTTAGATGATCAAATCCGTCAATTTCTGTTTCTCTCAGCTTTCCATTTTAAGTCTTGAATTCAATTCTCTGCATCTCCACGAGGGTCTGGAATTTATTTTTTTAAGTCCTTGTGGAAATTCATCAGCAATTTACTGTGAATTTCTCCTAATATGCACATCTATGATTTGATGAGTTGACGATTTATATATGCAATTTTGCCTAATATACAGTGGAACCTCGGTTTATGAACACCTCGGTTTATGAATTTTCGGTTTACGAACGCCGCGGACCCATCTGGAACAGATTAATTCACTTTCCATTACTTTCAATGGGAGAGTTCGTTTCAGTTTATGGACGCTTCAGTTTATGAACAGACTTCCGGAACCAATTACACCCATGCTTCGGGTTAAGTACGCTTCAGGTTGAGTACTCCGCGGACCCGTCTGGAACGGATTAATCCACTTTCCATTACTTTCAATGGGAAAGTTTGCTTCAGTTTATGAACGCTTCAGTTTAAGTACTCCATGGACTGTCTGGAACAGATTAATCCACTTTCCATTACTTTCAATGGGAAAGTTCACTTCAGTTTACGCACAGACTTCCGGAACCAATTGTGTTCATAAACCGAGGTACCACTTTACACAGTTTTCTGGGCATTTTTTTAAACGTATAATGCATTTTTATGCACACTTGATGCATTTTTGTACACAACTAGAGAGCTGCATTGCAAAATTTGGAAAAGCGCAAAGTTGAAGGATGGCCGTGTTTTGGTTCACATATTGTTTCAGAAAGTGTGATAACCACTGATAACCAGGCGATCTGGGACTTGTACAATAGTTAGAGAGAAATGAAATACAATATAATGTACATTTGCTGGAAATGCATTGATGGATGAGAACCATAACAGGCACTGGGAAAGTATATGTACCACGGAAAGTACTTTGTCTTCATTTACATGGAACTATGGTGAAGAATAGCGGAACTAAATTAAGAAAGAAAACATTTACCCATAATAGTTCAATTAAGTATCAGGAGCTCATGACTTTACTATATCCTGTTCAACTGGACATTCTCCAGGAAGAAATGCTGCCTAAAACAATGTGAATCAATGACATAATGAGCAGGTTGATATAATATGCTGTTCTCATCTCTGTTTTTTTCAGATTCTATTAAACATCCCCTGAGTGCTATACTTATTATAGCACGTGATGGTAATAGAGAGTTTTGCAGGAGCCTTTCATTGCCATACAAAGATTATTGCAAAGAGAGATTGCCAGAAAAATGGGACCACTGTTTAACTCCATAGCCCATAATTATCTGCAATCATTTTGCATGCAGCCTTTTATACCAACGTGGAGAGTTGTAAAACTGACAAGCTGATTTTTATAGCAGGAATTGATGTGTGTGTCTGATGGCACAGAGTGATAGAAATGCCTGCTGACATCTGAGATAGGGACTTCACAATCAAAAGCAACTGTAATTTAAGCCCTTTCTTTTGAGCACTGGACAAACATTAAATATAACTGACGCCAGTCATTTGATCAATGGCATCTCTGAATGAAGGTTTTTTCCTACAATTCATTTCTGTACTATTAACGCATATTTTGTTACTCATTTGTTGCATGGAGCCTATATATAGCAGCTGTGCTTCCATTGCATTTCAGATGAATCCATTTTCCATTGTATGGCTATTGTTGCATCCCCCTCAGTCTTTGAGCAGTGAGAGATTCCAGAGGTTCCAAGTGCTCATGTTTCCTTTTGGAAATGAGGCACAGTGGAGACTGTGGTATATTTAGGATACCACAGGTTGCACATGCATACAACCTGAGCCTATGATGGAGGGGTTCACAGGATTAGCACCCCAAGAGTGTCTTGTTTCTCCCATAACCACAGCCTTGTATTCAAAGAGAAATCAACCATCATGCTCCAGCTTGCAGTCTTTACCAGCTTGTGACCATTTTTCCTCTGGGTCACATGACAGCCAACCCTCAACTCTAGCATTGTTTTCTAATTAACACTGAGTGGACGGAGGTGGCTCATCCATTTGCTGTCTGGCCCAGAACCTTGCTTTCTCAATAGCCCATCTCCCAAGCGATCTCCTGAACATGGGGAACTGGGTCCAGGGATTAGAAGTCTGGTGTTCACTTAAATTCCCCAAGCCTTGATTAAACTATAACACCTACTGGACCCAGGAAAAACTGGCACCCAAAAACTCGTAACACTATCAATGGGTCACATTTTGTAGTTGGGGGTTACCGTAAATGAAATATATAGTACCCCATATTTCACAAAAACAAAACCCATTACTGTAGCCCTTGCTGCATGTAGTGTCATTGCGCAATTGTTATAAGCTACTATGCTCCTCAGGGCATAAGTAGTGATAAGCAATCCCATACTGTTACCATTTTGTGAAAAAGAGGAACTGAAGTGAAATCTTAAAACAGGCAACTGTTCCAGGAAGCTGTTTGGGTCAATGGGCTGGTATAGTTCTGGCAACTCAGGTTGATATATCTATTTATTTGCATTTTAAACTAGCCTTTCCAATATTTAACTACAATGGTTCACTCTATCTTTCTCTAAGGTGAGAGGCCACAAAATTCCAGCAATGCCCCACTGACCCGCTATCAGAGATAAAAGCAACATTTATTTTACACATCCCAGAAAGAATCCTTGTAATAGCTTGGGGGAAGAATTAGGACCCAAATTAACATCTAGTCTCCCTCTAGGATGTGAGTCCCAGAGAACACAACAAACCATTCTCTCTTGTATCAAAATATTAATTATCTGGCTGTGGATAGCATTGCTGCCAGGCCATTGTCATGGTCATATCATTATCTTGTCTGGATTCGGGATGTTGGAGAATTTCAACAGGCAGTTTTGGGCTCTTTTAAAAATATATAATTTTCTTTTAATTTACAGACTTACCTAGAGTAAGTTGCAGAAGCTGCTACCTTATTTTATGGGTGGGCCCATTTTGCTTCAAAACTGAAATATACTCAAGCACCTAACTTTGCTCTTGGACAGAAATTATTAATATGTGCAAAAGATCTTGAACCAGCTATAAGCAAAACAAAGTGTGTGTTGTCTACCGACTTCCTTTTTTTAAAGTAATCAAAACAGTCTAATGTATACATTTGTAACACTAAGATTTTGTACACTACATCTTTGGTTTTTTTAGTTTTAGTTTTTTTGTTTTTAAACGTTGCTTTACGTATAGAAGAAGCATACACAGGAAATGCAAACTACAAATAGCAATTTGTTCAAAAGAAACCCACAGGAAGTTTTGCAAACCATTCAACATCAGGCTGTCTTTTGCCACGCAAGACAAAAGCTGCTCAGTAACCACTGATGCATTGATAATTAAGGCGTCTTCAGCATATGACAGATGAAGCAATGGCTTTGTTTCTATCTGGAAATCAAATGGGCATGAAGTTGCCCTTTGCATGTGTGGCAGTAATCTAGGAATGAGGCAGTTCGCTAGAGACAGAGGGGCTTCAATTTCCCACTAGTAGCCCAGGCGATCCAGAGGGTGGGCAAGCCATACAATCCCTCAGCTGTAGCCAGTAAGGGTTGGCTGAGATCATGCAACCTATCTACCCCCCTTCTAAGGTGGCCAGGATGGTTCTCTACTGTCAGAGGATAGCTTTCTAGTGAAAGGAGTCCTACCATTGAAAAACTGTCCAGTTCAAGTCCAGTTTAAAGATAAATAACTCTAAGAAGGGAGAGCAGGGAGCTTGAAGTTGCCTGTCAACCATATGCACCTGGACAGCAGACTGAGCACATGGGTCACCTGCTGACAGTCTTCCCCACCAGGTTTGGATGTTTAGGGAAGTTTTTTAATGTTTGATGTTTTATTGCATTTTAAATTTTCTGTTGGGAGCCACCCAGAGTGGCTGGGGCAACCCAATCAGATGGTTGGGTTACAAATCATCATCATCATCATCATTAAAATTACAGCAATTATTTCTATACCTATCAGCTAGCACTTGCAAAGTTAGTGCAAAGCTGTGCCCTCTTTTGTTTTCTTTTTTGGTAACTCATTTGTGGCCACCTACCCTGCCCTCTTCATTGTCCCACAGCCACCCAGAAAGCAAACATTGCTTTCAGTGCATCTGTTCCGAATATGACTTTAGTTGGATATAACTTTAAAATATTTCTTTTAAGAATATCACTTCAACTTGAAAAAGGGAAGTTACACATAATTGGGCTGTCAGACATCAACATATCATATATATATATATATAGCTATGCAGTCTGGGCCCCTGTTACATCAAATGGGCTTGTTTATTTCAAATTACTTGGTCATGTATTATATGTTTGCTTTGAGGGCATAAATATTTATCATTAAATTCACCCTGTAGCACACATTTACTTTTTCTCTCTCTCTCTCTCTCTCTCTCTCATGCACAAACAGGCCCATACATATCTTATTTAGAAGCAACATCTTCACCATCTACTTCATTCATCTGTTGAACTACTGGTAAGTTCTTGCTGCAATAAATAAGGTTATAGAAAGGTGGCATGGGAGACTTTTATCTTCAGTGTCACCAGATGGCGCTGCAGAGTAGTTTTGCTTAGGACTACTGTACAGTAGTAAACATAAAACCTACCTTTACCTTTATTTATTAATCTCCCTGATTAAAATGCTGACTTCTTCCTCCCCACTCTCATTTACAATTTTATTAGCAGTTAGTAAAGAAAGTGCTTTATTTTCAGAAACAGATCTTACACACATGTTTTGGATGTCCAAGCTCCTTCACACAGAACAATGAAAGTACCGTATTTAAGCGTATCTTATGTTACATGCGAAGGAGCCATCAGTGTGCCTTCAGGTTTTAGGAACCACAATAATTTAGGAACATTGAGGGATTGATATTACTGGGTCATATATGATGAACTATGGGTCATTGATGAAAGTATTACTAGGCCATTGCTGAAATAAGGCTAGGAAAAGTTTGTTGCAAGAACCTACAAGTAGTGAAGGAATGACCAGATATTTATTTGATTTAAGTGCAGGTAAAAAAAGGTAAAGGACCCCTGGACAATTAAGTCCAGTCAAAGGCGACTATGGGGTTGCGGTGCTCATCTCGCTTTTAAGTGCATTACATATTTGGGACCATACTAGTCATATTAGAGTCCATGTCAGTTTCTCAACACCACAGCCACCATCTGTTAATGGAGGAATGTTACAATCGTTGCACATGCTGTGGCATTGGAAGTTGAAGGGCTCCTAAATTACAAGGGTAAGTATATCCTAATGGACTTTACACTGATAAGTAGTTTTGTGGCATCATAAAATAGCGACAGAGAAAAGATATCCTGACATTTAGACAACTATTAAACCTGTAAGAATACTGCACTATTTCTTTACTATTTTTAATGTTATTAGATTGTTATCTGCTCCTGAAAGTGGAATGGTTGGTCATGATTCAAAATCAGCTGTTTCCCCCCCATCAAAATTCTGCAAATATTCATGTATTTAGGCTATAAATATGTTCTCCTTCCTTGCTGCACAATGGGCTCTGTCTTGCAGTTGTTCTATCCTGCTGAATGAAGACAAATATAAAATATATACCTAACATAATAGTATAGTTAAAATAACAGTACAATACTCAAAAGATGATCAGCAGACAATAATTTGAAAATTCATTCAGAAAAGGCTTGGGTAAATAAAAGCATGCATCTGAAGTAATAGATTGGTGGAGTGTGCCTTATCTTAAGTGGTAAATGAATTCAACGTTAAAGGAGCCACAAGTTAATCATACATCAGACTTTAAGTACAGAAGTCTTATTGTACAGTCAGAACCAAGTCACAGTGTGAAGGGCAAAAAGGTCTTCCTTTTCGGTACACTTCCTGGTTTCATTGCCAACTTAAACTTCCCAAGATAGTAGCACCTAATATTATAAACCAAAGTAGCTGACATTACATTGTTGAATGTAGTGTGGGACAAAAGCATACATACAATAAGACAAAGAGTGTCACTTTTGAATTTTTCTGCTTCAAAAAAATTCAGGCTATCTATGATTGTGAGGAAAACTGCAAAAAAAATTATGAGCAAATAACATTTCTGGCAAAGGGACCCAGGTGGCGCTGTGGGTTAAACCACTGAGCCTAGGGCTTGCTGATCAGAAGGCCGGCGGTTCGAATCCCTGTGACGGGGTGAGCTCCCGTTGCTTGGTCCCAGCTCCTGCCAACCTAGCATTTAGAAAGCACGTCAAAGTGCAAGTAGATAAATAGGAACCGCTACAGTGGGAAGGTAAACGGCGTTTCCGTGTGCTGCTCTGGTTTGCCAGAAGCGGCTTTGTCATGCTGGCCACATGACCTGGAAGCTCTGCGCCGGCTCCCTTGGCCAATAATGCGAGATGAGCGCGCAACCCCAGAGTCGGTCACGACTGGACCTAATGGTCAGGGGTCCCTTTACCTTTACCTTAACATTTATGGCATATATATAATAATACATGGTATTAAAAATTCCAAAAAAATTATTCCAAGAGAGTAAGAACACTATGAAAAGTAATCCTGCTGATCTTCCTAGGGCACACTTAATTTCTAGGTACCAAAATGCATAACTCTGGTTTTCTGTATGACATACTGTACCTCCAACAAAATATCTGGCTGGGTACTTCAAAATTAAATGTGACACAAGGGTTATTGTAGCCAGCATTTGTCTCTATCACATGAAATAACTCTACACGAGGCCTCTAGAATGCCCTGAGGACTTTAGCAACAATCTAATCAAAGTTTTCAATAAAAGAAAGGAATTTATTGAATGTACGTTGTCTTCTGATCATCAAATGTTGTCAACACTTCATCATATTTACAGTTTCTTTATAGGCAATATTGTTCGGAAGAGAAAAGTCACATGAAATATGGCTTATATAATGAAAGACCCCAGATCTGGGCATTTAAACAAATTTTAAATGTTGATAGTTCACTATGGCAAATCTCAACTGCAGCATGCAACGTGCTTAGTCTTTGAAGGTTTTGGATTCATTCTAGCTCTCACTGGCATGGTATGAAGGCATATACTTGAAGTGTTAGTATACCATAGTACTTAATTTATGCCATACTATGGGATGTTAAAATTATTACCATGCTGCATGTATCTGTTAACTTGCTTGGTGATTGTCTTATTATAAGCAGAGGGATTTTGGTAAAATGAGATTTTCTAGCTAATTATGTAATTAAGTTGCATTTTGATGTTTTGCACCTGATTTGCTTTTGTGCTTCTTGTTTATTTTACATTGTACATTGTTTAGTGCTCCCTGGAAGGACAGATCGTGAAGCTGAGGCTCCAATACTTTGGCCACCTCATGAGAAGAAAGGAATCCTTGGAAAAGACCCTGATGTTGGGAAAGATTGAGGGCACTAGGAGAAGGGGACGACAGAGGACAAGATGGTTGGACAGTGTTCTCGAAGCTACGAACATGAGTTTGACCAAACTGCGGGAGGCAGTGGAAGACAGGAGTGCCTGGCATGCTATGGTCCATGGGGTCACGAAGAGTCGGACACGACTAAACGACTAAACAACAACAACATTGTTTAGAGATAATTATTGTTGCTTAATTAAGTTACTTAAAATGTAGAATTAGTAGTAGCCCTAGTTGCAGCAGTATTGTTTAGTATTATATGTACAATTTGTATTGTATTGTAGTGTTGTAAGATGGGAGGAGCAGAGACAAAGGGCCAGAGTTTCAGGAGGGAGAGACAGAATTGCAGTGAGTGAGGAGGTATGCAAACAGGAGGGGGCATAGCTGCCAAGTCCGGGTCGTAAAGATCCGGGATCGGCAGCGCGCGCATGACCGGAAGTTGCGTGACGCGACTTCCGGTGGCGCTTCGCCCTTCTATGGGCATCAGAAAATGGCGGCGCCAGCGCCGGAAGTCGCTTCCGCGCATGACCGGAAACACGTAAAAGCGACTTCCGGCGCTGGCGCCGCCATTTTCTGATGCCCATAGAAGGGCGAAGCACCACCGGAAGTCGCGTCACGCAACTTCCGGTCATGCGCGGAAGCGACTTCCGGCGCCGGCGTTGCCATTTTCTGGTGCCCATAGAAGGGCAAAGCAGCACCAGAAAAATGGCCGCCGGGAAGAAGCGAATTTAAGGGAGAATGCCGGGATTTATCACCAAAAGGGAGACCGCCGGGAAACAGTAAGAAAAAAGGGGTTTTCCCGGCGAATACGGGATACTTGGCAGCTATGGGAGGGGGGAGTGCTAGTTTTGCAAGCTCGGGGCTGGGGCAGAGCATGAGACAGGCAGTCTGCAGAGAGGGTCAGGCATGATGGTTGGAGTCTCTTTGACTTGGAGGCTGCAGCAATGGAAGGAATGTGAAAGCTCTGCACTCTCTCCATCTAGATGCAGCTTGTATATACCGTATGTGTAAATAAACCATATATGATAAAGACACCACAGACTCTATTGTGCCTTATTGTTCCAAAAGGAAACACAGGCCCTGGTAAGCATGGCTTGTACTGCTAGAATCTCACACCACACCGCTTGGAGATTGGGGTGGCGTGTAACAGTATTGGGATATGCATTATTGTTTGGTGGTGTTCTTATTTTTATTATGTATCTTGTGGCTTTTACATTGTAATTTTATGTTGTGAACTGCCTTGAGATCTGTGGATGAAGGGCAGAATACAAATTTTATTATTATTAATAATAATAATATGCAAACCACTTAGAGACTTCTGATGAACTGTGCAGCAATATACAGGTGAAATAAATAATGTAATGCATACGACTGAAATGCATTGTATCCACCCAAAATGAATGAGTGTACCACTATCCGGCTAAGTTATAGAGTAAACCAATTGAAGCCAATGGACTTAGTCATAACTAACTTACGTTCACTGATTTCAGTGGGTCTCTGAGTATAACTTAATCAGATGCAGCTCATTGTAAATTACTGCAATACACTGGGTTACTTTGTCCTATAGGTTACCCTGCCTGTTTCTGGCAGGGCTCTTGTGCACTTAACAGATGTGCAACAGGCAAAGTTAATAGGGAATATGGCATAGAGAGCAAACCTTTGCAATTTCTGTCTGCCATGCTCCTGCTAAAGGCTCAGGAATCCTCTGGGGGGCAGGGAGAGAATGTTTATACCCTGTAGCTCTTTTAAGTTTACAAAAACTGAGAGTATCATCCTAATGAACATATGACATGCATGTTTGGGGAGTAATAAGGGTTGAAGTAGACAAATAAGCATATATTTCATTAATCAGCTGCAATGTAAGCAATTAATAAACATAGGTCTAGTCCAATTTTCACCTTTGCTACCTCTGTTAAATTGAATGACTTTGTGAAGCAATACCCTGCCTCATGGTACCACTGGCATTGAGGAAAGCTTAATATTTCTTTCTACTGTATTCCTCAGCTAGCCAAAGTTTAACAGGTTCCTGCTGAACTCCATGACTCATGGTTAATATACTTTCACCTCTGTCCCTCTGATTTCCAAGATCACTTGCTTAAAACTATAGCAAGAAGGATGAAAACAAATGTAGCTTCATTGCAGCTGATTTGAAATGGATTCCTAGCAGCATATATGTGTAACCAGGTGTAAACAACTGTGCTGGTTTTTACATAAATGTTTGCTACATCAGCTAGAAAATATTTTGCTCTGTAATGCCTTGTTGGATGAGGCCAAAGGTCCATCTAATTCAGCCTTCATGTCTCCAGCATTGGCTCTCCACACATTTCATCATGTTTTGTTTTGTTTTTAATAAAAAGAATACCCTGGTGTGAAGTCAGAATTTAATCAAGGAAGGCATTTTGTCACTTTTCCTCTCCATGTCAGGAAAAGTTATGCCTGTGAAAGGTTCAAAAGCCTGACAGGATAAGGTAGCAACCCATCACCAGAAAGCGCTCTCTCTCTCTCTCTCTCTCTCTCTCTCTCTCTCTCTCTCTCTGTGTGTGTGTGTGTGTGTGTGTGAGAGAGAGAGAGAGAGAGAGAGAGAGAAAGAGAGAGAGAGAGAGAGAGAGAGAGAGAGAGAGAGAGAGAGAGAGAGAGAGAGAGAGAGAGAGAGAGAGAGAGAGAGAGAGAGAGAGAGGGAGAGAATCAGCTGAGACATTGATTTTGTTAAAAGAATATTGACCCCTGGCTGCTTGGTTACTCCAACAGGACTCAGGATCAAGTTGCAAAAAGAGCTTGGCCCACAAATGGCTTTGTGGGTTTGCCAGTCTTTACTGCAGGTTTATCTGAGACTTTGCTATATTTCCTTCCTCCTTATTGGAGGAAGAATTATGAAGTTTGGAAGGTGGGGAATCAGTGACTCATAAAACCTGGACAGCTCTGCAGGTTTTTTTGGCAGAGGATTCCATCTAGAGCAATTACATCCAGAGTGCAGTGTGATGAAAGATCATGCCACCAGACTTATATTTCCTTGAAATATTGGAGAGCCCTTGATTATAAGCCTTTTCAATAATGGGCTCTTTTCCTCTTAAGAATGCCTTGTGATAGATAGACAATACACCTAATTATTTGACTCTTGGATATGAACAATCATAATGAAGTGGAACATTTTTAGATACATTTTTTTCAGACTAAATAAATAAGGTGGTTTTGTGGAAGGAATTTTATCCTAACCTAAACAAAAAACCTAAATATATCTAACTATTTGCTCACATTCAGCCCTTACTGCCTCTGTCACACCACAATTCCTCTCCATTGTTGTCTTCACTATCAAAATTCTGATTGTGATCTCCTTGTTGCAAGGACTTGTTTTTTAAATGTATATATACAGCTTGTACAGCATATAGGGGTTTTTGAAACCCACTAAAAGCACAATAGCGAACCCATTTGCTTATTTTAGTCATTAAACTGCAAAGCATGCTAATGACATTACAGTGGTAGCTCTGGCTATGAACTTAATTAGTTCTGGAGGTCCGTTCTTAACCTGAAACTGTTCTTAACCTGAGGTGGTAATGGGGCCTCCCACTGCCAGCGTGCCGTCATTGAACGATTTCTGTTCTCACCTGAAGTAAAGTTCTTAACCCGAAGTACTACTTCTGGGTTAGCGGAGTCTGTAACCCAAGGTACCACTGTACATTAATAATAATATTTCAGCTATATTTTATACTTTGTATTCCTGTCTGTATTTCCTGTACACTGATCACAGGTACAGTTGTTGACTACAACCCTAGACCTGTTTAACTAGTCAAGCTCTTTTCCAAGGAAGCACTGGACATTTTAAATTGGGCTATGGAACTGCTATATTGTTCCACAGCACCCTAATCTTCAAACAGTGTGAGATTCCAGAGATTCCAGGTGCTTTCTCGGGATTTTGTTTCCTCAGAATGAGGGGCAGGGGAGACTGTGGTGTCTTTATGATAGACATTCCCCCACATGCACAGGGGTTCAGTTCTGGGTCACACCTGCCATTCCTGCCTGTTCCACCTTAGTCCCCTTGGTCCCTTTTGGCGTTGTTTTTAGTGCACACGACACCAATGCACACAAGTGGGGAGTTGCCTGTACAGTACATAGTTTACTTACACACATCTAAAACCTGAGCCTATAATGGTGGGGCTCACAGCATTAAGACCCTAAGATGATCTTGTGTCTCCCATAGCCACATCCTTGGATTCAAACAGGAATCAGGCATGGCTCTGCCTCCCCCAGGTTTCAGCCTGCAGCCTTGCTTCCAGCTTCTAGCTTGCACACACTGCTTGTGCCCAGAATAAAAGCAGCCACTGAAGCCTAAGTGTTAAATCCTATGCATGTTTACTCAGAAGTAAATTCCACCATGGGGTTTACTCCACGGCGAGTGTGTTAAGGACTACAGCTCAAATAAATGAAATTACTTGCCTTAGCCTGCGTCTAAATATCATAGTGTGTAACACCAAGGTATGGTTCCCTAATGCTAATGTTTGTAAGAAATAACATGCTAAGTATAGATCTAACATTTCCTAACTTCTGAGGGATGACAAAAATAAACTGAATCTAAAGAATTGGCAGCTATTAAAACAATCTCAGGAAAAGTACACAGCTGTAACGTATTTTGCTTTGCACCATCTTTATTATTTCTTGTTGATTCCACTCCCCTTTCATCTTTGATATAAATATATGGAGTTGCTTTGTTCATGAGCTTTGTGTGCTCAGCACTTCTTTCTTTGTTCCTCATGTCATAAATAATGTGCCTTGCAAAAGCACTAAAGAAAGATACAGCATGCTAGTGGCACCAAAACACTGATTCACATTTATTGGTATCCATTAAGGTTAATATAGCAAAACACCCTCAGAAGTATTGGACACATTTTCACCCCCTTGAGCAACAGAGATCTGAGCATGCAAGCATGTTTACTGACTGTATGTACAGTATAGCTAATGAAGAATAACTTCTAGATCAGGGAAGATGGGGAGCTTGCAGTGACCTTCCAGATGTTACTGAACTATACCTGCCATCTTCTCTGACCATTGGCCATGCTGCTTGGGCTGATGTAAGTGGGGGTCCAAGTATGCCCAAAGGGCTACAAATTTACCATCCTGTTTTAGATGTACAACCACTTTGCAATGCTTAGCCAGATTCTTGAAACATCAGAATGTATATTTAAATGCATAGATTAAAGATTTGTGGGTCATCCACACTTCCACTTGCCCCATGCCTAGAAAGCATGGGTCCAAGCAGTTTCAGCTTGTCATGTGCTTTCTAAGCACAGGCCCAAGCGGTTTTACCTTCGCCCCACCACTTCCCCCTGGAAAACCAACTCTTTAGCACCAAGTTGGAACAAATGGCAATCTGCAGAAACACAAGTACTATTTGTTCTGATTCAGCGCTGAAGATTGGGTTTCCCTGGGAGAAAAACAAACAACAAAAACAAACCAATAACCCTCTCTCCCACAAACACATTTGAAAGGCTATCAAATGTTTAATCATCCAAATGCCTGGTTATAGAGAAACAGTTTCACGTGGCGCCATGTGTAATGAAGGCACCAGGAGAGCCTTCCAATGGAGAAGATTCCAGAAATGGGAAGCCACCACAGAAAAGGCTCATTCTTATGTTATCACCCTCCAGACCTCTCATGAGGGCCTGAGATGAAGATCGCAGGGTCCAGGTTGGTTCATATGGGGATAGGTGGTCCTTGAGGTATTTCAGTCCTCAATATAATAGTTGAGAGGCTCTCAGATTTTTCATGCAAAATAAAAAAAATTCCTTCAGTAGCACCTTAAAGACCAACTAAGTTTATATTTTGGTATGAGCTTTCGTGTGCATGCACACTTCTTCAGATACACTAGAAACAGAAGTGTCAGACCCTATATATATATACAGAGGGTGGTGGGGGTGGGTGGGAATGGGTGATGGGCTGATGGGAGTGGTAAACCTGTAGATGGCTGTTAATGGCTGCTGATGGCTGCAATTAGTCCTGGGCTGAGGTGCTAAAGAAAGCTTGATCATGCATAATGAGATAAGAATCCGATGTCTCTATTCATCCCAGGTGCTTCCATGGTTTTAAGCTTAAAACCATGGAAGCACCTGGGATGAATAGAGACATCGGATTCTTATCTCATTATGCATGATTGCAGCCATCAGCAGCCATTAACAGTCCATCTGTTTCTAACAGTCCTTCTGTTTCTAGTTTAACAGTCTAGTTTAACAGTCTAGTTTAACAGTCCTTCTGTTTCTAGTGTATCTGAAGAAGTGTGCATGCACACGAAAGCTCATACCAAAATATAAACTTAGTTGGTCTTTAAGGTGCTACTGAAGGAATTTTTTTATTTTGCTTCGACTCAGACCAACACGGCTACCTACCTGTAACTAGATTTTTCATGCATATGCTATATGAAACTATAAGTATTTTAAAGTCAGAACCGTATGGTATGTGGTAAAGCCATGAAAGTACCACTCACATTCACAAATATCATGTTACAATATTGTATACTGCCACGTCTTTACCTCAGCTAGGCAGCAAATATGTGAGCAATGTTAGGTTGAAGTTACCAGCCCATGATCATCCAGTATGCTTTTGGTTGGCTCAGATTTGAACCAATGACAATGTTGTCCACACTGATAATAAGAATTCAGCCTACGTACTACACAGTCAACACAAATCCCAGTCTATCAGCTCTAGGCAGTGACCAGCACAGATGCCCTGAAATGTTACTCAAGTGCATTATAAAAGAGCTATGAAGACAGTCGGCGCTGACCTGCCCTCTAAGAGAATGCAGTCCCGTAACAACTTGCATTATTTAGGGCCATTAGTGCTATGGTAGTTCTAATAATAACAAAGACTTATTAGACTCAAATGCTTCATGAACATTATCACCTTTGAGCTAAACATTCTTGCCCTGGCACAGTAATTGGTTCTTTTGCAGCAAGAACAGTTATTGTGTCCTGGTTTTAGAATAACATGGGGAAAAGCAGTTTCAGCGGGGGAAATTAATCTGAAATAAATACTTAAGAAGAAAAAAGGTTCAGTGTAGCTGAAAATGGAATGAGATGAAAGAGTTGCACATCACATTTGGCTTGACATTTGCTTTAATGGTTTAAAGCCTATTCTAGTATTCCCTAGCAATAACTTATAGTCATGCTCAGAAAGCTTGTTCCTCTTACTGCAAATATTATTTAAGGGCAAAAGGAAAATCTAGCTGTGTGTAATTGTTTTAATAAGGTGTATGACGTATGTTTAGCATATCTATCTTGTAGCAAGAAATTAAATATTGGCAGAATGGTCCAGCGGAAGGTCAGGCCAACTACATCTACCTTTTCCTGTTTGGCTTTTGGGTGCATTGCTAAATATGCTAATTAGAATTTAAGAATCATTTAGTCCCAAGTCAGGATTATTCCCTGCAAAGTCTGCAGAATTATTTTCCTTAAGCCTGCAGCGAATGGCTTCTTGGCCCAAGTGTCTTCATTTATTTTTCGGAATGCGAGTGTGCATCCATGTGTATCTTACAACAAAGATAACAATTCATGCACAAAACGAGGTGGGCTGTGGTCCATAAAAACTTGTGCCACAATAAACAAATTAGATGCCATGACTCCTTATTGATCTTGTTTTAAATATCTGGGTCTCTTCGAGCCTTTATTCAGTCAGATGCTCAAGTCTTTCCCCTCTGTTTTCTCCAAATAGAAAAAACTGTTCAGGTGCCAACATTCTCCAATACCCATCAAGACTAATGTAATTATTTTTCTTTTAAATGAGACTTCAGAATAGTTTATTTTGTCAGCTATAACACACAGTCCTTACACATTTGTATCAGATACTGGGGAGCAATCTTATTTAAAACTGGCAGCTAATAACAGGTGTTGGTAAGATAACTAGGAAGCTTCTCATTTTTGGGATGTAATATGCATCAGAGTTTGGGAAGTTACATTCTCCAGCTACTGTGAGAGGCAAAAAAACCCAGTTCAAAGCAAGGGGATAGAGCTCTTTCATATGTTTTCACCAGCCATAGCTCAGATGGGAGCAGGATGCATAAACAGGCCCCTGACTTCAGTAGATAGACAGGATCATATGTGAGGAGATGGTCCTTCAGCTATGATGAAAGGCAGTGTAGTACAGTACAACAGTGTAAATATGAATGGATGTGGAGAGTGCACTACAGCAGTGGACCCTACATAGAGTTAACGTTTCTCCTATCCAAAACTAAAACAAGACAAAAAGCATAGCCAAGGCAACAGAAAGCTTAGATAGTGCAAATTGACCATGGGAGCAAGCTCAGATACCGCTTTGCAGCCCCCACATTCAATCCAAATGTTTCCTGATCTCTTTTCTGCAAAGATAATCAAACTCTGTACTATAAAAAAGCATTCAGTGTTCTTCTCATGACAAAAAAAATAATACAAGCATGTATTGATGCCGCATATCCTGATGCAAGGCTATATTTTATTGTATTCCATATCACTGCTCAGGATGTTGGAACCACAGGCAGGATGCGATTTGCTTATAGTTTAACCACAGGTGAATGTCATGTCAATAAATAGAACTCAGCCTGCTTCACTCTTCCTGCATCACCAATTTGTAGCAGGTTAATGCTAGCACAGTAACACAATGGTGAAAGAGGACTCTATTCTTTTATTTCTGGTGCCTCTGCATCCTGTGTTTTGCCTCACCATAACTCAAATTTCTCTGTTGCAGCAGGTCAAAATGTGGTGTCCAAGCACCATCTGACCTGTTTTTAAGGGGTAAATTTCAGCTCTTGCATCCTGAAGATATGGACAGAGTGCTTGCAACTGTTTGCCCAACCACATACTCTCTGGACACTCTTCTCAATCCTGGGGTGGGTCCAGGGTCCAATCTGCCTGCTGCCCTTAAACCTGCATGTACTTCTGAAGCCTACTCTTGACATGGAGGGTTCTTGTCAACAACCACCCAGTCACAAATAGCCCCTTCCTGTGCAAGATGCGTCAAGAGTATGGTGGCAGTGCAGTTACAGGAGCTTCTGGAGAATATTGGTTATCTGGACCTGATCCAATCTGGGTTCAAGCTGAGTTTGGGAACCAGATTGATATTGTTTCCCCTGAGGGGTGACCTTTATCAGAAGAATGAAAGGGAGATTGTGATGCTGTTTCTACTTGATCTCTCAGACGCTGTTGGTACGAAGAATCATGGCAGCCTCCTAGACCAGGCACCCACAAACTGCGGCCCTCCAGATGTTTTGGCCTACAACTCCCATGATCCCTAGCTAACAAGACCAGTGGTCGGGGAAGATGGGAATTGTAGTCCGAAACATATGGAGGGCCAAAGTTTGGGGATGCCTTTCCTAGACAGTCTTTGTGAATTAGGGGGATTCCACTCCTACCTACAGGACTGGTTATAGAAAATAGAGTTGGGTGACATCACTTCAGTCCACCAGCTATTGTAGTGTGGTGTGCTGGAGTAACATATTGTCCACAGTTCTATTTAATATCTACATCAGGCACCCCCAAACTTCGGCCCTCCAGATGTTTTGGACTACAATTCCCATCATCCCTGACCACTGGTTCTCTTAGCTAGGGATCATTGGAATTGTAGGCCAAAACATCTGGAGGGCCTCAGTTTGGGGGTGCCTGATCTACATGAAACCTCTGGGAGCAGCTGTTAAATAGCAAAGTATAATTTGTCATTCCGTCATGTGAAATGTAGAACAGCTCAACTTGCAACCAACTACTCAGTGGATGGTTTCAACCCGTTTTTGCTGCTGCATCACACTGTTGTATGCCAGGGATGGGAAACCTCTGGCTCCTCAGATGCTGCTGGAATATAAATCCCATCGTCCCTGGCCAAGCCAGCTAAGGTTGATAGGAAATGGAGTCCAACAACATACTGGGTGGAAAACCAGTGATCCTCTAGCTGTACACTGTCTTGAGTTGCTAGGAGGGAGGGCAAAATATAAATGTAATAAAATTATTATTATTATTATTATTATTGTTGTTGTTGTTGTTGTTGTTGTTGCTATGAGATATTGTCTACAGTAGAAGGGCAAAGTTTCCCTTAGTTTAAGTTTATGTATATATATAGGTACAAAACATATGGCTACCTTTTTCCCCCTCAGGAAGATTGTACCATAGGAAAGCCATGTCTCCTATGGAGCTTTACGGTGCAATCCTAAACACATTTACTTAGAAGTAAATTCCACTGTTGTCAGTGGTGCTTACTCCCTAGCAAGTGTATTTAGGATTCAAGCCTTAAGCAATTTAAGAGTGTGACCCTGGGCCTCTTCCAGCACAGCACTTGCCTCAGAATCAAAAATAGGAGTGCAACCTCCTTGTTTATTCAAATGTACTTTGTTAGAACTCCCATTTGAGACGGCAACAATCCCGCCCACATCCACATTCTCAAGATTACATCAGAACACTGGCAGGAATTCTAAATTCCTGGTGGATGTCAATTACACTGCAGGAAGCCAAGAACATAGGAAGCCACTCACATGCTAAAATGATCGTGATGATTGCAAATGAGATCTTACCTGTCACCATCCTCATATTTATCATCAGTTTCAGCAGCAATGAACAACTATCCATAGGTAACTCATGTACATTATGGAAGATAACATGTACAGTCATGTCATAAGACAGCATCCTCCTATATAGCCTGCCTTTCCTCCACCACAAATTGCTCAAACCAGCATTCTTGCACTTTGCAAAGGTTCCAAAATCCACAATTGGGCAATATCTTCATTTGGAAAGTCAAAACATGACACGATAGTGAGTGAGCTTTTTATTTCTCCACAATTTTCAATCAGAATAGATGTTAGCAGGAGGAAGAAATAAGCTAGGGAAAAACATGATTTGTGTAACACTCAGCAATATGAAGGGTTCTAGAGAACTCCAAGACTTTATTTCTATTTTGTGTTATTTTGTTGGTCCTATAAAGGTATTAAGCCACCTGTGGATTTCATCATTTTCCTTATAGAGAAACACCTCTTATGTTTTATTTGTAATTCTTGGTCACTTTGAGTTCAGTTGAAATAAAACTGCAATAAGAATAGATGTAGTGTGCACTGCTGTTTACTGATACAAATACTAAAATTTAACACTCCTGATCATTTATTTGGAAATAAATGTTGATTTGAATTGAGCTCAGATCCAGATAAGTAGGTTTGTAATCATTATGCAAGTCACAATTAAGTCAACAGATTTAGACCAACAGATATGTGGTTTAAACCTCCCCCCATACATTACGAATTTTATAAACAGTATCCTACTAATTATATTTATTCAATGAAATTATTCATTGGCAAAAAATATAATGCTTAATACTGGTCTTGAAGAAGATGTGCCATATGTAATCACTGCCTTTTCTATTTTATAGTGCACACATTGGAGCCAATGCAATCCTAGGAACAGAGACTATGCATTGCCAAACAAACAAACAAACAAAATGTCCATTCCCTGGTGGTATTTTGCATGTTTTCTTGCATGTCAGGAAAAACCCTGAACCCTAAAAACCATAAACAAATAGACAAATCTTCCTCCTTGGTTGTCATGCTCAAGAGTAGAAATAGTTATAATGGCTGCAGACCTTTATGTCAGGATGGTACTAGGGAAACTTCAAAGTGTGCATCATACTTGTGTTTCAGCAGGAAACTATTTTTGTTTCAGTAGGACTCTGCAATTGGAAGTAAACTCGTCTGATCAAAACAGCAAAACAAACAACACAGGCCTCTAGTTGCCACTGGGAGAACAGGATGCTGGATTAGATGAGCCATTGGCCTGTTCCAGCAAGCTCTTCTTATGTTCTCAACAACATCTCTCAACAACATCGAGAGAAAAGCACAGCTAGAAGGGCTTAGGTCCTAACATCCATCCTGTGTCTTAAGGCTTTCCTCTTTCCAATGTATTCAGCATTGCCTGAGTCAGACTACGACATTGTCAGATATAGTGACACCCTAACAGCACAACCTTATGCATGCTTACTCAGAAGGAAGTCTTACAGTGTTCAATGGAAGTTCCTCCCAATTAAGTGTTAATGAGGATTGAGATGCAATCCTAAGCATGTTGCTCACTCAAAAGTTTCAATATGTTCAAAATGGTTAGAAAAGGCAGCTTTGAAGCCAAGACTATCTTGTTGATAATGATAAGGGTTGACCTGTATACTGCACCTCTGTGGATATCTTCACAGGCTGCTTCTGGATGATGTCTACTAAATATTCATCCTGATCAGTTTGCAGGGAGGTTAGATGACATTGGCTTTAATAAATTTAATGAATTTGTTGGATGACAGTTGCATCAAAGCAAGTGTTAACCCACACTTTCCAGTAAATTTCCCCATCACTTTTTATGTTGCTAAAAGTCAGGTCTTTGGGAAAAGTAGATTTGTTGTGGAAGACCTCCCAATTTCCAATAATTGTGCAGTCCAGTCCAGTCGCGGAGGACTCGGGTTGTGGCGCTCATCTCCCTTTACTGGCCGAGGGAGCTGGCGTACAGCTTCCTTTAGCCATGCTTTATAAGAAAAGTCCGGCTGCAAGGCTTCTAAAATCTAACACATGTTCAGATTGGAGGTAACAGGGTTTTGGTTTTTTTGTTAAGCCAAAACTTTTATGAAGTTTTTTTAAAAACAAAATAAAAAATAAACTCCAGAATAGTCATACTGAACACGTACAAAGCTAATAGCTTCCCGCGGATTATCTCAGAAAGGTTACTAAACTTTGCCGTCATAGCCACGGGGGTGGCACTGTAACAATTGTGCCAGATTAGTTCATCCGGGGGTAGAGGGAAAACACCGTACAATCGCTTCTCTACACACGATAAGCTATTGTACAGCTCGAGGGGTGTGACGCTCGCGGGCGGCATCCTCGGCGCCGGAGAAAGCAATGCTGCCCGAGCGGAGGATAAAACCGCCGCCTCCCGCCCTTCGCTCAAGTGACCGTGACAAAAAAGGGAAAAAACCAAACCCCTCGTCACGTATCCGGAGTCCCCGCCTGCCTGCCGGGCTGCCTGCCTCTCCCTCCCACGCAAGCCAGTCGCTCCCGACGGGATCAGAGCAACCCTCGCCTTGCCGCGCGCCCGCGACTCCGTCCCTTTACTACCTGGGCTCGCCTCTCATTGGCTGGACCAGTCCCGCCCTCGGGGATGACGCCACCAGGCCTCGGCTTGACAGGCAGGTACGGCTTGGGGGCCGCCATATTGGGAGCGGAAGCGGAGTGAGTAGCGGCGGCGGCAGTAGTAGCAGAAGCCCTGCTGGACGTCGGGAGGTTGGCTTTGCCCAGCAGCGGTTTCTTCCGAGCCGAGTTCTCTCCCTCCTCGCCCGCGCGTGGGCAGCTCTGCCTCGTCCTCCGCCCCCAGTGCAGGGGTTGGGAGCGCAAGTGTACCGGCAGTGCCCTCCCCTTGGCCAGGAGGAGGAGGAGGAATCCTGACCCGGAGCCTGAGCGAGACACTGTGGGGCAGCGGCTGCGGCGGCGGCTCCAGGTGGGGGGAGCTCGGAAGTTAAAGCGGGAAGATGCCGTTAGCGCAGCTGGCGGACCCCTGGCAGAAAATGGCTGTGGAGAGCGCGGCGGAGAGCAGCAGCAGCAGCAGCGCCGAGGTAAGGCGACCTGAGCGGCCGGGGAGCGGGCGCCGAGTCCCGGCTGCCGCTGCTGAGCCCCGGAGGGCGAGGAAGGGCCCGCGAGGAGGCGTGGGGGGATTAAAAGCCTGTCCTGGGAAAAGGGGAACGTTTTGCCCTGGGAAAAGGAGAACGTTTTGTCGCTCTGCTTCCGCCTCGGCTTTGAGAGCGCTTGGGGACCGGCGGCCGCTTCCTCTTCGCTTCCTCTTTCTTCGAAGTGCCCCATGCGAGGAGAAGGCAGGGCAGCCGCCTTGCCTGTCTGGGGACTCTTCGTGGCCCACTTGGCCGCCTGCTCCGTCGCCCCTCTCCCGCCTCACCCCGATCGCTCCTATCCTCGAGATGAGCCAAGTCCGGCTGCTTGTGCGCTCCCCTCTCTCTCGCCCTCGCGGCTCTCGGGGGCAGCGAGTCACGAAGGGGCGCTTTTCCGACTCCCACCCTTTTCAGCGACAGGATATTTAAAATCCGTATTAGTAATGGCTTGCTTGGCGGCGGGGGAGAGAGTGGTGTGGGCAACTCCTTTGGCACACAAAACCCCTCTTCCCGTCTTGATCGCCCTGGTTCGGAGAATAAATTTCTTTTGGCGGCAGGACGGTTTCTCTGTACGCAGTGGCATTGAGATCTCTGGCGTAATGGAGAGGACACAGTTTACCTCTGCCTTCCTTTGAAAGGAATTTAGTGGGTTCTCCCTGTTGGGGAGATAAAGTATGTGAGGGGGTGCCTATGCCCATCTCTTCTCCCCTCTTTACTGAAACAGATGTATTTTGTGATGGGTTTTTTTTCCCCTTGGGGAAGAAACATGCTGATCCATACCGCTAATGCTGCTGATGGCTTTTAAGCTAATTTCGAACAGCCTCCTTATTCCATTTGTTTGCAAGGGACGATAGTCGGGGAAAGTGGAGGGGGCGATACCCCAGTGGGTTAAGAAAATCAAAAGAGGGTGGAAGCAAAGGGACTTTCCTATCTATAGCCAATACTACTACAGTTCTGAAATTTGCTGGAGGAGGAGTTAAATAGTGTTAAGCTTTGGAATATCTCAGTCTTTCCTCAGTCTTTGGAATATCTCATCTTTCCTCTCTCCACTTCATAAGGTGCAGCCCGAATACAGCACCTTTATGAAGCCAAGAACATCTGGGCTATGTGGTTGTGGAGTGGGTTACTGTCAGATTGTCAGATCTGTGGTAGAAACTGAAAGGTTGAATGACTTGGCAGCTTTTGTTCTTTTTGATGGTGTTCGGTTACTTTCCCCGGCTACTGTCTCTTCCTCCCTCCCTTCCCCCTCATTTTGACCGGAAGCTCAACTTCCTCCACGTACAGGTCTGTAACCAGGCAGTAGGAACAGTTTGCACATGAGAGCAAGTTTTTTCTTTTCTCATTTTTAAAAGGGGAAGTCCTCATATCCTGCTTCCGCTGAAAGCAAGGCATCAATGTAGGAACTGGTGGTCATCTGTCTCAATTTCCCCCCACTAAGTTCTCATGATCCAAGAAGCAATGTACTTTATGTAGTTGAAGCAGCATGCTTTTGGTTTGATCAAGTTTAGATAATCTGGCTTGATTAGTTGCTTTCAGGGTATGGTTCTGAGAAAACCTCTCTGCTCTTTCATCAAGTGATTCCTTTTCTTGGTAGTAATAAGGTGTTGCAATAATTTGGCATACTTAAATTACCCTGTTTCTAGTTTTGTTAAATCCAGACCTGAAGTATTCTGTTTGTTTTGACTTATGCTGATAAGTAGAGCAACAGTATTTGTGTTTATAACACTTTGTTCCATAAAGAGTTTGGTTTTTTTTTAAAAAAAACATTTGCCTCAGAGGTGTAATAACAATAAAGCATTTTGACATATCACTGCAGCCTATTGAAATATATCAGTTCCCCTATGGAGACAACCACATAGTATGTCTAAATATCATTCCAGAAGCCAAGCATAATGTTTGAAAGATGCTTATGATCTGTGTTGTGCTTGTTATGTGCAGCATCTACCGGTAAGAACATAAAAGCAGCCCCACTGGATCAGACCAAATGTCTATACAGGTCAACATTCTTTTCTCACCAGATGCTTATGGAAATTCCAGCGGCAGAACATGAATACAACAGTATTTTTCTATTCATGATCGTCACTAGCTGGTTTTCAGAGACATACTACTTCCACAATGAAGATAGAATAAAGTCATTATGGCTAGTAGATGGTCTTACATTCCATGAATTTGTCTAATTCCCCTTTTAAAGCTTTAACTGTGAACTGTGTGAAGAACAGTTTGCACAATTTTATGCAGCTCTTTCATGGCTGCCCCCCCCCTATTTATAGCAGGGCAGTCAAACATGTGGCTTGAGGACTGCACGTGGCCCTCGGTGCCTTTTTTGTGCTCTTCTGCACCCCCAGGCCTCCTTTCCAAAGCATATAAATGCATAACATAGTAACAGCTCTCCCCCCAATAGATTGTTTAATTAGCCAGAGGCATTCCCAGCTATATAAAGGGTAGCCAGCATGGTGCCCTCCAGAAATTACTGGAGTACAACTACCATCACCCCTAGGCATTGTCCATGCTAACTGGGGCTGATGGGGTTGGAGCATGACTACATTAGCCCATGCCATTGGTGCCAGGATGCAGCATGACCACTGACGTCTCCCCAGCACCATCTACCAGCCTCTCTAGATGATGTGTGACATTTGCAGTCTTCACACCAGGCTGGCAGGTCACATTGTGGTCTGCAGCCAGGTCAGAAACTTGGCTATTTTTGTTTATAATGATAAAATTGCCCACTACCAGGAGTATCTGCTCATCCAGGTAATCTTTGCCAGCTCCACACCTACTGATTGTGACTAGCCTTGGTGTAGAGATGTTATACGCTATGGAGCCAATGCACTTATAAGGGTTTCAAACATAATATGGTACGCTTCTCCATGGAAGAAACTTTTTAAGTAGATCCCATGTGGAAGAGTGCATCTTTCAAAAAAGTACTTTTGATGTGAAATAATTAAAAGTGTTTCTTCCCACCCTATTCTTTCAAGACAGTAGCGTGATTTAAATTAATGAATAAATAATAATATTGCTTGGGAATGCCTCTAGTGATAGTCTTTGGTAATTAGGAACAATGCTTGTTTAAGAAATGATTGTGACCCAAAAGCCTCTGGTTTTCTTTGTGTATAGACTTAAATATACCCAGTTTCATTTGGTTAAGTGAAATTAATCTAAATGTCTGTATGTTTCTCAAAACTCCAGTCTGAGCTGCAACTAGAGTTGGTTATGAACATAAGAACAGCCCACTGAATCAGGCCAGTGACCCCTTTGTCCACATCCTGTTCTCTCAGTACCCAACCAGATGTCTGTGGTTTCCACTAACTGATATCCAGAAACATACTCACTCTCTCTGACAGCAGAGGTAGAACATAGCCTTATTCACCAGGAATTTGTTTTACAGCCATCCAAGTTGGTGGCCATCACTACCTCTTGTGGGAGTGAAACCCATAGTATAACTATTCATTGAAGGAAGAAGTACTTTCATTTGTCTGTGCTGAATCTTCCAACATTCAGCTTCACTGAATATCCTCAAATTCTAGTGTTATAAGAGAAACTTTTTTCTATCCACGTTTTCCATAGCATGCATAGTTTTATACACTTTGATCATGCTGCCTCTTACTTGCCTTTTCTCTAAACTAAAAACCTCAACCTTTCCACACAGGGAAGTTGCTCCATCCTCCTCCTGATCATTTTGGTCTCATTCCTTGTCAGTCACGGCCAGTTCAGACCCCAGATAGGCAAAGTTAAAAAAATTTTGTCCCAAATGCATGACTTCCATAAAAAATGGATGTGAGGGAGGGAGGGAGAGATTATAACAGTAACTCAAAGCCATTTTGCTTAGTGGAATACAGGATAAAAGCACATTGTGTGTAGATTCATGGCTGGCTGGAGAGATGGGAAAAGTGTGCATTACTTTATTCTAAAACCTTCTAATTATATGTTAAGTGTTTTCATCCTTTAAGTATTTAATCATGGCTATAGTATTTGCTTATATCAAAATGTTTTAAGAAGGGAAATTATAGTATTTAATGGTTTGAAGTGAGAATAAGCCCCTTTCTGAAAAATTGCTTCTTTGCCTTTTATTGAGACTGTCAGTAGAGAAAGCACTGGTCATATTGATAGAGGGCTGGTGGTACCATAACCTATGCAGACATGTTTTTGTTATCAGATGGGGCTTGGAATCTGTTCCAGGTGCCCTTAAACTGTGTCTGTTCATACTTCTCATCCTTGGCACACTTTCCTATTGTACTGTGGTAAGCTGCTATTCTCACCACCAATATCCTTGCAACAACCTTGTGGAGATAATATGTTCTCCCAGCTGAAGCAAATAGCATAGAAGAATATGTACAGAGCTGTGTTGCAACTTTTAAACTGACATTTTAAACAAAAATGTATATGTTCCTGTAAAATGCCGGAAATGTAAACGAGCAAGATGCTATATTTGCAGGGTGGCATTGTGAGAGATTTCAGTTTCTTGCTTGAAGGTTATAGAATTGAAAACACACTACAATGTGCATTACCAGTGAATCCAATTATTTGCTTATGAATTACCTAAAAACAGCATTTAAACCTACAAGGAACAATTGAAAAAATATGTTCATTAATTTTTGAGAACACAGCTGTAAAAAGTCAGTAAGGTGTACAAATCAATGAAATGATTTTTTTTAAAAAAACCTTAACTGTAACCATTACTCTGCCTGAGTGAAGTACAGAGGTTGTTTACATCATCCTCTTCATCTTCAGTTATAAGAAATAAATATGGAGTGAAAAATATGGAGCAGTGAGCAGTTTGAAAGAAACAAAAATATAACTTAGGGATTCAGTCCTAAGCATACTCACCTAGGAGTAAGTTCTGTTGAAATTAACATGACTACTTCTGAGTAAATATGAATATAATTAGGCTGCAAATAGAAAAACAATGAAGCTCTTACTAATGGCTGTCTTCAGCGTTTTCCAAAAATATCTGGCTCATTGTAGTGATATATCATTTCTGCAGTCTTAACTGCAGTTAGCCAAATTAACCTGTGCGCAAGCCACATGCAAGTGTGAGTATGCTGAGCTCTACTGTTTTTGCAGCTTCAGGGAAACTACTGGCTTTGCATTATGTCTGAACCAGCACTCATAGATTGCTTACCCCCCCCCAAAAAAAAGCATGATTGGGGAGTGGGCAGCCAAGAAAGAAACTTGGCTACAGATTGTGGTCTATTTTGAGAGAAACAACCCACAAGCACTGGTTTGGAGTATTGCTAAGTCTGACACTCGATGGTTTGTTTCCCTGACAGAGGAAGAGAGGAGCGACGCAGGAGAGCTCAGTCTGCATGCACTTTCACGTGGCTCATGCATAGGCTAATTGATTACCTGTAGTTGTGTCTGAACATGATCATTACTTACTGTGATATGTACATTGCTCTTAGTGCAAAATTCATAAAAATGCTAAACGATACATATATCTACAAAATATCATTTTTCCTGTTAATGACCTTTGACCTGCATAGCTTTTACACTCGCATCTTTTACCAGAAAGGTTGCAAGATAAGGTTGCAATCTTCTTTGTATTGTAACTTGCATTATTTTTCCAACTATTTGTGTGTTATCATACTGTACAGTCAGGAATTTGAAATGCCGGATTACACTAGCAACTGTAATACTGTAATACTTGGAATTTTGTGATTTATCTTGCATTGAAACATCTATACAATATTTCCTAATATGGAAAACCATTGTAAATTGACTTATTTTTTACTTATTTTTTTCTACACCTTAGCATTTACTGAACCTGCCCCACTGCAATCTTTCAGTTGTTACTGATGTAAACACGTCATACATCTATCTGTATCTGTTTTAGAGTTAGACTAATATGTGGTGATGAACACACCAGAGGGCTCAACAGTCTTTGGCAATGTCATTTTAGTACACTCATCCTGCTGGAGAAAATGACTGGCTATAATGAATCACCTTTCGCGAGAAGCCCTTCACTAGTCTGATTTACTAGCCAAATAATAAGACAGATTAGAGATCTGGTACATGCAGCTCGTTCTTGCTGGGTGTCCCTTGTGAGCAAGAAAATTATATATTGCTAAAAGGAATGTAGAATCATATAGAAGTTAGTTCAAATATGTGTTCCACGAGTTTTACTTGGAATACTAATGTTCCTAATGTGATAATGATGCTACAAATTAAAAGTATAAGGAATTGTGCTCTAAATTTTCTTCACATCCATTTAAATGTTTTTATATAAAATGAACTCTTGTTGGAAGAAAGCAGTATTTTAGTATTCCGTAGTAGAGTATTTTGATTTGGATCCATGAGGATGAGTAAGAGTCTGGTGTGTTTCTTTGGGTTACCCAGACAACAAAGTGATAAGAAATGGTTAAAATATACATCTCTTGGTTTTGCGTCAGGTGGTGAAGGCTGCATTGCCATCTTTGACATTGAAAGTTGGATAACTGCCTGGTGTAAGTAAGTGGAAATTAGTAAGTAGGGTCTGAAGAAAGAGGGGAGTCATACAGAGGCTTCTGTTTGTTTCTGGGAAGGTGTTGATAAATGCAGTGCTTCTTATCTTTGACAGTTCCCGCACTGAAATACACCCATCTTGATACAGTACTTGCTTTAAAGCAGTGTCATCCTAAGAAGTGTTTTAGAGTAACTTCCTTTGAGCAGCCAAGTCTGGATGAGAAATTGGTAGACAAATGCTGTGCTCCAGCTAACATGGCTGCTGCTTTGTTGTTGTTGTTTAGTCGTTTAGTCGTGTCCGACTCATTGTGACCCCATGTACCAGAGCATGCCAGGCACTCCTGCCTTGCACTGCCTCCTGCAGTTTGGTCAAACTCATGTTCGTAGCTTCGAGAACACTGTCCAACCATCTCATCCTCTGTTGTCCCCTTCTCCTTGTGCCCTCCATCTTTTCCAACATCAGGGTCTTTTCCAGGGAGTCTTCTCTTCTCATGAGGTGGCCAAAGTATTGGAGCCTCAGCCTCAGGATCTGTCCTTCCAGTGAGCACTGTGAACAAGAATACAAAGCTGAAAATGAATGAACTGCAGCTAAAATATATCATTTTTCACATGGTCTAGTCCTTCCCCTGCTCACCCCTCTAATATTCTTAAGAGGGTCTCTTCTCCAGCCTTCAGAGAGTAGTTAGAAGTGGAGAGGCAGAAAAAGGTCCTCCTTTCCTTCCAGTTTTAATCTGAAATCTTAGGTGCAGTAGTCCACCCAGAGCTAAGAAACTGCTCACACTAATGAAATTCCCTATTACAAAATGCACTTAGAACAATGGGAGTTTTGAACACTGGAAAATATAGAGGAGAGATATCAGTTCTTTAAGGCCAGATAAAATAGTGAGACTGGTAAAGGTAAAGGACCCCTGACCATTAGGTCCAGTCACGGACAACTCTGGGGTTGCAGTGCTCATCTTGCTTTATTGGCCGAGGGAGCCGGCATACAGCTTCCGGGTCATGTGGCTCCCTCGGCCTATAGAGCGAGATGTGCGTTGCAACCCCAGAGTCGTCCGCTACTGGACCTAATGTTCAGGGGTACCTTTACCTTTAGTGAGACTACTAGAGGGTACTAAAAGGATCCAGAGACCCATCTAGTCCAGCAGTCTGTTCTTGCAGTGGGAAGGCCACAAACAGTTGAGCTGGATTGATTTTCTCTGTTGTTCTTTCATGAATAGGAATTAGGCCCGCTAGTGGCGTGGAGAACCACGGCCCCGCGCGCTGGAAGGGCGCCAAGTGAGCGCAGGGTTCCGGCGATCCGGCCAGGACTACGCTCCACTAGCTGAGAGGCTGCACCGCGTCTCTCTCCTTCTCCGAGGACTCCGCGCTGCACCTCCTTCTCGTTTCCCCAGCGCTGGGTTCCGCTCAGTCGAGCTTTGCCACCAGCGCGTGCACAGCGCGCAAGCAGCTCTTGCTGGTTCCGCGGTGCGTGCGCTGGTGGCGAAGCTTGACTGAGCGGAACCCAGCGCTGGGAAAACAAGAAGGAGGTGCAGTGCGGAGTCCTCAGAGGTGGCCTCCCGCTGCTGCCGCGGTCCACTTGGCACTCCCGGGCCCTTGGAGAGGCTCTGGAGGGGGGCGCTGGAGGGACCTTAGCGCCAAGGCGCTGGATGGGCTTAAGACGGCCCTGATAGGAATTAGTGTATTTTGTTCATTTGACCGCCAAATGGAGTCGGGGTGTTTTTTCCCCTTGCTTTTGCATTCCCAGGGCAGCAGGCAGTTGTAGCTCAGTGTTCTCCACTAAGAGAGAAGTAGGGCCAGGTTAGATTTCCCATCGCCTTGATGTTACTCCTGGGAGGCAGGGGATGCAGTCTCTTAGTGGTCCTGAGTCCGCTGGGCAATGACAAAAGCCAAATTGCATTTTCCTTCTACTCTCCAGTCCCAGGGCAACTCATATCTGTGCTTTTAGTACAAGATAGCCAACCATACAAGATCCAAGATATGAAATAGATATGCAGTGGGTTGCACAGTAAAACCTGACTGATATTGCTTTAATGGATTCGATTTCACATTGGCGTAAAAAAAAAAAAAAAGTTCTGAAGCAAGTAGCATACATCATTTTTTTAAGGTGATATATATGAGAGGAAAAATCTTATGAGGCATTTTATCTTGCCTAAGAGGGAAAGTCCCCTTAATATAGTAATTCCTGTCTAATAGGCCACTTTTAAAGTGGTTTATTGATATATCTAATTGATTAAACATTGCAGTCCTATAATTCTATTCTTTATCGTCACTTCACAGTAATAGAACTTACATATTATTTAAAACACAATAATTTTCAATAGAGCTGCATCACATGTGCCATTGCCATTGTCAAGTTCCAGTTTAAATGTTTGTTTTGTATTATGGGTTGTTGCCTTCCGCTTGCTTTTTGCAGATCTGTGGGCTTCTAGTCATAAGTGCTCTAAATAGTTAGTGGCTTAGAATTGTACATCTTATTTTCTTTCTGGAAAGTCCCCCCCATTCACTGCCCAGTAAGATAGTAGTTGCAACCATCTTTTATAGTAATTGATACTGGTTTTATCCAGTGCTAGTCCTACTCAGAGTAGACTCATTGCTGTTAATCGATGTGACAAACTTGGGTTCATTAATTTCAATGGTTATACTTTGGGTAAGTTGAACACAACCCATTATTTTGTTATTTTTAATAAGATGTAGAGAAGTGTTTCTACTTTAGTTGCTTTATGAACCCCCTTTCTTTTTTTGCAGAATGGCCAACAAATCATGGATGAACCTATGGGAGAAGAAGAGATAAATCCGCAATCAGTAAGTAAAACCTGAGTGTTGACATGTTGCCTGGACAGTCTCAGGCTATGGTGTTTGGGCAACTAGTATGCATGCACATATTCAGGGCAAAAGCAAAATCAAGCACTAGTTACAAAGTTCTTACAATGACTGGCTGAAATAGAGAGGAGAAACCAAAAATTGCTGGATTCTCAGCTGAGCCTATGCTGTCACCTTGCTTCCCTTCTATCCCTGCCCCCAGTTGCAGCCTGAAAGAATGCCTATGGCTGTTGCCATATGACTGTTGAAGGAAAAGAAACGGCTGAAGGAGCTGGCTTCTCAGCAGAGCTGATGAAGTAGTAGTGACTCCTCTAGTTAGAATGGCTGTATCGATTGACTGCTGCCGAGTGACTTCATTTTTTATATCAGTTTTCTGGTACTTGTATGGAATATAATATGCCTAAATACATGTTTGGCTTGCGGCAATAGAATAAAAAAAATGTATTGAATTAAATTTAAACTTTAAATTTGGAACATGGACCTCGGTTATTCTTGTGAACTATTATCAGAGGAAGGCGGTACTTCCCAGGCATTTAACAGTGCAGTGTTATACATCCCCACTCAGAAAAAAAGAGAGAAGTGTTGCCTTGATATGAGAACTGTAATCTTGTGCTCCTGAGGGAAGTTGTTATCATATGAAATGCATTGGATGTTTTTGTTCCACTAACACTATTACTATTCATAAAGATTGATCTTTCAACGGTTTTTTGAGACTTTGCTGCCTCTTTTGCTTCCTTTGTTCTTGTTCCTTTTAGTGCTGCCCTTCTCATCCCCTTTACTTACTCAGATGTAAGCCACAGTGACTGTGTATCGGGTTGCAGCATAACTAGTTTGTAAGTCCTGTTTATCTTAGGAGAACTCAACCTTTGTTCCATAACCCATTGAGAAAAATGAATTCTAGATAATCCCCTGAGTTCAGGAGTAGAGGAAAAAGAAATTATGTGCAGGATGAATTTATGCCAGAATGTGTTTCTTAAAACCACAATATTATCTAGTAACCTGTACTGTGTTACTGTGGGCCAATGGAACAAGGTTACTTTTTATGTAAGTTCATTCCTTACATAACAGACTTTAAGTTAAGCTGAAGTGTTCTAACTGAAAGCAGGAATCTTCCACGTGTCCTGGTGAACTGTTCACCAACCTAGGGTACTGTTCTAAAGTTGCTCCAGTCCTTCATGAAGAGCAGACCCCAGAAAGTGGTTATAGGAGATTGCTATTTTGATTTGTAGAGGACCACCTCCAGAGCAGATTTTGAGGGAGGGCTGCATTGGGAGGAAAGAAAATTGTTGTGTAAGTGGTTATTGTGTTCTCCCCATACACAGACAACATTGGATTCAGGCTAAATAATAATAGTGCTTTGATCAAACGCATGATAGCAGGTAGGAAATAAATCAATTAGACATTTCAAACCAGTTAGATATTTAAGTGCCAAGAATTCCAGAAAGTGGTGTCACTACCAAGATGTAATTAAAATGATATAAAGGACAGGAGACATTTTGGTCAATTTTCCTCTGCAGTCCTCCCCACCCCCACTCTACCTCTCATGTTGTCCTAGAACAAATATTGGGAATGTGGGAGGGAAATCAATCGAAATAGCTCTCCATTCTACTGATGGATAACTGTGCTGGATCAAAGAGACAAGCACAAAGATAAAATCATACATTCTTTACTGTTGAATCAAAGACATGAGTTTTCACCATAATTAAAAACAAATAATAATTTTACCTAGAAAATATTAGAATTTTCCCAAACTAGTTGTTTCTTACAAAGGTGTTGTTTATAAACCAGATAGATGCGTGAAATCTATTCTCTGACATTCATAAAAGAACTTAACACTTTGCAGATTCTTGACAGAGTTTAGCATGATATGCCAAGAGCTTCTTTACATATGTAACATTCTGGGATGGAAAGGGGCCAGAAAATCCATTTACATCTATTTTCAACTTGAGATGTTATGAAAAAGTGAAGAAGAATAGAAAGCAGCACATCTGTCATTAATGGCTATTTAAAGGCCTGTAAAATTTCATGGCTCTGGTTAGAATATTTGTGGGGAGGAATGCTCCATATTTCTCTCTCTAACTTCCAACCTACTTACTCTGATATACGTTGCTTCAGTCCCTATAGGCACGTCCATTCAACACCCCCATTACTCAACTCTTCTGTTAAAGAGACTGATAGTGATCAAAGTGGTCAAAAGACATTGTCTTTTTCCAAAAGCAAGAGTCCCAAGTTGTTGTGGGGAGGCAATAAGCAGTGGTGGCCTAGGGTTCTGGGGATTCTGGGCAAGAGAGTCATTTTGGGTCCCTTAAAATTATGAAAGCAATTCAGGCATAAAATTTCTCTTTTATTCTTTTTATTCTACCCAAAGGAGCCCTGAGCAACAAGCCACAGATGATAACAGTTCTTTTAAAAACTTATCCTCTCATCCCTACTTTACTCAAACCTCTGCTGTTCTTTGTTTAAAGTAGCCTCTTTTTCCCTTTCAGTGTTCCTCGCTTCTTGCTATACACAAACTTCTACTCTTCAGCTGACTCATGTGTGTGAGAGATATACAAAGCCCTCAGATAGTCCATAGTACCTTTACACAGTGTATTTCACTCCTGGTACCATGTATTTTATTCAACAATAAGTTCCAGATCTAACGTAATAATTTAGAATAGATATTTTATTAACAAGCAAACACCCTACAGTCATACAATATACGTATAACATTCGTCAACTGAATTTAATATTCTCTAACTGAACTAGCTGACTGATAGGCTTGCTCTTAATAGTCTATTCATTTTAAAGATTCAGTAACATATGTCATCATGGGGTGTGTGCAGAGTGGGGTGTAGATTAGGAGATGAGGCATAGAAGTGGGGGTGGTCTGTGTGCTAGGCTGAGTTGAAAAAGGTATGAAGGGGAAGGAAAAAAGGGGTGAAAGAGAGAATCATGGAAATGTAGAGTTGGAAGGGATCCCAAGGGTCATTTAGTCTCTAACCCCTTGCAGTGCAGGAATATCAACTAAGCAAAAGGTTTTGCAAAACAATGATGGAAAAGGAGGCATGCGGATGGGGTTGAAAATGAAAGCAGGGACATGAAAGGAGCTGAAGAATAGGAGGGATGGTGGCTTTCTAGTTGGATGGAAAGGATATTTAGTAGCAATGTGTGGGAGAATAGAATAGAATAATTTATTGGCCAAATATCAACCATACTTGGAATTTTGCTTCGACTACACTGCAATGTAAAGAAAAAACGTACCTCATACAAACACTATTTCCCACACAATACAACAGCACAGCGAAAAGACCCCATACCACCAACTGGCCTCCCTTCCGCCCACAAGATAGGTGCAAGAGGCTACCATGGGATGGTTTGTGTGCAAGGGAGGCAGTTGCACAAAAAAGTGGAAGCAGGAGGTATAGGCTTGTGGGTTAAGGTGAAAACAGGTGCAAAGAGGGCTGCAGATTGGAAGAGAGAAGTGGCTTCAGAAATGGAGCTGGGAAAGTGAAAAGCGAGCTCAGTAGTTGCATGGAGTAGGAAGGGGAAGCTCTCGTGGTTATTGTGGAGGGAATGGAAATAGGGTTGGTTAGTGGAGTGAGCAGGGTTGCAGCCCCTAGTAAGACAAATATCCATGCTCGTGATTGGTGCATGTGTGGGAAGATGGTTTGGTACTGGGTAAGAACTCAAGAAAAGCCTAGTTTGATTAGCCCAAAGATCTTCTTTTAAGCATTCTGTTTGCTGTAGTAGTCAGTTGATTTCTTCTGGGATGCCCATAATAAGGCAGCAAGGCTATACCCCTTACTCCACTATTTGTCCTCAGCATCTGGTGTTCAGAAGTACACAACAACTGTTCCATTTAGCTTTTGTTTTATGTTGGTTCTATTTGTTTGAACATTGTTAGCCACCCTGGGCTCCTTTTGGAGGAAGAGTGGGACATAACAACATCTGTTAGCCACATTGTTGTTGTTAACTCTATCCTCCATAAATTTGCTTAATTATTTTAAATCTATCTTAAGCAATGACTTCATCTTGTGGTGGTGAAACACCATAGATTAATAATGTGTTGTATTAAGAACTCCCTTCTTTTATGTCCCCTGAATCTGCTACCAATCAATCTCACTGGTTGATGCAGAAGTCATAGAATCATAGAATCATAGAGTTGGAAGAGACCACAAGGGCCACCCAGTCCAACCCCCTGCCAAGCTGGAAACACCATCAAAGCATACTTGACATATGGCTGTCAAGCCTCCGCTTAAAGACCTCCAAAGAAGGAGACTCCACCACACTTCTTGGCAGCAAATTCCACTGTCGAACAGCTCTTACTGTCAGGAAGTTCTTCCTAATGTTTAGGTGGAAGCTTCTTTCTTGTAGTTTGAATCCATTGCTCCGTGTCTGCTTCTCTGGAGCAGCAGAAAACAACCTTTCACCCTCCTCTATATGACATCCTTTTATATATTTGAACATGGCTATCATATCACCCCTTAACCTTCTCTTCTCCAGGCTAAACATACCCAGCTCCCTAAGCCGTTCCTCATAAGGCATTGTTTCCAAGCCTTTGACCATTTTGGTTGCCCTCTTCTGGACACGTTCCAGCTTGTCAGTATCCTTCTTGAACTGTGGTGCCCAGAACTGGACACAGTACTCCAGGTGAGGTCTGACCAGTCTAAAGATAGTATTCAGCTAAGTTTTACTCAGAGTAAACCCACTGAAAGTAATGGACCTGAGTCATCTTAATTTCAGTGGGTTTAGTTTGAGTACAGTTTAGTTTAATACCACCCTAACATGAGGGAGAAAAATTCTGTGCCTACTTTTTCTGCATCATGCATAATTCTATAAAACCTATCTTATGCCCTACTTTGTCATTTTTTTCTGACTAAAATGCACCAAACACTTTATTTCTTATTTCATAGAATCTATAGATTATAAAAAGCCGTAAAGTGGTTTACAAAAACAATAAAGATAACACTAAAAAAAAGTACAACCATAATTTAAAATGAACAGAATGCTAAAATAACAATAAAGTAGACTAAAACAAATCTCATGCAAACTTTCTAAACATCTGGGTAGGCTTATCTAAATAAGAATGTCTTCAGCACACACCAACAAAAAACACTACAGTGAAGGGGCCTGTGTTATATCAATAGGCAGGGAGTTCCAAAGTGTCGGTGCTGCTGCTTTACTTGTAGGGAAGGTGCTCCAATGCCTTTGTCTTCTTGTTTGACCTCTTCTGTACTTTTCTAGCTCTTTTTGAGATGGAGCTACAAGAACACGACTGTATGTGGCTTTCTAAATTTGGCCGCGTAATAGATTAATTTAGGGCACAATCTAATACACATGTCCCCTGAGAGTGCTGTATGCAGTAATTTATTATCTCTGAAATTATTCAATAATATTTCAATTCCCTGTTGTCACCATGTGTATACTCTGCATCATGCCAGCAAGGAGAATAAAGCCAGCTGCGGAAAGGATAGCAATTACTCAGTTTCACTTTTGTGAAACACAGAAGCAGCAAATATATTTTTCTTCCACACACATAGCTGCTTTCTTCCCTACTCCTTTATTACATCTCCTGTCCTTCCTTTAGTTCAATTTACTTGAATTATTACTGTTCTTCTACTTCTGACTGTTGCTTCTTTCTAACACATGGCTCTTTTTAATTCTCCATCCCTGCTGAACTTGAAGCAAATACAAGGCATGGCTGGACATTCTAACTTTTGGTCGTTGTGAAACTTACTATAAGTCCATAATAATACAATCCTAAAACTCCTTTTATGTATTGGAAGAGCTTTGACTACTGTGTAGCAATAAAATGTATAGTGAGTTGTGGCCAGGTTCAAACCTCCGCTCAGCCAGGAGGTTCAATGGAATAAGCAAGTCACAGTGGCTCAGTCTCACCTATAGGAAGATTGCAGTGATAAAGTTGGTAATTCAATGCATGTTACCCTGCCTGATCTCTTTGGAAGAAGGATATATGTAATGTGACCAATTGTTGAGAATAAACTATTTGATCTAATGATTTTATTTTATTTTTACTTTGTGTATTAAATAATCCTATAAAAGCAGTACTGCTTATGGAGGCTAGGAGCAATGCTTTGGGAGAGTTGAGCAGAGAACCATTATGGTTGTGAAGCCCTTCCTCCTCAATGCATGAATCACCAGTCAGTTTGCACATAATACACAATCGGGGAAAGAAGAGGCTCACACTTCTGCTTTTCCTGTGAATGTCCATGGTGGGACTTGCAGATACTTGCTGCAGTGACATCCCTAAGTCCCCACCCCACCGCTTAGCAAACAACACTAGGAGTAGAAGTGAGTCACTTTTCTCCTGCTTTCTCCCCTTTTTATAATAAAGTGTGAATTAGCTCTTAGAAAAGACAGCTGAAGCTGCGATTTTGAAGAGTGACTAGAGCTGCGCCTGTACTGACTACATGTTATATTGAGAGATAAGCAAAATGTTGAAGAAACATTTAAAAAGTGGCCTACGATAATGACCTAAACTTAGTATTTTTACTAGGTAGCTGAATATGCCAGATGGCTATTTTCCGCTTTTTATTTTCTTAATTTGGAAAAAAGAAACTGTTCATAACTAAGCTTCCTTCTGTTATTTTGTATTTCCCTACTCTATAAAAATCTGGCAGTTTGGTATCTGTCATTCCTCAGTTGGTGGTTTTCCCAAACATGAAGAAAACCAAACTTTTGTGGAAATTCTACATTCCTGTTTTTCCTAGTGGTACCAACATTGGACTTAATGAATATTTTTTTTTCTTTGTTGGCTTTTATCCATTACAATTGCTTTCATCTGTGAATAGTTTAATACCAGCCTAGGATGAATATTCCAGGCATGAATTCCAAACATAAAAATGAGAACTTTATTCTTGTTTTCTTTGCAGGAAGAAGGCAATATTAAAGAGATTGCAATAACATATCACGTCAAGGAAGGACATGAAAAAGCAGACCCTTCACAATTTGAACTCCTTAAAGTGCTAGGACAGGGGTCTTTTGGAAAGGTACGACGGACCTCTGGAATTGATACCAGCTGTCATGGTGCTCAGATGGCTTGCCTGAGCCAGCACTAACCAGAATTCCCAAAATAGATGCTCTGTTTCTGTAATACCACCTCTTGAATCTTTTGTTCTAATCTCCTTAATTGTCTCCTAGTTTGCTGCCCTAGCTCGCATTCATATATGCAGGAATACTTATTGTTACAGTATATTTTTTCAGTGAACAGTATAAATTTAACATATTTTTCACTAATTCTGGTTGGTCTACTCTGAATATCACTAGAATCCAGTCTCACCCTATATCTTTCCAAGGATGAATAAAAGCATGCATATATTTTGTATCTAGTTCATATTTTAACAGTCTTCAATGTGTCAGTGATGAAAACCTATATATTCTTGACATATGTCAAGTATTAAAGCAACTCAAAGCATTGGTCTCTGAGCAAAATGGAATTTGTTTTAGTTGCCTATTTTAATACTTTGACACAAGTGGAAGGAAACTTACATCTCTTTAACAAAGGCATATTTCTAGGATTGCCATGGTAGTATGTGGTGTTGATTTTCTTTTTCAGAGTTAGACACTTGACATAAATTTTCCCCTCAATTGTGGAAATATTCTACTGAGCTTTGTGTAGTATAAAAGTATTGTAGGGTTTGAAGGGACCCCAAGGGTTATCTAGTCCAACGCCTTGAACTGCAGGAACATGCAGATAGCCTGTATGGGGATCGAACCTGTGACCTTGGCATTATCAGCACCACACTCTAACCAGCTGAGCTAACTACCGCTCACAGAATTCTGCACCCAAAGATGACTATTTTACAACAACACATTTTCTTCATTCAATATTTAAATGCAAAAAAAAAAGTCTGAGTGGCCGTGTTTAAATAAACTCCTCTTGACTAAGGGCTCAATCTAAGTCCCTGCCATGGGGGGCGGGGGTGAGCTAAGCGGAGATTCTCCCTCAGCCCACAACACCTTCACTGATGCTGAGCTTCCTGTTCACCCCCCAACAAACTTCTAACTTGCTGTAACCTGTGAGATGTCTGTAAGTGGAGTGTTCCAGGGAGGGCAAGTGGCTGGACTGATCCGGGATTCCCTGCATCCTGAGCCATCTCCACTGCCATCACTTGATGATATCTAGCCAGACGGCTGTGTTTTGCCCTGACCAGCATGAGCAAGGAGGCTGCAGATGTAGCAGTGAGACTGCAACTCTATGACGCCCTGCCACTCTCCGGCCAGGGTTGGGCTTTCACTGTTATACACTGCTGTTACCCTCTCAAGGAATTTGGTTTGATAAAAGACTGTTCAATCTTATATATGACCCTGGCATCCAATTTCCTCTGTTCGTCGCACTGGGTTTCTGTAAGTTACTGATAGGAAGTGTACCCTCCTTCTAGTCTAGTAGCCTTGCTATAACAAGTGAAATACTTGGTGAGTTAGGAATGTGAAATTATACTGAAAGTGCACCTGTTTTTATATAATTGGGGCCAGAGTCTTCTTCACATGCAGCTTTTTAAAAGTATGTAGAGAAGTGGAATTGCGTGAGAAGTGGAATAATGCCCACCTTACTATTTGCATTCATTTAACTACCGTAAGGTATGTTTGTTTGTGTAGCATAGATGCTCTCAAAATCAGGGATAAAGATTAGAGATATTACCTACTGGGTCTCAAGATATGACAGGCATTCATGCATGGGTATGTGAGATTGATGTTTTTGTATGTGCACAGATACGTTCTTACCCTGGGTCTGTTCAATGTGTGTTGGATCATTGTAATAGAATTGTTTCATGTGTTTAATACAGGTATTCCTTGTAAAAAAAATCTCAGGATCGGATGCAAGACAGCTGTATGCAATGAAGGTGCTAAAAAAAGCAACACTCAAGGGTAAATCACATGATTTCTTTAAATATTTAAGAATAATATATTGAAACATTGTTGCAAGAGACTGGCAGTGCAATGAGATTCGATGGAGGAGCTGATAGTAAAAGGAAGGTGCTAGAAAAATCCTTTTGTCTGTCTGTGAATCTGGTAGTTATGTGACGAAGAACTAAGAATTCAGACAATTGCATTTTTTGATGTTGACTTGATGGCTGAGCTTCTACATAATCTTGGGAGAACTTTAACCCCGTACGCTTTAAAAATGAGAGCAATTCATATATTCAGGGCAATACAATCCAACTGGCATGTATATTCCTGCGTATAAGACTACTTTTTAACCCAGGAAAATCTTCTCAAAAGTCGGGGGTCGTCGTATACGCTGGAATATACGGTGTGTGTGTGTGTGTGTGTGTGTGTGTGTGTGTGTGTGTGTACGCACGCACACACACATACACACACACACACAGAGAGAGAGAATATAATTATTTATGTAGCCTCATCAAGAATGTGATTTTGAAAAGTAGCATATGCGAAAAAGTTGGAACCCATTGAGGCACTTTCATGCACTTGATACTTGCTCATATTTAGACAACCTTGCTTTTGTTCCCTGGAATCTGCACCTAAATTTAGATGACTCTGCATCTAAATTTACACACAGTGGTGTCTTTTTCAATCACCTATTTGCTTATTAGCTCTTTTTCTTGAACTTTTTTTTTTTTACATTATTAATGCTTCTAAACATTTTGCTATGCATGTTTGCTGGGAAATAATACCTGTTTAGTTCACTGATATTTTATGGTTGTGAACATTCCTGAGATCTGCAGGTATAGGGCGGTATGCAAATTTAAAAAATAGTAAGTAGGCCTAATAAATTATTAGTAATAATGTTAATCTTAGGGTTGGGTAGTGGGGTCTCACAGAAAAAAACTGAGATATAAAACTGGTGTGAATTGCATTGATGAGCAAAACTTCCAACCTGGAGTGAAAGACAGAAATTAAAGAGTGTGTGTGCATGTGTGACCATGGCTTCAGCTAACAAAGGCCTCAGAAAGGGAGAGGCATCTTGTTGCTTCTCTCCTTTTGGGGTTAGCTTTCATGGGCCCTGTAGGGTCAAAGAGCCAATCTTCTAGGCCTGGAGTCCCCTGCTTTTCTGGGCTTATGGGCACATTTGGAACTGAGAGTTGTGGGCACAATCACTATTGCAAATTTTGGGCAAGGAGAAACACTGGGTAGACTGAGTTGACCCATTGAAATCAATGCTCTAGTTGGTCTTGCTTATTGATTGTAGTTGGTCTGTTCTGAGTATGACTTAGCTGGGTACAACCTAAGAGCTGTAGTCATGTCCTGCATTGGCAAGTCTCAAACACCCATTTCACAGAGGGTAAACTTGTGAATTATGTAGCTTGCCTAATAAACTTGAGATGGAATCTGAGCTCCCAAACCACTCATTTGAACCCAGTTTTCTGCTGCAGCAGATCATGGAAGGCAAACCCTTTCTCTGTCAGGCAAACATCCATTTGGGAGAAGGCAGACTTCCCCTGCCCTCTCATCTCTGTGCCAGGCAAGCACCCTTTCGAAAAATTTCTTTAGAATGTCAGCATGGTGGCTAAGAGTGCTACTTTCTTGCACCACATAATGCAGACAAACATCTAGTCTTTAATCCTAATCATGCTTGCTTAGTAATCTTTTGGCTGTTTTGCATATTGCTATTTTCTTACATGAATATAGCCTGCGTTTGGAGGCTAAAAATACATATCCACCATAACATAGAGTGTATAGCACTGAATATTTTCCCGGTGCAACAGTTTTACAGGCATCTTCATGTGGACTATGTTCACATCTTGATGGTTTGGCTAGAATGAGTGCTTAGAAACAATAATTGTAAATAGATTTGAATGCCCTTAGTTTTTTGGCTTCGGTTTTAGAATTCGCACTCATACTGTAATGTAAATTCACTACTCTTGCTTTATGCAACAGATGCCTGGTTTCTTTTTGCATAGTTTTTTTATTGCATAGTATGTATTTAGTGACAGACAATGGAAAATTGTCAGGGTGATGGATTTGCTAGTTGTTGAATAATATATACTACAAATCCTTCCATCAATACTTAGACACTGGAATAAAGTTATGGTGATCACCCTTTTTGGAAAATATGCTAGAAACTGAGAAGAAAGTCCTTGAGAGCTACAGTAAAGTACCCTACAATGCATATATATTCAATCCCTGGTACTTTGGTATGATTGTTGACTCAAGTAAACCAGGGTCTAAGCAGCAGGGGGATATGAGCATAGGCAAGTCTAATGTTTTTCCTGCTCAGATCCCAAAAATGGCATTTATAAATTTGGTTCTTGAGAGGTGAGAGTATAACTCTGCTAACACAATGGGGCCTTCGTGGCACCCCCATACTACACCCCCCTGTGCCCCACAATCCACTCATAAAGGCTGAGGGACCACCTGGAACTAGGCATGGGGGCTCCAGCAGGATGTGGACTTGAAAGAATTTTGTAATACTTCCTCGCACAACGGAAGTGCCTTTCCATTGGTACAAGCCACTTTTTGATCCATAACATTGCACTCTTAAAACTTTATTTTTCATTACATTTTGTACAGTGAAAATAGTTTTTGAAAATGTTGACATTGTGTCCACATATAACGGATATAAAACAGAAAAACAATAATTCATATACATAATTAAGTGGGTAGTATTCATTTGCACTAAATGTTGGTCAACATCTCTTATAGTTCGTGATCGTGTTCGGACAAAAATGGAGCGTGACATTTTAGTAGAGGTTAATCATCCCTTTATTGTCAAGTTGCATTACGGTAAGTTTAATAAGCATCCTAAATTGCTAGAGAAAATATTTCTAGTTACTGAAAAATATTTTAAATTTCTAGTTAAAGAAAAATATTCAATATTGAGGTGGAAGGGGGAGAAGCTTTGATGCTGTTCTCCAGTGAGTGATCTGGAACTTTCTTGTTGCTGAATGCAAGTTACAAGTGGCTAGATCTGTAATAAATTTGGCACTGTCCAGCAGTTTAAAGTTTCAGAAGTCTGGATAACATGTGCTTTGACAATGTGAGATCATAGGGGTGGGGTGAGCAGAAGAAGTAATTTGCTTCTAAAAAAAATGCCCTCAAAAGCAACTCGACAGAATCCTTACACTTCCAGAATGTACAGTGGTACCTCGACTTACGAAGACGATTCGTTCCGCAGCCGTCTTTGTAAGTCGAAGTCTTCGGTTCTCGAAGCGCCCGTTCTGCGCATGCGCAAAGCGCGATTTCGCACTTCTACGCATACACCGACCGCGCGCAGGACAAAAAGACTTCCGGGTTTGTCGACTTAGGAAGTCGAAACCTTCGGATGTCAAGGTACCACTGTATATGTCATTGGGGTACATACAAAATGTGCACAGTGTCTATTTTCTTCAACACCTATCACTTGCATAGTACATACAAAACACAGAGCAGTTTTGCATTAAAGCATTAAATATCTCATAACTTCTAAAATACATGTGAATCTTAACGTTGCTGTGGTCAAGATAAAAATTGCTTTGTGTGCTAGTTTTGATCTGTATGCTACAAATATGTTACACTCTGCTCGTGGAAGAGCTTTTATTCCAGTGGGGGTGACGCCTAATATAAGATGGAGGGAGGTATTTCTTGCTGATTTCCTTCTGCCCCTGTAGCTGCCAGTGCCACCCCCCACCAGTGCCAGCTTCAGAAAGTTGGGGACTCCTCCAGAATAGTGTGGATGGTGGCATGGCAGGTGTGGGGAATAGAGAGAACTGGGAAAATTTGCATCCCTTCTTCTTTCGTCAAGAGATACCATAGCTGCATCTAAAACCTTTCTGTGACTGTATCCATAATGTATAATAAACAAAGATGCTCATTTTAAAGTTAAGTTTGAAAAATCATAGAACATAGTAATAGCTAGGTTGCAGCATTGCATTTTAATACTTTCTTGAACACTTTTTAATGATCCAGCATGGTAAAACAATATCTTTGCAATTATAGTAACAGTCAATAAGTACCTACACCCAAGAACATAATACTTTTATTAAAATATTGTTGATTTCCTCCTCAGCTTTTCAAACAGAAGGGAAGCTATACCTTATTTTAGACTTTCTCAGAGGAGGAGACTTGTTTACACGGTTATCCAAAGAGGTAAATGTTGCATATATTGTTGTCACAATTCTGAATTATATTAATAGAGGTTGTGTTTATTTTATGGAATGTGCTCAAATGTTTAGGGAAATATTTGCCATGATTTCTTGATTAATTGTACCAATGAATCTAAGTTACTTTACACAGCATAGTCTATGTTCATATATCTCTTCTGTTCTGTCTCTTCTTTTTTCCCTTTTGCTTTCCACACTCAAATCTTAAACATTTTGGAGGGTGGGGAGTGGGGGAATAGAGATGTAACAAATGTACTGTTGAATTATCCTTAGACAGCTGATATAGAAATGCACCCATCAGAATTCAAAGTCTGTTGCATTAATATGTACTTACTTGACAGTGCAAGTAAATTTTATAAACATGTTTATATACACAACTATAAACACTTAACATACAATTTTTAGTTTTCAATTTAAGTTTAAACTGGAAAAAACTTTCCAATCTTTTCTAATCATAGAAACTGTTTGTTCTGTATTAACTTTAGACAAGTATTATGCATTTTCTCTTCTAGGTGATGTTCACAGAAGAGGACGTCAAATTCTACCTGGCTGAATTAGCACTTGCTTTAGATCATCTGCATAGTCTTGGAATAATATACAGAGATCTAAAACCAGAAAAGTAAGAACCTTTTATTTTGAATATGATAGAACGGCTCTCTGTAAATATTAAGAACTGTAGTATTTAACTTCTGAATAATATTACTGTATATCTATTAATTAGGTTTTTTTAAAATAGAGCCCTGTAATTTTGGGCGGTATCCTGCCTAATGGTAGGGCTGACCCAAAGAGCGAACACTAATTTCTTGAGCTATAAATTCCATGTGGATTATTTGACAAAAATTATAAATACCATATTCTCTCTCTAGATTTTTAATATTCCCAGTATGTTCTCTGACAGTCATTATTTGTTGTAAAGAAAATCAACATAAACCATGTTTCAAACAATTAAAAAACAAGCTTTATCTTTTTTATAGCATATTACTTGATGAAGAAGGACATATTAAATTGACAGGTAAGTAAAAACAAACTTCTACTACAAAAATAATTCATAGATAGTTTTCTTTTAGTGTGATAAACAGCACTAAAGCGGGGAAATGAAATTATGCTGGTGAAACACATGCTAAGTATAAAGAACATGTTTTCAAAACTATGCATATGTTCATAAGATTACTAAATTCACTGTGCTTTCTTTCTCCAGATTTTGGTTTAAGCAAGGAGTCTATTGATCATGAGAAAAAAGCGTATTCCTTCTGTGGAACAGTAGAATATATGGCCCCAGAAGTGGTTAATCGGCGGGGGCATACACAGAGTGCAGACTGGTGGTCTTTTGGAGTGTTAATGGTAGGTTTCTTATGAACTGAAAGTGGTGGTAGAATTTCTGGATCCCCGATCCTTGGCTCATTTCCTTGGGGGTAAATTTCATTCATTTTAAATGTAAATAATTTAGAAGTAGCAATTTCTAGTCCAGAAAATAGTGGGAAAGAGAAGAAGTTCATGCTTTCAGTGGTAGCATTACTGTATTTTTCCGTGTATAAGACTAGGTTTTTACCCTAAAAAATAAAGTGGTACCTCATGTTGTGTACAGCAGTGTTTCTCAACCAGTGTGCCTCCAGATGTTTTGGGACTACAACTCCCATCATTCCTGACCACTGGTCTTGCTAGCTAGGGATGATGGGAGTTGTAGTCCCAAAACATCTGGAGGCACACTGGTTGAGAAACACTGGTGTACAGGATCCATTCTGGAGCCCCGTATGCAACATGAAGCGCTGCGTCTGCGCATGTGTGCAGTGCGATTCAGCGCTTCTGCGCAGGCGCATGACGTAATTTGTCGCATCTGTGCATGCACGAACTGCCGAACCCGGAAGTAACCCGTTCCTGGTACTTCCGGGTTTGGCGCGTATGTATCCCATGTCGTACGCAACCAACAGCATTCGTAACAAAACGTATGACTGTAATGTCAAAAATTAGGGGGCGTCTTATACACGGAACCATCTCTCCCCATTTTCTTAAATATGAGTCCCCAAAAATAGGGGGTGTCTTATACATGGTGGCATCTTATAGATAGAAAAATATGGCATTCTGAAAAAGATGTGCAGCTCCTTATCCACAACCTTTTTTCATCAAATACAAAAATTTAAAAACCAGGACAAATACCTCAAGCTGCTTCTGTCACTCCTGTCTGCAATTTACAAAGCCATCACTGGGTTTTTACAATATTTTGGTTATTTCATAGGTGAATAAATACCATAAGACTATGATGGACTAAATTCTGCCAGTATCTATAGTTAAAATGCGATCAAGACAACAAAGAGAAGTAATCCCAGACAAAACTATAAATACTATGAATCTTAAAAACCACAACATATTACAAAATGATTTTAATTTAAGCTTACTATCAAATGTTTTAAAGCAAAATTGAGATGTTTAAAATGCAACACATTATTTACAAAAGAATAGCTTTGATTTTTTTTTCAGTCATAAAGGTTGATACAAGAAGTACTGTAGATCCTATAGAAGTTGATACAATTGCATAGTAAGAATAACAAATAGATTCACCAAAAAGGACTTCTTACTTTATTTTCAGTTTTAATATTACTGAGGATAGAAAGTACAAAGCTATCTTATCACTAACGTTTCCTGAGACTCGCCATTTAAACAGAAATAGATCAGAATTGCAGCAAGTCATCTACCTAGAGTAACTAAAAAAGAATCTGTCCTCCCTGGGCACCTTGTAAAAATTGCGTCCAAAAAAGTGAACCACAGATTCTTTCTACTTGGGTCCATAGGGACAAATACATTCCTGAAGTGGAATCTTTGCAGATCAGCCAGTTGAAAAAGCAGAGGGCAGATTTTATTTTTTGTACAGTATTTTAAGCAACTTGGTTTTGCTTCTAAGTGTGGAATTCAATACCATGCTTTGTTGAATGATCCACCCATGCAAACTTATCAGTTTCTAGCTGGAGCAATTTCCCATCTCCCCACATGCTGTTCTGGAGTTTCTCCCAACGCCCCTTCCTGAGCCAATTTCAGGAGGTGGGGCAACAGAGGGGGAGGGGAAAGCCCTCTTGTGCAACAGAAGCCTTTGGGCAGGTTTGTTAGGTGAATTATATATGTGATAGCAAACTGAAATGATATTTTGCAATACAGTGGGCCTACCACTTACATGAAGGTAATGTTCTGGGGGTCTACATGGAAAGGCAAATTCAAAACTGCACAAAGTCAGGAAACCTCAGAACCACCCCCTGCGAGGGGTTGCTGTTAAACTCCTTAAAATGTAAAAAGTTATGCTGCAGAACATTATTGTGCAGAGTTATTGGTTGGTATGCACAATTTGTTTTCTTTTTTTTTTTTAAGAGATTTTTATTAATTTTTCAAACAAGAAATACACAAACAAGACATATAATATAACACTGTCCCTTCATTTTCCCTCCACCCACCGGTCCACTTCTGCCACCAGTAGGGCCCGTGTGCTTTAGGAAACAAAGGGGTCCAATTGTGAGTTGAGTTCTGCTTCCCCCCTCCCTCCTCCCTCCATACCCCCCCCCCTGCCACTGAGAGAACAGGGAGGAAGGAGTTATGGGGATCTGCATCCCCCAACTCTTTCATAATCATATTAATAAACCTAGAAAAAAAAGAGAAAGAAAGAAAGGAAAGAAGAAAAAAACAAAAACAAAAAGAAAATTGGGAAGAGTTCAAACTTCCCAGTTCTTATTATTTTGACATCTTAATTGCGACTCCCTCGGTTGTCTTCCTCATGGTTTTCCTTGCAAATTCTAATTACTTGTGGCGAATTTTCCAACTCAGCTTCAAATCTTAATCTTATAATATTAACTCAATCCTCCTCCTTTTTCATGCTGCCCTCCCACAGGTCCCCTCCTGCCACAAGAGGTGCCTGCAGGGTACAGCACTTCCAAGGTTCCATTTCCTCCTCACCCCTCTGGGCACCCCCTGCCACTGAGTGCCTCAGAGTAGGGAGAGGGGGGCAGGCAACTTTCTGCCTAAACACCTCACTTAACCTGCAATAATTTACAGTAACTTAAAAATTCTTTCCAAGCCATTCTTATACTCCCTTAAGGAAACATAACACTTTTTTCCCTTTCTTTTTTACATTCCATCTCTTCTCCCTAAGTCTTTTCCCCCCAATTGGTTCAGCATTTCCATTGTCATGCCAAGATTTCGAAGACCGTCTTTCAGAAACCAAAACAATACCTTTTAACTAAAGTTTTTACCCCACACCCATTCTTTCCCAAGTCCATCTCCAGGCCTTTGCCCCCCCCTGCCCCTGTCCTTCCCATCCCTCAAACACCCCACTCCACATTTTAACCCCTCCAGGATCTTCAAATCCATTAAACTTTAAGTCCCTTAGTCTCTCATCTTCTTGTTCTGGTTGTTTTTCTTCCTTTTGGAAGTCATATTTTGCTTCATCCCAAACAAATTTGTCACAGTCCAAGTCCTCTTCCAATTGTTTCTCCTCACACACAGTCTCAGAATCAGCAGTCTCCAAATTTAGATTTAGTTTATCCTCTAAGTCCTGGACTTGGACTTCAATCTCAACTGGTAGTAAGTTGGGATGATGCCATTCCTTGTAGAAATCTTCCCATGACAGCAAGTAGTTCAGTACAGTCTCCTGGAAGGCTCGAGACAGCTTTGTTTTCATACCTCTCGTAACCGCAGATAAACAGGGGGTAGGGAACAATGGGTACTGGAAAATTCCTCTCTCAGACGATCGACTCCATTTTGGCTGTTCTTTTTCTTGATTCTTAACTCAGTCCCAAATCCATTCTTACTTCCAATTTAAATAGTTCTTTCACTTTTACCAACAATTTTTCCTGTTCACAGCAATGCAATCAATCCACCCAGTCTTTTGACAGTTTGACAGCTTTTGACAGCTGTCAAAACACTCTTCCCCTTAATGCCGCTGTACCTCAAGGGGTGCCGGACTCGGGGGCTGAGATGGTTCCAAAAAGTCTTTTTTCCCTCTCAGGACCACAGTTTCAAATTCTTTCGTTATTCAGCTTTGGATTTTTTTTTTTTTCCAAACGCCTCCCAGTTTCCCATTAGGAAGAGACCGGCTTCCGTTTCTTTAAGTCTCTCCTATTTTCCAATCAGCAAATTTAGGATCCCGAGCAAAGTTCCACTTACTTCTTTAGGAATCTTTAGTATCAAATCGGAAGAATCCGCCGCTTGCCGGGTCAGGACTCGGAGCTTCGCTTCCCGGAGGTAAGATGTGGCCCAAAATGGCTCCCGCGGTTCAACCCCACCGGCTCACGATCGCTCTATTGAGCTCTCGGGCGGCGGGGGATCCGCCAAACGGAGCAGCCGCTGGACGCCTGAGTCATCGGAACTCTCGATCCGATGCTTTTACGGGGAGTCCGCTCGCTCTGCGGACTTCCCCCCCCCTCCGAGAAGCCAGGGACCTCGGCACGCGAAGTCCCTGCGTCCTTCTCACCGCCGCGACGAACCGGAAGTCTGCACAATTTGTTTTCTAAGCAAGGTTCTTTTTGGTCAAAGAGAGGAAGGTTGTTGTTGCTGTTATTATTTATTTCCCACCTTTCACCCTAAGGTCCCAGGGTGGGTTACAACAATCAAAATGCAATGTTGAAAAGAAATGACCTGGTCTTTTAATATAATTGATGAAAGTTTTTACTTTATACAGTTTGAAATGCTCACTGGTACTCTACCTTTCCAAGGGAAAGACAGAAAAGAAACCATGACACTGATTCTCAAGTGAGTACACTCTTATTATACGTATATCTCACCATTTATTCTTCTGGGGATGCCCTCCAGGCTGCAATCTCTAATTTCTACTGTTCCCTCATTTTCAAAGGTACTGATACATCCTGACTCCATAATGCATCCTGCTAATGTCCTTTTCCACTCTACTGTCCTTCCAGCGCCTCTCCTGTTTCTGAAACCTATCCTTATCCTTGCATACTGATTTAATTCTAACACTCCTGACAAGTTCTTAGTGGGTGAAATTTAGGTTTGCATTGTAGATTATTATCCAGCTACAGTATACCTCTGTTGGTAACCATTAATGCATTTTTTTATTTTTCAATCTGGATACAAAATTTGATACTGTGGAATATACCTATAGTCTAGGTTGGCTGTAGTCATATATCAATATATCAGACTTGGCCATATAACAGATCTATATCTGACTACTATTGTTATACTTCTGAAGCAACTCGAATGTCTTTTGGTCTTTCCTATGTATATACACTCTCATACTTTCTTGGTCACTATGTCTTAGCTACCACTCCTGTGGTAATGGCAGAGGATAGTATTCAGCTTTGTTTTACTCAGAGTAGACTCAATGAAATTAGTGGACCTAAATTATTCATGTTTGTTAATTTCTATGGGTCTACACTGAGTAAAACGTGGTTGAATACCACCCAGTACTTTTGCATGGCACTAGACTTAATTCTCCATAAGGGGTCTGTTTTTTATAATTTATAAACTTGCGATTGTATTTCATATTTAGTCTGTCTGTTCCCCCTCTACTGATATTATCATTTTATTCCACAGTTTATAACTTTGGTTTCTTTAGCCATGATCAGCTTGAATCAAAGACAGATTTTCTGTGTATTTTGTCCTAAATTTTCAAGGCATGTTTTTGTATATACCTGTCAAAAAAGAAACAAGATGGCTCTCATTCATGCAGCTGTATAATCTAGGCAGTTTCTGATTGGAGCAGGGTTGTGTTTTGCTCAACAGTAACCGGTTATGAATCAAATATTTTCAGAAGAATCTTCTGCTGTAACGCGAAGTGGTTAATCATAACATTCCAAAGACATTGTGTGTTTCTAGTTAGTTGAGCTACAATTAATCAGTGTCTCTTTGCTAGATGCAAACCAATGGAATTCCTGCAGAAACTGTTCCAGGAAATGATTCTCATTTAGTTACAGAAGAACCAGTTAGCCTTTCCCAGTTGGTTTGCAGTGATCCAAGCAGTTTACCTCACTGGTTTCGGGAAACAGGATCAACGGATTAATCAAGAATGTATTCCATCATAGTACCTTTTACATTGAGTGTGGCCTATTAAAGCATTGCTGTAGTTCATAGTGTTCATTCATAGTGTTCCTTTTCTGTTTATGAATTCCAATTACTGAAATGTAGAGTGGAAAGTACATGTGAAAGTTAGCAGAAGCATGAGTACTGGGGACTCATCTTAGGCATTCTGCTCTCTTACTAATTCCTCCTTTGGCTTTACTGGCATTGCTATCGTGCTAAAAAAGGAGAAATATTTTTAGGCTGCTGGATATACACAACCCTACCAATGCATGTGAAAAATTCAATTAAGAGAGACCATAGATGGCAATGAAAGACAATATTTGTGTTTCCTTTCCACAATTTCCCATTATGTTTAGTTTCTATAGTTCCAGAATTGCATAGTTGGAATAGGAATTTTTGTGTGGAAGCAACATTTTTGTTTGTTTTCACCTACTTTATTTTCAGGCAGGAATGACAGCCAGTGGTTTCCACACAGTTGCGCAACAGACTTCCCCATGTTTCCTTTCCCCTGTCGCCCACCCCCACTTTTCGCCTGGTGTACTTTTGAGGATCCTCCAACCCCCTGGAGCAGAATTTGGAGCCACAGGGAAGGCTTCAGGGAGAGGGGAGGAAAGGGGGATGCCCCATTGCAGAAGGGGAAGTCTGCCAAGTGTTGTGTTTAAAACAAATGAACGTGGCATTTCCACTATTAACTTTGTATACGGTTAATGTGTTTTTATTGCACAGAGCCAAACTTGGAATGCCTCAGTTTTTAAGTCCAGAAGCTCAGAGTCTTCTCCGAATGCTTTTCAAGAGAAACCCTGCAAACAGATTAGGTAAAGAATTTAATTAAGTTATCTACTGCATACTTCAACATTAAGCTAAACAAATCCCTAATATATCTGCTGTTATGTTCATTGCTGACGACCTCGGATAGGAGCAGGTCCTGATGGAGTTGAGGAAATTAAGAGGCATCCATTTTTCTCCACAATAGACTGGAATGTAAGTACACACAATGGAGTAAAACACACTTACAACATTTCATGTTAATTGTGTTACAGCTTTCTAACGTGTTAAATGTATTTGTCTTAGAAATTGTACAGAAGAGAAATTAATCCACCATTTAAACCAGCAACTGGTAGACCTGAAGACACATTTTATTTTGACCCCGAATTTACAGCAAAAACTCCAAAAGGTAAGATATATATACTGTTCTCTCAGGTGGTTTGGGAAAGTTATGGTTTTAATCTTAATCACGTGCATCATTTTTAACTTTTATGAGTCTAGGGTATACAAATGAAATAAATCAGTCACATAGTTGCTATACATGAGAAACAGGCAAACAACCTCAATTTTGTGTTACTCCCATGGTTTTGTGTTACCTGACAGATAGGAGTCCTTTTAATCTGACTTGGGCATGCAGCAGGTCTTTCTTGCCAAGATCTTGTGTCCTTCATGTTCTACCAACATCGGTGTTGCATTTGGTTGGGATAGGGAAGATGGCCTTTTCAATTACCATTCCTGGTCTCCTGGGACTCAGTTTTTAGATAGGGAGGTCCGTCCCTTGTTGTTACCTTCCAGCACAATATGATGACTGAGTTGTTCCATCATGATTTGACCTGACAACTGACCAAAATGGTATGCCACTTTTTAAATATTCTGATCTTTGTTGCCTGTCATATTGTTGTTTTGTTCTGATCATAATTTGAAATGCATCTTTTTGTGCAAACTGCCTGAGGCATTTTTGTGAAATATTTCTAAAAGGGGAATATCTTAAATAAAATAAAATATTTTTTTCCCAGATTCACCTGGTATTCCACCTAGTGCTAATGCTCACCAACTTTTTCGGGGCTTCAGTTTTGTAGCTATTGCAACCGATGATGAAAGTCAAGCAATGCAGACATCTGTTGGGCACTCGATTGTTCAGGTGAATGTTCATTATGAAGTTAACTATTCGTATTGGCTGGTATTTAGGGGCCTGCAAGGAGATCAGATATTGTTTGTACAATATGTATGCACAAGCTGTGTGCCCAAAGGATAGATAATCAAGTTTCACATATATCTTATTGAAGGATTTCCACATGCGGAAAATGATATTTGGAAGCCCTTGCTGTGCAGAAGCCCATGGAAGTGGTTCTGTGACATTACTCTTTTTGTTATCTGTAGCTTGCTGTATCTCAAGAGCTCAAGCTACTTAATGTCTTGAAGTTATTTCCACATGCAAAGTAAACAAGTAGACTGCCTTTTCTCTCTCATATTCTGTCCTTGTTTTTGGCTCTATCAGTTTAATTTGAATAGCTGTTGCTAGTTATTTGCTCATAACAGACCAGTTTTCATTAAACATTTTATTTGCCTTTTTGTTATGTCCAATTCGAGCTAAAAATTATTTTCTGAATAAAACTATCAGTTAATAATGCTTTGGGGCACATAACCTTAAACAAGCCTTACACAAGCTGATGTCCTCTAGATACTATAGCTCAAAACAAATGGAGGGGACCAGGTTTGTGAATTAGTGTTGTGTGTGGAGGCTACAATGGAAAACTGTTTAATGGCTTCCATAGAAGCCAATGTAGCAATGTTTTAAAGTTAACTTCTATATTCCAGCTTGTTTGGAAGCGATTAAGCATAGTTCCCAGTTTGGATGCAATGGAAAATGATAGTTAATTGCAGCTTCCTTGCTTTTTGCCCCACACATGTAAAGGGAGGAGCAAATGAACTATACAGTATGCTGAACCAAGGGGTAATGTGAAAACCAGCCATTTGTGTCTTTCCACACTATTCAGTGTGTTTGAACATGTTATTCAGGCTGGAGAAGATGTGAAAATCAGAGTGGAAAATGCTTCCTTTTAAAAGTTTGATATTATTAGTTGTACAAACAATTCATTACTGATAAAGATTTGTTCTAAAATATAAAGAGCTAAATTGGATATTTGTAAAGAATGCATTAATTGATAATGTTATTTTGGTAGCAGTTACACAGGAACAGTATTCAGTTTACTGATGGATATGAAGTGAAACAAGATATAGGAGTTGGCTCCTATTCGGTGTGCAAGAGATGTATACATAAAGCAACAAATATGGAATATGCAGTAAAGGTAATTAATTGTTTCAAGCATACATAATGTTAGCACGTTCTCTGTGCACTGTGGTAATTGGGTAAGGGAGGCTGAGGAGCATTTTGAGGGCTTGTTATAGGCTTGTAGTGAGGTGACTTTGGCAGCTAAAGGAGTTTGAGAAAGTGGAAAAGCAGAAATCTGCAATCACCCAATTAATGAAAGAGCTTAGAAGGAAAACTGGTTTGAAGAAGGGTGGCTCTTCACACAAAAATGCTGTTTCAAATCCTCTGAGAGACTTAAAACAGTGGTTGTAGGTTTGAAACAATATTGACATTTGGAGTTAATAATATAGTTATTGGTTCAAATATGTTTGCTCTTTTAGATAATAGACAAGAGTAAAAGAGATCCCACAGAGGAAATAGAAATCCTGCTACGATACGGACAGCATCCAAATATTATTACTCTCAAAGATGTAAGTAGATGATTACAGCTTTATTGCAGTTCAGGCATAAATATGATGCTTTTGACATGTACAGTATTTAATTTTTCATTAGGAGCCTGCAAATTCACTTGCTACCGTAGGTTAGTGGAATGAAGATTATTATGCCTTTTGATTTCAGTGGATGTACTCGGAGTATGACTAAAGTTGGATACAACTCTGTGCACAATTGAGCACTTAAATAATGTGTTACACTTTTCAGGTGTACGATGATGGGAAATGTGTGTACCTGGTAACAGAACTTATGAAAGGAGGAGAGCTGTTGGACAAAATCCTTAGGCAAAAATTTTTTTCAGAAAGAGAAGCCAGTGCTGTTCTACTGACAATAACAAAAACTGTTGAATATCTTCATGCACAAGGAGTAAGTCTGCATTCTCAAGGGATATATTTTAAATGCACTACATGAGTTAATACAGTAGATAAGTTATTCCATTGTTATAGCTCTTAAAGCTTTTATTTTATTTTAAATTCTCCCATCTCTTGTGGTATTTTGGTCTGTAAGCATTAACTAATTACTGTAGATGCTAGTTTGCAATAGTTCGTTAGTTTGTGTAAAGATGGAAGAATAGGAACCCAAGAGCCAGTATATAACTTTTCAGTAGATATGGTGAATAAGGGGCAAACACACATAATTAATTTGTAAGAATGAATGCTCATATATATATATATATATATATATATATATATATATATATATCCCAAAATGATAGATGATAGGCTATGCTCAATTAATTATATTCTTTTTAAATGTGGAAGGACATACAAAATAAGAATTCCATGCTTTTAATAGAAACAACGGCCATGTTTGTTTGTTTGTTTGTTTGTTTGGTTTAGGTTGTACACAGAGACTTGAAACCTAGCAACATCCTTTATGTTGATGAATCTGGCAATCCAGAATCTATTCGAATTTGTGACTTTGGTTTTGCAAAGCAGCTGAGAGCAGAAAATGGCCTTCTAATGACTCCTTGTTACACAGCAAATTTTGTTGCTCCTGAGGTAACTATCAGTAGAGTTCTTTGGTATGGAGGTGAGAGTGTGCAGTCTTATGACCTGCTTCTGATTCCTTAACTTGGGTAAAGTTACATGTGTCCTGGGCTTCTGTTTTGGTCACACTGTGGCCCTATATATTGTGCTGGGCATGTGCTGGGCAAGCCACAGTGCTTTTCAGAGTTAGAGGTAGAACACAAGGCATTCCCGCTCCCTCTTTTTAAGATTGTTGATACAACATCAAGTGGTGCAACAAGTGATTTAATGCTTTGTTTACCTCCTGGTTATTAAGCAGAAACAATATAGTTCCTCCCTCTTTCAGTGTACTTTTATACTGATGTAGTCTTTTGAGGGTTCTTATTTTACTTGAACAGAATTTTCCTGTTTCATATTTCTTTTTGCAGCCCTGTGGTGGCTGTACAGTGGAATTGTCTTCACCCTGTGTGCTTGCTTCAGTGGAGTGACTTTTTAAATAACTCACACATTTTTTTCCTTAAATGTATAATAGGAGATGCTCACTCCTTCAATACTTGCACATTTTAGGTAGTAATAATAATAATGGGCAACATCCAGTGCTATCTGCCTGCTTGTGCAATAGAGCTTCTGGTATCACCTCTCCCCCTCTAGCCATTGGGCCCCCAAAATCTGCTCTGGGGGGTCCCCCACCATCTGGAGCAGATGTTGGATCTGTGCAGGGGGCTGTGGGGAAAGAAGAGGGGTAGAAGAAAAACTGTTGACGAGTGGATGCCTGCTTGTACTGCATTGGATTCCACCCATTTTTCATAACCAAAGGAATTGGCTTTTCCTACAGAAACTAATGAAAACATTGCTTTCCATAGGTTTTAAAAAGGCAAGGCTATGATGCTGCATGTGACATATGGAGCCTTGGTGTTCTGCTTTATACAATGCTGACTGGGTATGTTTGTAGGTTCTAAGTTGGAAATTGTTACATTAATTTATAAAAGTGGATTAGAGGTTCTTGTAGCTTTTCATCTCAGAATTTCAAAACTAAGTTGATATTCTCTTGCAGCAAGTGTGTGTCCACAAGGTATTGCCTGTGTATATACTCTGTCCTGCTCTGTTACCTTGAGATCTGTTCATGTCCCCTTGTTGTTGTGCTGTGATTTCTTGTTCCTTCTCCCCAGTCATTCAGATAGTGGTGATGAGAGATCAGGGCTAATAGCAATACTGAATAGGTTTCAGTATTTTCTATATAAAATTAGTATTTTGCTTTCTAATAATAAATGATAGTAATTTTATTATTTCCTGCCCTGCCCATCTGACTGGGTTGCCCCAGTCACTCTCGGTGGCTTCCAGTATATACAAAAACATAATAAAACATTAAACGTTACAGGACTGCCTTCAGATGTATTCTGAAGGTTGTATAGTTACTTATCCCCTTGGCATATGATGGGAGGGCATTCCACAGGGTGGGTGCCACTATCGAAAAGCCCCTCTGCCTGGTCTGCTGACTTTCCTAAGTCTGCTGAACTCACTAAGATGACAAGCTACTTCCTAACATGAATTTCCCCATAATATGAAAATGCGTTACTATTTTAGTGTCATTGCAAGTTGTAGTAGTTGGAAGTTAACAAGGAACTCAAAATCTTTGGATTTTTATTATTATTTTTAGCTACACTCCATTTGCAAATGGTCCTGATGATACTCCAGAAGAAATTTTGGCACGAATAGGCAGTGGAAAGTTCTCTCTCAGTGGTGGATACTGGAATTCTGTTTCAGATACAGCAAAGGTAGTACTGTATATATGTTCTATCCATTGTATGTTAGATGTGTTTTTGAATAACGTTTCATGGCGACATCTGAAATAGTCAACAATTTATTGTTTAACCAATTAGGTGATTATAAGATTACATCACTGTAGATAATCAAAGTTGAGCATTTAAATAAAATTAAGTCCATGATAAAAGAAACGAGGCAAGTGGGCACCCCTTGCTTTAGATCCAGAGAGAGATCAGCAGAACTCTCCTCCTGCAACAGCACTTTCTTGACTCCTGCAACCCCTTGAAAGCCTCTGCTGAGAGTCTAGCATTCTCTGGAATGATATGTGATGGTACATGAAACTGAGGTCAGAAGACACAATTTGTTTCCTCCCTTTACATCACTTATTTGGAAGTAAATGCACACACTTGGAGGTATGCAGCTGCAAGAATTGGGGAAGCACTCTTCCAGGATTAGGGAAATGTCTTCAGCTGAATTGTCTTCAGCTGAATAGAACTTAATGAGGATGGAGGTACTTGCAATCAGGGTAAAGATATGAGGCAGTAGAAAGATGCACTGATGCCTTATCTGCAGATGCAGAAAGTGGGGGAGAGGAGGAGCTAAGCAAAAAGGGACAAAGCTTGCTGAAAACAGAAGATGCTCTCAGCCACCCACTAAGTTACAGACCATACTTAGGATATTTGGGGAGCATGTCACTAATCTTATAAATTATAAATGAATATGTATTTCCTTCCAGTGATAGAAGTTGCAGACTTTGTCTTTAAATTTGGTGGACACTACAACTTAAACAAATAAACCACAATTGGAACTCTAGAATGTTGCTGAATAGTGATTTATTTAAAGTAGTATCCTCCAGATGTTTTTAATAAGTCTCTCTGGATTCCTGCTCCTCTTTCTTGATAACAGACCTTTATCCCTATAGCATTTTAAAATATACAGTATTTGGAAATATGAGAAATGAATAATCTGAAACAGTTTTATCTGAGTGTACGTAGTTTTATGAGATTCAAAATCTTAGATTTGTTGCCTATTTTAAGCCTTAAACAAATGCCTAATTAGTTCTGTTATATTATTAATAGGACTTGGTTTCGAAAATGCTTCATGTTGACCCTCATCAGAGGTTGACTGCTGCCCAGGTCTTGAGACATCCATGGATTGTCCACTGTGACCAGTTGCCTCAGTTCCAGCTAAACAGGCAAGATGCTCCACATCTTGTGAAGGTAAAAATACGCATTTGTATGACTGTGTTTTTTCATTCTCTCCCCCCCCCCCCCTTAAAACTGCCTGCATCTCCTTCCATTTTCCCAAGTACCCTGTCACTGGCTGCACTCCCATTCCATAGTGTCCCATTACTATTCCTACCTCTTGACCCATTAAACTGCAGTTTCTACTTCCATTTTGTTGTTTGTGCCGGCTAGATTTTCTGAGGTTACATACCTCTTGCAGCACTGATTGGCTGAAATTCAATAATAGTACTTCCATCACTGAGGAAACAAACTGTTATACTGTTAAATAGGGAGTCCCTTCTCTATAGCTTAAATCACAATTCAGTTATAGATGTCTGTGGATTCAGTAACAATGTAAAAATGTACCTATTTTGTATTATTCTATTTGTCGCCAGCTCTGGGCCTGCAGCATCAAAATGTAAAAATGCACAATAGAATACGGAACATGGAGTGATTAGAGCAGGCATCCCCAAACTCGGCCCTCCAGATGTTTTGGGATTACAACTCCCATCACCCCTAGCTAACAGGACCAGTGGTCAGGGATGATGGGAAATGTAGTCCCAAAACATCTGGAGGGCCAAGTTTGGGGATGCCTGGATTAGAGAGTCCTTCTCCCTAGGCTTACAATCTAAAAGACACAAAGGAAAAGGAATTGGTAGTGGGGGAAAGAAAACTCAAGTCACTATATCCCTAGACACTGTGGGCAATGTGAACCAAAATGACACAAAATAAATCTAGAGATGTGCAAATGAAGCTTAAGTGTTAAAAAAAGTTGGATTTGTGAAGAGTGGGTTGACTTGCACATTATAACGTGGTGCTTGTTTAAACTAAAAATAGCCCCTAATCACTTCTATTGATTTTGAATCACATTACAATTATTTTTTCAACCTTTTTATTTTTTAGGGTGCCATGGCTGCTACATACTCAGCGTTGAACCGCAATCAGTCGCCAGTTTTAGAGCCAGTGGGCCGTTCTACCCTTGCTCAACGAAGAGGAGTCAAAAAAATTACCTCAACTGCCCTGTGAAGTGACCTTAGTTGAAAAATGTGGTACCATAATACGATGATAGCACAAATCATGGCAACAGGTAGCACATATCCAAGATACCTGCAAGCACACTGTTCCAGCTGGTACCTATTATGCTGCTGCTCCTGCTTTCATCTGTTCTTGCTTTAAACTATCAGTGGCAAAATATTGCCCTTCAGATGGAATATAAAGTGGAATCAATGGGAAATGAACTATTCATGGAGATAGTAGAATTCCATACACCCATCACATCAAATACACTGAATGAAGCACTCTCTCCCCATATAGCATTATTTTTATAGGGAATATTTTTACTTTAAAATATTCTTCGTTACATGTATGGATGGACAGTTTATGTTAAGCACTTAGCTTAAACAGTATGTTTATATTAGCACTGTATTATTTGTGCCATCCAACATTTTATATGTTTTTTGTAAACTTTTCATAAGCAGTACATTTCTGTACTGTTTCCTTTTACATGCCTTCTATTTAGACTAATTAAATTTGACAATTATGTTTGATTAAATGGTTAATCAACATGGTTAACATCTCTAAAGCAGCTTGACTGTTAAACAGCTATTGAATGTAATTCTGTGAATGTGTTTTGTGTATGTCTCTCCGCAGACATATGGTTAGAAGTCATGGGAATCCAGAGCTGTTGATGGCACATTAGGTTTCTCACCATCAGAGATGTGGAATTGAATCTGTACTGACATGAAAAAGCAACTATGTATCTCTAGTGTGCATGTCCTTTTTGTGGACATCAGACGCCATGGCAAAATAGTTTAACCAGTTTTGTTGTGTTTAGTTGTAATTGGTCATCTAAAACCCAAAACTTTGCTGCTTCAAGAGTAGGGATAAATCTTCCACAGAGCTAAACTGAAATAGGGTGGGAAATGTAACATTTAAAGCTAAAGCAGTGCATTATATATTAAAGAGCATGCCAGAAAAATATAAAAGGGGGGGGATCAGGAAATTGTACTTAGGAGGTTGGCTGAACTTGGGCTATTTTCAGCTTGCAATCCAAAGCAGAATGGCATTTGAGTTGAATGGGGATGTGCCCAGTGTCTTCAACCTTTCCTAGTGGCTCTGCTATTAGCATTGGACTTTTGGTCATTGCTAGTCAATCAGCTGGCCAGCTGAGGCTACAATCCTAACCACACACAACTAATGACTAAGCCTGCAGTGGGGCCTGGACTTTGTTTTTATTATTTTAATGAGAAAGTGGGGAAAGGTCTGTGTTCCCAGCTTGTTTGAATTGTCTTTGAGTACTTGTTTTCTGGGAAATATTGAAGTTGTATTTACTAAAAAAAATCGATATGTTGAAGTACAGCATAATTTTGACGGATCATCCCAGAGTTCTGCCAAAGATTTTTTTTATTTAATAGTAATGTTTCTGAGTTTTGACAACAATTTAGTCCTAATTCAGTGTGCTAAACAAAATAGCAGCAAGATAGGCAGTGAGTAGTAGTTTTCTTGGGTCTTACAAATGCTTACCTTTTCTAAGGTCACTCAGCCCCATATAGTATTTTAGTCTTCCTCTTGTAGTAACTTCTAGTGCTTTGCATCATGCCTTGCCTTACAAACTCATGCAATTCCTTTCGTTTTGTTGTTTCAGGTTATTTTATTTTTTATTTATAAATAGCATTTCAAAAGCATGCTTTTTCTTTCCTTCCACATCAGACTAGTCTGCAAATCAAGCCTGTGCTTAGAAGTTGCTAATCTAACCACCCAGAGGCCTTTAATTTACTATCTTTTTATTTGTTGTGTTTTGAAATCCAGTTTTCTTCTGTTACTTTTAAATAATTAGACAAGTTGCCAGCAATCTTCCTTGGAGCAACAAATCAAAAATTGCTCATCCCCTCTGTCCTCAATCTCATAGTTAAAGAGACAATTGTTACTCAATGACATTTCATATAGATGTGGTAGTACTAAAATATCTGGGCAGTTAACATCCCTTATTCTTCATTCATGTGATTTGGAGTGTTCTGTGCAAAGAATGAGCCAGCTACCTTTTCCAGTTGGGTTTCCTGAATATTGTCTCTGAAGTATTGATCCAATATTGTGGATTCAGAGTATCAGCATAGGAAGTGGTGCTGGGGGGGCTGCAGGGGGAATTGGCAGAAATCTCCCTCTCCTCCTGTGGAAGCCTCTGCTGTTTCTCAGACCCCTTTTTAGTGGAAAGGTGGAAAGGCAATACCTAGACCCAAACATCTTATGCTTCTTTTACTCTATTTTTAATCAGATATTTTCAATAGGCTGCTGTCTTAGCTCTGTGGTCCTGCGTGTATTTCATTCTTAACTAGACTGGTCCTCAACTACTAGTTGATCAGCACAATAATACCTCTGAAGCACTTATGACACAATTCATAAACACAATTCATAAACAGACATTCCATTTGTGTCTCTTGACTTTTGAAGAGACTAGCTAAAAAAACTCAGCATTTTTTTAAAAATTCCCCCAGTTTCCCACAAATAACTTAAATCAACCCAAAGGAAGGAAGCATATTATTTCCATGGTCAAGTTTATTCAGTCTTGTCATAGATGGGCTAGCTTAAGTTGTAACATAGCTATCATATCTTAAATTTGATAAGGATGCTAAAATGCTTGCAGCTATTGGCTAAAATCCAGTATTTTGGCAAATCATTTAAAAATAATTCAATAGCAATGTAATAGATATCAATAATGGTATAGGGCCTTGGTCTCATTGCCATTAACAAACAGTTGCCTTGGGAAACTGAACTGATTTCTTGGAATAACTTGGGCTTTCTACCTGTGATCTCAAATTAGTTAACACATTTCACGAACCTGTAGGAAACTGTTCTAGTCTTGTGCAAAGGAAGACCTCTTTCAGGGATTGCTTTGTCATTGAGGGGTTTTTTTTCTCAGAGCTTTAAAGATGCTCGTCTTTTTGCACTTGCGTTAGATCTATTCATAACAGTCGTCATTCTGCTTTGGTAGCTTTGCTCTTGAGAAAGAGGCGTGTCTTAATTTAAATCATTCCCTTTATGTTATGTTTACAAAATAACTTTGCACAGTTGGATTCAAGTATATCCAGTCTTGCATCGTTCGCTTGGGCTTTGCGACATCCAGCTTCTCATCTGGGGCCACTCATGCTGCAACCCCACTTACTAGATAGTAAGCCCTGATCAACACAATAGGTTTTATTTCTGAGTAAATATGCAACAGAATTGCACTGTAAATCTTAAAATGTTACTCTTGAGTAAAAACTCACCTGACCCTAGAAAAATGTGAACTACTTTAGGCTAGTGTTCGTTACTATGTCTCCCTAGAATGAAATTCAGTTGTTCATCTAAGCATCGCTGCTCCAGCAGAACTTTTCCACTAATGAAGGAAGAAGAATGGGGATTATTTGTTGATTTTCCCGCTCCTCCTCCTCTCCAGAACTAATTTTCAGGGGCACTGAGGGCCATAGGCAGGAGGGGGAGTCCAGAAAAAGACCTCCCCTCTTCCTCTGTTAGCAGGTGCCACCTGCCGGATCACAGTCCTTGCGCTTGTGTAGGGGCAGCAATTAGTTAGTCCCTAGTTACTAACTTACACCCTTTTTCTTATACAAGCACTCCTTCCTCTACCTAAACTCTGCTTTATAACAAGTTAGCTAACTGGACAACACCTACAGCAATAACGTTGGCTTGTTTCAGACAAGACACATCCATATCCAAATACAGTATTTTTTTACTGTCTATATACAGAGCCTAGGGCTTGCCATTCAGAAGGTCAGCGGTTCGAATCCCTGTGACGGTGTGAGCTCCCGTTGCTCAGTCCCAGCTCCTGCCAACCTAGCAGTTTGAAAGCACGTTGAAAGTGCAAGTAGATAAATAGGCACTGTTCCGGTGGGAAGGTAAACAGTGTTTCCGTGTGCTGCTCTGGTTTGCCAGAAGCAGCTTAGTCATGCTGGCCCCATGACCCGGGAAAATTGTCTGCGGACAAACGCCAGCTCCCTCGGTCAGTAAAGTAAGATGAGCGCTGCAGCCCCAGAGTCGTTCACAACTGGACTTAACTGTCAGGGGTACCTTTACCTTTTAATGCATTAATATGGGAATGGAAAATGGTTTCTGTGTTGCACTGACTGTCTCATACCCACAGGAGAATCAGAATCCTCCAAAAAAAGATGTATAGGTGCACATGATTCGGAAGATAAGTTGTACTGCTTCAATTTTGGCTTTTTTTGAATACTTCAGGCAGTGATCAGGGAGGCTCATTTTCATTTTCTGTAAAAAACGTCTCTCAGCTAACGGAAACATATTTAAATTTAAGAAACCATTGATTTGGTTGGCCTTATTTTACACATGGATATGCTCACCCAAGCTCAGTTATATGCTAGAAACTATTTAACAACAAGTAATTTTACAGTTCCTCTAGTGATCACAAACCTCTTCCCTTCAGCGCTATTGGTAGACTGATTTCTTAAAGGTTTTAAACCAAAGTATAATATTTGCAACTACTGTAAAATATAACTGCAAAATCATGTTACTTTTTATATCTGAGAGGAACCACCAGTCTACTGCTGTTGCTTCCTGTCTGTGGCTTAAAATATTGGTATCAACAATGCAGTTATCACTGAAGCTCCCCAAATATTCAAGAAATCATGCCCTTACTAAATTTGATTGAATTGTCAAACTAGTTGCTTTAAAATGGCAAAAGGCAAACTCATTTAGAGTGTTTAGGACTGTTGACTTACCCAAGATTTTTGGAGTGTAAGTTTGAAAAAAATAATTCACAATAAAATAGCCCAACTCAGTCCTTTAATCCTTTCACTGATGATCACCTGCATAGCTCAGTTGGTTAGAACATGGTGCTGAAAAACCCTTTCACTGGTCTTCACTTGCTCACATTTTCCCTTCCACAAAGTTAATATTCCCTGTGTATTCATAACTGTGGTAAGAGAAATAAATATGCCTACTTAGATTCAGCATTGGCACCCTTGAAACCACTTTAAAATGTCAGGACCCTTAAGACACTCATATGAATGTAAAGAAGTTACATTTTCATTACTCTCAATATATAAACTGGATATTCTGAATTTATTGCTACCTGATAGAGAGGTGGCAAGAACCTGTCAGCTTAATTTATATCTCTGGTAATATGAAGCAGCTTTCCAAGGCCCAACAAGCCACCCTGACAAGATGTCAAACCGCAGGATTTTCCTCAAATAAGCACTATACTGGTTTTATGACATCTCAAAAGTACTCTTTACTGTATTTTCTTTTCCTTACAAGGTATGATATGGAAAGAAAGAAAGGGCTTGAGAACTGCAGTTGGGTGTCCAGCAAAACAAAATAAATTAGTAGTTATGTTCTCAATATCCGAGCAGGAGAAAACTGAGATTTCCTACAATAGTTCTTGTTAGATTAGCTGTCAAGACCAAGCAAGCAAAGTATTTAAAATTGATTTTTAAATACAGAATCAGGGCATAAGGAAATAATTGTATGTAGTTTTGTTGTAGTAAATGTAGTAGATGAACTGAAGCATTGCTTTTCTGGTAATGGAAAGGAAGGTTTTGTTCAGAGGCATGTGAATCCTAGGTAAGCAGTAATGAATGGCTTTTAACTCATGAAAGTGATGTATATGATTAGCTTTATCTTTATACTTCTGACCTAGGGAAAGTGCACTCATGAGGGATGTAATTATTTTAACAGTTTTAGTGAAGGGAGGGGGAATCTACTTAAGAGATTTTTTTTAATATCAGAAAATATTTTTCTACAGTTATGTACAATCATTCTTTATATTGACTTCTTCAGCATGGCATGCAAGTCTAAGGTACAACAAAAGGACCTGGCTGTATTGTACCTTTAGAGAGTAGAAAATTAAAATAGCATCTGTTGGATGCTTTTGTTAGCATCATGGAACTGAAGTGCTGATAAGGAGACTAAAGGACTGATAACTTCTGATGGTTTTATGGAGAGCTATGTATGTTTTAAAAAAATACTGTATATGTGTAATCGGAAATGTTCCAGATATAACCACAGATGAGCCTTGAAAGATACAATTGCTTGTATCCTTGTCAAAGGGCAGGTTTTGTAGTCTTCAAAAGAAATTGAATTTATACAGCAAATAAACTTTCAAAGATATATTAATGTGTGAGTTTCAAGTAATCTGCCACTTCTCTCATTACAAAACAAGTATTATTCATTAGTTGCGTGATTCTTAGCTTGTTCACATTATGTTGTATGGAATAGAGTCTCCTCCCTGCTCTCAAGCCTACTGTGCATGCCTGAATAAGTAGGAGAGGTGCCCACAAAGAATAGTTGGCAAACATGCCAAACTAACGCTTTTAGACTTCTGTAGTAAATTAATAATTTCAAGAGCAGGCAGATGCTGTGTTACAGACTTGCATGGCCTTCACGTCCAAAGTCCAGCATAACCCGGTTTCTTCCAGCCACCTTCAGAAACTACTTATGATTATGCTCGCCTCTGGAGCAGGCCTCTTCCTGCACCAAAGCTTTGTGTAACCAATGAGAAACTCCCTACTGCAGCTAATCCCAGTGGAACTTGGTTGGACTGTCAGGGAGACCCACTTGCAAAGGAGCAATTAGGAAATTTAGGGAAGATCCAGCTCATGGGCCCTACTGCCAAATGAAAACATGGAGGGAAAATAAAATTCTATGAGCAAATGGGAGATCCATTCATCTGATCAGCAAGTATAAATGATCTTGAACCACCTAAAGATTCACAGGGTTTTCATTTGCTGGTAAGTTTTATATATTTTTGTCTTCCAAAATGCCAGTTTTTAAGAAGTCAAATATTTTACTTCATTGGTATGAAATCTCCCATCCAACCTCCCTCCCTGTGCTGCATATTCTGGCATGGAACATACCAAGAAAAAAAATAAACACCACACAATTCAATTGTTGATAAGTATATTCATAGCTGTGTGGAGTCCCATCCACAGGGAAACGGGGGTGGGGTGGTGGTGCCGCTACATATTGTTAACAGTGGTGTGCTAAATTAGGCCTCTACAGTGACACTGGATTTCTGATGCCCTTGCCTTGACAAACCAGTCGACTGCTGATCTCTCTTTGCTGCTGCAAACTGATGAAGCTATAATCTAGAACTGTGACTTTCAAATTCTGAGCTAGAGAACAGGAGTTCTTCGAATAAGATCTTCAATAAGATAATAGTGGATAAGTTTCCGTGAAATGCAGTTTGCCAGGCCATAGCAATCTGCCTCTGTGATCTGCAACTACAGTGGTACCTCGGTTTAACTACACAATTGGTTCCGGAAGTCTGTTCATAAACTGAAGCGTTCATAAACTGAAGTGAACTTTCCCATTGAAAGTAATGGAAAGTGGATTAATCCGTTTCAGATGGGTCCGCAGAGTAATCAACCTGAAGCGTACTTAACCCAAAGCATGGGTGTAATTGGTTCCGGAAGTCTGTTCATAAACTGAAGCGTTCATAAACTGAAGCGAACTTTCCCATTGAAAGTAATGGAATGTGAATTAATCCGTTCCAGATGGGTCCGCGGCGTTCATAAACTGAAAATTCGTAAACCGAGGTGTTCATAAACCTAGGTTCCACTGTACAGGATAAGAGTTCAGTATATTCTATTTAGAGCAGGGGAAGTTAATGTAGTGCCTCCAGATGTTGCTAGAGTAGAAGAAACACCACGGTACACCTGCATCAGCACAACTGGACTCCTTCATTTGCCCCATCTACAACAAAAACATGTCTTCTCTGTATTGGTCTCTACAGCCACAATAGGTGCTCACAATGGTTCGACTTTATCCCTGAAGGCTCACACTTCCATTGTCTCCAGGATGCCAACCAGAATTCTCATCTTTCCTGACATTTTGCCATGTTGGCTGGGGATGATGGGAACTGGAGCCCAACGATATGTGAAAGGTCACAGGGATCTCACCTCTGATGTAGACTATGTTCTCAGTTGTATATTGGACCTAGTCATTGCCCTATAGACCAAGTACTGTGTACAGAATGGCTTTAGAAAAGTTCCCTAAATCTTTTCTTATACACAAGATTCATTGGACAAGATAAAAGTCTCTAAAATATAACTTCTTTTTTAAGGTCTGATGAAAACCCCCACAATCTATAAACATTTGTCCAACAAATCAGCTGGACAAGAGTAATTGAATTTGAAAATGACTGAGCTAGGCTGTCAGAGCTACGTTTATTTTTCTCACTGTCCACAAATTAGCATTATATCTAAAAGAAAGGTCAAAATCAAGAGTTGGGACAATACATCTATTAGGATCAATCAAGTTAAAAAATAAGAGCAAGCTTTCTTCAGAACACTCCCAATTGTCAGGCAAAGGGGGGGGGGAGAGAAGAAAAGCTGCCCTGAGATTGAAGAAATATAATCTGCATTTAACAGAGCACAGAAGATAGAGTTAGTGTAAGTAGATAAACAGGTACCACTCCGGTGGGAAGGTGAACAGCATTTTCGTGTGCTGCTCTGGTTTCGGTGTTCTGTTGCACCAGAAGCGGCTTAAGTCATGCTGGCCACATGACCCAGAAAATGCTGGCTCCCTTGGCCTGTAAAGCGAGATGAGCACTGCAACCCCAGAGTCATCTGCGGCTGGACTTAATTGTCAGGGGTCCTTTACCTTTTTTACTATGGTAATTTCTAGCATGGGGCCTTGATCCTTCCTTATTGGGAGCATAGTGGAAGGCAAAAGATTAAAGTACCCCTAGTCAGTATGCTAGATTAATTAATATTAAGCCCCTTTGGCAAATTGATCTTAGAAACACCTATGGGCACAGATGTGGAGCTAACAAACCTAGTTTGGTCCTTAATTGGATTAGCTTCAACTCAAGGCAGTAAAGTCCTATATTCAGATGGTAACAAGTTCTTTCCAGCCATTATGTACAGTATTTGGCTTCTTGGCTTCTTCTCCCATCCTATTGTTTCATAGAATCCTAGAACTGTAGAGTTGGAAGGGACCCTGAGGATCAGCTAGTCCAACCCCCTGCCATGCAGGAATCTCAACTAAATCATAACAGAATCATAGAATTGTACATCACTTAAAATTAAACCCCTTCTTCACTGATTTAAGCCCCACTACATTTCTCTTTAATCTTAAAATGTCATGGCAGGTGAGCGACGCGGGGCTGGATCAATTATGGCACAGGAACCTCAGAAAAACTGAAAAGAAGTACAGCCATTAAAAAGAGAAAGATGTTCCTTAATCGACCAGACCGGAGCGCCCTCCCCTGAGGAGGCAGAGGCTGCTTCGGGGGGTCGCGGGCAGAGAACGCGGCGCGCACCCCTCTCGCGGGCACCTGGTTGGCCGCTGCAGAAAGAGAAGGCAGCAGCGGCTGCCTGGGTGGGCTTTGGCCAATGAGCAGGCACCGTTCCTCACGCGCCATTGACGCACGGGACTTCCCTGTCCGTAATCGCGTAGGGAGAGAAAGAACCGCCCCCTCCTTCCCCGCCCCGACGTGCCCCAAAACAACATTAGTCCGTCAGCTTTTTCCTCCTACCAGAAGGGGGCGGTAGAGACGGTCGCGAGCGTTTGGCGGAACTTGCGCGAGCGAAGTGCATTCTGGGGCTGACGGAGTAGAGACGACGCTTCCCTCTCCCTCGTCTTCCTTCTCTCGCTGGGTTTCGGCGGAGACTGCGCGGCACTCTCTCCTCCCTTCTCCCGCTGTCGCGAGACGCACGGTCTTCTGCTTCCCTCAGCCAGGAGCGCAAAGAAGGCGGAGGGCGACCTAGCTCGCGCTTCCTTCCTTTCCGCCTTTGCTGTCGCTGCGCCCGCTAAGCAGCACCTGACGCCGCCGACGCCGCCATGCCGAAGAATAAAGGTGAGGCCTGGCCAGACCCCCGCTTTCCACGCGGCACTCTGCCCGCTCCCCCGCCTCTCGCCGCCTCTCTCTCCTTTGAGGCTCAGTCCCACCCCGGGATAAGGCGCCGCCTTCGGCGCCCCTGGGCCTGGCCCTCGCTGGGGTTGAAGTGCGTCGCCTTCCTCTTTCGGAAGAGAGGCGAGGGTCTTGTGGCCACAGTGGCCACCCTTCCTTCTCGCGTCTTTTTCTCTTCCTTTCTTTCTCCTTTCGCAACCTTACAGTCTCCCCCACCGGATATTCGGATTTAAGGCCCGCCAAGTTCAGTGGGCTCACTCCCGTGTGTGTGTCTTGGAAGACTGTAGTAGAGAATCGTCCTGTATTGCATATATTCAATAATACACGTGTGTGTAGGATCACACAGGCCGTCTTGGTGGGTGGGACCTGTACGGGAATTGGTGATTTAAGACTTGTAACACCACACACACACACACACTCACACACTTACTTTACGCCTCTTTCCTCACCTTTGCTTCCATTTCATTTGCTGTGTCTTATGATTATTGTGCTGGTTTTGATTATTTGGTTTATGTTTGTTTTCCTGGGGCATCAGAGCCCCTGAAAGACATTCGTCACTTGATTCTTCTTTGGTCCTTTTGGCCTTTTTTGTTTTTCTGTACTCAGATGAACACAAATATACTATTCAAAAAGACAGAATGGAAAATAAAGTGTGCTTGGTGTTTCTCTTAGACCCAGCTTCCTTGCTGAATAACTGCTTATTTGAAATGGTTAAGTGTTTAGTGGCTGTCACATCCTGTTCGGTTGTTGCCTGGTCAAGCCTTCAGGATGGAAATTGTTAAACAGCTAACTATACACATCCAGTTAAAAGTATTTTTACCCCAATTTCCAGTTAAATATGATTCCCAGAATTATTAACAGATATCAAGGTAGCATCTGCCTTCAGATTTGCATTCTAAACAGCAGATGAATTTAAGTTTTGATCTTGAATTTAAAGGTATACATTCTCCTACAATTCAGGATAAACTGTTAGCATGAATGTTTTCCAAAGTGTTACACAAATCTTTTCAGTGCAAGAAGTTCTATGTCACTGTTTACGTACATGCATACATATGTGCTAAACAGTTATATCCATTGCCTTTGGAAGAGGACAAATTATTTTTGCACTATAAATTCCATTAAATTACAAATTTGATATTCATTAGTAGCTACTACACACACACACTGAAAATGGGGGGAGATTATGTGTTCTGTGATTTATTATTAATGGCTTTATAATTAGGTGTTAATCCATATTTTCTACATGGTGTTAGTATTGTAGATGATATGTAAGTAATATTCTGTCTGGTATAAACCTGCCTTTGGTTTCCCCAGTTACTTACGTTTCTGGTGTAATATACATGATTTTGCACTAGATTTGGATGATTTACGTACTACTTTTCCTCTTAAAACTTACTAAACTAGAAATAGTATAGCTAATTCTGTTAGCTAACTACAATATATGCATTTGAGGAAGGGAAAATGTTTGCAAACCTTAGGAGAACTGTAGATGTTTATTGGAAACATAACACCAGTAGTTGTGTTACCTTTTATTGGGGATGGTCTATTTTTTGTATAGGCTGCAGTACTTTGTATCTGAATTTTACTGAACTAGCTCATAAGAGCCGTTACTATTAGTTGTAGTACTGAGAGCGCCTTCCAAGTCTTAAATAAAAATTAAATGCCTTAGAGCAAGGAACATATAGAGTGGGTTAGATGAAAATCTGCTACAGGAATGCTGCAATAATTTCAAATTCTCTTATTAAAAAAAAGCTTTTGGGAGGCCTGATATGCCACTAATTTCTTCAACACAATTTTTCATGCAGGATTTAAAATTGTGGTTCTCCATTGTTTCTTGCAATTTAGGTAAGGGAGGTAAAAACAGAAGACGAGGTAAGAACGAGAATGAATCAGAAAAAAGAGAACTGGTGTTCAAAGAAGATGGACAAGGTGAGACACACAGTTTTGTCATCCCCTATGGATGCAGTAACATTTTATGGTTAATGTCATTTGAATTGCCATAGTTTTCTGGACATGAAACTTTTGGAGGAGACATATTTGTAGCACTTTTTAATTGGGAAAGGGAGAAAACACAGAACTTGTATGTTTAATTCAAACGAGAAGTACAAAGATACGTGTTCTCAACCAAACAGCTTCTATGCAAAATTAAAAGAAACAATGAGCAAAGCTGAAAGAACAGATTGAAACGTATGATACAGGATATAAGGACAGGTGGAAGGGGGTGGAGAAGGGTTTTGAAAAGATATAATGTATTGGTACAAATCTGGGCATCTCCAGAGATATTTGCTTTAGTTTTAAATGGCAGATGGTGCTTAAATTAGCCTTGTGAAAAATTTAAGAAGATTGACATGAGTAAAAGTCTGATAAACAATATTTCTCTTTTAAAAAAAATTCTGTGTGTGTGATAAAGAATTCAGGAAACGTAGCCAAGTAATTAGCACACAAGCATGGTGAACTAGGGGAATGGTTTGTGAAAAGGATTTCTAGTGCCATTAGCCATATTTTCTTTTTTTAAAGCACATTATTTTTTTAATTGATTGATCAATAATTTTAATGTATATTTTATTTTATGTTGACCACTTAGGAGTTTTATGATACAAGGGTCAGCTTGTGGATTTAGTAATCTGGTAGTACTGAATGTACAGTAGTCATATTTTTGGTGGCTGGGTCCTTTTTTTGTGTTGAGACATTTTAAACTCAACAAGCAGCTGTGAAAAATCTGAGATTTTGCTTCTGGTTTATTAAATAGCACATAGGTTTTCATAGAGTCATAAACTCTATGACTTGGAAGGGACCCAATGGTCATCTAGCCCAACACCCTGCAATGCAGGAATCTCAGCTAAAGTTTCCATGACAGATGGCCATCCAACCTCTGCTTAAAATCCTCCAAGGAAGGAGAGTGCACCACCTCTCATGGGAGTCTGTTCCACTGCTCAACAGCTCTGTCAGAAAGTTTTTTCAAATGTTCAGTCAGAATCTCCTTTCCATAGCTGCCAAGTTATCCCTTTTTTAAAGGGATTTTCCCTTATGCTGAATAGGCTTCCTCGCGAGAAAAGGGAAAACTTGGCAGCTATACTCCTTTCCTGTAACTTGAAGCCATTGGTTCGAGTCCTATCCTCCAGATCAGGAGAAAACAAGCTTTTCCCCTCTTTTGGTTATGCATACAACTGTCAAGGTTCAGCTGCCGTTTCATGTCTTTCAGAGTATGCCCAAGTTATCAAAATGTTGGGAAATGGCAGACTGGAGGCATTATGTTTTGATGGTGTAAAGAGGTTATGTCACATCAGAGGAAAGTTAAGAAAAAAGGTACGTATTTCCAACCAATGTTTCCAATGACTTGCTAGAATGGACTGTGTGATTGAAGTTAACTAATGAATTTCAGAGTAAACAACAAATATTTGTAGTGATTCCTCTGTAACATGACCCATGTTACACTAGATTGCTGACAGAGTATGGATCTTGACATCAGTCTTTTGGATACTATTGCTCTACTCTCCTTGCCTTCTGTCAGGTCTGTCAGAACATGATTGATACCACCACTATTTGTCCTCTCAATTTTGGTCTTCTGAATGTGTACAGAAAAATATTAAAGCCACACTTACTTTTAACAGATCTGCTTCTGACCTTCTTTTTTTCTTACTAAACAATTGCACTACAGCTTCCTCCATTTGACTGTCAATCAGAATGTCTTGTTGCTCTTCAATTTTTTTCCCTTTCCTGCTCTTTACAGCTAAAGTTTTTGGCATCTTCAAGAAGGTTTCAGAGATCTGGTGTGCATTTTCACAGATTGTTCCCTTGCTTTCCCTCATAATGTTCCCAGTTTGTGACTCCAAACTCGTTCTCCTACTTTCAGTCCAGGATGGAGTTTCTAAATACCATTACATTCCGTCCTCCCCTCCCGGCCATCCTGGCCTATGGATCAGTTTTCCAGCATGCTAAACTCTTACTTCCACCCACTCCTTAATGCATCAGCTTCTGTAAAGGTAACTCTCAACTTACGTACATTTAACTTCTGCGATTCAGCTTTATATGCTTGGGGGGAAATTGTTTTTAATAGAAAGGGGCAAGTGTCTGGGGGGAAAGACTTTGGGAATCCCACCTGCTATTGAACCCAATGTGTTTTGACTAAACATGGTTTTGGCTTTATGCGCTATCCCCAGAAAATAACCTCAATGTAAGTTGAGAGTCACCTGTACTGCAGTTGCTCTCATCAATGTTTAAATTGGCTTTCTTGAGACAAAATCTAGAAGTTCATTGTTCTTCTTGATGTGAAATGTTCATTTTTTTGTTAGCATATTTGTTGGATTCTTCTCATTCCTTGCCTTCCTAAATAATTTCCTTTTTTATTCTCCTATTTACCGTATTGGCCCAAATATAAGTCACACCTGCAAATAAGCTGCACCTTTAAAATTCAAGGCTTATTGACGGGTTCAGCCCGCCTCCCAGCACAACCACCCTGAACTAGGTGGGCCTTAAATTCTCCCAGCACTCCCTCCCCACTGGCTCTGGGAGAGGCTTGGGAGCAGCGGGCAGGCTGCACATCGTTGCCCTGGGCTCCTGGGCTGCTCTCTGGGGGGGGGAGCTACGCCACTTTGCCAGCGGCCTTCCCCCTTCTTTCTGGCAGCTGGGGGAGGCTTGGGAGCAGTGAGTGGGCGCTGCACCGCTGCCCCACGCTCCCAGGCTGCTTCCTGGGGTGGGGGGAGCCATAAGGTTGCAAATATAAGCTGCACTTTAACTTTTCACGACCCGAATTTGGAAAAAAGTGTGGCTTTCCGTATATTCAGGCCAATACGGTATTTCCCTGTCCTCTTTGACATTTGTATCCATGAAAGGTCTTGCATGCCTTGATTGCTGCTTTTTATCCTCCACTTTCCTTGGTGATCACACTTATTATGGCTTTGTGGCTACCATATCTACTTTTCTGCCATCTTTGATTATATTTCTTCCAACTTCCCTCAAGCTCTTTCTTGGTTCTGCTCTTCTCTACATTGTGAGCGACTTATTTTTTTATTTTGACGTTCAAAAAATCCTATGATATTATTGTTGTTAGATTGTTAATGAGGAAGAATCTTGGGTTTGTAGGTGTTCCTTAATTATTTGTTTGAATTTTAGGTTTGGATAAATACGTCAGATATCATACTGGTGGGTTTAAGAGATTACCAGGTAAATATTGTTGTTTTTCTTTCTTTTCTTGGTTTTTGTAACTGTAAATGAGGAGTCCCAAAAACCTGAGTTGATGGTGTAAATATTAAAAGCCCAAATACTTTGATCCCCTGTATGGGCCATATTTTATAAACCTACCCACACCCACTGGCACTTTATTCATATTTATTAAATTTGTATACTCCCCTTCATCTGTAGATCTCAGGGCGGTTCACAAGGTAAAAACACAAAATACATAATAAAAACAAACACAAACCAATAACTTCCCCTTAGGAAGAAGGGAAAGGGATAACTAAAATGTATGGAATATGTGCTAAAGCATGCTTTGTACAAAGCCCAAGTTCCCTAGCTTTGATAACTTCGTATTTCAAAAAAATTAATAAATGCTGAATCTCGGACATAGCTGGTAAGAGAAGACTTCTCTTCTCTCATTCCTGTGGAATTAATCCATCCAGCTTCTGTCTTGGCTAAGTGTTTTGGGCAACGATCATCTCAATAGGTTATAGCCCCACTGCCCACATATTGGAAAATGTGACTTCAATAAAGGTGTGGGGAGAACCCCCCATAGTATCACTGCTTATGCAGTAGTGAACCACCTGTCCCTTCATTCATTGTTCCTGTCCTCCGTTAATATGGTAAAGCTTCAAGTCATGCACTGGTCCATGTGTGTGTTTGAGCTGCTGTGCTACCACAGACCATCAATCTATCCAGTTCCTATAGTAGGCTCAACATAAATGAGAAAGGAAGTGAGGTAGAATCAAGCAATAGCAAAGTTAGTAAAAGTGTAGCTTGACTTGTAGCACCTAAAAGTGAAAAAGTGTAGCTTGACTTTTAGCACCTAAAAGACATTTCCAGGTCTTCCAATAATAATTTTTAGTACTGAAACTGTTTTTAGTATATAAACTTGAAAAGTACATGCCTCTGCTGAAATAAGCTCTGCCAGCAAAAATTGGTCTATAACGGGGCTAGGAGGTTGTCTTCTTCAATATATAGGGGTTGATAAGAAATAACAATGTAAATGTCCAGTTAAAGTAAGTTTTGAGCAAGATTACCCCCCCCCCCAAAAAATACTACTTACTAGTAACTTAATATTATTTAGGATAACAAGGCTGACGTCATTCTAAAGTACAATGCAGATGAAGCCAGAAGTCTGAAGGCATATGGAGAACTTCCAGAGCATGGTAATAATTTCCTTGGTCATTTCAGAAGCTGTTACAAATAACGGGAGTGGGGGGACTCACAGTAAAACAGCTGCTAAAATGTGTTTCTATTTTGTTTTAATTTCTACTAGCCAAAATTAATGAAACTGATACCTTTGGGCCTGGTGATGATGATGAAATCCAATTTGATGATATTGGAGATGATGATGAAGATATTGATGATGTAAGTACATGGAAAGTATTAAGATGGTTGTTCAAGGGTACAGTATGCTAACACTTTGTATCGTTCAACTCAAGTTATATTGCTTGGCCAGGGGTCTGCAAATTGTAACTGAGCCTGGTAAGCAGAAATTTAAAATAATGGTTTGGAGTAAATGTAGAGAGCCTTTTCTTTTCCACTGATCAAAAGTGCCCTGCCCTCCACAGAATTAAGGAGAAAGAAGGACTTATAGTGCAGACGGCATTGCTCCCCCACAAGTTTGAGTCCCTTTGTGTCTCTTTTTAAGTTAAAATACTACCTTCACTTCTCTAACAGGTAAATTGTACATAAGTAGACAATGTAGATTCTCAAAAATAGTCCTGGTTTGTTGTTTTCCAGCTTCCATTCAGCAGCATATACATAAACCATTTTATTTGCATGCCACCTTTCCATAGTTAAAACCATGCTCAAGGCTGAAGTTTAACATACAGGCGGCAACCATTTTAGGCGCATTGAATTGACACGGAATCGCCAAGGCAGAATGGGGGCAAACAGGGCAGGAAGTGCTTCCATGTGCTCCACCAACACATCCGGGATCCGAACCCCCGCGTGGAATGGTTACCACCTGTAACCACAAATATAACAAAAGTTGTCATAAGCAATACATAAAACAAATCAAAAAGTACACAATCAAATTAATTAATTTCCACATTAGTCATAATAAGATATAAAGATACAAACGATTAATACCAATAATAGCATCAACACTCCCTCCCCCCTCCCAAAAAAAACCAGTGTTCCAATCTGAAAGTCTGTTCAGCAGCCTCAGCTTTTGTAACGAGTCAGTTTGGTCTGCACCTTCCCAGGCCAGGGGTGAAAAGGCCCGCAAGGAGCAGGTCTTCCAGAATTCACAGCCATGATGGTCCCCACTAATCCCTACTACGCTAAGAAGTAATCATGAGAATAATTAGGGGTGCCCAAGGCCTCTGATTTCTTTTGTGTCAGAGCAGTTTAGTTGAAATACATTTTGAGCATATCCACTCCCAAGTTTTTCTGCCAGCCTTTAATTATTATAAACTGCAAAAACAGAATAATTTGGCACGGGTTTGGAGAGAAGTTTTCACAACAATGCTGGGGCCTGCTTCACTTCTAAAGGAAGAGAATTCCAGAGAACTCACTTCCCAGAGTTAGGTTAACCTCTTAACGTAGCAAGAGGGAAAAACAGGATTGTAGAGTGATGGTCATCAGGCCTCTGGGCATTATTACCTGCCAGAATGAACGCTCCCCACATCAAATGGGGGGTGCCTTTTACATGGTCGTGCACAGCCCCCCGGATCCCAGTGCTGCTCCCGGTAGTATGGGCTGGCTTCGCCCTCCTGAGGCTGGATACCTGGAGGTCGCCTACCTCAGCCAATCACCCAATCCCGCTGGAGAGGCATTGCCAGGGGATCTGCCAGGTAGGGGTAGGGACCGCCGTGCCCACACAACAGAAGGTGAATCTTACCTGCGAAGCATCAGTTGGCTCCAGAGCCAACTGAATAAGCACCCTTTCCTCAAGATGTCAGTAAGTGGTTTCATGAAAGACGAAGCTTAACTATGTGTTTCAAAGCTTATCTAGTGGTGCTTTTGTATTCAACCAATTGATCAGTGATCCATTTCTGTTCATGAACATATGTGCCTTTATACTTAACATTGTTACATTAGCTAGCCATACAGAGATGGAAAGTTATCCAAAGGTCTTTGGCTATAGTCGATCTGAAGCCAAAAGCTTTTTGATCCTTGATGTCAGTGGAATAAAATTATGCCTGTCATGCATAGTCATGATAAAAGGGCAACCAAGAACAGCAACTCAAGCAACACAAGATATTAACCTTATCATAGATTTTATTCTACATGCTATAGTGAAATTGTAATTCGTGACTTTTCATACTTTTCTTTCACTTGCAGATCTAAATGGAACTGAGGAATACATTCCAACTCCACCTCAATAATTATTTTGTTTTCAAGTCCATATCTTAAAGAAGACTGAAACTGCATAACATTTGTAGTTACACCAAACCAATATATTGCCCAATGTTTAAGTATTTATATTACTTTTAAAAACAGATGATGTTGGACTCTGAAAAGTTAAATGAAATAGTACAACTATTTTTGCCTCTTTACCAATTAGACCTTTACATCTGTGTGTAAATACACTTCCTTAAACTCCCCCATTTGCTTCATCTTTTTTCACCACTAAACTTCACTCAATCTGTTTTGCAATAATAATAAAAATATTGCCCTATAATTATCATGGAATTTTGATTGAATGTGCAGGCTAGTGCCCAATCTGCCAGTGCAGTGTTTTTTCCTAGTACCTCTTGACGTCAAATTGTTACATTTTGAAAATAGAAAATGCAGTGATTGTCTTTAAAATTCATAATGCCTAAATCTGCTTTTTAAGTTTTAGCTGCATGTTATTTTTATACTGGTTTTGATATTAAATTTCCTCTTTCACAGATAAATTTGCCATAGTGAGGGGAGAGGTTTTGGGTTGTTTTTTTAAAATTATGTATGTTTGAATAGCTGTTCCCTATGTGGAAGTGGTAATGCAGAAGTTAAAACAGCAGCCACACCACATTTAAGTCGTTAATTAAACCGAATGGCTTGCAATGTTATATTGTAACTTAACATTTTAACAGGTGCTTTTGTCCTTACATTAAAAAAAAGTTCAACATTTATTATATTATATTATACATATTTAGGTTAGATCCTGAGTTCCCAAGAGCAGAACTCTTAACAGGATGGCTTATGCTGATTCTTCCATCTTTGACTCCTGGTGCCTCCTGAAAAGGTGTTCTAGAGAGTTGGAGAAACTTTTGAAACAGCATATGAGGTGGTGCTGAGGTCTATTGGGGAGGGATTCCCTCTGAAGTCTCATTTAGAACAGTTGTTCCCAAAAATGGTCCATAGATCCCAGAGTGTCTGCGTAGTCTACCCAGGAGATCTGTGGCACCATTCACATAACAAAAACTATCATAGAGATATCAGCATTCTCAAAAGTACGGGGTCTACGGTTTGGCTTTTGAAAAACAGGGTCTGCGGTACTTAGCTAATTGGGAACTACTGATTTAGAACATTCTTACACTTCAATAATAAAGAGGAAAAATGCTCAGTTGTATCCAACACTGCACAAGCGGGTTTCTGTGTGTAAAACAGAACTTTCTCCCCCCCCCCCCTGCTCTGGAGAGTGCCTATCTCTGAAGCAGATTTTGATGGTGCGCTGGGGGGGTGTAGACAACTGGGGAGAAAGTTCCATTGTGCATGCTGACTGAAGTCTGTTATGCGAATGGAACTGCAGTGTTTGATCAACCCATTATGTTTAAAGAAGGTTTTCACTTTCAATTCCATCAATTATGGGGTACAACTGAATAAAGGTTTTTGAATTTGAGTTTATAAATGAGATGAATATTAAGTTCTGAAAATTTCTATCTGAAATTAACCAGTTGAGAAACAAATTGAATGAGCATTTTCAGTTTGAGTGGGAGTAGCACACCTAAAAAGTTCAATAAAGACCAACATAGTCCTAATAATATTTAAAAGTGCTAGATTGGTTTGTGTTTCCTTAGTGTTGTATTTCTATTTTAATCAAGGATTAATTCCTGTTAACTAATTGATTTGTCTACAACAGTTTTTATAGAACACTCAAGTTCTTAAATTTTGTTACACAGCTAAAGTTTCTTAACTGAGAAAACAAGAATTTCAGAAGTGGAACTGCATTCAGCCACACTTGTGTCTAACCATACATAAACGATACTGTTGAATTGGCCTCTGCGCATTGAGTTTTGAAGTTGGTGGGGTGGAGGTTCTGCTCAAAGTTACTGAAGTTTGTATATAGCTTGCCTTGTGAGTATTTGATATCAGATGAAGTGAACGTTTTGGTGTTTGTATTTTATCCTTTATAAACAAGGGAGGAAGGAGGGGGTTTAAAATTCACAAAACCTCTATACCTGTGTGTACAATGTGTTGCACACATTGTATATTTTACATGTGGGATAGATTGGCTTCTTGGTCTTATACTGATTTAAGACAGCAGTTTAAGCATGCTTTTTAACAGCATTCCAATGCACATGCTTGGTTAGAAGCATTTAATGGACATGAGATTGTGGAAGTCTTGCCACTGACAATGTTTCTGATAATGCTAGAATAAGAATATATGCTAGATCAGGACTTGTCTTGTGCAGCATCCTGCTTCCCACAGCAACCAATCAGATGCCTATGGGAAGCCTACAAGCAGGATGCAACCCTCTCCCTGCTGTTGCTTCTCTACATCTACTTTCTCCACACAATGCATAATGTTACACACCTCTGTTGTGTGTTTGTTGCCTGCTTGCCCATTTTCCAAACTAAAAAACCCCCCATGTGTAATCTGTCTTCATAGTGCAGTTGATCCACCCCCATGGAAGATTTTGGCTGCCCCCCCCCCTTTTGCACCATATCAAGTTGTACAATATTCTTGAGATACACTGACCAGAACTGTGCAAGGTATTGCAAGTATGGTTGCACCATAGATTTGTATAAATACATTATTTTTGATCCCTTTCCTAAATGATCCTTAACACAGAATTCACCATTTTCAGAGCTATTTCACATTGGGTTGACATTTTCATTGAACTGGCTCTGCCAGTTCAGATGTACCATATTTTTTGCTCCATAAGACACACTTTTTTCCTCCTAAAAAGTAAGAGGAAATGTTTGTGCGTCTTATGGAGCAAAATACGTGGTCCCTGGAGCCGAATTGCCCATGGGCGAAAAGCAGATGTGTTTGTTTTTTGTTTTTTAGAAAGAACTAAAGGCTAACAAGAGGGAAGGAGGGTGTTCAAAGGAACCCACTCAGCAGCTGACTGTAAGAGATCAGGGAGGGAGATAAGAGATGCTTTCCCGGCCCCACCCCCTTGCCCAGGCCTTCATTGTTGTGTTTCCCCAGCAACATGTGACTGGCTGATTAGATTATCTGTCTGGAAACTGTAGAAATGGCTCCCCTTCCTTTCCTAAAGAATCAGCATAACTGTGAGCTGATCCACCCAAAAATGGGCCCAATTTTCCCAATTGCAAAAGAAGCTGCACAACTGTGAGCTGATCCTTTAAAAAACTGAGCTTTCCCCCTTTGCAAAAAAGCTGCACAACTGTGAGCTGATCCTCCCAAAAACGGGGCTTTTCCCATTTGCAAAAGAAGCTGCACAACTTTGAGCTGATGCTAAAAAAACCCAGGGCTTTCCCCCTTTCCTCCTCTAAAAATTAGGTGCATCTTTTAGTCAGGTGCGAAAAATACGATGTGTGAAGTGAGGAGATATATTTACATATATTTGCCACAGTATGCATCATCTCACAGTTCTTTTCATTGAACTACACTTGCCATTTTAGTGCCCATTTCCCCAGTCTGAAGAGTTTATTTTGGAGTCTCAATACTGTATCTGATTTGGTTTGCAGCTCTAAATATTTTGGTGCCTCAGTAAATTTGGCTACCTTGCTGCTCACCCCTAACTCTAGATCAGTAATGCACAAGCTAAAAAGCACAAGTCCCAATACAAATCCTTCAGGAAATCCCCACTACTTATATTTCTCCATTATGAGACAACGGGATCTGCTTTACAACTTGGCAGTGAAAACAGATGCAAAAGATTGATTTAGGGTTCCCTGCAATCTCCTCTTTTAGCACACCTTGGACTCATTTGTTGTGTGAAAGTCCAACTGTATCCCTGGAATGTCTCTTTAATGTATTTATAAAATGTTTTATTGTTGGTCTTAATGTTTCTAGCAATACAATCCTCATAATCCTTTTAATCCTTTTTGTCTGCTTGTATTCCTTTTGCCAAAGTTTGTTCCTTTTTGTTATCCTCATTTTATCCTCATGTTATCCTCATGTTATCCTCATTTAGGCAACTCTTCCATTTTCTGAAGAGTGTCTTTTTGCCTCCAATTGTTTCTCGTCTCTGCTTGTTAACCCTTTGGCATTCTCATAGCTTTGGTCATACCTTTGCAGATCTGTGGTATATATTTTAGCTGTGCTTCTGTTTATTGTGTTTTTGAATAGCTCCCTGGCGCTTAGAGAGATTTGACTCTCTTGACCAGGCTTCCTCAAACTCAGCCCTCCAGATGTTTTGCAACTACAATTCCCATCATCCCTGACCACTGGTCCTGCTAGCTAGGGATCATGAGAGTTGTAGGCCAAAAACATCTGGAGGGCTGAATTTGAGGAAGCTTGCTCTTAACTATCCTTTTCAAACTTATTTTTTCACCATTCCCTCAACCAAATTCTACAGTGTTCCTTTTAGAAGTCAAATAATGCTTTTGTTGGACTTTCCTGGCAATTGTCTGCTTCAATATATATTGAATTTGATAGAGCAGTAGTACCGGTACTGTAGTTTCGAAATGGTTTAACACTTGCATCTCACAACAGGTCCTGGGTGCCACTTAAGATTAAGTTCTGTGTCAATTCCCATCTGGTCAGTTTTAGAACCAAGTAGCTAGGCCCCAGATCACCCTGGGCCTTTTGCTCAGGGGAATGTTAGTACATTTTCAGTACTAAATAACTTTGGAGGCTTGCTATTATCACTCTCACACAATGGTTCTGGGGAGTTGTATCCCCTTTTTAATTTTTGACCATATTCCAGAGCAACACCTTTCCCTTCCTATTGGATTTAAATAAAGATGGAACTGTATTCCACTCATTATTTAAATATGTAGGGTCCCTCTCCAAATGTCTGTGTCATGTGGATTTTTCCTTTATGGCTATGGACTTCTGGCTAGCTATCATATCCCACTGCACTGCCATTGACTAGTTCTACCCTGTTCCGATTTGGACATTTACACATCCTCATCCTCATTTCATCACAAACCAGATGCTCCCCAGTTCCTGTCAGATTTCTCCCAGGGAAAAGATATAAGGGTTTTTAAAAAATAAATATTTTCGTGACAATAAAAATTTAAATTAAAAGTTTGTACAATGATGTGTTAGATAACGGGTATTTCTCTGTCCTAATTCTGACTCTTAAAACAGCCTCAGATTCTTTTTCTTTTTTTTACTGGAGATATCAGGGGTTGGACCTTGGGTTTTATATGCTAGAATTAGGGAATCAGTGGTCCCCAACATGTTGTTGGACTACAACTGGAAGACCACAGGCTTCCCACTCCTGCTTTACATATTTGCCACTGAGTTCTACCACATCTTCTAACTTAAGCTCCCACTTCTGGTTATGATCCAATCATTAGCTATGATCCAGCAAGTAATTTCTAGCATCAGGGCAGAATTTCTTTAGCTGTGTGATGTTGATGACTCATTTATCCCACTTCTCCTTCAAGGAAGTTAAATCACAGCAGATAAGATTGGTGGGTTGGTTTGATGTAAATTGACTTTTTCTCCTCTTTACAAGATGTAAAGTTTGTGCATGTGTTCACTTCTAACACTAGTTTGATTTTTAAGGGCATGAATATAACCTGTTTGCTTGTTGAGAAGGAAAAAGCTACAGTAATGCCAAGGAATAATGCAGTATGCTGGTAATGTATAGTTGAGACTATGTATCTAAGTTGTTATGGTGGTTTAATTAAAAAGACATGAAACCCTGTTGTCTGAAATGACATAACCACTTAGTAGCACATCCAAATTGTCTACCACAGGAAAAGTAGTTCTTGCAGCAATGCTGTTTCTCAACATGTAGCTCTTATAACGGGTTTTCAAATGTGAGTTGTGTCTTCTCATCAACAATCTAAAACGTAAAATAATAGCTCATATAGTCCTTACACTCTCAAGTGTTGTGAAATATACATGGATCATATAAGTTGTTACTGCAGCTTAGGTTTAAGGATTCCTGGAACACAAAAAGATTTCTATGAATGGAAAAGCAGACCTAACTTAAATTGCTAACAGGTCTAACACTACTCAGTTTATAGTTCTAAAAAAACCAAACAAACCCAGAACTGTATTAGTATGAATTATTAACTTTTGGGTATAGCAGAAATTTAGCTGTCCCTTTTGGTGGCTTCCCCTACTCAATAACCACAATTACTCTCTTTTCCAGTTGCTTATCTGCCCTCAGATCCCCTTCCTCTTCAAACATATTGCATTCACAATGAGAGTGGATTAAGGATGAATTTTGGGGGGGCAATTATGTGGAACGGTGCTGACTTGAACTGAAACCTCCCAGCTGCCACTTGTAGCCATTGCATACCGGTAATACCTACGGGTACTCTAATTGGTTATTTCTGTCCATAGTGATACAAATAAATATATTCTCTTGGGAGGCTGAATTAATGAACTCTGGTATTTATTAATTGAAAATATTAGGAAATAGTAGATGAATTTATAGACTACAACTGTAGGTGGGAGTGGTTGTGGAGAGTTTATGAATTTGTATAAAGCTAGAAAGGTAATTTGATTTTCCTTTGCAGTAGGTTCATTTATCAAAGAACAAAGAAGTGTGCGTGCACACGAAAGCTCATACCAATGACAAACTTAGTTGGTCTCAAAGGTGCTACTGGAAGGAATTATTTAATTTTATTTTAATTTTGTTTCAAAGAACAAACGCTTAGGGTGTATCCAACAGTTGTCTCATTGGTTCAAGGGCTTCCACCTTCCCATCTTTGACCCTTAATCTGCTCCAGAGGTTTGGAGGAGCCCTCAGAACAGATTTGGGGATGGGCATGGAGGGAGAAGGAAGTCTTTTTGTACAGGCCGAAATCTTTGTGCTAATGTGGTGACTTGACTGCAGCACTTAATCTTGTTTGGGGTCAACAATATTACTCCTTGAGCTTCTGTAGAGAGTTGCTATGCAATACTGGTAATCCATATGCTGAACAGCTGTACACGTTATAACCACTGCATGGAGAAACTTCATCTTCATATCTTCCCACTTCAGTGCTCTCAAAATCTGTTCCAAAAGGTTGGGGGACTCTGGAACAAATTTTGGGGGCTCTGTGGAGTCTGCAGGATAGAGAGGTTTGTGAAGTTCCATTGTGCTAGCAAACTTAAACTTGTATAACACTGGATAACGTTCCTTTATTAAAATTGGTAACCTCTCATAAGAAAACTCAACTATGAAACTAATCCAGCAAAGACACACAGTGGTCTAATTTATTTTGTAGGAAGTGAATCTATCTTGGTATTAATAATTTAGGTTACTGACCTAGGTGTTTGTACAGACCTGTGTTACTTATATTTTTCAGGCTTTAGGGTTTTTCTAATAAAAAAATTAAAATATGTCTATACTTCCAAGCTTGCAAATTAGGAGCATACTTTTGCAATGATGGGGAGGGGGTGGTATTTTCCTGTATGAACTTCCTGTCATTTCCCAATAAACACTCCCATTTTAAGATCAGCATGAGTGCAAGATAAATCTACCATTTTTGCCACACTTTTGTGACATTTTGTTGACAAGCAAAAGGTTTACAGTACTTACAAATTACAGTATTTAATTCTAGCAAGGAATGTTTCAATTAATCCTAACAACTTGGTGAAAAGCAATAGTTTTCTCTCAGCTTGGCACAAAAACCTATGGAAAAGCTTGATCATGTAAATCAATTAACAAATGGATTGTTGCATGTAGTAGAATGGCCTACGGCTGAAAAATTAATAGGAAAAAAAATACGGTAACTTTCACCCCATGGGGCTCATTTAGGAGACCCTGAGCCACATTAGAAGATTGTCTAATGTACAGTATAGTGAGTTTCCAATATCTGCACAAAGAATCTTCAATAATTCATTATATTTTGGCTAGGATTCAAACAGCTCCATCTACAAATAAAAGCCAGTTCTGCTCACAAGCAGAAGGGTTACTTGTCTTCCTTTCCAATTTCAGCTCTGTATCAAATCCAACTCTGTTGAGGGGATCCCTTATGAAGTTGAAAGTGGCTCCCCATTCCTTATTCAAAGTACAGTAGGTGCATAAGCAACCTGAATTAAGAATTGAAGTTTTCACACCACACTTGAAATAAGCTTTGAACATTTGTAAATCCCTGCCAAGGAGAGGCTGCCCCTTATAAAATGCTTCAGAATTGTTAATGTCCCAAAGCTGTGCAATGTGTTTTAGTATTAAGTCAAGTACCATCCATGTAAAGGTAAAGGGACCCCTGACCATTGGGTCCAGTCGTGACCAACTCTGGGGTTGCGGCGCTCATCTCGCGTTATTGGCCGAGGGAGCCAGCGTACAGCTTCCAGGTCATGTGGCCAGCATGACAAAGCCACTTCTGGCAAGCCAGAGCAGCACACAGAAACACCATTTACCTTCCTGCTATAGCGGTACCTATTTATCTACTTGCACTTTGACGTGCTTTCGAACTACTAGGTTGACAGGAGCTGGGACCGAGCAATGGGAGCTCACCCTGTTGCGGGGGTTCGAACCGCCGACCTTCTAATCGGCAAGCCCTAGGCTCTGTGGTTTAACCCACAGTGCCACCTGCACATAGCTGTCAAGTTTTCCCTTTTCTTGCGAGGACGCCTATTCAGCATAAGGAAATTTCCCTTAAAAAAGGGAGAACTTGAAAGCTTTGCACCCGCGTCGCTGCCATCCATGTAGATGACATTTAATAAAGAATGAGAGGTCACTCTCTAGTACAAGAGGTTTACAATTTAAAACACAAGTGAAACCAGAAGAGAAGGGAAACGAGGCAGAAAGGTAGGATTATGTCATCATTCGTTATACATAGGGTTAGTTAACATTAAGGAATGGGCTTTTGCTCCAAAATCTTTGGGTATGCACACATTACTGGCTTAAAATGCAGTGAGGTAATTTCTTATGCTGCCTTTCAAGTAAATCCAGTAATTAGTTTTTCTGGGAGAGGTGATTGCCTTTTGTGGGGGTAGGGAGCATTTTTGGCAAGAGGCATTGCGGGAAGGATCTACTTGTGCTTTCTGGGCTCCAGTTCCTTTACTGTTTGGCTCCTGCCTGGAGCTAGTCCATAGCTATGTTTCCCCTGGTGTTGGCACTTTAAATAACCAAAGTGAATGAGGTTCTCGCCTTCTTGTTTGCAGAGACTCAGTCCTCATCCACTTACTAGGGAATAAGGCCTATTGAATCCGATGGGACTTCTGAATAGACCTGGTTAAAATTTGCAGCCTCAGTTCTGAGTCAACAGGAAAAGGCGGCTGGCAATGTGATGCTTCTCCGAGGTCAGACTTGTAAGACTATCCTCAGGAAATGTTCCCAACTGTGTACACCTGGGATTCACTATTGTTAGTGGCTTGGGGGGAATCCTACCAAAACTCAGTTATTCAGAAGAAAAGCTTGTCGGCAGCATAGCTGCCAAGTTTTCCCTTTTCTCTCGAGGAAGCCTATTCAGCATAAGGGAAAATCCCTTAAAAAAGGGATAACTTGGCAGCTATGGTGGGCAGTGCCATAATAACTAACCATAATCGTGTGCGAAGCACAATAAACCTTTATTTTTTTTGGAAGACACACTCATAACCCGAGAGGGAAGCGCTTCTGCCCCAACACGTCTCCTGGCTTAGGACGAGCCGCTTCCCATCTCTCCTCGCCTGCCTGTTTTGTTTTAAACTTCCCATTGAGCGGAAAGCGGCACGCGCTTCTTCAAGCCCAGGTTGCCCACTAGCCCGCAGGGAAGGAGCTGCGCCTCCCTCCCTCCTTGGCCACCCTGGGCGTTAAACGCGCTCGCCTAGTCCCAGGAGCAGCTCCATCTCCCAGGGTTGGAAGGGCGCGCGCGCGGCTTTCCTTGGGCGCGACCTCGACGAGCCCGTGGAACAGGCGCGGCTGCCTGCTCGCCTCGGGCAGGGAAAGGAGGGATAGGAGGAGAACGAGAAGGGAGCACGAGAGCAGGTCGCCACACGTTCGCCAAAGCGCGAGCAAGAAAGAGGCAACGAGCACCTGGGAGGCGCCGGGAGCTGCGCGGTCGCTCCGCTTTATATTTTTGCACACAGCCGTCGTAGGGAGCAGCAACCCGCCCTTCCCGCCTCTCTCCTCCTCAGCCCCGGCACTCCTTCGCCTTTTCCCGCCTCCCCAGCGCCACAAGGCAGCGTCAGGTGTCGTGCCGAAGCGGGCAGTGCGCCTGTGCGGCAAAGCATTATTCTCTCCAGCTCCCGTGCCCAGCCGCGGAGAAAAGTAAACCGCAGCTAGCGCGCCAGAGGAGGAGGGGGAAGATGGCGGAGCCGGGGCCAACGCGGACGTCTCCCTCGTACACACGGGCGTCAGGTAGGACATAAGGGTGTGTGACCCGGTAGGTGTGGTTTGTGGGAAGGTGCTTTGCTTGCTTTTTTTTTTTACTTTGCAGAGAAGAATCTTTGCTGCTTTCCCCCCTTGTACACCCAGCCACCCACCTCAGTGGAGAGCGGGTGAAAGCTGCGAGGGGGCCGGGCAGGTGCCCTTCCGTGCTCGTTGCCCTCCATGCTGCAACGTGGTGTTGCCGCCGCCGCCGCCGCCAGTCTCGGTGTGGCAGCGTGATTTATTTGCAAGGGGTGGGTGTGTGCGGTGACAATTGGCGAGCGGGCGCGCTGAGAATCGTAGCATTGCCGAAGCCGGGAAGGGCGCCAGGACCAAGGGTGGGTGGGGGGTTTGTACTGGAGAGAGGCTATTGTAAGGATGATGGGAGGCCTCATCCGAGGCGAGGAAGAGGATGGCCTGGAAGATGTAGGGGTGTTTTTTTGGGGGGGGGAGGGCAGGAGAGCTTTGTTGCTGGTAATTGGGGAAGGTCAAGGATAGCACATCAACTCGGAGGGAGAGAGTAGACGAAAATCAGCATTTGGGCGGTGGGTCTTCTTCACCTCAAGCATCAATAACGCTCCTTTGCTGACTCGCTGTCAGAGGAAACACGAGGCGGGCAGTAAAACGACAGGGAAGGATCGCTGTGCTCTTAAGGCTTTTGTATTCTCTTTTACCAGCAGAGGAAAGCTTTTAATGCTTTAATGGTGTATGGTCTCCTTGGTTGTAAAACAAGGCTGTCTTTGGTGTTCATTGGAAAGGGGAGTGTAAAATGGTAATGTCTCCTGCGAGGCTAATGTTACTTTGTTAAATATGCAGAGGTGCATATTTTAATTCCAAAATTCAGTAATGCTTTTTTTTTAGCGGCGTCTTTACATGTCTCTTTTTGTCGTTTAAACCTGTTGGATTGGTGCTGCGAGGCAGATCCAAGCACAAGAGACAAATTACACAATCATTGAGTGTGTTGCCGGATACTTCAGGCTCTGCTTTTAGCCAGGGGACTTGGGACACAGGCCAGTTCCACCAATGCTTTGGACTGTTCTGTGTGGGCAGAGAAACAAAACAAAACAAACAAACAAATAGCAGGCTCCTTTCTAAAACTTGGCTACCACTTCCAAAATTGAGCATGCTTTGAATTTAGCAGATAGTCCTGTAAAAGCTGGTGATAAGAAGTCTAATCTTTTCAGTCTGTAGTTTTCATCAGTCAGTCGCTGCAGCTCAGAAGGCTGCCCAGCAAAATGGTGCTCCACTTTTGTTTCTTGAATTCTGTCATCGATCTTGTATGATTACATTTGTATCGCACATTTCTTCTATTGGGGAATTCAAGGTGGCATGGGGTCCATGTGGCTCCTAGGCAGGAACCCATCCAGGCACTGACCAGACTTAGACCTGCTTATGGTACCTATGGGAGACCCACAAGTCCAAATTTCCTTAGTATGGCAATCCGTCAATTTATTATCACAAGAATTTTGGACTTTGTGTCTTTGGTGACAGTTACTTTGGGGCATTTTAACTATAAGATTGCCTATTTTATCACCATTGCTTGAGGCATAAAATCAAGAATTTACACAACACACCCCTATTAATTGAAATTTGTTGAAATGTTTATAGAACTTACATTCATAACTATGTAAGAACACCAACCATCTGCTTTGAACCATCTGTGCATCAGAGGAGAGCTGTAATAGTCGCTCAAACAAACTCCCTTTATTGAGTACCTTCTTGTGAACTATCACCGCATCTGCTCCCAGCCAGCAGTTTCCAAGTGTTAGAATATAAGACTTCCACATTTGCAATGTTTGGTTGCAAGTTGTAAGAGAAACGGTTGTAAGCGGAATTCATCATGCTAGTTAAGGATTAAAAGCAATTATTTTGGGTTTACCTATGTCTGTGACCCACTTGCACCGGCTTTGTGACCCATTTGTGAGCCCATTCCACAGTAAACCAGTTAGTTAAAGATGGCAGCACAAGCCCCATAACTTTCAAATGTATATGTGTGTTCAAGTTCTTGACTTTCAAAACCCTACCCTATACAATAAGCAAAAACTAACTACTATCAATTGACCAAAATATTGTTTAAAGTAAGTAGTTCAGCATCTCTCTGAAGAGGAAGTCACAGAGATGTTTTGTGTCATACATATTTTATTTTCTATGAAGAGATTCCTACAAATCTATTTGTTCCTATGTTCCTTCATTCTCTGAGCATTGATTAGCCTATGAGCTGAGGAAAAACAAAAAATGTATATATGCCTGTAGCATTGAATAAATTGAAAAAGTATGTGAGACATTTGGGTTTAAAAGCTGACCTTTGGATCCAGCCTTAGTTGAGTTAGTTAGGCACACCATTTCACTGTAAACTATTATTTTCACAAGTAGCCATTAAATAAGTCCATACAACAGCCTGAAGCGAATGGTGTGCGTCTCTCCTGGTCCACCCTGTAAAAATTCAATGAATTTTTAGACAGCCACATTTGTGTTGTGTGAGCTATTTTAGGAACACAAATTGTAATTTTTGCTTTAATCTGTTACGCTGGGATTCCCATTTCACATGTTCTGTGGAAAATACAAGCAGTAGTCATATACAAATCCTACTGAAAATTAAGAGTGCAATCTTATGCATGATTACTCGGATGAAAGTTTCACTGTGTTCGGCGGGGTCTTTGTGCAGAGGATTCCAGCCTTAGTGTTCTCGATTTCATTTAGTTCAGTGTGATCTGCAGATCAGCTTGTGGGAATTCCCTACTGAATACAACATTAACATTCAGCTGGTAATGCAGGACCATCAGTATGAAAGATGTTCAGGAAAGTTGCCCAGCTCATCTGTATTTTGAAATAAAGAATTACAGTACATTATTAAAATGCTAACCTGTGTAGTTAATCAGCACTAATGTGTTGCCTGAAAGAAAGCATGCTTCCAATTTTATATCGTTGAGAGAGGCCTCCAGCCCCTGTAATATATTAGGAAGAATGACCAGATTTCCTTGTCATAGCTGAATGTGTTTGCGCACCTTCCTCAGCTACCCACTGACTTCTTCACTAGATAGCTCAGCTGAATTCACTAACACTATACAGGTTTAATGCACTATACCGTTGCTCGGTTCCAGCTCCTGCCAACCTAGCAGTTTGAAAGCACGTCAAAGTGCAAGTAGATAAATAGGTACCGCTACAGCGGGAAGGTAAACGGCCTTTCTGTGTGCTGCTCTGGTTCGCCAGAAGCAGCTTTGTCATGCTGGCCACATGAGCTAGAAGCTGTACGCCGGCTCCCTCGGCCAATAACGCGAGATGAGCGCCGCAACCCCAGAGTCGGTCACAACTGGACCTAATGGTCAGGGGTCCCTTTACCTTTACCTTTATAGCTGTAAGTGGTTTGCTAGGCTTCTCCCCACCTTTTCCTGTCACTTGTATTTACATATCATTTTCAAAACTAGCTGATTATTACATTTCACCATACTGTGAAAGGATTGCTCTCAAATGCAGAAAACTTGAGTCTTTTTTGAAAAACAACTACAATTGTGTTTAGGACATATTCTGTACATTGCTTCTGAAATGTTAGAATATATACTGTCTTTGAAAGAGAGAGGACATACTATTATTTATACTAATTAACTCTAAATGCTAATATTGGTACGAGTCAAGATTATAATACAGCAATATTGTCTGTGCCATATCAGAGCTGGAAAGCCACCAAGGATATAGTTTCAACCTGCCAGAACTAACTGACTCTTGCTTCCCTTTGTATGTATTATATTGATTTCAAACGTGTCCAGTTCTTCTGAGGAGTCAAACTGTTCCTGATGAGTGGTAATCAATTCCGGCTCGGCAACTGCCTTCTTCTATTCATCATAACAAAATCAATTTGATTTGGAGATGAAACAATCCATTTGATCACGGCTGCAATATGTAACGTGGAACAGCATCTTCCTTCCGCCTTTAAAAAGAAGGTTGTTTGCTGGTGAAACACAGAAAATTCAAGGAATGCCCATTGGGACTACCTTCCCATAGGCTGTGTAGCAGGTTTGGTTTTACCCTTTAGACCTTGAAAAATTGTAACTTTAACTGTTTCCTGTAAAGGTTTTCCGTTTTCCTTTTTAAAAACATCTCTCCAAGTAAGGGTGCAGTTGGGTTTATCAAGGAGACCTTCTCCTGCATCATAAGGAGCTTTTTCACACTAGTGCTGGTCATTAACAGGAGCATGTAGCGCTAATATGGAGATAGATAGATAGATAGATAGATGATAGATGTTGTGAACTCTTTTTTCCAGGAGAAAATTTTTAAAGCCCTGAATGTTTCTAAATTAAAAAAAAGGAAAAAAAGATTGGGCATTAGAATTCCAGGCAAACTCCCACATGCTCCAGTGAATTTATCTGACAGCTGTGCCAATGCATGATTAGTTCCAAGGAAAATGCACTTGCAGCATTTTAAGGCAAGAAGATACGGGTCTACTGCACCGTCTATTATGTTGCACTGATAAAAACTGTTCATATGGGCAACTTGGTCACATTACAGTATTTTGTTTGAAGTTGACCTTGCTTGAGCTGAATAGCTACAAAGGGCACATCAGGATCTTTACACTGTCTGGCCACCAATACCTTTGGCTTCTTTTCTTTTGCCTAGTGAGCAGTTAATTTCTGTTAAGCACCCTACACAAATCCAGAGTGGAGTCCCTAAGACAGTTGGATGGCACCTTATACGCCTCCTTCCGGCAACTCCTGCTGCCAAGTTGTTGCCAAACGTATTGCTCTGTTTCCCTTTGGACCACACTGGCGAGGCCAGGAGGGAAGTCGTCTGGGAAGACCAGGACCTCCATGCTCGCCACCCAGGCTTGTGCCCCAAGGAAATCACTTTGGTGCTGCTAACACAGCCATTTGACTTCAGCCCAGAGGCACACTCCATTGTCTCTTGAGACAAACAGATGCCAACAACTCTGGGACCTTATGATGAATGGCAGTTAATAACTCAAATTGATGATGATCTTATAAATAATCTGAAGAAGGTAGAATCTACTGCATAGAAGCATAAGGATCTATGGACAATGTATGCAACCTAGATTAGCTAGGTTATAACAGGTTTTTCTAACGGGGTTTTATAAACAAGGATCATAGGACTAATGCATAATACAAGTAAATAGACCAAGTCTTCTTATTGTTAGGATTTTATGTACCCACTGTTGGCTAGTGTGATTAGTATAAATCACATGAGATGTCTGAGAAGAGTGTGGGAACGGAAGACTGTCTTATCTCTTCCCTCTGAGCGTATTATTGTACTTTTACTTTCACTTTTGCAGTATGCAACGTTTTGTTCTGCCAGAGTTTGGAGAACACAGACGTGATTATGGATTCTCTGTATAGACTGTAAATAAAATGTGGTTTAGACGTATGGATGTTTCCTTCTTCTTGCTGCGTGATGCCAGAAGACTTGTGTGCACTTTTCATAAGAGAAGCGTCGCAGAAAGGCACTCTGGAGTGAAGGGACATGCCATTCCAGAGATGTGCCTACTAGGAGACGCTCGGAGGATCTGGGGGTCTGCTGTCCCACCAGGAACAGGAAGGAAGGAAATCCGGACAAATTCCACCCCCAGAATGTCCCCAGATTTCATCTAATGTCCTTGGGAAACACAGCAGCGGCAGTCTCAGCAGCCCGGAGCAGTTGGCTCTGGCTAGCTTCAGGAGCTGCTCGGAAGTCCCCATATGATGGTGGTGCAGGGGCCCTAAGATGCAGCTTCCGGGCTGCCTCCACCTTCCCTGACCCCAGCAACTAAGCTGTGATGGGAGGCTTCATGCTGCCTATCGGAGCAGCCTCCCAACTTCTACTTGCATGCAAGCAGGAGCGGGGCGGGGATCTCTCAGCTGTGAAGGGAGGCTTCACGCTGCCTATCAGAGCTTGCGTACAAGCAGGAGGGGGCAGGGATCTCTCACTTAGACAACGGGGAACCTCCCTTCCCAGCTGAGGGATCCCTGCCCCCTCCTGCTTGCACGCAAGTAGGAATGGGATTGGGGCTACTCCAATGGGAAGGGAGGCATCGTGCTGCCCAAGCCTTGCCGCCGCCGCTCCTGGCCCTCCTTCTCCGCTTTCCATGTCTGACCCACCACACACCGCTTCACCACCACCACCACTGAAGAACCAACAACTCAGGGGCTGCCCAGGCTCATGGAGAAAGGAGACAGAAGCCTCGGAGGAAGGGGAAACGTGGCGGTTGAGGTCAAGGCGGCGGCCGCCCCTCTGCCACCACCATGGCTGCGGCATCGACATCCTGAACATGTAGTATTTGTTTATTTATTTATTTATTTAAAGTGTCCCCGAATTCATTGAAAAAAAATCTGGTAACCTTAAGTTATTGGTTAGCTTATAAGAGTTTTAAGTCTGTCTGTTTCATCTTCTTATTAACGTTTTGTTAGCTCCTGTTTCTAAAGCCACTCTCAATGTTTGTCATTTGGGACTGGCTGAAACTTAATACTTGATAATTTAATTGCTGTTTGAACTGGTAGCTTGCACATGACATCATAACTTTTCCCAAAGTAGCACAGGCTTGAAAATGTTCTGTTGGTGCTCTTAGCAGAACACATGCATGTTAACGTTGGTAGATCATGTCTCTTTCGTTCCCATTGCTCCTTAGTATTAAGATATTTTGTTGTTTACATAGCTTGTGATTCTGGACGTAGAAAGATCCATGGATAAGAATGGATTATCTAGTTTCTCTTATCTGAAAATACAACAAATGAACACACATTCTTGTCAAGGTACAGTTACATGTATTATCCTCATTTTCCATGGTATCATTTATTAATAATCTGCTTTTTATCCCAACATTAATACATATTAATGCAGAAGAAATATACACTAAAAGTACAGTGCATGCAATAAATTAACACCATGTAAAATAGCATTGAAATTCATCCATGGCAATGCATGCCCAAAGCAGCTGATAATGTTAGAAAATAATATAATACATACATACAATAAAATTTAACTATTTACATATGCATACTGTACTTATACCTCCTCTCTTCTGTCACTTGAAATTTTAAACCTTGCTTTGTTAAAACAAGTTTTACTGTATTCTCTTTTTACTCAAGGGGTATATAACACTAAGTTGACCACAATTTTCAGCTGGTGAAGAGCGCTCTGGCTCATGAAAACTTATGCCACAATAAATTTACAGTGGTACCTTGACTTACGAAGACGGTCCGTTCCGCGACCGTCTTCGTAAGTCAAAGTCTTCGGTTGTCAAAGCGCCCGTTCTGCGCATGCGAAACGCAATTTCACGCTTCTGTGCATGCGGCGAAAAGACTTCCAGGGTTGTCGACTTCGGAAGTTGAAAGCTTCGGAAGTCGAGTCGTTCGGATGTCGAGGTACCACTGTACTAGTATTTAAGGTGCCTCAAGAGTCTTTGTGTGTGCCGCAGTAGAACATCTACCACAGCATGTGATGGCCAAGGCTACTCCTTTAGATCTTCTCTCTCCTTTTTCACAGGATGAGTTTGTTCAGTTGTTATAAAAGCAAGTGTGTAAAACTGCCAGAAAATTTAACTGACAAACTGTGAAGGAAGGTTCAGGCTCGTGCAGTCATTCTGCCACAAGGCTTCTTATCAAAGGGAAAGGAGGAAGTTACATGAGGTGAAATCATTGCTTTTAATGAAGGCTTAATTGAAGCTTGATGTGGAAGGAGTGCCTGTAGCAAAGTACCTACTATGCAGACACTGAATTTGAATAACTCTGATGGAAGCTTAGTTCTTCGACAGAAATACCCAAGGGGAATTGACCTCTATAAAAAGTCAACTTCTTGTTTCAATTTTTTTTTTAAAGTTCTATAGGGCAAAACTGCTAATCCTACCACAGCCACTGCAATACAAGTAAATTGTAACTCTTGGATGTTTTTAATTTAGTATACAGGCAGGGCACCGTGCACATCAATGGGATGTGCATAAGACCATCCGGTTCTGCCTCCACCGCTTTGGGGTGCCGAAAATGACTTGCATATCTGTGGTCGGACACATGCCAATCATGCACAAATGGGGAGTTGCCTATAGTGTGCTTGTCCTTTTCTCATGTTAAGTATATTATAAAAACCATAGTGATCTGTATTGTTGAAATATATGAGTGTAACAAAGATGCAAAACAAAACGAAATTACATCAGCAAGAAAATAAGTTCTTGGTTCTGAATAAGATGCTGCCTGTTAAAAGTGCTTTTAACAGATTTTTAAAGGGAGAAATTGTCCAACATACACGGATAGCTATCTGATTCAGTGAGTTTGAATAATTTGTCAAATGGAAGCGTTTTGTATAATGTTATATCTTATGTCATGCGATTGCATACTTCAAAGGTGACATCATAAGCACTGTAACACAACAGAAATATTTGTCAGTGTTTTTACATGTTGGATTATCCAGGTTGTTTTGTTTTTTTGTTTTGTTTTTTGTCTTGGTTTGAAATCTAGTCACTTTTGCAATTATGCTTTTGATAGTTTAATGAGTGGTTCTAATCTCTGTTTGAGACTTGAGGTATAGAAGGAGGCTGGCACGTGGAACGTTGAGTATATCGCTCTACCTGCATTTCATAATAAAACAGCTAGCTTAAAATTCCCATGGAGTGATGGCTTGCCACTAGAAATTGAATCACTATATTCACCCTGCTCCAGTAGCAAGGGGAGACCTCACAAAGGAAGACCTCACAAGTTTGCAGTTCTTGCCTCTGTGAATTAGGGTTTTGGTGGAAGAATATATGATTTAAAGAAGCATTCCTAAGTCACATTGGTCTTACCTGCATACTGTACCATAGGAAACCATATTGAATGGTTTGCTTTAAACATGCTGATCTCTCCTTCCTTGCTCATCTGCATTAATGCACCAGAGAAACAAACCACCACCCCTGACTTAGCATTGTGTCAGAGCTGGGGATCGTGGCTGTTTCACGCCAAGTAAACCATAGGAAGCCAAGGTTTTGTTTTTGGCTCCCCAAATTGTGGTTTGTCTGGAGCGAAACATGATCCCTCATTCAGACACAATACTAAGCCAGGGATACTGGTTTGTTTTTCCTGGGCATTTGTGGGAAGTAGCAGAGCAGATGAGCTCAGCACATTCATAGCAAACCATCAACTATGGTTTGCCAAGTCATAGAAGCCATGAGAAGAGAAGACTCCCTGGAAAAGACCCTGATGTTGGGAAAGATTGAAGGCACTAGGAAAAGGGGACGACAGAGGATGAGATGGTTGGACAGTGTTCTTGAAGCTACGAACATGAGTTTGACCAAACTGCGGGAGGCAGTGGAAGACAGGAGTGCCTGGCGTGCTCTGGTCCATGGGGTCACGAAGAGTCGGACACGACTAAACAACAACAAATAGATGGTTCCATTTAACAGTGGTGGGGTCCTGCAAGGTTCTGGTACATCAGCCTCAAACAAATCAAAAGTGGTCATCCTTTAATGCACTGAATACCTTGGAGGAAGACAGGTGCAAGACAGAATGGCTTGCAGAATAAATGGCTCTAGATCAGGGTGGTCCTACACGCTGGCCTCATGTGGCCTGTAAGGCCTTTTTGGGTGGCCCTCAGTGGATGAGGGAAGGGGGGGGCTGCAGGCCATGCTGCACAGCTGGCTCCAAGAGATGGAGTCTGCGCCATGCTGCTTTGGTCACCCACTGGTGACATTGGTAGTATGGCTTCTCTGGAGCTACCTCCATCACACCCTTTCCATTGCTCACCCACTGTCCTGCTAACCTGGCAGAGAAGCTGAGCAGCACCTGCTTTGGCAGCATTGTTAACAAAAGCACATACATCTGTTTGTGTATTCAGTTTTCTTTACTAAATGAATATAATAAATAAAAATAATATATATTAAATATATATTAAATATATTCATTTCATTATAGATATTCAATTAAACATACTAATTGCGTATATTAAATGATATTAACTATATTGCGGGCACTTTAATTCACGATATGGAAATTAAATTCAGCGGCGGGTTCTATGTCAAAGTAGTCAAACTCTTGCGGGCCACTTGGTCTGAGAGGGTGAACTGCCCTGCTGTAGATATGAAAGAATGAGAATGCCACCCTCAGAGCAGATCATTAAGCAAACGGTCTGTGAGCACCTAGAAAGAAACGCTGTGATCACAAAAAGTCAGCATGGGTTTCTGAAAAATAAGTCATGTCAGACTAATCTGATCTCATTTTTTGACAGAATTACAAGCCTGGTAGATGAAGGGAACGCTGTGGATGTAGCCTATCTTGATTTCAGCAAGGCCTTTGACAAGGTGCCCCATGATATTCTTGTAAAGAAGCTGGTAAAATGTGGGCTAGACAATGCTACCATTCAGGGGATTTGTAACTGGCTGACTGACCGAACCCAAAGGGTACTCATCAATGGCTCCTCTTCATCCTGGAGAGTAGTGACTAGTGGGGTGCCACAGGGTTCTGTCTTGGGCCCAGTCTTATTCAACATCTTTATCAATGACTTGGATGATGGGCTTGAGGGCAACCCGAGCAAGTTTGCAGATGACACCAAATTGGGAGGGGTGGCTAATACCCCAGAGGACAGGATCACACTTCAAAATGACCTAAACAGATTAGACAACTGGGCCAAAGCAAACAAGATGAATTTTAACAGGGAGAAATGTAAAGTACTACACTTGGGCAAAAAAAGAGAAAACCTAAAGGCACAAATACAGGATGGGTGACACCTGGTTTGAGAGCAGTACATGTTAAAAGGATCTAGGAGTCTTTGTAGACCACAAACTTGACATGAGTCAACAGTGTGAGGCAGCAGCTAAAAAAGCCAATGCAATTCTGGGCTGCATCAATAGGAGTATAGCATTTAGATCAAGGAAAGTAATAGTACCACTGTATTCTGCTCTGGTCAGACCTCACCTGGAGTACTGTGTCCAGTTCTGGGCACCACAGTTCAAGAAGGATACTGACAAGCTGGAATGTGTCCAGAAGAAGGCAAGCAAAATGGTCAAAGGCCTGGAAACAATGCCTTATGAGGAACGGCTTAGGGAGCTGGGTATGTTTAGCTTGGAGAAGAGAAGGTTAAGGGGTGATATGATAGCCATGTTCAAATATATAAAAGTATGTCATATAGAGGAGGGAGAAAGGTTGTTTTCTGCTGCTCCAGATAAGCGGACATGGAGCAATGGATTCAAACTACAAGAAAGAAGATTCCACCTAAACATTAGGAAGAACTTCCTGACAGTAAGAGCTGTTCGACAGTGGAATTTGCTGCCAAGGAGTGTGGTGGAGTCTCCTTCTTTGGAGGTCTTTAAGCAGAGGCTTGACATGCATATGTCAAGAATGCTTTGATGGTGTTTCCTGCTTGGCAGGGGGTTGGACTGGATGGCCCTTGTGGTCTCTTCCAACTCTATGATTCTATGAAGCTCACCTTGCACATGTTTTATGATGGCGAACGAACATTTTGGAAAATCCTGCTAAGAAAATAATTAGCCAGCCAATTAAGAAAATAAATTATAATCAAAAGTGTTCAAGCAAGGTTGTATTTTAACTGCTACCTGTTCATACACTTTGGTGTTTTTTTGTGGATTTGTGTTTAATAGTCATAATTTATTATAGATTGTTGTAACAGAGTTAGCGCTTCATAAACTTTCAGCTGAGTTCAGGTCACATGTTTAAAATAACAAAACAACAACATCAAAGAAATGGGTGACTTGTTTCACACTAATTATATAGCAAGATGTGAGGGAGAAAGCGTATTACTTTATTTAGTAATGTATGATGACGCCTGAACTAATAAATGTGGGTGTTGGTTAGTACTTGGTTATATAAAAGAGGAAAATGATATTGAGTAAGAACCTGACACATTGTTCTAATCCAAACTCGGCTGTCTCCCTTTACATATTAGTAGTGCATCCGTATACATGCCAAGTTGAATAATTATTTTAGTAGAGGATACAATGAAAAAAGTAAACAAAACCCTATGTTGAATATGCCCTTAAATGTTTGTATTGGCTTGGTTGTTGTTTTTTTTGTCATGGATGGTATATTAAATTGCCAAGGTGGGTGTTTGGGTAACGCTTACTTCAGAGACACTTTTTCATGGTGGTTGAAATAGAAGTCTTAAATTTCAAAACAAGATTCTAAAACACACTGCCCATGTTGCGATAGGTCTCATTTATTTATTTTTTATTTAAGAACATCTGTTAAGTACATTTGGCCTTCCATTGGTCTCTGAATTCTTCTCAAGGTTAGTCCTTATCTTGCACCCTGTAAGAGACGTCAATTCAGCATTGCTGAGTAAATGCTGTGCCAGCAGATGATGAGCTTGAAAGTGTGTTTTTGAAAGCAATAGAGTGGTTTGTTCTGTAGCACAGCATTATTGAGGGTAACTAAACAGCCATGGTTTTAATTAGATTTTTGTTTGCTTTTCGTAAGGAAAAAAACACCTCTATCTGTGAAGAGATCTTCATTGTAGGATGCTTCTGAAGTACAGAACCATGAATCAAGTGTTTTACTGGGTATAAGCCAGTTAGCTACTCCTGTTCAGAGTAATATGGATATGGGGGGGGCACTCTCTCATTTTAATAATTGTAATGTCAACAAGTATTGACTTTGATTCTGCATTCTGCTGAATGTGCAATTTATTAATTAAATACTTTTGTATCGCACCTCTTGGAAAATTTCTCACAAGGCGACTCTTTTCTAGAGTCTTCATCATGGCAGTTATATATCATGACTTATGAAAATTGTCAAGAATCTTGCTGGTGTCATTCATGACCTCCAGATTGGGCTAATGCAATGTACTCTTATGTGGATCGTCCTTTTGAGAATCGCCTGGAAGCTTCAGCTGGTACAGAAATCTCCTGCTTTTTATGATCAGACTTGAACGTGTTGCAGAATTCTGAAACATCTACACTGCTTATCTTGTTAGTTTTCCCCCCCTGAAAGTGCAGTTTATAGCCTTTAAAGTCCAAATAGCCTGCATTGTGATGGTGTTGAAGAATGCCTCTTGTCTCTTCCTCACACCCCCATTCTAAGATCTACTGACAATTCTCAGCTCTTTCTGGGAGCTGAGATGACATGCTAGAACAAGGTTGGAGAACCTGCCGTCCAATAACATCTGATAGGCCATAGGTTGTCTATCCCTGTGCCACAAGGATCAAAGCCTTTTCGGTGGTGGCTCTGCAGCTGTGGATTACAGTCCTCTTTAACGATTTCTAATTCATGATCCTTTTATCTTATTTTATACTTAACAAATTCTTAATTCTAACCTAACCCTTATTTATCATATATTCATATTTTCCTTTATCTCAAATCCCTTTCCTAAGCTACAGCATTTACTATATTTCAAAATCCATATCTTACTAATTACAATACTATATTTCTTCAAATAGACTTTAAAACTCTTCCAATCTTCTTCCACCGACTTTTCTCCCTAGTCGCGAAGCCTCCCGGTCAGATCAGCTAATTCCATGTATTCCAACATTTTCATCTGCCACTCTTCCACTGTTGGTATGTCTTGCGTCTTCCAATTCTTTGCTATAGAGGTGTTTAATAAACGGGCGCTAGAACATTCGGCCTTTTTCGGTGGCAGTGGTGCGTGGGGGGCTTTTGTTCCTTGTCTAATTGATTGTTCCTCCCCCTCCCTTTGATCCTTAATTTATCCCTAAAAATGGGGAGAGCGTGTGTGTGTGTGCGTGCAGTCTCTGTGTCCATTCCCTGTGTCTCTGGGGCACATGCTCAGTAGCGCGGAAAACGGGACACACAGAATCTGGATGCAGAGACACAGGGACTTTATTATATAGGATGATTTTCTGATTATATGATTTTTAAAACCTTTATGCACTTTTACCTTGTCATACCATACATATGCATGCCAACCAAAAGCATTATCAAAACCTTCCAAGTCTAATACATCTGTATTATCTAACAAAAACCATTCTTTCATCCAGCATAAGGTTGCAGCTTCAAAATAAAGTTTCAGGTCTGGCAAGGAGAATCCCCCTCTATCTTTTGTATCTGTTAATATCTTATACAGTGGTACCTCGGTTTATGAACACAATTGGTTCCGGAAGTCTGTTCATAAACTGAAGCGTTCATAAACTGAAGCGAACTTTCCCATTGAAAGTAATGGAAAGTGGATTAATCCGTTCCAGACAGTCCGCGGAGTAACCGTTCATAAACTGAAGCGAACTTTCCCATTGAAAGTAATGGAAAGTGGATTAATCCGTTCCAGACGGGTCCACGGAGTACTTAAACTGAAGTGTTCATAAACTGAAACATGGGTGTAATTGGTTCCGGAAGTCTGTTCATAAACTGAAGCGTTCATAAACTGAAGCGAACTTTCCCATTAAAAGTAATGGAAAGTGAATTAATCCGTTCCAGATGGGTCTGCGGCGTTCATAAACCGAAAATTCATAAACCGAGGTGTTCATAAACCGAGGTTCCACTGTACTTAATTCTGGGTTTTTTCCCCTGCCAGATAAATTTAGATAAAGCCTTTTGCCATTCTTTGAAACACTTTATCTTATTGATTATCGGTAATACCTGGAATAAAAATAACATTCTCGGCAATACATTCATCTTGATAACTGATATTCTACCCATCAAAGACAGTTTCAAATTAGACCATATATCCAAATCTCTCTTAATCTCATTCCACATTTTTTCATAATTTTTGTTGTTGTTTAGTCGTGTCCGACTCTTCGTGACCCCATGGACCATAGCACGCCAGGCACTCCTGTCTTGCACTGTCTCCCGCAGTTTGGTCAAACTCATGTTCATAATTATCTTTATACAAATTCAATTTTTTTGCAGTCATGTTTACACCCAAGTACTTCACCTTCTTTACAAACATCAAGCCAGTAATCTCCTGTAACCTATTTTTTTCCTCTGATGTAAGATTTTTTTTCTAAAACTTTCGTTTTAGTCTTATTCAATTTAAATCCTGCAACTTGTCCAAACTCCTGTATTATATCCAGCGCTTTAATGACGCTGGTTTCTGGGTCCTGCATTGTCAATACTAAATCATCCGCAAAGGCTTTTAATTTGTATTGCTTTGTCCCCACCGCAATTCCTTTGACCTTTTCTTCATCCCTAATCATAGTCAGCAAAACTTCCAGAACTGTTATAAACAATAAAGGGGAACCCTTGCCTGGTTCCTTTTTCAATTCTTATTTCCTCAGTCACCACATTATTAACTATAATTTTTGCTTTTTGCTCAAAATAAATTGCATTCAGACAATTCATAAAATTTTGCCCAACTCCCAAATTTTCCATATTTTTCTTCATAAAAGTCCAAGAAATATTGTCAAAGGCCTTCTCTGCATCTATAAACATCAATATCGCCTTCGTATTCCTCATGGTCTCTAAAAATTCCAAAACATCTACTATATTCCTGATATTATCCTTCATATGCCTAGCAGGTAAAAAACCTGCTTGGTCATGGTATATCAAATCATTAAGTACCTTCTTCAACCTCATAGCCATAATACAGTACTTGCAAAAATTTTGTAATCCACATTTAATAATGAGATTGGACGATAATTCTTAACTTGAGCTCTATCCACATCCGGTTTTGGTATCAATGTGATGAATGCATCTTTCCAGGACTCTGGTGCCCTATCCCCACCCAATATTTTGTTGCAAACATCCATCAAGGGCTGAAGCAACCAGTCTTTTAAAGTCTTGTAGTACTTTGCAGTCAAACCGTCTGTTCCTGGTGCCTTGCCTATTTGCAATTGATTAATTGCTATCTCCACTTCATTCATTGTAATCTGGTGATTGAGTAGGGTTTTCTTTTGCGTAAAAGAATACTCCAGAGTAAATAAAAGGGACAATTAAACTACCTGAGAAATTTTATTTGTTTATTTATATTATATGGTAAAATTTTAATACTGCAGTATATGTGGCTGGGAACAAGCAGCCATGACAACTCCTTAGCAACCCATACTTAGCCCATTTCCTCAGCAGGAATGTAGCTGGGTTATTCCAGGAATTTTGTATCTTTGTTTAGATTTTAACACTTGCTGAATCCAGGAATTGGAAGGGTCTCAGCATATAGCAGGAACCCCTACCTCAAATTTATAACACTATTTTAATTGGTGTAGGGAAAACTGTGTTTTTTCTTATTTCATTGCAATTTTGAGATGGAATGATTTCCTTGTAGAGAAATTTTCACTGAAAACCTTTTTGAGGTGGTGGTGATTTTGCCATATCAGACCAGCCTGTTATAGGCTGCTTTTGGAGATTTTAGGCATGTGAGTGAGATACAAGTTTAGAAAAAGAATAGTATGTATGAGAGAATATATATATATTGCATTAACAACTCTGATTCTCACATAGTTAACAGATGGGCATGATAGAAGAGGGAATTCAAATGTTAAAGTTAGCATCACTGGTCCACAGAAAACAGTTGTAGGTACCACCTGTTCTATGAAAAATAACTTTTCCTCCGATAGAAATGAATGATGAAGTTATCTTCTATTTCTAGCATTCAGTTCTTATACAGCCTTCATTCTATAGTTGGTTTGCTTAGATCTAGTTTACTCTCGCTAGTGTGATTCAGCCTGCAGCAAATTGCTTTTGATTCTTACCATAGTTTCATTAGGAGTTATACGAGGTCTGACTTTGTATCGCTCTTTGGGGGCAGATCTTGGATTAGTAATTATTTTGCAGTGTATAAAAATGAAGATTTAAATAATACAAATGGAATGTTCCATTCTATTAACAGTTTCAATAAAATGTACATGGCTTGGTAAAAATGTACATTTATTGATTTTTCAATTACCGGTAGGTATTTTTAATTCTTAATCTATAATTCTTAAACCTATACAACACTGTATTTGCTTGTATTGTTTGCTGGTGTTGTCATACATACATACTTACATACATGTATTTTGTACATTTTTATTTTTGTACATGTTTTGTGTTAACTCACCTGAGAGCTTTGTTTGCTGAAAGTATAACAACAAATTAAATAATTGTCAAATTAAGTTTCACTACTCTACCGCATGGTAACCCTTGAGAATGAGGTAAGATATCAGGACCTATTGTATAGGATACTACAAGTTTGCATGCAGTGTGAGACAGCAGGTGAAGAAACTGAAGGCAACGATCCTGTTCCCACACATTTGCCTTTGTGTTTCTGTATTAATAGGAAGTATTCGGAGACGTTTCCATAGTTATTAAACAACCATACAGGACTTGCCCTCATTTTCCTTGCCAGTTTAATAATAGACATGGTTGGAAATTCATCTGTGGTGCTGCTGTGGTGCTCCTGTTTAATGTGGTGGCTATGTAAGAGCATCGCCTCCTCCTCCTCAAGCCTTTGAGTAGTAATCTTGATGGTGGTGCTGCCTAGGTCATTTTTTGTCATTGGTTTCTATGTTTTTAGCAGTGTGCTAATCTTTTTTAGCTCCCCTTGTTGTCTGCATGGATCTATTTTTGTTAAAGTCTTTGCTTGTTTTTGTTCTCAGTTGGACAATAATTTCTTGCCTCCCACTAATAGCGTCTTACTCCTGTTGGGCTGTAGCACACACACACATAGTCCATAATGGTAACCTTTAAGCCATTTTTAGTGGGCTCTTCCTTGACAATATTTGCCAGGGAGAAGCAGGAGAGAGATGGATAACAAATTTACATTCATTTCTGCCTAATGTAAACCTTTCCTGTAATTATTATTCCACTAATTTTACAGAAGGGTGTTCGATACTAAATTTTCTGAAGAAGTGTGCATGCACATGAAAGCTCATACCAATGAAAAACTTAGTTGGTCTCTAAGGTGCTACTAGAAGGAATTTTTTTATTTTATTTCAAATAAATTTTCTGTTAGTGTGCTAATGATGCCAAGGTCAGATTCATTGTGTTATACTGTGTCCTTCTCAGCTCACTTAGTGTAATAAGACTTCCTCATTAGTTCTGTTCAGCCAACCTTCAGTATTGGTAGTTTGACACTTATTTCCTAAGGCTTTGCCTCCAAGTATTTGGATTTCTCATGTGACCATTCTCGCTACTGTTCAAAGTAGCTTCTACCTAAGTTTCCATATATTTATTATGCTTCACCCTGCCCCAAACCTGAATATGTTACTCCCCTCACCCCAAAATTTAGTTGTCACCCTATCAGGGTTAGGAATAACCTGGTGGAAGAAAATGCCCGTTTCTCACTTATTCTACTTCACTGACATTTAATTCCTCCTTCTAGTATTGACAGTGAGCTTAAATGCAGCCTGTGGGGAAGAGCAGGGAGAAAAGGGGAAAATTTATATATCTATATAAAAGGTGCAATAAGACCTATTGGAGTGTGATAATCTGAGTGCTGAAGACACATTGGGCAAGGCATGGCCAACAGGTCTTAACTATTTGGAGCAACTGTTAAAGGTAAAGGTAAAGGGGATCCCTGGCCATTAGGTCCAGTTGTGACCGACTCTGGGGTTGCGGCGCTCATCTCGCATTATTGGCCGAGGGAGCCGGCGTACAGCTTCCAGGTCATGTGGCCAGCATGACAATGCCACTTCTGGCAAACCAGAGCAGCACACAGAAACGCCGTTTACATTCCTGCTGTAGGTATTTATCTATTTGTCTATTTATCTACTTGCACTTTGACGTGCTTTCGAACTGCTAGGTTGGCAGGAACTGGGACCGAGCAACGGGAGCTCACCCCGTTGCAGGGATTCGAACCACCGACCTTCTGATCGGCAAGCCCTAGGCTCTGTGGTTTAACCCACAGTGCCACCCGCTGTGCAATAGGAACTATTGGAGTGTAATAAGCTAAGTGCTGAAGACACATCGGGTAAGGCATGGCCAACAGGTCTTAACTATTTGGAGCAACTGTATTGTATATTAAATCTACAACTTTGTGTTCCCCCTAGGCCTAGAGCACGGGTGTCAAACACAAGGCCCGCAGGCCAAATCCGGCCCGCCAGACCTCATCATGTGGCCCGCGTAGCCTCCGCCGGCCGCCAGCCTTCACCCCCGCTGCCGCCACTAGCGGCCTCCCGCCTCCTCCAGCGCTCGGCCCACGGCCAGATCGCGCCCCGCCACCTCCGCTAGCGGTCTCCCGCGGCCTCCAGCACTCGGCCCATGGCCGGATCGGGCCCCGCCTCCAGCGCTAGCGGCCTCTCGCCGCCTCCAGCGCTTGGCCTAGGTCGGATCAGGCCCCGCCTCCAGCGCTAGCGGCCTCCCGCCGCCTCCAGCGCTGGCGGCCTACGGCCGGATCGGGCCCCGCCTCCAGCGCTAGCGGCCTCTCGCCGCCTCCAGCGCTCGGCCTAGGTCGGATCAGGCCCCGCCTCCACCGCTAGCAGTCTCCCGCCGCCTCCAGCGCTCGGCCTATGGCCGGATCGGGCCCCGCCTCCACCGCTAGCGGCCTCCCGCCGCCTCCAGCACTCGGCCTACGGCCGGATCAGGCCCCGCCTCCAGCGCTAGCGGCCTCCCGCCGCCTCCAGCGCTCGGCCTACGGCCGGATCGGGCCCCACCTCCAGCGCTAGCGGCCTCCTGCCGCCTCCAGCGCTCGGCCTACGGCCGGATCGGGCCCCGCCTCCACCGCTAGCAGTCTCTCACCGCCTCCAGCGCTCGGCCTACGGCCGCATCGGGCCCCTCCTCCAGCGCCAGCGGCCACCCGCCGCCTCCAGCGCTCGGCCTATGGCCGGATCGAGCCCCGCCTCTGCCACTAGCGGCCTCCCGCCGCCTCTGGCACTCGGGCTACGGCCGGATCGGGCCCCGCCGCCACTAGCCGGCCTCCCACCAGATCGCCGCCTCCCCCACTCGGCCTATGGCCAGATCAGGCCCCTGCCGCCTCGCCGCCACCTGCCCACGTTCCCTGCACAAAAAGGTAATGTTGCTGTGCATGCCTTTAAAGTCTCTTTTAAAGGGTATTTTTCCTACAGATACAACCGGCCCTTTGAGGGTGACCAAACTGCTGATGTGGCCCCCGATGAATTTGAGTTTGACACCCCTGGCCTAGAGGAAGGTGGAGCATAAAGTTTTAGATTTAATACTGTTGCTCTAGTCTGAATGCTTATGAGAGGAAGAGAGTGAAAGCTTCCACTTTATTTCTCCAAGAATAACTTAAGTTTGTAGATGTATTATCTCTAGTTAGCTAATGCTGATGCTTAGTCATCCCAAATGTTCCCAGTGGTCCTGCAGAACAGAGCTGGGGGTCCTTTGTCCCTTCAGGTGTTGTTGGGACTCCAGTTCTCATCAGTCCCAGCCAACACAGCCAATGGTTAATTATGATGGGAGCTGTGGTCCAGAAACTTCTGAAGGACCAAAGGTCCCCCAGCCTTGGTTTACGGTAGAATGTTAAAGGATAAAAGCAGCATCCCAGAAACAAATAGGCAGCTAGCATAACTGGCACAGAATAAGTGTTACATGATCCAAACATCTAGTGTTCTGGCTGCTGCATTCAGCACCAGTTGTAATATCCAAACTGTCTTCAAGGGCATCCCCATGTAAGGTGCATTACAGTTATCAAACCTGGACATAACAAGCCCATGTGTAAACCGAAACAAAGTTGTGCAAGCTGGTAACAGGCACACAGTACAGATGAATAAAATAGTATGGATATTGCAAAGTATTTTAAACTGGATGATCCTTCTGTATGGAATTAGTATACTAAAAGAGTAGTGTTGGTTATGCAAGCAAAAAAAAGATGCATCTGTTCATTTATTTGATATACTCTGGACTTGTGCAGTTTGTAAATTAGTGACTGAAGGAAAATGGTACTATTCTCCTCAATCTTTTCACTTGTAGTAGTCTCTTATGTCTTGTTGCAGTTATTCAGCAGCTGAAAGTGTTGTATATATATCTTAACAATCTATAGCAGACTGTCATAGCTCTGTATTTAACACAACTTCTAAAATTTGAAAGCTTAGTGACCCACAGTGATTTAATTGGTTCTTAATGTTGTGTATTGAGTCAAAGGATTTTATATCTGTATTATTATTGTCTGTATTTGCATTAGGATAAAGTAACTGCCTTTTGGTTCCAGAGGGTACAGCTACTATTGGTTCATTTAAGCTGCTGTATTTGGATCCTCTGTCTTACTGGTTCCCTCCAAAAGGCAGCACTGTGATTGCCTGATATTGTTCCCTCCAAAATGTATCCCTTCCTAGCTAGTCCCCTGTCCCTATAAATGTAGCTTTCCTCTCCTCAGTCTTCAGTCTTGTTCACTTTAATAAAGAGCTGTTACTAGAGAACTGTCTCCAGCATGTTTTGTCAAGAGAGCTGAAATCACAAACCCCACGTCACAACAACTGGCGACGAAGGTGGGATCCGGAATGCTGAGGAGCGGTTAAACACAGCCCTGCCTCAGAGTCCGGATTGCAGCTGAGAACAAGACTCACTGGCCATCTGAGAAGACGACCCTGCCCGCTAGGACAATGGAGAGTCCAAGGGTATTGGAGCCCTTCCAGCCATCAGAGCCCCACACATGGGAAGACTACGTCGAACGCTTTGAGTTCTTTGCAGTGGCTCAAGGGATCACCGATGCCAGCAAAAGAAGGGCCACATTCCTGAGCTACTGTGGGCCCGAGACCTTCAAGCTGGCCAAGGCATTACTTGCTCCAGCGAAGCTGAGTGAGACATCTCTCAAAGATATTCTTGCCTGCCTAACAAGCCACTTGGCGCCTACTGAGACCAAGATGGCCCGGCGGATGGAGTTCCATAAGAGGCAGCAGTGTGCTGGGGAGTCTGTATCCACATTTCTGGCTGAACTCCGGAAGCTCGCTCAGCACTGCGGCTTCCAAAATCTGGAAGAGACTCTCCTGGATCGGTTTATTGGGGGTCTGAGCAGCAAGAAAGCCAGAAGACGCATCGTGGCTAAAGAAGAGGTTACCCTTGCTTCAGCCTTGAAGGAGGCCACCGCCACGGAGAATTATGAAAGAGAGGAGCTTGATGCCAGTCGCAAGGCCACTAAGCCACAGATAGAAGTTGCGCATGCCATGGACGAGCTAGAGGCTACTCCAAGCCAGAGCCCAGTCCGTGGGGTTGAGTCGGTGCGTCAGGCCTGCACAGTGCACAGAGATCGCCGAGGCAGTTGCCCAGGTTGTGGCGGAAACCATGAAAGGAAGAGTTGTCGTTTCAGGGATGCTATCTGCCGGACGTGCGGAAAGACGGGTCACATTGCCAGGGTCTGTAGATCGGCGGCGTCGGGAGCGACAGGAGCACCTAGACTGGAGCATCGCAGACCGCCCACAGCAACTCGTTTTCTAAAGGACTGCCACTACGTAACGGAGATCAACGGGAGGGCCGTGCAGTTTCCAGCGCAAGGCAAGGCACACGTCAAGGTGAAGATTGAGGGTCAGCAGTGCGACATGGAGGTGGACTCCGGATCTGCATTCACCATCGTGTCGGACCAGACCGCGAAGACATTCTTCCTCAGGGGTAAGTTGCCCCCTCTGGAGCCCTTCCCGGCAACCTTGCAGTCGTACTCAGCAGGCCGCATCCATGTTATGGGAATGTGTGCCGTGAGAGTACAGTTCCGGGACAAACAGGCTGTACTCAAACTGGTGATTGCGAAGGGCAGTCGCCCCAGTCTCCTGGGCACTGACTGGTTCCCTGCCCTGGGACTGAGTATCTCAGGGCTTAATTCAATCCAAACCTGCCCTGAGATGAGCGAGGTATTATGCAAGGAATTTGCTGGTCTCTTTAATGGAAAACTGGGCCCCCAGTTGACTTCGAGTTGGACCCCGGGGTGGCCCCAATCCGACTCAAACCAAGGCGAGTGCCATTTGCACTGCAACCCAAGATTGAGGCAGAGCTGGATAAATTGGTCAAGCAGGGAGTTCTCTCACCCGTGGACTCTGCTAAGTGGGAGACTCCAATCGTCACGCCCCTTAAAGCAAATGGGGAAGTCAGGATATGTGCAGATTACAAATGTACTATCAATAAGGCACTCAGGGGAAACTCATACCCCATTCCAGTCGTATCACATCTGTTGGCTAAACTGGCTGGGGGCAAGGTGTTCGCCAAAATTGACCTGGCACAAGCTTACCAACAGCTGCCAGTAACCCCACAATCAGCGGAAGCACAGACTATTGTCACACATAAAGGGGCGTTCAGAGTTAACAGATTACAGTTCGGAGTTTGTGTGGCCCCAGGGATTTTTCAAGGGCTCATGGAACGCCTGTTAAGAGGTCTGCCGGGGGTCTTGCCATTTTTTGATGACGTTTTGATTGCTGGAAAAGACCCACAGGAACTGGTTGCGCGTGTCCGTGCAGTGTTGCTCAAGTTCAAGGAGGTGGGGTTGCAACTGAAAAAAGAAAAATGCAGTTTTGGGGTGCCAACTGTGGATTTCTTGGGGTTTAAAATTGATGCATCAGGCATCCACCCCACAGATGCTAAGATTAAGGCCATCATCGAGGCACCACGACCACAGAACAAGACGGAGTTGCAGTCATTCCTGGGACTTATTAACTTTTATCATTCGTTCTTACCCCAGAAAGCTTCGGTAGCTGAACCATTACATAGACTGTCAGAGGGCCTGGTATGGCTACTCTAGAGTAACGACTCCAGCATGGTCTTTTAAGGTTTTTATTAAGTGCTGATTATTTACAGTGTTCAGAGCAGTAAAAATGCATCCTTAAGGTGAGGTGTCTGAACTCCCGAATGGCGATTGGCGCGTTTTCTTCCAGCACCACAGCTTTGGCAGACCCAACCTCTTCCCCCTACGTTTGCGTCGCAATTCGGGAGTTGGGTGAATTGGCCTCCCCCCTGTGCGTCCTACTTCCTGTCCCACCTGCGGCCTGGGCTCCACAACCTTGCCTGAGCCTCGGACACCACTTCCTGACTCTCCGCTGGAGGCAGAGCTCTCCTTACTCTCTCCCGCGCTTGGGGATGGGCTGGAACTTAAGATGGGAGGGACTTCCCTGTATCCCTCGTCCCTCACATCCATCCCCCTCCCAGGCTCCTCTCCCCCCCTTCCTAGTGGCTCTCCGCTTGCTGGGGACGAGTGAAACCCCAAGAAGTCTGTGGCATCCGAGCCTGTGGGTGTAAAAATTTCCCCCCAATCCTGCGATCTTTCTCCTTCCCCCTGAGAAGACGGGAATCCCAAGAAGTCAGTGGCGTCAGAGCTGGTGGGAGTAAAAATGTTCTGCCAGTCCTCTCCTGCCTCTGACGTCGTTGACCTCGGTGAAACCCACACCTCTTCTTCCGTGTCCTCAAATTCCGCTTCCCATCTCCATGGAGAGCTGCTGCCTGCTATCCCTTCCTCCTGCCCCTCCCCCTCTCCCTCCCTTTCCATGTGCCAGGGCTTGGGCCTGTGGGGGAACAGGGCGTGGAACTCTTCCACTAAAAATTCCTCAGGTACTTCTGTGGCCGGTATCCACTCATTGTGGGACGGCGGAGTGTCCTCCCATGCTATCAGGTACTCCAGTCCTCTCACCCCTCTCCTAGAGTCTAAAATCTCAGTTGCCTCATTGAGCTGTCGGGCGTCTCCCGTCTCCCCCCCTCCCTCTGGAGGCTGATCGCTGTCCCTGAACCTGGTACTTTCCCTGTACGGCGACAGCAGCGATCTATGAAACACTGGGTGCACTCTCATGTCCTCCGGCAGTGCTAGCCTGAAGGCTACCGGGTTGACCTGTTGCGTGACTGTGAAGGGGCCCAGCCTCCTGGGTGCTAACTTCTTGCATCGCCCCCTGGTGGGAAGACCTTCCGAGGATAACCAAACCTTGTCCCCCACCCTGATGACCTCTCCCGGTCGCCTGTGGCGATCTGCCCCCTTCTTGTACGCTTCCTTGGCCCTCTCCAAGTGTTCTCTGAGCTGCTGGTGCACCGTCTCCAGGTCCTCTGCCCAATCCTCTGCCTGTGGGCCCTCTTCCTCCTCCTCCCCCTCCCTCTCCGGGAAAGATCTGAGGTCGCGCCCGTAGTTGGCCTTAAAGGGCGACACCCCTGTGGAGACATGCACCGCATTGTTGTAGGCAAATTCTGCCAGTGGCAGGCGATCCACCCAGTCCGTTTGCCTCTGGCTGACGTAACATCTCAGGTACTGCTGCAGAATGGCGTTGACCCGCTCCGCCTGTCCATTGGTTTGCGGGTGCCTAGCCGTCGACAAGCTGACCTCCACCTGCAGGAGGTTCATGAGCCGCCTCCAGAACCTGGAAACAAATTGGCGGCCACGATCCGAAATAACCCTTAAAGGCAATCCATGCAGTCTGAATACGTGGTCAACAAACAGTTTGGCCGTCTCTTCTGCCGAGACCGCCCTGGCACACGGTATAAAATGGCACATTTTGGACATGAGGTCCACCACCACCAACACTGCGGTCTTGCCCCTGGACGACGGCAGGTCTGTGATGAAGTCCATGGACACTACTTCCCACGGCCTGTGCGGTGTGGCTAAGGGCTCCAGCAAACCAGCTGGTGGCGCTCTGACCACCTTTGCTCGCTGGCAGGTGTCACATCCCCTTACATAATCCCGAACATCCTCCCGCACCCCTGGCCACCAGAAGTGTCTCATGACTAGGTGAGTGGTTTTGTCCCTTCCAAAATGACCCGCCGTTGGGTTGTCGTGCATCTGCTTGAGGGCCTTACCTCTCAGCTGTTTGGTTGGCAGGTACAGGGCTCCCTTGTAAAAAAGCAAACCCCTCCTTTCCTCAAAGTCTTTGGCCTGCTCCCCCCCCCTCTCAGTTCTCTGAAGATGCGGGTGGCAAATTCATCAGCTGCCGTCAGTGCTGTGAGTTCTGCCTCGCTCACCACTGTTGCTCCGCAGGACCATGCTGATGGGGGGAAAATATGCCTGGGTGCCGGTGGCAACTCCTCCTCCATGTACTCTGGCTTGCGGGAGAGGGCATCCGCCCTGACATTTTGCTCTCCCGGGATGTAGTGGATGGAGAAGTTGAAGTTCGAGAAGAACTCTGCCCACCGTATCTGCCGCTGGTTGAGCACCCTGGCAGTTCTCCAGAACTCCAGGTTCTTGTGGTCTGTGCACACCTGGATGGGGTGCTTGGCGCCCACCAGGAAGTGTCGCCAGTGCTGGAACGCAGCGTGGATCGCGAGAAGTTCCCTGTCAAACACTGTGTAGTTGCGTTCCGGCTGGGTCAGCTTCCTGGAGAAGAAGGCACAGGGTCTCCACTCTCTGTTGGCGTCCAGTTGCAACAGAATCGCTCCCAGAGCCTTGTCCGAAGCATCTGTCTCCAGGCGTAGGGGCGCATCCTGCACCACGTGGAACAGGTGCTGGTCTGAAGCGAATACCCTCTTGAGGCTTTCGAACGCTGCTTGCGCCTCTGGTGTCCACCGGAACTTCTGCTTGCCTCTCAGGCAGTCGGTGATAGGAGCCGTGACGCGAGAGAAGTTCTTGATGAACTTCCTGTAGAAGTTCGCGAAGCCTAGTAGGCGTTGGGCATCTTTGCGCGTCCTGGGGCTGTGCCAGTCCAGGATGGCCTGCACCTTGTCCTTGTCCATCGCCAGCCCCTTGTCTGACAGCTTGTAGCCTAGGAAGTCCACTTCTTTGGTGTGAAACTTGCACTTCTCCAGCTTCACATACAGGTGGTTGTCCTTCAGGCGCTGCAACACCTCCCTGACATCCTTCACATGCTGCACTGGGTCATTGGAGTAGATAAGGATGTCATCCAGAAAGACCAAGCAGTTCTTGAAGAGGAGGGACCCCAGGACGTGGTGCATGAAGGCCTGGAAGCATGCTGAGCCCCCTTGCAACCCGAAGGGCATCACCAGATATTCAAAAGAGCCCAGAGGCGTGAACATCGTGGTTTTCCATTCATCACCCTCCCGGATCCTAATCAAGTTGTACGCCCCTCTTAGGTCGAGCTTGGTGAAGATCTTGCCCCTGCGTGCCGCTGTCAGGAGATCATCCACTCTGGGCATGGGGAAAGCCATTGGCTCTGTCACCGAATTCAGCCGTCTAAAATCCACCACCAGACGGCGCTGTTGCGTGTCTTTCTTGTCCACCCAGAAGACCGGGCTGCCCCCTGCTGCCTTGCTTTCTCTGATGAACCCCCGCTTGAGGTTCTTGTCGATGAAAGCGCGCAGATCCTCCAGTTCCTGATCTGACATGGCGTACAGCTTGGCTGGGGGTATAGTTGCCCCTGGCACCAGGTTGATCTGGCAGTCAAAAGGCCTGTGTGGGGGTAGGTGGTCGGACTCCGCTTCGCTGAAGACCTCCTGCAGGTCCCAGTACGGCTTGGGTATCGCCTCACCCCCCTTGACGTGCATGGTGGCCACCGTGGCTATCGGAGGCCCCTCCCCTGGTTGGTGCTGCATGCAATGTTCCAGACAAAAGTCCGATCCAAAAGTGATGCATCTCTGGTGCCAACTTATGGAGGGGTCGTGGCGCGTCAGCCAGCTCATGCCCAAGACGATGGGGGGGTCTGAGATGGTTGTGACGTTGAAAGCCAGTGTCTCTGAGTGCCTTCCCACCGTCATTCTCATGGGGGGGGGTTTGATGCGTGATGGCCCCTCCCAGCAGCTCTCTGCCGTCAATGGTGGCCACGTGCAGGGGAAAATCCAGCTGCAGAAGTTGGATCTGGTGCTCTTCCGCAAAGTTTCTCGAGAAGAAGTTGGCTGAGGCACCACTGTCAATTAAGGCGAGGACTGTCAGGGGATAGCCATTTGGGAGCGTGAGCGTGACTTCTAGAACCACTCCTGCTCTGGGAGGGGTGGGCTGGCTGTGCTCCTCTCTGTGCGGGTGGGCGGGCGGGGGCTGTTGTCTGCTGACTGTGCCTGGCCGCTCCCCCTTGTCTCCTGCAGCCAGGCTGTCTCGTTTCCCTGCTGTGGTGCTGCGTCAGCTGGGGAAGGTACAACCGTTCCCGCCTTTCCTTGCCACTCTCTGCGATGAGGGCAGTCTCTGACGCGATGCCTGGGGGAGTTGCAGAGAAAGCAATTCCCGCCTCTTCCCTCCTTGCGTCTTGGCGCCGCCGGGGTTTGAAAAGCCCGCGCGCGCGCTCCTCCGATCTCCATCGGTTCCGGCTCTGGGCTTGGCCTGGGCGGGTGTGGGGGCGGGCCCTGGGGTGGGGTTTGGTGATGTGGTCTGTCCTGGGAGCGTGGGAACCAAGGTTTTGCTGCGCGCGTCGCTTGTTTGTCATTCCATCTGGATTCCTGTCTCACCCCCACCGCTAGCGCCGCTTTGCTTAACTCATCCATAGTTCGCGGTTTGGGACCTCTTGCCAGCTCATCCTTAACGTCTGCGTGCAAACCCATGTAGAAGGCTGATTTCACTGGCTCACTTTGCAGATCCCACCCCAGTTTGTGCACCAGCATGGTGAATCTCGCCCAGTAGTCCCTAACTGTCGATTTTCCTTGTGTTAAGTTATGAAGCTCCTCTGTAGTGGCCTCCATTTCACTGTCACTAGCGTACATTATTTTTAAAGCTTCTAGAAATAATTTTGCGTTCTTCATGCAAGGATTTTTTTGCGCGATGAGCGGTCTTACCCATTCTCGGGCGGCCCCCGTCAAATGCTCTATGATAAAGGAGACTCTGTGCGCGTCATCTGGGAATTCTGCTGCATGCAATTCCAGCGCATAATTTATTTCTGTCTCGAATCCTAGGTATTCCCTAGGGTCGCCGCTAAACTTGGTGACTAGGCTCTGTCCCCTTCTCACTTGGACTAGCTGCGGCTGGGGCACCCCCCCACCTCTAGCGGCTTTCTCCTCTTCCAACTTCTTCTGTAGGTCCAAAACCATCACCCTTAGCTGTTTCTCAGTCTCCTCTTTTGTCCTCACCTGGTCCACCAGCTTGTTCAGCTCCTCCTGCGCCCCTCGCGCTTCCTCCTGAGCGGCATGCAATTGCTGCTGTGCGTGCGCTGTGAGGTTCTGCAGCTCCTGCTTCGCTGCTTCGGCCTCCAGCCTCCAATGCTCAGCCTCTTGAGCGCTCATCGCTGCACTCCAAAGTAGCCAAAAAAAAAGATTCGGGAGTTGCTGTCAGAGGGCCTGGTATGGCTACTCTAGAGTAACGACTCCAGCATGGTCTTTTAAGGTTTTTATTAAATGCTGATTATTTACAGTGTTCAGAGCAGTAAAAATGCATCCTTAAGGTGAGGTGTCTGAACTCCCGAATGGCGATTGGCGCGTTTTCTTCCAGCACCACAGCTTTGGCAGACCCAACCTCTTCCCCCTACGTTTGCGTCGCAATTCGGGAGTTGGGGGAATTGGCCTCCCCCCTGTGCGTCCTACTTCCTGTCCCACCTGCGGCCTGGGCTCCACAACCTTGCCTGAGCCTCGGACACCACTTCCTGACTCTCCGCTGGAGGCAGAGCTCTCCTTACTCTCTCCCGCGCTTGGGGATGGGCTGGAACTTAAGATGGGAGGGACTTCCCTGTATCCCTCGTCCCTCACATCCATCCCCCTCCCAGGCTCCTCTCCCCCCCTTCCTAGTGGCTCTCCGCTTGCTGGGGACGAGTGAAACCCCAAGAAGTCTGTGGCATCCGAGCCTGTGGGTGTAAAAATTTCCCCCCAATCCTGCGATCTTTCTCCTTCCCCCTGAGAAGACGGGAATCCCAAGAAGTCAGTGGCGTCAGAGCTGGTGGGAGTAAAAATGTTCTGCCAGTCCTCTCCTGCCTCTGACGTCGTTGACCTCGGTGAAACCCACACCTCTTCTTCCGTGTCCTCAAATTCCGCTTCCCATCTCCATGGAGAGCTGCTGCCTGCTATCCCTTCCTCCTGCCCCTCCCCCTCTCCCTCCCTTTCCATGTGCCAGGGCTTGGGCCTGTGGGGGAACAGGGCGTGGAACTCTTCCACTAAAAATTCCTCAGGTACTTCTGTGGCCGGTATCCACTCATTGTGGGACGGCGGAGTGTCCTCCCATGCTATCAGGTACTCCAGTCCTCTCACCCCTCTCCTTGAGTCTAAAATCTCAGTTGCCTCATTGAGCTGTCGGGCGTCTCCCGTCCCCCCCTCCCTCTGGAGGCTGATCGCTGTCCCTGAACCTGGTACTTTCCCTGTACGGCGACAGCAGCGATCTATGAAACACTGGGTGCACTCTCATGTCCTCCGGCAGTGCTAGCCTGAAGGCTACCGGGTTGACCTGTTGCGTGACCGTGAAGGGGCCCAGCCTCCTGGGTGCTAACTTCTTGCATCGCCCCCTGGTGGGAAGACCTTCCGAGGATAACCAAACCTTGTCCCCCACCCTGATGACCTCTCCCGGTCGCCTGTGGCGATCTGCCCCCTTCTTGTACGCTTCCTTGGCCCTCTCCAAGTGTTCTCTGAGCTGCTGGTGCACCGTCTCCAGGTCCTCTGCCCAATCCTCTGCCTGTGGGCCCTCTTCCTCCTCCTCCCCCTCCCTCTCCGGGAAAGATCTGAGGTCGCGCCCGTAGTTGGCCTTAAAGGGCGACACCCCTGTGGAGACGTGCACCGCATTGTTGTAGGCAAATTCTGCCAGTGGCAGGCGATCCACCCAGTCCGTTTGCCTCTGGCTGACGTAACATCTCAGGTACTGCTGCAGAATGGCGTTGACCCGCTCCGCCTGTCCATTGGTTTGCGGGTGCCTAGCCGTCGACAAGCTGACCTCCACCTGCAGGAGGTTCATGAGCCGCCTCCAGAACCTGGAAACAAATTGGCGGCCACGATCCGAAATAACCCTTAAAGGCAATCCATGCAGTCTGAATACGTGGTCAACAAACAGTTTGGCCGTCTCTTCTGCCGAGACCGCCCTGGCACACGGTATAAAATGGCACATTTTGGACATGAGGTCCACCACCACCAACACTGCGGTCTTGCCCCTGGACGACGGCAGGTCTGTGATGAAGTCCATGGACACTACTTCCCACGGCCTGTGCGGTGTGGCTAAGGGCTCCAGCAAACCAGCTGGTGGCGCTCTGACCACCTTTGCTCGCTGGCAGGTGTCACATCCCCTTACATAATCCCGAACATCCTCCCGCACCCCTGGCCACCAGAAGTGTCTCATGACTAGGTGAGTGGTTTTGTCCCTTCCAAAATGACCCGCCGTTGGGTTGTCGTGCATCTGCTTGAGGGCCTTACCTCTCAGCTGTTTGGTTGGCAGGTACAGGGCTCCCTTGTAAAAAAGCAAACCCCTCCTTTCCTCAAAGTCTTTGGCCTGTTCCCCCCCCCCTCAGTTCTCTGAAGATGCGGGAGGCAAACTCATCTGCTGCCGTCAGTGCTGTGAGTTCTGCCTCGCTCACCACTGTTGCTCCGCAGGACCATGCTGATGGGGGGAACATATGCCTGGGTGCCGGTGGCAACTCCTCCTCCATGTACTCTGGCTTGCGGGAGAGGGCATCCGCCCTGACATTCTGCTCTCCCGGGATGTAGTGGATGGAGAAGTTGAAGTTCGAGAAGAACTCTGCTCACCGTATCTGCCGCTGGTTGAGCACCCTGGCAGTTCTCCAGAACTCCAGGTTCTTGTGGTCTGTGCACACCTGGATGGGGTGCTTGGCGCCCACCAGGAAGTGTCGCCAGTGCTGGAACGCAGCGTGGATCGCGAGAAGTTCCCTGTCAAACACTGTGTAGTTGCGTTCCGGCTGGGTCAGCTTCCTGGAGAAGAAGGCACAGGGTCTCCACTCTCTGTTGGCGTCCAGTTGCAACAGAATCGCTCCCAGAGCCTTGTCCGAAGCATCTGTCTCCAGGCGTAGGGGCGCATCCTGCACCACGTGGAACAGGTGCTGGTCTGAAGCGAATACCCTCTTGAGGCTTTCGAACGCTGCTTGCGCCTCTGGTGTCCACCGGAACTTCTGCTTGCCTCTCAGGCAGTCGGTGATAGGAGCCGTGACGCGAGAGAAGTTCTTGATGAACTTCCTGTAGAAGTTCGCGAAGCCTAGTAGGCGTTGGGCATCTTTGCGCGTCCTGGGGCTGTGCCAGTCCAGGATGGCCTGCACCTTGTCCTTGTCCATCGCCAGCCCCTTGTCTGACAGCTTGTAGCCTAGGAAGTCCACTTCTTTGGTGTGAAACTTGCACTTCTCCAGCTTCACATACAGGTGGTTGTCCTTCAGGCGCTGCAACACCTCCCTGACATCCTTCACATGCTGCACTGGGTCATTGGAGTAGATAAGGATGTCATCCAGAAAGACCAAGCAGTTCTTGAAGAGGAGGGACCCCAGGACGTGGTGCATGAAGGCCTGGAAGCATGCTGAGCCCCCTTGCAACCCGAAGGGCATCACCAGATATTCAAAAGAGCCCAGAGGCGTGAACATCGTGGTTTTCCATTCATCACCCTCCCGGATCCTAATCAAGTTGTACGCCCCTCTTAGGTCGAGCTTGGTGAAGATCTTGCCCCTGCGTGCCGCTGTCAGGAGATCATCCACTCTGGGCATGGGGAAAGCCATTGGCTCTGTCACCGAATTCAGCCGTCTAAAATCCACCACCAGACGGCGCTGTTGTGTGTCTTTCTTGTCCACCCAGAAGACCGGGCTGCCCCCTGCTGCCTTGCTTTCTCTGATGAACCCCCGCTTGAGGTTCTTGTCGATGAAAGCGCGCAGATCCTCCAGTTCCTGATCTGACATGGCGTACAGCTTGGCTGGGGGTATAGTTGCCCCTGGCACCAGGTTGATCTGGCAGTCAAAAGGCCTGTGTGGGGGTAGGTGGTCGGACTCCGCTTCGCTGAAGACCTCCTGCAGGTCCCAGTACGGCTTGGGTATCGCCTCACCCCCCTTGACGTGCATGGTGGCCACCGTGGCTATCGGAGGCCCCTCCCCTGGTTGGTGCTGCATGCAATGTTCCAGACAAAAGTCCGATCCAAAAGTGATGCATCTCTGGTGCCAACTTATGGAGGGGTCGTGGCGCGTCAGCCAGCTCATGCCCAAGACGATGGGGGGGTCTGAGATGGTTGTGACGTTGAAAGCCAGTGTCTCTGAGTGCCTTCCCACCGTCATTCTCATGGGGGGGGGTTTGATGCGTGATGGCCCCTCCCAGCAGCTCTCTGCCGTCAATGGTGGCCACGTGCAGGGGAAAATCCAGCTGCAGAAGTTGGATCTGGTGCTCTTCCGCAAAGTTTCTCGAGAAGAAGTTGGCTGAGGCACCACTGTCAATTAAGGCGAGGACTGTCAGGGGATAGCCATTTGGGAGCGTGAGCGTGACTTCTAGAACCACTCCTGCTCTGGGAGGGGTGGGCTGGCTGTGCTCCTCTCTGTGCGGGTGGGCGGGCGGGGGCTGTTGTCTGCTGACTGTGCCTGGCCGCTCCCCCTTGTCTCCTGCAGCCAGGCTGTCTCGTTTCCCTGCTGTGGTGCTGCGTCAGCTGGGGAAGGTACAACCGTTCCCGCCTTTCCTTGCCACTCTCTGCGATGAGGGCAGTCTCTGACGCGATGCCTGGGGGAGTTGCAGAGAAAGCAATTCCCGCCTCTTCCCTCCTTGCGTCTTGGCGCCGCCGGGGTTTGAAAAGCCCGCGCGCGCGCTCCTCCGATCTCCATCGGTTCCGGCTCTGGGCTTGGCCTGGGCGGGTGTGGGGGCGGGCCCTGGGGTGGGGTTTGGTGATGTGGTCTGTCCTGGGAGCGTGGGAACCAAGGTTTTGCTGCGCGCGTCGCTTGTTTGTCATTCCATCTGGATTCCTGTCTCACCCCCACCGCTAGCGCCGCTTTGCTTAACTCATCCATAGTTCGCGGTTTGGGACCTCTTGCCAGCTCATCCTTAACGTCTGCGTGCAAACCCATGTAGAAGGCTGATTTCACTGGCTCACTTTGCAGATCCCACCCCAGTTTGTGCACCAGCATGGTGAATCTCGCCCAGTAGTCCCTAACTGTCGATTTTCCTTGTGTTAAGTTATGAAGCTCCTCTGTAGTGGCCTCCATTTCACTGTCACTAGCGTACATTATTTTTAAAGCTTCTAGAAATAATTTTGCGTTCTTCATGCAAGGATTTTTTTGCGCGATGAGCGGTCTTACCCATTCTCGGGCGGCCCCCGTCAAATGCTCTATGATAAAGGAGACTCTGTGCGCGTCATCTGGGAATTCTGCTGCATGCAATTCCAGCGCATAATTTATTTCTGTCTCGAATCCTAGGTATTCCCTAGGGTCGCCGCTAAACTTGGTGACTAGGCTCTGTCCCCTTCTCACTTGGACTAGCTGCGGCTGGGGCACCCCCCCACCTCTAGCGGCTTTCTCCTCTTCCAACTTCTTCTGTAGGTCCAAAACCATCACCCTTAGCTGTTTCTCAGTCTCCTCTTTTGTCCTCACCTGGTCCACCAGCTTGTTCAGCTCCTCCTGCGCCCCTCGCGCTTCCTCCTGAGCGGCATGCAATTGCTGCTGTGCGTGCGCTGTGAGGTTCTGCAGCTCCTGCTTCGCTGCTTCGGCCTCCAGCCTCCAATGCTCAGCCTCTTGAGCGCTCATCGCTGCACTCCAAAGTAGCCAAAAAAAAAGATTCGGGAGTTGCTGTCAGAGGGCCTGGTATGGCTACTCTAGAGTAACGACTCCAGCATGGTCTTTTAAGGTTTTTATTAAATGCTGATTATTTACAGTGTTCAGAGCAGTAAAAATGCATCCTTAAGGTGAGGTGTCTGAACTCCCGAATGGCGATTGGCGCGTTTTCTTCCAGCACCACAGCTTTGGCAGACCCAACCTCTTCCCCCTACGTTTGCGTCGCAATTCGGGAGTTGGGGGAATTGGCCTCCCCCCTGTGCGTCCTACTTCCTGTCCCACCTGCGGCCTGGGCTCCACAACCTTGCCTGAGCCTCGGACACCACTTCCTGACTCTCCGCTGGAGGCAGAGCTCTCCTTACTCTCTCCCGCGCTTGGGGATGGGCTGGAACTTAAGATGGGAGGGACTTCCCTGTATCCCTCGTCCCTCACATAGACTATTGCAGAAAAAGAATGTGTGGCGATGGGGGCGGGAGCAGCAGAAGGCTTTTGACTCCTTGCGAGGAATGCTGAGTAGCAGGAGCGTCCTTGCTCATTATGATGAGTCAAAGCCGCTGGTCCTGGCATGTGATGCCTCTCAATACGGTCTGGGGGCTGTGCTGAGTCATAGGGAACCGGATGGGTCGGAAAAGCCCATCTCTTTCTATTCCCGTACGTTGTCGCCCACAGAGCGCAACTATGCTCAAATTGATAAAGAGGCACTGGCTATTGTGTCCGGAATCAAAAGGTTCTATGATTATTTGTACGGTCGCCATTTCTCCATTGAAACGGACCACAAACCACTGTTAGGGTTGTTCAACCCAAACAAACAAATGCCACAAATTCTCTCCCCCAGAATGTTGCGTTGGTCAATATTCCTGAATGGGTTCCAGTACACCTTGACCCATGTGCCAGGGAAACAGTTGTGCCATGCTGATGCGCTGAGTCGATTGCCCCTTCCTGGCGGGAGCAATGAGGATCCTGCTCCGGCGGAGCACATTATGATGCTAGAAACACTTCCGGGGGCTCCTGTAACAGCTACGGATATAGCTGAGAAAACTAGGAAAGATGCTGTTCACTTGGGTGGGGAGGGGGTGGCCAGGTGGTCCGCATGAAGAAAAATTCAGGCCTTATGCGACAAGGCAGCACGAATTGTCCATGCATAAGGGTTGTCTCCTATGGGGAGATAGGGTGATCATCCCAGCACCACTGAGAAACAGGGTTCTTGAGACGCTTCACATGGGACACCCGGGAATGGTCAGAATGAAGTCGCTAGCCCGATGTTATGTGTGGTGGCCTGGAATGGACCAGAACATAGAACAATGGGTACGAACATGCAAGGCATGCCAAGAGGTGCGGCCAGAAGTGGCCAGAGCACCAGTCCACTGGTGGGAGCAGTCCAGGACTCCCTGGAGCCGGCTGCACATAGATTTTGCTGGGCCATTCCAAGGGAAGGTCTTTTTGGTTATCGTTGATGCATATTCCAAATGGTTAGAAGTGGCGATGGTCCCTAGCATGGCATCAGCTGCCGTAATCAAGGTGTTGAGGCAGCTGTTTGCTACCCACGGGTTACCTGAGACCATTGTATCAGATAATGGGGCAGCTTTTGTATCCCAAGAATTCAGGGCATTCTTGGCTGATAACTTTATAAGAGGGGTCACATCCGCGCCCTTTCACCCATCCTCCAATGGGCAGGCTGAGCGCATGGTAAGAACAGCCAAAGAATCCATTGCGCGCTTAATGGAGGGTAACTGGTCGGCTCGCATTGCGCGAATGTTATTTTTGCAGCATGCGACACCGTGTACTGCGACGGGCAAGTCGCCAGCCGAGCTGCTCTTAGGTAGAAGACTGGTAACGGTGCTGGATTATGTCCACCCAGATAAAATGCCAAACCGTAATTCAAGAGCAACCCCCCAGGCTGAGACTGACACAACAAGGTATCTCGCCCCTGAAGATCTGGTCTGGGTGAGGAACTATTCACGAGGTCCGCGGTGGGTGGCCGGTGTGATCACCCGGGCTAGTGGACCTGTGTCCTATTATGTGACCTTGGAAAATGGGCAAGTTTGGAAGAGACATATAGATCAGCTGAGGCGCCGGGCGCTCAGCAGGGAGGAGTCAGATAATTCATCCCTGGCTAATGATGCACAGCTGCGAGACCAGAGTGAAGATGGCCCAGAGGTGCAGTCACCAGGGGCTTCAGCAAATGAACCAGGGTCTGCTAGTCCTCAGGATGACGAGGTACAGGTCGGGGACCCTGAGATGTCTGGGACTCCATCTGTTCCTGATGAAACCCCTATAGCAGCCCCTCCACCACAGGTAACACCCAATCCAGAACCTGCAACACCTGTTGTCAGGAGATCAGGTAGAAGTTGTAGGACCCCACAGTACCTGAGGGATTACGTCTGCTGTGCTCACTAGGGGGGGAGGGGTGTTGTGTATTGAGTCAAAGGATTTTATATCTGTATTATTATTGTCTGTATTTGCATTAGGATAAAGTAACTGCCTTTTGGTTCCAGAGGGTACAGCTACTATTGGTTCATTTAAGCTGCTGTATTTGGATCCTCTGTCTTACTGGTTCCCTCCAAAAGGCAGCACTGTGATTGCCTGATATTGTTCCCTCCAAAATGTATCCCTTCCTAGCTAGTCCCCTGTCCCTATAAATGTAGCTTTCCTCTCCTCAGTCTTCAGTCTTGTTCACTTTAATAAAGAGCTGTTACTAGAGAACTGTCTCCAGCATGTTTTGTCAAGAGAGCTGAAATCACAAACCCCACGTCACAACACTTAATATAGTATGACATTGAATAAGCCAAAATCTGACAGTGGGTTTCATTTGTATTCTTAGATACATGAAGCCTAACCTCCTAGCAGGGGTTCCTGAAATGAATTGAAGTTTCAGAATATCACCTTGCTTGATTTCACCATTTGTTAGTTCATTAAGCAGACCATTTTCAGATTTTGCTAATCTGCAGTTTATATTTTCATTCATTACATTTATCCTTCATCTTTCTCCTAGGAGCCCAGGGTAGCATGCCTGTTTCTTCCTCTACACATTCCACCGCATTTTATTCTCACAACATCTCTAGGAACACAAAGTCCCCCCCCCCCAAAAAAAATCCAAGCAGACAGTAAGGAATGCCGCTAAAGAATTTGAGGAGCACATTGCTAAAAACATTAAGACCAACAGCAGTAAGTTCTTTAAAAATATAGCTGTTGACCGTCTAGGTATACAGTTGGACTGTTTGAGTGAGTTTTGGGAGTATTACCCGATGCCAATATTAAGCACCAATATTTTTCTCCTGGGGTAGATTTGTATGCAGATTTTCGTAATTTTTCTGGATGACACACTTTTAAACATTTCCATGTGATTTGTCCACGTAAAAATAAAGCAGATTCCTAAGTTACTGCATTGGTTGAATTTCTGGTACCAGCCCCAAAGGAAATGATGAGGTGCAAGTCTCTACTATGGCCACATGGGGTCATCCTGAGACTACTAAATGCAAGAACGTAGGGTTTCCACCAAGATTCCTTCATTATTTATACTGTATATAATATTCAATAACCCAAGGATTATGGAAGAACAATTTGCAATCAACAGTATGTTTATATAAATGATATTATGGATACAATTTTCTGTCTGTTTGCTTACAAGAAATTAAAGTTACATCATAACAATTAAAAACAAAATACATAGTAAGTTAATAGTATCTTACTGGGCTTTAGAATTTTGGAGGAAGAAATGCCCAAGCTTTTAATCGTTTCCTATTACTATCATATCAATGGATACAAGGACGTGGGTGGCGCTGTGGTCTAAACCACAGAGCCTAGGGCTTGCCGATCAGAAGGTTGGCGGTTCAAATCCCTGCGACGGGGTGAGCTCTCGTTGCTCGGTCCCAGCTCCTGCCCACCTAGCAGTTTGAAAGCATGTCAAAGTGCAAGTAGATAAATAGGTACTGCTCTGGTGGGAAGGTAAACGGCGTTTCCGTGTGCTGCTCTGGTTCACCAGAAGCGGCTTAGTCATTGTCAGGGGACCACCAGGGGTCAGCGAAGAGCCCAGCCGGGTGGTGCAGGGGCTCTGAGATGCTGACAGGTGGGAGCATTGCTCAGAGAGCAGCGTGGAACCTGAAGAGGCAGCGCAAGGGGTCAGGGATGCTGACAGCTCAGAACTCCACCAGGGAAGGGGAGCGTCAGATCAGAGCGCTGCAGAAGGGGAGGGTTCAGTGGCTAAAAAGCCAGGCAAACAGCTGAGTAGTTCAGGAGGGGAGGGGACCACCATCGCTCCCTTCCCCCAGCAACACAGGGGGAAGAAATGCCAGGAGGAGAGGAAGAGACTCAGGGCGCCAAAACTACTTTGCTGGAGGAGGTCCCGCCATGCAGCACTTCCGGATTCTGATTCAGACTTTTTTGCTCTGTCTTGTACATAGTTGTAGAATAAAGCCTTGTAAATATTACGCAAGGTATTGTGTGTCATGACTCGTGGGAAGCATTCCTAGCACCGTTACAGTCATGCTGGCCACATGACCTGGAAGCTGTCTGTGGACAAACGTCGGCTCCCTCGGCCTATAGAGCGAGATGAGCGCGCAACCCCAGAGTCATCCGCAACTGGACCTAACGGTCAGGGGTACCTTTACCTCTACATTTATCATGTAACTAAACTCCATAATTTTTAAGTCATTCATGTTGACTGTGTTTATTATGCTGAGTAAAATAGGCACATTGAAATTGAACCCATATCTTGGTGACTTTGGCTGCAGTCCTGTATGCAGTTATGTAATAGTAACCCCCATTAAATTAAGTGGGATTTACTTCTGAGCAGACAAGTGTAGGATTGGGCTGTTGGTAAAGCAATAACACATTCCTGTTGCTCATGTAAAGTAATGTGCAGTTATAGAAAAATTACAATTAATTGTCAAGATGCAATTCATGTTGATTAAAAAAATATATGAGGTGGCTGATAAAGAATGTACATAAGGGGGGAGATGTATTTCCTTTTAGTGGATGCTGTATGTTAAGAAATTTTTAATGCCTTGTCCTTAAAGAATGAGAGGAATGGGAAGGACACATACAAGTATTTTTAGTAGTGTATATTGAGGCAATCCTCGTTTAATTCAAATGCTCCTTGATCGGAGGGAAAAGTGTAAGACCACAAATAGTAAAGTCAGCATTAAAATCAGAAAGCAGTGCAGATAACAGACACAAACATACAAGTGTTGAACAAAATGCATTACCGGTAAATGAAATGTCTGCACATAAGACTTTTGGTCTTTTCAAAGAAGACTGCTAGGCTGTGAAGAAAATAGAATGCACTTGGAAAGATATTTTCAGGAGTGTAGGTATCATTGCTAAGAAATATGTACTTGAACTTTATTATAAGGATTAGCAAATCAGTGTTGATCTCATCCTGTTTGGTATTGCTACACACACAAACATATTGCCCTCAGGCAAGAGGTTGGAAGCTTTACTAATACTGTAGTTGCTTTCAGAGTCTTCCGACTGAAAGTTTATACAAGCCATATCTAGGTTGGTTGACTGTAACATGCTTTATATGATGCTGTTCTAAAACAGACCTTATAGGAGATAAGTGAAACTAGACAAAAATTGTAACGCTAAGTGTGTTTGATTTTTTTGCTGAGTGGTTTGTCCTGTAAATACTGATTGTGTTGTTAAATTTTAGCAAAAATATTTTGCAAAAATGTGAAAGTTTGAATCCTTACAAAAAACAAGATAAGAAAAAAATTAAGCATTTAACTAGTTTTTAGGTACTTGCTGTGATTTTGCTAAAATTGATTTTTCCTCTTTTGATGTTTATTAGCTGTAGATGGATTTCTGAAAACTGATGAAAGACAAAGACTAGCCAGGGAAAGAAGAGAAGAAAGGGAAAAGTATCTTGGTAAGTTGACACTTTTCTTCCTTGGATGTAGCTGGACAGCACACTCTGGGAAGGTATCCTTGAGGATCTAGGTGGCAGGCTTTAAGCCTGGTTTTCCAGAGGTTGGGGGCAGGCTCCCTAGTCTTTCCTGCAATGATGATGGCTCTGGCCTGTTTTCTTAGTTTAGAACCAGAGGCATTTATTTTTTGAAAAAATAAAACAGCCCATGTAGGGTTGAACTTCTCCAGTTAGCTGCTTACGTGTTTGAGTAAAGCTGTACTTTAATTTATGTCCAAAGTTATCAATTGTTACTGAATTTTCCACTTAAAGATTTAGAAAAGTTGAACCATTTGACTGCTTCAGTGTGTGTGTGAGAGAGAGAGACGGAGAATGTACATTTGCACTTTTAGAATCCCAAGCCATGCTAGTGGACCAAGACTTCCCTTTTTTTTGTATGCTGTGTCATTCTCTTTCAAAATGTATGGCACTTCATAGATTTGTATTGTACATCAGAATAAGAGAATCTCTCTCTTTATTGAAGCTGCTAGGGAACAGCAAATCTTGGAAAAAGAAAGGAGAGCAAAGCTTCAGTATGAAAAGCAAATAGAAGAACGATGGAGGAAGCTGGAGGAGCAGAGGCAGAGGGAGGAGCAGAAAAGGGCAGCTGTTGAAGAAAAGAGAAGACAGAAGCTCAGAGAAGAAGAGGTAGGCAGTGCTTTATTTAGCATCCTGTATAGGAGGACCTGTTTCAGCTGGTATGGAGCATGCCCAACCTTCTGGGAGCCACATTACTATAGGAGGTAGGGAAAAACAAAATACCTCATCAAAATGAAAAAAAAAACCCTCACCTGTCCCACCCCTTGTTACAAATGCGCATGCATTGAGGAAGGGAGTCCAAGCCATTTTTGAGGTTTTGTTTTTTTAAAGCATGCTGTGGCTCTTCCTTGTTGATGCAATTTTCCCCTAATAGTGAGAGTTGACTGGGTTACCTTCTGAACCAATAAGTGCTTGGTCTTTGAGGTGCAGTTTAGCCTTTGGGTTTGGCTTATGAACATCCTAAATGTTCTCTAAGTCTACCAGCTTCTCTAAGTCACAAAAGGCTTTACCTGGACAGCATATTGATAGTGACCCTTTTGTCCTTTATCATTCAGGGCCATGCCTAATATGTGCTAGGTTTTGTACAAAAGTAACAAAGAACAAGTCATTGTTTACCAGCTTTGCAGTTGATGTGTAAGTTATTGGTGAGAACCTACAGATCACTAGTTCGGTTCCCAGAAGTGGGTCTGCGTTATTTCTTGAAAGTCTGAAAGCCTTTCTAAGCAAACTGACAACTTCACCTTGCCAGTAGGAGTATCGTTTGTTATAAAGCCACCTGATGTTAGTGTTCACCCTGCATGTAGAAAGCTAACCAGTTAGTGATAAAACACTTCTCTGTGATGAATAGGTTTGCCATGTGCACTGCTCTTAAAACAAGCTGTCCCTCTCATTGCAGTCTTGGGTTTTGTGGGTCCATGAAGGGGACTATACCATATGCCCTGGCTGGATGCTTGAATCACTTACTCTCCACCCCATATCGGTGAAACATAGAATTCATTTACCATGTGAGAATGTACTGTATTTTTATTCTGCCCATCCTGTCAAGTCACTCTATTTTATCCTCAAAACAGTATATTATCCAGAGAGATTGTGTCTGTGAGCTTTGTGACTCAGCAAAGATTTGAATGATTGTTGCCCTGTTCCAAATGCAACACTTCCGTTGGACAAGGATAAACAAATACTACCCATGGAATATAAAAGCCAGGTCTGAGAGTTTAGTATCATATTCCAGGGTTGCCATCTGCTGTGTGACAAAGAAATGTTACTTGGGAAACAGGTCAGGGGGTGGAGTGTGGGATGGGAAGACAGTTTTTAGGGATCACCCATGGAAGGATAAATTATGAGGGGAGAAAAATGGAGCTTCTTTTCTTTTCCCCACCTGTAAAAAACTTGACACAATTTTAGCTAATGGAAAAAAAATGAAAACACTTAGCTATAGTAAATAAAAAAACATTAATTCTTAAGTTGCTTAGCAGGTTTTCAAGTTGTTGCTGCTTTTTTTTTGGTTGAAAATAAAAATAAAACGCCACCAAACTGGTGATTGCATACATTAAAGGAAGGTTTCTGTGTGATTGGAAGGAATCATTGCAGCAACTGAGCTTCACCACTGAGGCAGAAGACATAGCTCTGCTGAGATGACAGAGTTAATGCTTTCTCATGCATTATTCTTAAACAAATTAAGCCCAGACAGAGCCACAGCAGCAATCTCTTGCCAGCAGGAGCAGATGCTTGGAGGTGATGTAACTTGTGTTGCTAACTTCAGCCTCTGTACTGACCTCAGTAGTGACTGCAGACAAAGGATACATATATTTTGAGGTGAGTGGACATGGCAGTCCCTTCTTTGCTCACTTCTCTTTACAGTATTGGTAAAAGGACCATTTTGAGCACTGCTTGTATGTATAGCTGGGATAAATATTGAGTCTCTCCCCCCGCCCTCCCTGTGACAAGGGCTCTTTAAGAAAATCAGACCTGGATTTAGTTGTTGTTGCTTTCTGCAATAATTGCTTAGGAACGATTAGAGGCTATGATGCGGCGATCCATGGAAAGAAGTCAGCAGCTGGAGCAGAAACAGAAGAGATGGTCGTGGGGAGGAGCACTGGCTGCAGGCTCAGGCGACAGAGATGGTGAGTGAAGCAGGCTGGCTGCATTGCAGATTCCAAGCTGCAAAGGCTCGGGATTAAAAAAGGAAAGCTACAAAATCTGTTGTGGCAGTAGACTGTGATGTGTGTGGGGAGAGGTTGTCGAGGTGCATCGTTTAGAAATGGATTTTGAGACTGCTTACTGTATTTCATGCCCTGGTATCTTCTTGGAAATGGGCCAACGCCGAAGTTTCTCTACGCAGATTATATACCGGGCGTGGGGTAGGGGGAATTAAAGACACCATGGAAAATAAACCGCTGCATTGTCAATGGCTATAGGCTCTGTGTGACATTGCAGAACGCAATTTATTTTTAGCTCAGGCACTCCTAAAATCTCTGGGGAGACTTCTCCATGATTGTGCAGTATTTACTGCTGGAAATGAATTATTCTCTTTACCCTTTTTCTCTAGCTGCTCTCTTTTCGGTTCCGTTTCAAAGCAAGCTTCCTTTTTTTTAACCACCAACCATGTATTAGCTTTTATGTTGTTCAGAAATCATTTAAATTTCTTGTGAATTCACCTGCTTTTCCCAGTAGGTTTTGCTCATGTGAAATATCTCCCAAGTGATAATACAGCTGCCCAAAAAGTATAAGCATCCCTGTTTAAGCTAAAGTCTTTAGTATGATTCCTCACCCCCACCACCACAAGGCAGTACAGAAAAAGGAGAAGGATAATCTCTTAACATTTCCAGAAACAGGTTTATTAAAATACCTCCTGTATTGTTTGGGATTTTAATGTTATTGATGTGACCTATCACCTCTTTGCTCTGATTTTTTCTGTTGTTGTGTAGGTGAATCAGAAAATACCCCACCCCCTCTAGGTTTAGCTGCCAACACCCTCCTTCCAGACTCTGTGGCCTCAACTGCTGCTGCTGATTCCGCCAATGGTATTTGAGAGACTCACAGTGCCATAGTGTCGTTTTATCACTTTTAACGCATCCACCAATTTTGTCCTCCCCCTAACTTCCTGTGTGTTCTCTGTTGTTTCAGTTCAATCCTTGACAGCATTGTTACCAGAAATGCTGGGTTCAGTTCCCCCAAGCGTCACTGCCGCCCTTTATTTGGGGAGGGGAACCTGTGTCCATGTAGATGTCGCCGGAGTACAAGTTCCATCATCCCTTACCATTAGCTGTGCTGACCAGGGCTGGTGGGGGTTGGAGTCCTGCAACATTTGGAGGGCTACAGGTTCCCCTCCCCTGGCTTAGAGTTTGGGCTACACAAATCCTGTTGAAATGGAGGCTTTGTGGCAAGAGAGCTTGGTGGATTGCAGCCATGAACTTCACTGTCTGGTTGTTGTTGTTTTGTCATAAACAAAGCAATGCATGCTTGGCATCCCAACGTCATAATGGTGATTTGAATACCGTTCCTACTAGATGTTGTCAAGTTCATTTCCTTTTTTCCTAGTGTGGGAAACACACGTGTCATGCGTCATGTGTACTGTGTGCCTTTTAAATAGCTTCTGTTGGAGGGGGGGGGGAATGGGACTGTAGTTTAAAACATTTCAGTCACAATATGAACAAGTAGAATTAATTCCCAGTTATCTTTAGGAGCCATGCACCTATCACTTAATAATAGAATGGATCATTATTTGAACCCTTATTTTGAATTAGGTCCAATAAGACTGTTCTGGGGGTTCTCCTGACCCTCCCAGAGAGAAGTGCAGGGGCATTGACATGGAATGGAAGGAGAACCAACCAACTAGGCAGAAGGGATAGGGCAATGCAATGTGACAGTGAAGCAACAGGACCCTCTCCTGCCCTTTCAAATTCATTATTTTGTGCCCTAGCCTCTGGAGCAGGAGAAAACAAGCTTGCTCCTATCCTCCATGTGAGAACTCTTTAGATATTTGAAGATGGCCATCATGTCATATCTCCTCTCAGTTTAGAGAAAGGGTGAGTAAGAGATGACATGGTAGAACTTCATAAAAATTATGCATTGTATAGAGAAGGTGGCTAGAGAAAGGTTTTTCCTCCCTCTCTCATAACAGTAGAACTCAGAGACACCCAATGAATGAGAATGTCTGAAGACTCAGGACGGATAAAAGAAAGTACTTCTTCACACACCACATAGTTGAACTTTGGTATTTAATCCCACAGTAGGAAGTGATGGCCACCAGCTTAAAAGGCTTTAAAATAGGATTGGGCAGATTCATGGAGGGAAAGCTATCAGTGGCTCCTAAGCATGATGGCTGTGCTCTGCCTCCACAGTAGGAGGCAGTAGTGCTTCTCAATCCCAGTTGCTGGAAACCACGGGAGTGGAGAGTTGCTCTTGTGCTCAGGTCCTGCTTGCAGGTTTCCAACAGGCACCTGAGTGGCCACTGTGAGAACAGGATCCCAGACTAGACCATGAAGCTCTTAATCTCAGGGTCATGGGTTCAAGCCCCACATTGGGCAAAATATTCCTGCATTGCAGGGGGTTGGACTAGGTGACCCTTGTGGTCCTTTCCAACACTACACACTCTATGATTCTGTGACTTCCTTAGCCAGGTGGTCCTATGGGTCATTGTGTCTGGCTGTTAACCAGAAAGAAGCTTGGTGGTTGGAGCCCACCCTCTGACTTCTGTGTCCTGATGTTCTTAACATCTGGAGTTTCACACCTTCCTTTAGTCCCATCCAGGATGACCCAGTGGTCAAGGATGATAGGAGTTTTAGTGCAGCATAACTGGGGGGCTACAGGTTCCCCAACACTGTTCTAGAGCTCTGAATTGTTTGGAAATTGTGGGAAATCTTCCAGCTTCAACACAGCGTAGGCAAAAAGCAGGATATGTTTGTCGCATCACTGTTGCTTAAATAAAAGTAGAGTTAATTTTTATTCATTTTTGTTGTTCTTTAGTACTGTCCCCCCCCCCCAGGTCACTATAAGATAATCTTACACCATACTGTAACATTGAAATGTTTGTAAGCCAAAAGTCTGTCTTGAATTATAGCTCACAGACAAGACAGGGCGAGCAGCTCCAGCCTGTGGATTTATCAGATGTGCTTTATTCTTTGTGCTGATTCATTCACAAGGTCCACAGTAACAAAATTAAAGGTTAGCTGTGGGAGCATTTGGCACTGCGGAATGAATATAAATGTCTTCAATGCATCTCTCTGCAGCATGTGACAAACTTTCAGCTTCTACAATGAATCTGCCAAAGCAAATGGAGTCGCCTATCAATAAGCGCCTCTCCCACTCCACAGCAACAATAACATGTTCCCCTGACAGAGGCAAGTGAATGTGCTGTTCATTGTCGCACCAGAAATAATCTCTCTCATTTTGTGTTTAAAGTAAACCTCTCTTTTTCTATCTTCTCCATCCCCGCCCCCCGGCTGTCCCTTCCTTTTCTCAATTGGTTAATCCTCTGAAGGCAATAATGTTTACCAGAAATCAGTGCAGAAATCACTTCAGGTTTTGTTGTTTTGTTGTTGTTGTTGTTAAGTATATTAAGGAAACTCCCTTAGAAAATGAAGAGTCCTGTTTTCAGACATTTTGGTATTGCTTAGGAACTTGAGATTTTAAAACAGGCATCAAAGCCGCTTTCTCCACTCTCTCTTCAGCATAAACCTTGTCCATTTAAGTAGTTCTAAGAAGTATAGCCTACAACCTTAGTCGTTTGATTTTTAATCTTGACATTTTTCATCACCAAATGTGCCAAGAAACAAGTATTCCCTTAGGGGAAAATTTGGATGGCTAATAGATGGCGTCCGCCATACACTTGTGGCAATCAAGCTGTAGGACAGGCCACTCCCAGAGGATGTGGAGTACCTCGTCATGGTGGATGCGCAGGTCGATTTCTAGGCAATTGTGGAACTTGTAGGAAAGGGTTGTCCCATGCCTCTTGAATCTCACTGATCCACACAGTATTTGTGGAGCTACCGGTAGCTGCATGTAGGTGAAGAAGAGCTGCTTTGTTCTCATGACGGTTGCCTGTGTGTTATTTTAAGACCAGAGATCAGAGCAACCCAGCTCTGTTTGTCTTCTAATGCCAGCGTTGGGATTCATATACTACTGGATAGATCCTTACGCACAGCAGCCTGTCTGCAAAACTCTGTGCATGCTCATTGTGCTAGGTTGGGGCAGGGCAGAACAGAACAGAATGGGACATGTTTTGAAGAGAGGGTCCATATTGAAGAAGTCTGAGAGAGACTACTGTAGACAGAAGAAAGCAAAAGAAAGCTTCTTGGGCATGTTTTGTGTGGGGAGAAATAGGCCTGGATGGATATAAGCCACGTTTGAGGGTAGATTTACATGTCAGCAATAATACCCAGCAGGAAAATATTTAATTACAGTAAAATAATTCTTAAGAGAATAGTTATTCCCCCCTCATCTTCATTTTTCACTGCTTACAGGAAGTTTTTGCTTTTTTCTGTTGTAAACTTAATTTGAGCCTGGAGTTGTGAACATTTTTTTAGTGCTTTTTTGGTGCAACAATAGTATTCTATTAATTTTCTGTGGAACTTAATTCCATTTATGTGTGTTTGGATCACAGCCTACCTTACCACCTGATCCTGTTAGCAGTTTTCACTATAATGGTAGAAGCGATGGATCTAAATAGGGTATAACATCCAGTCCTGTGCCTGACATTCACTGCAGAGCTAGCTGATTCTGCTCCCATTTGCTAGGAAATCTTTCTCTTAACTGCTAACTATGGCCAGTGTACTTTTGTCCTGGACTCCACAGCTCTTATGACTCAGAAGCTTATTGGTTACCTGGCAAAAAGGGGCTGGAAGATTAGTTTAACCCCTTTGTATAGCATGGAGTATGGCAAACTGCCAGGGTGCTAATATTGCTGACTTCAACGCTGGAAGGAATGGCTTAGAATTAATATTCTAGCACTTGTTGCTCTGAAACTGCTGCCTCGGTGCAGCACTTCATAAATCAAGGCATTCATTAATAGTTCTCGCATTATCTAACCTACAGTATCATTGCATAAAATATACCATACCCTCCGACACAAATATGTCTCGTATATTAATGAAGAAATGTGGTAAATCATAAGGGAGGCTAATACGTTAATGTCCAATCTGCTTGTTAGACTGAATAACACATAAGGTACTTGGCTTAAAACACTGAAAACTGTAGCCCTCCTAAGAAGAATTAAATCCGAGGATTTGTAGTTCTCAAAGATGCCCAGTTATTTGTTCTTTTCCTCTTCGTTCAGTTTCGTTTGGCCATTCATTATATTTGTTTGCAATTTTTTGAAGTGGCTTTTTTCTTACTGTTTTTCATTTGTTTCCATTCTTCAGCTCATCGCATGCACCTTAGTCCAATGGAAAACTTTATTATTTCTCGACTATTGACTCCCACACAAGCTTCTTTAGCCAGAAGCAGAAGTACATTAATGCTTTCTGAGCAATACAGTGATTCAGGTAAACCTAATGTTTTAAGGAATGTATTAGGCTCATAGAAAAAAATAATTCAAGATTCCCACCCCCACCCCGGTAATTTATTAATCTTATTCCACATGTAATAATAATCCTTCAAAAACAAGGAAAGCTGCAGAGTTTTATCCAGGAGCTTTATTGCTCAGTTGCCTTAGAAATTACGTTGAAGAATGTAACATTTCGGTTGGCTAGAAAGTAAACAAATAACAAAACAAATTTAAAAATTGTCCAAATAGTGATTTATACTTAAGCTTAACTCAAATTTGCTAGGAGTCTAAGTAGTATCCAATTAGATGACATACTAGGACTTTAAAAGCAGTTTTACTAACCCTAAACAAGACAGTATGATTTCCTAGCCAGTGAACTACTCTGATTCAGTTATCAAACTAGTAATAGCTGTACCATGTATCACTTTTAGAGCTGATTTCTCCAGTCCTTAGGATACTACTTTAGACATGTTTCTGAATCTAAAGTGGTCATGAAAAATTGACCAATAACAAATAATTCTCAACAAGAGATTTTAATCTGTTAGGAGTGGCCAGATCTTTAAAACCTGTCAATAGAAGAACTCTTTATTCCTATGGCCTAAAGTTTTTAAGCTTAGTGAAGGCACTTCAGTAAATGTGTGGTGGTTGTATAAAGAGAGAAAATATGGTTTATTAATGTGTTTGTTTGAACAGTTTGTGTTTTTCTGTTGCTAATAAAGATTGCTGTTCCTCCCCCCCTTTTCCCCCCTCGCTTTCTTTGTCTATGTTCCCTATTGCTCTGGCTATTGTACTATAACTCTTTAGTATTCCATATCTGTCCTCGTGTAGCGCCAGCTAGCCCTCTTAAATCTCCTTACAAGCCTTCACCCACTCGAAGTATGGAGAGAAAGAAGGCAGCATCTGCGTCAACATCCGATGCAATGAAAGGAGCAACTGCAGTAGAAGTGCCACAGGTGGGCTTGAAACTTGGCCGGACCAAAGATAGATAAGATAGATGCTCTTTTTATTTTTTTAAGTATATTTATAAGATGATTGGGTATTCTGTGGGTCACTGTTTAAAGAGTAAATGACCTCTCTGTTTCTCCTGCTTCCAGCCACTCTGTTGTAACCATTCCTCTGCTCTCTCTCTATTTATAAGCAGTGATGCTTGCACTCAGTACTGTTATGTTGCGCAGAAGAGTCAAGTATTTAGGGAGTCTGTGTGTCTGGTGTGATATTATATTTCCCAGATGTGAAGAGTTTTTGAAACTTGAAATTAGATTATATCCTTTTAAGTTGCAGATTCTTATAATTGTCAGTGCATTATACCTTTTAAAGCACGGACTTCAGTGCTTTTAAAGGTTTTTTTTTATTTAAAAAATTATCTGAGTGCATCACTACAAATAATTTGTTTTGAAATTTGAACTTGTTTTCTTGCTTCCTAACCCAGCAGAAAAATAGTTTAGCTTGTAAGAGCTAAAGTATGCTAATGCTTAATTGGGGTAGGTTTTGATAGCGTCCCTTGCTGCTAGAGGATTTGTTTTGTGTTTGTTTCAGCTCCGCGTGGCGCTGCAAATAAGAAGGGATATGTTTCAATGCATTCATGTACAGTTCTAATAATATTTGTGGACACTAGGGTGCGCTCTTAGAATTCTATCTGATAACTAACCAAATACCACAAGGGTAAAGCAATAAGAGGGACCCAGGTGGCGCTGTGGGTTAAACCACAGAGCCTAGGGCTTGCTGATCAGGAGGTCGGCGGTTCGAATCCCTGTGACGGGGTGAGCTCCCGTTGCTTGGTCCCAGCTCCTGCCAACCTAGCAGTTCGAAAGCACGTCAAAATGCAAGTAGATAAATAGGAACCGCTACAGCGGGAAGGTAAACGGCGTTTCCATGTGCTGCTCTGGTTTGCCAGAAGCGGCTTTGTCATGCTGGCCACATGACCTGGAAGCTATACGCCGGCTCCCTTGGCCAATAATGCGAGATGAGCGCGCAACCCCAGAGTCGGTCACGACTGGACCTAATGGTCAGGGGTCCCTTTACCTTTACTTTAAAGCAATAAGAGGAACACCTTGTGGTATTTTTCTTCTTCAATAATACTCAAGTATGTGTATTGAGAAGAATAAATTAATAATTAGAGCAGGTGGCTAGGGGTTAACGCTAGACGTAGTCAAATGCTAGAGATATGTTTCTGTATATTAGCAGTGTGCTTTTCCCATAAGCAGTGTACAAACTGCTTGATCATGGTTGTGCCGACCTACATTCTACACTAGTTATAACTACAGTACTTAGAATAATGTAGGTGCAATTTGCTTGATTCTTCTTCATCAAGAGTAATTAATGCAATAGTAAGGTACCGTGTTTTACAAATGGTTGCATGCATAAGACTAAAGTTTGATTTGAATTCACCTTATTTTAACGTACTGTTATTTTTAGTTTAAGGTTGGAAATAAAAGTCACATTGAAAATTTAACATGGAAAGATAGGATACAAGTAATTTAAATAAACATCGCTTTCTTCAATCTACTGTAGAATTTTGGACACCAGTGGATATCACTTGACCATTCAAAAGTTCTTATGTAATGGAATAAGTTGCTTTTACTTGTAAACCACTAAAATAAAAATGTGAAATGCTAAGTCTCTACCCCACCCTCTATTGCCAGACTCAATAGACAGGACTTCTGTGCCTTTAATTGCCCTGCTCTCTTTTGAGTCTGGAAACCTTAAAGAGAAACCAGCAGACCCTTTGCTTGGAAATTAAACAAAGGGTCTGCTGGTTTCTCTTTAAGGTTACCACACTCAAAAGGCACAGAAGTCCTGTCCACTATTGAGTCTGGCAACCCTGCCCTTCAGATCCCCCAGAACTTAAGTTTGCCTCAAAAATTCTGCAGAAGTATTACTAATAGTCACAAGTTGATACTTCCTCTCAAACCTTGTTATAACTCCAGTTTGTTTTGTTGACCAAGAAACACAGCAGCAGTTGGGAGGGTGGGATTTATATATTTTTATTAAGGGCCCTCTGCATCTTCTCTTGTATTTCAGAGCATTGTGGCTACACCAGTAGCATGTTTGTCTTCCACCCCCTCCCCCCAACATTTCACAAATAACAAACGGCTTTTAAAAATTCTGCTCAATTTCAAAAGCAGGTTGCCCTGCTTGGGTTTCTGTATGATCCTTTGGAACTTGACCACTGCTTGTAAAATACCCTGAGAGAACTCTATGCAATGGCACTTAACTGAACTACTTTGCCATTGCAGTATTTTGATTATCTAATCTATATATATTGCATATTTGTGTGTGTGTATAAAGATTTAGTGGAGCTTTGATGGCCATAGGGGGGAAATAAGTTGCGAGCTTTCACAATACTTGTTTTAAAAAATTAAAATACAATTTTGGTTTGTACATACAAGTCTGTTTGTGGGTATCTTTGCTGAATCTGTTTTATCAGATGCCAAAAGTACCTGTCTTTTGCCGTCTTCTTTTTAAAGAATGAGAAGAAAAAGAAAGAGAAGCGGCCCACAACCCCCGGCACACCATCTGGTTTGGGATCTCCTCTTAGAAGATCTGACTCTCCAGCAGCCTTGTCCAAGCGATCAGGTTCACCTGCAACTCCTAAGTAAGACAATTCAGCAAAATCTCATTGGCCCTCCCCCCCTTTTTTCCCCATCCTTCCTCACAGTCGCTTCAAGGATCAATCAGTCTCCTTCAGCCTTCGTCTTGTCCCTAAAGCAGCCAGTGGGAGAATTAGGTTCAGAATTCGTCAGAATGCCATTTCCACTCTGCCTCAATGAGCAGTCTGATGCAGGGGAAAGAAGGGAGGGCATAGGCAGTTTTCAAGAGAAAAATGCCAGTCCTAAAGCCATCAGTTTCATTATCATCATATAGCTGAAGAGGAAACCAGCAATTTCCTAAACACAGGATTCTAATCGTATTGAATCACTTTTTTCTTTTCTTTTCGTTCTGTAGCATGTTGAACATCTGTTGTTACAGAATATTTCCCAAGTCAATCCTGGCCTAAATTCTTTAGAAATGCCTAGGCTGCCAATGAAGTGTCTTCTTATGTTTTGAGGGCATAGATGAATAAGCAAGATTTGTCACTTAGCTTGATTACATTTGTTTGTTAGCAATAGAACAGACACTTTTCTGGGAACAGCCACTCACTTCCAATGGCTCAGCTCAGAACACTTTGCACAGTTACTCATGGTGCCACTCCTTCATCAGTTTGCCTGGTGGCAGTCCATCACAGGCAACTGCCACCCCTGGGTAAACCTGCTTACGCTTGCAACGAGGAGGCTGGCAGCTGCCCCATCCTGCTCACATATGGGCTTGGTTGCAGCTTTACCTGGCAAAGTTGTGCCATGGCCTGTGAGCAGAAAACGAGTGCTGCTCCATCATCTCCTCGCATTCATGTGACTTGTAATGAAGCAGCCACTGCTAAGTAAACTTGTGAGCAAATGTACTGCCAGCCAAGAGAGGACAAGTAGTGGTAGGTTGGTTGGCACTGGGTAAGGGTTATTTTGCTGAGCTTGGCCTGTCTAGGACCCACAAACGTTTGGAGTCTGGCCTGGGTTAAAAAAATGTTCGCTGAGCAGGGCTGTTAAAATCTACAAATTTATTTTTCTGAATGTACCCTTAATTAGTTGTAAAACCACTGATTTAATGCACCCAGTCCAACTATACCACAGAAAATAATGGTAGCTAAAGTTATTACTAGCTTAGGATCATCACCTACGTCAGATGGAGGGGTAGAGCACAAAAACAGCAGAAGTAAGGAATAGACAATTCTATGGATGTGGAACCAGTTAGAGGGTAGGCATGTAAGGTTTTGAAGTGGCCAACAGCTGGAATGTTGCCAGTGAGGGCATATAGGAAGAGCTTGCTTGGATGTCCTCTAAAAAGTGCCTATCAAAAGTAACTGGCAATAGAGCATTGCACAAGGGTGCTGCTGCGGCTGCGGCTGCTGTTGAACTGCAGACAGACTAATATTCCTGCTGGATACATTGAACTTGATCCAAAAGAGGCAACACGTAGACAGATGAGTAAAGGGCAAAATATATGTCTTTATAAACTGCAGCGAAGCAATTGTCAGCTGTACAATCTATGTAACTAAATTCATCCGGTGAGACAGTGATTCAGATAATCACACTGTTTCGACGTAGTCTTCTTCAGTATACAACTACAAAGAATATATAGAATGACAAAGAATACATATATATTTATATTTATATCAAGGCCAATGACCAGCATGAACAAGTCTAAATCAGGCATCCCCAAACTGCGGCTCTCCAGATGTTTTGGCCCACAACTCCCATGATCCCTAGCTAACAGGACCAGTGATTAGGGAAGATGGGAATTGTAGTCCAAAACATCTGGAGGGCCGAAGTCTGGGGAAGCCTGGTCTAAATAGTCCAAAATATTAAAATTAACATTGAAAGAAATGATAATGATAGCATACCTCAGTGTACATACACCTACGAAGCAGTGGTCATATACTTATGTAACCACAACTCAACCACAGGTGACTCCCTTGTTAATCACGGAAGCATGAGATATTTAAAGCTACAGACCCACTCTGCTACATGACAGAATTAAAGAAGCATAACAGTACAATTGAATAATACAATTAAATGAAACAATTCAGATCTAACTCAGAGTTCAACCCTCCTGGATGGAGCGTCTTGAACATAAAAATAAATTGTGATTCTTTTTGTCTTAACCGTTTTACGTAGTCACATCTAGTGTTTGCATTTCTCCTATTAATCCACAGAACTGTAAAGAGCAAATCTGAGTCTGAGTGATTGTTAGATAGAAAATGTTCGACAAGGGGTGCTTCCAGAACCGCATTTCTAATGTGGGACCGGTGTTCACCAACACGTGTGCCCACCGACCGAGTGGTCGACCCTATATAAAATAAATTGCATTCCTGCTGGACACATTGAACTGGCAGTGCAGTAGTTTAGATCCTCACAAAATTTGTAAAGGTTATTTTCCAAGGCAATTTTGTTTGGAAAAGAAAGAGAGAAATAGCTCATACATAAGCAAGGTGAACAAGCTATTATGTTACTTCCTGCAAGAAGTTCTTTGATAAAGAGAATAGCATAGTAACGGAAAAAGGGAAAAAGAGGGAAATATGTACATGGCCAAAAGGTTCATAACAGCGCAAACAGAAAATAAAGGGTAAATCGGAAACCAAGAAATGCTGACTAGAGGACAAAAGGGACAAAGAAGTTTATCTGCCTGAAATTAGAGCTGAGTCAGAAAGTGGTATAGATATTTAGTAATAGAGTGGTGTCTACAAAAATCTATAGAATCAGCTGACTGGGCAAAACAAAACAAAATCTCACTTAAAAGTAGATACTGGTTACTTTAAATAGTAAATGTACCAAACTGTGTTCCCAGTCAAAAACAGATAATATAAATTCTGAAGTTCTTTAAATGTATTCTGCAGTGTCTCCCTCTTTAAATTATTTTTACTGAAGTTTTCAGCAGACAGATAACAACAGCAAAACAAGCACAAAATGTAATACTGCAGTACAACAGTTCATTGATCATTATGCATCACTGGATAGAATTGACCTGCAAAATACTAAACTCAATATAGACCACAGAAAATGTGCAGTAGTGTCTTTGCTTAATTATTGGGGCATATTCTCACACAAACAAGATGAGATAAACTTGTGTATTGATACAAGCCCAGGGTATGTTTGTCATAGACTCAGTTTCCCCCCTGGAGTAATGCTTCAAGTATTTTCATGTTTTGTGAACCTACCACATTGCCTCATGACAGTGTAATTTGTGTGAACAAGTATGAAATGGATTTGCTGTTAATCCCAGTTGGCACAATTTCTCTCTCCCTGTTTTTTTTACAGACTAATTTGCTGCCTGGCGCATGATTTGTTTCTTCCTAATGTTTTTGGTCACAGTCATGTTTTGCCTAAGAACAGACAGTCTGCAAACTTAATCCTCATATTCTATTATGTTTGCAGCTTTAAAATAAAATTATGTTTTATTTGATGTAAAAGGGCAAAGAGTGGCGAAGGGGGAGAAATCAACCAAGATTAAGATCAGTTATGTCCTTCCTGGGATCTGTTGGTAATACAGTATTGAATTATTTATTTGAATTTATTTTTAGAACACTTACAAAGACTTACCCACAGTCTCCCAAAACTACTAAACAGTTTCCGGCTTCTCCTGTGAAACACCGTGCCACTTCAAATATCAACCAAGAAACGCCTAAGAAAAGGGCAGAAAAGCATAAAGATCAGCAAAGGGAGACTGCTGGTCAGAAAAACCAAGGGTCACCTGGTGAAGAGGCTGTAAGCCAACATCTAGCTGAAAAATCTCTGCCTTCTGCAGGAAAGACCGAGAGCAGTGAAGGTGTGCCTTTTTTGCTTTTGCCTTTTTGTTTTTGTTCTGTTTTTTTGCTTCTGCTGTAATACCTTTTAACTCCGTATATATTAAATAACTAGTTCTATCATTTCCATCTTTGTGGCAAAGGAAATTTGGCACTGATCCAGAGGATGCCATGAATGCCTTGATCTTAGGAAGTCTTCTTAGAATATTCAATTAGGTCTACTAGTAGGTATAATGTCAAGAATAAACTATTGGACCATTGGTAAGCAAAACATATTGAGAAGCCAGACATCAATTCCTGGATATTTCTTGTTCTTTTTCTTGCTGTGGTGTCAACCTCTCTCAGTACAATAACATGCCCTGCTTTTACTGAAGATAACATGAATTGTAGGTGCAGTTAGAAATACTATATGAACATTTTCCTTTAAACAGTGAAACAAAGGATTAATTTATACAACTAATTGAGGTAGTTGCCTGGGGGACAGAGCTGTTGTTCGTTTCACTTTGATGCAACCACCTTGATATACTTTCTAAATATTCTTCTCTGCTTACTAATTTTGAGCTACTTATTAGTACAACCTTAACTATGTCCATCAAATTCTGTGCTTTGCACACATTATATAAAATGTAATGTTCATGGTCATTATACATTAACACATGTATAACAACATTATATTAGTTGGCATCCATCTGTCTTGGGAGTCAATGGACGAGTGAGTGCACCTTCAGGGGTGAAGTCAAACCATTTGAAAGTCACAGTGCCTTCTGTGGCTGTAGAGACCAATACAGGAGAGACATGTTTTGTTACAGCTGGGGCAGATGAAGGCATCTGGTTCTGCTGATGCAGCTGCACCTTGGTGTTTCTTCTTTCTACACTCCTCCCAGCAGTCATTCCTCTTTTGGTCACTGCAAGACCTGATTGTTTCCTGATTGTTTTGAGCCCCCCCTGAATATGAAGCAGTTTATAAATGCTTTTAAGAAATGAAGTGAAGTGAAATTCCACTGAATGTTTAGGTTGCCCAGTGTTTCCTGGGCTGCAGTCTATAATGTTTTAACCCGAACAACCAACTGTTTAGGGAAACTTGCAGCAGGGACTACTGATGCTGAAGAAGCTACAAGGATTTTAGCAGAGAAGAGGCGCCAAGCTCGTCTCCAGAAAGAACAAGAGGAAAAAGAAAAGCAGGAGAGAGAAGAACGTGAAAGGTATTTCCCCCACCCCATCCCCACTTCTCCATTAATAACAGCACACACTTTGACAGCTTCTCATTGCTGCTGTTAAGAGACCTTTTAATTAGTTTCAATTTCAGAGAGGTGTAAGTTAACATGGAATGAATTAGTTAACTTATCTAAACTATAGTGAGTCCATCTCCATGATTTCCCAGAACTGGATCCCCCAAAATTTAGGGGAAACATGACAAAAGTACACGATTCTGTGTAGTATGTAAGTGTAATGCAAGGTATAGCTCTCTCTGCCAGTCTAAAAATAAGTATTTCTGTGGCTTTGCAGGCTAGAGAGAGAAGAGCTGAAAAGAAAGGAAGAAGAAGAGAGGATTCGCCTGGAAGAAGAGGCTCGCAAGAGAGAGGAGGAAAGAAGGCGTGAAGAGGAAGAAGCTAGGAGAGCAGCAGAGGAGGAAGCTAGGAGGAGAGCGGAAGAAGAAATCCTGCTAAGGGAAAAACAAGAAAAGGAATTGCAAGCTATGATTGAGATGCAGGTATGGCCTTTTTGAGGTACAAGAGCGCACACGTATTATTTCAGAAGTGTTTTGACTATGCAGCCCTTTTCAAGATAGAGCCTAATATTTCAGAATAAATAATTATGTTTTGTAAAAAGCAGAAATACAGTATGTAATGCTTCTGTAGGTTTATCATAGATGAAGAAGAAGAGTTTGGATTTGATATCCTGCTTTATCCACTACCCGAAGGAGTCTCAAAGCGGCTAACATTCTCCTTTCCCTTCCTCCCCCACAACAGACACCCTGTGAGGTGGGTGGGGCTGAGAGACTTCAAAGAAGTGTGACTAGCCCCAAGGTCACCCAGCAGCTGCATGTGGAGGAGCGGAGACTCAAACCCGGTTCCCCAGATTACGAGTCTTCTGCTCTTAACCACTACACCACACTGGCTCCCATTGTTACTTTTTATTCAAAGTCAGACCACTGGCATATCTCTAAACTGCTCTTGGTTTCCTGGAAGTCTCATGTACAGATCTTTCCATTACCCATCTCCCGTGATCCATTATCATTTCAACACTTGGGGATATAAAATGCAGACATCTGTATGCAAGACATTGCCATTGATCTAAGTCCAGCATTATTAAGCATGTCACACATTATGTAGAAAGTGTTAAACCTCAGGTGCCTATAGTTACTGCCCTTTAAAATGACATACATGCTAAATGCTAACTATATGTCCTGACTTAGATTTGTTAGCTCTTTGACTTTTAACTACAATTCCATCAGTATGGATGGGCTTTGCACTGCTTAGAGCATGTTTAAATCCCTTTTCCAGGTGGGTTTGCAGGGCCACTTGGGAATTGCCTTAGCTCAGTAGTTGAGCATGTGCTTTGCATGTCAGATTTCCCAGATTCAATCTCAGCCACCTCTAGGTCAGTATAGATAATACTGCACTGAAGTAAATCGACTAGCGCTCTAAATTGCTAGAAGGCAGCTAGCTCCCTGTGTTCTTATACCTTTCTGGGAACTGGTGGCACTAGCAAGTCTGCATCTACTACAGTCCAGCAGACCCACATGGGAAGATGGGTGGAACCACAACCATTCAGGAAAAAATATCCCACGCAGACACAAAACCCTAGCAGAGAACTTTGCTGCTATATTTTGGGGAAATGCTGTCCACTCACATTTTCTGGAGTCTGGAAAGTTGTCTGTGATGGAATGAATAAGGTTGTTTTTTTTTTTGTTGACTTATGTGTGTTTAATTAGAAAGAAGCAGCAGAAGCGAAGGCCCGGGAGGCGGCTGAGCATCTGCGTCTGGAAAGGGAACAAATCATGCAGCAGATAGAGCAAGAAAGACTGGAGCGAAAGAAGGTAGAGAATTGTGTCTATATCACGGTTGACAGCCTTGTGACTTTTGTCCCCTTAAGTTCATCAAATGCACCTCTAAATTAAAGGTGTCCTAGACAAGAGAAAAGCTTGATGATGTAGTTGAGCTCCAAATGTCTAATGTAATTCTTCATTATAAGTTCTGTTCAAAATTATTATCCTCTTCATATTTAACCCTTAAGATTTGGGAGCAGCCAATTGGTATGCATGGGATCTGCCTACCAGTTGCAACTTTTCTGTATAGGATCATGGTTAGTTAGGGTTGTAATAATCCTACACAGTCTTTAACAACATCCTTTTCCAACCTTGGGTCCCCATAGGTTGCTGGAGACTACAACTCCCCTAATTTCTTTTTTTTTAAATAAATTTTTATTGGTTTTGCATAATAATAAAACAAACAAAAAGCATAAACATACAATGCATATTTTCCACCCTCCAAGAGCCCCCTCCTCCCACAAGAGAATCCCCTGATGAGTGGGCAATCAAGGGTGTTCCATTTTATAGTTGGGTTTCCCTCCCCCCTCCCTCCCCTCCCCCAGAGCCTCCCCCTGCCACCAAGAAGCTCCAGGATGACAAGGAGAGAGGCAGGCGGGTGTCCCCCCCCCCCCAATCTACCCAATTATACATAAAAAAGAACAATAAAAACAAAAACAAAACACACATCAAAAAAGAAAAGAAAAAAAACTTTTTTATATACCTTATCTTTTTTCCTAACCATTATCCTTTGGGCTTACAACTCCCCTAATTTCTGACCACTGGCTTGCTAGCTAGGGATGATGGGAATTGTAGTCCAACACCATCTGGGGACCCAAAGTGGGTTGGGAAAGGCTACTATAACAAAAGCAAAGTTAAAAGATACTCTGTTACATGTATGGCAATTGTCTTTAGTCTGATGGTATGAAATTGCTGGCACTGGTGACTCGCCATTGCATTTTCATTACATAGATGAACCACATTAAAGAGATCCATATTGCAATATTCCAGTAGCAGTGATTCAGAATTATGACTTGGTGACATTGCCTTATGTGGCCAGCCCAAGATTTATTACCTTATTCAAGTCTCACATGCCTGTAGAATGGGGAGATATTTCTTCTGTGTTATATATTGATGCAATCTCAGTTAGCTTAGCACTTTCAGTTTTGGAGTGCAAAGGATAATAAACAACATAAATGTTTTCTTTTTCTTTTCAGAGAATAGATGAAATAATGAAAAGGACAAGAAAAAGTGAAACACCAGAAATCAAGGTGTGGAACAGAATTTCCTTCCTTTCCTTGGAAGTGTAGAATTATGTAGTTCAACATACAATAAATGCCATTGCCCCAGAAATCTGAAGATTAATCTTCATTTGTAACGCAAGTGGCCACTTGGGGTCCTCTTAGAAGGGTCACAATTGTTTCTCTCTCTCTCTTTCTCATATAAACAGCAGAAGAAACCAATTATGTGCAAACATGGGGCAACATAATGGCAAATATTACCTTTCTTAATGCCTGTAAGGGGGAGAGATGAAAATAAGTGTATTGTGCCTTCTATCTTAGTTCCAAAGTACACAGTTCATGCAACATTTTCCTCCCCCACCACATGGAGGATGCCCTTCTCAACAGCAGGAATAGAAGTATTTTAGCTCCCCTCCTCCTTCCCACTCTGCTTTTTCTCAGCTGCAGCCACTTGTGGCTACTTTTCAGTAACACAGACAAAACAGGGCAAGAAGAAACACATAACTGCACGTAACTTGTAGTTTGATTCTTAATCGCTTACTGCTCCTACTTTATTCTACATACTTGGTTTAATGATAGGCTCTTCAAGAGTAATGGTCAAAGACCGAAGCAATTAGTACTATTGTGCAAAGAACTGAAGAGCTGGCTGGGTACATTTTGCTTGTTTATCCTTGCAAGCCTGATTGGTGAAGGGAGGAACCAGCTGGATCAAACGGCTGTTGCTTCTGCAGTTTATAGTCCAAACGACATGAGAAAGAAAAAACAGGGGCTGTAGCTATTTTAAACCCTTGTCACCTCCTCCCTTCCCACATAGCACCTTGATTGAGCTTTTCTTTAAAAACAAATCGTCAGAGAATCTGGCATGTGGCCAGGGCATCTCTAATCTGCATAGATACCAACCTGCAGAGCCCCATAGTAAAGATCTGAGGTTCCCAGGAAACTAGTGTTGGACAAGGGCTTAGAGACTGCTTACCTTTCCCACGCTGGAGCAGATAATAGACATGATATAAGGATCTTGCTGGAAGTTCTCACCCATCTCCTTCTGCAGCCATTCTTTCCCCTACATCTGCTTCCTTCATGTTTATCGAGAATGCTACAATAAGAGATTAATAATGTTTTGTTATACAGCAGTGGGGGATATATATAAAACATTTTGAGCAAAGCATATGTTCAGCTGTGCCTCTGCAAAGATCTGCAGTTAGTGAATTTTACATATTTGATACAGAAGGAAGATATTCAGCTGGATGTGCCATCATCTTTAAATCTGGACAAACAGCCAAAACCACCTGCTATCAGTCAATCAGGTAAAAAAACAACACTGTATTGGTATTAAATTATTTATTGATAGCCTTCCAAAATTGGTATTAAATTATTTATTGATAGCCTTCCAAAATCCATGCTTCAGTGAAACCTGCCATATCGTTACTATTTTTGGCAATACTTTCTGAAAGTTCAAGTGTTTGGCCTGCCCATAGTATTATTCTGGCAAACGTAGTCATTTTGGCCTGCTTCTCGTGTGTGTTTGCTAGTTTTGCTATTTACATTGTTTTACTTCTTCTTAATATTAAACCTCATAAGTTACCTTGAGTGGGCATGCCACTCACACTGTAAAGAGCTGATAACCCACCAACTCTCAGTAGCCAGAATCATCATAGCCAGACACTGGAGGGACCTGTCAGAAATAAACAGGAATCAAGTGTTATGGGAGACAGCCTTATAAGAAAAGCTAACCAATAGACTGGAACGGACACCCAAAAACGGACAGCCCAAAAAGACAACAACATGAACCCACCAATTGCATATGATTCAATATGGCTAACTTAACCCAGCAATACCACCCCCTTCACACACACGAACAAACAAATCCCACTGCAGCCAACCAATGACAATCAACCACACCCTAGGCCACCCCAACCTCTCTCACCACCAAGGAAACATAACAAGTGAATAGAAAGAGAACCTACCCAAGTGATGCTTTTGTAAATGAGGAAAATCTGTAATAAAAAATATTTTTTAAAAAAATAGTTTCTTTGAGTGAGCATGTGCAAAAAAGGCAAGAAAAAGGCAAGAAATAAACATTTAGCACTACTCGCATCTCCAAACCCTTCAGTATAGTGAACATGGAAGCAGTTCTGGATTTGCGAGAGTCACTGCTACCAGTCATCGTAGAATACAGCAGGCAGTACTGGGCTAGGTAAGACAGACAAGACAGACTCTGTATCAGGTAGTTTCTTATGTTCCTTTTCAAACAAAGGCAGTATCTCCTAGTTCAGCCACAGTACTTTATGTGCCATGAGCAAGGGGCATAGTAGAGGCTCTCTCTCGTTTCAACAAAACTTTACTTCAGGAGATGAGTATTGAACAGGCCCTATGGAGGTATGCATGATTCTGGGCTCATGTCTTAAAGCCTACTTACACATTAAACTTGCCATATAAGCAGAGGCTGTCTATGTGAAATTCTGTCTCGTGAGAATTCTGAAGCCTTCTCCACCCAGACACCAAAGACTGCAGGTGATAGAAATAATACACAACTGTTCTCTATCCTTTTCCAACCATTGATTGTTTCCCCCACTTTTATTCTTAGTGACTATTTTTCTACTAGTTCCCCTGTTGAAAGGGGAGAAAGGGGGGAAATAAGCTACTAGACATGGCAGATAAACATTGGGTGATAACCAACAAAGTCCTACCTGGAGTAGACCCATTGGAGTAGACTTAGTTCCATTGATTTTGGTGGGTTTACTCTGAGTATCTTAAAGGTAAAGGGACCCCTGACCATTAGGGCCAGTCGTGACCGACTCTGGGGTTGCGCGCTCATCTCGCATTATTGGCCAATGGAGACGGCGTACAGCTTCCAGGTCATGTGGCCAGCATGACAAAGCCGCTTCTCGCAAACCAGAGCAGCACATGGAAACGCCGTTTACCTTCCCGCTGTAGCGGTTCCTATTTATCTACTTGCATTTTGACGTGCTTTCGAACTGCTAGGTTGGCAGGAGCTGGGACCAAGCAAGGCGAGCTCACCCCGTCACCATAGCTCCCAAGTTCTCCCTTTTTTTAAGGGAAATTCCATTATGCTGAATAGGCTTCCTCGCGAGAAAAGGGAAAACTTGGCAGCTATGCCCGTCACAGGGATTCGAACCGCCGACCTGATCAGCAAGCCCTAGGCTCAGTGGTTTAACCACAGCGCCACCTGAGTATCTTAGTTGTCTACCGGTATAACCCAATAATGAGGAGAGCAGCTGGCTGCCACCTTTACTAAGTGTGATTTCCTCTTTTCCCCTGCCTATTGGTGGGGAACCTTCAGAGCTCTCACATATTGCATGTAACATCTCAGACTTCCCATGTGAAACTTCAAGCTTGCATATTTTCATCTTTCAGGCAATATTGTTTAATTGCATTTCCTAGAGAACAAATCCTGTATTAAGGGTAGAAATAAACATGTGGCTCGCTTTCACCAATGACTTCTTTTCTTGTTGCTTTTACAATCACATTTCCTCATGACATCCTTTTCATAGAAATGAATGGACTGACAAGCTGCAAAGATGATAAAGGCCTGGGATGTGCTGTGTCTGACTCTTTCCCTCATGATGTATTTTCTAATGGACTTAAGCCACTTATGGGCCTTATTCAGCTGAACCCAATGGATGGGAAATCAAACAGCATTGATGATTCAACAGATGAAGTTCAGTCTATGGATGTGAGGTACATAACCATTAAAAAATAATCTTGGTCAGGATCCAAAGAACCACACAATTTGTTACATGTGCCTGCTGCTACTTTAGATTTGTGTTTTTGTATGATACTATTATTTTAAATCTTGCTGAATTTGCACAAATAAATACCTAAAGTAATTTATATCCTGGCCCTAATAATTTGAAAGTTTCATTTACCCTTTAATGAAACATGCTGTGTTCTATGTTTCTTCCAATTCTTTTGTCATTCCTTCCCTTCCATGGGCATCTGTGAACCAATATTTGATGCTCTTAACTATGGTGTACAAAGGAGCAAAATGCATTCTGCAGCCTGATCCTATGCATGTTTACTCAGAAGCAATTCCTACTGTATCAAATAGTGCTTTCTTCAAGGTAAGTTGTCTAGGGTTGCAACCTTGAGTTATCTGCCATTCATTATCTGCCTACTGTAAAATAGATGAGCTGAAATCACTCTTTTATCATCTCAGGAGATTTGCATTGTCATGAATTTCATGCAACATATATGTTAGTAACTTGGTTTTCACTCTCTCTCTTTTTTAACAGTCCTGCTTCAAAAGAAGAGCTTATATCTATTCCTGAGTTTTCACCATTGAATGAAATTATGCCTGGTGTTCCTTTGGACCAAAATGGATCAAATAATGGAAAGGCTCTTCAAGATCTACTAGATTTTACTGGCCAGGCCACTTACCCAAAATTATCAAGTGAAAGTGTCAGCATAGATGATTGTAATAAAAACTTGATTGATGGATTTAATAGTCCAGGACAGGAAACAACTCTCAACACCTTGTGTTGACAAACACACTACTACTTAGCAATAAGGTACTATATTCTTGTAACAAGTATAGTTGTTTAGCTACCTGTTGCAGGCAGTGTTTGTGTTGCCTTCTGACTGCCAAGAACATTCCACACAAGTGAAAAGAAAACCAGGACTCATGAGCCCTCTTCAGAAGTATTGTTTGTGCTTTTAGTGAGCATGTGAGTGGGGAGCAGGGCTGAATTGGATAATACTGGCCTGTCTATATCATGGTTTCCCAAACTTGGCTGTCCAGCTGTTTTTGGACTACAACTCCCACCATCCCTAGCTATCAGGACCAGTAGTCAGGGATGATGGGAACTGTAGTCCAAAAACAGCTGGAGACTAAAGTTTGGGAACCCTTCTCTATATACACAGTGTCCCTTTTATTTGTTCTGCCAAACACAGTGGTATCATGGGCTGTGGCCAGAGGGAGATGTCAGGAGCGTTGCTAGACAGGACAGCCTCATTCATGGGTTCACTGAACATGTGAACAGTACTTTGGAAGGGGGCAATGGTTTTTTGTTGTGTGTGTGTGTCTTAAAAACCATCTAATGTGCTCAGAGTTGTTAGGTGTTGGATGATGGATTGTTTACTGTCCCATTCCTGAATTTTGTTTAGTAGAAAGCATAATTTGGAGGCCACATCCAGAAGGCTAATGGGTCTATAATTATGAGGGCCTGAGCGGTCTCCTTTCTTGGTTGAAAGTGAAGATCAGAACAATTAAATGCAGTATAATTATCTGAAAATCTGAACAATGCAACATAATAATCTGCAAATAAAACATTGGATTTACATAAACTCACTCAGTCTATTTTTCTGATGACAGATGGCGTCATTTGGGAGAATATAGACACTTCCAACGCTGCTGTTGGTCAAACAAGAGCTCGTCATTTTAAGAAGCTGCTGCAGTCCTCAACATTGGATATCATGTTCCTCTGCACTGAATTTACTGTCTTCCCATGTGCATTGATGAGCAAGTAGTCATTTTGGTCAGGAGTGGAAACTTCAGTTTGAGTGGTTTCAGGGAATATTTGTGGGAGCTTTTTTTATAATTGAGCTTTTAGCTGCTAAGAAAACATGGTTATTAAACATATACGTATATATATATATATATAAATAAATATATTATCAGTGGGCTCCCAAGTGAGTCAGTAAAATTTATTTTAAAACCATTTTTTTAATTTTGCCATTGAGCTATCAGGATTGTGTGTGTGTATGTGTATGTAAAAATGCACATTAAAATGAAATGGCTGTTCCTGTGTTTGCCTTTGAGTTTGTTTTCTTTTTTCCCCTTGGGAAAAAGTCATTTTTAAAATGCCATTTATTATAGGTGTCTTACTGCAAATCAATAACTGAGAAGGCATGGAAAAAATATGCAACTGCTGGAATCCAATAGATTTTCTTGCAGACAGTGGAACATTTGAATTATCACTCATTAAAATATGGCACATAACAATTTTATTTGTAGTACTTTTTGAGTTGGCACTGAATTGGAGCTACCACTAATATAGCGCTAACATGAAATTAGCAAAAGCCTATCACACTGTATTTAATTTTAACTGTCTGTGGAGGAAAGTTTTATCATTACATGTATTATATTATTGTAGAAGTAACTGTATCATGGGGTCCAGGATAATGATATGTTAATGTTCAAGATTCAGTGTCTGTTATCAATACCAGGTGGTTTTCATTCATGGGATTCTCTAATATCCAACAACTCAGCTTCATATAATCAACAGCAAACAGTATATATACATGGGCAACAAGATATTATAAGGTACATAACCACAAGTGCTGAAAATCGTACTCCTGCAACACTATAGTCTTATCAACCTCTCTCACTCTGCAATTGTATATGAAGAAAGCTCTTGTTGAGAATGCATAGATGTTCTGTATAATGTATGAAGGGCATAATTCAGCTTAGTTAAGCATTTTGAGACCCGTTAATTCCAAAGGGCAAGTCGAGCACTTAAATTTCTCTTGAATTTGAAATCGATCAACCTTAAGAGTGTTTAGTTTAGCCTGGATTGTGAACAAGGAATTTCAACTTTTGGTGAACTCTTACCTTTTATGCTGTATTCTATGCTGCCTACTAGAGGACAACTCTGTCCTGTTCTTTACAACAACAAAAAAAGACAATTCTGTTGGAGCTAAAGAAATGGGAAACTTTTATATGTTGGGGGTGTTGAAATGTAATGTAGCTTTGTTCTCGTGACTCTAAAAATGGGCACCTATCGAGAAATTAAAAGTAGTTATAGAAGCTATGTGATAATATACCCAAATGCTTACAATATTTATGTTGATGTCATCCAGCAAAAAATACTTCCTTGGTGACTGTGCAGTATGTGGTAGCATGGTATGGTGTTCTTCAAAGTTTATTCTGCAGTTTTCCTCATAAATAATAAAGAACTTAATCATATTGTGGTGATGGTTGGTGTATTTGGTTATGACAGATTAATGACAAAGCATTTTCTGCAGGTAAAATGTATTTTTATTCAAGTATTGAAACACTTAATATTTCTCCAAGGATGCAAGGGAGAAGGTTTGACATAAAACTCTTTTACATGAAATACCAAGAACTCAAGGTTTAATACGAGAAAAACTTGATGGTTTCTATAAATCAAAAGCAACTTAACATATGAAAGCCAAATGCAAGCACAATTGATTCTTAAATAGACTGCATTGTCCAAGTCTATAGCAGATTTTTAAAAGCACAAATTATTTTTAATTCAAGAGAGTTAAAAAAATTGCTTGTGGCAGCAGACATCATTTTTTAGAAAGGTATTTCTCAAATTTTTACACACAAGGAATCCTAAAATAATGTTGTGATTCATGCATTTTTATAAAAAAATACTCTTATTGTTCAGACAGTTTCATTATTGGATAACCTTTTGCTCCCTTAAAAAAGTTTTATAGAGACATGACAGGGTGTGTGTGGAGGTGATTCTGATCTTGCACAACAGCCTTGGATATGACCTTCTGAAGCTACATTATACGCAGTCAGACCACAGTGTTGGCCCATTTAGTTCAGTATTGTCTAGGGATGCCCAAACTTTTTTGGGATTGAAGTTGTTGAACTTTTTGGGGGGATTTAACCCCGAAGTTGTTGAGCTTTTTTAAGGATTTTACCATATACTACCACGAGGGCCAGATTAAATTGACCAGCAGGCCGGATTAGGCCCCCAAAATGGACTTTGGACATGCCTGGACTGTTAGTAGCTTTCCAGGCAGGGTTCCATTACTTATTCTGCAGACACATTAATGAAGGATAAAGCTATCAATAGGTATGAGTTCTGATGCACACATTCCTGTAACATCTTAGATTTTGGAGTACAGGTACTGAAGTCTGGCAATTCTCTCAAGTCTTTTCTTCTCAAAGTGTTTAGGTAACTCCATAGTTCTGCAGTGATCCACCCTTTTCTGATAACAACTGACCCCAAACTAACACTGATAAGTAAGTCATGAGATTCAACAAGGTGCATCTCAGGAGTAAGTCAGCTCCTTCCTCGCTAGTGGAATTAACCCATTAACTGCATTCCTTAATACGCCTTCCATTTTGCATTCAGAGGATATATAACTATCACACTTACTACATGTAATGAAGTGGGCTCCGGCCACATCTAATTTGCTAATCTTTAAGGTGCCACAAGTCTTTGCTCCCTGGGTCTCATAATTTAGGATGTTGTGCCAAGTGTATATGAGTTGAATGACACATGTAATGTTTTGAACAGTTGTTTAGGCACAAAAAACCAAAAACCTAAATACAGTATAGAAATCCAAAAGGATGTGAACAAGAAAAGTAAATACATGAGAATTAGCTCAGAGATTAGCCTATTAAAGAAAAGAGAAAAACTAAATTTGGAACAGCATTGTGGGCATAAATTGCAGAATCTTGTGTAGGTGAAACCTTAGAGCACTTGTTTGATATGTAGAACGTCCTATATTCAATTACCAGCACCAACAAGTGAGCTGGGAATGTCCCATCTGAAACCGTTTCAGGTTGTTACCACTCAGAGTGGTCAGGCTGAGCCACATAGACTCAGTATAAGGCTGCTTTCTGTGTTCCTATGCAATACCTTTGCACTGTGCCCAGATATTTTCCAACCTTAACTACTATACTTTTCCTGTATCTAATGACTCCTTCCAATTCCTAGGTAGTTGAACACTTGTGTTTGTTCCTTTGTTCCCAGCCCATATGCTAGCTATTGGATATATAAGTTATCTATAACTAGATGATACCTTGATTTTGCAGTCCCATTTGTATGTTAGGGAAAGTGAGATTTATTATTCCCATGTGAACAATTTGAGGGGAACTAATTGAAATTGCAGTTCAATGGTTTTTGGATAAAAGTCCTATTGAGTTTTGTGGGATTCATCCCCATGCAAGTATGCATAGCAGCATTTTTTAAAAGGTAAATACAGTGAAAGTTCTGAAATCCATAGTAGGCCAGTACCCTTTTGATGTTGCTAAAGCAAAATGTCTCAGAACATTTTTTGTTCTCCAAGTCTCCTTGTCGATACAGCTAGGACAACACATAACAAGCTTAAGAGTACTGTACTTTTTTTTGCTCCCAAAATTAAGCAAGGATGAGAATGGGAGATCCCTGCTAAGCAAGGGAAGGCTGCTTCATCAGTCAAGGCTCAGCTGTGGAACAGAATCTGAAAGCCAAGCCTGCCTTGGGCTATGTGACTGGAGTGCCTTTTTGGCATGTATAAAAAGCGCATTTTCTCAACCAGGCAGTGCTTCCCCAACTTGGGTCACCAGCTGTTGTTGTAGTTGTTGTTTTGGATTACAATTCCCATCATCCCTGACCACTGTTCCTGCTAGCTAGGGATGATGGGAGCTGTAGTCCAAAAAAAAAAACAAAAAAACCCACACAGCTGAGGGGGGGGGGAGACCCAAGTTTGGGGAAAGAGCCTGCCTTCCCACACCTGGGATTAACCTACAGTCAGCCTCAGTAGTGCACCATGTGGAGTTTAATGCCCTTTTTATGTTTATGTCTGTTTTATAGTCAAGTATTTCTAGGTCGCCTTTCCGGGTAAATACAATTTCGAAGCATTAAAACAAAAAGATTACAAAGGCTGTCCCGACCCCACACCCAAAACGCAGTCATAAGAAACAATACTAAGGGTAGAATGAAATGCACTGCTTCGTGCATACCGGGCCCCGCGAGGGTCGCCAGGGAAGCGTCGGCATTCGCTCCTTCCCCGCCCCTTTACTTCCGGGGCACTTGGCCCGGCCCTTACGCCTGGGCCGGGGTGGGCGAGGTAGGTAGGCCTGGCCGGTAGAGAAGGGCGCTTCCTCCTCTCCATTTCTCTCTCTCCTCCTCCTCCTCCTCCCGCCGCGGGGCCTGCGTTTCGCGGAGCTCCGGGCGCGGGGAGAAGCCTTGAGGTGGGCGCTCCGAGGAGGAAGGAAGGAAGGAGGGCGGAGGCGACCGGCAGGCAGGCAGGCGGAGGCAGGTCCTGGCGGAGAAGCAGCAGCTGCAGAGGCTGGGCGAGGAGGCTGAGAGACGCCGCGACCTCGAAGAGGCAAGTGCGGTGAGGCAAGTGTCTCGGGACACCGCCCCCTCCTTCCCGGGCCTGGCGTGGCCGACTCTCCCCATGGCTGAGGTGGGAAGGTCGAAGGCGGGCGGGGGGGGGGTTTGTCCGTCTCCCCAGGGGGTCCTGTTGAGGGAAAGGGAGCTGCACCTTTTCTGGGTCTGGAGCCGAATTCGCCCCCCGTCCCGTTTAGCCACCCTGTCCCAAGAAGCGACATCCCGCCTTCTCTGCCACGCTTAAAACTACCCGCAGTTGTTATACTGTGACACACATGAGATGCTTCGTTTTCGGTTTCGTATTTGAGGGTGGGTTGGGGTGCTGTGCCCACCCTGGTCATCCTTTCCTTGGTCCGTCAGTGCTTACCTACCGCGAACGGTTTTTTTAAAGCGTAGAGAGCCACGACATCGGTCATTCGGTGGGTTCAGCGTGTTCTTTATAGGGTCTAAGTTCTTTGCTGTGGCGTGAGATAAAAGGCTGATTAGAGTAAATTAGCCTGAGGTTTAAACCCCCCCCCTCCAAAAAAAACCTCATCCAGATGTCCAAATTGTGAGAGTGATACTTTGGCAATAGTGTGGCAAATTGTAAGGAAAACTGTATGCTTAATAACATATTAAATCAGAATCGTTGCCATTCTGTCACTGTGCTAAAAATCGTTGCAACGGATTTAATCTCTTCTTTGGGTGCCTCCTCCACATGAGGTCCATAGGGTGACAACAGGGCCTTTTCTGTGCTGGCTGCTAATTTATGGAATGCTCTCCCAAGGGAGGTTTGGCTGACTAACATACCATATTCTTTTAAACGTGGGGAGGAGTTATTGGTTTGGTTAGTTGTTTTTATTACTTATTTTGTGCTTTTAACTTGCATTTTTATGCAATGAACTGCCTTGAGATCATTGGATGAAGGGCAGTATACAAATGTTAATAAAATAAATTCACATGTAAACATGTAAGACTCTTTAACCACCATGATATGGAGCACAAAAAGAGGGATTAATATCTGCTAGGTTGGGGCTGTAAAAATAACAGCTGATCACCTGGTTTCTTAAAAAAATTAGCTGGTTTCTACAAATGTAATACTAGCAGCTAAGTGATCTGAAATATATAGGCTGATACAAAAGCAAGGAACCACCTTGGACTGTTACAGAGGAAATCAGATGTTTGAGTGTCTACCTGCTTTCCTGGATTTGTGGTGCAACTTTCAAAAGATAAACCTGTTTAACTACAATATGGTGAGATATGCTTGTATTTGTATATCAAACTATCTTTTTTTCCATCTGCCAGAATACCGCTTTGGATACCAGAAACCTGAAGCAGAGTTACCATAGTGGCCAACCAGATGTGTCTGAGAAGCCCACAAACAGACAACAACAACAACAACAATAATAATTTATTTATACCCCACCCTCCCCAGTCAAAGCCAGGCTCAGAGTGGCTAACACCAAATATAAAACAACTGATTAAAATACAACTCAACAAGAATACTACATACATCAAAATAAAATAAAATAAAAATGCAGCCTCATATAAAAGGGAAAATGGGGGAGGGGAGGGAATCAGGTTGGCTCCAGGCCAAATGCCAGGCGGAACAACTCTGTCTTACAGCCCTGCGGAAAGAAATTGGGTCCTGCAGCGCCCTGGTCTCAGGAGACAGAGCGTTCCACCAGGTCGGGGCCAGTGTTGAGAAGGCCCCGGTTCTAGTAGAGGCTAATCTGATTTCCTTTGGGCCTGGGAACTCTAAGGTATTACTGCTTATGGACCTTAAGGTCCTCCACGGGGCATACCAGGAGAGACGGTCCCATAAGTACGAGGGTCCTAAGGTGTAAAGGGCTTTAAAGGTCAAAACCATCTCTTATTGATGCTTCAGATAAACTGGTACTTGGGAGAAGTGATAAAGACAGACAGAAACATATGTTGAGAAGATAACAAGCGGGAACTGCTTTCATTACCGCTTTTCCTATCTCTTCCCTAGGTAGCAACTATGGATGTGGGTTGTTGCCTTGCTTGTGGAGTACCCAGACACATCTGACTGCCCACTGTGGGAAGAGGATACTGGACTAGGCAGACGTTTGGTCAGATCCAGTGGGTTGCTTTTATCTTTGTATCTGTACATGAGAGAACTCTTAAATAACTTTTTTTTTATAAATGTCTGAAGTTTTGCTTCCTTTCCATTTCATTGGGTTCATTGAGCGTTGTGATTTTTCATGGGGTGAAGAGAGGAGTGGTTGACACTGCCTGGAATTGTTGTTGGGTATCGCTCAGCAAAGTGCTAAACTTTTTAGCTTGTCTGTAGGGCTGTGAACCTTTGGTAAGTTAATTTTCTTCAGATCTTAGACTTGCTCAGCAGAGTCTTATGTGAATTCAGTTAGTTATAAATAATAATATAGTACATCTCCTTCTTGCACTAAGTGTATAATTACAAATTCATTTTTGTTCAGTTGCCTTAGGGTGGTTGTGCACATCTGCTCTTACTTCCCTAGGTTTTTATTTATATGCCCGAAAATTATAAAATGGAACTAATTGTCAGTTGTTCTTGGGTACTACGATTTTGAAAGTTTCTATTTTAACAATTTGGGTTACAGAATAAATTGCTATTTTTCTTTCACCGCTACATACATGCTTAGGTGACTAGTGTCACTCTTCTTTTGCATTCTCTTTGCTTCAGAGTAGATGGTGCTGTGTTTGGTTGGAGACAACATTAATCATAGATCGAATAGACCCATTGAAATTGATTGACTTGTAATCTGTTTATTTCAGTGGATGTACTCTTGGAAGTTGACAAACATTGACTATTGCCCAATAGATTTAAATAAAATCTCCAATTTGGTCATATAATATATATTGCCTAAACAAAAGTGTTCATGTTGAAACATACTGGTTTGCAAAGAAACAGAGTTTTTTCTAATACGTAGGAGTATAATCTAAAACCTCTAGTCATGGTTCCCACAAATCTTTGCACCACACAATTATATTTGCTGAAAGACAAGAGACAATGAAAGACAATGAATTTCCATTTTGCTCTTTTGGCAAGCACTTAAGTATAACCAATTGCTTGAAAACAAGTTTTGCCTGAAGGTAGTTAAATGTGTTTGATTGTGAGTTTGGCATTTGGAATATGATTGTCAAAGCATCCATAGCAGTGAAAAAAGTAATCAATTTTTTTTTTGCCACCTCTAATAGAATTGGCATCAGTTTGTTTGGCATAAGCATATGCTGTTGTGTTCTTTTTTGAGGTTTCTTTATACAGTAGTTGATTTGTCAGCTTACTGTTGGCATCCATCTCAAGAGTGATTCCGGCTCGGGTGAAGTCAAACCACTGTGTTAGCAGCACTGAAATAACCACCCCGGGGTGCATGTCTGGGCAGGGTGTATGGAGGTCCTGGCTCACCCAGAAGACAAGACCTCCTTCTCGGCCTTGCTGATGTGGTCTAAAAGAAAGCAGAGCAATATGTTTAGCACGGGCAGCAGCTTGGCTGCAGAGTTGCTAGGAGGAGATGTACAAGGTGTCATCCAGCTGTCTTAGGGTCTCCACTGTGAACTTATTGTCATCATTAAATTATCAATTTAAATAATTAAATTGAGTGCAGATATTTAAAAATGAATAAATATTAAATTTCAGTCATAGAGGTATGGTCACAAGACCAATTTCACTTTCTACCAGATTGTTTTTCAAAGCTAAATGCATTCTCCAGATGTGGTAGTCTGTTTAGACTGACATCCTGGTTTCCACTGCCCTAGGGCAGGGCTGTGGAAAAAATCATTCAAGACCATCTAATACAAATCTTATTAATCTTGTGGAAAAATTAAACTGTGCTTGTTGTGGTGGCAAGTTTTATAAGAAAGAACTTTAAACTCTTGGATAAATATCTTGTTTCAGGCACTGTTCTTTCTATAAAAATGATGGAGGGAGGAACTACATTATGTAAACTTTCTTTGAAGACCTTAGGTATGCAGGCAAATTTGTGTGCGATATATAGCTTGTTGCCTGGCTTCCTATGACAAGTATCACCTCCAGGCCACCATATAATGAACCTTTCCTAAACTGGAAGAGCTGATTATTATTTTTCTTTCAAACCTTAGATGTTCTACAAATGACTAATAGAGAGTGTGTGTCAACACAAGGGCTAGTAACTTACAGACTTCTTTTTCAAAGCTGATATGTGCTCAAACATAGATAATGCAAAGTAGTTAAAGGAACTGCTGTATTTTGAAGAGAACATCTCAAGTTGTACAATATTATGTTCGTGCTCTGCTTTCTAGCACCTACTACGTGAATACCATAGTAAGTACATAATGTAAATATTTAAAGTATTGTGAGATAGGAGTACAGTGGTAGCTTGGTGCTTGAACTTAATCCGTTTCAGGAGTCTGTTCGACTCCTGAAACCATTTGAAAACCAAGGTGCGGCTTCCAATTGACTGCAGGAGTTTCCTGCACTCAAGTGGAAGCTGTGTCAGATGTTTGGTTTCCAAAAAACATTTGCAAACTGGAACACTTACTTCCGGGTTTGCGGCGTTTGGGAGCTGATTTGTTCAGGAGCCAAGCCGTTTGAGTACTAAGGTACCACTGTATCTTCAGTAAATATTAGAAACAGAAAGGAATTGAGCATAACATGAGGAAAAACCTCAATAGTAAAATGCAAAAAAACAATTCTGCGTAACTGATATTTGTAGAACATAATCACAGACCCGTTTCTCCTTTTTATAACAGTTTCAGCAGGAATGGCACTAACATCCATCTGACTCAGGGATCATTTAGAATTAATAATAATTTATAATAGTAATTTATTATTTATACCCCGCACATTTGGCTGGGTTTCCCCAGCCCCTGTTTCCATCAAATGTACGTAGTTTTGTGTTAGCTGCTACAGCAGCTTTACAGCTTAGCGTTCTGGTTCTTCTTGCATTAACAAAAACCTTAACACGATATGCAAGGGATTTCTTAAACAGACTCCAAGAAAATTGATACTGCTAAAAAAAATTAAAGTATGTTGTTCATGCTACCATCACTTGGTTCATACTAGTTCCGGGAGGCCTTGAGTACACTTGCAACTTTTTAACACAGGAAAATCTTCTCCAAAGTTGGGGGTCGTCTTATACACTGGGTTGTATTTCTTATACAGCGAGTATATCCCAAACTCTATATTTTAACTGGAAAAGTTGGGGGTCGTCTTATATGCCCAGTCGTCTTATATGCCAGAATATACGGTGTTGCCAATTTCCATTCTGCCTTGTTCCTGTGTGGTTACCAACTAAACTACTGTACCATGCACTCCATTAACCTGCTCACCTAAAAATCTCTCATAGCGAGGAGAGACGGATGAGAAGTTGATCATCAAGCCAAAGCCTCTGGGTTTCTGGCATCTAGCATATATACTTTTGTGGAGGGCCTCAGGCCAAACAGTAGTGCTTTCCTTTGATCATGACTTTTATTCTGGAAGCACCAGTGCCTAATTCTATCCATATGCTTGTAGACAGATTTGTAGCTGCCAGATCTTTGGATTCTAGCATTCTAGTCCATTTTGGAGTAAGTTAATGCATTCTTGGAAAAAAGCTAGCCTTCCTTGGTTTGTGTGTAACACTGGTGTTTATTGTGCTAGGTTATGTAATGTTCCCTCTGCAGTATGCTAAATTAACTGAAGCAGAAGCAGCTATACCCATGGATGCAGAATAATTTTAGCTGCTATCAAGGTGGTGGCCACAGTTTTCCAGTATTAAAAAATGTTTTAAAAATTCCCTGAGTATCTACAGCAAAGCTAGTTTTGATTTCTCCCCTAATTTCATTGGGGGAGCAGGGTGGAAACCCCATTGTGCAAGTGAAAGCCCTTGCACAGGGTTTTTTGTGGAATTTGGAATTTGTTAGGTGAATTCCACCCATAGAATTTTTAGACTATGTCAATGTGAAAGCCTTTGACTGTTTCATAAATTGCAGTGTAAAGGATAAAATAGCGCAATTGATGAAGCCCATGTAAGGTTTTGAATAGTAACGGTTTTCGGTTTTTACCTGAGGTAACCTGAAAAAGGTGGAACTTTCCATGTGATGACAGTGTCCTACACTGCCATGATTCTCAGTGTGGGGCACATTGGTCCTCTTAACTAGTTGGCAGGTGCAGGATGAGGTGAAAGCTTTATCCAGCCTAACAGCAAAGCACCCCTTCCTGGTCATGGGGTGATCCATAGCCACCAGATAACAGAGACAGTGGTGGAGCTCTCTGCTACTCATCCCCAAGAGAGAAATGCTGTTTTTGCCTTGTTGCGGAAGGCCTGTACCTTTTCCCTTTCCAAATCTTCCTGTATTAGACACATGATTATTAGTAATGACAGAAACAGATTTGTGTGTCTTGTCAATGTAAGAGTAGGGCTATATAAATTCACCCTAGCTGTTGAATACTCTATTATCAGAATGTGAGGCCTAGTCCCAGGTTGCTCTTGAGGGCTGTTCACCTGAGGGCCCTAAGTGTGTGTGTGCGCGCGTGCGCGCAATCCTAACCATGTCTACTCAAAATTTATTCCTGTTGGATTCAGTGGGGTTTACAGGTATGTGGGGTTAGGATTGTAGTCTGAACCTCATATTTTGTTCGTTTTTATTCTAGTCATGACTGTCTAAGGTGAGACATAATCATGGGTCCTGTGGAGTTGAGATTCTATAAACAGTTTCCCCAGTGGCAGCTGGGAAAAGGAAGAAACCTGTGAGTCAATTCCTGGATCTGTGGTTCTGAGTGAACCAACTGAAGGAATAGCAAGGTTAGAGTCGGTGCTGTAGAAATGAACCAGGCATAAAGGGGGACAGGCAGCATGCAGAGCAACAAAAGCCTGTTCAAATGTCAATTCAGGGGTTCCAAACTTCTACACATTGCATTGAAGGTGGAAGAAATAAAAATGTTTCCTATTTCTCAGGGATATGGTTTATATAACAAGCCATTTGACAACCTTTGTGCTTTTCAAACTGATTAGAACTTGCCATTTTAATTTCTGTTGTGGTTTGACTCTGTGGAACATCTGGAGCATGGCGATGAGGTTGAGATGAGGGGCAGAATATAACTTGGAAATAATTTTATGTAATAAATAGGGACTCACAGAACCAAGATTGCTTATTGTTGCTTTGATTTGGACGGGTGTGAGGGGTGGGAAGGAGAGGAGAAGTCAAACACATACGGTATCTTCAATTCTCATTCCTGCATAATGAATCCTATAACCTTCCTCATTTTATAGATCTTTCTTTTCAAACACTTTTAAATATATTGCCTTTCCATTAGGCAAAGTCAGATGCCATTCAGGCTATTAGTTACATAGATGTTTCAGAAACAGATGACGATACAAGAAAGCAATTGTCAGTCTGAATGTATCCTCTGTTGAAAACTGGATAGAAGCCAGTGACCATGACAAGAAAGCATAAAAGGTGGTGTCCTTGCATATCTCTCTGTATAAGGACATTTCCTCAAAAAGAGAAATTTCTGCTCTGGTGACTGAGACTTTATCTTAAATTATTTCTAGTGAATCTTATTGTGAAGCACGTACACACAGGATAGCAGCCTTGGCATGTTGTGCAGATACCTTTACAAAGGAATTCCAAATGTGTGCCCCAAATGTCAACATTTTCTAAACGGTTGTCTTGTGGATTGCAAAATGGTTTGTCGATGCCTTCCAGTCTCCAGAGAAAAAGGGACCTTACCTTACTTCTGACTAAAATGTTGTGAATTTGCATTGCACCTGAGTTACTGACAAGAAGTTTTACTTCCTTACAGAAATGTAAAGGCATGCCACAATATCCACCCTTTTGCCTAAAGCAGTTACATCCTAGGCTTGACAGCTGCCATCCACCCACAAAGGTTGAAGTCACAGTGAATTGAGCAAGCCTTTGGAATAACTTTTTAAATTATATCTCTTCATCTAAAGGAGTGTCATATGTGCATTTGTTTATCATCCGAGCTATTTCCCAAAACATTTTGTTTGCTGTACTTTAATTTTGGTAGCCAGCAAAAGGAAGAATGAGCAGAATCAAGTTGTATTAAAAGGATGTAAGGATTTGTGTAAATATATAAATCATTGTTCACATTTCTTTGAAGAGTAGCAAAACAAATTGAGTAACTTTCGTAGTAATTTTTTTGTCCTCTAAATGGATTAAACCTCCCTGTCAAGATGTTAAATGACTTGACTTTGGGGTGAATTTTAAAGACTCTTATGTGAACGGTTTCTTTCCACAAGGTGAAAGGAGTGTCTGTCCTGTAAACTATGCTAGTACTCTTTATCCCGAAGCAAGATCCTATGCATGATGTCAGTCTTTCCCACGCTACCAATGTGATTGCATTGCTGTTTGGATGACAAGTCCTTTTTCTTGGCTGTGATTTCTGTCACACATATCCAACTTTGGGATTGGTAGGGCTGTGATTTTTATGGTATTTTTCTTGGCTTTGTGTAGTCATTTGGGACATGGATAGGACTGTTATTCTATTCGTAAGTGAGCACTGTGTAGAAACAGTTCTGTGATATTAGGACATACTTCATGTTGCTGTTCCATTAATGAGTGAAAAACTGAATGTGTAAAGACAGTAGGCAAGAGAAGACGTTCATTTTACAAGTCAATACTCTGTGCAAAAGGTAGGACACGGTTAAAACAAAGGAAAAAGGGGCTATGTTTGCAAATATGGTGCATGGAAAAAGGACCTGTTTGGTTGGTTCACCCCACAATGTATGAATATTATCTTCTAAGCGGTAGCAGGGTTGGTATGTTGAAGAAAACAACAACAAAGACTCTTATGATTCCTTAATGGGAGCAGATTTATTGAAATGCATCTGATGAAGTAGACTGGCTTGTGTTACTATATTCATTGGCCTTTAATAAATTATTTGAAATATTTTTGTTGAATAGACAGAGAATTGTGATATAGTTTGATAATAACATTAAAACAGTGCCTGGCTAAAAAAATCCTTGCATATTTGAAAAAGTTTAAATGGCATATACTTTACTTCCATCATTTTTTTTCACATGTGGAGAAAGTGACTCTGCAGCTACTGAAGATGCCATGCCCCTCAGGTTTTTGCTGAACAGTTTTTGCTGTTCAGATTTCACGTATGGATGGCACCACCAGACTGACCATAGCAGTATAGTACTATGGAGTATTGTGAAACAGGCCACAAAAGTGGACAGTCTTCTGTAGCAATCTCAGATTGCAGTATACTTAGATGCCTCTATGTTGGTTGCTACCACTTCCCTGAATGTAGTTGTTCAGGTAGCAGACATAATAAGCAAACACCATACCCCTATACAGTATACAGAGACAATGACTAGGTCTCAGTTGGGATTCAGAAATAGAATTTAACAAACTATGAGTAATCCTGACATACAATATAATACATACTCTGCAGCTAATTTTTTCTTGTCCATGGAGCCTTTGAACTTATGCTTTTAAAATCAAGCACCATGCCTTATACAAGCTGCTTATGAATGTAAAGATAATAATAATAATAATAATAATAATAATAATAATAATAATAATAATAATATATTTATTTATTTATTTATACCCCACCCATCTGGCTGGGTTTCCCCATCCACTCTGGGCGGCTTCCAACAAAATATTAAAATACAATGGTCTGTTAAACATTAAAAGCTTCTCTATCTCAAATGCCTCCACTTTTTAAAAGTAGGTGTTCTGAAAACCTGGGATTCCCGTATTGGTTTACTAGCTTCTTAACAGAGCTAGTTTATACCAATTAAATTCCCACCAATCCAACTCATAGCTGAAGCTTCTGAGCAGTATTTAAGTTGCGGGCTCATTTTCGTCCATGGGGTAAAAGAAGCATTCGGCCCCACCCCTCTTTCCTCTATCTGCGCATGATTTCAAGACTGGAAGATGGAGTTTCTGCTGGCGGGATGACTTTCTGTTTATAGATTTATGTTGTAGCTGCCCCCCCCCCAGCTTCCGAAGTATTTGCTGCGGCCCCCTAAAAAAAGCTCAACAACCTTGACCTGCAGGCCTCCCCCCAAAAAATGGGTGGATCACTTCCACTTTTATATTCTGTGAATAGATCGCAGTCTCTTGGGAGTTGTACATCCCTGATATAGATGAAGTGGTTACAGGTAGGTAGCTGTGTTGGTCTGACACAGTCAAAACAAAATAAAAAAATCCTTCCAGTAGCACCTTAGCTAAGTTTGTCATAAGTATGAGCTTTCGTTTGCATGCACACTTCTTCAGATACCTGAAGATGAAGTGGATTAGGCTAATCTCCCATTGTTTTTGTATATGATGTTCTTTGGTGATCCCTACAGCCCCTACATCTCATACGCTACCGGTATTCTAAAACATCCTCCAAAAAATCCTCCTACAAAACAGATTTTATTTGTGTGGTGTAGAAGGGGATTGTAGATGTGAAGGAGAACTGAGATGGCTGGGATTCCTGTTCTGCTTACAGAAGGTTCTATTGGATCAAAGAGCCTTTCATCAGCAGGAAGGCACCAGTTGGATGCAATCTATCAGCACTAACTTGCAGAAATGAAGTCAGCAATTGCTACTACCAGTACTTTGCTTTCAAGTAAAGGAATAGCTTATACAAGTGTTCTGTTTCGTTTTTCATTTCCACAATGTGGCTGTTCATTTAAACATAAATTAAAATGCCTAAACTAAAATACTCTGATATTGTGTAAACATTTTAAAATTGTTATCTATTTTTATTGTAACAGATCCTAATTATTAATAAGTAGTCATTTGTTTATATTTTCTTTATAGATTCAATAAATTAATTGATAGGAAAAGATGGTTAGATCACGATCAAGATCACCAAGATGGAAACGAAGGTAAATGTCCATATTTTTCTATGGATCGTAGAGGTTTCACTTAACTTACTAGAAAAGAGCCTTAAATGATGTTGTCAAAAAGGACTTTTTCAGGGTTTGATTGAGGCTGCAGTCCTAATAATGTATAACAGTAAATATGTTCAGGACTCCACATGTGAAAGAGATTCTGATAATAGAAATGCAAGTTTAGTGTTTTCTCCTTTCTTCATAATAGTGTTGATAGCTCTGATACCCATTTGAATGGAGTTGGAATGACTGCATATAAGGAGAGGCTTACTAAGTGTGATTCATTAGATCAGAGCAAGCTTTGTGTGCACAACTCCCAGAGATTCCTGTTTGTATAATGGAGAAGATCTGCTTACAGGAACCTGTTCTGTTCTTTGTGTTTATTGTCCTTTTAAGTATCATGACATGCATTTTAATTGACTTGAAAAAGGGAGAGACTGCAAGTCACAACTGCAAAGCTCCCATGTGCTAGTGAAAATGTGCCACTCAGGGTAATTTCAGCCAGAGACTTTTGGACATGGTTTGTGATAGAGCCTAAGATTCACAAAAAGAAGCTATATTATAGTAGTTAACATGGATTTGTGTTTTTGTGTGTTTATATGTAGGTCTTTATCGCCTGCCTTCAGGAGTCAGGAACACAACAGACAAAGGCACAATCATAGCAACTATGACTGTGAATACAAAGGTTTCCGGAAAGATGCAAAGAAGCCTATGCCGTGGCGAGTGGAAGATGGGAAATATGGACAAGCCAGTACTAGATATGCAGCACATGAAACTAACCACCACCGACTTTATGAATGTAGGTCATATTCACCAACTCTGAAAAGAATCCCTTCAGAAGATACGTATAGTCACAAACCTTGTAGGACACATTCACCAGAAAGGAATGCTGATATTGGAAGATGCCACTTTCCTACCAGATATCCAGAAATGTCTCGCAAAGAACACAACCATTCTTTTTATCCGTCCAAAACACATGACAGAGAGATGCATGAAGACCCCCGAGCTGCTGCTGGAAATACAAAAGGGATGAAGACTTTCCATGAGCCATTAGGGACTTCATGTAACTTTGAAAGGAAGTGGAATGGAAATGAATTGAGGCACCACCAGTTACAAGAAGACAAGTATACTCAATCACCTCGAAGATGTTCTAATGAATTTATGCCAAGGAGCTCTTTGCAGAAGAGGTAGAGAAATTGCCCAGTTTTAATGGTTTTTTAAATGGTGTAAAGCCTCAAGTGAAAGTCGATTGTCCTTATAGTTGAAGATTCTACCCTGAAAACCATTTTTTTTTGCTAACAGAATAAAACATGGTTTAATTGTGGGCTGCTGGTGGTAGAGCAGTATTGTATCTTTTAAATTAATCCTGTTGGTGGCTAGCATATAAAAGGATCATAATTTCCCCTCTCTTTAGTGGCTTGAGGGATCATGGGGTGACACATTCTACATAAAGCCTGTGTTTTCCAGCATTCTGCATACGTAAGTTCTCATTTTCTTCCTTACTTCAAGTATAAACTACTTTATGTCAACACAGGTATCCTGCAGATCGTGATTACAGAGAATATGGGCACACGTCTAAAAGGGCTAAAGAATTGGAGAGGTATGATGATAGAGAAGTAGCAAGTAATTCCAAGTGGAAGCAAGATCATTCTTCACTCAACCAAGAAAAGGGAGAGCAAAGAAACCCTGGTCTTCAAACCCATCGGCCTGTTGTAAAAGAGTACAGTGATAGCTGTCAAACAAAGATTACATATGACTATAGTCAGAAACGTCATAGACATCCAGATGGAGGGAAATATATATCTGATGAAAGAGCAGAGAAATATATGAAGGTGGAAGAGAAGAAATATAATTCTCCCAAAGAAGCTTGGAATAGCAAATATTCAAATTACTATAAAAGTGAAAGAGTCAGGCACACAGATGACCCTCATATAGAAGCACCAGTTAAATATATTTCGGGAAAAGGCTACAATTCATGTGCTAAATCTCACAAAAGTGATGCTGATCTCTTACCCTTTGATCAAAAAGAGAAGGAAAGACTCAGGAAAGAAATGGATTTTAGGGGAAGGAGAGATCAGCATGACACTCATCACAAAATTTCAGATGTAAAAGTGTCTGATGTCCACCACACAAGAAAGGAAAAACTCACAGTCAAAGTGGATATGAAGAAAACCATAAATAAATACAGGTATTGGATTTTGGATTTTTAAAAACAACATCCATGTTTATGAATGTATTAAAGATGTCAAGTCGCTTGATCATTATACTATGGTAGTATTGAGCTCAATGGATAAGTGAAGTTTGAGGTCCCCTGCATATGCTTAAAAATTGCAGCATCTCATGGGATAGTCATGTTAGTGGATAGAGATTTAGATAAGGGCAGTGTTCAAATTCTGTTTAAGTTGGCCTTGAGAAAGCCAGTAGCAGCGAAAACAAAAAGGATATGTTACCGGTATCTATTTTTGTAAATTTTTCTTACTTCTTTACAAATGTTTTTCATTTCAAGTCCCTAAGCTCTTTATTTGGAAAGTTTTAGATACCTAATTATTTATCTCATGGTGCATTTTGCTAATAAGCATGCACTTGTTGTTCCTTTTAAAACGTATGTAGTAAGTTGGAATTCAAAGAATTTAATGTGGGTTTCTGCAAGCCCTCCAGGACATTGTTAGTGGACACCCCCACCCCCCAAGAAACTGCTCCAGAAGATTAGCAAAACTGGGTTCAGCCCCGGTACACACTCTGTCTGAGGCTAAGATAAAGGGCAGCTTCTCCCACAATTTCTGCCTTCATTCATCCCTTTCTTGCATGGTGCGTCTCAAGTAGGTAGCAGGATGGGATGAGGAAATTGACACAGTTCTTGTGCACCCAATTGCTCTAGGTATCTGCATAGGCATTTTTTGGATCCTTACCTATAAGCAGTGTGGTAAGAATTTTCTTCTACGCCACCTTGTTCTCACCCAGGCAAGGGACTACCTTTAAATAAAACATGGAACCAAGGAAGAAAATCAAGTCCAGCACCCAGTTAGGGACCCAGAGTTTATTAGATACTATTGCAGTAGGACAGAGCCCAACTTAATGTGGTTGTTCTAGCCGAACCACCACTTAAGAAGAAGGTCTGCCCAGAGGGAAATCAGAACATAGCTTATATAGTAACTCAAAAAACACAGCATACAAAGAGTCAGAAAACATCAAAACATTCCTAAACATACTTCTGCATACATCAAAGAAGGTTACAAGTAAAACACGCATGGCTCCATTCTAGCAACTTCATGCCCACAATTACCTTGGGGTGCCCCTAAGTGCCCAGGCCATTTGGGTCTCAAATGTCCTACTTGATCACTGCTTCCTTAGCAACCAGGCCTTGGACAGGGCTGTTGACATTCCTGTCCCTATCTTGCTTCCCTTCATCCCTGAGCCATCTCAGGAAGCTTCAAAGAGATGTTTGGATTCACTCCCCAGTCCTAACTAGAACAACATCCTTAATGATCATTTGTGCCACCTTCAGGGTTAGATAGGGTTTATTGCTTTTGGCCTGGAGAGCACAGGGGTTATAAAATATAGGCACACAGGAGCCTTGCATAAAAACTTTTCATTGCTCTGTTCTATCTAAATGCCATTAATATTTGAAGCATCATTAAATCAAAATATACACCTTGGGTCTCTGATTCTTAAATCAGCAGTAGTCAAAAGCAAAATCTAGGGCAAAACGTTCCAACATCTTCTCTAGTGTGAGAATCTGTGTTGTAACTTCTTGTGGTGCATTATACTGTAGATTTGTCAAATTTGGGAGAGAGAAGGGCTTTTCTGCGGGAGGAACCTAAAAGCTCCACGCAGGGACACCAGAACACCAGAGAATGAGAATGCAGTGTAGCCATTTGAAATACCATGGAATTCCATGAATCCAAGGCAAGGATATAAGGGAAGCGCCTTCTTCCTTGGATACCAGAGCAGGAAGAGTAGAGGATTACATACTGAAGATGGGAGAGAATCTTGTATGTACCATGTTCAAAAGAGGAGATAAGGCTTCTTCCTAAGATACTGATTTCTGATAGGGCTGAGCCAAATGTTTGGGGTCACCATTTTTAGCACAAAACGGTTTTCAGAAAATCCAGAATGATTATTTAAAATTTAGCCCAGTGATGTCACTATTAACAGCAGAATAAGAAAGCAAACAAAAATGGCATTTAAGCAAAAGCTGTCTCCAGCATTTCTGTCCAGCTTTAATTTTTGAGTTGTCTTCAGGACGTTATAGGTTGAACTGACTCTTTGTGTTTGCTTTAATACTTGTGTGTGTGTTGGTTGTGAAAAAGGGTGAGTACTTGAAGTGTTCCTAATATAAAAGTAATATGTATTAGCATTGTTAAAATCACAAATCTTTCCTTCATTTGTGGAATACTTAGTTTTACTTTCCTTTGAAATAACCTTTTTAAATGTATTGTTACTATTATGTTAAATATTTGAGGGAATATTTTCTAAACATGTCTAAATTTATTCCAGGAGTGCGTCTACTCATATCATGGAGAGGCAGACATCATGTGATCTAGTAGCTGTGGGTAGAAAAACTGAAAATTTCCATCCAGTGTTTGAGCATATAAAATCTGTGACGCAGAAGGTAGAACAAAACCCATCAAAAGAATTTGCTCAGGAAATCATCACAATTATCCATCAAGTTAAAGGTGGTTACAGAGTGTTAGACATGCACATTATATGTGGTGTAGTCTGCATCTTTGTGTTGTCAAATTACTATGAATTTCATTAATCCAAGTAGCTCAGGATGTGTGAAACATCATATAGACTTCATGGAGTTGTGCAAGAATAATCCCTGTTTAAAGGCAGTGCAATATTTTGCAGATTTCAGAGCAAGAAATTAGTAGTTTAACATCATAAATCCAGGAAATATTGCTTTCTACTCCTTAAATTAGAGATTTCATGTAGGACCTGCAATACATTGTGTGCAGTGTGGAGTGCTCCTATTCGGGATACTTGGTTGAATTCTGCTACAGTACATAGTTTTCCATTCCCCTCCAATAGACAGTCAGCATTCTGAGGCCTGCTCAGTTTTCATTGGTTTTTTTGGGAGGAGGGAGTTTCTCACAAGGGTTTTCTCCCTGAGCCTGCAAACACCTCGCTCCTATATAAGGATGGTGTGATTTTGGCTACATAAGAGCTGACACTAGGAGAATCACGATCATTATTAGTATATATGATTATTAGATTTATCATAAGATTGGCTCTCTGAGCTCTCACAATCTTTGTAAGAAGAAAGGAGAGACATATTAGTGCTTTTTTGCCTGTGAAACAGTCCTAGAAAGCATTGAGCAATAAGAAGAAACAGTCTCCCTTTCTATGTCATAACTCGTGTGTAAGGTCAGTTTTAAATTAAAAAGACTGAACAAAAATATAGTTGCATTTAACAAGTTATGGTCTCTTCAAGTCATATGAGGTTACCTAAACAGAAGTACACTTGAATTCAGGAGAAAATGAAATTATGTATGCATATTCTAGATCTTTTGCCTTGTTGCCCATTTTGAACTTTTTATAAAAAGTAAGTATTGCTTTTATCTTTTGCATTTTGAGGTGTAAGTAATGTTGTTCACATCTTTAGAGGGGCACGTCTTTAGGACCTCAGGGAGTTATTGAAGGGCTGCCGAAGCCCAATTTTGTGGGTGGGATTCACCTAATGAGCTAATCAGTGAAAGCCCTGCTCAAGGATTTTCGTTTGTGCAATTAGGCTTCCCCCTCTCTTGCACAGATAGAGCCATTGGAAGAGAGTGGCATGGAATTCCACCCATTATCATTAGAGATAATGTAGAGAGAGAGAGAGAGGTATGGCTTTAGAGATACAAAGCCATGAGGACATAAATAACTTCATAGCTTCATTGTCACCAGCGTGTTAGTTTCAGCACCACTTTTAATGCTGAAATTGCAATGAAAATGATTAACTTTCTTTTCCCTTTTCATCCTCTTCACAGCAAATTACTTTAAATCTCCTGATCTAACGTTACATGAGCGCTTCTCAAAAATAGAAGATAAGCCATTGGCAAATGAAGTTAAAAGACATTCAAATCCAGAAATTCACAGGTAAAATAAATGTACATTGGTCCAGTAAAAATCTTGCTCGGTAGTTGACAGAACATTTCTTTGCTACCTGGAATGCCTCTCGCCATGGTTCAAAGTTCGTTTCCATATCTTGGCTTGTTTGGAAGCTATTAACCACAGCTCCATGTTCAGATGTAATGAGAACTGTGCTTAGCCACAGCTTGCTTGCACAGAGGGAGCAAAGAAGTGGGAGCAAAGGGACTGCATGTGCATGCATGAAGTTCATTCATATCTTGACTTTCTATGCTAAGATTTTTTTTCATCAGAGTGCAGTTGCGGAAACTTAGCACACAGAGTGCAGCACACATAGGCCTAATCTATCTTGACTTTTTGTCGGTTAATGACTTCCGTTTATGCCTCCGGGATTTCAATCCTAATAGACATAAATTGCATGACTAGGAATGTATACTGAACATGGTGTTAAAACACAGCATTATCTTGAATATGAATATGACCAAGAAGACATGTCTTTCCCATGTGCATCAATTCCTGGCCTCTGATTTTTGGACCCAGCTCCACCAGCACCAGTAAAACTCCTAGTAGCTTAGTGGTTGTAAAGATGCATTATGCAAGTATTTTTGTACTAGGGACTGCCACCCTCCTGGGCCACCCACCTGCCCACTCACTTGCCCACTGTGCCACCCTCCTTATTTGTTTGGTCGACTGGCTTAGCTCGCTTGCTCTGCCTGCTGTTATCATCCTATAGTTCACATGCCACATAAAATGCAGGATGACTTTTTTCTTACACAATATTATATAGTAAGATAATTCAGTTCCTATTGAAGTTAACTTTCTTGCTTCCATTTGACCCTCTTACTGATGCTGAATGATATGCTCATTACATCAGGAGAATCGATATGTCTTTGGCAGAACTTCAGAAAAAAAGAGCTGTTCCATGCAAGTCTGAGCAGGTATGTGTATTTCATTTTTGAATGTAAGGAAAGTGTATTTTCAGTGACAATGTTGTAATTCTATGCCTTCATATTTTAAAGTGGTATATGCTAACTTAAATCATTTGTACTGTACTTACATTTTATATCCCATCCTTTCTTCAAAGATACAAAGGAAGGATTTGTGATTCTCCACACACACACAGGTGGTCCCCCACCCACCCAAACAACCCTGTGAAGTATGTTTTGTTGAGAGAGAGTGCCTGGCTCAACGTCAAGTGAGCTTAATGGCTGAATGAGGATTTGGACCTGGGTCTTCAAAGCCCTACCCCAACACTTAAATCAGTGGGGGCCAGTGTGATGCCCTCCAGATGTTAATTGAAACAACTCACATCATTGCTGCCTGGGACTGATGCGTATTGAGTTCCAGCACTATCTGCAGGGCACTCTGCTTTAAACCACTATACCACATTAGAATCCTATGTCAACATAATCTGTGACACTGACCTCTAAAATTTGAAGTTCTTTGTTTTGTTGGTTTATTTCTTCTAATACTAATCTTGTTCATAAGAACTGTATCATTCTATAAGATTCATAAGAACAAGTGAACTGTATCATTCTACAAGCCATTTGTTGTTTCTTTAGAGCGTGATGAGAGTTCTAGAAGATCCAAATGATCTAAGATATGACATTGAGAGAAGAAGAAAAGAAAGATTGCGGAATGAAGATGAGAACAACTTTTATATCGATGGTGCATCACATAGGTAATTGTGTTCAAATAACAGGTTGCACTTTTAAGTTCTGTTGCATTATATGAACTTTAAAACATATTTCATTTTAGTGTATTTTTTTCTTTCCCCTCATCATTTTCAATGTAGCACTCAAAGACACTTCAGAAATCCTAAGTTTTTAATTTTCTATAATGTATTTAAAGGATAAATTAAAGTTAGTTTTGCTTTCGGCAATAATCTTTAGGTCCTCCTTTCTCTGATGCAGTATATTGTATGTTACTCCCAATAATAATAGAGACGGGGATGAGAAGTCAAACTAGTTTAGATACTAAACTGTCACCATGCTATGTTAGGCTCTGATGGACATAGACTTAGGTAATGATGGACATAGACTTAGGGTGTAGAAAAGTCTACTCATTTATTCCTTCATTTCATCTCTAGCTTGAGCTCAAGTAGGACTATACAGAAGGTTTTTTGCTTTCTAGCCGCACAGCCCATTAGAGATGTCTCTTGCCTTTGGTGGTATAGTTAAACTTTGAGTCAGAAGTCCGAGGGTGGAGCTCTCATTATGCTTGCTTCGATTTGTCTGGTTGTCAAAGCCCGATGATGTCCACTCTGCCTGTAATCCCATCTTCTGGATCCCATCTCCCTCCGAACTAGTCACAGTTTTCCATGAGCATTTTCTCTCCCCACTCATGTATTCTGGAGGACAGCTGTTATTCTTTGGTCATCTCTACCACATGGGAATTACGAGAAGAAGAATGATGGTGTGCATGATGCATAGAGACAGGAGTGAGACACTGACTCTTATTGTCTGTCTTCAACACCCTTTTCATCAGTTTACCCCCCAAAAATGAGTCATGCTATTTTGCAGTACCTAAAAGATAATGTAGCTAATTGGCTTTCTGGAGTGAAGTCCTAATTACATTGTTAACTGTGTATATATAGGGATGCTGGTATTGAATATGGTAATTGCAAATGTGCAGTCCCTTCTATGACGAATAATTCAATATTCTGGGATGCTTTAGGGTTTTTTTTTCAAAATGTATGGCTGTTTTTTTGAGAGTTTGTGATGCTTGAGGTCAAATGGGCAAGTGGACCTGGTATGCATGTATCCAACTTTTCTGTCTTCAGATTACCTGTACAGCTCTTGGCCCTATCCTGTTGCTATTATTTCTTGGTTTCTTTCTCTGCAAATGTTCTGTCTGTGCTCTTCGCCTTTTCCTAGTCCCTATAAATTTTCAAATGATTAAAACCCTGGATTTTGGAAGTCTTATTTAATTAAGCTGTTTAATGAAAAATCTAAACAGTGAAATTAGGTTTAGATGGCATAGGATTTTAAAATTTCACAGTCCACATAGCCTTGACCAACTGGAACAGCAGCGCAAAGCAATATATCGTGTCTTCAGTCATAGTGTTTGCAAAGTGCTGTCTGGCAAAGCTGTTCTGGGTGATGAATGGCCTGGTGAACTCTGGATGTCTCTGCTGGAAGATGAGTCATTCTTGGCTCTCTATACTGAATTTGTCACCTATTTTGTAGACCAGATTACTCAATATTTAAATAAAGTTAGATCTTCTAATTGAATACAGAGTGTGAATTCACAGTGTCAGGAATTTAGCCTGGCTTTATTCGTTGAGATAATTTTAAGTCATTGTTACATCCAGTGAGCATATAGTGCTCAGGCGTACATGACTGACTCAGAATAGTTCTGGCTCGCAAAGGCCATTTGGAAGAAGCTGAATTCTTTTATCATTTGCCACTTTGTCTGCAATACTTCTCTGCACTTGGATGCTCTAAACCACTAGTTTTTCTGGCTTTCAGCTTGCATATGGTACTGAGAATCTAATAACTCCTATTTTATAATCTCTGCCTAGCATAATTTGAATAATTGTATCCTGTTGACCCTCTTGCATCTTTCATTCCTTAAAAACCTCTAGAGAAGATTACTGTAATGTAAGTGGCTGCCCACAGAGACGGCTGGGATGCTTCAGCAAGCATAAAAGTAGTGGCCCATTTTCTGACCAGATGAATTGCCAAGAACCCAGTTCCTTCTACCTGTTTTCCATTGTGGTCTCTTTCGATCTACTGAGAATGCCCTATGGAAATTGCTATCCATGTGGTACATCCACTCTATGAAAGGATTCTCAGTGGCTACCTCACTATTTAAGTGTCCTTCCTCACAACATTCCCAAATAGGAGGAACATCAGTAAGTGCTTTAAAACCTTACAGAAACTGGCTTTCAGTTGCCAGAATTATTTTGGTGGGTACTACGGTTTACATTTGATATTTTCTAGGAATATATTTTTGTTTGTTCAGTATCTGGCCAATTGTGTTTACAGATATCACGTAAATATCACGTAAATATTTGGTAATTCTCCCATTTTATGCATTTGAAGCAAAATACAGCTTCTCATTCTTGACAGTTTTGGGACTTCATATAGAACTCTGTAAAACTGATGCATCCAAACTTAATGGAAATAATGCAGAGAAAAAAGGATTTCATACTAGGTATTTGCATAAATACTGTTGTGATTTTTGACAACTCGCAGTTTGCAATCATGCATAAACTTTTAATCTCGGCATAAAGAGTGTGGCACAGGCAAGGATGCTTTGTGTATATGATATTTGTTGTAGAAACATATGGCTTTCCGTGAGACTCTTCCCTCTTGATTGCTGGTTTGTGTCTGAAAAAGTGTCTGTTTATGAGAAATGTCTTCAGCTCTCAAAAATGTAAGCTACCCATAGTTACAGGAATACACATTAATTTTTTTAATGGGTACTGGCTGTTAATGATTCATCCAACAGAGAGCATGCATTGTTTTTGTATTTCTTCCCAGTCAGGTTATGAAGGCTTCATAGCAACATACTCAGAGTTACCTTGGGTTTATTTTAGTGACCTTTACATTCATTACTCTGCATTATTCTTTGCATGGATGTTTTATTTCATTTTATTTTATCCTACTTAGTCATAAAAACCTACGTGGTTTATACATTAATATTACTGATAAAATCAGATATTTAAAACAAGCTAGCTTCATTTTCTTCAAAACCAGCCAGCCTTTTTAAAAACACACATTTAAAAATTACATATTAAAATACATTCCAAATTTGCATGTCTAGGTAGGCTTGCTTAAAGAAAAGACTTTAGCAGGTATTGAAAACAGTATACTGAAGGTGCCTGCTTGATATCAATGGGTAGGGAGGATTAGCCTGGCTGGCTGGTGAGCTTATTTTCATGGATTAAAAAATATATATTTTAAAATGCTAATTTTAAAATGCTATACTGTTTGACATGGTTTCATTTTAGTTTTCACAGCTTTTAATATTGCGTCTATTTAGGGATGAACAGAGTTGTAGCTTTCCAAAATTACGAAACAGTCAAATGTATGGATTCCAAAAACCTGCAAGATTTCTAAGACCGCCTTTCAGGAAGTTTATTAGGAAACCTCACATGGTAAGTTGAAATTATTATTAATTGAACACATTGTTTGACTATTAAATTGGTTCTTTATCAGGTAGTCAGGGATGCATTTTTGTAGCCCTTTAAAAGCTGCAAACACTAAGAAGGCTTAAGTTGTCCCCTGTATATAAGTGGGTGTTTTTTTAGGAAACCCCCAGTTTAAGTTATTTTCAGGCTGTACAATATAAAAAAACCTATAATGAATGACTGAGTCACTACAAACTGGTACTTTTTATCTGTATTGGGAAACCTTTTACAACTTTGTTGTTTTCAGGTTGTACACTTCAATAGTAAACAAACTGCGGCTTGATAACCAACAGAAGTTTCTACTCTCCAGCAAAAATATACTAAAAGTTCCTCTGAAAATGGGCTAAGAACTTTTCTCTTTCCACAGAGCCAGCACAGCCCTAACCTCACTTTCACATTAATATATAAACCCAGCTTGAAATGGAAAAACATATAAGGCAGAGTGGCAAGATTTTATCTCCCCATGCCTCATTTTCTGCATGATTTTTCTTCGAAATTAAACACGGGGCTGTTGCCGCCTGTCTGCCTGCCTTCCCTGAGCAAGCGGCCGCTGTGCTTTGGCTTGGGGAAGGGCGCTTGCTTGGGGAAGGCAGGCAGGTGGCAACAACCCCGGAGCTTCCCCGGGCTGTTGCCGCCTGCCTGCCTGTCCTTGCTGTTGGCGGTGGGGGGAGAGGAACGAACGGAGAGAAAGGGCAGCTTTCTCTCCATTCGTTCCTCTCCCCCCACCGCTGACAGCAAGGACAGATCCCGGGGTTTGGAGAAGCGCTGAACCCTGGAATCTGTCCTTGCTGTCGGCGGCAGGGGGAGAGGAACGAAGGAAGAGAAAGGGCAGCTTTCTCTTCCTTCGTTCCTCCCCCCCCCCCCGACAGAGCTGGCATCTGACGGGGGTTCGGAAGCCCCGTCAAATGCCGCTCTGTCGGGCTAGGCGGCGGCGGGGGGGGGGGAAGCGGAGAAACGCATCGTTCCTCCCCCCCCATGCGCTAGTTCCCCTTTGTGTTCCGCTGGCCTCTTCCAGTTGCCCCTCACTGCTCGCGGCAACCGACAGAGACCAGCTGAACACAAAGGGGAACAAGCTGCAGCGCGGGAAGAAGGCAAAGGAAAATGAGCTGCTAGGTGCTGACAGCTCATCTTCCTTTGCCTTCTTCCCACACAGTAGCTGGTTCCCCTTTCGCTAGAGGAATACCCTGTAGGTTTTGTGATCAGAGGTTTTTATGGCCACGCTTCGCAAGACGAAGCGGCAGCCATAGAAAACCTCGTCGTCTTGCGAGGCAACCTCTGATCGCAAAACCCATTTGTCTAGCGAAAAATTCGTCTAGCAGGGCATTCGTCTAGTGAGGTACCACTGTATAGGATGGCTGAGTTACAGGTAGGTAGCCGTGTTGGTCTGGCGTAGTCAAAACAAAATAATTTTCTTCTTCTTCAGTAGCACCTTAGAGACCAACTAAGTTTGTCAGAGTGGCTGGGTTGAGCTAGGGATGAGCCACAGCTGCTTTTCCCTCCATGATAATCATGAGAGGGTGTGGAAGAGAAGAAGCCAAAAATGGAGGCAGCTCTTACTCTAGCTGAGGGATTTGTAGAGAGCCAGCATGGGGAAAGGAGATGGAACCTGCTGAGGCTACGAGGAGCAGCAGAAAAGCTTGTACAGAAAAGGAATTTAAGAAATGGTCTAGCTGACTCCCTTTTAGTTAGCCAGTTAGGAGACTGGCAGAAATAGTGACTCAGAAGCAGCAGTTGGTCTGGCAATTCAGTTTGCTGACTTAGTTGAGGAAATGCCAGCAGATGTTTTAAAAGAGCAAAATACCACAACTGCTTTTTGCTGGAGGTTGGTCATCAGATTTAAATCATGATTGGTATGGGGACAGTGGCAACAATATTCAGTGATGACTGAGACACCCCCTTTCTAGTATTTAAGTACTAATTTTCCTGCTTTGTAGAGCAGCAAATATTATTGCCCTTCTCTACTGCAACAGGACTCTTCTAGCCCTTCTTTCTTTCTTTCTTTCTTTCTTTCTTTCTTTCTTTCTTTCTTTCTTTCTTTCTTTCTTTCTTTCTTTCTTTCTATGTATGTATGCCACCCTATATCCGGAGGTCTCAGGGCAGGTCACAGGATAAAATCATAACATGAAAACATGAAGTACACAATCTAAATAAAAAACAAAAGCAACCCAATAACCCCCACATTCATTGCAGATGAATTATTACCTTTGGATCAGGTTCAGGGTTATACTGTAAATGCCCGAATGCTGTTCGTTCACTAATTGATTATCTAGGTAGGCAAAAAATGTTTGTAACTTTTAATCCTAGGACCTTTATTTGACTGGTTTCTTTGGTTTTCTCATTCATCCTTAAAGAGGTACAGTGGTAGCTCTGGTTAAGAACTTAATTCGTTCCGAAGGTCCGTTCTTAACCTGAAACTGTTCTTAACCTGAAGCACCACTTTAGCTAAAGGGGCCTCCCGATGCCGCCGCAGCACAATTTCTGTTCTCATCCTGAAGCAAAATTCTTAACCCAAGGTACTATTTCTGGATTAGTGGAGTTTGTAACCTGAAGCATTTGTAACCTGAGGTACCACTGTAGAACTGACCCCCCCCTGAAAAAGCTGTAAGAGCAAACGCTCACTTAAAACGCTCATTAAAACACCACGTGGCAGTTCACACATCATTGTTTAGGTATACCAGGAACATCGAGAGTTATGGAAGACTGATACAAATGTTTTATGAATCTTTTGGGGCATGCATTTGACCCCAGCTGTTGATAGAAGGTTAAACTGTTAGGAATAATTATTCTTCATAGTTATTTCACATTTTGGTAGAGTCATGGAGAAGATAATGTAGCTGGAGCTTGAGTATCAAAAAAGGAAAGTTATTTGCAGCTAGGAGTGCGGGGGTAAGATGGGCCTGAAGAAGACCTTTCAAAAGTTAACAGGGAAAATAAGGATAATTCTAGATGCTACATTCACCTTGGAGATTATCTGTTCAGAATATCTGCTCAAAGATGCATTCATAGCACTATTTAATAAACACTGGCCGCTCACTTGGTCCTCTTTTACAAATGCTGCAAGGATTATGTGTCATCTAAGACACATAGAACAAAAACTGCAGGGACAAACCCCTCCAAAGGAAACCCCTTTAAAGAGTATCAGTAAGTCATTTATGCTGCTTCAGAAACAAATGGTATTATTGTCACTTAACGTAAACCATTAAATCCACAGAGAGTGTGTGTGTTTTACAACTGTTTCAATTATAATTGACAAATTACAGTATAATTCATATTTTTTTTGTAAGAGTTTAAGTGTGCAGGTGTTTAGTGTAATTTTCTTTTAATGCAGAATCATTATTATACTTCAAAATCACATGGTGATATTGCACATGATCGGTTTGAAGACAATACTGAACATCATGAAACATTTCGAAGACCCTTCAAGGTATGAATTCTAATTTTGTTGAATTCTAATGGAGTAGAATAATTCATTTGTCTCTCTTCCACACCCCTTTTCCAGGTTGCAATATCTGTTTTTGAACTTTATACAGTATTTGAGTATTGAGGTAAAAAAATGAAGTAAAAAAAGTAGGAAGGCATAGCATCTCTGATAATGAGTTAAAAAACCAACCACATATGAAAAATTGCCCTGCTTTAGAAAGAGCATCATTGTCTTATGAAAAGCCATTGTTTATGCCAGTTGCAGAAACAATTGCATTATAAACAAAGATGCCGTGTATCTCTTCCTACCTGTTGAAGGCGTCAAGCTATACATGGATGAATTTGTTTCTACTAATAGTAGGAAAGAAAGTAATTAATTTAATCTAGAACAACTTGTTTCTCTTTTATTGCATTTGGGCACTGTTAATTAAGATAGAGTTATTGTTTCATTTGCAAAATGTTGCTTTTACACCATTTGGCATCCTCTTCATTTGTTATACAAGATGCACAAAATTGTTGATTAGTTCTGAGAAGGTGTTGTGCTGCACACTATCTCTTGGCTACAAAGAAAAATATGGATTTGAAAGTATGAGATAAATTATAGAAGAAATCAGCACAATCAATCCCCTTTTGCTTCATTTAATCATCAGAAGCAGCTTTGGTAAAGGAGCAGTGTATTCTCAGTTTTTTGCCTGGATCCGAAAGAAAATATACAGATTTATTGACATTTGTTAAATGGGCATATCCAGTATATGGATGTATCACCGGGCATCTGTTCTACTTTTGTATTGTGTTGAATTATAAGAGACTTAAGAGATGCATTTTATAGAGAATTAATCGCATTTAAAATTCCTAAACATGGCATGTTTTGAAAGTTGTTTCCACTGTAACATGTGAAGATGGTTTGTGGTGCTGTGTTAAGTCTTGAGGGGGAAAAGATCATTACAGTGGTACCTTGGTTTAAGAACTGCTTAGTTTATGAACAACTTGGATTAAGAATGCTGCAAACCCAGAAGTAGGTGTTTTGGTTTGTGAACTTTGCCTCGGAAGCAGAACATGTTCCTTTTCCTGTCGAGTGTGTTCCATTTGTAAATTGAGTCCCCCGCTGCTATGGGAAAGCACGCCTTGGTTTAATAACGCTTTGATTTAAGAACAGACTTCTGAAATGGATTAAGTTTGTAAACCAAGGTACCACTGTATCTTTAAAAAAATTCATTATACAGTAATGTGTACACTTTAAAATTATTGACTATCAGATTAAAGGGTCAGAATTCTGAAAATTTTTAATATGGCCATTCCTTTTCTTCTCTAACAGCCCCACTTTAGTGATGGCCGTCCCCACTTTAAATCAAACTTAGTACAGAAGGGTTTATACATACAGGCCAAATACCAACGATTACGTTATGCTGGAACAAGGGGATTTACCACTAACAAATTTAGAGGAGGATTTTTGAGGAAAGATAAGGTGAGTGGATTTTTACTTCGATCCCAGAATATGCTGCTTTTATCTTTAAATATTTTGTATGCAAGTGTTCACACTGTACCTCCTTCTGATTACTGAATGCATTCATTTTGTGACAGTTGTAGTCTGTCCTTTCTCTAAGATGGTCAGAGTGGCATTTTAGTTTCACTGCACTATGAGGCAAGTTAACCTGAAAGATGACGATCCCAGGCTCCCCAGTTTGCTTCATGGCAGCTAGCTGCTCACTGCTTATAGTAGTATGCAGGAATAGAAAGACCTTGTCCTGACCCAGGAAGGCAATTATATTTTTGTTGCAGAGTGAGTATTTAAACCTGAGTATCCCATGCCCAATCTGCCACTGGATATAATGTTAAGGGTCTCCTCTTCACTCCAGGAGCAGAGGAAGTCAGCTTCTAATGCACTCCCTGCCACATTACTTTCTCCAATAGGGTCAGGGGGGTCAGCTACCATTAACACAGTTGCACAGCACAACAACGAAAGGTATCTATCATTTCCTCTTTGGCAGGCTTGAAGCTACATGCTTTAACTAATGAGAACAGTGCAGGCGTCTATCCTCTGGGAATCTGTCCCTGAAAAAGGAAGCAAAATAGGCAGCCCGCACTACCCAACTGGTGAATTCAGAGGGACACATCCTTTTTCTGTTTCCTCCCCTGTTTAACAGCAGGGTGAGATGCAGAAAGAAACCGAGGGGGGGGGGGAAGGGGACAACAAATCTGCATTCAGCTCTTCATTTGCCCATGTGCATAAACACAGTGCAACTAGGGTGACTTGTATTCTCTCTCCTCAATGAGGCAGATAGCTTCCTAGCCAGAAAATGGTCTGATTTCTATTTGTCTCTTAGCTATGCTTAGAGAGACAGAGATAATGTATGTCCACTTAACCAGAGCACACCTTTCCTCATGGAACAGAACTCAATTCCAGATGAATGAGGCTGTTTCCCTGTTTCCATCCCCACCTCCTTTTCGTTCCCGGAAGTAGAAAGCAGTTTGTATTGCATGCTCCAGAGCAGAGCTGCTTTCTTGAAGCAGCTTGCGTAGCCATTTTCTCCCACCCTTGCAAGGAGCAAAAGAGAAAGAACATCAATTGAGTATGAGTTCTCTTTACTGGGGGGGGGAAGGGGGGGAACCAGAGCCTTTTAACACAGAGAGATTGCATCAAGGGCCATAGCTTGATGCTAAAGCATCTGGCTTACATACAGAAGGTCCCAAGTTCAGTTTCCAAGTATAGACTGGTAATGTTGCCTGCCTGAAACCCTGGAGAGCAGCTGCCAGCCAGTTTAGACAGTACTGAGATGGACCAGTGGTCTGACTCTGTTAAAACAAGTTCCTGTGTTAAGTGTTGTTTTTTGACAAATGTTTAGATCAGTTGGCATATGGTCCTCTCATGATGTGTGGTGGAGTGGCAGAGTTCTCTCAGTCCAAATGCAGCCATGGCGAGCTCACCTTCCCCCTTTCCTGTCCCATGGAACATGGAGCTTCAGAAGCAGCATTCTCTTGAAACACAGGATAAATTAAAATGTGGATTAACTACAAAAACTTACTTCGTATAATAACATATATTTCTCCTTAAATAGGGCCTGGAAATATGAGCTGCAGTACTGAAGGCGATATCTCTGATTATGATGATCGTTGCAAGGGAGCATCCGATTGCATTTGTCAAGAACTGAAATGGGAAAAGCAAAACTAATACTTTAATTTTTCTTGATAAAGATAATTTTATTTTTCATTAGTGGGATGTTGCAGAACTTTTTTACAGTTTTAATAATGGCTTTTCAAATACAGTATTCAACTGAACATTGCAGGGTTGCTCCTTTTACTTCCTCTTGCCGGCAAGTCAGAGAAAAAAAAAAGACTGAAGGGAGTCTTTATTTATTGAATATTTCCCCCCCACTCTAAGCATGGTTTTATTACTAGAAAACGAGTTGTCATACACAGAAGTTTATATGTTTAAAGTTTATTTGCTTATATAATAAAAATCAAAAAGTGCCTATGCCACGAGTATCTTATGATTTCTCTAAGCAATAACTTCTGAATTGCTACAGCTCTGCTCACCTGGAAGTTTTCTTAATACTGAATACAGGAATAGCCAATGTGGTGCCCTCCAAAGGTTGTGGGACACATCTCCCATGAGCCCTAGCCAGCATGTCCAGCAGTAAGGGATGTTAAGAGTTGGAGTCCAACAATATCAGGAGGATACTATGTTTAATAAATTTGGTTACATTCTGTTATGCAAAAATGAAATTTGCCAGAAAACCTCTAGCCAGCTCGGAGCTGTTAAAAAACCAGTAGAATGTGTGGATCACGGAGTGTGTGTGGATGACACCCAACATTTTGCAAAAGGTCTTTCACTTGTGCACCCTTCCTCCAAATCTATTCTGCTGCATCCCCAACCCTAGATCAGATAAGTAGAAGGTAGAGGGGCTTTAGTGGGAAGATGGAATCAATTCCACCAGTGGTGTACATTCTGCAGGGAGATGGTTAATTGTGTTTCAAACCTTGTTGCAATGGAGTAAGTTTGTAACTTGAATCACGATATATGCAGCTTTATCTCTGGGTCCACTTTTGTAATAGCGAATGGTGTCTTCAGGTTCCCAAAGTGCTACACTGAGTACAACTGTCTAATAATGCTTTCAAAGAACTATGAACTGTGGGATGTCTTACAACAGCACTGAAAGCTGTAGGCATCCCCGTAAGCTCCAACTCTTCATTCACAGCCTCTTGCTTAAACTCAAACCAAGGCCATTTGAAAAAAAACACAAGATGTTGGGAATAAGAAGAGCTGCATGTGGTTACTACATTGCAATGCATGAGAAGTGTATTGTGGGGCAATGGATACGAATCAGAATATGAGAAAACAACAAACTTGTTGCATCTGAAATAAAAGTAAAAGACAGGAAATCACTGTGAGAACAAACATAATTTCACAGGACAGAAGGTAACATTACTGGGTAATGAGACTTTAATTTCATAATAGTGAGCAGAAAAGATAGCCCCTAGAAGCAAAAAAAAAAAAAGGCACACCTGTTTTTCTTTTTTAATCAGAAGGATGCAGATGGTGATATAAGTTATTAGGATATGACAGTTAAAATTCTGGAGTGTATATCACAGAAGTGCTACGGTAGTATATTTCATAGGCTCATGTATTTCCAGGAGCAAATAATTCACCTGTATGTTTTCTGTAGCGGATAATCTTTTATTTCAGCTGATTTGTCTGGTAACACTTGTTAATGAAGTAGGATGCCTCTCAGCTGCTTAATTATTTTTTTAATAAAGTTTGTTAGGAGTTGGGGAAATAATAAAATACAAATATTTTTCCCCGCCTCTTTAATTTTTGCAGATGTATAAAGTGCCCAATGTAAAAAGCGGTAAAAAGGATCTGTACAAATGATTGTTTTTCTGCAGTGGTTGGACAAGCTGTACCTGCCAAAATTCTCTCTTCTATGCAACAACTGTTAACCATGGAAGAACAAAATTCTGCATTTACATTTCCTGTTCTACTGGATCTGTATGCCAGAGTGTCTTCTCACAGTAACAAAAGGAGGTTGCAATTAGCCAGATCTTAGCCTTGTAAGTTTCTTCCCTAATTATAATACATTATAGGTTTCTTTCTATCATAACAGAACTGAGTCTGTTCATAACAACTGTCACCGGTGCATTTTTATCACACATGTGGCCTGCTTTTGTTGAGTTTCCCTATAACCCAATCTTTTTAAAATCTTTCCATTTTAAAATAAGTGAGCTGTGAAGAATCCAGGTCTACATATAACACATTTGTCCTCCACAAAATACAATTATTATGTGCAAAGTTCTGATAATTAATTGAAGCAAATATCCTACCAACAGATGGGAAAGAGAGAGCTTATTAGGCCTTTAATTTAGATGGTGATGATTAATCCCTAGCTGTACTATAAACATTTCTTTACTTCAGCATCTCTTAATGTGTATTTTGATGTCATAAGAGTGTAAAAGTGTGATAGTGCTAAAGTTCATTGCTGATATGTTATTTATGCAGTCCCATGCAGTAAATGATCCATGCTGTGATTTTAACTAAAAATTCTTTGAAGGTTTTTTGGATTACTAGGAATGGCTGTGGCAGCAGTAACTGTATAAATGCAAACTATTTTATTCCCCAAGCCTTTAACAATTAGGCATTTATTGAGTTAATAGTTGAATGGGATCAAGCTTTAAGGCCTTTTTACACAATCTGCAAAAATGTGTATGTACAGTTATGTACAGTTACCAATGAGAGGGAAACTTCCCCCAGAAGCATGTGATATGCTGTTGCTGAAAATCAGAAGCTGGGCTAAAGGGAAATTTAGTCTGATCCAACAGATCCATTCTTATGTTAGGTTTTGGTTCTTGGCATGATATCAGAAGATGAGATGGTAAAGGCATATGGACCTTCTCACCCCTATCTGTCATTTATAACTAGTAGGGCTCGGCCCCAGTGCTCACCACACACACACCCCACCCCCATAGTAATACCAAAGACCTCCTTTCCAACCCATGGAATTATTACACCCCCTTTTCGGTTCCCCAACTCTATTTCTGAAGTGTCCTCTCTTGGGACTGGCACTTTTAAACAATGTCAGAGGTTTGAGTAAAGCAGGGGGAGCAGGATTCTGAGGGGTTGCCTTTTTAAAGAAAACAAGCAAGGATAAATAGAGATGGGCATAACACAGAAGCAAACACCAAGAAATTAGCACAACAGAACCTTTCCCAACTCCCTTCTCACTGTGCTCAAATCTTGTTTTAAACTACCACTTTCCACCCCTCATTGTCACCTCAAATGAAGCCTCTGCCATTGTTTAAAATCACATTTTTTCCTCCTTTGTTTCCTTCCAAGGATGTGGAGCCCTCAGGTATTCCACTGTATGAATGCTTTCTTTACTCAAACACCTGTTGTCTTAGTAGACCACAAGCGTAACATGAGTCAACAGGGCAATGCAGCAGCAAAAACGAAATAAAAAAGAAAAAGCTACGGTAATGCTGTTCTAGTCTGCAGCAATGGAATTAAGAGTCCCAGTCGAGGGAAGTCATGGTCCTGTTCTATTCTGCCTCAATCAGACCCCCACCTGGAGTATTGTGTTCAGTTCCGGGCACTACAATTTAAAGAGGATATTTACAAGCTGGAACATGTGCAGAGGAGGGTGACCATGATGATCAAGGGTCTGGAAAACAAGCCTTAGGAGGAACAGTTGAGGAATGGGGTATGTTTAGCCATCTTTAACTATCTAAAGGACTGTCACATGGAGGATGGAGGAAGCTTGTTTTCTCTAGCTTCAGAGCCTAGGACCCAAACAAAAGGATTCAAGTTACAAAATACAAGATTCCTACTAAACATCAGTAAGAGCTCAGAAGGTTGTGAACTCTCCTTCCTTTTAAGCAGGTTTTAGGCAGAGGTTGGATGGCCACCTTCCTGCATTGCAGGGAGTTGGACTAGGTGACTAGGGATCCATTCCAACTCTATGATTCTATGATTCACTTTTTCCCATAGAAATGATTAACTTATGTATGGGAGAAAGAAAAGAACTTCATTTGGAAATAGTGCTTGATAAGGAAAAACTTGCTTCTTGGACTAAGAAACAATAGTGATGGGATAAGCTCTTCCTCCATCTCAAGCAGTTCCTCAGTAGTATTCCTTAAAGTGTGTAAGAAGTCAAAGTGTCCTTTGCTTTGGAAATAGTATGATTTCCTCATGGACATTTTGCACCTTAATTACTGGTGGAATTAATTTAAGTTACAGGTAGGTAGCCATGTTGGTCTGCCTTAGTCGAAACAAAATTTAAAAATTCACAACCTTCCCCAACTCCCTTCTCACTGTACAGTGCGCAGTGTGTCTTTGTGTCCTCTAGAGGGCCACCTCACCAAAAAAAATATGCTCAGGGTGATCTACACATTCATTTCCTCTGCTTTTCAGGGTCTTTGCAAATCATGGATCTTCCTCTCTGTTATAATAGACACACCAGTAACAACAGAAAAGATGCACAGATTGCCAGCTTCTTGCCTTGCTATTAACCAGCAATCAGGACTCTTTGTCACAGCAGCAGCAACGAGAACGAAGGTACCTGCTGCTTTTCTTCCCCACCCTTCCACCTTGAGATTATTTTATAAATTGTAGCCAGACCCATATTGAGGCATGGCCCAGATATAGCATAACCCTGGCTAGGAACCCTCTCTAGCCCCATTATGAGGTGGCAAGGGTTTTGCTGCTTCTGACATTGCTTGCAGCGGCATGGGGACCAGGCTTAATCGCAGTATCCCAGCTGGCCACATGTAAAAAGTTGGGATTCTGCAGTTGGAGAGCCTAGCCCTTGCACCACTCCAAATAAGCTGGTGCGCACAGGGACTGGTAGGGTGGAAGGCAGGGAGGCCAACGGCAGATGGAGCCAGAGCAAATGGCAGGCAGAGCCAACTCATTCTGGTTCAGTCTCCATGCCCCGTTTTACAGGGATAAAACAGAAACTGAGAGGAAGCTGACAGGTAGTGCCACCCCTTGGGCTGGCTGTAAGTAAGAAGACAGGAACGTGAGGGCCAGCTGAAAGCAGTCTGAGGTTGGTGGGGCAGTGTCCCATTTGTCCAAACGGACCACTGCATCTGACTCAGGGCAGAAGGGAAACAAGGTAATTTCCCTTCTTCCCTGGAGCCATTGAGGCATTTTAAATGTGTGTGGTTGCCTTTGTCTGCTTTTGGGTTTGGAAAGGGGCAAAAGAAAACAGCTACCTCATCTAACAGTCAGACCCCACCATATCTGGAAGTGAGTTGTACTCTCTATATTAAATTACTTTAAAAATCAATATGGTATAATGGGAAAGTGAGGAGTTTTCTATATGAGAGACTATGTGTGTTTGGGGATGATGTGCGTATGTGTAGCTGAGTGTAGGATGAGAGGATTTGTATGTTAAGAGTTGAGGGTCCCCCCCCCGGGAGGTCTTTAAAGAGAGAAACTGCATTCAAAGGAATACTTTTGCGTGATGAGGACCAAACGTCCCTGTCTTCTTGGCACTTGGGTTCCGAGACAAATTACATGCCTTCTAGTGTCACCTCTGACTTGTACGTATTCAGTGTGATCTTGGGCAATAATCTCCCATCTAGTCCAGCACCTGGTTTGTAGCAGTAGCCAGCCAAACGCCTCTGAGAAATTTAAAAACAGCAGAGCATTTACCTATTCCATCATCAGCATTTGGTATTGAGGCAGAGTGTACGTGTCTTATGGCTCCTCTATATTACTGCTGCCAAATCCCTAATTGTGAGGCTTTTCTTCCACTGTGTAAATGTCATGGAATGTGACTTTAAGCAACATCACTGTGTGTTCTGCATGCACACATATGGAAAAATACACAAGTGTTGTAGTGGTGCATGCTATGTCCACAAATGGATCATGAACTCCAGCAGAATTTATTGGGCTTCATGGAGATAAAATTTTCTAGATATGTACACTCAACTATAGTGCAATATTTGCATGAAGGAATCAGCAGCTCTAATCAATTGTCCTAAGTTTTCAAGTAGGTATGACTCATTTAAGCAAACAGTGTTTAATCCAGGTCCACGAATCACAATCCTGTTTACTCCTACATGCCATAGCATTTTGGGGGCTCCGGTAGAGGTCTTTCATATCACCCACTGCCTGGTCCTTTTCCAGGAGTTGAGAAGTGCAGATCTAGATCCAGATTAATGCCATAATTCAGATCAGGAGGTATTTTATTAATAAGTAAACACACATCTATGTACAACACCCATCAACTGAACTCAACCTTGTCTAACTGACAAAGCTGAAATGTTGGCTCTTAGAAGATTCTATTCATTCAAGATAGAGTCACATATTATTGTCAAGGGCTGAACCTTCTGCACGCAGAACATGTGTTCTACAACTGAGCTATGGCCCTTTAAAATACTCAGCTTTCTTGCTATTTAAATTTTGAATAAATCTTAAGAACGTTGCCCCTCCTCCATTTAAATCTGCTTTTCTTGTCTCCTCCTCATGGCGGCCTTGAAAACAGGATGTCACAGACCCGTTCCTGCCATGCACATGGCCTAAGAATAATTGTCGCACTGTAGGCACGGGCGTTTTAAAAAGCACTCCGCAGTCCCCCTTGCTTCCCCCGCCGGCACTCATCTGCCCCGGCGTGCCGTGTGGCTGTGCGCGCGCTGCTTTGGCACAGAGTCCTTTTGCCAGGAAACCCAATTCTTCCCCGATTGGCAGGATCCCGCCCTCGGGCGCCTGTAAGGGCGCCACTTACACCGCGCGAGGCGGTTTTTTTTTGTGGGTGTGGCGGGACATGCGGCCAGTGTTGTGGGAGAAGTGGCCGGCGCCTGAAAAGCACCCGCGTCTCCGGGACTTCGGCACTGCATTTTACATCTCCCCGCGCCGGACAGCCTGCTCCAAGGGCGCCTCCCCAACCCCATTTCCACCCTGCAGGCGCGCAAAGCGCCGCGCTCCGCAAGGGAGGTTTCTGTCGGGCGCGTGGGTCGCCACGCATTGCATACAGGGGGCTCCACAACAAGCGCCTCCCTCTTTCCTACGATGATGATTACAGTATTACTACTACTATCCCTGTGTGATTGTTGGAAGAGAGATTAGGCCCCACGAAGCTTGCCCTGTTGCCCTGCTTGCCCCCCCCCCCTTAAAGCGGGCGACGCGTGTCCGGTTTTCTCCAGGCAGCTGCAGCCGCTGCTCGTCCGAAGGCGGTGCGCCGAGGCCGCCGCGGTGCGTTCTCGCGACACTTCCCTTCTCGCTAGCGGTTATCTCGACGTTGTGGAGCAGCCGGAGCCAGCCCGCTAAGCGAAGCGAGCCCTTTTTGCAGTAGCGCCCGCCGCCGCCGCCTTGGTTGTCCTGGGAAAGGGCGACGCCGCCACCGTCACCCCTTCAGCCTCCCCATTCCCTTCCCGAGAACCGCCGCCTCCACCCCCCTCCGCTCTTGTTCCCGCCCTGGCGGGCGCGCGCAACCACATCCACACGCGCACACTCGGCTCTCTCTCGCAGACCCAGGTAGAATTCGGCTGCCTTCGCCCGCTCCTCTCCGCGCATCCCTCAGATTTGCAGGTGGCGTGTCAGGTGTTTCGCTTCGTGGTTCTCTTCTTCGCCACCGCACCCCTTCCTCTTTTTTTGACGCCAGGAAAAGCCTTTTTATTTATTTTTTTCTCGCTTGCGGGGGAAGCTTTTCGGGGCAGGAAATAAGATGCAGCCTCTCTGTTCTTCTTGCAACGGGCACTGACTAGCCGAGAGGAAGCCACGAAGAAGAAGCAGCAGCTACGACGGGCGGAGGAGGAGAAGAGGGCAGTTTCCCGTCATCTGCACGCCGCCGTCGCTGCCTTCTCGCTCGTCTCTTCTCCCTGCCGGACCTGCAGCCACCTCAAAACTTTCAGCCTGTCTGGCGGAGCCCCAACGCGACATCAATGGGTGAGTGTGGACGACACCGGCTGGGCTGGGAGTGCGCGGGAGTGCTCGTGCCTGCGCCTATCCCTCCCCTCCCGCCGCCTCCTCTCTCTCTCTCTCTCTCTCGGCCAAAGGAGACTTGCTGCGTGGCTCATTGTAGAGACCAACCTTGCACGAGCCCCTCGACGTCGCTAGCAGGCCGAGGCAGCCAGTCGCTGCCCTCTGAACCAAGTCTGCAGGGAAAGCCTCTCATCGGGATACCGCATTATATTTTGAATAATAGTAATACTAGCAACCACACATCGTGGGCTAGATCGGCGAAACGCGAAGGTGTGCCCCCCCCCCAATATTTTTCTTTTCTGGGTGTGTGAGCGTGTTTCGGTGTAGGGGAGCAACCCTGCCTTATTCTCTTCGGAGACCTTTAACTCTTCGCTTGCCTCTCCCTCCCTCCCTCCCTCGGTGTTGACTCTGTTAGCGTCGCCACGCATGTGGCGAGATGTAACCGGAACCGTGTGAATGAAAGAAGGCCAAAAATAAAACAAAAACCCGAACCAAAACAAAAAAACCGCACAACGGCACCTTGCCACGCGCGGACAGAATATGTGCGTTTGTTAAAGAACACACACACACACCCCTTCGCTCTCCTGTGGTGCCGCCCTGTGCACGACCCTGCGTGGCCAGCTGTAATGGAGAAGGGCGCCCGGGGGCCCGAGACGGATGAAGTGGAGATAAGATAAAAAGAGGGGTGGGAAGAGAGCCTGTTTGCACTTCTTCTGCCTCTGGTGTGTGTGTGTGTGTGTGTGTGTGTGTGTGTGTGTGAATGAGAGAGAGAGAGAGAGAGAGAGAGAGAGAGAGAGAGAGAGAGAGAGAGGGCCGATGCAAAAATCAGCCCTCGCTGCCTGACAGGAAATCGGAGGGGCGTGCTGTGCCTTTGACATTTTTTCGAGGGAGGGGAAGAGAGTCTCTCCCTTTCTCCAGCCCCCCTTACCCCTCCCCGCACCGCGCGAAATGCCTGGTTGGCAGCTTTGCAGAGCATCTATCCTCCCTTCCCTTGGAGACGCCTCATAGTCCATGATGAGGAAGCCGAGGCTCTGCTGTATAGCCCCGCTGGCTTACCTGTGTGCAGCTCTCTAGGCCGGACTCTAGGGGCAGCTCTCAGACCTGGAGGTGTGGCCGGCTTTTGGAAGAGGCTGCGGCTGGCGAGCCTCATCGATCCTGGCAGCCATCCATCAAGGAAAGGGCAGTCTAGGGTTACCAGATGTTGTTTGCCGCAGCAGCACCATGGAGGGATGGAGGGATCGTGGGTCCGACCATCAGTGCTCTGGAATGTCCTCCCTCCACTCCCTTGCTCTTATTTTGGTTTTGTTTTGGTTTTTTAAAAAAACACAACTTGTAATTGGCAAGCCAAAGGGTATGCCTGATGCTAGAACATGGCTTTTCAGGAAAGAGAGCAGCAACAAACAAAAATTAAAACGTTGAGCGTAGTAGGGAGTTCATCATGGAGGTAGAAAGCCCAAGAGGTTTGTGAGGAATCTCTTGTGTCGCATGTCAGCGAGAGTTAGGGAATGAATCATCCATTTATATCGCTGTCAGGGGCTCTGGAGAGGCAGGAGAGGCAGCCGTGCCAGGCACTAGCAATCTGAAGGGCAAGCGGCCTGTTTCTGCCTGAAGAAGGGGCTACATTCACGCTTCCACCATGTGTTTGTCATAAATACAATGCGCTCTCTGTTGCAAGCATTCATGCTTTTGGAAAGTGGGGTGTTGAGCTCTTCTGCCATAGCGACCCTATAGTGTTACATAGTTTTTTTAGAACATTAAAAAAAACCACTTGTATGCAATATTTGTTTAGAAGGCACCAGGCTGGAAGGAATAAAATGAGAGGAGTTTGGGCAATTTTCAGTCAGTACAGTACATGAATATGGAAAGGTTTTGGGGTGGGGGGAGTCATTCCTTGTTGATGACTTAGCAAGCTTTTGAGCTGGCCAACTATTTAAGTAGGGATTTGCAACTGTAGTTCCTGTGTGGGTCACATGATTTGCACCAGTTTTTCACTGCTGAGCTTCAGTTACTGCTGTAATATAATGAAGTTCATTCAGTATGTTGGTATTGCATTCAGATGCACTGATCTGAGTTCAAATGCTATATTTAATTCACCATTCAATGCTTCTGATGTTGTAATATTCAAGGGTAGAAGGATTGTGCTGGTCACCCTGACATTAAACTTTAATATACAAGTTGCTGTGTCCATGTATTTTGCTCATTCATCTATATCTTGATTCAATTCTGCTACCTGTCAAGTTTAAATTGAGAAGGATCATGCAATATTTTGCTTCAGTACATTGATATTTTAGGGGAACTTAGTTTCTCAGACAATTTTTTTCTGCATTTCTTTCTGTATGTAGATTCTGATATAGATGTTCAGAGACCTACCCAAAAAAGAAACATTTTACTTACAGCTGGCGTTGCAAAATCTGTTACTGGGGATGATGTGATTGTCAGCTGCAACATTTTAGAATAAGCTTCAGAGTTTGCTTCTACCTTAATATGGTTCTTGAGAAATTAATGGTTTGCTCTATACACATTTTGGCATTGATAGTGTCTTTTTGTAGTGATTGTTGGAGGGTATTGATAAATTTATTTATTTTTGACAATATCGCTTAATTACTATCGCTTCTTAAGTTGTGGGCAAGAAAGGTAAATGGTAAAGGGGCCCCTGAGCAGGGCCGTCTTGAGCAGATCGCGCACCCTGGTGCTGAGGGGCGGAGATCGCTCCGCCGCCCGACCCGCCCTCGCAGGGCGCAATAGGTTTCCACGCGGCTTTGCCACGCGGCACCCTCCTTGCCAGGTCGGCGCCCAGCTTACCAGCACCCCGCCATGGTGCACTGCACCACCGGGGGTCTATGTAGAGCCGGCCCTGCCTGACCATCAGGTCCAGTCGTGTCCGACTCTGGGGTTGCGGCGCTCATCTCGCTCTATAGGCCGAGGGAGCCAGTGTTTGTCTGCAGTCAGCTTCCGGGTCATGTGGCCAGCATGACAAAGCTGCTTCTAGAGAACCAGAGCAGCGCACTGAAACGCCGTTTACCTTCCCGCCGGAGTGGTCCCTATTTATCTACTTGCACTTTGATGTGCTTTCGAACTGCTAGGTGGGCAGGAGCTGGGACCGAACAACAGGAGCTCACCCCGTTGCAGGGATTCGAACCGCCGACCTTCTGATCAGCAAGCCCTAGACACTGTGGTTTAACCCAAGTAACTCAATACAATGAAAATAAAAATAATTTCAAACTATAAGATGAGAATTTAGTTAAAATGTTTGATGGAATAAAGAAGTATTCAGTTGGTACAAGGTGTTCAACAGGGACAGGGCCTGTCTCACTTCAACTGGGAGTTCCTTAAAATTGTGCCTGCGGTACTGAACTCATGGCTCTTGGTGGACACAAGTCATGTATCCAAGCCATGGGGGCACTACTGCCCATGACTCTGCAAAAGACGTCCATTATCAGGCAGGTGATGTAAGGAAGGAATCAGCTGGTCCTTGATGTATCCAGGACCTAAGTTCTTAAGAGCCTTGGAAATCAGTACAAGAATCTTGAACCTGGCCTGTTAGCATATGGGCAGCCAGTGCAAGCTTTTGAGCACCCAGGATATGTGCTTTCAATATTCTGTCCCCATCAGCAACCTAGCTGCTGTGTTTTGCACCAGCTAGAGCCTCCGGACCAGACCCAGGGGCAGCCTCACATAGAGCAATTCCTCCCCCATACCATTCAAATTATGCAATACATGTGCCTTCTGTACCCAGAAAGTCACAGCTTCTGTGCTAAGAAAATCTGTATTCTGTTGTTAAGATGTGTAATGCAAATTATATATACAGTAGAACCTTGGTTGTCGAACGCCTTTGTACTAGAACATTTTGGCTCCCAAACGCCGAAAACTCGGAAGTAAGTGTTCCGTTTTTCAGAAGCTGAACATCCAATGCAGCTGTCGGCTATTGTTTCTGGGGCGCCTGTACCAATTGGAAGCCTTTGTTTTCGAACATTTCGGAAGTCGAATGGACTTCTGGAATGGATTACATTCGAGAACCAAGGTACCACTGTATTGTAATAAGAAACGCCTTGGCTACTGTGTCTGCACCAGTTATATTTCATGGCAGTTGGGTCTGAAGGTGCTTCAAGTTGCATATGCAGCCTCTTATGTGTCTTGTCACTATTAGTTTTACATGTTCTTTTTTTTGAAGTGTGAAAATTACCTGAAATGCAATGATTTGGAGCAGATCCAAACTAGGTTTCTGCAACTGAAAAAAAACTCCTCCTATTCACAGATGGAACCAAGATCCAGTGGATCTGCAGGAAGAGGAGGAAAAGGCAGTTTTCACCAATACCTCCTGCAGAACTCCATGCCGCCTCTCATGCTGCTCTGGAGGGTGTCCAAACCTTCTGAAGCAGATTGGGGGACACATGGTACAAAGTAGTTGGTAAAAGTCAGTTCCCTCCATCTGCTGATAGGAGGTCAAGGGATGCTGTTGCCAGGGGATACCTAACTAGGATCCAAGCCATTATCCCAAATATTTGTGTGAGCTAACAGGTTCCTTCATCCTGCCTTATAGACCCTCATCCACTCTTATTAATATGGATGATCTACATACTGTTTGGAGGGATGCAATGTACTGTGTCCACATTACATGACACAATTTGATTTGTCTGTAGCAGGCAGTACTGCAGTGTGCCTCCCTACCACAGTAACATAACACCACCTGCTTCCCAACCATGTGCTCTCCCACTGAGCTATGGACCTTAACTGGATTGATTTTTAGCTTGCTAAATTGTTAGTCATCAACGACAGACCTAAACACCTGTCATTTAAGACTCTCCCCCCCTGTCCCAAAAAGGGATGGAGAAATGGTAGCCCTTGATGTTGCTGGGCTCCAACTCCCATCAGCCTTAGCCAGCATGGCCAGTGGTCAAGGATGATGGGAATTGTAGTCCAGGAACATCTTAGAGGGCAATAAGTTCCCCATCCCTGTTTTAAAGGAAAAGGTTTTCAAATGTCACATAGTGATTTGGATTAATCCTATTATTTCACAGTCATTGTGAGTTACAGAATATATAATCTATTATAGTAAAGAGAAGGTTTAAATTGTTCCTTAAATTTTGAATTCCTTTGTTAATGGTAAATACAACCATAACCATTTATCCAGTTGTAAAGAATGTGGGCTAGTAAATATTTTAATGGAGAACCTAGGAGGGAGGTATGTCTTGAAGCGAACTGAAAATAATACAGAATGACAACATGAAGCAAATTGACAGAATGCATAATAGAAAATACAAAGTTGAGACATACTGTAAAACAAAATAAATACAAATTATTCAAATGTTTGTGTTGTTTCTTAACACATAGGTATATTGGGTATTGGACACCATTGATCTATGGTCAAATTTGAGAAAGCTGTAACATACTGAGAAACCCTATTTTTTTGTCATGCACATAGCATGTCGGTTTGTGTTTATATATTACATAATTCCCCCCCCCCTAAAACTAAATTTACATTACAGAACCAATTTCCCACTGTTGCATAAACCCTCATCTCTGGTTTGTGTCTAGTGTGCAGTCTGGTGTGCTGTTATTGCTTTGCTACTGGATAGGAGCATTTAACACTTGGATAACTCGACAGTGCTGATTTTTGTCCATTAGGGACTCACTCAGTGGAGAAAATAATTTACCCTCAAGGCTCTGAGATATATTAAACTACCATCTTGTGGTTAAAAACCTTACAAAGTTTCTTTTTGAAGAGTTTGCTTTAATACCAACATGGTTTTCTTAAAATTGCAGGGTAGGAAGGAACAAAATGATAGTTGTGTTTGAAGCGACTGATGCAAGTCAGACAAGCCCCTGCATATTCACAATCCAAATCGCAGTCTACCCCAGTGGGATAGTTGATATAAACTACATAATGTTACTGCTTTGAAAATAGATCCCGATAATACAACCATGAGAACCAAGCTGTATTATCTAGGGATGACCCAAATAATAAGAGCAACAACCCAGGGTCTCTCGGTATCCCTCCTCACAATTCAGCAAAAGTCTTCCATAGAGCCTGAAAATACCAATTGAATGCAAATCTCTGGAGTCTTTTGCTTTTAGTTGTGCCATATCACTGGTTTCCATGCTAGGTTCTCTTGAGCACCCACATTATTTTGAATATCTTAAGATCCCCTTTTCCTGCTGCAAGTGTGTCTCTTTGTGGGACAGAATGTCAGAAATAGTGCTGGGAGTATATTGCACTAGAGTGCCATAAAATACCGGTGATAATTTCCATTTGCCTTTGTGGCTTAATACCCAAAACTATTACATGTGTTTAAGATTAAAATGGTTCATTTTTTTCCATTTTCTGGGCCATTTTGTCAACTTTAATACCAGTATTCTCTATGTTCTTTATGATTGCTTGTAAGCTAGCTTGGCGTAGAAGTTGCTTTGTAAGCAAAGTTATGTGTTTCCAAAAAATGATCATTTTTTTGGTGAAAGCCATGAAATGTTGGGATTGAAAAGTTGTTTGAGGGTGCTGTATAATAATGTTGTGTGACTGAGTCAATTTCCAAGCAAAAGACACACATGAAGCCAGAAAACATTATTTGGGTACCCCAGTTTGCTTAAATTGAGCCACAAACCCCCACACATTGGTTGTATTAATGAAGTCTGTAATTCCTGACGATCCACAGGACTGATGTTTGCAGAGCTGCTCCTTTTCTAGTCTGTGATCCATTCACACAACCTAATTTCCATGTTGAAATATAGGTGAAGTTAAACTTTTCACGATTCACTTTATGGGAAGATGGTTGAGTGGCGAGCAGCCAAACTACTTTCCTCCCATTCATTCATCCATTTCTGTTTTTAGTGTGTGTCTACCTTATTCACAGAGTTGAAAAGTTCTGAAAGTCCACTTTGCCTGGCCACCACCTGCACTGTACCAGCTTTTCTACTTGTCTGTTTCCTAGGGATAAACCCATTAATTCTTCCTGCCATGGTATGTTATAAGCAGGGAGCAGGCATCCTAAGCTTGTGACTGCTCCTGGGAAAACTCACACCCTTGAAATCTAATCAAAGTACACCTGTTTCCAGAACGCCCCACCTAGCTCTGAAACTAAACACACAAGGGGCATTGTGATGTCACATGCCAATCTCAAAATGTCGTTTCTGAACAGACTGTGTTTAGTTTCAGCTAGTTGAGATGTGAAAATTCAGAGCTTTCCAAAATCACTGCTGCTTACAGGTCAGTTTGCTCAAAATGGCTTATACAAATGAAGCAAGCCATGCCATGTACTTCAAGGTGGAGGTAGAAAGCTATTTGTCTCTTCTGTGGTTTATTGTGTGTTGACGTTGATTCTATAACTGTGTAAAAGAGAGATTTTTCAACTTGGCTCTTGGTTCTGTCATTTGTGTTTCTGAAATCTCCTGGGCATAATGTTTTCCCTCTCCACACTTCCTTGTCAAGTCCTATGGTTTTCCTTACTTTGAGTGATTGCTTATATTTGCTAGCAATCGCTTAGGCACAGGCAGTAAAATCCTAGAAACTAAGAGGCTCCAGAGATCTCTGCACACCAGCTTGTGAATCCCCTTATATATCTTGTGCATATAAACACCATATAACCACTTTTAGATAGATAGCACACAAGGCCAGAAGAACTGGTAGTACAATGCAACAAGTAGACAGCTCATTTGGGAGGAGACATGTATGACAAACATGTCCCCGGGACAAGAGTTCAAGGCCCACTAGTGAAGCAATTTTCATCTGGGGAGGAAGATCCTCTTCTCAGGGAATGAAAGGGAAGTGTAGTGGACTTGGGTTAGAAAGGGACAAGACAGTGTTGAGCCCTGCCAAGGAAATGGTGCAATTAAAGCTAAATGCACTTTTTTTTTGAGATCACTGGTTGTGATCTCCCAATAGAAAACGCTCAGTCTTGAGATTGTTTGCAGTGTCTGAGCCAATCACCTGGTTCTCACATGATTGAAGATGCCTTTTGTATTTCACAGCCTCTGCCATCCCATCACTCACATTCACACCACAATCAAACTTCTTACCTTGGAAGGATCTCAAGTGGCCAGAGAGTGATGTTGCATTTGCATTACTGCAGGTGCCACATAATACCCATTTTGCATTTGTAAGAACTTGTTCATTTAGTGTGGCAGCACCTGTACTTTGGAACTCCCTGCCTATTGAGATCAAGTAAGCACCTTCACTGTACGGGCAACAACTGATTGATGCATAAATGCACACGGCACCAAACCTAGAAGTGACCTGAAAATGACATTCATGACCTCCCTTTCCACTCTTGGAGTTTCCTGTGTGGGAGATGCTGCCACCTGCTACTGAGGAAGGAAGGAACTCATTGGTCAAGACAACTTAGCCAATGCTCAGTGTTTCTGTATTATCTGGTGAAAAGAGAGAGATTGCTGCAGTCATATTTGGAAACACCGGTTCTCTCTTCCCTTGCATGCCTGTGTGTGATGCTTCGCCTTTGCATCCATAGCTGGCAGAGTAAAGTTCAAGATCCTGTTGGGTTTTGTGTCTGGATTCATGAGGCACAGTCTGTGAATCCCAAGACAAGTGTCAGCAACTCCCCCCCCCCCCTTCATGCATTCTGAGGCCCAAGGAATTTGTGCAAGCAGAGAGAGCGAGAAAGAACCCCATGCTATGTGCGTTAATGTCTGAGCAATGGACACATGTAGTGCTGTGTGTAGGATGGAAGGAAGGAAGGGGTTGTGTGCCATGTGTTTTGGCTCTCTGACAGAATTCAGTGGAAGCATTTATAAATAACACCACACAGGAACAAAGGAAGTTGCCTCAGAACACGGCAGAGTATTTGTCCATCTTTGCATATATAAAAGGTCCCATGCTGAACCCTGAGCACTTCCAGTGAAGTGAACTAGGTAGCAATTGGTGGTTGAGGCCACTGCCTGAAGACTCAGGAATGCGGCTGCAACCAGTTAGTAGACTGCACTGGGTTTGATTTCCATTCCATAAATCTTGCCCAGACTATCTATTCTGACTCATTGCAGCAGGTTTCCTGGGTCTCAGACAGACATCTGCCATTCATCACCTGCTATCTGATCCTTTTAATGGCAGTTGCCGGCCAGAGAAATGACACTGCAGATCATCTAGTAGTCCAACCTGCTGCAATGCAGGAATATGCATATGGGGATTGAACCTTGGCATTATCAGCACCACGCTCTAACCAACTGAGCAAGACACATGCTTAACCACTGAGCTGTCATGATCCCACTGCTGTTCATTTTTGGCCTCTCTGCTAGAGTTGCTCTGGACTATGCCAGGGAAATAGGCTAGGATTGGTCCAGTTTTGGAGCCACAGTGCTCCGGTTTATTTTGTGTTCTGTTTTCACCTTCTGCCTGCTCTTCCTTCTACCTTTTATTTCTAATAAAATTCCTTGATATGATTGCTAAGTGTGTGCCAACCCCAGGATTCTAGAATCACCATGTATCTAAACACTTGGAATTCATGGTAGTGTTGCAGGAGATCTGCGCATTCTTCTGAGATCCAGGAGAGACTAGGGGAGTACGGACTGGAAAATGCAGGGTGCATTGGTCTCAGAGTTCCTGGGTTTTAGGAAGTTAGCGGAGCCAGGGAAATGAGCATGCTGCTTTTATCTTGCAGTAGGATAAGACACTGTCATGGACTGGTTTTATGCTGAGGAATAGTGGTGGGAACCAGCTGGGAAACCACCAAGGCAAAAAGGCTCAGAGCCCGGATAGTGGTGGTGAGACGTCAGTGAGAAGAGGGAAGAGGAGGTGTCTTAAGTTGGAGGGGTAACAGGGCTCAGTGAGTTGGAAGAGTCTGTGGCAGATAGAAGTTCAGAATCAGAGGCAGAAGCTAAGGCAGGCTAGTGAGAAGAGGGAAGTGAAGAGGCAGAGATGAGTCAGGCTGGTGAAGAGTCACAGGTGCCTCCCCCTCCTGCTATGACAAGCTTTCCCCCTCCCCCCGACTCCCAGAAGCAGGAGAGGCATGAAACGGGTGGAGCAAAGACAGGCACAGTCTTGGATTGTGTTATGTACTGAGCTGAATCCTAAAACAATAGAATCCAGAATACAGCAGTCTGACTAGTCCGCAGGAGCCACCCAATCCAGCTCCAGGCGGAAGTGAATCTGCAACCTGATTGGCCTGCAGGAGCAGCCAATTAGGCTGCTGGCAGAATTGAATCTGCAACCTGATTGGCCTACAGGCGCAGCCCTGAAGTACCCAATCACGCAAGGCCCATTGTGTAAATAATGTATATAAGCAGACGTTTTGGGGAAAGAACCATTCTTCTCTTCTTCTGTTGCTACTACAAGCCGAATAAAGAGCATGAAATTCACTCTCGACTCCGAGTATATTTCAGATTGCTTGGAAAAATCTTGAAGAGGAGGAGACATAGATAGCTGTTGGGAGGCAGGAACCTTTAGTCTGATTTTATTGATTAAGACCATGACCTGCTAAGGTCATTAGACCTGAAACTCAGCCAAGTCTGTGAAGAGCATGTTTTTTGCTAATAAAGAGTTAAATTCAACTCTGAAGTGTGTGATATCTACTCAACACTGAGTAGACTAATTGAAATCAGTGGTTTTAAGTAATTTGCCTATTGACTGTACTCTTGAGTATGACTAATGTTTCGTACTGCCCTATGTGAATTCCTATAGTTGATCTTCTATGTTCTTCTTTCTCCCTGTGGTCCAAAGAATTCACAGCATCAGCGAAAATATTTGAGGCGTGTTGTAGTTTTGGTCATCTGTATTACACAGTGTCAGCTTTTGTGGAATCTGCTTCATTCTTGAACGTCTGCTGAAAAGTCAGGGATCTCTGCCCATTGTAATGAATGTGTGTCTGGCAGGGTGTCCTGTGGATTCTAAAGTGGACAGTAGTCTTTCTCTAGCAACCAACAGACTAATTCTATGGCTATTTGCTCTTATTTATTAACAGACCAATTCTCAGAAATATGCCCTATTTTGTTCAACAGAGCCACTTCCTAGTTCTTTTAGGACAGAGCCCCCCCCACTCCGTTGTTAGTGCCCTTTGATTGGAAGAGAAAATGGTGGCTGTTAGGTATGGTGTTTTTTGCATCCATTTGATCTGAGGACAAAATTTGAGAGCACCAATCTTACTAAGATTAAAGATGGAAAAATGTAAAGCATGCCCATTTATTTTGGTATTATTGCACTCAACTGTAGCAGGGTTGTAAGATTTCATTGGTGGATTAATCAACTAAAGATTTGATAGCAAATTAATTTGATAGCCAGTTCATCAGCGGGGATGAACATTAAGAGCAAGACTGCCTTCCTTCTTTCCAGCCTCCTTGCTGAACTTGGTGGGAAAAACTGAAAGATAAAGTACTTGGATTTCCAAACTGAAACTACTATGGCTTTCTTACAATAAAGCCCACTGACAACCAGCTACTTTGCTAAAAAGAATGCAATTGGTGTTCTAAATCAGCATCTTCAGCAATGTTGAAAGAATGGAATTTGAACTTCTTACCATTATATAGAGAAGTGGGTGGGTTTGACTCCGTCATTGGTCTGATTCACAGTTCACATTAAGCCAAACTATGGCTTAGTGTGGGAAAGGAGATCAACAGCTGCTTTCCTTCCTGGCCATTTTGCTGTTGCACAGTGCTGAGCTCAACTGTGGTTTGAATTAGAGTGCCATTGAAGCCTGAGCTTTTGGTTTAGCTCTCCCAGACAAACCATGAGCTGTAAACCATAGCACAAACCTTAGTTACAGGTCATAGTTAGTCTAGAGAGAACTATGCATGAGCCCAAGTTTGGACAATGAAGTAAGCCAAGCTATGACTTGGGTCATCATGGCACAGCAGTAAAATGACTGGGAAGAAGCTAAGCTGCCATTTTTTCTGCTTTGGGAAGCTGCATGTTTATGTGTTCATGTTAAGTCACAGTTTGGTTAAACCTGATGAGAGGATTAGGCCTTTGTTGTTAAAATTATTAATCATACTTTCACAGAAGGACAACTGAAATTGGATGCATCCTGATTTTTAGGGAAGTCTGAAAATGGAACATGGTTACTTACCTTGTGTGAAACTTACAGCAGAAATCTGTCTCATAATAGCAATCAGATAGTAAACAAAATCTCTGATATGATGCAGGGGTGTGTATGTTTCATGTTTCCCAATTCTTGTATTGATGTAGGCAGGAATTTTTCAAGAGTGAAAGTCCTGTAAATGGTGCAGCCCTCGTGTTTAACTTAATGGAGGGAATTTTTTGCAATTGGTGAATAGAAAAAATCAATTCTCGTGTTCACCAGAAACGTATCTAAGTTTGCTGAATGTGGTCCGTATTTGCTAGTATTTCAATTTCCTTATTCAATCTGTATATTTTGGCAAGTTGGTCTTTTCTCTAATTTTGCAACATGGTTCTGAAGCAGGTTTTCATTTATGATTGGACATGATTGAATGCCATTTTGAATCAAGGTAGTGGACAACCTTTCAAAACAGCATTGATTTTTTGTTTCGTATAATTGTCAAGCAATGCTGCCAGGTAGGAGGTGGCCAGAAATGTATGTTTTAATTAAAACAAACCTTTTATTGCTAGAGAGAACATCACCCCTTCCTTGCTTCTTTTTAAGTAACAGGTGTATTATTATTATTATTATTATTATTATTATTATTATTATTATTAATTTTATTATTTATACCCCGCCCAACTGGCTGGGCTTCCCCTGCCATTCTGGGCGGCTTCCAACAAACATTAAAATACATCAAATATCACAGATTAAAAACTTCCCTAAACAGGGCTGCCTTTAGGTATTTTCTAAATGTCAGGTAGTTGTTTATCTCTCTGACCTCTGATGGGAGGGTTTTCCACAGGGCGGGTGCCACTACTGAGAAGGCCCTCTGCCTGGTTCCCTGTAGCCTCGCCTCTTGCAGTGAGGGATCCACCAGAAGGCCCTCGGCGCTGGACCTCAGTGTCCGGGCAGAACGATGGGGGTGGAGACGCTCCTTCAGGTATACTGGACCGAGACCGAATCAATGAACTCGTTTATTAGTTAAAGCTAGATTAATAAACTGAAAATCTTCATCCAGTTGACAGTCATAAATATATGTTCTACTCAAGAAATGCTAAGCATATTTTACTCAGTAGAAGTGTCAACAGGTTTTTTAATTCTAAACATGTGGTTACTGTACTAACATCTTGCATATGCCATTCCTAAATTCCATTAGCCGTCTTGCAAATTAATAGGGCCATTGCCATCTGTGACTCTGGGCTATGCCACTTATGTGTGAGTGTTTAATATTGAAAGTAAATGGAAACCATCTCAATGGTGGAGAGTCATTTTTGTGTGGGCAACCATTGGAGAGCTAAAACTTTCACGTCTGTTTTCTGATCATGGGTCATGATGGTGAATGATGCCTTGCCTTCCCCGTGAAATCTACTAAAGTACAGTACTTGCTGTTGCAGTGAACAGCATGTTTTTTTTTTAAAAAAAGTGTGGACTTTGCCATGTGTGTTGAGTTTAGCTTGTATAAGTAGGCAAGAGTCTCTGCTTTCAAGGATAAAGCTTCAAGGTTTCTGGAACACCCCCCCCCCCCAACCTTTCCAGCTATGTGTATTTAAAGAGGAAACTGAAAGTATTGCTTCTCTACTTGGACAAAGATCTATTCTACAGCTTTATGAATCTGTACTCATTTTTCTTCCCTTATGGCTTGCTTAGTAGTATAGGATTTCAGATTGTGGATTATTGGGTGCAAAATGCTGCCCACCCTGCTTTTTATGGTTTGTATATGCCTGCACTTTTATTTGTAGTTCCTTTAAAATAGGAGGCTAAAGTAGGAATATATTAGAAAATTATTATAATTGAATCAGTGGCACATGACACAGATCTGAATAACTTTTTTTTGTATTTATGGTGGCGCTGTGGGTTAAACCGCAGAGCCTTAGGGCTTGCCAATCAGAAGGTCGGCGGTTCGAATCCCCGCGATGGGGTGAGCTCCCGTTGCTCGGTCCCAGCTCCTGCCAACCTAGCAGTTCAAAAGCACGTCAAAGTGCAAGTAGATAAATAGGTACCACTACAGCGGGAAGGTAAACGGCGTTTCCGTGTGCTGCTCTGGCTCGCCAGAAGCAGCTTTGTCATGCTGGCCACATGACCTAGAATCTACAGCGTTTCTCAACCACTGTTCCGCGGCACACTAGTGTGCCGCGAGACGCTGGCTGGTGTGCCGCTACGTGCGGTGACGAGAAGGGCGATTTGCATCGTCACGTGCCTGGCGGCCGCTAATATACAGCACTGACCCACCGGAAAGGAAGCCGGCCGGGTCACGATGCGGGGCGAGCGCAGCTCTCAACAGCCACCACCATGGGAGGGTGGTTTTAGACAAACTTAAAGAAGCTGGCTGGATGAGCTCAACCTGAAACTTGCTGAGCAAAGGATTGTGCTGGCAGAGAAATCAGCGGCTTGTGAAGCCTTATTACAGGAGATTGCAACCAACACAGCAATTGGCAAGTGTTTCTTACAGTCATAATTATATAGTCAATATAGGGCGGCACAGAGTTAATTTTTTTAACTTTTTTAATGGTGGTGTGCCTTGTGATTTTTTTCATGGAACAAGTGTGCCTTGGCCCAAAAAAGGTTGAGAAACACTGACCTAGAAGCTGTACGCCGGCTCCCTCGGCCAATAACGCAAGATGAGCGCCGCAATCCCAGAGTCGGTCACGACTGGACCTAATGGTCAGGGGTCCTTTTACCTTTACCTTAAAATATACTAGCTATTCTGAATTCAAATTTGTTAAAAGCATTTCATCTTTTTTCAAAGCAGCAGACCTCTCCTGTTGTGTGTACAACATCCCTTCCTCTCCCTTTTCCCTCCAGTATGTAAAGTTATTTTTGTAAATTATTCCTATTTCTCTCATGTACTTGTTCTCATACAATTTTAATTGTCATTTTATGTAATAGCTTAGAGGACAATCCACAAAGCATTTCTCATGCCTAAATCAGCATTACTTTCATTATGCCTTGTAATGGTGGATCATTTTTTTAGAGTGTAATCCTATACATGTCTACTCTGAAGTAAATCCTATTGAGTTAAGTGTTCATAGGATTTCAGCCTCAGTAATTGTATTTGCATAACAATTTAGGTATAAAATAAAAAATGTTTTAGAAAAATGGCCTGTTAAAATAGCCAGCCATAGTTTGAGCCTTTTGACAATTTTAAGCTGTTCTAATTAGCAATGAGGGTGGTGAAAAGCTTCTTCGGAATGGTAGGTTAATTTTAAAGACGTGCAGCACTGCATCTTGCTAAATCATCTATGACAGAGCTTTAAAAGCCTGTATAGCCTTTTAAAAGAGGAAATGAATGGGATACAGATTTTTCTAATCACTGAGAAAGCTAACATAAGGAGTGAAATATGTAATGTTTCAAAACAATTCCTGTTGTTAATTACTGTCTTTTCAGGCAAATTCCAGGAAATTTGTTGTGAAAGAGTGAGGGGAAAGGGCCTTCCCCTAACTCCATATTTCTTCCAGTTTTAATTATTTACAAAATGTAAAGAAATGCTCAGTAGCAAAGAATCATACTTCCATGTAATTAGCAGTTCGATATTAAAGTAGGTTTTGGCACGGGGTGGCTAATCTGTGGCCCATTCACAGGCTGCTGCACTGAAACTCCCATCGTGCCTTACTATAGTATAGGCCATGCAGGCTGGGGCTGGTGGGAGTTGGAGTCTAAAAGCATCTGAAGAGTCACAGGTTATATCCCGCCTGCTGCATCATATGGCATTGTGAAATACTTGATTCTCTCCCCTCACCCCATGCACACTCACTGCCTTGTTTGCAATTTAAATAGCACACAAATTGATTAATATATAGATTATGTATAGTGTGGAAGCTTGCAACTCTTTGGAATTTCATAGCACAGGATTGCTGCTTTAGAATGCAGTTGAGCCAAAGGTGTACACTGTATTTGATGGAGCAGTTTTACCGTGCTAAAGTGTGTTCCTTGCCCACTGCTTCCTACAGCTTTTGCCCCTCCTTTCCTAGCTTGTTGTCATCTTCCACAGCTCTAAGGCTGGATATGAGTCTAGTAGTTGGAGGATGGGCTACAACTGGAGTGAACTGGGCAAATGAAAGGTTTGGCACCGTTTACTGCTTTCTGCTTCTCTGCTTGAAATAGCTGCCCTGTCCCGCTGCTTTACTGCTTCTGGGCGCAATCCATATTCTTAAAATAGAGTTATTCTGGTGCTCTTTTGACGGCTGTGCCTAGTATTGACTCGGAACAGAAGAAGCGCTCTGTTGAGTCAGGCCAAATGCCCATCTAGTTTGGTGTGCTGTTCCCAGAGTGGCCAACTTTGTGAAGCCTACAAGCAGCAATGCTCTTCTCACCTGTAATGGCTGCTTACCCAGTCGGGGGTGGGGGTGGCTGTTGCTGCCTGTTGCAGAGAACTACCCCTCAGGGAGCAGGTTGGCCGTTGGAGATTGGCGGGCTTTCCTGCCAGCTGCCTGGTTTGAATTCTACCTGGGCTGAGTGGTTTTGTCCAGTTTGTTTTCTCCTTCACAGTCTAGGCCAGGCATCCCCAAACTTCGGCCCTCCAGATGTTTTGGACTACAATTCCCATCTTCCCTGACCACTGGTCCTGTTAGCAAGGGATCATGGGAGTTGTAGGCCAAAACATCTGGAGGGCCGAAGTTTGGGGATGCCTGGTCTAGGCCTTGCTCCTTGGGGAGAGGTCGCTGCAAGTGGGTCCACAGTTCTTAGCAACTGGTATTCAGAGCCACAGTGCCTCGATGAGAGTGGATGTGGAGCACCTGTGTGGCTTATAGCCGCTGATAACCTCATCCTTCGTGAATTTGTCTATTCTATTTTAAAGCTATACAAATTTGGGTACATCAATATAACTTGAAGTGAATTCCATTGTTTAACCATCCCCTGTGCAAATAAGGACTTTTTTAATCTGTCCTGAATCTTGAGTCAGTTTCATTGGATTTCCCTGAGTATTATGAGTGACCGAGAAACTTTTCTCTATCTGCACCATGCATTTTTTAAATACACCCATCATGTCTCCCCACCCCCTAGGTCTTTTCTAAGCTATAAAGCCCTAAATATGGTTACCTTTCTTCATGAGAAAAGTTGCTTGATCATTTTGCTGCTGACTTTCAGTACATTATATGGTTGCCTGTCTGTTGGCTAGCCCCATGGATTATGTAGCTGTATCAAGTGTTGAGAAAGCTATGTTGGTTGCTTGTTTGCTCCTGGGTCCAATTCAAGATGATGGCGTTAACTTTTAAGGTTTTTAAATTATTTGGTTCTGGGGTGTCTCATAGGATGCCTTATTGAAAATCCATCCCCATGTGATAATCAGATGCAGCCTGCTGGCATCTGAGCTTGGAGGAGGCCCCTTTGTGTTCTGTATTTTCTTCTCTTCAGGATGCCCTCAGAGCCAGATTTTCAACACTTGTTGCTTTGGAAAGCAGGCGGAACCATTTCACTACGGCTTCGGGGACCTTATCTGTGGGCAGTGATTAATTAATGCTGAATGCTGCCGGTTATTTTATTACTGTATCTAACACGGTTGAATGATTTGTTTGATTGGATTTTTGATGTTTTAACCGTGTTCATGTGTTTTATTATTATGACAAAGTTATTAGTCACCTTGGTTGCTGTTTATGGGTTGAAAAGGTAGCATGATAATGGAAACATAAACTGTAATATGTAAGGCCATACAGGAAAGAGATAGATTTTGATGTACGGTAGCTGTTTCTTCATTATGATTATGCTCATTATTTCATAAGGCACATGCTTTCCATGCATAAAGTACAAGGTTCATTCTCCAGCATCTCAAGGCACTCTTTTCTGAAACCCCAGAAAGCTGCTGTTAGGCAGTGTAGACCAGGGGTAGGCAACCTAAGGCCCGGGGGCCGAATGCGGCCCAATCGCCTTCTCAGTCTGGCCTGGGGATGGTCTGGGAACCAGCATGTTTTTACATAAGTAGAATGTGTGCTTTTATTTAAAATACATCTCTGGGTTATTTGTGGGGCATAGGAATTTGTTCATTTCCGTCCCAAAAAATATAGTCTGGTCCACCACATGGTCTGAGTCCATCGTCCCATGGCTGGAAATGGTTGCTGACCCCTGGTGTGTAGACTGTAGTGAGCTAAATGTACCAATGGTCTAACTCAACATAAAGCAGCTTCCTATATCATTCTATTAACACCTGTAGTTGGGTACTATAGATTCACCCATAAAGCTTTCCTTAGTAAACAACAACAACAACAACAACAACAACAACAACAACAACAATGATTGATGTGGACACCTGATGCTGAGTGGTCATTTGGGAAGTCTAGGATGTATTGCAGGCAAGGAAGCCTGTGTGTGTGAAGAGCCCTGCTCTGCTGCTTACCACATTTTGACTATCTCAGTCACCTCATATAGTTAAATTTCTTCTATGTTGTCTCCCCTCACCATTATGAAAAAAGCAGGAAAACAATGCCTGAAACAGAATAATAGAAAATGGGCCGAGATTTGGCACAGTGCTCGCTTAAACTAACTATGGTTAATGTTAATCAGTTTCAGATGGCATAGCAAACTTTAGTTAACTATAAAAGGGGAAACAACAGTCTAAACCACTCCTTCTGTGCAGCCGTTGAGTTGCACACAGTCGGTGCCTTTGACAAAGGTATCTTACTGTCTCTAAATATCAGTCTAAAATCTCTGTTCCAGGCTTCTTGACAGTGGATTCATTATGGTTATAGCAGCATTGGTAATAATTGATTTTAATGCCACCTTACGGGGGTTTTCTTTTGCTGTTCCGATTTCACTGTTATAGAATGTCCTTAACAACCGATTGTGTTAGCATGGGAACAAACTTTCACCTTGTGATCAAAAATCACGTGTACTGGTTTGTTACAGATTTCTTTGGAGGGAATACCTGAGGAGATGTTCACTATATCATATTCACAATATTTCCAGGAAACTCAGTGGACTTAAGACTAACTCAAAGTGTTGCTTTCAAAGGCGCTTCAAGTATGCCTTAGTTGAACACAAGCCTATGACCTACAGGAGTCAGTGAATGATTTGTGTTTGACTTTAATTGGAGCTCTCAGACTTTTAACATTTGTCACAGCTTTTTTATTAATGTGGGAATACTGCAAATATGTACAAAGGGTTATACTGTTGGAATTCTGTATGTCTGTGCAGATTCAAGGTAGCAGTGAGAGAGGCTATTAAGTGGCAAACTTAATAAGATGTAATGGCCTGTCCAGGAGTGTCTATCCTCCTGGATGCTTGATATATAACTCTCTGTTTCTAAACAACTTCCAATAACATGTGAATTGGTTAATCTGGGTCTGTCAGGAGCAAATTTCTTTAAGATACGTTGTTGTTGTTGTTGTTGTTGTTGTTGTTGTTGTTGTTGTTCTTGTTAATAATCTTATTTATGAATTGCTGCCTGTGAAGCATCCTGAAGAAATGTACAATATCATGACGTTTATAAAACAAAGCCCTTGGGTATGTGTATATATATATATATATATATATATATATATATATATATATATATATATAAAATTTAAAAAGCAATTACAAATACAGTACAAAATCAATTTAAAACAGCAACAGCTAACAACAACAACAAATAATAATAATAATAAAACCCCACCCATCAGTTGAATTCAAATTCAAGACAGATACCAACTGGGACAAGGATTTTAGAAAGCTTGTTGAAAGAGGAACATATTTAACAGGTGCTGAACAGACAGTAGAGGAGGTGTCCATCTGATAGGTAATGGGAGGACGTTCTAAAGGTTAAGTGGCATCACACTCAATGTGATGAAGCAGTGGTCCCCTTCTCATGTTTGGAGAAAATTGACTGCTGCAGAATATAGGCGTGGCCATCTAATGTTTTATCCTCTTAATAACTGCATTGGTCAACATTACCCCGACTGTCTCAGCTGCTTGTTTCCCTGACAACACCAGCAGTCACTTACGGCACAGGCAGAAATGATATGCATTGAAAGCTGACGCTTGTTGGGATTTCTTTACTTGCTCCTTTCAACCTCTTAAGTGCTAAATATGCTGAAGGAATGTGTCCTGGGGATGTTTCTACTCCAAAAGAGTCTGGGATTTCTAAATGCAGCTGTTTGGGATTCTGACAGCCTGGCTGCTTCAACAGGATAGTACTACTGGGATGGTTATTTACCAAGATGTTTGTATCAATGGTGACAACAACTAAGAATTGCTCCTGTGGGGGAAAACGCCAACTCCAAACAGCATACCAACAATACTCCAAATCTCATTCTGGAACATTGAAGCATTTTCATTACCTCTTAAAAATGCAATTGACTACCCATGGCCTGATGTTGAAAAACATTGAATACGCCACTACTGGGATTGCCAAAGGTTTGGTTTTTCCATTTTGTGTTAGAAAAAAAATATTAACAGAGGTATATAAAGAAAGAAACGAGTGACAGGAAAACCAGTTCCATGCAAGGCAAAATGTGATTGAAGTATGGTCTAAACCAGGCATGGCCAAACTTGGCCCTCCAGCTGTTTTGGGACTACAACTCCCATCACCCCTAGCTAACAGGACCAGTGGTCATGGATGATGGGAATTGTAGTCCCAAAAACAGTTGGAGGGCCACATGGAACATGTGTACTCTGTATCCATGGGGCCTCTTTTAAAGGGCTCGCCCTGTATATGGCCATCCAACCTCTGCTTTAAAAACCTCCCAAGAAAGGAGAGTCCACCACCTTTCACAGGGATCTGTTTCCCTGTTGTAAAGCTCTTATTGTCAGAAAGTTCTTCCTGATGTTGCATCAGAATCTCCTTTCTTGTAACTTGAATCCATTAGTCCTAGCCTCCACAGCAAGAAAAAACAAACTCTGTATCCACCATGTGACCTCCATGTGACCACCCTTTAGTTAGTTGGAGGTGGCTATCCTATCTCCTCTCAGTTTCCTCTTTCTCAGGTCAGTTCCCTCAACCACACCTCATAAAGCTTGGTTTCCAGACCCTTGATCATCTTGGTCACCCTCCTCTGTATACCTTCCAGTTTGTCAATATCCTATTTATATTTGTGGTGCCCAGAACTGGACACTACTCCAGATGTGGTCTGGCCAAGGCAGAATAGAATGGGACTATTACTTCTCTTCATTAGGGATTCTATACTTCTTTTGATGCAGCCTAGAATAGCGTTTGCCTTTTTTTGCTGCTGCATCACCTTGTTGCCTGAAGTTAAGCAACTTATATTTGGTCTACTAAGACCACTGGATCCTTTTATATTCGATATAGAAGGATATATGAAATATTTCTGAGATACTCTGGTAACTAACTCTTGATTTGGGTCCTGTTGTGTTTAGATCTCTAATGTTCTAAGTATACTTTAGCACTTTTCTATAACTTGATAAGATTTACTTAGATTAAATTGTATGCATATATATATGCATGTACAGTACTGTATATATTAAATTGTATGCATGTATAAATTATATGCATGCTATTAATGATAGCTGATTAGGGCCAGGTTTTTTTTATATGAGATCCCTCCCTCCCTCTCCCCCCCCTCTCTCTGATATATATAGTTGATCATTACATTTAGTTTTGGTTCCTAAATTTATTTTCCAAGCTGTTTGCTCATTAAATGCTGCTGGTGAAATTGCTGCACATTTTAAAATTGTGGTTCATTAAATCTGCAGAGCTACAAAAATATATTTGCTGAGCTTTCTTGAATTGTGTTTCTGGGTTTTTTTGTTTAAATTCTGTAACATATGGCTATGTTTTTCCCTTTCCAGTGGAGGCGATAGTGGAGTTTGACTACAAGGCTCAGCATGATGATGAGCTGACAATCACTGTCGGTGACATAATCACCAATATCAGAAAAGATGATGGAGGTTGGTGGGAAGGACAGCTTAAAGGCAGAAGAGGTTTGTTCCCTGACAACTTTGTAAGAGTGAGTACAAAGTGAAAACTGTTACTGTTCTTGTGTTGCTGCCCTGTATTCTCTTGTTTCAATGCAGGTTTGCTATCTTGGTGACGTGTATGCGTGCATCTCCAAAATACTTTTGAAGTTTATACAAGACCAGTCGTCATAAAAGACAATTCAAAGGGTCATAGTAGATGTTAAAGGCAGATGGGAGTGACATTCCCACCATCCATTTCCACTGGCTCTTCCCCATTCTCACCCCAGAATTGCACACCTCCAGCTATTTTTGAAGAAACAATAAGCCACCTGAGTGAGTTTGTGTGGGATTCCCTATAGGAAAGGGGCTAAGCACCCAATAGCAGCCCCCCCCCAGGCTGTTTCTATTCCTTCCCCCTTTAAGGGTAAGGAGGTTATATATGCATCTGTACATATTTGGCCCTTACACATGGTGAAATATGTTCAGTCCAGCCAAAATGAAAGTAAGGGCAGCTGGGGAAACTGTTGAATGATTGAAAGGGGAAAGGCCTGCTTGGGATGGGGTTATGCTGTTCCTAAAATATCTTGTTTACAGCTTGGAGGTACTTGTCATACCCAGCTTTATTCCTGAATTTTCAGGTGACAGCTATGATCCAGTTTCAGTGGTGGAATGTTGCAATGCACTTTTCCTGGGTTTGTCTGTGAATAGGGTTTGGAAACTGCAATTGGTAAAAGATACCACTGTGTGACTTAGCTTGGAATTTAAGTCTGAATGGTCACGGTATACTGGTATTGAAAAATTACATTGGTAACCACTATGTTTCTGGACACAATTCAGTCCTAGGCTCTGGATGTAAAATCATATGGAGAGACCTGGTTTTTAGTTCCAGCTTATTCCAAGGCCAGATTTGTTTCTTCAAGAAGCAGGGCCCGAGAAGCTGCATCAGGGCTTTCAAATGCCTTTTCACCAGCTGCCTGTTTAGCTCCCTCTTGTTTTGCTTATTTGTGAAACATCACCTTACCCAGCTTTTCAGCTTGTTTTTAGGCAATTAATTTACATAGATGGTGCTTTAATTTTAATCCTCTTTTAATTACCATGTTGTGCACTGCTCTCTAAGTATTCATTGAAAAGCGATACAGAGATTCTGTAAACCGAATAAATACAGAACGATGCTGCATCACGACTGTTTTCACTGGTTTTAACATTGTGTTTGTTAAATTGTAAGATGACTTGCAAATAAATAGTGTTAGATCAGTGTTGAAAGGAGAAATGGCATCTAAATGGGCTTGGAAGGTTTGCAGTAAATCTGAGAAGACCAAGCAAATTGGCCCAGTTCATTAATAAGTGCAAGTACTTTTGTTGCCTTAGAAATGGCATAGGCATCTAGCCTGTCTGAAGCCATTTGTACTTGCTGTGTTCTTTCTCCTTATTTTCTCCACTGATAGCTACAATAAGAAACAGGATAGGAGGCAGAGAGGCTGGCTGTTTTAACTTGAATCTTTAAATGTGGGTTACTGTTTGTTAGCAATGCAGTTTGAAATTCTAGGAAAGGAGTAACTTAGTACGGTATTTGGAGACATGTGCATAACCTGATGAATGACAGCTGAAAGTGTAGACAAAGTCCATTGAATTGCATTTTATTGAGGTCATGTGAAAGTTCTTTGGTGGCTCATGCAGAAATGCAAGCCACTGCAAGCCACTCATCAAGTAACGAGCACACATGTGTACCTGATCTAAGAATAGCTGTATCGGAAATGGAGAGTGCTGTGTGGATAAACAATTTTGGGAACACTTAAGTGGAACTGCTGTTTCTAAATTCAGTAAATATTTTTTTTCCTAAAAAAGTAACGTGCAACAGTTAGTTTGTGAGTTCTTTGCAATCACGTTTGCAATATGTGAACCTGAACAGCTTTGGAGTAACTGGTACAGTAGTAGCATATTAAATGTTTCCTGTGTATGCTAGCACTGAAGTCATGCTGCCTTTTATTCTTCCAAATACTACTCGAAAATGCTTTATATGGAGGATTGAAAGTATATCTGAAATTCTGGAATGTGTTCTGTGAGAATCCCACTAGAACAGCATCCCACAAATGTTCCAGGTACTTTTGACTAACTTCCGTGAACACGATGCTGGCTGGACCTGATGTGTAAAGTAAAGGTAAAGGTCCCTGACCATCAGGTCCAGTTGTGTCCGACTCTGGGGTTGCGGCGCTCATCTCGCTCTATAGGCCGAGGGAACCGGCGTTTATCCGCAGACAGCTTCCAGGTCATGTGGCCAGCATGACAAACCTGCTTCTGGCGAACCGGAGCAGCGCACGGAAACGCTGTTTACCTTCCCTATGCCCTAAAGACTGGGGAGGGACATGGCTTTCTGAAGGGCTGCAGCAAATGGTAAATACTTCAAGAACAAATACTTTATAGAAGCAAGAGATCAGCATAGTCTCCATGATGATTTTGCAAGGCACTTTGAGGACAACATTGCCTGCCTCCATGCAGGCTTGAGTGCTTCCACTGATACAGTGTTGAAGTATATGATGCACCATGCTGTCCTTTGTGGGACCCATTTCCTTTGTTGATGCCTGGGGATATGAAGAAGATGCTTGCCGCTGTGCAGCCTACTATATGTTTTCTTGGCCCATGACCATCCCGGCTGCTTCATGGTGTGGTGAACACTTTGTTGTGTGATGTGTGTTCCCCGCTGCCTTGATTCTCTTGGATCTCTGTGGCTTTTTGATACCTTTGGTCATGGTATCCCCCCAGGCAGCCTCCACAAGATGTGGATTGGGGGTACTTTTTATTTTATTTTTCTAGTTTCACTGTTTGTTGCAGAGAGTAGACTGGGTGAGTGTGTCTCTGTCTACTCATAGCTCATCTGTAGGGTGCCACAGGGTAAAATGTTCACCCTGGTGTTATTTAATACCTATATGAAGCCAGAGGTGATGTGGGGGGGTCATTAGAAGATTTGGAGCAAGGTGTCATACTAAGCTCTTTTCTTCTGTAGCATCTGAATTAGGAGAAGCCAAGCATATCCTAAACTGTTACCTGAATGCAGTCATGGATTGGACAAAGGCTAATAAAATGTGAATAAATTCTGACATGACATAAAACTTATGAATGGGTGATTCCCAGGTCTGGATGGGGTTGCACTCCCTCTGTAGCAGCAGGTGGATATTTTGGGGTGGTGCTAACTCCCTAGAGCAGGCATCCCCAAACTGCGGCCCTCCAGATGTTTTGGCCTACAACTCCCATGATCCCTAGCTAACAGGACCAGTGGTCGGGGAAGATGGGAATTGTAGTCCAAAACATCTGGAGGGCCGAAGTTTGGGGGTGCCTGCCCTAGAGGCACAGATGACCACACTGGATTGGAGTGCCCATTACCAACTTGTGGTCCAATAAGGGATTGCCCTCATACATTGGTAAACCTCACTATTAGGTTATTGTACTGAGCTGTATGAGGGACTACCCTTTTGTCTGGTTCAGAAGTTGGAGCAAGTGCAAAATGAAGCTGCTTAGGATGGTTAGTGGGACACACAGCACTGGAATTACTCTTCTTTTGTTATGCACACTGTTCAGTTTTTATTTATGAGAAATTGTTGCATTTTTGTTTTCTGTTGTGTGGGGAAACTTTATTGAAAGTTGCATTGTTGTTGTTTTTATCTAAACTGGCTTAGAGATTTATTTATTTTAAGGTGGCAGTAAATTTACCAAACTGAAGATTGAGCTTTGTTGTGTGCTGGCAGATTTAAAAATGAAGAGTAATGGAAACAGCACAGATACATGCATGCACATAATACTAGATTCTAATCTAGCTTTGAGTGACTGAAAACAGATGTAGGCTATTTAATTTTCCAACTTTCTCTTTTAGGATTTACTTGTTTGTTGTTAAGATGGTGTAGTGGTGCTGGGGGATTAAAGTGGGGGGTGTACACTACTAAGTTAGCCATAATTCAGCTGCATAGCAATGATTGTACAGGAAGATACTGAATTATGCTAATGAAAATGGTCTCTTTTGGATGTTCTGCTTTGTAGATAACCTTCTTGTGAACTAACACTACAGAAATAGTAGCTTCTGCATTTTATTCTTAAGTCTTTAATTTGAATATGGACAAGCCAAAAAGTGAAATTGTGGTAAGGAAGAAGGCTCAGAATTTAGTGGTAAGGCCTTCATTTCTAAAATATCCTTGCGAGAATTTCCAGTAGACAAAAGAGGAAGAAGTAAGCTTTTCAAATGCACATGGGGAGAGAATTAAGTTTATCAGATAGTTGCCCTTTAACAAGCTTTTGCTGAATAAGCAAATAATTTTTTTATAAGATTTGAGGATAATAGTCTTTCCAATAAGTACTAATACATGTTGGGGTAGTTTGTTTTTGTTACAAAGAAACACACACACATGTTGCACTCCTCATTCAAGTGTTCTTTTCCTCTAACAATTGTATTTGACTATGCAGCTGCAGAGATGAGAAGATTTTGCTGATAGTATATGTGGAGAAATATAAAGCAGGAAACTGAGGTGACAAACCAGTACTTGTTGATTTTAATTTGCGTTTGCAAATGTATCTGATGCGATTGTGGATAGCTGGTAAAATGTATGCTCCATCAGTGACCTTATTTCTCTCTGAATGTTCTCTCACCTTCAAACAGCCTGTAGAGTAGGGTGATAGCCTCACCAGATGCAGCTTCTGAGCTACTGAATGAATGTGCTGCAGGATCTCAGCTGTTTCCGCTGGTTGATGCACAATACTGGCAACATTTTTGCAGATGTGGCTGCAGGTGGTTAGTGTGCTGTGAATCATGGCATTAGTACCTATAATCATGTCAGTTTCTTGGCTGTAGTGGCAGATGTCTAAATAGACCATTGAACTTCCATTTAAACCCACTGCATGTTAGCAAAACTGAAAGGTTTTTAGTTATGTTTCCTTGCCAGCAGGCTAAATGAGTGGAGCTGAGCAGCTGCATCTCTTTTGGTCAAGAAAGCAAGAGAGACCTCTTTTCCCATAAAGCCTTTCTATTGTGTACAGTGATACACAGGCCGAAATTACCGGAGGGATTCATGAACTGCACATAGAATTAAAGACTCTAATTGTAGGTGGTCCTTTCAAATTGCATAGTTATTACCACACACAGATATAGAGCTTGTTAACAGTGGGTTGGCTGACACTTGCCATTTCATCCTTCTTGATACCAGTGTAGCAAACCTGTTATTGTAAAGCATAGTATTCACTCCTTTTCTCAACAAATGCACACCTTGAGAGTTGGCGCCTTGTCCTTTTGCAAGTTAATATCAGTAATGGCTCTTCTCTGAGGTTGTCTATAATTGGAGAGAAAGTGCAAGCATCCAGATTTCTCCACAATTCAGTTGGGTAGGTAGCATAAGAAGTAAATTGCCAGAGATTAAACATCAGTTAGCCATTGTGACTAAGGCAGGGTATAATACTGGCTCCTCTGCTGTAGGTGAAATAAGTTGCATCTTTTCCCTTTATGACCAATTTGAAAGGTCTCTGACTGAAAGGTCAGCTATCAGCAACGTCTGACGTTTTGGAATTTGGAAAACGCAATGTGAGATCTCGATCCAAGAAGCTGCTCTTAGAAAGGGTATAGTGAAGCTTGGTGGGCTGGAAGACAAACTGAGAAGACGCTTAAATGTAATATACCTGGAAGTATAAAACAAATCGAACGAATTCTTTCAGGGTAATGCACTGCAGGTGTTGTCCTCACTTTTATTTACACCTACACAGTCATAAAAACTAATCGTTCCGCAGTCTTCAAATGCAATTGATTGGGAGTAAACCCTATTGAACACATTGGTACTTCCTTCTGGGTGTTCCACTGTTGGTGAGTTATATTAAGGGGCTGGATGCTGATGAATGTTCTGAATGTCACACTATGACTAGGAAGAGAAAATGTTCCTGATTGATTATTGCCCTTAAATCCTCTTATGGTTTGCTTTATTCTTTCCACAGGGGAGAGAGAGAGAGAGAGAGAGAGAGAGAGAGAGAGTATAAATAATGTTTATATATAAACATTTTTCTTTCTTTGATATGATGTCAATGTGTATAAATAGGAAACAGAAGAGAGTGAATGTAAAGCAGATAAGTGGTAAATATTGTTTACGTGGTATAGAAAGAAGCATTTAAATTTTGCTGAATTTCAGCTTAAGCCCTAATGAAATAAAAAATTCAACTTTGTTATTGTCTAAAGATTGATTGAATGGCAATGCAACCATAGCTGCCAAGTTTTCCCTTTTCTCGCGAGGAAGCCTATTCAGCATAAGGGAAAATCCCTTTAAAAAAGGGATAACTTGGCAGCTATGAATGCAACAATGTATTGATAATAACTTGAACCGACATTAAGTACTTTATTTCCCTTAACTTAAATGCAATTAATATTATTTAGTCTGTTTCAGAAATGCCATTAGATAAAAATTTTAGAATCTGGTTGGAAGCTCAGTTTGGTTTTTTATGTTTTGATTCTGTTTTTTGCATGCACAATTTACATATGCAGCTCTCTTGGGATTTGGGGGATGTGGGAAAAGGAAGGGCAGATACTTGCCTTTTGATCCATTCTATTCTTGGCTTTCTCCATTGAGGCAAAATATGCATTTCCTTGGGGCTTGGAATGCTGCCGGAATGCATTTTGCAATGCATTTCAAAAAGAAAAAAGAAAAAGAAAAAAGAATTTGTTGCTTTCTTTATTTTAGACCTGCCCTATCCCGAAGGGTCAACATTTATCTACAAAGTGACTACACCAACACGTCTTCTCCACAAAGCAGGGTTCAGCTTCCCCAGGGCAAAACACATTTATTTCTTTATTTAGGACATTGTCTAGATTTTATTCAGTGAGTTCCTCTTTAGGCTGCTGTTTCTACAAGTAAAGAGGTGCCACAATATCTGCCTGTGGTTCTGCTCAGATATGTAGCAAGTTCTTTGCTACAGAGAGAATTCCGACCTGTTCTGAAATAGTTGTATAGACTAGCTGCACATGTGGCATGTCTCAGAAAATTAATCTGCAAAGTTGAGCCAAGTATGTTGTCACACAGGAAATGCAGTTTCAGGACTGAGTCAGATTGTTCAGCAGTAGTGCTGAAAAACATTTGGACAGTGTGGTCATAATTTAGCTCAGCTATATGTAGTTTGTACTTTGGGAAGCAATATGTCTGCTCTGTTTACAGAAATCAATGTAGTCTTGATAGTTAAAACAGTTTTTGTGCTTGTATAAGACATCCCTGATAAAAGAACAGGCTGAGGATGTAGAATGTTGGTGGTGACACTTGAGATCTCTTGTGGTGCAGAGGCCATGTTTAGGCAGTTGTCTATCACAAACCATGGTTTGTGAGGTTGCAGATGACAGCCCTGACTGTGTGCTTTTACTCCTCCCATCTCCATTTCATGTGCCAACTTTGGACTCCAATGTCATGTAAACCAAAGAGGGCTGGAATCACCTGTGAGTCATATTTTCAGCTTGTCTGAGAAGCAGAAGAGATGTCAGTTGCAAACGTGAATGCTTAAGAGGATCATATCTGAAGAACAGGGGTATCTACAACCCAGTAAATGAGAAATGTTTATGTAGTTTTCTCAGTTTCAAAAAAGAATATGCAACAATAACAGTGGTGCTAGCCCATACAACATGTGGAAATATACTTTAATCATCTGATTAATTTACAAACTGGGCAGTGCTTGGAGATTCATTCCCCGTGTTTGCATTTATGGGATTGTTGTCTATCACATGACAGTGTATGTTTACATTCCATAGAGTGGGAAGTGACAAAGACAGGATGTTTCTGTTACTATTTTTCCTGAAGTAGGACTATTGTCCTTTGTTCTTTCTCTTTGCTGTCTGATGCGCGAGAAAGAAGGAGCCATGTTGTAGTGCTCCGTGTGTGTTTATATGTAAATAGACGTAGATTAGCCAAATGCTGAGTTGCTGAGGTCTGTTACGCGACTGCGCAAACTCTGTGGATCCGTAAGTGTGCTGATGTCAGTTGGCATCAGTCGCTGTGATGTTCAGGCTGGAGAAAGCTTTTGAAGCTCCTGAACGATCTACTAGGAGGGAGAGAACATGCCAGTTGGGCATGTGTCTCTGCCAGGGTCCTACTCACGAGTAAGAGAGCCTAACAATCATTACATTTGCTGGTTGTAGCTTTAATCCCAGAATATTATTCTGCCCATCAATAGTTCAAATAACTTGGATGAAAAGGGGCGGTAATCATAATGTTTCCGCTTAAAAGTTATTTCATTCATTACTGTTTTAATTGATGGTGTTGGTTATTTTGTATAAGATTAATTCCAAAATTGTTTTCTCCCCCCACCCCCATGCTTGTTCATTCACTAGACATCAGGGATGGGGTGGAAAACTCAACACACTTCAGACTGGAAAATCAGTTTTGCTTTCACACCCCTACATGCAAAGCAACGTCACATTTTTATTTGAGCTCTGGAATATTTGAATACTACCAAGTATCTGGTGCATCATTACATAAAAATGTCCACACAGTAGTCAGGTGCAGAGCACACGTTGAAGATGAATTACATGCAGGTGTTCTAAATTTTGTTAAAGGTAAACTAAATAAATAACGATTTTATCTAAATGGCAGCAATCTCTAATAGTTGTGTTTGTTTTTTTTTTTTTTAAGTAATACGCTTCACTGTATCCACTGAGGACCATCACTGCAAGGGAGTTGCTTTTTATTAATGAAAGAAAGGCCCAGATGAATGAAAATGCTGCAGCCTTTAGTGTTTGCAGCATCTAACTGTGATTGTGGGCTTACAGCCATCTTGTCATCACACTCTGCTCTTTAAATCAGCAGCTGCATTGTAGCACTGCACTAATTGCTCATAAGAGAATGAAGAGCCTCTTTTATAGAGATCGTGATTGGTCATTGAGAGCCCAGCTGGTACCCTCCTTCTCGTTTATAAAAGACAGCTATGTGCTCCGTAGCTCTTTCAGTCTTCTACATTGACTAGTGCCTGGCATTTCTAGTATAATCTTATTGTTCCAAAAGTTTCTGGAATACTCCTTTCTGTGTGATTTAGGGTCTCCCCCTCCCTTTGTTCTGAGAATATTTTTTTGGTGGCAGATCAACAATCCAGCTATCAGAATGTCATGTGTCAAACACCAACAGGTACCTGGCTCTTTTTTTGCTGTCGCCTAACAGGAAAAACAAAACCCGCCAGCTTCTTAATAGTTGCTTGTTTAATGATTCTCTTGTAATGCTAGCTCTGTTTTCTCTTTCATTTTGTCTGAACCTTTCATTTTAATTTCTTCAATGATGTCTCAAGTGCTTTATTGGAAAAGGCACACCTTGTGGTAGTGGAGCCTTGAATGAGCATCCCTCGGTATAAACTATGTGCATACAGTTTATATTTTACAGTCTCTATTGCTAATGATTATTAACTTTTATAAGACCCTTTCTACTGTAACAAAAGCCTCAAATAGTTTCCATAGGAACAAGGTCATAATTGAAAGAAAAACATTTGATTGAAAGAACCAGAATGATAGACATAAAAATTATAATCCTTGCAGAGCTTTAGATGCCTCTTTAGAATGATTAGAATAATTTGGCTGCCAAGTTGATCAAATTCAAAAGACTAAGCTTCTCCTTTTGTCATTTATGTAAAGCTGTGCAAATAGAACTACTTCTTTTACTGAATGAGGCCTTTCTAAGTTGGGTGTGTGTGCTCTATTTCTTTTCCCCATAGGAGTAAGTCATCCTTATTTTCTCTAGGACCAAAACCTTACTAATGTGTATCAATTTGAAATGAATGTTATAATGTGGCCCCATTAAAGCAATTCATTTGTGCTATGTTATCCAACCAGCAGCTCTCTCATTTAATCTTGGGTATGTTTAAATATTTACAACCCCAAATCTCTTTCAGATAATTCTCTTTAACAATAATGTCAGAAGTATATACTCCCCAGGCCAAGAGTGCTTTCTATGTATAATTTGTTGGACAAACATGTGAACACTTAAACTAGGAATGTGCCAGGCAGGCTAAAATAAAAATAGGACCTTCAATTCAGATTCCATTAGCCCATGGTACATATATAGCAAACTCCTTCCACCCTCATATAACTCTGATAACTCTGATTGCTAAGATTTTTTTATAAACAGAAAACATTAATTTTATGAATTAGATATTGGCATGAACTAGGAAGAAACTACATTTTAAACTTTATTCTGAAATATATATATATACACACACACAGTATATCCTTTGTCATCTAATGTTCACTTTTGTTTGGAACAATCGCTTTATAGCCGGAAGTACTGTGTTTTCCTGAATACGTGATTATCAGGCAGGCTCTGTTGCTGCTTGTTGCAGAAACAGCTTGTTGGCTTCCACATTGTCACTGTAAAGATGTGGAAGGAAATGCGTATCTTTCTGCCAACATATAGTAGCAGATGTTGAAGAAACTGTACTGTTCTAGTGAGGAAATGAATAAAGTTGAAAGGAAGGGAGAATGAATGTGCTGTTGTTGTGTGTGTCAAAATGCTGTTATTTAAATATTCTTATTGGTTGGTTATTTTGTGGTGGGGAGGTGGGAATGTTCTTCAGCCCTGTCTGCAAATTGTTGACATTAGCTATCCATGGACTAGGTGAGAGGTCAAATGCAGCCCCCCAGTCTTCTTGTACCTGGCCCTTGGGGCTCTCCCCAGGTCACTTCCCTCACCAGCCTTACTTAATATGCTCGTTGATTGTTTTTGCCTGGCTGGAATGTGTTCGTGAACTTTGGTAATGCATTTTGGTTGCCTGGATGGAAGATAGAGACGTGTGCATGTAGAGAAACCAACCTGCCATACAAAAGTAAATGTGCATTGGTTGCTTTGCCCAATCTTGCCTCTGTCTCTGTCCACTCCAGCATGTAGCTCACAGAAGGTTGCCCAGATGGGAAAGGTAGCCCATGGTCTGAAAAAGATTTCCCACCCTGGGACTAGCTAGAATAAGTCTAGCAGGTATGGCAGTAGCTCTACGCAGTGTGATTCATGACTAGCTGTATTGCAGGGTCTGCTGCTGTGATCCCGTGCCCACATTTCTTCATCTGAAGATGAACACTGTTCTCAATTATTATGCTGTCATTTCAGCATCTTCACTGGCTCGGCTCTCACCCAGGGGCGTGTTTTAGTTGAGAAACAGGTTGTGGTGGAGGCTGTAGTGTCTTTAAGAAGTGTGGTTTAATTACACATATTTACACCTGAGTTTAGATGAAAAGGGGTGCAGATCTTAAACCAGGCATGTCAAACCTGCGGCCCTCCAGATGTTTTGGCCTACAACTCCCATGATCCCTAGCTAGCAGGACCAGTGGTTGGGGAAGATGGGAATTGTAGTCCAAAACATCTGGAGGGCCGCAGGTTTGACATGCCTGTCTTAAACCATTGCCATCTCAAGAGCAGCTTGCTCTTCATAGCAGCCCAGCATTGCAGACAGAGCCATCCTAAGCACTATCCCTTTGCTCCTGCTTTCCAGCTTAGTTCTAATGGCCGCTGTTACATTTTCCCTGTGACATCACACTCAGAACCTTGGCAATTTCCCCATTGCCTTCCAAACTACCCAGCCAGTTGCTGGCTGGCACACAATCTTAGTTAAGCTGATCGCTTCTCTCCCTGTCTCTTGTTCGGTTAATCACTTCCTGGTGGCCCCTCTGTCAAGTGGCTTCCTGGTCCCAGAGAACGGGACTCACCAATATTTTAGCATTTTGCTAATTCCAAGGTCTGGCTCCAAGCATTTATTAAATTGGAGAACTTTTGGGTATTTCCCCCCCCCCCCAGTTTATAACAATAGCACCAACAATAGGTTAGTTTAAATTTTAAAATGGCTTAAATTCATAATTGGAGTTGGATAATAATAATAATAATAATAATAATAATAATAATAATAATTTATTTATACCCCGCCCATCTGGCCGGGTTCCCCCAGCCATTCTGGGCGGCTTCCAACAAAACAGAAATTCTAAAATACAGAAATCCATCAAACATTAAAATACAGAAATCCATCAATCATTAAAAGCTTCCCTAAACAGGGCTTCCTTGAGATGCCTTCTAAAGGTCTGGTAATTGTTGTTCTCTTTGACCTCTAGTGGGAGGGCATTCCACAGGGTGGGTGCCACTACCGAGAAGGCCCTCTGCCTGGTTCCCTGTAACTTGGCTTCTCGTAGTGAGGGAACCGCCAGAAGGCCCTCGGAGCTGGACCTCAGTGTCCGGGCAGAACAATGGGGGTGGAGACGCTCCTTCAGGTATACCGGACCGAGGCCGTTTAGGGCTTTAAAGGTCAACACCAACACTTTGAATTGTGCTCGGAAACGTACTGGGAGCCAATGTAGGTCTTTCAGGACTGGTGTTATGTGGTCTCGGCGGCCGCTCCCAGTCACCAGTCTAGCTTTATTGCACTCTGGTATATAATCTGATTCAAGCGCTGAAAACTAGCATACTGTAGAAAGACACACACACACACAAATAAAAAATGAGAGTATATCGTGAATGGTTGCAATGCTGCCACAGGTATTTGGTCTCCTGCAACATGGTATGGGATTCTCAGACACAGCACAGTTCTTTTTGAATCACAAAGAAAATACTCAAGAGTTCTTAAATACCTTCTATGTATCTTGAGTCCAATAAACGTGTTTCATTAATACACTTTTGAAAAGGACCTAGTCTTGCTGACTGCTGACTATCATGAAGTATTTGCTACAATTGCGAGTAAGCTTTTATCTGAAACGGAGCCAGAAACATAACCGATTGACCTAAAATCCCCAGCTTTTGTTTGAAACGCCTTCATTCATATCAGTACAATGCTTAGCACAAGAACCAGAAGGAAACTAACACTTCCCCCTTGAAGTGATTCTCATCCCCTGAGAACCAAACTTGAGTTCAGTGGGGGCAGATAAGGGAGATTTTTTATGGTTTCCCCTTATTAAAATGCTTAGTCCAGAGCCTAATAAATATTTTCAATTCATACACATTCTGAATAATGTTCTTCCAGCCCACTTTTGTGTCGCCCTCTTCTCCCACATAGATGCTTCCCCTCCCCCCCCAATAATTATGTTGTCCAAATGTGTGAACTATGGTTTACACTTGCCTGCAAACCAGAAGCAAATCCTGATGTGCCAGGCAGCAAGTACAAACCATAGCTTGCCTGTTTATATGAAGCAGCAATTTGTGGTTTTCTTTTAAAAACAACAACAGAAATAGAAATAAAATAGCCACGCATGATTGGAAGGTCAACAAGGGAGCACATGATCCAAAAGCTGATCCGTGCTTGTACTCTTAACATTTTGGACTGCTGGGTCTGGACTTATGGGGACAAAGGTCCCTCTGCCTCTCCACCTTAGTCGAGGAGGAGGCCTGGTCATAATTCCAAGCCATGGTTTACTACTTAGATAGCTACACAGTCCCATAATCTATACCTGAGTAAACATGCACCCTGTGGAAAAGTTAAAGTGCATCTTACATTGCTTTCACTTAAGCAATTGCAGCTTTGAGACACTGCCAGAGCTCTCTCACTGCGTTCCCAAAGTTGCATAACTGAAGCAACTTGCTTACTAGGCTCTGGGAAGGTTGTGGGAAGGCCCTATGAAGCTCCTGCAACCTTTCCAGAACCGAGTAAGCAGCCCTCCACCTTAGGGGAGGGCAGTTCTGGCCGTTCCTGGCTTTAGGCCAGGGACGTACCCAGGATCAAAACTGGCGGGGGGGAAGCCATGGGGACCATGCCAGGGGATTGCCGGATGCGCTCGCTGCTCTCCGGTAACCTCCTTGCCTCTCTTCCCAGCGGCGGAGAGGAGGAGTGAGAAGAGGCGCTTTGGCCGCCTCTCTGGAACGCTGGCTGCGCGCACGCACGCTCGCTGATTGGGCGAAGGAGTGCTTCTCCCAAAAACTGGCCCCTCTCCACGGGCAGAAGAGGAGCTGGCACCCCGCTCCAGGTGTGAGGGGCGCGGGAGGCACCGGGCCAGTGGAGCGGAGCTGCTTTGTGCTCACGGCGGCGACGACAAAGCGCAGCGTTGAGGGAAACACACCTGCCTTCTCTCCGTGAAATTCGCTGGCAAAACTCCCCCCCCAATCCGTCACGCGTTTACAAGAGCTCAAGCGGCTCCCTCTGAGGATTCCCTTTCCCTTCTGGGCAGCTGTGTCGCCAGCGGGATGCCTGCCTTCCTCGCTCGGCTGCTGCCTGTTTCATCACTTTATAACCATTTAATTTTTTGCTTCTGGGGGGGCAGTTGCCCCCCTGCCCCATGCTGGGTTCGCCCATGCTTTAGGCAGTTTTGCATTTATGTGTGGCCCCCTGGAACCAAATCCCCAGTAGTATGCAAGTTACCTGTATATGCAAATTAGCAATGAATAACACTTAATGCACTGATTAACATGAAGTTTTTGACATGCAGTAGCATTTTGGCTTTTTTGCTTCTGCTTTGTGGAGCAGTTGTGGACCTGCAGGCACATTTGGAATACTGAAGAGCAAAGATTTATGCAGAGGTAGAGTGGGTAGATTCTGGTATTTTTCCATTGTGCAGTGACTTCTGCTTGTTACCCCACTGTGTTCCCAGCAAGCAGAACTTTTGCTCCTTTATTGAAAGCATAGCGACACCTGAGTTTAAACACATGTTGTACCATATCATTAAGGAAATGTTCCACAAGCATTTTCCCATACGGTAACTACAAAGTATATGGTAAGATGGGAAAATATAGTTATTATGAATTGCCTATGGATGAAAATGATTACAAACAAACAAAGGTAAGGATGCTATGGTAATAGATAACATCACTGTTTTTCTGTTTTGCAGAAAATGTACGGTAAGGGTATACAGTAAATGTAAAAGATTTCCAGCACATTTGCATTAGTTTTTGATTCTATATACACAATCTAGTATTCCTCTGACCTTATCTATATATACAAATGTTTTGGGTAGACCACAGAGCAAGTATGGGTTGACTTCAGTCTTACACAATCTGCTTCTTGATGTTTTCACCTGGAATCCCCACAATGAATTGCTTCAATCTAAATTTGCAAAGCATGAATGCCTACTAAGAGACTGGACAGTTAAAGCTACTACAGTTAAATCTACTACCAAGAAACCTACAGTTAAAGCTAGAATTAAGTGACCTCCAGTCTGTTCTCAGGAAGGCAAAAGTAGCTTAATGGAATGGACTAGGCGAGCTTTCCAAACTATGTGTCAGAACACGTTAGTGTGTCAGCTGCAGTGTGTTGGTGTGTTGTGTGAATGCTCCCCACACTTCTCCCGGGGCTGAAAAGGGGTTAGTTTAACCTCTGGTTTCCTAGTAAAACTGAATTACTGTGATGCAAAATGATGCATGTCTAAAAAGTATGTCACCAACATGAAAAGTTTGGAAAGCTCGGGAATAGACTGTAATCCTCCAAGTCCAGCATGTGCTAGGTAGTACAGTGCAATGCCTACAAACCTTTTGTCCATCTCAAGACTAAACATCAGTCAGAAGCCGTTGCTGAAAGTTGTCCTATATTTTATTATGGACTTTTTTGTGGGGGGGGAGTGGATATTACATAAGATTGTCATAGGGAATGGGGAGGCCAAAAAGCTCTGCTGCATATGCAGAAAATTGCTGCTTGGCATTTAGGATCCTGCTTGATGTGATATGAGATAATTCTAAAATATGCAGTTTTGACTGTGAACTTTCTTTGTTTGCATGTTAATTTAGTGACCTTTCTTTGCAGAATGTTTTCATTTAATTAGTAGAGTAATTTCTGTAAGATTAACATACAACATAGGGTGAAAACATAACGCAGGCTGAGATTTGTGGAAAGCAGTAGGAAGGGATTTCTGAATTGGGATAAGCTGAAAGTCTAAGACAGTGAAAGTTGTTAATGTCACCCTTGATCAATGAGCAGACAGAATCCTGACCTGCACTTTAAAATCCAATTAAGCAGTCTGCATATCATTGCAAATACTGATAAGTTGTTGGGGCTCTTTTCTGTGTGGAAAACTAAAGTTGCCTTTACGTAAGTAGCATTGTGCCTGTGCTCTGTAGTGACAATATAATTCTCTATTTAATATGGATTTTCATAACAAAGGTAGCAATCTAGGGTACAGCTGTGTATGCTGGCTCAGTCTGGAGAGCATGAGACACTTACTCTCAGGGTCGTGTGTTTGAGCCCCACATTGGGCAAAAAGATTCCTGCATTACAGGCAGTTGAACTATATGACTTTTGTGGTTCCTCCCAATTCTATGATTCTATGTTTATGCATTGCTTCTGAGGAGTCTGAAGTGCACAACTATGCAGTAGTTTGTCTCCTGACCCATGTTTAGACTAGCTAGTAAACACTAAACCAGATATCCTTTAATTAAATCCTTCCTTCCTTTCACATCTCCAACAGAATCCACAATTAATTTCATATGGTTAATATAACAATACGGCTTTTACCCAAGTAATATGGTACATGTAATGTTCAATCTCAGCTGATCCAGTCATTCTACACAAATAAAGCAAAGTTGAGCCACATGTCTTTAGCAGGAAAACACTAGATTTCAGAATGTTGTTGCTTGTTTTTCTCCCTACAAGTTTCTACAGGACAGAAATGAGTTCAGAAAACACTGCATCTTGAGCTGCTTGTTAAATTGTTTTGGACAAGGATAGCGAATGAAGCATATTAATTGGCAAGGGTATCTGAATTGGGAAGGTGGGCACTTACATCTTTTGGTTGAGTTTAATGAGTACTTATCAAACCAACTGAATAAGGTTTAGATTTTGACTTTAAAATAATTGACTCTTATTTATTAAAATTTTGAATCATAGAATCATAGAGTTGGAAGAGACCACAAGGGCCATCCAGTCCAACCCCCTGCCAAGCAGGAAACACCATCAAAGCATTCCTGACAGATGGCTGTCAAGCCTCTGTTAAAGACCTCCAAAGAAGGAGACTCCACCACACTCCTTGGTAGCAAATTCCACTGTCGAACAGCTCTTACTGTTAGAATCTTCTTTGTTGTAGTTTGAATCCATTGCTCCGTGTCCGCTTCTCTGGAGCAGCAGAAAACAACCTTTCTTCCTCCTCTATATGGCGTCCTTTAATATATTTGAACATGGCTATCATATCACCCCTTAACCTTCTCTTCTCCAGGCTAAACATGCCCAGTTCCCTAAGCCGTTCCTCATAAGGCATCGTTTTCAGGCCTTTGACCATTTTGGTTGCCCTCTTCTGGACATGTTCCAGCTTGTCAGTATCCTTCTTGAACTGTGGTGCCCAGAACTGGACACAGTACTCCAGGTGAGGTCTGACCAGAGCAGAATACAGTGGTACTATTACTTCCCTTGATCTAGATGCTATACTCCTATTGATGCAGCCCAGAATTGCATTGGTTTTTTAAGCTGCTACATCACACTGTTGACTCATGTCAAGTTTGTGGTCTACCAAGACTCCTAGGTCCTTTTCACATGACATGTGAAATTGCATCTTGACACATGAAATCTCAGATTCCCAGAATGTAGTGTCTAGTTTTGATACATTAATCATTTTGTAAGAGGAAGAATGTGTCAGAACACCTGAACAAACAAAACATTGGAACGAATTCTTAAGCCTACTCTTAAGCTGTTGTTTATAGGGTGGAAAGCCAGTGGAGTGAAGTTGCAGCCAGCATTATATCAAGGGTTTCCTCTGCCCACACCTCCAGTTATGTGTGCATTTACCATTGTCTGTTTTGTGTGTCTGACTGCTGTCATGCCACAAAGGATAAATATATCCTCATGTGGCTCATGCCACAGCAGATCCATGTATTAACCTAATTTTTTTCATAAAGCTACTGTTGAGGAGCTAAGTAATTGTTTGAGAATTCTGTTTTGTTCCTTTTCATTTTTCCTTGTTTTAAAGTTTTTCCCATTGTTTTTCCACATTGTGTCCTTAACCTCACCCTGCCTGTTTATAGCTCTTGCTGATGGGAGATGTCATTGTTTTCTACCTTCAATTTCTTGCTCTTGATAGGGAGGGAGCTGAGTTCATGGCCTTACACCTACCACTTGTTAACTGAGGACTTACATTTTGAATGTACTGTATGTGCAAAGATGTATGGCATTGTGTGCTCTAGGGGAGAGAGCAGGAAGTGGGAAGTCAGCAAGTGAAGAAGAGGAACTTTCTCGAGAGGGAAAAGAGGCAAGCATGGAAGCGAGGATGAAACCAAGGCTGTGCTTTGATCATTAGCTCCTTTGTGGCTTATGAGATACAGATGTAGAACTTGCTTGGGATACGTGCAAGGCTTAGTATAACTGCATTGTTTTAAAGCTGCATTTGCCAACTACATTTGACCCGTTCAGGCATTTTAAATCCCTCATGAGCTGGAGAAGAAGGTTGAGTGCACTAGCTCCAAGCCCCTTGCTATCCTTGTTGCCTTCCACAAGATGGAGGGATAACTTACGAAATAGAGAACCAGTTCAACTCTTGTGGATGCCACATGCAATATTGAACCCTGATCTTCCACAGGTGCCTTGCTGCAGCTATTTGCTCTCCAAGTGCAGAAAGGTAGTGGTGATAGAGCTGTTTCTCCCTCATTGCTTGAGGGATTTCAGGGTGCCTGAATATGGCTTTCCCCAAGATGTTATTTCAAAAGCCTATTACTTAAATTTTTGAAAAGGAATTAGATTCAAGTGTTTCAAGCTACAGTCTTTCATTTGGAAAGATGTTTTCCTCTAATCTGCCTTGATGCTTGCAGTTACAAGGTCTGGAGGGAAAACTGTTCTGTTAAAAGCTACCCTGGATAGAAGAGGAGACTTGGTAGCTTGTTTAAAACATTTATACCTTCCCTTTCCATAAAATGTCCAAGAAAGTAACAACATTTTATCAGCTGAGCAGATTCTGTAGCAGTCATCATTGTATTTTATACCATTAAACATTCTATGATTATGAAACTCTAGTACAATTTTTTGGCATAGTGCATCAACTTGGTTTGCCATTCTTCTCTGGTCAGGGTAGGGCGGCCTTTGTTCTTGAAGTAACAGGAAATCATTATCCGTGACAATCACATGATTTATTTATTTAATAGCTGGCCCTGCCATGCGTTGCAGTGGCTAATCCTTGTGACTGCCCCCACCCTGTCCTGATCCATGACCTATTCTGTTCCTCTCCCCCCCACCTGGCTCATCCCTGTGAATCTCCCAACTCCCTCCTCCCCCCCAATCCCCACCCAGGTGAGTCAGTACCTCCATTTGACCTAGTCTGTAAAGGCTATTCTGTTCCTCCCCCCCCCCCCGGTCATCCCTTGAATCCCCCAACCTATATCCAGTCCCCTCCTCCTCCCAACCTCCACCAGGCGAGTCAGTACCTCCATTCAACCTAGTCTGTATAGGCTTCAGGCAAGTATGTAAACTGTAGCCGAGGTGCTGTTGAGGGTGCAGGATTATGGTGCTATTCCTACACAGTATGGCGTATGTTCCTTTCACGTCCGCTAGAAGGTGCTAGGTTTTTTAAGACAAATTCATGTTTTTACCTGTGTTAGGTATGCAAATTGGAGACTCTCAAGGTTATGCAAACTGTCACGTATTGGCAAGGAATGCTGTGTCCAAATTTGAGTGGAATCGGTCAAGCGGTTTCCAAGAAAAGTGGACCATAATAAACATGACCCTTCTAATTTGAGTGGAATCAATCAAGCGGTTTCCAAGAAAAGTGGACCATAATAAACATGACCCTTCTACATTTATATATAGATTACATTTATCTCTTGCCTTTCCTCCAAGGAGCTCAAGGTGGTGGACACAGTCCCTCCACCTTTTACCTTCAGAACAGCATTGCGAGGCAAGTGAGAATCAGTGGTTCAAGAGCTGGTTCAAGAGCTTTAGGGCCTGTGTGTGGATTTAAACCTGGGTCTACACCCCACCGACTCCCATGTAATAAAATCATAATGTAATATTGCGATCTGCACTTGCGATCTGCAGTCCATTGGCAGTAGGAGTACAATATGGGCATGTCTTTAAGCCAGCAGCCTATATTCAAAACTTGACAGTGCCAAACTACCGAAGGCTGTTCACAAAAGCAAGACTGAATGTTTTCCCCTCTGCAGTGCTGGAGGGCAGGATGAGAGGAGTACCCTACCAGGAAAGACTGTGCTCGTGCACCCATGATGTAGATTCTATAAAACACATTGTGCTGCACTGTGGGAAGTTTGAGCAAGCTAGGGCTGAAGTGATTTCACCCCTGCTAGCCTTGCTCCCAGGAAAATCAGAGGATTTCTATATCAGGTTCCTATTGGAAGACCGGTCAAATGCCAGAACACTAGCAGTGGCAAAGCTTTTATCGGTGGTCACAAGAACTAATGTTTCCTATTCCGAATTTGAGTAAGATGTCTGAGTGGTTTGAGGGCGGGGTGTCCCAGCTGTGTATCGCTTGGTAACGAATTGATGGGTCTATGGACCGTAATAAAGATTGTTGTTGTTGTAATAGGACTTCCTTTAGGTGGGCTCTAAGACCGTAAGATTTCAATTTACTTTAGTTCAAAAGTGTGGGTTCATTTAAAATTATTTAAAATTATTACTGTATTTTATGTTCAGCCATTATTAGAGCTGTGTTAGAATTGTTCTTCTGAAATGAATTGTTCTGCTGTTGCTATGATTTTGTTATTGGTAGATTTTATAATGGTTTTATAGTGATTATGTGCCCCCTTTGAAATGCTTTGTGTTTTGAAAGGCAGCAATCTTCAAAAAAATTGTTATCAAATGTATTTAGGCTGTGATACAACTATTCAAGAGCCATTTTAGAGTGGCATTAAAGACAGAGTGTGAGGCAGCATTTCCATGCTCTATAGCTCAGCTTTAATGTTATTTCTTTTTATGCAGAAAATCTTATCTAATGGTTGAGCTAAAGCACAGAAGAAACAAGTCGTTCCATGCTGGATTGTTTCATTAAAAAAACAAAAACAGAATTGAACATTACTGTATTTATTCCATTTTCTGAATGTGTGTCTCTCTCTCTGTGTGTGTATATATATATATGTTGATGTATGTGTGTGTGTAGAGAGGGCAAAGCTTCAAAGGAGTAAGTTCAAAATGGATAAAATCTATTCATATCTTGTGGCTGCCACATGTGCAGATGCATGCACAGATGTACAAGTTCTTCACAAGCTACTTATGAATAAGATGTGCTTAATTAGACTTGATTCTAAAGGCTTCACTCATATTCCTCTTCCACTGAATGTATAAAGACTAAGTGAATGATGGGGTTTCCAAGTGAATCAAGAATATGCCTCTTAAAAGGACTGCTAGCCCAGAGAGCATGATTAGCATGCAAGTGTTGCTGTGGTCTTGAACGCACATGCAATAACTCCCTTGCTGAAGTTACGCAGGTCTTTGGCTGGTTAGGAGCACACCCAGTATTCCAGTGTATACTACTTTACACCCAACTGAATAAAGGTAGTACAGTGGTGCCTTGACTTACGAATTTAATCTGTTCCGAAGGCACCTTTGTAAGTCGAAAAACGCCATTGGAAACGTGATTTCCCATAGGAATGCATTGGAAACAGAAAAATTTGTAAGTCGAAGCAACCCTATCTAAAAATTCATAAGTCGAAAAATCCCTGTCTAAAACCACTGCAGTTTCCCCCCAGATGTCGAGACATTCGTAAGCGCGCAGCCATTACCCCCATTCATAAGTCGAAAAATTCAGTTGTCGAGTCGTTCGAAAGTTGAGGTACCACTGTAGTGTATATAAGTACGGTATATATATATAAGCCGACTTTCTCAGCACATTTTTTTTTGCTGAAAAAGCCCCCCTTGGCTTATACTCGAGTGAGGCGGGCAGCGGCGGAGGGATGAGTGGTGAGAAAGGGCTCCTTTCTCACCACTGGTCCCATTGCTGCTGCCTGCCTCTCGCAAGGGCAGGTACAGGAGCTGCGGTTGGGAGAGGTGCTGCACTGCACCTCTCCAAACCACAGCTCCTATGTCTGCTCATGCGAGCGGCAGATGCACGAGCGGTGAGAAAGGGCTCCTTTCTCGCCACTCGTCCCTCCGCCACCGCCTCTGCTGCTCGCAAGAGCAGGCATAGGAGCGGACAGTGGCGAAGGCAGAGGAGGAGGAATGAGTAGCTCAAAAGCAGCCCTTTCGGGCTGCTCCTTCCTTCGTCGCTGTCGGCGGTGGGGGAGAAGGAACGAGCAGCCCAAAATGGCTGCTTTTGGGATGCTCCTTCCTCCACCTCCGCCTTTTCTGCTGTTGGCGGCAGCGGGGGGGGGGGGAATGAGCAGCTGTTCAAAGTTGTTTGTGTTTTTTAAGAAGCAAGTTACCAATTCAACAGAGCAAAAACAAATAAAGATTTAAAGCCCAATACTGTAGTACAATGTTTACTCAGCCTAGGGATGCAATCCTAAACATTCTTCATAGGCATAAGGCACAGATGAACAGAATGTGACTTACTGCCAAGTAAACAGTCATTGGATTGCACCACAACTAGCTATTTGGATCCTGACCTTTGGCACGCAATACCCAAAAGGCTATACTTGCTCCATCCAGTTGTTTCAGGCTTCTATTTTTAATGGGGTGAGAGGAAACCCCATCCAAAACACTGATTTTTAGGAATCAGACAATGTTTACATCTCCATCACCCTCTTTCCTCCTTTCTTTCCCTTCTCTTGTACAGTACTACTAATGTGTAGAGGCATCGTAAAACATTTGCCATGTGGTTATAAATATATTTAAATTCTTAGTCGCTTTGAGGCAAAACTCTTAGTGTTTTAGCTTGGTTGCTTGGTTGCTGATTGAGCTAAGGTTTTTGTGCTTCTAGCTACCATACCAAACATACCAAACAATCCATCGTATACAGCCAGGCCCTACATTACAACCGCATCTGTTCCAACTCTACAGACAGAGAATTTCACCTAAGAGATCTACAGCAAAGCACCTGATGAAGTTAAACAACAGATCAACAGAGCCAGACTGATACCTAGAGAGAACCTGCTGCAAGACAGACCCAAAAAAGAAAATAACAGAACACCACTAGTCATCACATACAGCTCCCAAGTTAAAACAGTACAACGCATCATCAGAGATCTACAGCCTCTCCTGGACAATGACAGCTCCCTTTCTCAAGCTCTGGGAGGAAGACCTTTCATTGCCTACAGACAGCCACCCAATCTTAAACAACTCCTCACCCACAATAATACAACCACCAGACTTAACATGGACACTGGTACCAGAGCCTGCAATAAACCCAGATGCCAACTTTGCTGTCACATACACCCGGACAACACCGTTACTGGCCCCAACAACATCCAACATACCATGTCAGGACTATTTAATTGCTCATCTTCTAACATTGTGTATGCCATCAAATGCCAACAGTGCCCTTCAGCTCTCTATATTGGACAAACAGGCCAAACCCTGCGCCAAAGGATAAATGGACATAAATCTGACATCAGGAACCAGAAGACAGAAAAACCAGTAGGAGAACACTTCAATCTCCCAGGACATTCTATACAAGATCTCAAAGTAGCTGTCTTACTACAAAAGAATTTCAGAAATAGACTGGAAAGAGAAGTTGCTGAATTACAACTTATCACCAAGCTCAAAACCATGGAGGGACCTGGTTTGAACAGAGACACTGGATTCTTATCTCATTATACATGATAAAGCGATCTTCAGCCATCTCATTGTCTCAACCCTTGCTTTTTCATGCAAAACCATTTGCAGTCGTTTTCGGTCATCAACAGCTATCAGTCAGTCAATCACCCACTTCCACCACCCTTCTGAGTGATACCCCCTCCCCACCCCCTCCCCACCCCTTCTCTACATAAGCGCCTGGGGACTCCTATTTCAGTGTATCTGAAGAAATGTGCATGCACACGAAAGCTCATACCAAAATAAAAACTTAGTTGGTCTTTAAGGTGCTACTGAAGGAATTTTTTTATTGTGCTTTTAAAGTTATTGTTGATACCATATTGTTTTTGTTGACCCTCTTTTCCACTTACAGAGCTCGTTTACTGTTTTTCTTTGAAATAAATATTCAAAAACATTAAACCTCCTAATGCCTCAATTAATGTAATTTTATTGGTATCTATTTTTATTTTTGAAATGCTGCTGCATTTCCCACCCTAGGCTTATACTCGAGTCAATAAGTTTTCCCAGTTTTTTGTGGTAAAATTAGGTGCCTTGGCTTATATTCGGGTCTGCTTATACTCGAGTATATACGGTACATAAAATATATAGATCAAATGCTTTGGACTTCAAAAGAGGCCAGCAGCAGCACAATTGTTGGCAAAGGCTAGATAGAATAATAGCAGAGACAAATTAAGTGAAGAACAACTGCTGTTCTGGCAAATTTCAAGCTTGGGATATGGATTCTGAGCAGTCGAGAAAACTTGTTCAGTATGTCTGTTTGAGAAAATGTCAAGAGGCATACAAGCAGAGTTAACATAAACGTTTCTGACATTAGTCTGTCAAGCTGTAGTGCTTACTTCTATTGTCTAATTTTCAAGTCAAACAGCACATATGGCTCACGTAGGGCATGATTTGAATAATAATGTTGCAATCAGTGCTGATCAGATAAAAAAACAGGATTCAGGAGTGTTTGCAGGAATGGTTGTTTTTTTAGTCGGGAAGACCATGTAAACATATACACTGTAGGTCTAAAAATAGATTTTTGTACGTACTTCCTTTGAAAAAAACAAATCTGAAAAGAGGCTTTAAACCCCCCAGGAGCTGACTCTGATCTTACTGCATTTTGCATATAATAGGATTTCACAGTTTTTTATGTACTTATGTAGGTACAGTGGTTCCTCCCCCCCCCCTTGCAGCTTTAACCAAATAATGAATGTTTTGTATGGTTAGCTCCATATAGCTAAAACAGTAAACTGTTGGAACTATCGTGTGTGTGTGTGTGTGTGTGTGTGTGTGTTTGAAACAACCTTTAAAAGCTTTATGCTCTGAAAGTAGAATAATCTGTCTAAATGCTGTTTTAGGAGTTGGGGATTGTGTTGTCACTGAGGGAATTTTTAATAAGTGTGTTTGGGTTTGGGGGAAGGAGAAGAAAATGCAGCATAAAAGAAGGAAACCTGAAATGCTGCAGCGTGGGTTTTTGCTTTTGATTATAATTGTGCACTGGAACTCATGAATTTGAATGCCTTGATTGAAAAACCTTGTGGTTAGAGATTACATGAAATTGCAGTGCAAAGATGGCCTGGGCTTGCCTTCTCTTACCAAGTTGCCTGTTTCATTGTAGGTATGCTACCTAATGTATTACAGATTGCCCATATGCTTACAAATGATCTCTAGTATCAATCATTGTTTCCTTCTCATCTTCGTTTTAATCTGCTTCAGACATGGTACATCATAACATTGGCTAGAATTCAAAGAGCCGCTCAATTACTCCTATAGAGAGAGATGATGCTTTTGAGGACCTTTGAACAAGAGCTTCACATGCTGCGTGGCATTATACTTTTAAAACTATGGGAATTTAACAAACACTTTGAGTAAAATAGCATGTAATCTGCTACTCAAAGTCTCTCCCCCCTCTCCCTCCCCCACTCTCTCTCACACACACTGGTTTATAAAAACGTAGCTATTTGAATTTTGGCCGCAATCTTTAATTTGCTGTGTAGTCCACTGGTAGTATAGGCTCCCAGTATATGGGGACAGGACTGAGCTCCCCAATCTTGAGGGGCCCCGCCAGGCCTCCCCAATGTCACACACACACACACACACACACACACACTGAGCCCCGCAATGCCAGGTGGAACTCGGCACTTCTGATTGGTAGTGCTAATTTTAGATTAGTATTTATCTGTGTTTAATGTAATTTCCAGCATTCCCCCCCCCACAGAAATTGCTTTATTGAAAATAGTATAGCCTGCTTTCCCATAAGATGTTACTAAAAGCAACTGTAGGATAAAGTAATAGTAAACCGCAAAGTAAAATGTGCTGGTATGTCAATTCTGTGAATCAGCTAAGATGGAAAGTACTGTATTAGAAGGTTTCCCCTATGTAACTAGTTGATAGATATGCTCTCTCAGCAGAAATATAAACAAAACCAAAAACCCAGTAGCAGTAGAAAGGAGAACTAACATAGCAACAACAGTGGCAGGCCTAGCAGTACAATTGCCACCCACCAATCACAGGCCTTATCCACACTTGCCCTGTGCTTTGTTGGCACAAACCCAAGATTCGTTTGCCCCATCTCTTTCCCCAGCGAAACCCGCTGTTTACCGCTGAATCAGAACAAACATCAATCTGCAGAAATCCCTGTGGATGTTTGTTCTGATTCAGCAGTAAACAGTAGAATGAGTGGAAGAAGTGTGGACGAGCCCAGTCTCATTCCCAAAGACACTTTCATATTAGCTGTCTGCAAAGACCACCAATCAACATGTGGTGGCTGCAGGTGTCAAATAACATGTTCCATGCGCTGCCACTCCAATCACAGCAATCAGGTCTACACCTAAAAAGTAGAAGGTAGGCTTAGCGAACCCATGGTCTCCCCAGGAGAAGGCTTCAAGCCCCACTGTGGGACAAAAGCTGTGTGAAGGAGAACAACCTAGCAAATGGAAGCAAAGGGCGAAGCATTTGAAGAAAGGAGAATGGATGCTAGATCAGCAAACCTGTACACAGTGAGCTGTGTCTGGCATGGAGGGCCAAGGCTACCCACCCTTGGTTTACCATATCTGAACTGGTGTAACTGTAGTTCTTACCAGGAAATGTGTGTGTTGAGCAGCAGAAGGAGAGGTAGGGCACACGAGTCTGTAGGGTACTCTGTGTCATCAAACTATTGTGACATGAAAACAGGAATACACTAATAGCTGCGCTGTGGGAAAGAAGAACGTTTGTAATAGGAAGCAGCAAGTGTGGCTTGGGTCTTATCTTATTACAGAGAATACTCTAACCGCACAGCCACAGGAGCAGACAAATGAGAAGAGTGTCATAGAGCTTTTTATCTTCTTTCTGTATAGCGAGATTCCCTCCTTTCTCCCCTTGCCAACCACATGCACCATGGAGCTGCAGATAAGTGGAACTGCACATGTACAAATGCCTAAGTGATCCCATAGCTACCTAGCGATGGACACTCAGGAGAAAAGATTGGGAACACACACACACACACACACACCCTACTAGGCAGAGGGAGCAAACCTGTAGGCTCATTCTGATAGCTGTCTGCCTCGTTTGGACCTTTGGGTAGCTTTTATTTTGCTCGGTTCTCTTTACTCAGCTATCCATACTCTTCCCCCCCCCCCATGTTCAGTTGGTTGGCTGTAAACAGCTGCTGGTAGTTGTATCAGCAGTCACCCTCCCCGTGTCCACCATTGAGTTAGAAGGGACCACAAGGGTCATATTGTCCAAGCATCTCAGCTTCCTGCCTGCCAACTTCGTATAATACCATGTGGGACCATGAACTCTTGTGAACCTGTCTCCTTGGGTGCAGCAGACCCTGGGAACTGAACCCACATCTCTCGCAGCCCATCCTAAGCAACAGCACCACACTTAACCCCACATAGCACACTGAGCCACACTTTCCTGTTCCACATTTTATATTGGCTGTGTTAGGTGTAGTGTAGAACATAGGAAGCTCCTGTTGCTAGGAATAGAAGGATTGGAGAGTTTTGCATTTGTGGGCTATTGGGTACTAAGCTCTTTAATATCACTCAAGACAGTTTCTTCTCACCAGATGTGAATTTTCCATCTGAGGTACACAGTGGGTTGGAAAATGCTATTTATGTGTGTGTGAGCCCTTCAAAGTTGGTGGGCTCCTTGCGTCTAGATCAGAGCACACAAAAAATGAGAAGCTGCACTTGGGTAAACTTCCGCTGACTGCCTCTGTTGTAGAACTTCTAAATAATGTGTGCTGTGCTATACTTCACCTGTGCCTCTTGTTAATATTTGAAATTAAACAGATCTGCTGCAAGAAATCAGCAAGTTGGATGTTTATACAATAGGCCTCTTTTCCAGGCATAAGCAGAGAAAAGCTAAAAGATAAGTAAACGTAAGGGCGGTGTCCTGGAAGAGGAGGGTGCTATTCGTTCAAATGCACTGCATAACTTGTTTTGAAAACCAGTTTCGTATCTTCCTATGTAGCCTAGTACTCTGAAGAATACGCTTTTGAAATAGGAGAACTTGTAATTGTGGAAAACATTTTATCAAAATTTAGCAAAAGTGGTTTTTCATTATTGCTGTGCTCACCCCACCATTATCTAGACGCAGCTAGATCACCACACACCTTTGATTGCTTTGATACCAGTTTTCTTGAAGTAATTATCTAAACCATTTGAAGAAGTTAACTGTACCCTAGTCACTAGGACATAGTGAGAGAGAAATAAGGGCTTAAAATAACATGCCACTATCACATACCTTGGGGAAGGATTGCATATTGTAGCTAAAGAATATTGTCAGAGTCAAGAAATATACATGGCTTATTCAAGTTTTGAAGCAGAGGTTGGATGCTTTTAGTTGAGATTCCTGCATTGCAGGGAATTGGATGAGATAATTGGATGAGATATGCAGGGACCCTTTCAACTCTATAAATCTAAGAATACCAGCACACTACTGCACACCATTTCTCAATTCAGTCATGTCAGTGGGGTAAAGCTAAAGGGACTCCTGACCATTAGGTCCAGTCGTTGCGGCGCTCATCTCGTGTTATTGGCCGAGGAGCGGCATACAGTTTCCAGGTCAGTGAGGTAGTTTTTTGTTTTTACATTTTTGCTTTAAAACATCAGTCAATTAAGTCTGTTATTAAGGTATACGTATGACTATTCATTGATCCTAGACTATCATTTCTGCATTTCTTAGCTCAGGCTATGGGTAGCAGACTCTTTTGCATTTTGCACATTTGGTACTATTAATTTGTTAGTTTCTATTCTGTTTTTTCTCCCCGACAGCCGCAACAGTTGACATTTTCTGAATTGGAAAGTTAAGTGCTATGGCTGCAACAAAAATGTCTAAAAATAATTCTCTGAATTCTGAAAGTTTCCTAAAGAGCTAAAGTGGTTTTGCAAAACAGCTTCTAAATAGAGAATTGCAGGTACCTATACAGTACTTCTGTTTCTGAGTTTGGCATAGACCTGGGAGGGGAACAGAGTTTGATTGTATCACAATAGATTTGTCAAGTGAAAACTTAAAAAAAAATATTAAAATCTCTGATAACAATAAGTGAAATCTGTTATGTTCTGAGCGACTGATTGTTCTGGAATATGGAGAAACTCGGGATAAAGGAATTTGGCATTCTTGTATTGTAGGGGCTTCATTTGTGCAAGCTTGTTAAGTGAGTTGGAACTGTAGAGCACTCAGATCACTTGCAGAGACAGTTTGTGAAAGCATCATTTCTGAAAAGATGCAGTTATGGAGGGTGAAGAAAAGTATACATCAGGGTAGGATTATTATAGAGAACTTCTAAAGGGGAAAATGAAATACACAGTAATGTTTAGAAACAATGGTTTCAAGGGTAAAATGGGAAGAAAGAAGGTATTTTAACAGGAAAGGACAGAAACCTTGTACTTTGTGGAGAGACACCACAGTGCCTGAAGCGGAAAAGATCACATGAAAAACATTGTTTGTGTATGACATAGATGAAGAAGTTAGGAAGATCTTACAGAACATTTAGCAGTAATGAGAGAGAGTATATCAGCTTGCTTCAATTTAAAATGTAATTCAGAAGTATTGTCTGCTGATTCCATAAATTTGCCAACCCCAGTACAGATTATTTGTGTAGAAGGCCACATTCCTTCAAGGGTAGTGGATGGAGCCAGAGCCAAAGGTGAGCAGGGTCCATTCCCCTCCCTCTCTGCCACTTCCTTGTTGTTTTATGTGAGTGAAGCAGGTACATTGCTATTCTTGAACTAATGGCTTGCAGAGGGTTTTTTTTTAATTATTATTTTGCTAATGGTCCCATGCAGTCCTAGGGCTGTAGGTTGTTCATACCTATTCTATACCTTTAAATCTGTGGTCCTAATGCGATTTAGTGAGAATAGTGTCCAGGACTAAATTCATTTTTCATTGAAGTGCACTATAGGTGATTCAATGGTGCTATGGAGCATGCTCAAAGAAAGTAATTCTGTCTGCCCCATTCAATCACCATCTTACCCAGTGCATTCAGAGCTCAATTCTTTGAGAGGTTTGAACCAATTTTTACCTGAGCTGCTAAACTGGCAATATGTGAAAGGGAACAATTTCCGTTTGGAATAACAATAGCATGTAGGCCTCTACCTTTACCTTTACTGGTGTCTGCTGTTCGCCAGAACCCTTGATGTCCTACTAGATTCACATTGAGAACATACGGTAACACACCAGCTCTTTCATTTTTGCTTTTCTCCTTACCCTCCATTAGCTGCTATGTCATTACAGTGTAGTAAAATGCAGTGTAGGAGCTTCCAGAGCTTGCAGTAATTCTATAAATTATTCACATTAATTTAACTTGTGGATTTGTTCCAAAGGACTGCATATTTCCATTTGAGTTGCTGTTCTGCTACCCAAATGTTTATAGCTCCCACCTCCCTTGTTTAAGCAGGAATGATGATAAAATAACCAGAAATCTTCATTCACTCTGACAAAAGCAATGCAACACATCATTAAATGTCACATTATCCTATAGTCAAGCTTGTTTATATCATGTCCTTCATGAGATTTCATGATGCTTTATTCTACATGAGTGAGATGCTGATAATGAAAGCTGAATGTATCCCAGATTTCTGTGGCTCTCTTACAATAGAACTATGTTAAGCCTGGCTCCTATGTGAAATGACTTCCCTTATGGCAGGCATCCCCAAACTGTGGCCCTCCAGATGTTTTGGCCTACAACTCCCATGATCCCTAGCTAACAGGATCAGTGGTCAGGGATGATGAGAATTGTAGTTTGGGGGTGCCTGCCTTATGGGCTGGAGAAGAGTGTCTTTTGGGTTTACTTGGTATTGGGCCTAGTGATGTCACCAAGCCTGAATTTAGTTTGAAAGCTTTAGAGACACAGTAGTTCTCCTGTAACATAGAAATCATTTGTGTTGAATATGACTAGAATTGTCAATATCCCCCCCCCGAATTGTTTTAACCAAAATCATTGAAAAAACTGGCACATCTGAACAGATCTGTTAAAGTGCCCCATTATCTGGTTCAGAAAAGGTTGAGCACAGATCTTCTAGGGAGCTTTCAGAACATAGGAGCTCAACCCTTCACCCCTTTCTAGTACCTAGCCAGGGTAGGTAATTACATGAGCTTCCATTTCTTCATGAGTAGATTGTGTGTGAGTAGCTGGGCACTATACCGGTGGCCCTAAAACTCATGCCTGGCGCACTGTCTCCTCGGTCCCTGTGGCAGATGAGGAGGCGCAAATGTTGTCCTCTCTTTAGAAGCTCATTCTGATTTATTAATAATATGTGTATCCTCTTTGGCTTTGATATTTGGTGGGAATTGGGATTTCTAAGTTGTTGTTTACCTTATTACTTTGCACTGAGCTAACCATTATGGGTGTCAATCCCATAATATATAAGCCTCTACTTGTGTAAAAAGCCTATCACAGCATTGATAATAGTCTGCAAAGTTTTCTGGATTTTTACTGTGCAAAAATCATAGTGTGAATTTGCTGTAAGAAAAAAACCCTTTATTTATGTACGTATGTGCGAAAGATATGAATACAAATTTTGAACTGATGTTGGGAATAATCGATTAATAATCTGCACAAGACTAACAGAACATTTAGACAAAGATCAGAAAAGAAAACAACATGGTGACGGTTTGGTTTAAGGTTTTAAGGTAACTACTCTGAATCCCCCCCCCAAGTTATTTCCTTATTAATGGTTGTTGAGTTTGTTTTTTTGTTTTTGCTTTTCCTCTATAGCGGATTACTGTAATTTGATCATCAGGGTGCTGAGTTTCCAGTCTGAAGAAGAGGAAATATTTTGATAGAAGGGAAGTTGTGTCTTTAGACGCAGTTGCGTCTTTAGACACAGTAGCTAAAAATAGGTATTCTGCTTTTGAATGTTGTAAATAAATTCTGAAAACAATCCATGATTGTTAGAAATGATTATTTAACAAAAATGCTAGTGTTCTCTTGTTTACCCCACCCTGTAAGCTATCTACCACTTTCAGAAGAGGTTAGTTTACCATTTACCATTGTCAAGCAGTTTAGATAAATCTATAAAATTAATTCATTACTCATTAAACTTCAAGATTACACTTCTGAAATTTCGAACCTGTACTATGTACATACCTAGAACTTGTTAAATTTGGAGATTTCAGGTCAGTTTGTCGGAATTTTGGAGATAGGGATAATTTAGGAACCTAGCTTTCACATTTAGACTACCCTGTACAGTTTTGAGGGTTTTTTCTAGCTGAAAATATCTCCATGAAAAACTTAAGTATTGTTGGAGAAAGGCCTTTGCCTTGTCCACAGAATTGCTACCGGTATGTGCTCTTAGGAAAATACTATTTTCCATTGACCAAGAGTCCATTGGCACGGATTTTAGAGCTCTGTTTATTGAGGTCTCTTATTTCTGCCTTCAGAGCGGTAAGTGTTGCATCATAGGTCAAAACAAAATAAAAAAAATCCTTCCAGTAGCACCTTAGAGACCAACTAAGTTTGTCATAGGTATGAGCTTTCGTGTGCATGCACACTTCTTCAGATATCTGGAAGGATTTTTTTATTTTGTTTTGACTGCGTCAGACCAACCCGGCTACCTACCTGTATCATAGGTCAAGGCTATAATAAAAATATTCTTCAAAAGACAATCCGTTTTGTTATTTTGGAGCTTTCAGTGTCAAAGGCAAGTAAAGTTTTAGGAATAGTACTCTTAAGTAGAACATTAAACTTCATGTTCATTGCTCACAATCTATAATCTGTTCAGAATCTACTAACAGAGAAGTTTCAGATTCTTGATGGCCTGGCATGTTCCATTGCTTTCATTTATAGTGTATTGCATAACCAACCGGAGGTATACCAGGAAATTAACATGAACAGGAAAAGTCTAATTTAGCTGCAGTCATAGCTTTGCAAGGTGGGACACAATTTGAGGGTACAAATAAGTCAATGAAGGGTGGCCTTGAACAGGGTAGAAATATTTTAAGAAAATTTCCACAGTTTATTCATGTGCTTCTACACCTTCTGCCCATGGGCATAGGCAGGGGGGGCAGGAGGGGGCAATTGCCCCCCCTAGAAGCAGGGCTGCTGGCCATCCTGCCCCGCTGCCCGCCCGGTGCCGTCTCCCTTCTCCCTGGCTGGCTGTGGAGCGGGCGGGGGGAAAGCCAGACAACCGCTTTGCGCGGCTCTGGGGCTTTCCCTCCACCTGCCCCGGCGATTGCAGAGGGGGAGGAGGGGATCGGAGCAGCCCGATTTCGGGCTGATCCTGGCTCCCCCTCGCCCCTGCCGATCGCGGAGGGGGAGGAGGGAGTCGGAGCAGCCCGATTTCGGGCTGGTCCTGGCTCCCTCTCGCCCCTGCCGATCGCGGAGGGGGGGTGGGAGTCGGAGCAGCCCGATTTTGGGCTGATCCTGGCTCCCCCTCGCCCCTGCCGATTGCGGAGGCGGAGGAGGGAGTCGGAGCAGCCCGAAATCGGGCTGATCCTGGCGCCCCCTCGCGCCTGCCGATCGCGGAGGGGGAGGAGGGAAAGCTGGCAAGGGAGAAGGGAGCTTTCCTTGCCCCGCTGTGGCCCCGCCCCTTGCCCCCCCTGATTTTTATCCTGGCTACGCCCCTGCTTCTGCCTGCCAATCAGGAACAGGTTTGGTTTTTTTTAGTTATAACACACAAACATAAATCTTTCCCCAAGTTGAATTGTTCCAGCTTTTATAAGACCATTTCTGGCATAAAGTAAAGGTAAAGGTATCCCTGACCAGTAGTAAATGTGCAGACAGACTTTGAACCTTGAAGTTGTTAAGTTTCATTGCAAAGGCAACTTTCTGTTTGTTTTGGGTGCTTCTACAATTTTTTTAAAACTGGGCTGTGTAAGTTTGATTATCAGTGGTCCATGGGACAATACAGCCTTCCCTAATCTGCTCTCTTTCTGTTTTGTCATGTATTACTTGCAGTTACTCATCATTTAGATTTTACATAATTTTATTAATATTTGCATAAATGCTTTTCACCTTGCTTTATTGCATTTTAACGTTTCTTTTTATTATTTGTTGAAAAAGGAACTCTCTTTTCCTTTTTAAAAAGGAAATGCTTTTTAAATGAAAAAACCCCCAGCATTTTAAATTAAACTATTTCTGTTAAACTAATTTGGGTTGGAGTTTAACTTATATTGCTGTTAACTTGTGTTACTTTTAGTCTGCCATTGCTTTGTTTTGTAATGCTCTGGGGCTGAGGTTCAGAGTTCATACCTACTGTACTGAAGGCTGCATTCTAAACATTCTAAATAGTTCTTCCCTCTTTCTTTCTTTGTTTCTGTTTCTTATACAGGAAATAAAAAAAGAAGCAAAGAAGGAAGGCCCTGTCATCAAAGCACCAGAAAAATCTATACATGATGTTTCCAATGGAAGTTCGTTACTGTTGTCTGAGACAATTATTAGAGCCTCCAAAAAAGGTAATATATTTTGAATTAAAAGCTCCAGGATGAACTCTCTTTGGAATGTTTCCAACCATAAAATTATACACTGGACAAATGTATATACCCATTAAGGGTGGAAAAAGTTCTCAAATGGGCAAAGAGGTTTATGAAAGCCAATTCATACATTCAGTCACTGTGTCTTCCCATCTGAGGATACCACTCTCTTATCAAGAACAGAATCACTTGTGTCTGTTTAACCAAAGTGCTTCATTATTGAGTGCAATTACTTTAACAAGGAGCAGCCAGTTATAGGTAGATTTATGGCAACATAGGCCTTGTCAGCAGAGTTTCGTGTCCTTCTGAAGCTACTTGTGTCTTTCTTTTCATTTCCTTTTAATGGTATCTACCCATCTTCCTTCTCCAAGTGGCAGCTTGCACTCCCCCCACCCTAAATTCAGCTTTTTCCAATTTGCAGATAATCCAATAAGGAAAGAAAATCCAATATAAAAGTGTGTGCTATCCGACTGTGGATGTACAGAAGCACATTGTGTGGCCAGGTTTCTTTATGTGTGTTGTTTCTGTCAGCTCAAAGGATGCAGTGTTCCTTTCTCCATCGGTTGTTGCTGAAGGCACATTTGCAGTATTTTATTTTATTTTAATTTCTAAAACAGCTCTTTTGGACAGAACAGCTCAAATACCCGCAGATAATCAACTTCCCACCCCATACTAAGTTCATAATTGGCAAGTGACTGTTTATAGCTACCTAGAAAAGTATGGTAAATGCTTCGGTAGTTAATTGTGCAAAGTAGGCAATGCTGGTTATATAAATTTTACATTACCCACATATATTATCCATATATATTTATCTGTTTTGGAAACATGCTGAGTTTATTATCTCAGTACTTCCTTGCAATGGGCCTCATGAAATACCAGTTTCCCCCTTCCTTTTCTTGCATCGTAGTATGATGAAATAAACAGGATATTCTCGAATATGGTTAGGTCTATGCAATAGCTTATGAACTTGATCCTGCTAAATAGAATATGTTTTGATTGCCTGAAAGAAAACATGCAATTTTGACATAGTTGTGTCAGTGGGTTGCCTTGCTAGTTATGCTCTCCAGAGTGTGTGGAATCATTCAAGGATTTTTATTTCAAGAACAAATGTTGTATTTTCGTTACCTTGGAGGCTTACCAGCTTTTGTTTCTTATCTCAAAGCCAAGTCCTTGGTGACTATGAAACTTTGAAATGTGCTATTCATGGCACAAGCTGCCTGTTTGTGTCAAAATCGTACTGGAAGCTCAGAAAAAAAACTTACCAGAAGCCAGAATTAGGCTATTGAGCCGCCAATCAAATAAACTGAACCCAAAGGACTGAATCCAGGCAGTCTGTGAAACCAACAATCATCCTATACTATATAAGCAACTAGCAGCATCATACCCGGCATTGCTCAGGAATTCTAAGGATCAATGCAATCAGAAAGGTTCAGTCCACCATCTTGATTCAAAATGGCATCCAGTTGTATCCCAACTTAGATGAAAACCTGATCGTAAAACTCAGGAAACCCATCGGAGGTCAAGGAGATAAACAGCTACCTGACATTTAGAAAACACCTAAAGGTTTTTAATCTGTGATATTTTAATGTATTTTGGTATTTGTTGGAAGCTGCCCAGAGTAGCCGGGGAAACCCAGCCAGATGGGCAGGGTATAAATAATAAATATAATAATAAAAGGAACCATCATGCAAAATTTGCTGATATCTTAGACAAGGTGATAAAATCCATAAAGTATTGCAGATAAGTAGATGATCTATGGCAGATTAGAAAGAACAAGACAGCACTTAGAAGTCCTATTAGTTACTTATGTAAGGTTTCACGTAGGAGAATCATGTTGGGGGGAAATAAAACAAACAAAAAATAAGCCATTAAATTCAAAGTTGTGGTATGAGGTGTTTGATGAAGATGTACTAGAATATAGGCCCTGAAAACCAAAAAAATTGCCTGTGGAATTTTTGCATTATCCTTTTCGGTGTTCTAAAAGACTTGGCATTGGGTTTTTTGGGTTGTGCTTGTGCAAGTAATAGAAGACTCCATATGGTCTGTGGCAGCTGGGCCTCTGTTATCTGGGGCACTAAAATGGAAAGGAAGTACATCCTGTTACACCTTTTAAATCCTTGCAATTTTTAATAGTTTTTCAGTATGCCTGGGCTTGTACTAACCATTTAATTTTTAATGTCGCCTGCAAGTTCACTTTTATGTAAGAGATTTTTAAATGTCACAGTATGCCAGAAAGCAAATGAAAGCTGGATAAACAAGAAAATTGACTTTACCAAATCATTGTACTAAGACTTGTATAAGGTAGAAAAATAATCAGGAAATGAAATGTAGCATGGTATCAAAGGTGCTTTTAAAAAATGATGGGTCAAGCCTCCTGACTCCTTGCAACTTCAGCATGGGTCCTGATAGTTTGGACCCAGACTGTTTTAAGGATTGACTCATCATTCCCATTTCTGGTCTGTGCCAGCTGCATATGGAAGTTTGCTTGGGACACTATACTTCTGTTGCAGCATCACACTGTTGACTCATGTTAATCTTGTGGTCTAGTAAGACCCCTAGGTCTGTTTCTTATGTACTGCTGGTAAGCCAGGTGTCCCCTATCTTATTTGTGCAGCTGGTTCTTCCTGCCTAAGTGTAGAACCTTACTGTCAGGGCTGATGGGGCTTCCTCTCTTCACAACAATCACCATGAGAGCCTCCGGACATTTTTATGGACTTTATTTACAGTATTTACAACAGGTCATTAGCACGTAATAATCATCCATCAGAGTCACTCAGTTCATATCTCTGCTGAGGCCTGCGCTTGCCCCTCCAGTGGTTCGTGAGGGAGTCTCCCACCTTGCCTTTCAGCCCTCCTCTTTTCTGCATGTCTCCTGAGAGCTGGGGTAAACCCCTCCCCCCCCATTCTGAGTTTGCTGCTCCTGTGAACTTCTTGGTTCTCTAGCCTCTAGGCGTACTCCCGACAGCTCTCCTCTCATAATCTCCCTCCTCCTTGGGCCTAACCTCCTCTTCTCTCCCCCCCCCCCCGTTCCCCTCTGACACTTACAATTGTCCCCATTGTAATTCATTTTGTTGGTTTTTGCCCAGTTCTCCAGTCTGTTAAAGTAAACTTGAATCCTGATTCTGTCTTTAGTGGCATTGGCCACCCCTCCCAGTTTGGTATCATCTGCAGATTTGATGAGCATACTCTCCATTCTTTAATCCAAGTTGTTTATAAAGATGTTGAAGAACAACGGGCCCGGGACAAAACTCTACAGCACCCTACTTGTCACTTTTTCCCATAATGACGAGGGAGCATTAGTGAGCACTATTTGGGTTTGGCAAGTCAACCAACTTCAAATCCACCTAACACTTATCTTGTCCAGTCTACATTTGCCAGCTTCTCTGCAAGAATATCATGGGGAACTTTGTCAAAAGCCTTACTGAAATCAAGATACACTACGTCCCTCAGCATTTCCCTGATCCATCAAGTTCATCAGGCCCTGGAGATTTGAATTTATGCAAAGTACAGTAGCTGGATGTTCCCTTACCACCTCTTCCTATCTTGGCCTTCAGCTTCCTCTTTGCATCATTTATTAGTAGAAAATATATAGGACATTCTCTGACCTTAATCACCTCTCTAGAGTCCAGCAGATAAGACTCAAAATGATGTCCCACTTATCTCTCGTCTGTATTCAAATTAATGTAAAGCTGGTAGCTCTGGTCTTCTTTTTCATTTTTATTGATCTTCAGGCTGAAGGAGCAGCTGGGTCATTTACAGGTCTTTTCATTCTTGGAGGAATTTAAAGGATGCTACACTCCTGATATGGCCATGATTCTTTGGCTTGATTTCTGTTGAACTGTTTCAATGATGAACACAGAGAGAGGAGCTTGAAAAGTTTTAGGAATTTCATTTCCTTTTTTAAACCTGAGGGTAGGCCACTGGCAACAGTACCCTGGAGCCTCTGCTCTGCCTGTATTGTAATTTATAGAAATAAAAATGATGGCGATGAGAATGAGAGCCAGAGACACAGATCAGCAATCTCTTCTTTGTAGAGTCGGCAAGTTACATTCTGTTCCTGTAATGAGTTGCAATGAGGAAACTATGCTAAGGAGAAGCGTATCACTTTCCGTTACCAGACTTGTGGCCAGTGTGAATGCTGCATGAGAGATGAGATTAAACTTGATATGCCTGTGTCAGGACACCAAGGGTGGTATCCAGCCGAGAAGTTCCTCCAGCTCAAGCACTTTTGTCTGTGGCAACAGAACTTCCCCCTCCTCTCCCTGTGCATCCCCATAGCATGTTCTGGGGAGCATTTAGGTGGCATGTGGGGAGAGGAGAGGGAGCAGGAAAAATTAGCTTGGGCTATCAGAACTGTTTAGATGCATACTGGCCTAAGAAACTAAAGGTCAATCCAACAGCCCATCATGGAGCAGCCAGCCATGTACCGGTAGTTTACAGTGGAGAGGGACAGTGGACTGGAAGGTGCTTGTTAGAGAGAACCAACTGAGGCAATAAATGCACACACACAGGAAACCGTTTATAGCCAAAGGAGAGAAAACAACCATTATAGATAGGCTCCAAAGAAATGGAGACATTTCCGTTACATTCCTGTATATTCTTTAGATTTGGGCTTTTGTTGTTTGACTTTTTAAAAATCCTAAACCCATATTTCTAGCATGCATTATAAAAATCCTGGGTGTTTGTTTCTGAAAGCATTTAAATGAAGTCCACAATCTAAATGAGAGAGAGAGAGAGAGAGAGAGAGAGAGAGAGAGAGAGCAAATGGTTTAGCCTTTTAAAATAATAAAATAAGTGACTCTTAATTGGTTTTCTGTCTTCACTACAGCCAAATTATGCTGTGCTTCTAACCCATGAAGCAATTGGTGATTTCTCCATCGATGGCAAATGCATTGTGTTCAGTCATGTAATATATTTGATCATATGTACTTACAATAAAAATTTGTATTTATTCAGAAAATGGAATGTACAGGTTTATGGCATCCAGCCTACCAATACAGTATTTTTTTTTAATAATTATGATGGAGCCACTATTTTTCCCTTGGGCTCCTTCTGCAAAATTGCTATACACCTAATTCCAACATATGCTTTCCTCCCTTTTTGCCTGTGCATCTAAGAAGCTGTGAAACTGATCCTAACTCTGAGCTAGGGGATTGTCATGTCGCCTCCTCCTTTAAAGTGGCTGCCCCCTTGTGGTAGACCATGTACACTACAGTGGTACCTCGGTTTACAAACACAATTGGTTCCGGAAGTCTGTACTTAACCTGAAGCGTACTTAACCTGAAGCGAACTTTCCCATTGAAAGTAATGGAAAGTGGATTAATCCGTTCCAGACAGGTCCGCGGTGTACTTAAACTGAAAATACTCAAACCGAGGCGTACTTAAACCGAGGTATGACTGTAATTAGAACAGTAATTTTCTGTTCTATCTTCTGTATAGTGAGCAGCTTGGAGAATTCAGGTTAGAACAGCAAGGCCAAATGTCTTTTTACTGGAAAAGTTTGCATTTGTGGTAAGATGTGAACAGGGGCTATGTCAACCTGTCTGGGCCCTTCATGCTCACACATTCATATTAAGCCATAGTTTGGCTTAGCATTTTCTCTGAACCAGCTTGAGTGTATGATCATATACGGTACAGTGGTACCTCGGTTTAAGTACACAATTGGTTCCGGAAGTCTGTACTTAACCTGAAGCGAACTTTCCCATTGAAAGTAATGGAAAGTGGATTAATCCGTTCCAGACGGGTCCGCGGAGTACTTAAACTGAAAGTACTCAAACCGAGGTGTACTTAAACCGAGGTATGACTGTATTATTGTGCAAATGTTTTGATTCCAGCTCCTGATAAGCTGTTCCTTTTCTATGAACAATAGTTGTAACAAGTGATTTTTATCTATAAAAATACATGCTGGTACTCACCCTGAAGTTGGTACAGTAAGTGCCACACTTTACTAGTACTACTACTACTACTACAACAACAGGTGCCGGTACTGTGTACCCCCTGGGGGGAACACTGGTTGTAACGGTTATCGTCCTCTGTTCTGAAGTACAAGCTAGTTTAACCATGAATGAGACTCCCAGGATTTGGGACTTGGAAACTTGCTCTAGATTTAAATGCACGCGAGTGATCTAAGTTCAGGATGTGCACATTTTGCTGTGTTAGTGTATGATACAGCATGTTACACCAAGCAGCTTGTTTGGATAAAAGGTGACAATGCAGTAATCCCACACCTCTTTTTTTTTTTTAGGGATAGCCTCTTTTCTGAATGGCCCTGAGGTATTCCATAACCATTTGCTTCCCTCATGGTTAATTTTAAGTGGCAGACATTCAATAACGCTGCTCAACTCTGTATAGTATGTCTCTTTCCCCCCCCCCCCCGCTCTCAGTAGCTAACAGCTCCCAACAGAATTTTAATATTAATATAATGGTGGTGGTGGTGGTGGTGATAATGATAAAGCAACGAAACATCAAACATTAAAAACTTCCCTATAAATAAATTGAAATCACTGCTAGATTGGTTTACAAAGCCCACTGTTGTGTCATAATGATTCATTTATCTTGATGCCAAATACAATGCAGTACTCTGCTTATGTATGTATTTGCGCAGATAGCTTGTCTGTTCTGTGCTTTGTTCTTTACGGATAACACCTTCATATATATATTTTAGGGGAAAAATAAATTACTAAGGTGCATTAAGTTGCATGGGTCTACTTTGAATATAACTTAGTTGGCTACATCCCAAAGAATGCATTTTTCTCCTCTTGTTAGAGGCCCCTAAAGATTCATGAGTATCATGGGAAACAAATAATGAAATGCATGATTGAAAAGCAATTTGTTGAACAAATGAAGAACAATTCGTTTTGGAATGCTTTGTTTTTAGAATTCATTCTTTAAAACAAAACAAAAAATATGTTCATAAATTACAGGCAGAGGGCCTTCTCGGTAGTGGCACCCACCCTGTGGAATGCCCTCCCACTAGAGGTCAAAGAGAACAATTACCAGACCTTTAGAAGGCATCTCAAGGCAGCCCTGTTTAGGGAAGCTTTTAATGTTTGATGGATTTCTGTATTTTAGAATTTCTGTTTTTTTGGAAGCCGCCCAGAGTGGCTGGGGGAACCCGGCCAGATGGGCGGGGTATAAATAATAAATTATTATTATTATTATTATTATTATTATTATTATTACATACTTTTGTCCAGTATTTCTATTCAATATCTTACTTTATACTGTTAAACAGAAAAAGTTAAGAATTGCTCACTTTTATTAAAGGAAAAGAATCCTAAGGGGAGATAGATAGATAGATAGATAGATAATTATTATCATTAACTTTTTAATTCCAAAAATTAATGGAGTCTGAGCTGGATATATTCTATTAGATATATTGCCCTTTTTGTAATGACATTTTCATTCACCTCTGGGTTCGGCACACATATGCATCTTTCGGAAGCCCATTAATTGGTCAGTGCCTGTATTTTCTTTGATGATTAGAATGCATATAAAGATACTCAGTTTTGTATTTAGATATCAGTCAGATGCTCTCTCAAAATCCATCCATTTGAGATAAATCGGCTGTTCCTTAAAAAAATGAGCCGTTGAACAACTGCTTGTTATGTGTTGCTAAGGCTGAAGGCAATATAAATAACTTGCTATTGTATCCCTATGAAATAGTCTACAGTCTTGAACTGAAAAGGTTTTTGAGATTTTTAAAAATATACTAATAACAGGCTTTCATTTATTTACATCCCTTGCACAACTAAAAAAAGATATTCTGTTGATCTGTTTAAGTGATACTGGGTTAACTTTTAATTAAGTATTTAACCATATTCTTAGTTCATTGAGTAAGGGGTAAGGGCGTGGGGGGGGGGGTTTTCTCTGCCCACCCCCGCAGTACTAAAGAGAATATTTTATTTAAGCAGTTCAGAATCACTTAGGTGCTTGGTAATCTAATGAGAATTTTATTGTTCATGTGGGAGTATGTGCTAACTGAAGCGAATGGCATTAAACTAGCACGTCTGTAGGCTACAAATGTAGTTTAGTTATACAATAAAATGCCTTTCTCCTGACTCTTAATTCTATAGGTCATCTTATAGATACTCCTTATATCTGCAGATACTGGATAGGATCTAAAGAGGGTATATGCATGCCCAAGGAACATATTGATTTTGAACAGCAAACTATTAATTGTCCTTGTAATCCCTCAGTTTCAAAAGCTATTTTGCCCTGTGATATGCAAAGCTGCAACTCAAATAGTCTAGAATTCTTTTGTGATGGAACTACTGTATTTTAAGATTTCTTAGCTCTTGGCCATGACATCGTTCTTTCTTTATGTTCCATTGCTTTAATGATAAGGTTAGTAGGCGAAACAAAATAAAAAAAATCCTTCCAGCAGCACCTTAGAGACCAACTAAGTTTGTCATTGTTATGAGCTTTCGTGTACATGCACGCTTCTTCAGATACACTGAAACAGAAGTTGCCAGATGCTTATATATAGTGAGAGGGTAGGGAGGGTGGTGGGAATGGGTGATTGATTGACTGATAGCTGTTGACGACTGTTAATGACTGCAATTGGTCATACAGGAAAAAGCAAGGGGTGAGATGGCTAAAGATAGCTTTATCATGTATAATGAGATAAGAATCCAATGTCTTTATTCAGACCTGGTCTCTCCATGGTTTTAAGCTTGGTAATAAGTTGTAGTTCAGCAACTTCTCTTTCCAGTCTATTTCTGAAATTCTTTTGTAATAAGACAGCTACTTTGAGATCTTGTATAGAATGTCCTGGAAGTGTTCTCCTACTGGTTTCTCTGTCTTGTGATTCCTGATGTCAGATTTATGTCCATTTATCCTTTGGCCTAGGGTTTGGCTTGTTTGTCCAGTATAGAGAGCTGAAGGGCACTGTTGGCATTTGATGGCATACACAATGTTAGAAGATGAGCAATTAAATAGTATTGAGATGGTATGTTGGATGTTGTTGGGACCAGTAATGGTGTTGTCCGGGTGTATGTGGCAGCAAAGTTGGCATCTGGGTTTATTGCAGGCTTTGGTACTAGTGTCCATGTTAAGTCTGGTGGTTGTATTATTGTGGGTAAGGAGTTGTTTAAGATTGGGTGGCTTCTGTAGGCACCCTACAGACATATACCCTCTTTAGATCCTATCCTGTTAGTAGGGTCGCTTGCTTCATTGTATAGTACCGGTATTTGGTTTACATTAATTGAGCGTCTCAGCAGTTTTTACTCCTACATGAAAATATTCAAACATTGCAATAGGGGGTAGGGGGAAGTGAGGCTGTAAGCCCCAATACTGTGTTCCTTCCCAATTTTAGCAAAACCTTCCTCCCAGTCATCACAAAAGGCAGGGCTTTGTTGCACCTCCTCACATGGCCTCTGAGGAGTAAATAGGTTTTGAAGCATGTTTGGTTTTTGGTCTTTTCAACTTTTAGTCTGCCATCAAAGAGGGAGGATTGGACTTGAAGGACATCTGCCCATAGGCCCAACTTTTGTCTTGCCTCAACTGAATAATAAGAGTTGTAAAAAAATATATAGCTATGTGAGGACAGTCTCATTACAGTCGTACCTTGGTTTTCGAACAGCTTAGTTCACGAACCAGTTGGAACTCGAACATCGCAAACCCGGAAGTAGGTGTTCCGGTTTGTGAACTTTGCCTCAGAAGCCGAATGTCCGGTGTGGCTTCCACAACTTCTGATTGACGCTCCTGCAGCCAATCAGAAGCTGTGCCTTTGTTTCCAAACATTTCGGAAGTCAAATCGACTTCCGGAACGCATTCTGTTTGAAAACCAAGGTTCAGCTGTATATAGTTATGTCCTCGGGTAGCACTAGACTTAGTTGTGTCTGGGTAAAGTTGGAAGGTTGCTGTTATTTTCTTGTTTGAGGGAGATAATAAAGTTCTTGATAATAAAGCTTCCTAACTGGTCTGCCCATGACAAGCTTGTAAGAGCTGAAGTTTTTCTATTGGCTATCCAAGTGCCACAATTGGTTGAGTTCTCAATTACTGACTTAGACAGAGATGATTTATACTATACATTTGTCTGGGTCTGTCAGTGTCTGCCATGGTAATTAATGATATCTTCATTGTAGTATAATACATTAAGCACATGTTATTCTTTGACACAGATAAAAACTCGAATAGCAGTGGGATCCTGATTGAACTCATAGATTATTTATGTAGATTTTTTCTGGCTAAGAAATTCATGTCTCCGTTGGAGACAGTACATTGCTGAAGTGTGTTATGTGGTGACAATGTTTTTCTACAGCTGCTTTCTAAAAAAAGCTGGTGAATTACTTAAAGACTTGCATGCATTTTTATAAATCTTTCTTTATAGCAGACAGTTATACTTTAAAAAAAATCCAAATACTGATATCTAGGGTTATAAAGAGTGAATTTTTAAATAGATATGAATTTCTGTCAAAGCTCTGCAATTGCACTGTTAAGAAAAGTTTAATAGGGCACTTCTTTTAAAGGAAGAATTACTTTTTTTATTGGATTGCATAATGGTACTTAGATTTATTTTTATTTATTAATACATTTATAATCCAGATTTTCTCCAAAGGTGAAAGAGCTATGTTAACAATAATGGCTCCAAAACTCAGCATTATACTAATCCAATTTTAGAACAAGCCATGTTGTTGTCGTCCGTCGTCGTCCCGTCCCCCCCGCTGCCGCCTCCGCCATTATGCCTTTAGTTGCCTATGCCAAACTCTGTCTCAAGAGGCTACACAGAAGAATATATGCTAACTTGTGCTGAAGAATCCTTCTCTCGTATGCACCTAATTCTTCAAATCCACAAATGTTATTTCAACTAAAACTTTAAGGTAAAGGGTAGAATTGATCTATTTGGCCAGAGTTAGGTAAAGCGTAATATGTTTGTGTAATAAGGAAATTCGCAGATCAGATAAATCACGCTTTACTTTTTAATGTAAGGTAAAGGTAAAGGGACCCCCTGACCATCAGGTCCAGTCGTGACCGACTCTGGGGTTGCGCGCTCATCTCGCATTATTGGACAAGGGAGCCGGCGTACAGCTTCCAGGTCATGTGGCCAGCATGACAAAGCCGCTTCTGCCAAACCAGAGCAGCACATGGAAACGCCGTTTACCTTCCCGCTGTAGCGGTTCCTATTTATCTACTTGCATTTTGACGTGCTTTCGAACTGCTAGGTTGGCAGGAGCTGGGACCAAGCAACGGGAGCTCACCCCATCACAGGGATTCGAACCACCAACCTTCTGATCAGCAAGCCCTAGGCTCAGTGGTTTAACCCACAGCGCCACCTGGGTCCCTTTTTAATGTACATGTAATTAAATCATTAAGCTTACACAAGAAGTACAACACCTCCCTCCAACTGGCCTTTCCAACTTTTACTTTTGACACAACATGGTGTACAGTTCTTTGAGTTGGAAAAGATGAGATAAAGAAATGTAACAGGTAACCTTATATATTCATTTTTGTTGGTGTCTTAAGAATTTTTCTGAATGGCAAACTAAATTAGACTCTAACAGTGACATCCAAGAATGAATGATTACAGATTCATATGCCTAAAAGCATGTGAATGATGCCAGCAGATGTCAAAATTTTAGGCGTTTTTTCTGTTTTGTTTCTGCTGCTCATCCTGAAGCATCTGTAGGCCAGGCTGTAGTGTCACTGCGCAGCAGATAACTTGCAATGTGGCGTGAAAAATACATGACAATGTAATTGGAAGATAACAAATACATAATCTTGACACCTTTTACTTGAAATGATTATGTACCGTAAGAAAGAAAGAAAAAGTCAAGCTTGGCAGGCAGGAAATGCATTGGGTGTGTAAGACTATAAATCAAGAGGCAAAGGGTGTTGTTTTATTCATATAATGAAATTGCTGGAATGGTCCCAAAGGACAATTGAGCCCAACCCCACTGCCTAAGGGCAGCACTGAGCTTGTATATGCATCAGAAAAGAGAGCTGTGAAATGCTCCCACTCTGCACAAGCAATTCAGTATCCCTTCTCCCATAAGACATTATGAAGACAGAGCCATGTGTATAGCCTGTCACTACAGTGGAAAAGAAATGGTTACCCCTGCTTCTCTTGGGCTCCCACATCTATTGGAGTTGGTGATAAAGAAGGAGGGAGATTAGGAAGAATATGATGGGCCAGGCAAACTCCCATTTCAGGAATTAGTAGCAAGGCTGACCTACATATTATTAGCAAATCTAATTACCTAAAAAACGTAACAGAAGGCTGTATGTTTAGGGATGATTCCTTTGGAGGCAGAGTCATGAAAACCTTAGTTTGAACTCAAGTTAGATTTTTGGAAAATAGCATTTTAGCATTTTTTCCCCCTTGGAAAAAATCAGTAACTTTTCCAGACCTATTTCTCTGCAGGGATTGATTCCAAAGCTTCTCAGTTAGTTAGATTATAAGTACATTTGCATGTTACCAAAACCTTAATAGGTTCAACCATTTCAAAAACACTGGTCCTTCCGCAGTACCTAAAATATATTTATGTACTATGAACAAATAAGCAGGTATTACTTGTCCGTATTATTTTAGCAACCACGAATGACCTGTGCTAAATATTAGAAAAGAAAAAATACTCACTGCCTATATCTTTGGCTTTGCAACACTAAATACAATGACATGGGAGAATTCATGAGAACCAATTTAAAGAATGGGAACTTCATAAGGTTTCTTTTGGTATGTAAAATAGGATCATAAAACAGTTGCCTCCCCTCCCCCCCCAACATACGTGTAATAATTTCTGTAAAAGAGATGAAATATTTAGCTATTTGATGATTTCCAAATTCTCAGAAGGAAGGTTACCATTTTAATGTATACTTTTTCCATTGTTTGAGACAGGAGCAGATTAAAGCCCCATTGTTTAAAACTGCCTCACATTAATGAACCAACTAAAACTTTGGCTTGATTGATCTACCCCATAAATTTGCACCCCTACTTCAAATACAGTGGAGAAATTTAAATGTCCATGGATAACTACTTAGGACTAAAGAAAATTAAAATACTAATTAAATTGATTTATCATGCCCTTCCAATGTGTTTTCATCATATATTTGTTCAACTGCGTTTGACTCATTTTGGTATCTATGCAAATTCTCTTTGCTGGAAGCAAAACCAGCTCTTCACATATACAGCTTATAGAGACAAGGTCTAGTTTCCAAGGAGACATACTATCATAGTGCAGAAGTAATAGAATTAAATTACTTACATATTTTGAACAGTGTTCTTAAAACACATTTTGATTTGGTTTGAATATTTCAGTATGCATGGGGAAATGATTACTATTGCAGGGTAAAATGTAACATTCTACAGGATTGCTAAATATATAACATTTTAAGATTAGAATATTTAATATGATTTACATTATATTAATTTTACAAAATTAAAAAATGTGATATGCATGAATGTTATGAGATCCAAATTGCTATTGCTTTATTGCTATTTGTTAATAGCAATAAAGAAAACAATAGACCAGATCTGAATGAACATACCCGTATATTCTGGCATATAAGACGACTGGGCATATAAGACGACCCCCAACTTTTCCAGTTAAAATATAGAGTTTGTGATATACTCGCCATATAAGAAATACGACCCGGTGTATAAGACGACCCCCGACTTTTGAGAAGATTTTCATGGGTTAAAAAGTAGTCTTATACGCAGGAATATACAGTATTCATTTCCACAACAGGGAGTAAAGGGGAGATAGTCTTGGAACACACCAAACTGATTTGAAAATATTCCACAACTTTTATGTACTGTTCATATCATTTTTATGTAAATATTGCTCCCTAAACAAGCCTGCTGCATAAACCAGAGAGGAGGAATGGCTTTATAGCAGATGATGATGCAAAGTCCTCTATGCTGTTGGGAGTCACAATTGTGTGGGATGCATCTGGTAGCCAGCCCTCAATGAACAGATCTTTAAATCCAAACTCCTGAGGCCCTTAAGAGACCCAACACCAGGGCTTGCAAGGATATCACCCTCACCTACCCACTGTCCTCTCTGGCTAATGCCCTGCTCACAGCTCTAGCATTCAGCAAAAGCACCACCGATCTGCAGGCCTGGTAAAATTTATTTCCATTTCTGTCAACAGGCAGCCAGCCAAATTGCACAGCGAAGTTTGGCATTAGCTTACATAAGCTGCACATGAACATAAAGAAGGGATGGACTGAACAGCTATTTATGTTCCGCTTTAGCCTTGATGGTACTCAATGATAGGTCTGTTCCATCCCATTTTCATGCTGAAAGAGCATGTAAAAAGTCACCATTCATGTTGTAAGCATTCTGTACATGTTTTTCTATGTAAAATAAGTACTGTACCATAGTTTCTAATCTACACACTTCTCAGTGCTTTCCACTGAATTCATCTGTAATACAGGGTGAGTCTCTTAAAAGAGGTTCCGTGGAACATGTGTTCTCTGTATTCCCGGGGCCTCTTTTAAAGACTCACATCTTTTTTCATAAAGATTATTATTATTATTATTATTATTAATGTTGTGTTCCAATCCACAAGCTGGTTCAGAAGTGTCAGGCCAGTCAGCTGTGAAAAGCAGACCAAACTAATTTCTCTTTCATCCCTAATATTAAGGCTGAACTCAACAATAACAGGTCTCTGTTGTTATTCAATGGGCGGATCAAAGAGGGACAGTGCTTTGCTGTTCACTTCTATCTCCCATACCTGCCAAGTTCCTGCCGGAAAAATAAGGGATATGACCGGAAGCAGCAGACCGGAAGCAGCGCTGCCGCCATTTTGGAACTGGGCGGAGCATGCTCAGAAGTGACTTTTGATCCTGCTCTGCCCAGTTCCAAAATGGCCGTCACGCCGGAAGTCGCGCTGCAGCCATTTTGGAACTGGGCAGAGCAGCATCAAAAGTCACTTCTGAGCATGCTCCACCCAGTTCCAAAATGGCTGCTGCGCCAGAAAACGTTTCTGCGCATGTCCAGAGGCTCCAGACATGTGCAGAAGGAGCCTCCCCCGGCCGGTTAAGTAAACCAGGGAAAACAAAAAAATTCCATTTTTTCAGCTGGGAACAGCTGGAAAAACGGGGGTTTCCCGGGGAATACAGGAGACATGGCAGCTATGTATCTCCCCTCCACCCCCTGCTCTGTCTCTCTCTCCCCCCCCCCTTCTTTGTTGTGGGTAGAAATGGGTCTTTGCACCAAAATGCATCGAATTTGTTTTGTCAGCATTCTGGCACTCCGGCGGTGTGGATGTTGCTTGTACTACCCTCAAATATTTGCTACAGGGCCATATAAAAAGGACAGGTTAATACTCGTATTTCTCACACCTTTTTGGATATCAGGCCTGGCTAATAATATTAAGCCAGTGATTTTTATACCTTGCTAATTATATTAAGCCAGTGTTTTTTATACCTGGACTTTCATGTCACTTCTTTCATGGCTTGCTTTTGCTGGCACAATTCAAAGGGTTGGGTTAATCATCAAATAAAAAAGCATATAAAAATACCCCTTTTGTATGGTAGGGTTACCTTTTGATTGCAGCAATTGTTCTGCTGCCATCAAACGTAATAATAAGAATTTAACATGAGGGGTGCAATTGAGAGTTCTTCCTGGTGAGTGTTTTCTTCAGAATGGTTAGCGGTATAAACTGACATCCTGAGCTGACCTGACCTGTGCCACTGCGTCAGTAACTGTTGTTTGCTTTTATTCTGAGAGCTCCTTCAGGAATGTCATAGATTAGGTGGCAATTAGAGCCCACATGCGTGTGACCTACACACTTCTAGCTGAGGAGGAACTTGCTCTATAATTCAACGAAAAATAATTTTGTTTACTAAGAGAATACCTAATTTGAATAGGAGGGTAAATAAAACAGAAGGTTAAATCAAAAGTTCATGTTTACCTCCAAGTGGAAAACCTAGTAGTTAAAATGACATTCATTTCTTTTACAAAAGTTAGTAACTTCTTTGGAGTTGAAAAACTTGGGCAAGGAGGCAGTAGACTGTGTATAGCTTTCTTAGTGAAATTAAGATAACCACAGCCCTCTTCAGAAATTCCAAAAAGGGAAAGTAGACACATGAAGATGACTGTAGAATGTACTGTAGAGATGAGTGTGTCAGCTCTGCCTGCACTCTGTCACCTTCTAAATCATAGAAGGCAACAGTCTTTGTAGGTTTTTGCTCCACATTGCATATAGTCACATTCTATAAGTTGGAGGGAGATTGAGCTGTCGCCGCTTAGAGCAACCCCCCCTCCACCTGCTGAAGTTGTGGTGGACCTTGCTGTCTCAAATTTCAGCTGCGCCCTGTGGGACATCAAAATTTGGCTCCTCTCGCCTTCCATTCAACACTATAGTTACAGCGTCGCCTGCAGAGTCCCTACGGTTCCATGCCCAGTGCAACTGAACCAATCCCTCTTCCCTAAACCCACCTCCGCTGCAGTCTCCTCTGCTGTGGGCGCACCCCACTCCCATCACACCACTGTCTTCTGCCACAGGCACACCCACTACCTCCTATGGCAGAGCGTACCTTCAGCCAAAGTGGAGGAGGTGGGGCAGAGGGGAGGGGACGGGAGGGTGCACCTATTGGTATGTGGGAGACGAGGGAGGTGAACAGGGCACTCCTTCAGCCCAAATCTGCCTTAGACCACCTCCCCACCTTGTCTCATGGGAGGTCCAGCTGTGACTAGTACACTCCTCTCTCTACCCCCTCCTCACCCGTCTCCTTTTCCCTGAACTGTGTGACACTCATACTCTGTAAACATACTACATTTGTTGTTGCTGTAGTGCTCTAGGTTTCCTGTACAGTAATTTTCAGGCTTGTGTTGAGAAAGGGCAGCATAACTAGCTACTTTGTAGTGCAGTTGATAGTTTAAGCACAAATGTTCTAATTAATAATGTTTTTAACTTTTTATGTAGGTGATCGAAATAGGCGGAGAAGATGTCAGGTGGCTTTCAGTTATATGCCTCAGAATGAAGATGAACTAGAGTTGAAAGTTGGAGATATCATAGAGGTGGTTGGAGAAGTAAGTAGCACTCATATGCTTAGGAAAGTACTCCATTGTTGGTTGAGTGGATGTATGTCTTCTTATTTTGTATTTTTATGTTGTGAACTGCTGTGATTTTCAGATGAAAGGCAGTATACAAATTTAATAAATAATACTAAAATAATAGACAATTCAAGGAAGATTCAGTAACAATGTCTGTAACAGTTGTCTTGTAACAGTGACCAGTACTTCAGCATACATGTAGGACGTTTTATATGACCTGTGGGGAAGAATATATTGTGCATAAAATCCCAAATAACTCTGTGATACCATAACCCTATGAAAAATATGTGATTGTGGAACTTAAAAAGCAGCAAACCATTTTAAATGTGTTCAGCTGAATAAACCAAGAAATCTTTGCCTCAGTACATGAATCCTCACTTTTTATTTTGTTCCTATGAAGTCAAGCATTACTTCAGTGCCTGATGTTGGAACAATACTCTATGCTAGATTGCTAATATCATGATGGATGTTTACTGTGAATGTGTATGGGAGATAGGCTGTTTCATGAATAATGCATTTTCATTTGTAACCTTTTATTGGCTTAAATGAATAGCACCATTTCATACAATATGGCGCAAGACTGGCTCAATTTGGGATTGCTAAATTTCAGAGTCAGCATTGTGTACAGTTTGCAGTGCATTATAACCTCTACCCTTGTGTCTTGTCGCACTTTACAGTTTGTTTACATGCCTTATCTATATTAATTTCTTATTCATATTAATACAGCACCTTCAAAATGCATTGTGCTTTAAATAGTAACAAGCAAAAAAAAGACCCACCCTGAATTTTAAAATGTGCATGGGGGGGGGGGGGGAGATAGAGAGCATGGGAGGAAGGTGCAGGTAACCGGAAGAATATGCTTTCGGTTCAGTTACAGTTACTTAGGCTTGGTTTCAGTAGGGAAACAGGGCTTAAAGGGTTTTGAGGAAGGATTAAAAAGAAAGATGTGGCATCACATAGATTTACTTGGAAGGAGTTTCATGTGTAAGCGACAGTGGAGGAATCTTTGATGGGCTGACTGAGAGGGGTGGTTGTGAAACTAGAGCCAGGGGCCAGCAACCTTTTTCAGCCGTGGGCCGGACCATCATCCCTCAGACCTTGTGGTGGGTCGGACTATGTTTTTTGGGGGGCAAATGAACGAATTCCTATGCCCCATAAATAACCCAGAGATGCATTTTAAATAAAAGCACACATTCTACTCATGTAAAAACACGCTGATTCCCAGACCGTCCACGGGACAGATTGAGAAGGCGATTGGGCCGGATCTGGCCCCTGGGCCTTAGTTTCCCTACCCATGAACTAGACCAACTTCCACCTTCAGCTTGGTGTACATTTCTCTCTCTCTCTCTCTCTCTCTCTCTCTCTCTCTCTCTCTCTCTCTGTGTGGGGGGGGGGGCTCAGATGATTTGTGGGTTCCAGGAGAAGACCTCAAAAACACGATGCAGCCACAGGCGTCATGTTGCTGGCCTCTGATCTATTTTCTCTTTCCCACCCCTTCCCCCATTGCTCAGCTTCTTACAAAAACAAACAAGCGATATTTCCAAAATCTAGTATTTCTTCAAAATAATTGCACTACAGGAGTATTCTTTATTTATATATTTCTGAACACACACACACACACAGTATATATATATATATATATTTCTCCTGCTTTAGTCACCTACCTGTTTGGATTTGGAAAATTTTGCAACAATGTAGTCCGTTTTGAATCAATAGGCTTTTTAAAAAAATGATAATTACACAGCCATTTCCGAACTGTATTGACTTTTTATTTTCTTTTTAAACCTGTATCAAACTGAAAATACTCAGTAAAACAAAGAGTTGTAGCATTTTCAGTAAGCATTTTTAACTCAGTTTTGTACAGTCGCTTCCCAAATAATTGTGTGTTGTTGTTTTTTTAAACCATTTCTTTTTGCTAGAAAGAAGGCTTTGGGACCCATGCTAGAGACTAATATTTTGCATATAGAAACTGTCCTCTTCTGTCACTTTTCTGTGGATGGACAATGTCTGATGGATGGAAATTATTAAAATGTCAAGAATATCCTTAGCTGATCTAAAGAATGAGTCATTCCTTGCTGTCACATTATAACCCAAGGGCATTTGGTATTTAGGGACTGTCATTTCCTAGCAGGAAGCTGCTGCTCCATATGGAATAGTTTTGCATAGGAGGAACTAAATCATTTTATGTGACATATTTATTTTTAATGCTGTTAGGCTAGTAAATAATTCATTCAGGGCTTTCCAATAGAAATAACTTCTGTATTGTGTTGACATATTCCTTGTCTTCAGTTCAGAGTACTCAAGTCTGTTGGCATCATTCATATAGCAAAAATGATAACATCATTTTTAATGAAAATGATATAATGAAATAACATGGCCATTTTTTACTCTTTCTGTTGAAATATTGATTAAATTTCCATTTCAGCCCAGAAGCAGTTGTGTTCATTTGGAAATTAAACTAATCATAACAAATGCAATACTTTTGTGGTACAGTTACTATGAAATTAATTTCTAGTTGTTACCTTTTTATATAGTACTTCTAATTTGTGGTGTGCTTTATTATGTTTGCCCCCTTCCAGCAACCCTGTGAGATAGGTCACTGTTGTCAGTTTAAGTTTTATATATTATCAAAACCAATGAAAGATTTACTCAAATTCTTCCAAATTGTTGTCCTATGATGTAAACTTGCAAATGTCAGTATGTATGTCTTCTGTCTTGGCTCAGGTGGAAGAGGGTTGGTGGGAAGGAGTTCTCAATGGGAAGACTGGCATGTTTCCTTCCAACTTCATAAAGGAGCTTTCTGATTCTGACGATACTGGAACTGTCCAACAGGAGCAGCTAATAAAACCAAGTAAGGATACAAATGTTAACTGACCCTTCTTTGTGTTAGCTTTGGTTACTGTTGTTTTTTACTGCCATTGTGGTATTTCCAGGTATTCCTGCTTCTGAACATCTACTGCCACATGTTAATCTGGAGCAATCTAGCTGGGAGAAGTTGTTGTGAACTGTCCAAGGTGGTACAGATGCAATCCTTACTGCAGTTTAGCAATTGGGAGTGGGCTGCAAAATTGGATGCTCCTTTCCTTCCCCTCTTCACAAAGTACCCTGCCCTTCTCACCTATGATTTAGCATTATGCCCCCCCACTGGAACTTCCTAAATGCGAATTCAGAAAATTCATTTTTAAAGTGGAGAAGGAGGAAAATAAATGATCCTGTGGTTTGCTCCCAATCACTGGACTTACTGTTTGGGGAGTGTGGCACTTGGCAGTTGGTCTGCTTTTCTCTTTGGAATTTTAAAACCTATTTCGTCTATTCCCTAGATCAAAAATCAAACTTCCATTATGTGAGGACTTCTTGTTTTTTTCTGTAAAGATCCCTATCTTTGGGGAATGATAAATACTGGTGCAGAATTTCCAAAAGACCTGTACAAATTATTTTAGCAAAATTAATTGTTTTGGACCTCAGCAGTGTTCCTCGGGGACTTGTACAGGGCTTCCCTCACATCTGTCTCTGGAAGAATACAGTGGAAGGCTATTTTTGAGCCTATTATTCTTAGTGGTCTGCTTATCTGTTGGCATCAATACAACTATAAATGCCAAGTGTGTTTGGGAAATTTTATGCTATCTGCTGCCTCCCTCAGTTTGCTTCTTTATAAACAGAGCATATGATTAATTCATACAGTTTGCTGTATGTAATGCTGTTAAAATAATTTTAGGTATTTTATATTGCACTTGAATTTTCTTGCAGCTCTAAGGATTTGTGTGTTTGCAGAAGACTTCTGTCATAAATTACAATATCGAATGACGTGTGTGTGTGGTGCTTCCCTGGTAACAGGCTTTTTAGCCTGATCTTTGGTGTTATCATTTATCAGTTTTGTTCAGAAGAGAGGTGTAGTGCTCTTTTTGGAGGGGAGGGGTTATGGTTTTATCCTATTTTTAACAGAATAGATATAAATCATTTTATATGAATGCCTAGATTGTCTCATAAGTATCACTGCTGATGTACAATATTTGCCCCACGGCTCATAATTTTGATTATTCTTTTGTGGTGGTACAAGAGAAATACAATAAGCCTGGATTTTTAAAGTATCACTTTGATATAAAATGCAATTGGTTCAAGCCCTCAGAAGGACTGACTTAGGTGAAAAAAGCAAAACAAAATAAATGCACTTGGTTTTTATGTCCCTCCTCCTTCAGCGTAACACCTAATAACAGCATGCCATGTCCTGGAATGATGATATTTTGACTTACGACCTCACTCTATAATTCATGACATCGGGACATGGGTAAGTTGTTGTAGGTGATACAAGTAGGGGAAGGGGGGGGCTACAAATGTGGCTGCTGCTTTCAGCAGCAGGTCTCATGTACATTTAGTCCCAGCCTAAGGTAACAACTTCCATGTTTTCTTTAATACAGCTCAGACAGATAAATGGGCCCTACTTACTTCCTTGTCTGTTAAGGTTGTTTTATACCAGGGGTGGCCAACTCCCAAGAGACTGCGATCTGCTCACAGAGATAAAAACTGTCAGTGATCTACCCCCTTTTGGGTGGTTCGGGTCAAAGTTGTTGAGTTTTTTCAGGGAGGAGGTAAAATGTTGAGCTTTTTTTAGGGGAGCCACATTTGTTCAGCTTCTTTGGCGGGAGCCAATGATCTACCAGTGATCTACCGCAGATGTCCAGTGATCTACCGGTAGATCACGATCTACCTGTTGGACATGCCTGTTTTATACTGTCTCCATACCTGTCTGTACGGCACAATGGTTCCCTAGTTGGTTCGTTGTCAGTGGCAGATTCTGTGTGCCAGACATACACTGACTCTCACAATCTCCCCTTAGTTCCCAGTCACATGGTTGTTGTTTTTAATCATGCAGGAACTTAATGATCTTAACATTTCAGATATTCAGAGCACCTCTGAATATTGTAATGTTTACAGTAATTCTGCAATTTAAGTCAGTATTGTTGTCCCTCCTATTGAATAAGGGAGGACTGAAATCAAAGGAGAGCCTACTACTAAGTAGTGAGTTCATGTCAGAGTCATGATTCGAACTAGGGACTCCCTGATTCGTAGCACCGTCTCCTAGCCACTCTGCCACACCAACTCTGAACCTCTCCTGAACTTCAGTAAGTGAAACAGTTATGGTTGTGCACCTAGCAGCTCTAAAGCCAGGTGACTCATGGACCTATTGAACCAGAGTAATCCACACAGCACCTGCACCGCTCATTCTGCACTCTTGGCATTTAGAAGGCTATCACGGAGGGTAGATAAAGGAACCCAGAAAAGGTGGAAAGAGAAAGCACTCAAGAGGGGACCCCCACAAAAAACTCAGGCCACCTTAGCCTTTGAAGCAGAATGTTAAATATCCATAAACAAGCCCCTGATTTTCAACAAATAATTTGACTTGGTTTGATGCAGTATATGATTAATTATCTTTTTTCTTTCATTTTCTTCTTGTATACTGTTAATACAATAATTGCTTTTTCAATTTTTAAAATTTGCTGTAATTTGCCCTATTATATTTCAGTATTGTAAAGTGAAAAACATAATAAGCCCATGTTTGCAATTTTCAACAAGGTTCTTCAGCACTGCACTCTGTTAATAGTATAAGCTTGTTCTGTGGTTAAAGAAATATTATTCTCGTGAATGACTGGAGTTAATTTGGTATAAATTGTTATGGCAGAATAAAAGATGAACACATTTTTTCCAGAAGTCCCAGTACTTTGTGTCATATACAGGGAAGAAGTATGTATGCTCCAGTCTACGCTATCCTTTCTATTCACAATTCTACAGTTATCATTTTGCCTTGATTTGCTATAACAGATGTTGCACTGTAATGTCCAGTTTATAATACAATCATTAGCAAACCTTTGTGCTCTTCCTGTTTGAAATGCATACAGTGGAAGTGTAGACTACCAAAAGCCTTTTCTTTTACTATTTAAAGTTCCAATTAAAAGCAAAAATTAAAAACTACTCCTCTCCTTTCTTTTGCCATTTTTCGATTCTCCTATTCTCCCTCCCTTTTGTCGCCCCCCCTCTTTTTTTGGCTTCCCTTTTCTTTCATTCTGCTGTCAGGAAAGTCTGCCTTTCAAGGGACAATTCTGTATAAAGTGGCACCAGCAAAGATTGACAGCTACAGACGCTATAACAGTGAGTTAATTAAAAGAAAATAGGAAATGCTAAGCTAAGGCTGGTCCTTGATTGTGTACAAATTCATCTGCTAAAGAATAATGTCCATCCATTGCACTAAGTCTTGGCTGTTCTGTGAGCTGAAGTTGGTCCAGTTTGCTTCTAGTTGCACAGCACATACATTCTCAGAATGTATACCAATATTTCTTTTCAGCATGTATGTGTGCATACATGTATGTGCAGTGTTGGGATACACCTAAAGCAGCATGGAACTTTCCTAGGTACTTAATTTCAATTTATACCTTGTATAGCTGCTGATAGAGGCACATATCTCCAAAGGAGCAGTAGGTCAGTGGTAGAGCTTTGCACGCAGAACATCCTAGGGTTCCATTTCCTGTGTCCTTAGTTGAAAGGATCTCAGGCTGCAGGGCTGGGAAAAACCTCTGGTTGAAACTATGAGCAACCATTGCCCAATGGAGTAGACAGCAGTCGGTTAGGTGGATCTGTGTTTTGACTCTCTGTAGCGGAGTGTTCAAATAAAAAGGCAGGCCATTTTTATGCATTGAAGAACCAGGATGGGGGGATCTGAAATATTGCTCAAGTTGATTTCTGACAATTGCCTGTCATCCAGTTGTTTTAAATTTGACAGAAGTACTTCCTGCCTCATTTCCTAACAATGGGCAGCTGTGGAACCCATCCTTATTCAAAATATGACTATTTGGCCAAGTTAAATTCAACTGATTTTGTAGGTTATTCCTCAGAATGGATCTACACATGACAAGGAGATGGGTGTTTACACTACATAGCTGCAAATGGTGGGAGTGGGGAAGGGATACTTGTGACTTGAAACAAAAAAGTGGGAATAGCAGTGCATTGCTCTTTCCTTGCTAGGGCTGGGCAATATCTAGTTTCCAGCATTGCTATATATCACCAGCTAAACATTGTGGTATACCAATTCATCACAATGTCTGGAAAAGGATGGAGCTATGTAGAGGCATTGGCTGGCTTCATGCTTTTCCCCACATTGTGATTTTTGCATAGCACACAGACATCGTGATTTGTGATATATTGCCAGGCCAAAAATTAGGGAACCAATAACACAGTACAGTATGGGCTTTAAACCTTTTTTGGACGATATATTGCCCAGCCGTATTGCTTCCTGCTTTGCTCGTGTAATCCCCTTCTCCAGACAGTTTTACAAGTATATATTTGTCATGTCAGGAAAGTGTCATGTCAGGAAAGTGGCTGAACACTTTTACAAGTATATATTTGTCATGTCAGGAAAGTGGCTGGTGCAGGGAACTGCGGGAGAAAAGCAGTGGGAAGAAGCAAGGTGAAGGACCTCTTCCCTCCCATTGCTATACTGCAGCCATTTGACAGATTGGTCTCTGCGAAATGCGTAGTTCCAGCATTAGCCTGGCCTCTTGGTATTCTGCTTTTTATGCTGTCTCAGATTTCAGGTAAACATTGCCCTGAACACATGCTACGTTCTCTTTCAATTGAAGCTAATGGAATTTCAAAAAGCTTTCCCCATTGTTAGACTGTAACTGCTGTGAAGTAAGCAATAGACATCTGTAAGTGCACAGAAAATTTAAAGCAAGTAAATAATGCAGAGGACAGGAATAGGAAATGAAATCTTACAATAATCCTTAGTTACAAAGATGGCAAAACCACCCATGTTGGTAGTTGCATCCATAGTGATAGACTCACAGCCATGCTCAGGAGGGCTCCAGCATTCATTTTGCACTGCTTAACGCATGCTGTTCCATGATGCAGGGGACTGCTCATTCCTCTTTATCCTGCATGACTTGTTGCCAAAGCCTAAGAAGTTAAGGTTTGTTTGTCTTATATGAGAATTGGTGTGCTATATATACCATGTATACTAGAAAGAAATGGGCAAAAAGCTTGTACAATCAAACTGCATTTGTTGAAAACAATATGCCTGAAAGAAACATATGTTGTTGGCATCTGTCTGTCTCAGGAGACAATGGAGGAGTGCTCCTTCTTGGTAAAGTCAAAGTTGGGAAGTTACAGCACCTGCTGTGGAGAGACATGTTTTATTGCAGGTGGGGCAGATGAAGGTGTCCTGTTTTGCTGCCACAGCTGCACCACAGTGTTTCTTCTCTGTGTACATGAATATTATTAGAAAATGTTCTTTGCATTCCACCAGGTTTCCGTAACACCTGCTATACCTGTACCTCTCCAGCTATCTCTACCCTTTCTACTGGGCCCTGATTGTAGAACACGTAGCGTTTCTGAGAAAGCTACCTTGGAAGTCCTGGCTTTAACCCCATATCTAGCAACTTAAATATGGCTTCCAGGCCTGCACAACTACTTTCCCCCAGGGGGCAGATTTTGATAATATGGCGCCCTGAGTACAAAATTTGGTGCCCCCCACAAAATATTTCTTACTGTCAAAACAATTCCTTTCGGTACAGTTGCTTTTATCGATCCTTTCAGGACGTACCTGTATAAATATAGTATTGTTGCTGCTGTTGTTCTTGTTCTTGTTCTTGTTGTTGTTGTTTGCCCCTCGGCTCGCCACCCTGTGCATAGGAACCTTCCACACCACCCTAATTCTGACGCTGCATTCCCCCGTATAATTTGTGCCAACTCACACATCTCCAGCACTATCTACACCAGGCATCCCCAAACTTCGGCCCTCCAGATGTTTTGGACTACAATTCCCATCTTCCCCGACCACTGGTCCTGTTAGCTAGGGATCATGGGAGTTGTAGGCCAAAACATCTGAAGGGCCGCAGTTTGGGGATGCCTGATCTACACAGCCTATCTAAATTATGCGTCACATATTTTAACACTAGGCAGGTAATTTACTGCAGGTAAGCACACCCATCTCACACACAGCTATTTGTGTACATAATAATCAAATTTCCCATGACTGGGAGTCCTCTGCTCCCCAGAAGGGTATCCTCAGCAAGACAGGGCACCTGTTCACTCTCCAAGGAATTGCGCCCTTCAGGTGCATCATTTCCTTGTTTTTCACAGTAATGCCTTTCTTACCTGAAAAGTTGTCATACTGAGACTGATGCATTTCTATCACATCTCTGAAGGACTTGTCCACCAATCAGTCTCTTCTTCTCAGCTTCTGTACCCTAGATCAGCTGCCTTGACCTTAGGGGAACAAACTTTATTCATGGGTCCCAGGAGGTCATTGCACCAAGCACACCTCCCCACCCACCCCATAACTGCTGCCTAACAGGACTGTCACTCTACAATACCCTAGCTTTCTGTCTGCATATCTCATATTTATTGGTTTTCTTGGGAGCTTGTGATTTATTAGACATGGGGGATTGAGTGGAATAATGTGCTTGTTACACTTTGTCATCGAGGCCCCGAGACACTTTGTCAGCAAAGGTAGATAATGTTGGTTTGAACATGTAGACTGAACTGATCCTTTCTCTCTCACAGCAAGTACCGGTAAGTTGCTTACACTTGTGTTGCTCTTTGTTTTCACTTATTCCTTGTGTGTTTCTTATCTTGAAGATACAACTTTAGGGAAGAGAAAATATGTAGTGATGGAGCAAATAGTTTGCATGCAAATGTTCCCAGGTTCTCTGAAATTACCTGCTAAAAGGATCAGATAGCAGGTGATGCCATAGATTCCTCTTTGAGATCTTGTAGAACTATCAGTTAGAGAAGATAGCACTGGATTGGTGGTCTGCTTAAAACATAAATATGCAGTAAAGAGGAAAGAAGTAAAATTTGCTGTTTACTTTCTCACACTTCCCTTCTCCCTCTAGGAGTGATACCTCAAGACAATGCCTATTTGTATCTTAGCTTTATAACTTTTCCGCCTTGGCTGCTAGGATCAGATTACATAGAAATAGTTACCTGGCTCAGATGTTTGCCTTTCAAAAGTCATAGTCATGATTAACCACAGTTCTGACTCCAGATGACATGGAAAGCTGTGCTTCAACATAATGAATGTGGAAGATTCTAAATTCCCAGCTATGAAGGAGGACACTTGCTATCTCCCATTCTTCTTGTTCCAAGAAACTGGTTTAACATGTTGTGCTAACATGGCTAGAGTGTGACACAGGTAAACCAGTGTTGTCTAAGTTAGCCAGTACAAATACTGAATATTTGTTAGTGACAAGCAACCTTTAGGAGCAAAATGGAATGATCAGATACATCCTGAGTTTGCTTGCACAGAGGAAAAGTTGGCATGCAACCATAGCAATAAAATATCCATTCTCTCTGAAGATACTGAGTGCTTTGAAGGAAAAACAAGTTTACCCTCTAATATAAACAGAATAGCCTTTCTCAATGAGGTTGTCTGTCTTGATTTATTTTTTTCCTGCACAGGGGTGTGGATATGTGCCTTTGAAACAAGATTGTCTCAGCTAGAGAAGAATGTAATTAAATGTTTTGGCAATGATCAGGTTACACAGAGTATTTGATTGCATATTTAATTAAGTACTATTTAGCTTTCTTTTTCTCCCTTAAATAATATATCATTTTGATTGTATAACTGGCTTGATGTGAGTCATACACTTAAAAGGTCATATATATATATATATATATATATATATATATATATATGATTGGTATGGCAAGAAGCTCGGCATTCAATTAATTTTCTCATCTCCCCCCTCCCCCTCAATTTTCATTACACAAGTGTTCTGAATTAATTTCTTGGATCTTCTTCTTGATCCAGTAGCAGCAGTGAGTACAAGCAGTATGAAGTCAGGTAATCCTGATGATGCTCAGTGTGAAGAAAACTTCACCTGTGTATATCCATTTGTTCTAGCCAGGTGGCCCTGAGACCCTGCACCAGATGGTTCTTAGAGCTGACATGTCCACCAAAGGCTGGGGGCTTAGTTGTAGTCATACCTTAGTTATAGAATGCCCTGTTCAAGCATATTCACCTTGTGTCAGCCATACTACCCTTTAGGTAGCAGATGAAAACTACCCTATTCTCCCCAGCTTTTGGTAGGATATATAGTGATGTGGTTGTAACCTGTTTACAGTTGCTGGTGTGTGTGTGTGTGTGTGTGTGTGTGTGTGTGTGTGTGTGTGTATGTATCATACCACTGTATGATAAAATAACAGTGTTGTGTACAATGTTAAAACATGAAACACCATTTAAAAATAAAGATAGTCATTAAGGTGACTGACTAATCAAAAATAAAAATTAAATAGCTGCAAAATCCTGTCGGCAAAATTTTGAAAGCTCTTTTGAAAGTCAAAAGCAAGGATGTCTGACGATTCGCTGCTTGATTCGTGTGCCATAGCATGGGACCGACAACACTATATTCTGGGCTTCTAGTTGAGGCCACTTGGGCATGTGTAACACTAGAGACAAGCTGTGCTGTTTTACATTCCTCTAACTTTGTGTCAACCTTCCTGCTAACCTAGCAGTTCGAAAGCACGTCAAAGTGCAAGTAGATAAATAGGTACCGCTACAGTGGGAAGGTAAACGGCGTTTCCGTGTGCTGCTCTGGTTCACCAGAAGCAGCTTTGTCATGCTGGCCACATGACCTGGAAGCTGTACACCAGCTCCCTCGGCCAATAACGCGAGATGAGTGCCGCAACCCCAGAGTCAGTCACGACTGGACCTAATGGTCAGGGGTCTGTTTACCTTTACCTTTTAATTTTGTGTCTTACAGTGCAATCCTAACCACATCTACTCAGAAGTAAGTCCTGTTGAATTCAGTGGGGCTTACTCCCAGGAAAGTGGGGTTAGGATTGCAGCCTAAGGTATCTTGAAGACCACTGTTGGAAAAGCAAGTAAGAAATACCACTTATTTGTCAAAGGCCTCTCCCCGCTTTATCCAAAGGAGGAGAGGAGCTCGTTTCTTTTTGCTTTTTTTACCGATTCAGTAAACCTACCTTATCACACACACTTGCTTCATCACCTAATTGCTTAACAGCTTCATCTGGCTTTACATAAATCATAATATTATGATGCCTTCCATATCAAGTTACAAAAGGAATTAATTGAGAACATTTTAAATGCAGTCTTTTCTGGCTGCTAGATATATTTCACATCCTTACATGAAGCCATCTTGGCAATGGCCAGAAGGGACAAGTTGCGCTCAGTAAATACATCAGACACTGTTTTTAAATACCAGTTTAAGCATAGCTGCCAAGTTATCCCTTTTTTACAGGGATTTTCCCTTATGCTGAATAGGCTTCCTCGTGAGAAAAGGGAAAACTTGGCAGCTATGGTTTAAGTGGCCAAGAAGCCATGAAACTGAATCAACACTGCTAGGTTATGGGACCATTTAGATAAATTATGTAACCACTGCATCAGACAGAATTTTGGAAGTCTCTTTTCAGGCATGCAAAATCTCATTGGAGATTGTCATTGAAAAGCTGCAAATTATTCCAGCAGGGCTCCAATTTCAGCTATCAGAAATACTGATGGTATTCCAACTGGGAGTACCTAAGAACTTAATTTTGCACTTGGTCAAGATGAAAAACAGCAAAGAATCCTTGTATTTCAGCATTGCAACAGATGTGGAAGTATTGTTTAAATTTGGATTTGTTTATTTTTAAATGGTGGATACCTGTTTATCCTCTCATGTTCTCCATAATGCTAATAACCAGTGCTTTATTTCTAAAAAAATGTTAAGGGGTACTCTCATTTTCCTACTCGTATTGAAATACTGCCCCTCAATGAGGCCAAACCCATAGCTGGCAAGTTCTCCCTTTTTTAAAGGGAAATTCCCTTATGCTGAATAGGCTTCCTCACGAGAAAAGGGAAAACTTGGCAGCTATGCAAACCTAGATTCACAAAATGTTTAGGGGTATGCGTACCCCTGCATCCCCCCAGAAAAAAAGCAATTGTAATAACCTTAATAAACCAGGTGCTGATTGTGCTACAGTCAGTTTTACTGCTACAATAAGATTTTTCTAATTCCTAATATAGGAAATTAGAATCATAGAACTATAGAGTTGGAAGGTACCACAAGGATCATCTAATCCAATCCTTCAGATGCAGGAATCTCAACTAAAGCATTCATGACAGGTGGCCATCCAAACACTGCTTAAAAACCTTCAAGGATGGAAGCCCGTTCCACTGTATAGGCTTATCTCCTGCTGCATGAGTGTTGCTTTGCTTACCTTCACTTTTTGAAAATCTTAAGCCACAATTTTCTTTTTTGTAGGTTTGAGAGATGCTACCGGCTCAGAAAGTGACGGCGGTGATTCAAGCAGCACGAAATCAGAAGGAGCTAATGGAGCAGCAACAATCCAACCCAAAAAGGTCAAAGGGGTTGGCTTTGGAGACATTTTTAAGGACAAACCTATAAAGCTACGTCCAAGGTCAATAGAAGTAGATAATGACTTTCTTCCAGTTGACAAGGTACAGTTTCCAACTCAATTCGTATGTGTTGCTTGGTTGCCCCCTCCCAAGTTTGGCAGTTGGGTTTATCCTCTGTTGTGCCAAGGTCAAGAAAATGAACATTGGTTAACTGATGTGATCGTTGTCATTGCCTTTAAGAAAGATAAATCACATCAGTGATTCATTCCTTCACGCACACCTGCCCTCACTAACTATAGCTGAGAGAACAAGGTTTCAATATCTACTTTAAGATTATAATAATATTGTTATGGGATATGGTAATTCTATTCAATTACACTGTCTTCAATGTGGTTTTGTACGTTTTTTTTTAACCAAGCTGCAGCTATGGTGGGTTCCATAAATGAGTACCAGTGATCTGTGGGCCTGTGGAATCTTTCCTTCCACAGTGTATTCTATACTGTTCTTATCATGGCTCTGGACATTCCAAGTTATGGTACCTAATAATGCATTATGAGCAGTTTGTGCCGCTTAATCTTACCATAGTTCTCTATTATGTAAAATGAAATTTATAAAGTATTTCTTTATTTAACCTATTTTAAGGTTCTGCTACCTACTTACAAACCCTCAAATAACTGGACCCAGCAAGGGCTCTACAGGCAGCTGGTGGAACATAGTTAGTTTTGCCACAGCCTGATAATTTTTTATTTAGGCAAGCATTTCCCTGAACTGATTTTCTGATTTTATTAACTGACTTTTTCTTTTTAAAACCGTTTTAATAGTCAGGCTTTTTAATCACTTGTTTTAGTGTATATTTTAATCAAGGATGTTCTGGTATTGAGTGGAATCTTTATTGTTGTTTAATCAAGTATTGAATTTATAGTTGTAAAATACTTAGAAGCCATTTTGGCATATAGGTGGTATATAAATTAATAATTGATTATTTCATGATAGTGTAGTTTTGCATTGGCAACTAGATGATCAGTCTGAGCAACTCTTCAGGTCATTGATGTTTTAACTATCGTACATAGTTATGTGGAAGTGTTGGTTTCAATCTAAGAATTAAATAATGCTACCTAAATGGTCTCTCTCTCTTAAAAAAAGAAAGAAAGAAATACAATTATCTTGCCTGAGAGTCATACACTTCCATTTGGGTAGGAGTGTACTTAATCCATTTGCTATGTGGGAATGAGATTAAAAGCATGCTGATGAGTTTGTGTGTATGTGTTTGTGTGTGTGTTTTAAAGAAATAACACTGTAGGTGTGCTAAAAAATCTATTTATAAGGTTTACATATGTGTGTATGTGGTCTGGTCAGTTTCCAAATGAGCCAACTTCACATCATGGGTTTTGATACTACCGGTAGCTTGTTTCACTCAGAAGAATTTGTTTTAAATCACTGTCTGGGGTTGCTAAAAAAAACAGTGAGCCTTGATTGTTTGAAACAAAAACTAATACTGCAGATGTCCTTCTCCTGGGCTCACAGGAAGGTGGGAGCTCTTGACCTGAGGCTTTACTCATGCTCATTGCAACTTGAGCATGTTCCACTAAACTATTGTTTAGTGTAACATGTGATACCAACCATTTTGTTACATAATCTATTTTCATTCTTCACCAACTTCACTTTCGTTTTATCTGGATCTAACTTTAATCTGTTCCTTTGACCACAGCCTCCAATAACTGGTTTAATATACTTACAAGCCCCCCACCACGTGATTCTGCTCCATTCCTCCCATCCAACAGCCAATATTAGCCAATATTTGTAAAAATTGAAACGAAACTCAACTGAAATCCTCCTTCTCTGTAACAAGGAAAGAAGCACACAAACCCAGCAGTGCTTTCCTTGGGCTCCTTGGGCTTCATCCGTGCAGCACTAAACCATGGTTTAGCTAGTGAACAAATCATCTGTATTAGTTCCTAATGTTCACCTTTCTTTCAAAATTCCTTTTTCTCACAGCAAATTGATTATTATGTTCCTACCACTCTTTCAAATCCACTTAAGGGCCACTTGGCTTACAAAATCTCTTTTTGCAGAAAAATGATTTTTTTTATCATATTCATATCACTCCTGAAATTCCATATGCTCTTAAGGGCTGCTTGGTGCTGTCTAGAGTTTATGGGATATTCTAACAGTAGGCATTTCACTTCTGCTTGCACATCTTAAGAAAAGATCAATAAAATCAATTTCTATACGATAGAATTACATGATGAATAATAGCTTTAAAGTGAGGTATATTTTCCCTCCCTGACATGAAAACTGCACAAGCACTCTCAATAAATGTTCTCTTTTCTATTTATAACAGTCTAACTATACAAACAGAATCCTGTTCATGTTCCTTAGATGATGATGAGTCTTGGAAAGCAAACAGCTCTTCCAAGAATTTCCTTTTCTAAGAGATCATTGTACCCTCTTGTGCAAAGCTGATTTTGCAAACCAGTGCATGTTGTGAAACTTCTTTTAGACCAGAGGTTTGGAGAAGTAGTAGAGTATTGCAAAGGAACACTGTACAATTGTGAGTGCAGCAGTAAGTTTTACAAATATTTATCTTCACTGTCTAAAGAATATCAGGTATAACTCAGTAGAGATCTGGTTCTTAATTTAAACAAACACCTGAATATGTGTGTGCAGTCATTCTCCTTTAGGATATGATCACATGAGTGGGGTTCACAAGCTCTATTTAGCATTACGTGTCAGTGGAAATGGACAGTAAAGTAGGGTGTGATGTCTGATAAAAGAAAGGGTGCCACTTGAACTGCTATGAGATTCAACACCGTAACAATCCCCCATCTTAGTTTATAGACAAAAACAGACTCTTGAAACAATAACTGCAGTCTACTATCCATGACACTGCTCACTTTACAAGAGTCAATGACCAGATGTTAGGAAAATACGTCCGTTTCATTGCAGTTGATAGTGTTGGACTACTTCAGAAGACTCCCCCCCCCCCCCCGTTCCCAAAAATCTGTGTTTGAGATGGCAGAAGTTGCAGGGGTGAAAATTGACAAGCAGCTGTGGCACAGGTACCACTGCTCCTGCTCAAAGACCACATATTTAGATGAAAAATGCTCTTGGAAAACATGAGTACTAGGATTAATGCAATAGATAATTCAGTTGCTTCTGATTTACTTTAACAGTTTCCTCTATCTTAACAGTTATTTTACAAGAATAGCAGCTTGGAAAACCAATCTTATCCATTTAGCAATTATTTTAAAGTAGAGTGTTTTATCAGAAAATGACTTTGTTCAGCACCTTCTCCCTCCAGCATTAGTTTGAGTTGAATTGTAGGTATGTGTCACTGTAGAGGTCAGAGGACCCGCCACAATGAGAGCCCGTGATTGGTTTTCCTACATAGAAAAATTAATGTGCAAGAGAAAAAGCAGGATGAGAATCAGACTGTACAGCTCTATTCTTCTTCATAGATTCAAGGATCATCTAGTCCAGGTATGTCAACCCTGCGGCCCTGATCTAGTCCAAGTGGATTACACACACACACACACACACACACACACACACAATTTCTCCATCCTTCATCCTGCAACCAACTCCAGAGGTTGCCACCAGCAGAGGGCACCATAAGAGTAAGTTTCACTATGATAGTTTGCCTAGTATATAATTACACAGACCAGGGGTAGGAATTAGATCCAGCCAGCAGGCCAGATCCTTGTCTCCTCCACACCCCCATGAGCCTTGTTTGACAGGTGGGTAGGCCCACCCACCTGTCAATCACATCACAATGATATCAGGTGGCCCATTTTTTCATAGCACTGTGCACAGAAGCCCCGACTATCAGCTGAACATCAGGGCTTGCACAACACTGTGCACAGATGTCCTGATGGTCAGCTGACTGTCAGCACTTGCATAGATTGGATGTTGGCCCACAGATGAGAGAGACCAACATTCTGGTTTAGTGTTGTGTTTTTGTTTTGGTGGTAGCTACTCACTATTTCTCCCACTTTCCCAAATAAACTTCTAAAATGAGTTTCTGGGCTGTACTGGTTTCTGGTTTCTGTTTGTTCCCCCCATGTTGTTTTGACCTTTGGGCTATACTGCTGTTTTAAAGTGCCTTGGAGAACAGGAAGGATGATGGGCTGAAATTGTCAGGAAGGAGACTTTGAATTTGTCTGGACTCCCTCCTCCCCAGTAGATTACAGTATGATAGTGGGAGTCCTACAGTGTCCTACACCTTGCCCTAGGTGGCAATAAGCGGTGGCAGCGGAAAGAAAGAAGTGAGACAGCCCCACAGTGTAAGTGAGCTATCCTACTGGGTTGGTGCTGGAGTGGGAAGCTACAGGCTTTCACAGGATATATCTAATCCAAGGCTGGCAATTTATCCAATGGAGTTCTTAAGCACTTGGAGTCCTGAAAATGTAGTGCATTTTCAGAAAAAGAACAAGCTACTGGAAAACTAGAAGGCTAGACTTTAGTTGTTTCCAAATGGTGTCTTCCATCAGTTGCTTGAACTGAAACTCATCGTTTAGGAAATTGGGCTTGGTGACTCAGTGTGGGTGGCTTCTTGTCTTGTGTGAGTCAAATCTGAACCTGTTCCACTGCATAGTTTCAGCTGAGCATATTGATGTCTGTGTGACAAATTAGTCCAGGGTTGTAATTATTTCTGTTGATTAAATTTCAATGTTCCCTTTCCTAGGGCATAAGTAAACATGATTGGCAGCACTGATCAAATTGTTATTGCATGCATTTAAACACGGTCTGTTTTCAATCGGAGTATTATTCTTCACCAGTTCGGTCTCCTAACATTTACCTTTAGTGCATTATGCATACATTGGTATTTCCATGTTTTCTCCTATAGTAGCGCTACAGAAGCCACATCTATAATCTAGTATACAATATAACTTAATTAACATTTATAATGCACTTCCTTGTTCCTTTCAGTCGCTCTTCATAGAAATTATTCTCCCTGGCCCCAGTACAAAAACATTATTAGGAACAAAGATATTTGATCTTTTTTTTAAAAAAAAAATAACATTTTATAAAATTAAAATAAGGTATTCTTCTCTGGATTCATTTCTGGACGCCTTTTTTAAAAAAGTACTTTCTCTTTAGTTCTGAAAATTATACCCTCCACTCCTCATGCTGTCTGTTCTGCTTCTCTGTATATGTTGTCAGAAGAAGCCCAGGGTTTTTAGATTTGTTTTTCTCCCTCTGGAAAGGAGAGAAAACCACTGCCTCACAAGAAGCAAACTGCAAGAAGTTCCAGGTTTCCTGTCAAGTAAACAAATGTAAGCTTTGTTTCCTCATAGCTCACATTGGCCTTAAAGTGTGACTCAGTTTTAGGCTTGGCCTCCCAGACTTAGTGAGCTCAGCACTTCCAAGGAAGTGGGAGGACTCCTCTTGCTGCTCTTGAATGCTTGCTATAATCTCTAGAAAGGCAGCTTTACTTCACAATGGGAGAAGAGGTATGTCTTTCTTATTTTTTTTAAAAAAAACACTTCTTTTTCATTTATTTCTGCAACTGTATTCTAAGTCATGTAATGTAGAGCACAGATGTCTGGCAACAAGAGCCTTTGCCTGTATCATGGCTTAAAAATGATGTGTTAGAAGTGAGAGACTTTTCACTGAAAGCAGCTCCATCTGTGCTTGTGAAGTAATAAGTAACATATTAAAATAAGTGGCTCCTCTACAGAGGCAGAACTTGTCCTGGAACTCTCTGACTGCCTCTTCTCCCCCCCTCCCCCTGGATCAGTAAATGCACACAGATGTTTTATGATATTCTCATTTTAGTGTGATTTTTTAAAACTGTCTTTAATATTGTTATTCAATATTCAATGGAAGGCATAGAGTTTTCATATGCTTATTTTATTATTTAAAAGGAAAGGAAAAGAAAAGAAAGGATAGGGAAGCAAGTCCACTTCCAAAATAACTTATTTGTTCTTCCAGAAAAAAAGATTGTTATTTCTGGTTAAAATAACTTTTAAACAAATAACTTTGGTTAAAATATCATCACTTATTAGACTTACATCTGAAACCCATTTTGGTAAATGCCATTTTTAAGATGTTGAGAGTTTGTGTAATTATACGAAACAGTGACTTGAGTTACAAACTTTATTATTTGCCAACTTTGTAATATATTTGTGTATCTATACATTTCTAACCCTCGTATTTTTGAAAAACAGTTGTCTGTCACTTCTGTTTAAACATGGAATGAAGCTACATAGTTCCCTAAATAAATGTATCAACTTAGCATGTGCCGTGGGTCTTCCTGTATGTAAGGGAACAATAGAGAACAAGAAAGAGTTAGATGGAGGGACAGTATTTTCATAGCTTGCTAAAATGTCTGCGGTATTTTGGACTTATTTTGAAAAACAACTCAACATACACTCAGTGCTACTTTGTTGAAGTAAACACTGCTAATTGGTAACAACAACAACAACAACAACAACCAGACACAATTCACCTGGAACCACTCCTTCTACAGGCAAGCTCTGTTAAAATGAAGTGTGCCTATCTATGCCTTTCACATCTTGCTTCATTTAAAAGAGGTCTGTGCAAAAGGTTCCTGGTGGATTGTGTTCAGAAACATTGAGTTGAGGTCTTCATTCCCACCGCACTGATAATGTGGGAAAAGTGGAGTAATCGTAATAACATCCTTTGAGGTTTCAACTTGGACCTGCTCAAATGAAACTCTGTAATCGTTGTGGTACAGTTTTCAGCTCTGGACTTCTACCGTACTGCAGTAATATGGCTATACTGTACAATGAAGGTCCCAGTCCTTGCACTCAAGCCCAATTGCTCCCTTGTCATCCTCTTCGTAGACATGCTGTAGAGGAATATTAAGATAACTTCTTAGACATCTGAAGTTCATATTGCACATTTCAGAGCAGCTGACAGATTCTCAGCAGTTCTTAGTCCTTTTCATAGCCAATGGAAGAAGCTAACTCTTGGATGAGTCTGGAAAATGTGTGGGCTGCCTGTTTCCTTTTTCACTGTTCATTAATGTTACAAATTCACACAGATGTTATTTTATTTTTTATATATATATATATATATATATATATATATATATATATATATATATAAACTGAAGGATGTGCACGCAGACATACACAAATCCCACAGGCAGGGAGTGATGAGGAGAGGAGGAAACTGTTTTGGAGGTGGGCAGGGACGATGGGAGCATCCTACCCCAGGGGAAAAACAGAACCAGAGGAAAGGGGAAATAGAGACGTGAGCAGATGGAAGAGAAGGAATGAATGAGTGTGTGTATGTTTGAGTGCAAACACCATACCCTTTGAAGGCATATTCAGCACACACGTAAGTGTATGGTTGACATGAATGGGTTTAGGCAGAAAAGTGTTCTGATTCTAAACTCTTAAGTGGAATCAATCCACTTGATTTCAGTAGAATTTATTTTCAATGAAACGTGCTGCGGGTATTAGTGCATGAAGTAGCATTTTGGAAATATTATTGGTCCAAGGGTCACCACTGAATACCAGTTAGAGAGAAAAATAGACCATTGATACATTGGATGTGCTGCAAAACTGCTGTTGAAGTTTTAGATTTGAAGTTGTTCATGATCTTTCATGTTTTTTTAATGGATTTTTGAAGTGTTGTTTTGCTGTTTTGAAGTTTCTGTTTGATGTTTTATTGTCTTTCTCTTCAGTTGTATAGTCCCAGGTTCATTCAATTTTAAATAGCAGTTGTATTATAAGGTATTATCTACTTTTTCAGATTGCCATCTCCCCATACTTCACCCACCACAGGCTTATTTTTACCACATTCACTTTGGTTGACTGCTACTAGATCCATTTTAGTCAAGTTTCAAGACTGGTCTTGGAAAAGAAATTGGCTTTGCCATTTTGGTAGATTTCCTTTGGCAGCAGATAAACTGGGAGACCATGCTAATTTTACTGGATTTTAGGACCATCGGCCATGGGCTATGTGGCAAGTTTTGGGAAAGGATACATTTATTGCTCTGCAGTGGTTCAGTTCCTACATGACATGTAAATTTCAGAACCTAGTTTTAGAAGACTCCTGTTCTGGCCCATAAACGTTACCTTTAGTTACCTCGAGTTCCACAGGGTACTTACCTTGTGTCCTGTAACTAGTGGAGCTTTTTGTTTCAGAGCCTTCAGTATCCTGATGACATCCTATTACCAGTATCTATCCTTTTCTTCAAATCCCATTGAGAGCAAGGTCCCTGAATTGTTGCCTTGAATCAGCAGAATGCTGCATTGAGTTGTTGTTAGCAACCATTTGTCTGGAGAGAGAGATTAGAGTGCACCTCTGGGGGTGAAGTCAAACCGTTGTGTTTGCAGCACTGAAGTTACCTCCCTGGGGTGCAAGTCTAGGCAGTGTGTATGGAAGTCCTGGGCTGCCCAGCTGACAAGACACCTCCTCTGCCTCACTGATGTGGTCTAAGGGAAAAGCAGAGCAATGTATTTGGCACCAGTTTGGCTGCAGGAGTTGTCAGAATGAGATGTGCAAGGCACCTTCCAACTTAGGGATTCCACTCCAGAAATGGGTAGGGTTTACTCCTTAGCCTTTTCTTCTACCCAAATATATCCTGCAAGGCAGCAGAGGTTTAGGATCTGAGTTTTCCTTCTCCTAGATAGGCTACCTTCCCAGGTTGACGAGCCCCATCTGCCCTTCGTTTCCCTCTGCTGCACCTGCAAAATTCTTGACTATTGGACCCACTACTGGTCTCATCTGCTCAATCCAACAGAGACTTTATTCGTATGCAGGCAGGCCCGTCTTAACCACATCCAGCGCTGTGACGCAAAGATCCCTCCAGCGCCCCCTCCCTTCCCAAAATTTAGCCTGGGGCGGAGGGTGCCATTGGGGAGAGAGGGAAACGAAGACAGAAGCTGCCGCCGCGGGGGCTGGAAGATGGCAGGTGGGATGGGGAGGAGGAGGTGGAGGCAGCAGCAGGCAGGCACAGGGCTGTGGGAAAAGGCAGCGGGGCTCTCTCCGCCGCCGATCACCTCCTCCTGCCTTCCCCCTGGCGGCAGGCAGGCTGCCACCCCTACCTAGCCGTGGCCCCCGCACCTCTTCCCTGACGCCCTCTAGCGCCCTCCAGCGCCCTGCGCCGTAGGTCCCCACACCACTAGCCTCTATGGCTAAGACGGGCCTGTATGCAGGGGAAGTTCATTGCTCACTGAGGGTTTGAGACCCATTGGCTACCCTCACCTGATTTAGCTGGTCAGTCAAAGCCATTTCCCAGGGTGTTGCAGAGGTTGTCATGCTGACAGCTTCTAGGAGCCACAGGCAAGAGGTGAGTGCAGAGTGAGGACCAAACGTAGATAACCTATCCCAGAAGAAGCACAACGTGTCCCTCACCAGAGGTACTACCCCTCTCCTAACACCCCATACACCCCCATGCTTCAGCCAAGTTAGAGATTATAACAGTTGGTGAAATAATGAACCATACACTATTGCCATTCACATAGCAACGCTCTGCACATACTTTGTTGCAGGAGATAGCAGAGTTCCCTTTTTAGGAAAGTGCTGTTATTTTCCCAACTAGAACTTTTTTCTCATGTTCCTTTCACACTGCGGTACCTGTTGTGCTATGGGAACTATGGATTTTTTATCAATACATCAGCATGTTGCACAAAATTTCATTCACCACCCGTAGGAGTGGTGTGACACAACTATGAACACCATTGTTACTACTCCACCGTTGTGTTCCCTCAAGATTCAACCATGAAAATGGCAGGAAATAACTGTAACTTCCATTATGTTCCAATAGATTTCTGGAAGTGTTTTTTTTTCATTGTGTGAAAGCTCAAATATAATGAGGAAAATCATTGGGGAAACAGAGCAAGCTGCCATGTGAATGAAGGCTCAGTTCCCTCTGCTTTCTGAATACCACGTGACTGTGTCATAGGAGTTACATGTGGGTTCAGACCTAAGGAGGGATATTACTTGAATATATACTTCTCTGCACATGGATGGAGGAGCAGCCCCTGCCTGTGCTCCAGGCTGACTGGAAGACTGGAGCAACAATGGCTCTTGCTGTCTGTGCTAGCAAAGGCAAGATGCTTCTTTAACCACCTTTAACCTTTCTTTAAAATAAAAAAAAGTCAGTACATTATAGGATCTTATAACTGAAAGTTTGGGGAGCAAGTAGGATGACAGTAAATATTTTGGGGGGATTACCTGCAGCTCTTTACTACTTCTTGTAGTCTTCTATGGGCTCACCAGAAAGAGACGTTGGATTAGTAATAATTAGCATTAGGAACATGCTTAAGGCTGCATTAGTGTTGTCAAATTTTCAGTTCTGCAGATTTCCTCCCACATTGTGTAGGCTTCCAAATGTTATGAAATGTGACTCCAAGCAACAAAGTATGCATGTGCACAAGCAAAATCCCCAGGTCTGTTGTAGTGGCATATGCTATGTGTGTGAAGGAAGACGGCTCAGTTATACGTTTTACTTAGAAAAAGACCCGTTTTGATGTGAATGTGTCAGGCATGTGGATAATGGGCGTGACTGTTGATGCAACAACTAGTTTGACAGTAAGATTCTAGTTCTGCTTGTTTCTGTACACCTCTGTAAACAAAAAGCTAGGCAATATCTCTGAAACTGCAGTGACGTGTAATTTGCAAAATGATGTAGGTTTAATTAGAATTGTTATTATTGGGTGTTGACAGTTTGCAGCATATTCCATATTTTTTGCATCAGTTTAGATAGAATGGTACAGGTGAAGCATCCAAGAGCTTTTGATTTATGTTTTATTTATTTCATTTAATTTTCTGATCTTTTTGGTTGTGCTTCTTTATCAGGGAGCAATGGAGAGTGTAATGTACTGACTAGGCTTCCCTTTTCTTCCTTTAACTTTGTGTCATTGGCATTCTTGTTCGTCTGTGATTTTAATAAGATTTGCTCTGCTTCTTCTGACAGCATCTGCTCTGCCTGAATTGCTGCTGTCCCTTTCCTGCATCACACATCATCTGGTTAGATAAATCTCAATAAAACCTCCTGAGTGGAAGAAGTTTACATTTCTTAACCATAAGCAATAATTGAGAGATTAGCAAACTAAAACAGACAAGAGGATGATGGTTATATTTTTATATATACCACTTACATGCCAAAATGGCTTTTGAGACTATCCCTCGTCTAGTACATAATTTTGGAACAAGACAGTCCAACATTTTCTAATATGAGAGAAAAGGACTTGTTGCAGTTGTCATAAAAAAAACCTGTGTGAAATGCTCCGCTCATGAAATGAAGTTACAAGGAACCAGGCAGAGGGCCTTCTCGGTTGTGGCGCCCACCCTGTGGATGGGATAAGCGCTGGCAATTGCTAGGGTGAGCAAGTGCGGAGATTGCTCTCCTCGCTTGTCCCAGCCACCACCTGGCTCCAGCGGTGGCAGGGCATGGCAGCCCCCTCAATATGGTGTGTGTGTGTGCTGCCCCTTGCCAAAAAAATATTGGGGGAGCTGAAGCCCCCTCTGCCCGATATACCTGGCGCCGCTGAGTGCTGTAATTCACAGTGGTGACCACAGGGGGAGTATACTGTCTGGTGGACATGGATACCTTTGCTCCAGCACAATGGGAAGTCAGTTGTGCAGATTTCATTGTCTATGCTAGTTCTACAGTGGTTCATTAGCAAAGTGTAGTGGGAACAACATATGAGGACCAAAGCACCCTCCTTGTGCATAAAGTGCATTCAGTACTCTCTGCTTGAGAGCAGACTTCCACAACTGCTGCTTCTAACATTTTTTTCCAAAGCATATAGCTGCTTGTGTATTTGTTTCAACCGTGCAAACATGACTGGAAGTCTCAATTTGACAGATTCTCAATATGGTTTGGAAGGTTGATTGATAATTGATTCTCATTGTTCTTATATTCTGTATCTAACCTATGCTAAATGAAGTTTGGGGCTGGGTTAATCCAGTGGACTCAATATATGTCAGTTCACTGCCAATTGTCGGCCTGTCATGTGTGCAGCATCTGCTATTCATATGATTAAGCTTTCTGCACTGCATACTTACATTTTAAGTTGCATTGAAAAAGCTTACATATTGTGGTTGGTCAGTGGGCACTGTGAGAGCAGGATGCTGGCCAGATTCCTCTTATGAGTGCACATGACTAGCTAAGAACAGGGAACTATTTGCTCAACCTAGGCATTGATTTCAAGCCTCTGACACAGGCTTGGTGGTTGTGTTCACTGCTCTCAAAGTACAATTTCATTTAATGTAGAAAACAGTATATATGTCTGAAAACAACTGTTGTTGATTTAGGACTGGTACTCCCAGAAATTTCAGAGACTAACTAGACTTGATGTGAGCAAGAAATAAGTAGACAGATGCAAATCACTGTACCCCAATTTTATTAAAGTTCTAGAAACAAATGATTAAAATACGATATTTGTCAAAGGGTATTATTTGCCATTTCTTCATTAGGTTAGTAGTATTTCAGTCTAATGCATAAAGGTTCTAATATTCTCTTCTGTACTATTTTCATCAACCAGGAATGTATGGAGGAGACAGAAGAGTCTATATAATGGTAGAAATCAAAGTATTTTCCAGTTGCATAACACAGAATAAAATATAGTACAAGGGCCTCTCTCTTTCCAGAATAACTGGTAAACAGCTAACTAAAAAGGATTATAGGATTTCTGAATGAGACACCTGCCATACCTTTCCTTCTAGCTACTGTACTGCATAGTTTACCCCAGCTCCCCTCACACTATAAATTAGTGCTTAGTATTATACTTAGCAACATGTAATTTGGAAGTCTGTGCTCAGATCACTTCAACAACATTGGATATTTTTATCCAGGTAGCAGAAGAAAATATATCATTGGGTGGAATAGCTATCTTAAAAAAAGAAGAAGTACCGTAGTAGGCAGAGGAAAGAATGGTAACCAGTTTTCTTCCACTATTTAAAGTATTACTGGTAACTACTAGTCTGTGTCGTTTTCTTACTGATGGATAACTGTTATGTATATTTTCCTTCATGGACAGAGGCAGTAGTATTTAGTTCAGACTCAAGCCTGTAAGGTATAGAAAACCCCACAGCAAATCCAACTTTGCTTTCAAACATCTGCTATTAGGCTTAACTGCAATACTTCACATTTCTTGTATTTTATAGATTTCTTATTTTTCTCAAAATCTTGTGACTTCTTATTTCTTTGCCACTGGATCATTAGGTCCTAGATTCTAAGATGATTAAATTCTAGTAGCTATTTATCTAAAGGGTGGTTGGCTCCAGCTGCCATGGGCTTCAGCCAGCATGGCCAGCAGTCTGCGATGATGAGAGTTGTCATCTACAACATCTGGCGGGCCCCTGGTACCTCGTCTGTCCCCATTACAGTCATCTCAAGTAGGCAAAAGTTATGGATGTAGCCCTCTATGGAATGACATTGGCGATAGAGTCTTCTCTGTAGGGGTGCCCTTACTATGGCATTCCCCCCCCTCCCCAGAGGCACAGATGGTTAGGGCATTATTGGGGTCTCAAGGTGTTGGCGGAATTTAATTTAATCTGTGCTGCCTAAGGTCTTTCGGTTTCCATGAACTACTATCAATTTGACTTTTAAATAACTGGTTTTAATTTTAGCTATATTTCACCATTTTATTGTGTATGTATAACATGCTTTATCCTATTTTGGAAAATGCTCTGTGATTACTATGTAATGTAGGGTATTTTGTAAATAAGTAGATAAAATTATTTCCATCTAGCTAAGGTTAAATAATGTGCAACACGGTTAAATAGCGTAAATCAAGTTATATTATAGCAGCAGCTCTTCTTTCCCCCTCTGTATACTCTATATTGCTACTGGGATAACCAGTGAGCCACTTCTGATGAACTTTCCAACTGCATTTGGTGAGAGAGTGGGACTGCAGCTGGTCAGACCATAAACCACAACCACCTGTTCCATTGGACATCCATGTGTGGGCAACTCGTTCACGTAAGCCCTACATGCTAAAAATATAAAACACGTAAGTCCAAATGGACAGATGATACCTAGACTTTAAGTGGAATCTGAATCATATTTTTGAAGAGCTGTGTTGATAGGTTTCCTCAGGCTCCCCTGTTTCATATAGCTGGTACATTCATCAGAACAGGCCAAATAATAATAAATAACAAATAATAATGAAGAATCTATTTTGAGCATCTTGAAATGTGATAATGCTGTGGAGTAGAACGTGCAAATTTCATTTGCTCTTTGTTTCCTCCCTTTACTTGTCTAAAATAGAACTTTCATATCTCCACATTTGAGGTGGGAATGTGAAAGTTCTAATTTGGAAAAAGACAGAGAAGGGCATAAACAGGAAGCAGGATACCATTGTGCTTCCTGCGTTTTCCACATAATTATCATGTCCGAAGAAGAGTGTGATGCAAAGAGTATAATTTTTAGTCTTAGAATCTCTGAATCAAAAGTGTTCGGTGTTTAAAATACGTGCAAATAAGGAGCTAGGAGTACTTGATATGGAAGTCTAGAAGATGTAGATATGCTGTTACTTGGTATAACAAACCACAAATGTACACCAAGATTAATATGGGTGTTGTTTGCAGTAATCCTGTCCAACAGCTTCCTTTTGCATTCTTCTGTGCCCCACCCTATTTTAATCTTAGAGTTCTTTGCATAGTTTTAAAATTACCATGCTCTTGTGTTGGCTTAATTCATGATGTATTTGAAGCCATCATTGAACACGGGAAAAGTAACTTTTGATTTCCATAATCCTTGAGGCCTACCAGTGTAAATTTTGTGTGACTTTTCACTGTGATATAGAAGGGGGGGATAAAAGATCTCAAAGAGCCCTTAGCCAAAAATCTCCCCTAATTTCACCTTTATTTTAATTTGTTTATTTCTTTAGCCTGATGCTAGCGAAAGGTTCAAATTCAGACACCTGAGATGAGAGGTGCTTGGTGTGTTGTGTTTTGAAATGCTTCCTAGTTTGGCAAGGACTTTTAAAGAACCACAGCATTCATGTGTCCTCTGTGTAACATCAGAGGGCAATATAGTTGGTTGCAAAAATAGTACTCTGTATTTTATGAGATGTCAGAAACATAATGTGGCAGAGATGAAATGAGGGGCATTCTGTTAAGTGGGGCTCTTAATCTGGAGTAAGAACCAATACTTCAAACAAAAGACACATTAAAAAAACATCTGGCAACCCTGCTGGCAGATGACATCAGTATAAAAACAAATAAATTTAATTGGCAGGATCACCTCTTTGCCCCTTCAAGCATAAATCAACTATTTCGCTTTTCATACAAACAGCCTGCCAGAAGACAATTTGCTCCCTTGCCACCATGCGTTCTTTTATGCAACCATTTTATCTAATTAATTAAATTAGTTCATCAGACAGATTTGCCCGACACCCTCATAAATTTTGGATTATCTCATTTGAGATCCTCTGCTTCTGCCTAATGAAATCTGAAAAATGTTCTTCCGCAACTAAAATCTGGGCTGTGTGTGTTTAGATGATAGTGTAAAAGAAAAAAAGTGGGGGGTGGGAGAAAGTAGACCTCTGCAAGCGAATAACTCTGTTTTGGTCTTTGGGTTTATATAGCATTTTGTTCCTCTGCTGTTTACCGTATATTCCTGCATATAAGACGACTTTTTAACCCAGGAAAATGTTCTCAAAAGTCAGGGGTCGTCTTATACGCCAGGTCGTATTTCTTATACAGCGAGTATCATAGCTGCCAAGTTCTCCCTTTTTTTAAGGGAAATTCCCTCATGCTGAATAGGCTTCCTCGCGAGAAAAGGGAAAACTTAGCAGCTATGGCGAGTATACCCCAAACTCTATATTTTAACTGGAAAAGTTGGGGGTCGTCTTATACGCTCGGTCGTCTTATATGCCGGAATATACGGTATTTGTTTTTCTCCAGGAAAGGTCAATGTCTTGTCAATTCTCAAGAAGGTGAGCTGCTCCAAAGCTCACTGCACTTGCCTATAGATATAAAAGTCAATAATCCTATCTCAAATTGCTCAACTGAAGTTGCTACTTTGAATACCAGAACTTCATTGGTAGTTATTGCATCTGACCAAATGCTGCTCACATCACTGGGTTCCATATTAATGTATGCGGTGTTGTTTCTTTTGGGTGTAGCTATTTGACAACTTATATCCGCAACTTTTTACTCCCAAGTGAAACATTTTGGAATAATTGGAAGTATTTAAATAGCCAATTATTACTGCATAGCATGTACAAGTGCTTGTGATGGGATCAGCAGAGCTTTGATATTTCATATGATTACAGGGTTGGTACAGTCATTGGTACAGAATGGGATGTAATTATAAGGTCACAAGGGGGCAGTTAACTAAACAATTACATTTCTTAAAGGAATTCTGGCAGGTAAGGCCTGAGGGAATAACTTCAATTAATTTTTTTTAAAAAAAAACACTTATTGAGCAATTACATGAATTGTGACATTATGTTCATTACTTCCTTGCTGAGTTTTTGGTGAGATAGAATAAAATAAAGAAGAGTTGTTTATATGTTTACAGACAGTTGGAAAAAGAATACCCACAGCCACAGCAGTTCAGGAGCCGGCGAAAATAGAAGTGGACAACAGGACAAAGGGTAGGTCTTGCTGCTGGGATAACCCCCCACCACCACCACTCTTCCCTTTGTGCTCAGAGCATCTAGGTGTCTGAAAAAATTTGGGGAACTTTCATCTCTTAGCAATTTCCTAATTTCAAAAATAATAAAGAAAATACGCCACAAGGCTTTGGGCTAAAGATGCTGAGAGAGAAGACAATTTTGCTTTACAGATTTTAAAACCTGCATTGTTCTTTTATATTATAACCTGATCCCTACCACCATACTGGATTAATTTGCACTATAATTTTTTAGAGAAATCCAATTTGTTTTGTGTTTTTTCCTCTCTTAAAATATCCATTTTGCAGGGGAATTTTGCAGTCTTAGGGAAATAAACACACACCTCTTACTCTCTGTGTTTGAAAAGCAGATGATAAAGTCTCCAAGAGGAAATAAAAATAGGGTATTTCTAGCACTATGAAAAATGGCTGAAACCTATAATTAAAAATGTTTGCTTACCTTTGCTTCATTGGATAGAAAATGACTTGTAATCTGTGTCTAAATTATTGTCAGTTTTTCATACTTTACATACTTAGCCACTTAGACAAGTTTGTTGCTAATAGCTGCTGCCCACTTTAAAAAAAAAGACGTTTTAGGAAATCAGTGGCTTAATTATGTTACTTAAAATGTTGAATTAGTGGTATTAGCAATTCTTTCTTGTGGTAAATCAAAGCAAGAGAGGAAGTAGAACTGAAGTATAAGAATGATCATTAGTAAGATTCATGTGCACACATTTCCAAATAGAAATCACAGGGTATAAAATTTACTGCTTATTTATTCTTGACATGCTCAGCTGACCACTATGGGGAATGGGAGGTCTGTACAGTGGTACCTCGGGTTACAAACGCTTCAGGTTACAAACTCCGCTAACCCAGAAATAGTACCTCAGGTTAAGAACTTTGCTTCAGAATGAGAACAGAAATCGTGCTCCGGCGGCGCGGTGGCAGCAGGAGGCCCCATTAGCTAAAGTGGTGCTTCAGGTTAAGAACAGTTTCAGGTTAAGAACGGACCTCCGGAACAAATTAAGTTCTTAACCAGAGGTACCACTGTACTTGTCTCCAGTATCTCCCATCCACTCAGGTCCCTTCACTTGGTTAAATTATGCAGTACTCGTAGGTATCAAAAAAAACCCTAATGCCTTCTCTTTTCTATAAATGTTATATATATTTTTAACGGCATAATATGAACGTTTATGTAGAATTGTTATGTGTTTGTGAAGTAAAAACTATTAATTTAAAATTTTTAATGGTGACCTCCCACTTGACTATGTGCATATCAAGGCTCTGTTATTCCCCGTGGGAAGTGGCTGCACCCAGCCTTAGTGTGAATGAGAAATGAGCACAGCCTTTCCAATTAAAGTGTTTTAATGGAATGGTTCTGGCTACAATAATTTCATCAAATGACTGTTTCTACAGAAATAATCATTATTTTTCTCTATCTGCTAAAGTGCTTCATACATTTTAAAAACCAGCTGCTTAGGAAAAACATTGGGAAATACGTTTGTTTCAAAATTACATGGGTGTTTTGGTAGGACAGTATATTGAAATACGGTGTTGTTTTTCTTTCAGTAAAGGAATATTGCAAAGTTTTATTTTCATATGAAGCACAGAATGAAGATGAACTGACAATCAAAGAAGGCGATATTGTCACTCTTGTCAATAAGGTAATTGTAATTTTTCTGGGTTTTTTTTAAAGTCATGTGTTTTCATATGAAAATGCAGTTGACACTTAATAATCAAATTGAGTGCTTGTGTGTGACCATAAGACAAAGTTTTTAGGCTGGTTATTCTTCAGAAGCATTATGTGTCACAGGTAAAACATTAATTGTGTCTTTGAAAAAGTCTGGTTTTCTGGTCCCCCTTTCCTTCCACTCTGCAGTTTTAATCTGAAATCTTAGGCACAGTACTGCACCCAGAGCTCAGAAACTGCTGGCGCTAATGAAATTCCCTGTCGCAAAACACGCCTAGAACAATGGGAGTTTTGAACACTGATTAGTGTATAGAAAATTAGTATTGATCACAATTCTGACACACACACCCCAACAGTTTTCAGAGGGAGGAAGCATGTACCACAATAGCGATCATATTATTCTCACTTGATTTTAATTTAAAAGCTGCCTGCTCTGATGGCAGCTTCAGTAGCTGAGCTCTTAACTGCCAAGCTTCCTCACCACAATGTCCCAGAAATGTGTTGACACTAGCATGTCCCTGCTAACATAACCCCCAAGGCACTCTAGGAAGGAAATTTGAGAATAGGAGTGTGGCTATGCTAGCATCAATCCCAGGGGATTCTGGGAAGAGAAGCATGGCAGCCGAGAGCCCTGGTGACTTCTAAACTGTTGAGAGAGAAGGAAAACGGATAGGAAGCCATAGCTGCTGCCATGATATGCACCCCTCCCCTCCTGAAATTGCTGTTAACGGGGAGCAGAAGGTCTATGTAAACTCACCCTTCCAATTGAGCAAATCAGTGAGACGGGATTTGCTACAGCCCTACAACAAATTCTCCCCATCACTGATATATGCCAACACACAAACACACAGAAATAGGTTTGCTTTGATTTTTAAATGTATTGTTTTCATTATTATTAAAATTTATTACCTGCCCTTCACCCCAAGGTCCTAGGGCAGGTTACAACAATTAAAACACAATAATTTAAACAACTTTTAAACAAAATTACAGAAATAAGGTGTGTCCTCAAGTGTCAAAAGTCAGGGCAAAGAGGTGCGTCTTCAGCATTCGCCGAAAGCTGTATAATGAAGGTGCCATACACACTTCTATGGGAAGGGAGTTCCATAATTCAGGGGCTGGGGCAGAAAATACCTTCTCCTAGGCTGCCGCCTCCTGCACTTCTGAGGAAGGTGGAATAGCCAAGAGGGATTGTGTAATCCTTTATTGCAACAGAACGACACAGTTTCAAATATTGCTTCGAAATCACCAGTGTCCATTTGACACACTCTTCAAGCCTGTTATTCCGGCATAATCTTCTATATCATGTGCAAGTTGTGTGGAGATAAGTGCCTGCTCTTAGAACTAGAAATGGCTTCTGCTGATGTTTTGAATCAAGAATAAAGGAAAACCTTTCCAAATAATTTAACTCATGATTGGTGGAGTTGGATTTTGAAGCATTTAGGCATGCAAATTATTCAGAGGAATAAGTATTCAAAGAATAGTTTCTGTAAATCAATATGAGAATTTTTCTCACCTCATTAATAAGCACAATGTTGACACTTTATGTGCAAGAGTTGCTATTTTTGAGTATTTTCTGAGCACACACAGAAAACATGTAACTACATCTTTCTTTTTTCCAAGAGACTGAAAACTAGGTCAGTGAGCATCAGATAAGATCAAATGAAATGAAATCTTTCAGAAACTTGTTTAGAGGCTACTGAGCTGTTGCATGACAGGAAATAAGGTGGCTAAATTGAGAAGAAATCTATTACCTATTTCAACATGCAGTGCAGCACATTTGTATCAAAAACATGATAATGAAATTCTGAGACATGGTTGTCACTTCCATATGATTGGGATCCCATGTCACAGTGATATATCTCCCATTCATGTTTCCTCACCTCCCTGCTCCTTTGTTCTTCAGTCGGTAAAAACTGTGCTAGTAGGTTCAAGGATCCACTAGAAACTAACCTCGAATGGGTTGCCTTTGCCTTCGGCCATGTTGAATATGGAAGCAGAACCCATGTTTGCGTTCCTACTGGCTCACCATATTTAATATGGAATATAGGCCTGAGGCACTTCAGATGTTGTTGGGCTACAACTTCCATCAACTCTAGCAAGCATAGCCAGTGGTCAGGGAAGATGACAGTTGTAATCGGACAACATTGGGAGGGCCAAAGGTTAGCCACCCCTGTTGTAGATTATATAGCATATAATGATATGCTATCAAGGGGAGCGTGACAATTTTTAACTAGTTAAATCAGCTGACATTTCAATTGATTAGTTGTAGCACATTTCCCCCGGATGTGCTTCATTTGTTTTGGTTCTTGGCTTTATTGTATAATGTGGAATGAAATAGCAAATAATAAAGATGACCTTTCTTTCTAACAAAAAGTAATTGTTTTTAAACTGTAAGTTATTTTGCAGTTCCTTCTATTAAGTAACATGCATATCAAGATTTTCAGATATACTGACATATGAATTTAATCAAATTAAATGATAGGTTAGAATTATTTGACTCACTGACATTCCATGTGTGTGTGAGAGAGATAACAAAACAAAATGCAGTGGGTTTTAGTCTTTGCAACATTTATTTCCTTATATTTTGTTGATTTTTCTTTTCTTCAACAAAGCAGTATCTAGAAATGAGAACTGAAGGCAAGATACAATCATTTGTTAACAGTGAAAGCACTGTAATTAATCTAATTGGGGAGAGAGAAAACAAATACTGTAACTAAACAAAATTGAAGTTTAGCCATTAAATCCAAAAATTTAAACACAAGTCTCATGGACTTAGGAACTTGGAGAAGTATCCTAAGAGACAAATGTGAAATGAGAGCTCTATCAAAGTACACACTATGCTTTTCTTTCCAGTTAAGTGGGCTTTGTTACATGGTTCATGCACAGAGTCAGAGACTCTGGCATTTATGAGACAGCAAACTATTACATCCTTCATTTTCATATTCGAAGAGAAGCAAGGCAGGTAACTAGGTAGAATGGCTGCTCAAATTTTACATTATATGCACACTCTCACACTCCTGGCATTCATCTTGTGATGTATCATGATTATTAAACCAAGATTGCTGTTGTATTGTATATTTCCACAAATCAACCACTTCCATTCAGGACACAGGTGCACATTTATTTATTGGGGGGGGATATAATGGAATAAATCAGGAAAGCTAATAACTTTTAAGTTGTAAGTTACATCCGCCCATCTGTTATTTTATTTTAATTTTAAATCTGTTTTCTCTGTTTAGTCTCACCAAGTCCAATTGTAAAATAATTTCAAGCTGCAGTCCTACGTACATTTTCCTGGGAGTAAGCCACACTGAAGTCAGCAAGATTTACTTCTCAGTAAATCTCAGTGTTCTGTCAGCTATCTTCCAGGCTTTCTTAATCTCTCTTACAGAGCAACCATAACCCTAGATCTGTTGCCTTGAGGGTGTTAAAACAAGGTAGAGGTGCCTCCCCTCTGTCAGTAAAGAGCTCTGATGGTGGGAGGCATGGCCACAGCATGGAACTCTCTGGGTGTTGATCCATCACAGGCACTATTTCCACCATTTACTGGTGTTAGTTAGGCCCTGAAATGGAGTGTTTGGGGGTATAGGTAGCCATTATCTGAAGTTGCCTCAGGATCCAGTCCATTGCCTACATCAGCCTCAACCATTGGCTTTTTGTGGGGGGTGGGAACAAGAGCAGGTGGTATAAGCAAAATGTATCACCCTTACATTATTGTTGTTGTTGTTGTTGTTGTTGTTGTTGTTGTTGTTGTTCCACTTATCCACTGAGTTGCCCCAGCCACTCTGGGCAGCTTTCAACAAATTGAAACATTAAGCACAGTAAAGCATCAAAAATTAAAAACTTCCCTATTCAGGGCTGCTTTGTTTTCTCAGTGGTTGTAGTATATTATGGATTTGTATTTGAATTGTAACCCATTGATTACAGTAAAAAGGGGGAAATACGTACATGTTGTTGTTTAGTCATTTAGTCGTGTCCGACTCTTCATGACCCCATGGACCATAGCACGCCAGGCACTCCTATCTTCCACTGCCTCCCGCAGTTTGGTCAGACTCATGTTGGTAGCTTCGAGAACACTGTCCAACCATCTCGTCCTCTTGTCGTCCCCTTCTCCTTGTGCCCTCAATCTTTCCCAACATCAGGGGCTTTTCCAGGGAGTCTTCTCTTCTCATGAGGTGGCCAAAGTACATACATACATACATACATACATACATACATACATACATACAGTAGCCAACATAAATCTGACATTAATCTAATCCATAGCAATAAAATTAAATAAATTTGTATCTAACAATGTGGTTTAAAAATACTTGCAATTTTCCTAAAGCACTTATTTATTAAAATACACACACATTGATATATATAACAAATTGATAAAATAGAATAGCTAAAATAAACTTAACTTGCAGAGGAAGGTTACTTTTTTACCCTTCTTCCTTTCTTCTTTAGTGCAAAAGCTCTGGTAATAATAGGTTATCTTACTCCTGCAAATTAATGACTATCCATTTAATGTTAGGCTTCTAATTGATCTGTCACATTGCACAAAAGAATGACAGCAATCTGTTCATAATATGAACTATGAGAGCCTTTTGCAATGGGGAAAAATGCTTTAGTTTCCAGATGGGTAGCCATGCAAGTCTCAGGCAACAAAACAAGAGACTTGTGGCAGCTTAAAAAGTGACAAATATATTATGACAAGCTTTAATGGACTACAGTCAGCTTCATCAAGTACATGAAGTGCTGCCCTGCATTGGAAGGGTGTGCGTAGACACGCACATAGACATACATACTAGGGGCTGTGCTCCTGCTCACTTCACTCACCAATCCCTTCATCAAAACCACAACCTGCCCCCAGGGATTGTCAATACCATCACTCCCCGAGTGCCCTTCCCTCTTTTATTTCCTCAGATATCTGTAACTTGCCTGGGTTGCCCTCTTGCTCACTTGTCTCAGTTGGACGCCCACACACCTGGGATGACTGCCTGCTGGCCTAGGACGCCTACCTGCTGGCCAGCAATACCTACCTATATGTGCTGACCTGGGCCACCTGCCTGCTCACCAGCATCTCCCTCCTCCTCAGTCTCTGATGCTGCTGCAAATGCCCAGCTGCTTTGAGAGCCCAGTTTGTCATCATGCTGTACCTTGTCTTGCCACCTGTCAGTAGCCACATGAACTGCAGCATGATGGCATCCCTACATTTTTATTATATAGGGTGGGTTGGAAGGAATTGTAAACAGAACTGTAAGCCCTGTCAATAACATAAACATCCTGGCGGTTAACACATGGTAATTTGACAACAATCCACTGTGCCAATTCAGACCACAAGTGATAGCAGTGAATTTCTTGATGAATGTACGACTTTTATGCTGCAGTCTCTTTCTGAGGTTTCTTGGTTACGCCATGACTGCCTTATGGTCAACTACAGAGTGTCCTGAGAAGTTTAACTGTTCCTTTGTTGGTTTTTGGATATACTGTGCTGCTATTTCTTATATCAAAATTGGGTCCATTAATTATTTACGTAGAGGCCAGTCTGTTTCCATTATGCCATTATGTATAATGGCAGAAGGGCATTGTTGGCAAATGATGGCATATATCACATTTGAATTTGAACCTCTAATGTTGTGGATGATATTATTACATCCTGTAATAGTACTGCGGGGATAGACACGTGGCTAGAAGAACTGGAATCTGGGTCTAGCCCTTGTGTCTGTATCTCTCTTGTGTGGCCTGCTGTTGCTGGTGAGTAGCTGTTTTAGCTTGAAGGGAGGCTGTATGTAAGCAGGTATAGTGCTTCCACCCAAGGCCTGTGAGAAGGAAGTGTTGTCCAGGATGGACTGTAGATCCTTGATGATACATTTGAGTTGAGGCTCCCTTTAAACATTCTCCCAGCTGTGTGAGAGCTGCTTATCTTTTGAGCTGATTACACATGCCTGGGCCTGGGCCTGCAGAAGCCATTGATTTGTGGGTGGGGTGGGTGGGTGGAAAAAAGCAACACATTTGGCCAACTCAGATCATTCCCAGTTGTGTGGGATTCCCTCACGGATAAGCTACTCCTACACAGCTTAGATAAAGTCTAAAGAGCACCTTAGTCATATCGATATGCAGTATGTTATGTAGCTGCTTTTCTTTTCTGTTCATGCCTCTCAGTTTCTAATACTTCTGCCTCTCAGTTTCTAATACTGTAGCATTCCACCCACTAGGTCTCTGTGGGTCATGTTGTCTTTCGGAAAGTCCTTAATAAAATCTGAGTAGTAGCTGAGGTTTTGAATTATCATATCAAAGTGATTGCAAAGGGAAATAATTTTACACTGCAAAGGTTGCCAGGGAGGTGGTTCTCACAACCCGCACTGCTCTTTCAGACAGCCGCAGATTTTTGTGGGGGGAAAGAACCATGTTTATATTCTTGTTCTGGATAGATTTGCTGCATGTAAGTGAAAATGTGAAAGCCTTAAGGGGTGTGAGAGTTATGGAGCACCATAGTTTAATGGTACAGCTCGTGCTCTCATGTAGAGACGTCCCACAATCAACTCCAGTTAAAAGGAGACTTGGTAGCTGAGACTGTGAGTGCTGCTGTCAGTTGAGAAAAATCCACACTAGGCTGGACAGACCAGCATAGCTGCCAAGTTTTCCCTTTTCTCACGAGGAAGCCTATTCAGCATAAGGGAATTTCCCTTAAAAAAGGGATAACTTGGCAGCTATGCAGACCAGTGCTCTTGAATATAAGGCATCTGCATATCTTCTTAAGGGTAGGGTGCGCTTCTGCCAGGGTCTAATGGTTAGAATCTCACAATCAACAAACTTTCCACAAAAGACAATAGGGATTTGCACAATCCTGCAAACTGCTCTCTCTCTCTCTCTCTCTCTCTCTCACACACACACACACACACACACACACACACATAACAGTTGCATATATCCAATGCCCATTGGATCTATATCTGACATGGGGCAAATATTGCATTGAATGCATGTTGCATTATATAATGCCTTCCAGTACACTGTGTTTCTAAAAATGAAACCAAAGGCAACTTGTAATATATCAACTGAAGATTCTTCCTTTTGTAGTTAAATGCTTTGTCCACCTGTTTCTCATCTTATGCAGATCGTGAGCCACACTGGGATAGCGAACTGTTTTTATTTCTTTGCACAGTGCCAGACAGATGGCTGCATCTTTATAAATAATGATCATGGTGGTGATGCAGAAGAAAGTGTCATTCTGCTGTAGGCAGTTGCATATGCTGTTCTTAAATAATTCTCTCTTTTTTGCCATTACTTTTTGCATATGTGTAAGTTTCACGTGTACATATTTTCATGCAAGGGTCTGAATGTAACAGGAACATTCAGAAATAAATGAAGCTGCATATTCTCTGGCACTTGAGGAAATTCATTAGAACAAGTTATAAAGAGCATATGCTCAAACTGGCAAGTGTATACAAATCTTGTTCTCATGAGGCCTGACAGTCCCCTCCCAGTTTCCTAGATAGGATGCAGGCAGCTCAGGGGTGTTAAAACTGAGTCTAGAGGAAGGAGTAGGAGAATAATCTTCCTGTTGGTGCACTAGTCCCACTGGTGGAGGAACAGGGTTGCAGAGGGAGCGGGCCACCCTTGGCACCACTATTTCGGTAGGGTGCCATCGCGGTGGCCCCCTCAACAGGCGCCGTGCACACACACCCCACGCGTGCTCTCCGCCCCCAGTTGCGGAGCATGCGGCTTCGCCACTGACTAGTCCCATTTCCTTCCCTTTCCAACTAACATTTCCAACCAACCTTGAGGTTTAAGAGCACCTCATATTTCTTTCCTGGTCAGCAAAGGGAGAAGCTGGTTTCCCTTTTTCTAGGTTTCCTGTAGCTTGTGCATACCTCCGATCTGACTCATGGGCATGCAGTCACTACACCTGCAGTCTTCTGGTACCTCTCTCTCATCTCCCTGCATAGTGACCAGCTGTTTTAGTGCCCACACATGCAGAGCAGTCATGAAAGCATGCCATATGTGAACTGTGGTGGTAGCAAAGATTTAACCCAGTTAGACACTGGGGTCACAAGCAGTGCTTTTAATGGTGGCAGCAGCCCAGCCTGGCCCATGAGAGCCTATGTGAATGGAGTCTGCCACTAGGCTTTAGTATGGTGTTAATACTGCCACTTCTACTGCTTGGTGCCATGATGGGGGCATAAAGTGGGGTATAAGTGTGTGTGTGTGTGTGCATGTGTGTGTGTGTGTGTGTGCGTGTACAAACATGTATACATAGACACGTACCACCTTGTTTTTAGAAATGCTTATTGTGTTACTGTGTTACATAAGGAGTCTGCATTTAAGCATAAATACTCTTGTGTTTTATAATGTGGAGGCAGCAATGCAGATATGTAGAATGTAGATTTAGAATGATGTCTTGCTTCTCCTCCTCTACATGATACACTTCCAACTCTGCCATCTTTTTTGCCTCACTTCACATGAGAGGAGGGAGAAGAGAAGGGGAAGACAGACAGATCTGTACACCTGTCACAGAGGGTTCCTTTTCTTCACTTGTACGCCCTCTAGTTTTTATTCCCCACCACATCCTAAACTGACCCTCTAAGGTGCTGCCAAAAAATGTGTACTCCTGTAATTCAGATAAACAGCAGAAGGTGTGTTTGGGGTAGGTGGCATGGGTACAAATCACTTTAATGCCTTAATATTTAATGGCCACAAACATGTGACATTCTCATTATTTGCTACCTGTTGCTACTTTCCCCTTTTTCCATAATGTATTGACCAGGGAACTAACAATGTGTCTATGACTAGTAAGCACATTTAAACAACCAACACCACTAGTTAGTGATGAAAATTTAGCAATATACACACCATGGCCGCATAAAAAATATTCCGCATATATCCCACTTTACACTCTCAGTTCACTGGGGGAAATAATCCTGCCTTATCAAAATACATGATTTTCAATGTATGCAATCAATTTCTTCTTTCTGTGCCTTAGGAATGTATTGATACTGGCTGGTGGGAAGGAGAACTCAACGGTAGAAGAGGAGTATTTCCTGATAACTTTGTTAAATTACTTATTTCTGACTTTGAAAAAGAGGTAGGATCACATTGCCCTTTATCACTGAAAATTTTATAAACCTGTGTCATTTGTTTGGAACATGTTAGTTAATAAAATATTGAAAAGCTGAAACTCACCTAAAATGCTTTTTGTTTATGGACGGCAGCATGTTTGTGTAGCTTGAAATTGCATTGTGTAGCTTTTTCAACTTGCGGTGTAAAAAGCTGAATTGAAAAACTAGCTTCAGCAAGATTGTTCTAAAAGCCCATATTCTATTTACACAAAATCAGGCGGTGTTGCATCCAACATCTGTGCTTGAGCAGAACAGACTCCACTAGCATAACATGACTTCTTCCTCTCCTCCCTGCTGCAGACCCCTGAAATGTGCTCCAGAGGATAGAACTCTCCAGACCATATTTGGGGGGAACAGGAGGATACAATAAGGAGAAGAGGAAGGGGAAGTCCTGTTGCACATGCAGAAGTCTGCCTACACAACACTGGACTCCATCCAGTTATTCATGTGAATAGATGGCTGGTGACTGGGCTTTAATTTGCTGGATTTGTTGTTCCTTCAGAAGAGTCTTAAATTGAATGGGAATATTGAGCCAGTTAGCTCAGTATTGCCTTCACTGACTGGCAATAGCTCTCTAGCCCAACATGGAGGTATCAGGGATTGAACCCTGGACTTTTTGTGAATGAAGCGTGTGCTCTACATTCCCCATGTTAATGGGTGATCAGAATTTTTTTAGTAAAGCTTACTACAAACAAATAAAACCAATTAATGTACAAATATACCGCAGAGCATTATAACTTAAAATTTGGTGTTCATATTAGATCCAAAATTGCACCCTAAAACATTAACATTGAATACTAAAGCAACACAGTGTCATACGTGTTTCAATCACAAAAGTCCTCTTTACAGTGGTAGATATATCTTCCCAATATAGGTATATATCTGAAGAAGTGATCTCCATTCCACAAATTCTATGGTAAATGGTTCAACTTTAAGGGGCCTCAAGGCTTTTTGTTTTTTCAGTACTTTCCTGTAATTAATCTACTTTGGTTTCAGGAAACAAAGTATAACTGCAGAGAAGTAACTTCCTGCTTAACAAAGTCTTTGTACCCTAAGCAAATATGGGCATAACGGCAAATAGTCACATATAATTTCCATAGAGTAGCAGCTATTCTTTACTAAATTATTATGTCTTTCTCCTCTCTTACTATGTTCATAAATTGCATTTATCTGCTGTGTTGCTGAAAGGCTTCACGAACTTTTTTTTTAGTTATTAGAATGATTTTATGTTCTGTCTGGTTCAAATTCTTTTTAGCAACCTGGTTATCATTTCCTTTTCTTTTAGAGACCTAAGAAACCACCACCTCCATCAGCTCCTGCCTTCAAACAAGGATCAGGTAATGCACTGTTGCTGTAAAATAAGCATCAGTAAATATCCCTTACAGACAGTGCATCCACTTTTCTGTCTCTTAGTGGAAGCTTTCAGTATCACTTTATCCACCGTGCCATTTAAAAATTGTTAAATTGCAGCTACTGTCTGGCAGCAGCAGACTGCTTCTGAAATCCCAGGGTTGCTCATGTCAGTGATCATTCTTGGGATAAGAAAGCCTAGCCAAGTACCAGTCCCATTTGGTGAAGAATTGGTAACTGTACCAAATTAAAGAAGGCAGGGAAGGTTGGTATACTTAATAATACAGTATGATATTTATGTATCAATTCATTATAATTCATTTTAAAGTGTTATTAGTTCATTACCGCTCTGAAAAAGACATAGAAGGCCTTTAATTTTATGACTGAGTAATTATCAGACAATCTCTCCAAAACCATTCTATAGCAGTAACATGCATTTGCCATCTAGTGGTTGTTAAAGAAAAGCACTAACAATGATTATCTTCCATATTGTATTCACAATTGAAGTAAGAGCCATTTGTTTTGGAGATGCATCCTCTCAATATTTAATATTTCCAAAACTGGCAGACTGGCAGGGAGTGAAGGTGACTGACCACAGTTTTATGTACTAAAGGGGTGGGGGTGGGGGACATCTTACATGTTGTCCTGTTTGCCCAAGCGTGGCCCGTCTAGGCACTGACCAAACCCATACCTTCAGATGCTTCGTTCGCCATGTGACTTCAGTTCCTTCCTGGTTACTGTTCCTTAAAGGAAACAGAATTACAAGGGGAACTCAGATGTGAAAGAGTCCTAAGTATAAAGTATAAATTCTCTCTCTCTCTCTCTCTCTCTCTCTCTCTCTCTCTCTGTGTGTGTGTGTGTGTGTGTGTGTGTGTGTGTGTGTGTGAGAGAGAGAGAGAGAGAGAGAGAGAGAGAGAGAGAGAGAGAGAGAGAGAGAGAGAGATGAAGTCATTCTGCAGTACAAACACAAATTTAGAAACGAACCCCATATACATTTGTCATGAAGCATATTGCCTTAGCGAACCTAAATAAATAAATGCATATTTCCAAATTCTTGATATTCTTTCTAAACAATTGCATTGAATTTTTGATAGCTACGACAGACAGAAAACATGAAATCAAAAAGGTACCTCCTGAAAGACCAGAATGTCTTCCTCATCGAACAGAAGAGAAAGGTAAGAAGCATTACTACTGAGTGAAAAGTCCATCTTATATTTTAGTAAATGCCATGGTCCTTGGAGACTGGTGATTCTCCCCTGCTTAAATCAGTTCTCCCAGCAACCCCCAGTTGAGAGGAACACAATGTGATATTCTGTTAGTCTGAGGCCTAGAAAAATGATCATCCCACCAGCTCTCCTCAAACATTCTCCCACAAGCAAGTGGGAACAGCAGCAGCAGCAGAATCAAAGGACAGTTCCACAGAGCTCCCTCTCTGGTTGGACTTGCCTTTTCCTTCTCTTGCTGAAAGAGTGACCTTTCCCTGATGATTTGCAAGACTCTTCTAAGGACTTTCATTTGCACAATGGGGTTTCCCTGCTCTTCCCCCAAAATTGGCTCTGGGGATGGAATAGGAGAAACTTCAGAACTGCACACTGTGGAGGGAGCAAATCATTCCATCTGACCAGCTGAAATGCTTGTGCAGACTGAACTTTCGTAATAGTGTGACACTGAATTCCACTCATTGGTTTTAGAACACATGTTTGCAGTAATTTGTATTCATTTGTTTTCAGTGTTGTAAGTGGCCCATAGAAAAACAATTTGTTTAGGTTTGGGAAATTTTCTACACTTCATTACTTTACAGTAAATAAAAGTATGTGTTTTATTAGCGTCACAATAAAGATGATGTAAGATATTTTTTCTATTGGGTTTTGCCCATAGCTGTAACTTCCGTAAGTGAGAGAGTTTTGCTTTAAAATGTCTTCATTCTTTTTTGGGGGAAATTGATTTAAAGAAAGACCAGAGAGAGAGCAAAAGCTGTTAGATTTACAGAAGCCTTCTGTTCCTGCTATACCACCGAAGAAACCTCGACCACCCAAAACAAACTCTTTGAACAGACCTGGTACGTTGCCTCCAAGAAGACCAGAAAGACCAATTGTGCCTCTGACCCATACAAGGTATTTGATGGATCAGTTCTTTAAAAGAAATCAGTAGATGATCAAACATATTTATGATGAAATCTTGTAGATAATTGCACCTCGTTAAGTCTCTTTGAAGTACACATAATGTGTACTTTGAAGTGCAAAGTGGACATAATAAATTATTTTGATTTATAATACTATTTTAAAATCTGTTAAAAATATATGAGTGGTTGGCCTCCAGTTAAGTATTGCTTTTGCCACCTACAACATAATGTAGTAATTTCATTTGATTTTATAAAAGGACTGGCCTATTCCTTATATTCCATCTTGATTGCAGAAATTCTCTGATGGGGCCCTCTAGTGGTACCCTATGTAGTGCTGGACCTTGGGGTCTCAAATTTCAGCAGCACCCTGTACAACACCAAAATCCAGAACACACACACACAGAGCAGCTCTCACCTTCCATGCACCATGCCCAGTGCGACTGAACCAGTCATGCTTTCCTAAATGCTGCCCTATGACCCTGAGGTCTGGTTAGTGACTGAACAATAGTATGGCAGGTCCTGCCCTGTGGAGCTTCTTACCAGTAGAGTTTCAGCAGGAACCATCCTTCCCTTCAGATGTAATTTGACTGGCCTTTACAACATGATATTTTCTTTTAACCAATCGGCATTTATTAATATTTATTGCGTGGACAGGTGGAGTCCCCCCCCCCCCACCAATCCCAGGTGACTCCTGAGTGGAATAATGACTCAAGACAAGATGCTATGGGATTAAAATTGGCCACAACTTTATTAAGTTTCAGGTGTGGGGAGACCTTGTCTCAGGCATTGGGCGTTTATTCTTCCCAGTCCCAAGCCGAGGATCCACCCTTTGTTGTGAGGGCAGGGCGGTCCCTCCCCCTACCTGGCCGATCCCCTGGCAACGCCTCTCCAGGTGGGATTGGGCAATTGGCTGAGGTAGGCAGAGACCTCCAGGTATCCAGCCTGGGGAGGGCGAAGCCAGCCCGTACTACCGGGAGCCGCACTGGGATTTTGGGGGCTGCGTGCGACGCCACAAAAGGTGCCCCCCATCTGATATGGGGAGCAGTCATCGGCGTTTTTAATGATGTTTTATGGATCTCTTGTTGATTTTATCCTTATATGTTGTACTTCCCCCTGCTGTATTTTTTTTAATGAAAGTGCAGGTTTATAAATTTGTAAATAAGTAAATTAAGTTGTTTGATGATAATGGCTTCCCATCATCAAGCAAAACCATAGATTAAACTTCTTAATAACTTCCATTATTTTTGAAATAGTGTGAAATAATTACTTTTTTGGAATGATGAAAAGCTCCAGTTTTCAGCAGCCCTTCACAAGTCCACTTTTGGTACTCATCTGCCAATGCAGAGTCACAAAACACCCACTCTGAAACTGTCACCGGAAAGCCATTAGTTATTAAGCGTCTCAGTGAGGGAGCCAGTCCTACTGAAGGAGCTGCAGCCAACGGTTGAATTGGCAGGGGGGGGGGCTTAACCCCATTATCACAGCTTGACGCTTCATAACTTTATTACTTAATGGGTCTGCAACACATTCTGCCTTTCTTCATATCACTTACGGTTTTTATACACAGATTGTTATTTTTTAAATTGCTGATTCCTTTCAGATTTTCTTCATCTCAAGATGCAGTTAACATTTGAGAAATTGTTTAGGACACTAGTGTGTCTAAAATAGGCCCTTTTGACAGGTGTTAAAGAGAAACAAGATAAGGTTAATCCTAGCAGCATGTCGGTTTACAAGCGATGGCTCCCTCCGACAGCTCACTGTGACCCAGGAGCTGCGCATGAGGAATGCTTCTTTCCCTCAGTTTGCAAGATACAAGAAATTACTGTTAACAGGCAGTCCCAGTAAATATCTCTCTCGTTTTTGACTCCAGGAATGATATCCCAAAAGTAGATCCAGCGAGCTGTACATCGTCCAGCACCTTAGAAAAGGATTCCACAGAAAGGAGCAATGACATCGGTAAGTTGAGGTGCTTTTTTATACCGGACCTACCTCCTAAATATACATTGCTTTTCAGTATTAATTTTATCATACAGTATTATTTAAATTTCCAGTAAATGTATCATGTTATTTTTTTTAAAAAAACATATCCAAAAAATTAGAAGAAACTGGATGCAAAATATTTTCAGTGCTTGGAACCTTTTGTGTGATTGCAGATCATTTTGTTGTGAAGGTTTTGGAGAGCTAATTAAGAAAAATTACCTGAAATGGTTGCTGCTGTTTGTAAAATGAGTTATGGATGTCTGTTGTAGTTAAGAATTTTATCAGATTACCTGACACTCTTGAGATTTAACTACGCGACCTACTCTGAGAAAACTAAAGATTAATTACGGTTTCCCCCCCCATCACAAATCTGAACACAAAAGGTATGTTCTGAATTGGTGGGGTATCAGTCTTCTGACTGCTGGAAAACAAGGTGTTCTGACTGTAGTCATATATCTGTAAGCAAACCTAGTGTCATTTTCAGATGGAAATATTTCAATGTCATCTGCTTCAGTCACTCAGTTCAGTAACAACTGTGCTGCAGCAGACATGTTTTTATAAGAGGCAGTCTTTGTATCCTAAATTGTAAGCATTACTACATTTCATTGGTAGCATGCACTGTTATTTTTATCTTGTGGTTTCTTCATAGAGCACATATTGATTAAATGTTGTACAGTACTGCAGTAGCTAATCTTCCTTCTCTCCAGAGTTGGCAGTTTTGCACTTGTTTGCAACTGCTATGCTAACTTTTAAAACCGAGTTGTTTTTGTTTAATAATTAGGCTGCAATCCTATGCATACTCACTAAGAAGCAAATACCATTAAACTTAGTAGGGCTTAATTCCAAGTAAACATGTTTTTGTTGCTCTCAGTCTTTTGTCTGTTTTTGTGCTGTGTGGAATCTCGAGTAGCATGCTGGTTGTTTAGTTCATAGAATGTGCTTTTCCAACCAAACACTTGACTGAGAATAGCAAAGGAAGGTGTCTGTAATGATAAGTAACTTACAAGTAAGGTGCATGAATTTTTAAATTGCCAAATTTTTTATATTAGTTTGTTGCTGATTTTTGCACAGTGCCTAGAAATTCCATGTGCTTTTATAAATAATAATAATATGTAAGCTTTCTAATTTTAGGTAACAGTAAGTGCCAACAGAATGCAGAATGTTTTCTGCTTTTGTAAGCCTTCTATTATTTGTAGGATTGAAATGTTAGCTGTCATTATGTTCTAATACATACTATTAGAAAAATCCTCCAACAACCAAAAATAGTAATAATGAATCAACTGACAGTTGTGGAACAGCTACTAGTTTTAGAAAGTCTAAACTGCCAGTTACAAGCTCTAGAATAGTCTGAGAACTATTGTACTACTTTATACTTACTGTCACATATTTTCCTTTTGCTAGGGAGAATGTAATCAAAGCGTAAGATTCCATTATTTTTGTAGGCATAAATGAGGGTCACAGGGTCAAATTGTTTGCAACAGCAAAACAGAATTCCTCAATAAATAAATAATCTGAATTACAAGATTTTATTTTTACAAGGCTTTTGATGACAGATAAACATAATTAAGAAAACAAACAGCTATATACTGAGGTACAGGATTAAATAACTAAAGAATTAAAGCAACACACAGTTCTGTTACCAATGACTATACTAGAAAATGAAGAGTTAGGGATGCCTAATAGGTTTATTCATTGTGTGAAGAGTGAATCGATTAAAATATTTGTGGGTAGTACTAGACCTTTAGTGAACATGTTGGAGGACAGAAATATTTAAGATTTATATACACAAATTGATTTGGGACAGATTAAATAAAAGTGAACATGTGTGTTCTCACAATTGCCTTGGCCATTTACATAGTGATAACCCCAACAAGAAGAGGATTAAATTCAGCTATCTTTATAGGGTAATTTGAAAACTGTTTGGACCAGAAATAATACCTATTGGCACGTTTGTTTTGTAAAAGAAAACAAAAATCCCATCACATTATCATGAAGAGAAATAGCATAGCCTTGTAGTATCCTGCAATCGGCTTGGACAGGGAAGCATTTTGTTTAACATCTTGAAGAGCTGTCGTCCCATCTGGGTTTACCATGACCGACTAACATCAGTGACTGTGTCTTAACCTCTGCTGACTGCTAAGTTCTGGTCATCATTTGTGTGAACATGGTTACCCAGAGGATAAATATGCTTGATGTAATATTCTTGGCGTGAAGACTTAGGGTATTTATATCTAATAGGGTTGGATTACTAAATCAGTGAATGGTGGATAGATTTTATTTTTGTTGTTGTTGTTTTAAATATTGGTATGTAAGATATTTTCCACCTTTATCTGTGGCTCACACTTCCTTCTTTTTTTTAAAAAAGTTCGTTAGTCTTAACTGTTAAGTGTGTCTTTAGAAATCTATTCCCTTTACTCCTCACACCTTTTTTTTTCCTTTTCTCTTCTTTTTCTACATTTCCAGTGATGCCTTTCTTTTCCTTTCCACTCACATTTCTTCAAGCTTTCCCCATTTACATCCCTTTACCATGGGTAATTCTTCTTCACTTGATGATGGTAAGGCTTTTTCACCTTCTGTCTGTCCTGTCATTATTTTTCCTGAGAATGAGTGGTATATACTTACCATTCTCCTGACATCCTGTTGTATGCTGTGTTGTTGCAGATATTATTATTATTATTATTCACAGAATGGTTTAAAATATAAAAACACAAAATACATAACAAAGTAACAAACTAAAACAATACCCCCGCAATGGTTTAAACGGCCATAGATTGTTTAATTAGCCAGAGGCCTGGGAGAAGAGGAATGCTTTTGCCTAAAGAAGGTGCCAGGCGAGCCTCCCTGGGGAGAGCATTCCACAAAGGGGGAGCCATGACAGAAAAGACCCGTTCTCATGCTGCCCCCCTCCATATCCCCTGTGGAGGAGGCACACAAAGAAGGGCCGCAGATGATGATCACAGGATCTGGGGCAGTTCATATGGGGAGAGATCGTCCTTGAGGTATTGAGGTCCTGAGCTGTTTAAGGCTTTATAGGTCAAAACCAGCACTCTGAATTGGGCCCAGAAATTAACTGGCAGCCAGTGCAGTCAAGCCAGGAATGTCGTTATATGTTCAAACCATCTCCCCCCCCCCTCGTGAACAACCTGGCCACTGAATTCTGTAGCAGCTGAAGTTTATAAACCATATTCAAAGGCAGCCCTACATATAACACAGTTCAGTAATGTAACTTAGAGGTTACCAGAGCATAGATGGCTACCTAGTTTGGTAGATGGAGAGGTGTTTTATATTTTTCAATTTTAATGCCTCTGAAAATATTTTATTGGTTTATGCATATCCATTATGCATATAGTGTCCATCATTTGTTGTGAAATGTTCTGCCCACCTAAAGTTTTAATACATATGTTTTTGGAGCATCACTGTAAGTTAAATCAGTAGCATGGTTAAAATACCTCAATCTCACCTTTACTATAAAATAAATGCATGCAACTTGGACCGGTACAGCATTTAATTCCTTTTTGGGGGGAGCGGAAATGCTCAATGCATGTACGAAGATTCTATTAATGGGAGTGTTCTCCCATTAATACAATAGAACAAGGAAGCCACAGTACATCAGGAGCCTCACCTGCTTATTGGACCAACTGATTGCTGCAGGTGTGCAGATATTATTTTAAAATACCAGTAACTAGAATTTCCCAAGCATTATTAATAAGAAAATAACCTCTCCTTCTGTAATTTTAATTTGATGTTTTCAGGCCCTGTAGAATGAACCAACTTGAAATGTTATTCATGCCTTATGTGCCCTAATTTCCAGAGGTGCATGAATTTTGTGCAGATTAAAGAAATGCCGAAACCTAGGAAGGTGCTGCTAAGTTCATTGTGTCAAGAGAAGGATTATTTTGCTCACATTTTTGTAGACAGAATGTGAGCAAAAAACATGAAGCATGCTCAAAATTAGGGAATAAAGGGAAATAGTGCTCAGTTTTTAGTATGGTGGTTCTACATTACAGTTTCCATGTGAGCTATTGTTGGAATTGCATTAGAGTGAATTTGTTAATTGTGTCCGTAATGGGCACATGTTTCAGAAATTATTTTTCTCTAGCATAAGAAACTACCAATCAGGTCCTTAAGGCTGAAGTATAAAATATGTTTTCGATCCCTATTTTTCAGATGTAAAATGAAGTAAATATGCATTCCTTTTAAGTTTGTTTATGAAGCTTGTGAACACTCAGGAGTTGCTTTGTAGTTATAATTATGAATAACAATTTCTTTAACTAATTATTACCTTGTTTTGAGGTCAGTTTTGTTAAATGTAAGTGATTTAGAATCCTAGTGGTGTTTACAAAAAAAAATCAATTAAAACGACCTCCCATTTTCTATTTTAAGGGAGAGGATACAATAGAATGGGTGGGGGAGTAGTTATATTATCCAGTGGCATTTGTTGTTATGTCACATCATGCTCCCTGAAGTGAAGGAAATTTAGCACAACGTGCTGGTATATCAATCATAAAGTCACAGTTTTATAACCACTGGCATAGGAAGCCGCTCGAGCACCGGGAGCGGCAAACATGATGCGCACCCGGGGGCTGGCGAGCAGCGTACCATGCATGCGCAGTCGTGGAGGCGAGGGGCGGGCCAGGGAGGCCTCGCCTCCGCGGCTCCACCCAGCAGGAAGGAAGAAGCAAAGCGCGCGCCAGCCAAGCAGGTGAGCGAGCAAGCCAGCCACCGCCGCGCCGAGCGAGGCTTTTTACCCGGCGGTGGGGCTAGACTTGGGAGATGCAGGGCGTGCGCCGAGTGTTACCCCCCTCCAGGGTGGCACCCAGGGCGGCCCGCCTCAATTCACCCCCTTGCTACGCCCCTATCTATAACACACCAAGCACCAAAGTGTGAATAAGAATGTGGAACAAAATACTAGCACAGTAATCAGGAAAACAAATGCAATATTCCCCACATTTGAATTCAGCTGTAGTTACACATACGTAAATCCATTTAAAACTGATTCCTCCTACATCACAATTGAGAAGTAATTGGGACCACTCCAATGGCTCCTAAGATAGAGAATCCTATTAGTGATGTGCAGACCTTGCCTTCTCTGCCAGGCAATCTCTAGCATTTAACAGGAACCTCAATAAACCCAAATGTCCCCATTATACCTTACCTTTAGGAACAAGAAGGGGGCTAAATAATCACAGGCAGGGCTTACTACATATAGGCAGTGGGGTTTTTTTGGGGGGGGACACAGGGGTAAGCATACCCCTAAACATTTTGTGAATCTGAGTTTGGCCTCCTTGAGGGGTAGTATTTCAATATGAGTAGGAAAATGAGAATACCCCTAAAAAAATTTTAAGCACTGCATATAGGAGAACCTTGCAGGGCCAGACATCAGCTGGAAATGTCAGAATTTCCTACTAATGAAATAGGGAGGCAGAGAAAACTACAAATCCTATGATCTCATGCAACTAGTGACTGTCCTCAGGGAGTATCATTTGATAGAGAAGGGCAGTGTGTGTGTTGTTGTTTTCTGCTGCTGCTGTTGTTTTGTGGAAGGGGGGCTGGCTTATGGCAGGGGCAGAAAGAGGTTATCAACTACAGCGGAGAAAATGTGCAATCAAAGTTTAGCTTTCATTTGCTTTTAGCATTTACTGACAGCAAGACATGAACCTGTAACCCTTTCCTACATGTGACTTGCATGACCTTGGCTGTGTCCCTGCTGATGTAACTTGATTGCACACTTGCAAAGCAGATTATGTACTGCTCAAAAAAAAAGTATTAATAGGAGTGATGAAGAAAGATATACTAGTACTGACACTGGGAAACACTGGCCTGCGAGCGCTCCAGTTGGAGAACAGCCTTTACCAAAGGTGTCATGGGCTTTGAAGAAACTCGATCTCAGGACCCAAGGGAGAAACATGCTAAGAGGAAGGCACGCTTGGCAAATCCACACCGTGATCAACTCCCACCTGGAAACCAATGTCCCCACTGTGGAAGGACGTGTGGATCCAGAATTGGCCTCCACAGTCACTTAAGGACCCATTGATAAAACCGTGTTTATGGAAGACAATCTTACTCGGCTACGAGTGATAGAAGAAGAAGAAGATTCAGTACTCTGTCATTGAGCTCTTTCCAACTTACTCTCAGCAGTTACCTATTTGAGAAAAGCTGCTTGGCATAACAAATGAAAGTAAAATATGTGGGTTGGACCCATAGTGAGTGGAAGTCATGCAGAAGGGCTCCCCCCCCCAATGGTGTCCTTCTCTGCCCCTCCCCCTAGTTTCTTATGAAGCTCCCTCAGGAAAGGTTGCCTGGGGACTGCACGAATAGACTTCCACTCATGCAACTCTGGATCCAGCCCATTATGAGCTAATCGTTGCTGTCCCATTTCTGTATATGAGCATTCTATAGAGACTGAAAAGAAACACAAGAGGTCAGAATTGTTTTGCTCAGCTGCCAAATTGATCAAGTTCGACAATACTAAATACCTCATTTGTGTATTTTTTAATGGAAATAAATTGAGCTTTGGGTCATAAATTTACACTACACTGTTGGGCATCACAAACCTAATAGGAAGCTCTTGGTACATTATTGTATCATCTCATTTCTGTAAGGATCAACTTGCAACTTCATACTCTGTCAAATACTGAGTGACAGCATGTGTAACATTTCACTTTGGTAAGGACAGCCTGCATCCTTCAGGACCTAAAGGAACGATTAGAAGCAGACCTTTTAGGAGTCAAAGGGAGCAGATGCTTGGAGGCTGAGGGAAGCAAATTGCCTGAATACTTCACTCTTGAGGCAGGGCCTTTGCAAAGTGATGCTACCAACTCTCATAGACTCTTCAGGGTTTTAAAAAATACAAAATAAAGAAAATAAAGCAATTTTAAAGTTTAAGTATGCATTCTAATTTGGCTTACTAAATTGTTGCCAACTAAGATTATTATTATTATTATTATTATTATTATTATTATTATCATCATCATTATTATTACTTGTGAAAATGCTATTAAATTATTCATTTACCCTAAGTACAGTATTGGATATTAAACTGTCTTTGCTTGTTTGTTTGTTTGTTTGTTTATTTGTTTGTTTACTTACTGCATATCATGCATGCCCTTTAATATGTTTTAAAGTAGGGTTGTATTTCCCCCCCTTGATTTTACTGTTTTATCTTTTGATAAATGCATTGAGGGTGTTTTTTTTACAATCAAGCATTATATACTTTTTATGAAATAAGAAAACAAACAAAGAAATGTCCATCCTCCGAAGGAACCCAAGCCTTATGAGGAACAGTTGAAGGAGCTGGGTATGTTTAGCATGGGAAAGAGGAGATTGAGAGGAGATGCAAATACTGTATCTAAATGCCTGTCACATGGAAGAGGGAGCAAGCTTGTTTTTTTCTGCTCTGGAGGGTAGGACCCAAAGCAATGGCTTCAAGTTATAAGAAAGGAGATTCCAACTAAACATTAGGAAGAACTTTTTGACCGTCGGAGCTTTTCAACAGTGGAATGGACTCCCTTGGAAACATAGGTCCCTTCGCCCAACCAATAAAATATTAGATGGGGCTGGTCCCCGTCCCCCCCCCCCAGTTGATGGGCATTGCCATTCAAATGGGATGTGTGGCCGCGTCCAGTGATCAGTTATGCAGGACAAGACTTACCTGCCTCCCCCCAATATTTTATTCAAGTTGGCACTCCTGCTTAGGAGGTAGTGGACTCTCCTTTTTTGGAGGTTTTTAAGCAGAAGTTGGGTGGCCCATCTGTCATAGATGCTTTAGTTGAGATTCCTGCAGGGATTGGATTAGATGACCCTCAGAATCCCTTCCAACTCTTCAATCCTATGATTCTATGATTGCTTTTGAAAGTATAGTTGGATATAAAGCAAAGGTGCATAGGTTACTTTAGTCTTAATGGGATGAAATCAAATGAGGATGAACTATAACTTCAATCAACTCCAAGTATGGGCCATGCTGGCTGGGACTAATGGGAATTCAAGTCCAATGGCCTCTGGAGGGCCACAGGTCCCCCATTTGTGCTCTGTAGGAAAATTCAGAGTCCAATTAATGCCAGCCAGCCCCACCTGTTACTCTTCTCTAAGAATGATTGGGCTTCTCACTGATTGTACATGATGCGTTCAATGTCCTTTCTTGCTGGGGATTATGGAGCTTCTGCATTAACCCCATGATCCCTGACAGCAAAACCTATGCACCTTTTTAAATATCTAAACACATTTTAACTAATTAGTTTTCAGCTATTTTCAGTTATAGTATTGTTGTTTTAAATGCATATTGTGAGCTAGCTATCCTGAGTATGTTTTAAATAAAAATGCATATAAATGTGCATAATACAATCCTGGATCAAGGATCTTTTTACAAAGGGGTTCTGCTAGGAAACCTGGATTTGACAGAATGGAAATACAGAAATACAATGTAATGTGTGAATGTAGTTTAAATATCTCATTTGTCACCTTCTTGAGTAACTCCATGATCCGACAGTGTCTAATGTGTACGCATATATATATATATTCATGTTTTTAAGATCTGGAAGGTTTTGATTCCGTAATACCAGTTGCTGAGAAGCTCAGTCACCCAACAACTACTAGACCAAAAGCTACTGGCAGAAGACCTCCTTCACAATCATTCACATCTGTAAGTATCCTCTATGAACTGGATATTTAAGAACATGGGGCACTGAGTCAGACAATTGGTCTATTTCCTGTATTGTCTATAATGGCAGGCGGTGGCTCTGCAGGGTTTCAGACAGGGATATTTGCTGCACTACCTTGGAGGTGCCAGGGATTGAACCTATGCCCCTTCTTTATCATACCTCTTGTAGTTTTAAAATCTCATTTGTTTCCTTCTTGAGTGACTTGGTAATTTTGACAGTGTGTGGTATATAGGTATATATTTTCATGTTTTTAAGATTATCAAATTCACGAAGTGGTTTAACAATAAAACCCTGGGAGGCAGGAGGAAGTACTCAGTATTTTCTTGACTCACATCTGCTTACAATAAGGTTTATTGTTTTGTCAGTGTCCCTCTTAGATTTCTTGCAGCCTTCCTATAATTTTCCCTTTTTTGGTCTCTTCTTTATCTTAATTGCAAATACGCAATCATGCTTTGATGCTTGTTTGCAAATGTTCTTTGGACTGGAGCCACACAAAAAAAGAGTGGAAAGAAAATAGTTGCAAAATCCATTTGCACCTAGACAAGGATTCACACAGTCCGATGCCCATTTCATCAGCAGTTCTCATGCCTCTGTTTGTGCAGGAGGTTTTACAATATTTTGTGCAGTGCTCTTATCATGAGCTGTAAAAACAGGCCTTCTGCCTCAGGAAGATGCCTTCCATCATGGAATAGCCCTTTCGGATCCAACTTTGCATCTCATTAAAAAAATTCTACCTCATGATACCTATTCCAGTGGCAGCAGCTTAAAATGTTAGCAGAAATAAGTTCTAGCAATTTCTTTTAATAGGGCTTTGTACTTTATTAGTGTTTATTATTAAGACTCATGATAATTCTCACATGAATCATGGGATGAAATTGTTACGGTAAACCCAGCTGAGTCTCTGGGAGTTCTCTGCATGCAGGTGCGATGCATATGGAGAAATTTCCAACATACTAATTTGGATTACTAAATTAATAGGGAAGGTATTAAGAGACTCTGTGACCCTCATTTCACTGAATAAGGAGAGACCTCTCTCATATTTGGCCCCATTTGTTCCAAAGTTGCTTAGAAAGAGGGATTGGTTGTTAAACCACTCTGGGAATTGTAGCTATGTGATGGGAATGGGGTCTCCGAACAACTCTCGGCACCCTTAACTACACCCTTAACTACAATATCCAGGATTCTTTGTGGGAAGCCAGGACTGTTGAAAGCAGTATGATACTGCTTTAAATGTAGAGTGCAGATGAGGCCTCTATTGGAATATTCTGCCACCTGCTATCCCATCCCCTTTCCCCATTGTGAAGCTTGCTGCCACTGCTACCACCCTTTGGGCACAGAGGAAGGGAATAACAGGAGTAGAGTGTGACCAGAATCAAGGCAAGAGAACCCTGCTTAGTTCTTACTCCATACTTTTCAAATGCTTGCGTAGAGGTACCACTGTATACACATTTTGCATCGGGGATTAGGTCTAGCAATGCTTCTGTCTTGTTGAAAGTTAGTCTGTTACATTTAAGTATTTGTGGAAAGAAAATACTGTTGTGTTTCCACAGTCTTCACTTTCAAGTCCTGACTTCTTTGATTCGCCAAGTCCTGAAGATGAAAAGGAGGAACATGTTTCTCTTCCGCACAAAGTAGCTGAACCTTTAAAGAAAGCAAAGACTGTTACTATATCGCTAGTAAGTGATTTAGGTTGTTTGTATCAATAGCAAGGGCTGTTACTTGTGGTTGCTAATGTAATAATGGTGTCACTGTTTTAGGGCACAGGTAAGTAGTAATATGTCCATTAATATATACAATCTGATTTGTATGGTCTTTCCACTTCAAAGTTGGGGTGCCTGGTCTCCTGATTTCCCCCTTCCTAAAAGGGAAAGGGTGAAAGGAAAATCAACATGACATGTATACACAGATCACACACAGTTAGATGTGTTTGGTGATAAATCCATATGATCGTAAGTACAATTCCCTGTTCCACCACATACAAGCTATTGCTAGGAAGTCAGACATCTGAGCAATTCCATGGTGGCTTGTCCAGAGAATTTAATGTCTAGGCAATGATTTGAGCAACATCTCTCATTTTTCAAACTTAGTTTTCTGCCTCCAGGCAAGTATAGCCCCATATAGCAAACCAAACTATGTCTTCTAAAATATCTGAGGCCAGAGTTCTTTCACTTGTGCAGACATTTATTCATTCTCATTTCAGACTTTTAGAATGCCTATTCAGAACTAAGTCCCATTGAGTTCAGTTGGGCTTACTCCCAGAAAAGTTGTTATAGGATTGCAGTCATACACATGGTACATTATAGGAGGTATTATAAAACACATTTAGCAGCTAGATTACTTTTGTTATATAAATTTCATTTCCTTCCATAACCTTAAACTCTTTAGGTTCTAAAGAACCTAAAGGCTTAAGTAATAGGAACAGAGGAAGCTGTCATTCCTAAGCAAGGGCAGACATGAGTCTTGTGGGATCTACTTTGATGGATCTCAGGGTTCTAGTAAAAACAGTCAGAGCCAGGCTCAAAAGATACACACTTAGAAGTCAAGAATTTTGGTCCCAGGGATTTGTTTTTGAGTATCAGAACATAACCCTTTCACACAGAAATCTGCTCCTGATTATCCCCACCATCACCACCTTAAAGGTAAAGGCACCCCTGACAATTAAGTCCAGTCGCGAACGACTCTGGGGTCCACCACCTACAGTTGTCTTAATTACATCTCATCCTTTTTTGTGGCAGGGGTTGTATCATTTTGTGGTTGCTATTATAATAACAGTTGGAGTCAGAAATCCTTGATGACCTGTTTTGAATTCACTGGAGATCTAGCAATAGAGCCCTATCTACCCAACCCTGCCGTATACTGGTTAGACAATTTGTCCCCACTTTCCATGATCCCACCTACTACCTGAAATTATTTTAACTAAACATTCTAATGATTGAACCCAAGTCCTTCTGCTTGCAAAACATGTTCTGTGCCACTGAGTTGTGATCTCTCTCCATATGGTTATTTGGTTTTACCATATCTGTATTCAGAGCCAAATTGATTAGTTACATTTGATTTAAAAACAACAACAGCCAAATGCTATTACATAATTTTGAATTATTTCATGTCACAGGAGAAATCCTTGTTCGTGCGAGTGGGCCCTGTTGTCTTTTGCATATTTTCGCCACACACATCCTGACCCAGTTTCTGGTGACATTTTTCATTGGTCAGTAATAGCAATTCGGAATGGAATTTGCCCAGCAGCATTCCCATGGGTGACAGCTCCTGGCAGACTCGCGTCGGCATGATGTTAAGATCAATTTGGAAAGATGTGTTTGAGAAGCTGTGCTATTTACATTGTGGCCAATTCTTATGGAACATCTGGATGGGATTTCTTCAGCATAGCTGGGGCAGAAGAGGAGGAGGGAAAACATAAACAGGATACTGGAGCTCCTTTTCTTGTTAGCATTCTAATGTTTGGGTGTGGTTTTGTCGTGTTTTTTTTTATAGGTATCTGATAACAAAGCTTCACCGCCTGCCAAGCCAGGAGGCTTAACAGGTGGAAGTAATCTTCCATCTTCATTATCATCCTCATCTGCACTTCATCCAGTTTCAGCAGGAACAACAGGTCATAGGTCCAATTCCCCATCTTTGTTCAGCAGTGAAGGAAAGCCAAAGACTGACCAATCCAACCAAGGTGAAGCAGCTTTGGATGAGTTAAGAACACAAGTGAAGGAGCTGCGAACTATCATTGAAACAATGAAAGACCAGCAGAAGTAAGTGTTACTCAATCCTTCTAGTATCGCTGGAGGGTGTAGACTATCCCTTTTCCATACATTATTACCCCATGTGAGCCAGGTCCCTTTCTGTCCATTAATAACTTTTTATGTGTTGCATGATTTGTCTTTTTCTTTGGAATAGCCTTCCTCAACCTGGTGCCTTCCCGATGCTTCAACCATCAGCTCCAGCCAACATAACCATGCCAGCAATAGCTGATGGGAGTTGTCGTCCAGAACATCTGGAGGGCACCAGGTTGGAGAAGGCTGGTTGATAGATAGATGAAAATGTATGGAAAATGTTTTAGAGCTTCTGTATTCAGAGCCAAATTGATTAGTTATGGTGGAGAACTTTATTGCATTTTTCAGTTCTTTTAGCGTAACTTATTTTTAAAAAATGCCATGTTTTCGTTTACTTGGCGCGGTTGCTGACTAATCTTCCCCAAATTATTTTGAAAGATGGGTAACATCCCTACTATACTTACCTATCTTACATCATGCTGTATTTTCTCAAGATGCTGCTACTTTGAGGACACTTATTCATACCGCAATGAATTCTGCTGGCATTAGTCATTTTAAAGGATTTTATGCTGTCTATAATCTCTGTTTTCAGTAGGGTTCATTCTTATTCTTCTTTTGCCATGCCTGAAAACAGGAGATACTTTTCAGTTTTTCCAGGAACAGCAATTCTGCTGAGCTGAGTTAGATACCATATATTATAGGAAAAGGGGTGGGACTTTCTCCACACCTACCTCCCTAAGCAGCTGCCTGCTGTTCCTATTCACTTCCTATGTTGCTTTTTCTAGAAAAGAGATTAAACAATTGCTGTCTGAATTAGATGAAGAAAAGAAGATCCGGCTACGATTACAGGTACTTGTATCATATGTGGCCTTAGACAACTTTATAGAAAGAAAACAATTTTCATGGAAAATAAAAATAGAAGATAAAAACTCCTAATGCAAACATAATCCTGCTAATATTTAATCTGTTTAAGTTAGTTAAGATGAAATAAATAAATACAAAAAGATGTGAAAGAATTTTGTTTGTTTTACTGATGGTAGTTTATCATTTATTTTATGTTGCAGCTTACCCTGGAAGGATATAAATCTTTTAAATAATAAACAAAACATGAGATTTCCTTCCTGCCCGCCCCCTGCTCAATCTTAAGATGTTTTGCAGCATCCAAAACCTGAAATAATACTAATAATAATAATACAAAGCGTTTTGATTTCCAGAAAGAGTAAAAAAATTAATAAAGTAACTATGTTTTATTATAAATGGGGTAAATAAGTGATTGTAGTGCTGGGAAGTGTTTATTAATTTCTTTCTGCTCACACTTGTCTTCTTCCCCACAAGTTGCTGTTTGTTCAAAGATTTGATCAGTTGTATAAGTGCATGCATGTGCAGATGCCTCCATATCTCAATATGAAATACTACATATTAGTCTATGTATGGTATACATTTACATAGTGCTTTTCTGAAAAGCGCGCAGTCATTGTGAAAAGTTGATCCATGTTGCTGTGATAATATTAAAGCAGGAAACTGGTAAGCCCTGTTTGGGCATTCAGATTACTTGCGTGTAAACAGTTGCATGAAGGGGAGAGCTGCTAAGCCCTGCTCTCCTCCACTATATCATCTTCATCCCTTTTATAGTCCTCCACAAGTTTGATGGATTGTGGTTTGATCTTTTTAGTGAAGAGAATGTTCCTGGGGAGGGCGGGTTCCACATTGTAACAAAAACTTCATATAGAAATAATTTCTAAGGCCTTCTTTGAGAAGGAATGGGGAAGTTGTTTGATTCAGCCCAGCCAGCATGAGCAACAGTTACAGATGATGTGAGTTCAGTAGCATATGGAAAGCCACAGGTTCCTCATCCCTGCTCTAGAGTCTAGACCAGGGGTCCCCAAACTAAGGCCCGGGGGCCGGATGCGGCCCAATCACCTTCTAAATCCGGCCCGTGGACGGTCCGGGAATCAGCATGTTTTTACATGAGTAGAATGTGTGTTTTTATTTAAAATGCATCTCTGGGTTATTTGTGGGGCATAGGAATTCTTTCATATTTTTTTTCAAAATATAGTCCGGCCCCCCACAAGGTCTGAGGGACAGTGGACCGGCCCCCTGCTGAAAAAGTTTGCTGACCCTTGGTCTAGACTAACATTCAGAGCTGCCTTCTTGGCAGAGGGACACCTGACCAGTATAGTTAGATGCTATGGAGAAAGTCCAAGGATTGGCCTAACACAAAGGTTTCCCAATCAAACTGTACCGCCTCATTGAGCCCATTGTTAATAATATTGATATTCTGCAGCTGCCTGTAAAGTGCATATTGTGGTCTGTTGAATAGCTGATGCTTCTAGAAGCTCGTAAGCAGGGTATCAAAGTGAAAGCCTCTGAACACAGAGGTCTCATTTAGATATCATGACTGAAACCTAAAGGTCCATCTTCCATAAATCTGTCTAACCCAGCTTTTGGCAACCTGCTGCTATCCAGATGCTTTTGTCTACAACTCCCATCAGCCCTATGCTGCAGTTGGGAACTGTAGTCCAAAACATTTGAAGGGCACCATTTTGCTAAAGGCTTATCTAACTTTAACTAGAAGGGGAAAGTGGGGGGATAGCCATTGTGACAGCCTTCTGTTAATGAATTAATATAAATACATAATTTACCCATTTATCTACTTACTTTAATTTGCTGTGAACCTCCCACCCATCAAATTCATTGCAGAATCCAGAGTTCTAATAATAAACTTCCTCTTCCTCTGTTCCTTCTGTACCAGTCGTCATTTTAAGAACCTCTCTAACCTATAATCAAAGAGCAAACCAAACTCCCAATTGACATTTGTTTGGATGTGGGGGAGTTGTGCCTCCGCCAACCTGGCCAGACTCTACTGGCGGCTCAGTGAAGGATCATTTTTCTGCCCCCCCCCCCGCCACCTTCCACCTGGCCATCATGAGAGGTGTTGCTCACAAAAGCGGCAGTGGATGTGCTTCTGCCAATCAGGCGGTTGGATTTCAAGACTTGGTCATCTTAGGCTTTTTACAGAATTCTCCAGCACATTATGCTTTCCCTTATTGGTTCCATCCTTTCCACGTAGAATTTTCTGAGCTGTATACAGTATTCTGAATGGGGACAGCAACATACTTTGTATGAATATAATGACAATATGGTATTAGCGGTATTATTTTCTGAGTAATTTCTGACATTGACTTGAAGAAGAAGAAAAAGTATATTGCTGCCACTGCCTAGCTAGAAGGGTGCATTAGGCATTGGGCAATGTTAACAATTGATTCAAAAACTAATTGCGTGAAAATGTTTTAAACTGGAACTTTTTGTCCTTATATAGATGGAGGTTAATGATATAAAGAAAGCTCTTCAATCAAAGTGAATTCTGGATAGATGGAATGTTGTATTATTCATCGTGACAGAGACTTTTATGCCCCAGACAAAATAACTTTGTGCCAAATGATTCAAGATCTGCCTACACCCCTTTGTTTGAACAACTAGCACAAGAGTTTTAATAGCACAACACAAATTCCAGTGAAGAGGAGGAATTTCCATGTGGCTTGGTTATCGCACTGTTGTGACTGAAATTCTTCTTACTGTGCTAAAATCTTCTCTACTTCAAGTTCACAGGCAATTGAAAACTCAGGCAGTTTAGTTCATAGTGGTACTATTTTAATGATGTTTTCCATAAGTAAAATCTACTTCAGGTTTATCAGTTTACAGGTTTTATGATTTTGACTTTTTAAATTGTCTTTTTGTCACACAGATTCTTAAAATGTTTGTATTGCATATAGCCAGAAATGAATGTTGATATCTGGGTGAGGAGTCCTTTATTTCTCTCTCTCTCTCTCTCTCTCTCTCTCTCTCTCTCTCTCTCTCTCTCTCTCTCTCTCTCTCTCTCTTGCTTCACATAGAAACAGCTTTATGTGTTGTTTTAAATACGATTACATATGCAATCTTTTGTCCAAAAATTATCTACAAGATGAATCTTAAGTTTGTGTACAAATAGTGTATTTAAAAGGGAAAAAATGAAGATAAATTGGTCTTTGCAATGATTTGTGCCTTCTTTTGCCAAACACTGATTGGAGCTGGTTGTAGACCAGGTCTTAGAAATGTAGCTATCACAATGAGGCCTGACAGTCCACTAGAGGTCACTCTTTCAAAGTATTTTAGCTGCTTGCTCCTAAGAGAACGTTTGGGGATTTTTATTTTTCGTTTTTGCAAATGACCACAGCATGTTGAAGCAGCTTTATTTCAACAACTGTGGCTTATTCAACTGAGAATTCACTGCTGCTTGATTTCATTTGAACTTTAAACACTTGCTTTCATCTCTAGGTTTGCACATCTTGGGTGAACAGAATATGCATAATCTAAGAGCAAAAATGAATAAAATATAAAACAACAAGAGAGAGTTGTATTATTTCATGCACAGATATTGTGAAATATTAACCTGGTGTTTAATATCAATTGCTACATCTAGTGTGAACTTCATAATGTGGGGAAATGGTGTGATTTTTGTATAATGGCATCCTAGAAGCTGGGCTTTCTTTCCTAGGGTTACAGAAAAGCAGTATTTAACTCATCTATTTATAGATAGTAAGAATCTCATATTTCAAGGTAAATTGAGTGTATGTGCACATGTGCACAATCTAAAAATAGTTCATGACAAAAACTGTAATTTCCTATTTTAATACGTAATAGATTGCATTATTAATACAATCCTATGTGTGTCTACTCAGATGTAAATCCAATTCAATGAAAATTATTCCCAGGTAAGTGTGCATAGGACTGCAGCCTTATACTTACTAAGAGAGTAAGCCCCATTGAATTTAGTGAGATCTACTTTTGAGGAAACACACATTGGATTGGTTTGTGTGTTTCCTTGTACAATTAAGGTATTTGTGCTGCTGAAACATCCACTTGTTGCTGTCCAGTGGTGTTTTGGCTCTGCTCTGTGCTCAGAGCTATGAAGTTTACATTAAATATCACACGGTGACTCTGTTTATCATATCACATGACCATTTGGCATTCTCCTCTCCCCCACCTTAGGAATTCAGAGTTGTTTGTTTGACTCCTAGTTTGATTTTAATTGGCTTGAAAACTTACAACATGGTGGTAATCTCTATAAAGATTTCTATAGTTCAGTTCCAGGAAAATGGAACAGCAGGTTTTAGATTTAGTGATGCATCAGAATCCTTGTCTTAATCATGTCTATTTCTTATTTCTTAACAAAATAAAAAAATTCCTTCCAGCAGCACCTTAGAGACCAACTAAGTTTGGTCTCTTAACTTATTTCTTAACTTTAACACAATCACTAATTGAACATTTTTCACTGTGATACCTCTATGATTTTAAAG